>NC_142574.1:18405000-20805000 GCF_041283825.1 Pyrus communis
GAAGCTTGTCCTTGATTTTCTCTACAAATCCTTTCTCCTCAGCAACATTTTCAGCCTCCTTGTGCTGTCCCGGAAGCTTGTCTTTAATTTTCTCTACAAATCCCTTCTCACCACTGTGTCCCTTCTTTGCTGGAACGGATGCATGGTAAGCATCTCCCTCTTCCTTGTTGCCTGATACCTTCTCCTTGATCTTACCCTTAAGTCCCTTCTTTTTATTCTCTCCACCTTCTCCGTCACTGCTAGACTGGGAAAATAAGCAACATATAGTTTATCAGTAAAGATTGGAAATCAGATTCTTGAAAGAAAGAAAAATGACTAAGCATGTGCTGCATTTGAAGCTAAAAAAGAAGTGAACCTTTTGATAAGCTTTGGATACACTAATTCTAGGTTCAGAAAGAACCAAAACATCACGGAGAATCAATGCACGAAAACATTGGGAGAAGTGTAGATGGAGAAAACTGAGTGAAAATATCTACCGAAAAAATGCTTATATGGTGCATCAAACAGTTAGTCATGATACTAATTGTTTGAGAGTATAGTTTTATGATAACAAAATCAACGACAGCTCACCGAGCTAGAGTCACCGCCATGGTGGTGGAGCTTTTCAGCTGGAGTAGTGTGCTTGTGCTGCTCTTGCTCCTGGTGGGGTTTCTCTTCACTGTCCTTCTTCAAGAAATCAAATATCCCACAACCTTGAGCTTCTTCTTCTGCTCCCTTTGATTGCGTCTGACTTGCTTTCGGGTACTGATCTGCCATACTTGTTGACGCTAGCAAACACGAAAGTGTAATCGAATGGAAAGAAAGCTTTGAACTTTATCTAAAGTTGGAAATGGCGATTAGTTAACACTGCTCTTTCACGCATGTTTTAAGAGCAGATGGGTGTTGGTATTTATAAAGAAATGCTTCAAGATTTGTTAGCAACTATGAAATGTACCAAGACTCCTTACGTGATTAAAAAACGAAAAGAAACGTAACATTTGCATTGGAGAGGAGAAAACTCAGAAGGTCCGTGTGGACGGTGTGCAGGATTCTGCAGTTATCAAGAGTTTCGTGCATGGTTTTTGAGATCAGGAGATTAAAACGGATTAATGGTACGCTTAACATAATCACATGCATGTTTTGGTCGGTGTTTGGGTTGGGAAGCTAACTTTTTAGACTAAAATAGTCATATTTAATTTTGTTAATCATGATTTAGCTAATCAAAGCATATTGCCGAACTCTTTTCCAAACTGAACATGCGTCAAACCTCCAATCCAAGTGAATCTCAATTTTCTTAAACTTTGGTCTGAAATCCAAGACAAGAAAAAATTTATACGTCTCAAGCTCTCTTAGAGTACACTTAAATTGCTGGAATTAACATGGGTCTTACTCAGGTTAGAAAATTTTCGTATTACATGAATTATGGATAGGAAAATACATGTCAACAAGTACTTTTCTCTTTATAGACAAATCACAGTTTAACATGTGTGTATAAACTTATCTTTTGTACTTTTAAAAAGTCAATTATCAAGAAATTTTTGGTGATTGTCACATTGTGCTACCAATCCATACTATACTTGAGTCCATGATATACCAATCATGTTGCCCAACCATATTATAACATGTGGATTGGTAACAACACTTGATTTTGATACCTTCTTGTTTGCAGCATATAACTAATTAGGGTATTGGCTTTAATACTTACATGTATTTGTTAATGTTCAAAACTAGAAGTCAACAAAAACCAGTATGGTCAACTCTTAGTAGGCTTGGAATGTAAAGCTAGATTATGAAAAAAAATAATTTAAGTAGTTCACCTCTAAAAATGGGCTAGGTGCACTATAGTGATCTGACATATATGTGATGTGAATTGTAAGAGCACTTTACAACAATGTAATGAAATTTTCGTCTCGTGGATCAGACCACTTATAAGGGGTCCTTGGCCTCTTTATATAGACTCTAAGTGAGCCCTAAAAATCCTCGGCTCTTAACTTTCTCATCGCCCTACCATTTAATGGGCCGAACACACAAATGGGACTTATAAGCTATTCCTCCACTATCCACTTGACATGTGAAGTGGAAGTGACATTTACACAAAGCTCCTACATGATTTCCCAGGTTGACGCTTGACAAGCACAAAGCTCGTTAGAGAATGGTTGAAAAACACTTGACTTGAGCACTAGGTCTGGCAATATTTATGACTCTTCATAGACTTCTGTTCATGTCGATGACCAACATATAACTCTTAGTTGACGCTTAAATAGACCTATCTCTGGATCTCTGGTTAAAAAGTTGTCGAGTCTGCCAATTGGATTGAGCAGTCAGAAACTACTTTAAGCTCTGTGCTCGTCTCTTCTTCTTTATTGATAATCTAGGGCTCTGAGTGGTCGTTTGATGGTGGTCGTCTTTCTTTCTCTTGGTGGCGCTTTGTCATCAGGACTCCCCTATGTTAGTGTCCTGATCTTCTTATTCTAGTGGGCTCTTTCCAGGCCCATCTCTTCGGCCCAAAAAATAATTATATATTATATTATTTTAATAGATGTTAAAAGACCCTGCGTTAATAGTGTTTGATACAGTAATGGTCAGATATAATTCATGTCAATTCGCATACCAGGAAATACCAATCATATTAAAAAGACAGTTTATTGCATGGATGATGCAAGCAAAGTAGTTGTCAATTACTTGAGTTGGTAAAATTTAGCAAAAAGACTTACAAAATTTTCTTAGGAAGGCTAGAAGAAGTTGGCATTTAGGCCATTAACACCTAAACTCCACGCTGCTGCAGCAACAAAAAGAAGGCTCAAAAGAAGACCAGAGCATCCAAGTGCCATGTTTGTAGGACGTGGTTTCTGTCAAAGGTACTGATACAAACCCTCCAATGAGAGGTAATAGGTATCCCAGGAATGTAAATGCTACTGATATTAAAAAAAAAGTCAGTCCTCCGAAGAGAAGGCGAATAAATATCTGAAGCCATCTCAGGCATCTCTCCTTCTTCCAACTGGCCGTGTACTTGATATTCATAATGTCAAAAGCTACCAAGCCGTAGATTTGGTACGTCATTAAGCAGCTGATGATGGCTACTATGTAAATTAGCCCAATCACACGTTGTGAGGTGTCATGTCCATGAAATTGTGATATTGCTTTTAGCATAGCTCCATTTGTGTAGGGTATCTGTATAAATCAGAACACACTAATAATTTGAGTTTGAGATAATTGGAGTTTGAGATATTTTGCAGTTAACGAAGAAAAGAAAACGTAATGTGGTCTCACCAAGCCCAAAGTCCAACTATATATGGCTAGAGGAAACATATATTCACTTGGCTATGTGTACATATGCCATTGTCCCCACACTCCACATTCTCTTATGAGATGGGTATTTTGGGCTTGTGGGTAATGTCCATCACAGTCGAGAGGAAGTTTCCCTTACATCGCATTACAAAATCAAACTACAACAACTTTGTACTGACAATAAGTTCAGGGTTAATATTTTGGCTCCTAATTTTCAATGTCCATCTTTTGTTAATAAATTAATTTCTTTTTAGTAATGTGACTATCGCATCAATAATGTCAATATCGGTATTGATACTACATTGTTACATTTTGTTATTGAAATGTTATCTACCAATATTATTGATGGTATATTGACAGTACTTTAAAACAGACATCCTGTCCAAGAAAACTCACCTGCGGGCTACATCTCAAGGATAACATTGTGGCCTATGAATGGGAGAACAATGATACCAAAAGCATTCAGAATCCTTAAAAAAAAAAAAAAAAAGGGTAAAGTACAAAAAACTGCATCAACTATTGGTGTCACGACACTTTCATACTTTATCTTTTAAAATTGACAATGTCATACCTCATCTTTAGAATTTGTATCAATGTTATACCTTATGTTAGCTTGGCCGTTTATTTCTCAGTTAAATGTTGACGTGGCTTGATCCGGAACCCATTTTTTATTAAAAAATTAATAAAATATTATTAAAAACAAAAAAAATCATTTAATATTATTTAAATATTAAAATAATTAAAAATAATTAAAAAAAGTACATAAAAAATATAAAAAATAAACCTCTCCTTTCGTCCCTCCCTCCTCTCTCTTCCCCATCTTCCTGCAACCCAGAAAGAAGAAGAAGAGGAAGAAGAAGAAGAAGAAGAAGAAGAAGGAAAAAAAAAACCCCAAACCAAACCCAGTTCGTCCCCCCTCCCCCACCACAAACCCAACCCCCTGCAACCCAGAAAGAAGGAGGAGGAAGAAGAAGAAAAAAAAAAAAAAAAAAAACCTCAACCCAACCCGAAGGAGGAAGAAGAAGCTAAGACAAAAAAAAAAATAGGAAACCCAGTTCGTCCTCCCTCCCCCCCCCCCCCCCAACCCACCCAACCTGCAAAAGAAGAACAAGAAGAAGAAGAGAGAAGGAAAAAAAAAAAAAAAAACCCAGTTCGTCCATCCCCCCCCCCCCAGCACCCACCTTCTTCCCTCCACACCTATTCCCCCCATTTTATCCGCGCCCAAGTTCTCAACCTTCAGAATCGGCCTGACGAAGGTTTCTCGATTCCACCTCAATGGGATCAAGGTTTCTTTTTTCCTTTTTTTTGGGTTGCAGGTAATGGGAGCGAGGTTGGGTGCAGAGGGTGGGTGCGAAGGTGGGGAGGTTGGGTGTGGGGAGAAGAGGGGGTGGGGAGCGGGGAAAATAAATTGGTTTTTTTTTTTTTTTTTTTTTTTCTCTTCTATTTTTTCTGGGTTGCAGTTGCAGAAAGGGGGAAGAAGATGAAGATGGGGAGAAGGGGGGCAAAGGGACGAACTGATGTTGGTTTTTTTAATAACTTTTCTTTATTATTTTAATATTTAAAATATTAAATGATTTTTTTTAGTTTTTAATAATTTTTTAATAAAAAATGGGTCTCGAATCAAGTCACATTAGCATTTAACTGAGAAATAAACGGCCAAGCTAGCGGAAGGTATAACATTGACACAAATTCATAAGATGAGGTATGACATTGTCAATTTTAAAAAATGAGGTATGAAAGTGTCGTGACACCAATAGTTGAGGTAGTTTTTTGTACTTTACCCAAAAAAAAACTATCCAGTTTGTCGTCCATCTCCGGTGGGTTGCATGAAAGGCTACCAGGCCTGCCAGCCCAAATCAAAGTACAATATGCAATAGCTGTGGTAGCACCAATCCATGAAACCCAAGCTATGTAGTTCAAGTTGGGAACAATAGCCATGCACATGAGCAACAAGAAGCACTCTACATTAGTCAATGACTTGGAACAAGAAGCACTCTACATTAGTCAATAACTTGGCATCACAGTTTACCACATCGTTGCACACCGTTTTGATGAAAAGCTTTATGGTTTCACCTCCTATGATAATTAGCTGGACGCATGTACCAGCTGATAGGTAAATTACTGGGACTAGTGCTAAAACCTTCCCTAGCTTTTGACCTAAAAAAACAAAAATCATAGGTATTTAGTGCATTATATAATATGAAATATGAATAATCTGTATAAATACAAGTATGCGCTCCATTTGTGTTATTACTAACCGATGGCCGTCATTGCGAGGTCAATGTACATATACTACAACGAGTTCCAAATTTGTGCTGTACAAGCAACCATATCGTGTAGAGCTGCCATTTAAATGCCAGTGACAAGCAATGATTCCCCATGCCCTCCAATGTAATACAACCATTGAAAGATGTTGGGAAATTAAACTAAGAGCTAAGGTTGTGTTGACTGACAAACATACAATTTCTTACATATATGTATTCAACTATGCATATGTAACTTTCTAGTTTCGACCCAAATGAGGCTGTCAAATTGGCTTTTGCTTGTTATAAATAATAACATTGTTATAAAAGCAGTGTGAATGCTCACTAAAAAAACAATATGAAAGAAGATCTCGAAAGATGATTAAAGTTTACTATTCACTTGATGATTTTAGTTCCCATTAATGTATTAAAATAACCCATATTTAGGGTTTGTTATGTCCTGACTTTTGCCTATAGAAGATTGAATAATAAAGGTAAGAAGTGAGTTGAAAATCATACGGAGGAAAGGAAAGGAAGAGAGAAGAGAAAGAAGAGATAGAGATAAAGAAAAGAAAGAAGAGAGATGTAGAAGAAAATATCAGTGAGCTAGGCTAGAGAGAAGAGAGAAAATAGTGAGAGTTATTTTGTACTCTTATTATTTCTAATAATGAAAGAAAGTACTAATGCTGTCCCGAGGATGTAGGCACACTTGATAAACCTCTGTCCTCAATTTCATAACATGTTATCAACACAAGAAGTTTTTGTGTCAATGAAAAGCACAACGCCATAAATTCGGTGAAGCACTACTTATCTTTCATCTCTGTTGACTCGAATCTCACAGATAAGAAAATCCTTTTATTTTATCCTCACACCTTTGTACGACTAATATTCTTAAATCAAATATATATTGTTGTTGTGCACTAAAATAACAAAGCTTGCTCTTAGTAGAACAGGTGTTTCTTTGTTTAGTTTCATGCGAAGTTGTGGGTTCAATTCCCTTCACTACCCCCGAGTTTTCTATTTCGTGCATGCTTTTAAGAAAAGAATGATATATATATATATATATATATATATATATATATATATATATATGAGGTATTCATCAATTCCCCCCTGAACTTGTGACCATTGGTCAATTTTCCCCCTCAACTTTAATTTTGGCCAATTTGCCCCCTCAACTCTCATAATTAGTCAATTTCCCCCTTCAACTTTAATTTGGCCAATTTCCCCCCTCAACTCTCAAAATTAGTCAATTTGCATCCTACTGTTAATTTTTTTTTTTTTTTTAATTTTCCATCTATTCTTTTCTTAATTTTCAATCTTTCTAATAACTTCCAACAAAGTACTAAAATTAACATAAACTCACTTGCATAATATAGGGTAAAATATACAAAAACATAATACAATTAGTATGTGATATGGGTTGATTATAAGAAAAAGTTATGAATCGGGTTTAAAGCATGTAGAAGAAGAAATAATAACAAAAAGAAATAATAATCCTAAACTTATGGATCAGACCTATTTCAATAAAATGCGTTTTTCTTAATAAGGAGTCGAAAATTATGAATAGACTAGCCATTTTTTTCACTAAAGCTCGATTCTCTGCAATTTACTTGAACTTAGCTTTCACTTTTATAAAGAAAATTGTATTCACATACAAAAATTTACACATCAATCCTTTTCGTTATCAATTTTGTATAGTCAAAAATCAAATCAAATTACTCCATACTGATTTACTATGACTAATAATACTATCTATGATAAATTGTAAAATTCTAAATTTTAATCTATTTGTAATAGGATAAAGATATAGGAACATGATTAACATACATCTTATTTAGTTTCTTACACACACTTGTTTAATTATGATCAAATTAAAAAATTAACAGTAGGGTGCAAATTGACTAATTATAAAAGTTGAGGGGGGGAATTGGCTAAATTAAAGTTGAGGGGGGAAATTGACTAATTATGAGAGTTGAGGGGGGAAATTGGCCAAAATTAAAGTTGAGGGGGGAAATTGGCTAACAGTCACAAGTTAAGGGGGGAATTTGATGAATACCTCTATATATATAAACAAAACATCTTAATCAAACTTTTTAAACTAACACATGTTTAGTCTAAATAAGTTAAAAAAAATTGTTAGGGATTCTAATTACTCCTACTGTTGTGGCTTATTTAATCTAAGAAGGGAGAGAGGTGGCACAGTAGAGAAATGTGTTTGTAGGGTTGTGTAAAGGATGTTTTATTCTCCCTAAGCAGTACCTTTATTTATAGTAATAAGGAAGGAAAAAACCTTCTCTTTCAAGGAATACAAGTTCTAATAGAAAAGAAAAACTAGTATCAAATCTAATCTAGGATTTACACAATCACACTTTAATATAATGTTTATAACACTCCCCTTTAAGTGTGTAAATACTCAGTAGATTCGCCATCATATAGAGTTGAGGAAGTTGACTCGTTGACACTAATTATGGGAACACGCTAGTCTCAAAGTAGTAGGAACTTGCATATGGAACTAAGTCTTAGAAAAAACCCAATGGCTATGGTAAAACCCGAATAGGGACAAAACCCATAGTCAAGGGAAAATACGTGAGTAATGCAAAGTCAAATAAAACGTCTACGGGACATCATCAAGGATATGATCAACCCAAGGTGGGTGCCTCGCCAAAACCTCGTTAGGTAGCTAAAACCCAGTAGGGAAAATGCTCCGAAACGTAAGGTAAAAGAGTACAATAAGATCAAGAAAGTATACTTCAGGATGCTCCCTCTGAGTGTGACATAACTCAAAAGATAACTAACAATGTTATAACTCAGAAAGTTTACGTATGCTTATTTCTTGAACAAGCTTCTGAAACATCGCCTTCAGTAGTGACTTCGTGAAGAGGTTCGCCAGGTTGTCTTGTGAACGGATTTTCATGACTTCAATTTTCTATTGCTTTTGCTATTGATGTGAGAATAACAACTTTGGCGCAATGTGCTTGGTGTTGTCTCCTTTGATGTAACCCTTCTTGAGTAGTTCAATGCATGCTGCGTTATCTTTATAAATCGTTGTCCGGATGTCAACAACGGGGTAAGGATCGCATGATCTTCAAATATGGATCATAACTGCTCTTAACCAGAAGCATTCCCGAATAGCTTCATGTAAGGTAAGCCCAGCCCAAGCCCAGTGCCACTAGGGTGGTTGTGCAGGGCCCAAAATTGAAAGAGGCACAAAAAAAGAATCCAAATGACTAGGTATAAAGAAATAAAATATAAAAATTGTCCAGAGCCCAAATAGAGGCTGGAAGGCAAGAGCCCAAGTTTGACAAAAAGATGAAAAACAGCCCAGGTTTTGGGCATTAAAAAAAACAACATAAGAAGGACCACTTGTCCCCAATTAACCCTAACTTCCAAAAACATTCACCTTTTTTCCCGATTCCCCACCCCACTTTGTTTTCCACTTTCCCCATCCCCACTGCCCTGCCACCTCTATTCTTTTCTTCCAATTCGATTGACTGGAAGTGATTCATTGTTTCCTAAGTTGGCAACTACAAGCTGCTACGCTGCAGCTTCTAAGCTAGACAGGTCCGTCTCAGCTCAGCACCATTCATCATTCAGTGCATTCACCAACCCTTTTGAGTTTTGAGGTAAACAAATTTTTAAATTTTGAATTATCAATACATAATCTAATATAAAATTTTGCAAGTGACATAGAATTATATGATAATTGATGTATATAATTGTTGTTGTTAATGAATTGAATTATTTCATTTCATTTGAAACCCAAATTTTAGGTTCAATTTTATTTATTTTTATAATATGTTAGACTATGTGTTAGTGCTTTTATAATATATAATAGATGTTAGTGTTTTTATAATATATAATATGTGCTGGAATGATAATTTTGACAGGAAATTTTTGTTACATCATGTGTAGGTAATTTTTGCAAACAAATTATTGAAGCCATACCTTTTGGGAAACAACTCTCTTGATGTTGTTGTAAATGCATTAGATGTGACAACCCGTCCCAGACTTTTAGTACCGTAGGGGTGAAATGACGGTTTTGCCCCTAGTATGGTTTTTTTGTTGTGTGGTTGTTTTTTAGTTTTGTTTGGTTGAATTTGACCACACACATACCCATACTCATTTCTCTCTCTCTCTACCCTGTCCCGAGACCCCTCTCTCTTTCCCATTCCTATCTTCTTGTACGAACAACACCATAAGCCTTGAAATCGTCTAGGATCGAGGAAACAAACTACATATTTGTGCTTGTGAGGTCCTTAGGAGTTCAACCATACCCATTTCAGGTAAGGATACCTTCGTTTTCACGTCGAACTCGGGATCCCCCGATTTGGTCACTGTTCATGCACACGTTAATTCTTGTGTTTTTGGGAATTTCAAGCTTGTAGGAAGCTTGGTGAGGTCCTTAGGAGGCTCGGGGTGGTTCGTTTGAAGGTTTTGGACGTCGGGATCGTGAGTTGCAGGTTTGGCCGGAGTTGGTGGGTATTTTCCTGGCGAGATTCCGTTGGTTTTGGTGCTTGAAAGTGGTATGGATTTGTTCCTCTTGTTGTAAGCTTCATTTTGATACCAATTTTGTGAAATTTGGATGAAAAACGAAGGAGATATCAAGTTTTGAATTTTTCCCGGTTTTCCGACGCCGACGATGGCGCCGAAGGTTGGCCAGAGAAGACGACAGAATATTCCGTCAGTTTGGACAAAATATTCCTAACGGCGTTAACGGAATCCGTCAGAGTTAACAGAATATTCCTGACGACGTTAACTGACGCCGTCAGTGTGCCAGGCATGTGCCTGCGCGTGGGCGGCACGTGTGGCCATGCCTTGGCCGGCGCGTGGGGGCGCATGCGGTGTTGGAAATTATTTTAAAAATATGGGGATGTTCGTGAGATTGAGTAGATCACGTTGGTGTATTCATACACCCCATTTAAGCATTGTATGAGAAGTTATTTCGTAATGTTGGTTATGTGCTTTAAAATTAACGTATTTATAGTTGTTTCGCATATAAGTGAGACCTATCCCGAGGACGAGCACAGTCACTTGAGGCAAGGGGGTTACGACCCTTCTACATATCAGTGAGTGGGCTTTTGGTTTTTCGTATATACCTATATACTTGTGTTTTTCCCAGAAAGTGAAATGAAACGCTTATACGTTTATATGCCATGCATTATGTTTGCCGTTTGATTATGCATTATTAGTTGCATATATTTATATATATGTTGGTGCTACGGACGCACAGGTAAGTGCCAGGTAAGTTATGGTTTATGTTTATGCTTAGTAGTGATTCGAGATGCATAGAGAGCTCATAACTTGCACCCTCGGCGTTAGGGCTCCCACCCAGAGTTGGGCACAGTCCTTCATATGATGTTCACCTCCCGCACCATACGCTCATCTTAGATCCAAGTTAGGTGCACAGTCTTGTCGTACAGACCACTTTAGGTGGTTCCGACTAGTAGGTGACCCACGATTATTCGCCCAGTCTTCACGTGATCGTAGCACTTGAGTGTACTTATTATACATCCAGTCCTGTCGTACAGACCACTTTAGGTGGTTCCGACTCATGTGCAGGTATAGTTAGTAAGTTGGAGATTTGAGCTCTAGATTCGGCTGTACAGGTCATGTTAGGTGACTCCGGCTGGCAGATTACATGACATTGTTTGGCATTACCTGAGTACTTGCATTTTATTTCGAGGCATTTGGCATGGCATATTTCTGAGCATGATTTATATATATGTATATCCTATTTTTCTGGAAAGTCTACAGGTTTTACGGCGAGGGTTTAGAAGTTTGTTTATGAAATGGTTTTTGAAAAGCTTTGTTTTTGCCCACTCACGCTTTCTGTTTTGTGCCCCTCCAGGTTCTACTTGGGCTAGCGCTTTTGGTAGCTCCCCAAAGGATTTTCCCGGCTTATCTAACAGATTATCACCAGTGTAGGACCACCCTTAGGTGTGTTTATTTAGTGTTGTTTCTCCCAGACTGCACTAGGTCTTTCGTGCTTTGAACTTTGTTTTTCACACTTACGCTTGCACATGTATGTTATTTACTTTGTGTATAGCTGGGTTTTTATTTATTCATACTTTTATTATTATTTTTTTAGCTTCCGCATTGTGCACATGGTTACGTCACTTTCACGTGACGGCCAGCATGCCCTGATCTCAGTCGGGGTGTGTCAGTTTGGTATTAGAGCCTAGGTTTGGTAGTCCTGTACTTTTGTGAGTATTCTAATGGTTTTGGTGTCTTCTGTCAGAATTATGCCGCCTCGTCGGGAACCACGTTGCTCTGCTGAGCCTAGTTTCCCCGATGTAGCTCAGCTAGGAGAAGCTATCACTATAGCTATTTAGTCGACGCTCCGCCCTCCCTAGAGGACTCCTCTGGAGACTATGTACAATCTGAAGTTGGATAAATTCGAGGGCCACGAAAGCTTTGAGGGAGCGGAGCGGTGGCTAGAACATATTGAGAAGACCTTTCGTGTATTGCATAATCAGGGGAATCTCCCTGTTGAGAAGTGGGTTGAGATGACATCGTGGTTTTTGGGTAAGGATTCTGCATCCTGGTGGGAGCAGGAGGTTCGTCGTTTATCTCCAGCGGAGATGACTGATTGGGAGGTATTCAGAGAGCTGTTTAGGAGAAGGTTTGTGCCTCCTGAGTATATTGACCGCAAAAGGCAGGAATTCACTGAGTTGAAAGTGAGGAAGTTGACAGCAAACGAGTACTATCGAAGGTTTACTGATCTGTCTCGCTATCATCCGAATGTTGCTGGCAATTCGGCATAAATGCTTCGTCGTTTCCATTTGGGCACTAAGAAGAAGTGACGTTCGATGACGACCACTACCCCTTGTGACACCTACCAGGAGTTTTATGAGATTCTATTGAGAATTAAAGATTTCGAGAATATGCCCAGCGAGAGTGAGGAGAAAGAAAAAGATGGCAACCAGAGGAAAGATGACAAGGGTAAGGGTGAGGCGTCACTTGGACCTCACAAGTCCCAGAGCTTCAAGAAGGGCGACACTAGTTCTAGCTCTTCTAGCAGTGGTTTTAGCACCACTGGTCAGGGTCGTGGTGGTAGGTTTGCTGGTGGTGCTAGAGGTTAGAGGTAGGGTGATGCTGGTAGAGGTAGAGCCCCAGTTTGCCGCATGTGTAATAATCGACATTTTGGTGAGTGTAAGCGAGGCAGCGGTGGTTGCTTTACTTGTGGGTAGATGGGACATCGGGCTGCAAATTGTCCCTAGAGTCAGCAGAGGCCCCAACAGACTTTCTTGCCACCACTTGCACAGATCCAGCAGGTTCCTGGTCCTAGTAGTTATGGGCAGACGGGTCGAGGTGGTGCCTATTACTATCAGGGTGATGCTGTTCCTTATGCCCCAGGATAGTATCCATATCCCCAGGATCTATATTCTCAGGGTAGTTATCCCTAGTATTCGGGTGGCTATATGTCGTATCCTCCAGTTCCAGCAGGCGGGTCTTAGTGGTTTCAGGGAGGACAGTCTCAGCAGGGGGAGATTGCTGCGAGTAATGCAAGGTCTTCGAGGCAGTCTGGTCAGCCCAGTCAGGGGCGTGGTGCACAGAGTCGTGGTGGCCAGACGAGTAGAGGTTGTGGCGGATTACAGCAAACCCAAGGGCGTATTCACAACATCTCTCTGCAGGACGCTCAAAACCATCCAGACTTGATCATGGGTACGTTAAATATCCTTGGTTATTTTGCTAGAGTATTAATTTACCGTGGTGCTACACATTCTATGATTTCTCATACATTTGCTCAAGTGATGCAACCTCACCTTATACCTTTAGGGTATGATTTAGAGTTTGCTATGCCTAGAAGGGAGAGATGTATTGTTGATTGTGTGTACCCAGGATGTCCAATGATGGTGGAGAATGTTATTATGCCAACCGATCTTATCTCGTTGGATATTGTTGACTTTGATGTGATTCTGGGCACAGATTGGTTGCATTTCAATCGTGCCAATATTGATTGTTACGGGAAAAAAGTTACTTTCCATCATCCTGGATTACCTGTGGTTACTTTTGTGGGCGAGCAGAGTGGGGTGAGACATGGTGTTATTTCTGCTATGCGAGCGGAAAGGTTGTTATCTAAAGGTTGCCAGGGGTACTTAGCTCATGTGGTGTTGGATGATGCTGCTCCTAGTAGTGTGGAGGATGTAAGGGTAGTCAGACATTTTCCTGATGTTTTCCTTGAGGATTTACCCGGTTTACCTCCAGACTGAGACATGGAGTTCACCATTGATTTGCTTCCAGGTACTAATCCTATATCTTTGACTCCCTATCGTATGGCTCCTGCTGAGTTGAGGGAATTGAAAGTTCAATTGCAGGAATTAGTGGATAATGGTTTTATTCAGCCTAGTACTTCACCTTGGGGAGCTCCAGTGTTGTTTGTGAGAAAGAAAGACAGAACTTTGAGGCTATGTATTGATTACCGGCAATTGAATCGGGTAACGATTAAGAACCGCTATCCGTTGCCACGTATTGATGATTTATTTGATCAGCTTCGAGGTGCTTGTGTATTCTCCAAGATTGACTTGAGATCTGGATATTATCAGTTGAACATTAGTAGGGATGATGTTCCTAAGACGGCTTTCAGGACTCGTTATGGTCATTACGAGTTTCTGGTTATGCCATTTGGATTGACGAATGCACCAGCTGCTTTTATGGATTTGATGAACCGAGTATTCCAGCCATATTTAGATAGGTTTGTTATTGTCTTCATCGACGACATTCTGGTGTACTCTAAATCTAAATCGGAGCATGTTTGACATCTTACTTTGGTGTTGAAAAGGTTGAGGGAACACCAATTATATGCTAAGTTTAGCAAGTGCCAGTTTTGGTTAGACCAAGTTGCATTTTTGGGGCACGTCATTTCAGCTCAGGGTATCTTGGTGGATCCTCAAACGGCGGCAGTTGTGGAGAAGTGGGAGCAACCGCGAACCGTCACTGAGGTGAGGAGTTTCCTTGGTTTAGCAGGGTATTATCAAAGGTTTGTTAAGGATTTTTTTGTGATTGCTTTACCACTGACGACGGGTACAAGACTACTTTATAGTACAGCGTATCATCCTCAGACGGACGGACAGTCAGAGAGAACCATTCAGACATTGGAGGATATGTTGCGATCTTCAATGTTACAGTTTGGCGATGCTTGGCATAAGCGGTTGGATTTAATGGAATTTGCCTACAACAACAGCTTTCATTCGAGTATCGGCATGGCACCATTTGAGGCGTTGTATGGTAGATCTTGTCGCACACCCTTGTGTTGGTCAGAAGTCGGAGAAAGAGTTTTGGTGGGCCCGGAAATTGTTGAGGAGACTACTCAAAATGTTCAGGTAATTAAGTCTAACCTGAAGGCGGCCCAGGATTGGCAAAAGAGTTTAGCAGATCGGCATGCTACTGACAGAGTGTATGAGGTTGGCGATTAGGTGTTTCTGAAGCTTTCACCGTGGAGAGGCGTTGTACGGTTTGGAAAGAAAGGTAAGCTGAGTCCCAGGTATATCGGACCGTACATGATCACCGAGCGAGTTGGTGAGGTGGCTTACAGGCTGGAGTTACCTCTTGAGCTAGCTAAAGTACATAACGTTTTTCATGTGTCCACACTTCGACATTATGTTGCAGATCCGTCTCATGTGATACCTCCTCAACCCTTAGAAATCAATCCGGATTTGACTTATGATGAGGAACCAGTGACGATTCTAGATTAGAAAGAAAAGGTTCTGAGGAACAAGACAGTGAATTTAGTGAAAGTTTTGTGGAGGAATCATTCCGTGGAGGAGGCTACTTGGGAAACTGAAGATCGGATGAGAGATTTGTATCCTCGGTTGTTCTTTGATCGCTAGTGGTTGCTGTGAGTGGTTGTTTTAAATTTCGGGACGAAATTTTATTAAGGTGGGTAGGTTGTGACAACCCGTCCTGGACTTTTCGTACCGTAGAGGTGAAATGACGATTTTGGCCCTAGTATGGTTTTTTCGTTATGTGGTTGTTTTTGAGTTTTGTTTGGTTGAATTTGACCACACACATACCCACACTCATTCTTCTCTCTCTCTACCTTGTCCCGAGACCCCTCTCTTTCCCATTCCTATCTTCTTGTACGGACAACACCATAACCTTTGAAATCGTCACGGATCGAGGAAACAAACTACATATTTGTGCTCGTGAGGTCCTTAGGAGTTCAACCATACCCATTTCAGGTAAGGATACCTTCGTTTTCAAGTCGAACTCGGAATCCCCCGATTTGGTCACTATTTATGCACATGTTAATTCTTGTGTTTTTGGGAATTTCAAGCTTGTAGGAAGCTTGGTGAGGTCCTTAGGAGGCTCGGGGTGGTTCGTTTGAAGGTTTTGGACGTCGGGATCGTGAGTTGTAGGTTTGGCCAGAGTTGGTGTGTTTTCCCAGCGAGATTCCGTTGGTTTTGGTGCTTGAAAGCGGTATGGATTTGTTCCTCTTGTTGTAAGCTTCATTTTGGTACCAATTTTGTGAAATTTGGATGAAAAACGAAGGAGATATCAAGTTTTGAATATTTCCCGATTTTCTGGCGCCGGCGATGGCGCCGGAGGTTGGCCGAAGAAGACAACGGAATATTCCTAATGGGGTTAACGGAATCCGTCATAGTTAACGGAATATTAACGAAATATTCCTAACGGCATTAATTGACGCCGTCAGTGTGCCAGGCACATGCCTGCACGTGTGGCCGTGCCTTGGCCGGCGCGTGGAGGCGCGTGCAGTGTTGGAAAATTATTTTTAAAACACGGGGATGTTCGTGAGGTTGAGTAGATCACATTGGTGTATTGATACACCCCATTTGAGCATTGTATGAGAAGTTATTTCGTAATGTTGGTTATGTGCTTTAAAATTAACGTATTTATAGTTGTTTCGCATATAGGTGAGACCTATCCTGAGGATAAGCGCGGTCACTCGAGGCAAGGGGGTTACGACCCTTCTACTTATCAGTGAGTGGGCTTTTGATTTTTTGTATATACCTATATACTTGTGTTTTTCCCAGAAAGTGAAATGAAACGTTTATACGTTTATATGCCATGCATTATGTTTGCCGTTTGATTATGCATTATTAGTTGCATATATATATATATATATGTTGGTGCTACGGACGCACAGGTAAGTGCCAGGTAAGTTATGGTTTATGTTTATGTTTAGTAGTGATTCGAGATGCATAGAGAGCTCATAACTTGCACCCTCGGTGTTAGTGCTCCCGCCCAGAGTTGGGCATAGTCCTTCATGTGATGTTCCCCTCCCGCACCACACGCTCATCTTGGATCCAAGTTAGGTGCACGGTCCTGTCGTACAGACCACTTTAGGTGGTTCCGACTCGTGGTAACCCGCAATTATTCGCCTAGTCTTCACGTGATCGTAGCACTTGAGCGCACTTATTATACACCCAGTCCTATCGTACAAACCACTTTAGGTGGTTCCGACTCATGTGCAGGTATAGTTAGTGAGTTGGAGATTTGAGCTCTAGATTCAGTCGTACAGGTCACGTTAGGTGACTCCGGCTGGCAGATTACATGACATTGTTTGGCATTACCTGAGTACTTGCATTTTATTTCAAGGCATTTGGCATGGCATATATCTGAGCATGATTTATATATATATATATATATGTATATCCTATTTTTCTGGGAAGTATACAGGTTTTACGGCGAGGGGTTAGAACTTTGTTTATGAAATGGTTTTTGAAAAGCTTTGTTTTTGCCCACTCACGCTTTCTGTTTTGCGCCACTCCAGGTTCTAATTGGGCTAGCGCTTTTGGTGGCTCCCTAGAGGATTTTCCCGGCTTATCTGACAGATTATCACCAGTGTAGGACCACCCTTGGGTGTGTTTATTTAGTGTTGTTTCTCCCAGACTGCACTAGGTTTTTCATGCTCAACTTTGTTTTTCACACTTATGCTTGCACATGTATGTTATTTTCTTTGTGTATAGCTGGGTTTTTATTTATTCGTACTTTTATTATTATTATTTTAGCTTCCGCATTGTGCACATGGTTACGTCACTTCCACGTGACGGCCAGCATGCCCTGATCTCGGTCGGGGTGTGTCATTGGAAGCACTTGTTACATTTTTTTGAAAACTACAGAGAAACTGATTTTTCTTCTGTCATGAGTGATGCTAAAGAAATTGCACTTGATTCAGAAATTGACCCTATTTTTCAA
This sequence comes from Pyrus communis, assembly GCF_041283825.1. Lineage (NCBI taxonomy): Eukaryota > Viridiplantae > Streptophyta > Magnoliopsida > Rosales > Rosaceae > Pyrus > Pyrus communis. Next base: position 18,422,673 of record NC_142574.1, read on the forward strand.
ACTAAACATCATCGACCTAGAAAAAGACATCATGATGAAGTTGATGGTAATGAGAGGGAACAACAGTCTATAGAAGAATTAATTAGAACAGATTATTTTCTTGTTATAGTGGATATTGCTCTTTCTTAACTGAAACATAGGTTTGAACAGTTAAAGGCTTTTGAATCTATTTTTGGCTTCTTGTTTGATGTACCGAAGTTAATTTCATTGGATGATCAAAAGCTAAAAGAAAATTGTATAAATCTTGAAGCACATTTGAAACATGGAAATACCATGGATGTAGATGGAGTTGACTTATATTCCGAATTACAAGTTTTGCAAATGATGTTACCAGAAGAAGCATTTCTCTCTAATAACCCTTGGACATCCATGGAAATAGCAAACTTTGTATAAGAAACTGACATGTGTACTAATGTCTTGATTGCTTATTGTATACAACTGTACCTGTGACCATGACATCTGCAGAAAGAAGTTTTTCAAAATTGAAATTATTAAAATCTTACTTGCGGACCACTATGACTCAAGATAGGCCAATGGATTAGCAATCTTATGCGTTGATAAGGATGAGATTGAAGACTTGGAGTATGATGATATAATTGATGATTTTGCTTCAAAAAATGCCATAAGACAATTTCTTAAAGGTTGAAATTTCAAGGAGCTTTTCTAGGAGTGGTTGCATATGATTGTTCTTTTGATTGTTGGGGTTTAGGTACTATGTCCCCCCAATTGTATATTTTCTCAAGTAATATAATTTGGGCGTAAGGGCCTAACTCCCCAGCTTTGACTACGTTCCAGCCCTCGTTAAATATTTTTTTTAAACATATGTTTCCATATTAAATAGCATATTTTGAGCTTTCGCATTAGGCACCAAAAAACTCAGGACTCGCCCTGGTGTAAGGTGAATATTTTAGCATGATTAGACAAAGTGGCAACTAAGGATTGTTTAGTTGACGTCGAAGATATTGTGGTGCCTCTAACGGTAAAGACGTAACCCGTTTAAGAATGCGCCTTGTGCAGAACAGATAAGTAACATGCGTCGGCATAACCAACAAGGCAAGAATCGACTCGAGATAAGGGGGTGTGGCATCACTCAAGGATCCATAGGGATAAAACGGGTCCAGAATCATAGTACCCTTAAGGTAAAGAAACATGTCTTTAACACTAGTCCAATGCATACATGTTGGTGCATTACTGTATCTTGCCAAAAGATTAACAGCAAAGAAGATATCAAGTCTAGTGCATTAAGCTAAGTACGATAAAGTGCCTATCACACTTAGATAAGGAACTTTGGGTTCCAAAATCTCTTCATCAACCTTTTTTGGATGGAAGGGATCTGGTTTTTGATCTAGCGATCAAACAACCATAAGAGTACTCGAAGGCTTCACTTTATTTTCATTAAAGCGGCGCAACACCTTCTGGGTGTAGTTTGATTGATGTACTAAGATTTCATCTGAATGGTGCTCTATCTCGAGACTGAGATAGTATCGAGTCTTTCTTAGATCTTTCATCTTAAACTCCAACTTCAAGTGCACGATAGTTCTCTTGAGCTCTCCAAGAGTTCCGATGAAGTTCATGTAGTCGACATAAACTACAACAATCCCAAAATTGGAATGTGACATTTTAATGAACACGCAAAGGCATAGTTCATTGCTCACGTATCCCTGACTAGTCAAATACTCACTAAGACAGTTATACAACATTATTCCAGATTGCTTTAAACCGTAGAATGAACGCCTCAGTCAAATTGAGAGCGTGTTCTGGGGTTTGGAAATATTTGATCCAGTCAATGTAAGTCCTTTGGGAACTTTCATATAAATTTATGTACCAAGCTCCCCATAGAGATACGCAATTACAACATCTATCAGTTGCATACTTAGTTTTTCAGAAACTACCAAACTGATAAGGTAGCGAAAAGTAACCACATCTATAACGGGTGAATAAGTTTTATCATAGTCAATCCCGAAGCATTGTAAGAAGCCTTGTGCAATAAGATGATCATTGTAAAGCACAATTTCATTATTTTCATTACGCTTCCAAACGAAAACTCACTTATAGCAATGAGCTTCACATGTGAAGGAGTAGGAGATGCAATTCCAAACACCTTATGTTTCACAAGTGAATTGAGTTCGACTTAGATTGCTTGTTTCTAGTTTAACCAATCAGTTCTACGTCAACATTATCAACGAAACGAGGTTCAATGTCATCGCTCAACATGATCTCAATAGCTACTGCATATGATAAAGCATCGTGGATAATCATCTCATTTCTCCATGAAGGACATAAACTACACAATTGTAAAATTGGAATGTGACTTCTTAATGAACACGCAAGGGCATAGTTTGTTGTTCACATATCCCTGACTAGTCAAATACTCACGAAGACGGTTATACCACATTATTCCATATTGCTTTAAACCGTAGAGTGAACGCCTCAATCGAATTGAGAACATGTTCTGGGGTTTGGAGATATTTGATCCAGTCAATGTAAGTCCTTTGGGAACTTTCATATAAATTTTCGTATGAAGATCCTCATAGAGATACTCAGTTACAACGTCCATCAGTTGCATATTCAGTCTGTCAGAAACTACCAAACTGATAAGTTAGCAAAAGTAAGCACATCTATAACGGATGAATAAGTTTTATCATAGTCAATCCCAGGGCGTTATGAGAAGCCTTGTGCATTAAGACGAGCTTTGTAACGCACAATTTCATTCTTTTCATTACGCTTCCGAATGAAAACTCACTTGTAGCAACGGGCTTCACATGTGAAGGGGTAGGAGATACAGGTCTAAACACCTTATGTTTCATAAGCGAATTAAGTTTGACTTGGATTGTTTGTTTCTAGTTTGACCAATCAGTTCTACATCAACATGCATCAACAGAACGAGGTTCAATGTCATCGCTCAACATAATCTCAGTAGCTACTGCATATGATAATACATCGTGGATAATCATCTCATTTTTACACCAAACATCATCCAAGCTAGTACAATGGATCAAAATCTCTCGATTCTCGGGAAGTGGATTCGTTTCTTTAAGGACGCTTCCGTAATCTAGAATTTCCTCATGAGTTGGATAAAATGAGTATGCGACAATCGAATTCACGATAGGCTCAACAACCTGTGTCGTTGATTTCCTTTTCTGAGGGTGTAAATCCTTTGAACCAAGAAGTCTGCCATGCTTTTATATTGGGGCAAAGGATTGGGTAGCCGCTAATGTATATAGATCAGCCAAGTTAGCGTCCCAGGCCTCCAGGAGGGAAGTCCATCATACATTTGGTACATCCATCTTTGCAGGCACATTTGTAGCTGGAATATGTGATCTTGTCACTTGCACTAGATCTATGAAAGTACGTGGCATGATCCGAGCTACGCTCTGAAGATCTAATATGCTCTGCAATTTAGTTTCAGACTGAGCAGTACGAGAATCTAAAGGGACAAAGTAGGAGTCATCCATGATAATTCATGTCGTTCTTCATGAACAGTGACATTCTTATCTCCTCTTAACAATGAGAAGATTGTCTTATAGAAGTGACAATTTACAAAATGAGCGGTAGAAAAATCACCTGTTAAAGATTGTAATTAACGAATAATTGAAGGAGAATCATATCCGACATAGATTCCTATCATTCGTTGATGCCCTATTTTTGTATGTAAAGGTGGCGACATTAGCACATAGAACACACAACCTAAAATGCGCAGATGCGATATGTCGGGTTCATATCCGGTAACCATCTGAAGGGCGATATATGGCTGGGTCGCAACAGGCCTCAGGCGAACCAACATGGCTGCATGCAATATTGGATGGCCCTAAGCAACGATTGGGAGCTTGGTACATATAACCAACAACCGAGCAATCATTTGTAAGCACTTAATGAATGCCTCTGCCAAGCCGTTATGGGTGTTAACATGGAGTACATGATGCTCAACTTCAACCCCAACTGATATACAATCGTCATCAAAAGTTTTAGATGTGAATTCTCCAGCATTATCCAATCGAATAGATTTGATCGAATAATCAAGGTGGTGGGCTTTGAGCTTGATGACTTGAGCCAACAGTTTAGAGAATGTAGTTCCTTGTGGGCAACAAGCACACGTGTGACCAACGTTTGGAAGCGTCAACTAATACCATAAAATATCTAAATGTCTGCAAAGAGGGTGAATCCGTCCATAAATGTCCCCCTGAATCCTTTATAGAAAAGTAAAAGGATTCGAGAGAATCTCGTGATAAGAAGACTTAATAATAAGTTTTCCCATATAACAGGTTTAACATGCGATTCCTTGAATTGAACCTCAACTTCGGGGTTAGTGGATGCCCGTGTGAAGATTTTAGGATACGGCACATCGCTATTTGTCCAGCATGTTCCAAATGATCATGCCAAAGTGGCTCTCTGATAGGGGCATATTTATGCACCTTAGTTTAGCTTGTCTTGTGCATTTAAAGTGTTTTTCCTTAGTAAAGTAGTCTTTTAAGCTAGTTTTATGTATTTTCAGGATTTAAGGGCAAAGTATGCAAAAGGATGCATTTTGGAGCCTTTTGGAGCAAATTAGAGATTGGAATGGATATCATATGCTTGGAGCCAAGAGGATGGACGAAATTGAAGACTTGAAGATGATGATTCCTACTTAAACAAGGTTTCCTACTTGAAGTAGGAAAGTTAAATCCTAAAAGACCTCATGTTTGAGCAACATTGAGACTCCTATCTATTCTAAGTCACAAAACAAAGTCTCTTGCATCATCAAAGTCCTTGCCGTGTATCCCCTTTGTGTTTACCTTCCTTGCCGTGCAAGGAAGGGCCTTGTTTCCCATTCTATCATTTCAACCACATGCACTCTTCATCATTAAGCCATATATATTCTCCCATGGATTAATCACCCAAGCCATATAACAATCCCTTGCCGTGCAAAACCATCCATTCCAGCATGAATCCTTAAGCCGTGCATTTCATATCCATTTTCCACCTTTCCCACTTCATCATTGCAGCACATTCTCTTTCATATTCCCTCTTTAATCCACATGCATTCATCATCATTCACCCTAGTTGTCACTCACATGCATTTCCTTCATTATTTTAGCCACATGCACCCATAATCATTCACTCCCCTAGCCGTGACATGCATTCATCATTCAGCAACTTTTCCTAGCTGTTTTTCACATGCATTCCCTTCATTATTTCAGCCACATGCACCCATAATCATAAAGCCACATGCAATCTTAATCATTCAGCCACATATTCTCCCATTCTCCCAATAAAACCATGCATTCCCTCACCAACAAAGAGGACTTCCCTTTGTGCCGTGCACTCCCACTCCAGCTTTCCAGCATTCCACACCTTCATTCACCACAGAAATTCATCCATTCTCTCCCACTCCATTCATAGAACCCGTGCATAATTCATACACACTTCACACCATCTCCCAAAGAGAGCCGTGCATCACACATCCATTCCAGCCTTAAACCTATCATTCTACATCATCCATAATCCCCAAAACTCACCATAATCCCTTGTGCCGCAACAAAGAGGAGGAGAAGAGGCCTAAACGTTCATACAATTCAAGTTTGAGTTGTTGGAATTTTTAGGTGTTTCCTTTCCTCGATTTCAATGGTTAAATTTACTTATCTTTGTCTTGTACGCATGAGGAACTAAACCCCCCCTTGGCTAGGGGGGATTCGAAATACATGTTTATGCTTGCGATATGATTTGATTACTTCTAATTGTGTTTCATAAGTTGTGAATTCAATTTACTTATCTACGTGAATTACATTGATTTGTGTGTGTTGGTTGAGAGTGCACGCTTAATTATCATGCATAAATTGGATGCTAGGATATAAGGAAATTTCACCTAATCGTTATGGAATTATATTCACAAGTAGTAAAGGTTGATGATCTCAATCGCGTTAAGTAAATTCTTGGCATAAGTTTCATGCAATCATAGTAAGAAGTGCTTCGTCAATGCTTATGGTTTTCATAGAACTTAATGATTCTTGCTTGTATCTCTATTATGCAATCATGTAGGGGACTTGTGGGGAATGTTTTGGGTTGTCGTATGCAATCATCCAATTCAATAACGTTAGGAAAATCTGAGGGTTAATTAGTGCAATTCACGGTTAATCTGGGGCGTTGAGAATTCATGGTTTATTGAAAAGCAATTGGAAATCGTTTTATATGCAAGTATAACATGTGTGGAGATGAACGCCTTAGCTAGCTTCCCATCCATTCAATTCTATCACAATTTATCTTACAATCTGTTTTCTTTACAATCTGTCCATTTAATTTAATTTCGTCCAAACACAATCCCCCCATATTTTGTTGAGTCTTAGTCATTCAAATCTGTTTTATTTTGTGTCTTTAAGCATTTGGAGTCATAAACACTTTCAAATTCGTCCAAATCAAGTTCTAGTTTCTGTTTGAGTCAATTTGATTGTTTTAGGCAGTTTGAGTGTTTCAAATCTGTTTTGAGTCATAGTAGTCTTGTTAAGAGTCTTTAAGTTTAGTTTTTGTGTTTTTAAGTCAATTTATATTAGATTAGCACCCCTAGTTAATCCCCGGTTAGAACGATCCCTACTTACATCATTACTACAATTGTCACAAATAGGGTTTAATTTGTGTGCGTATAATTCTCGCATCACTCTCTATAGGGTGTATGGTTATAGTATACAGAACACTCGGGATACACTTCATCTTCTCTAGAATACACTTATGGCCATCTTCATAGGAAGTAATTCAACTCCATTTTCTACATAGGTTTCAACTTGGTAAGTATTGTCTCGAATGTCCTTGAAACTCAACAACGTTCTTCCAGAACGTGGAGACTAAAGTGCCTCATCAATGGTCAAGATTGTACCATTAGACAACATTATAAGTGCCTTAATGTATCCTTCGATTAGGTTGGATGGGCCTAAGAGGGTTGTCATAAGTGCATTCTTAGGTACGAAGCAGTGAAATAGATGCATTCACCCAAAATGGTTGGCGTGGTTACACTATATGCCAGACAACTAACTTTCCCACTAGTCATACCTACAAATAAAAATTAATTTGAATCGATCACATGCATAAAAGTTCTAAAAACAAATATCCATTCAAAATAATTTAAGTATTCAAGGACGGTAATTAAAAAAAAAACTTAATATCCAAAAACAAATCACCAACAAATAATTCAAACATAAAGAAAAATTGTTCAAACTTAAACCAAAAACAAGGGGGTTCGGCCACTTAGTTGAATTCGGCCTAGGGGTATAAAATTCAACTAAAAATAGTTCATAGACCCGGCAGTTTCTTACATAACACCGTGACATGACACGAAAATAATAGGTTTCAGGTCAACACGATAACTAATCGGGTCATTATCGGGTGACCCGTTAATAATGGGTTCTTAACGGGTATACACGTGGGTAACCCATTTCAACCCGTTAAGAAAAGTAAATTATAATTTTAAAGTTTAATTACTAAAAAATTTATTATAAAGTACAATAGCCATATTGTATATATTGGTATATTCTATATTAAATATATATATATATATATATTTGTATTATTATTCTATATAAGTTAAAAAAAAATTAAGTTTTATTCATTTATTTATTTTTATTATGAGAGTTTCTTATTATCATTAATAGGATAAATTTTACTTAACATGTTGTTGTCCAAAATTAAAATCAACTAGTACAGTATTAGTACAGGCAATAAGACATCCATACAAGTATGAAAAATATGAAAGAAAATATAAACACTTGTGATTCATCATTCCTCCACAAGTAAACAATGGTTATACTTACATTATCGTTTAGATTTTTAACACCCTCCAAACCGTCATGAATAGTGTTTTTTATTTGAGTGTAAAAGTAATAAAATTAATAATAATTATTGTAGAAGTTAAGGGTGGTTCGGTATGGGATCCCATACCGAAACCCTTGTCCCAATTCCCAAACCGAAATTTTTGGGAATGCCAAATTCAATACCAATCCCAAACCAAATTTTCGGGAATCCCGAAATAATTTCGAGATTTTGGGACAAATCGGGAATCCCGAAATGCTTTTGGGCTTTTGGACTAAAATTTGACATATTATGTTTTTGGGCTAAAATTTGACATATTATGCTTTTAGGCCCAAACTGCCAATTTGTTATTTCTACTAATTTGCCCACTGCCCACTGCACAAATTTGATATAATTTCATCAATTAAGTTTCAATCAACCCACTACCCATTTGTGCACAAAGTTTCAATAATAACAAAATTTCAATCTGCCCACTACACATGCATCATGCATGCAATAAAAATAAATTAGGTACCAAACCCAAAAGCAAAAATAATAGTTACAAGCCAAGGTTTTAAAATAAATAAAGTAACAAACTCAAAAGCAAAAATAATAGTTACAAGCCAAGGTTTTAAAATAAATAAAGTAACAAACCCAAAATCAAAAAAATTAGTTATGAGCCAAAGTTTCAATAATTAAGTTACAAACCAAAAGCTAAAAAGCAAAGCTTAAAGTCTATAAATATTGTTGGCCTCTTCGGCCCCTTCGTCCCCTTGATCTTGTTGATGGTTGTGGTTGCTCCCTTCTTGTTGGTACTTGTACTCTTCCCCTTGATGTTGATGGTTGAGCCCTTCCCCTTGCAATGGGTGGTCGTGGAGGTAGTGATTGATTTTGACGTTGTTGAACTTCAACTTGGAGTGGTCGAGGAGGTGGAGGTGGCATTTCATTTTCTTGTGTTGTATTCTCCTCACCTCCCAAATTAGCCATGCCTAAAACAATAAACCACAAATCATTTACATTGAATTATAGTCTAATAGATAATAAATACTAAGAAAATAAAAGAGGAAATTAAATTGTTTACTTACTTCTTTCTAAGCATTCAAGCTCCTTGTAGAAATGGAATTCGTCAAGTGTAGGCTCCTTGTAGAAACAAAATTCTTTTCCTCTAAGCCAATCACTAGTACACACTAAAGCCTCAACCATTTTAGGTGTTAAGGAAGTTCTAAAAGGATCAACAACTCTCCCACCAAGACTAAAGGCATTCTCACTAGCAACGGTGTTACTAGGAAGGACCAAAACATCCTTAGCAACTTTACTAAGAGTTGGATATTGAGCACAATTTCCTTTCCACCAATCCAAAAGATTGAAACCCTCATATGTTAGGCTTTGATGTGGATCATTGAAGTACATATCCACTTCATTGGCTATCTCATTTTGTTGTGCCTCCGCTCTCTTTCGTTGGATCTTCTTTGTCATCCTTGAAGCAACATTAATATCTACAATCACACCCCCCACATCATCTAGTACAACACTTAATCTTTGCTCCACATTTGAGGTAGCACTACTACTAGTACTACTAGTACTACTACTACTAAGGACCACTCCCTCCTTGTATGCATTATACAACTCGGTTACATAGCCTTTAACCCTTACTTTCTCCTCCCTTATTTTGTCCCATCCATAGCCGAGCACTTCTAGATTTGTCTCCAACATATCAAATTTGTACCTAGGGTCGAGTACTTGGGCTACAAAGAGAATAGGATTCACCTTTTCAATGTGACCCCAATATTTGTCAAACTTGAGCTTCATTGAGGTAGCCACACTTTGCAAAGTGGCATTAGAGGCGTTTAAAATTTGTTCTTGTATCTCCACTTGCAAGGCAATCACTGTGCTAAGTATTAAGTGTGACGTTGGAGTAAGGGTTGCACTCAATGTCAAGGTGGCATCATAAAACTTTTTAAGAAAGTGAGCAAAACTCATCGACCTTTCCCAATCATCCACCTCTGGAGGACCCACCCGCTTGGTCTTTGTTGTCACCCCATCAACCTCTTTCGAGACCTACTCTTTAAAGTAAGCAATAAAAGAGTCACACTCAAAGGCCATCTTAGAGAACACTTCTTTAAGCTTGAAAGCACTATTAAGCATCTCATATGTGGCATTCCACCTTGTGACAATATCAAAAGGGATACTTGACATCCTATCAAATCTCAACAAGACACAATATTCCCTAAAAGACTCCAACCTTGCCGGGGATGAGTGTATAAACTTCACACAATTTCCTATGGCATCAATTTCACAACTAAGCTCCGTCATTCCATCCTTAACTATCAAATTGAAGATGTGACAAGCGCACCTCATGTGCAAGTGAGCCCCATCAAGTAAAAGAGTACCATTTGACTTGAGTCTTCTTTTCATGTATGCAATGGCGGTGTCATTTGCACTAGCATTGTCAACGGTAATGCTAAACACCTTGTCAATGCCCCAATCATTCAAGCAAACCTTTAGACATCTTCCAATATCATCACCCTTATGAGAAGTAACTTGGACAAAGTTTAGGATCCTCTTATGCAACCCCCAATTAGTGTCCAAAAAATGGGCCGTGATGACCATGTAGTTTATCATTTGAATTGAGGTCCAAGTGTCGGTTGTAATACTCACTCTCAACCCCTCAATCACACTTTTTATTTAGCCTTCTCTTCAACATACAACTCCAAAACCACCGCCGCCACCTTATGCCTATTAGGAAGTTTGTATTTTGGATTCAAATCACGAATAAAATCTCGAAAGTCTTCTTGATCAACCACCCTAAAAGGCATCTCCGCTATTATAATCCACCTCACACATCTCCTATCAAGTCTTTTTTGATTGAAAGTGTGAGTGACAACCGGACCTCCCATCCTTGCTTGTGTCAATGTAGGTTGCTTCGGATCCACATTCTCAAAGAGACTAGAACCCGGGCATTTCCTCAAATGCTTAAGAATTCCCGTCGTCCCATGAATTATAGGGTGTGCCGGTACTAAGAGTTTGCAATGCTTGCATTCGGCCATGAAAGATTTCTCCCCATTATTATCAGTGATCGTTACCCTCTTAGCATCATTCCACGCCGGACTTGGACCCTTTCTCCTATTGCCCTTTTTCCGAGGAGGACCCTCCCATTGTCTCACTACTTCTTCTTCTTCTTCTACTTCCTCTTCCCCCTCTTCCCCCTCTTCCTCATCTTCTTCTATTTGTTCTAATGCAATATCCTCCTCCATATCCGGATCATCATCCCAACAATCTTCATAATAATCATTATGCAAATAATCTTGAGGTGAGGGAGTGCCTAGTTGAAGGGTACCACTAGGTTGGGTTTGTTTTCGTTTTCCTAATATCGAGACCATAGGTGTACTAGATTGGCTACTAGACCTGTCCATCCTAACAAATAAAATAACAATGCACATTAATATATCACAACCACAGTTCAGCATATATCCAAATTCCAATCAATAAATAAAATAAATGGTTCAAAAATCTGAGCATTCAACATAGAAAATATATGGTTGTGAGAAAAATAACTCAAAATATATAACAGAAATCAAAAGAAATCTGCCTATTCAATACTTTCATGGCATCTGCCCAATCTGCCAATTTGACATAGTTTCATACTTTGCTATCAAACATTAAGGCAAGACCATGTATCTAAGATTCTCAAAGCCAAAACAAAAATATTACCTGACGCAACGTGTGACTAATTTGAAGTTTGAACAGGTGGAAATAGATACATGTCAAAACAAATAATTAACATTGATTGTGGGAGGAGTTGAAAATGGGTGGTGTGAGCTAACTTTAGGAAAATGCAAAAGGTAGTTCCTTTCAAACCTGATTTCCTCCAACTTCTTTTGCTCCCTTTTCTTTAGATATTATTGTCTTGAAACTTTTCTGAAGCAGAGAATAAAAAATATTAGACCAGTTGCTTATCAATAAATAAACTAAGAACCCTGCTTAGTGCCATATAGAAAACACACACACATCTATATATTTTTTACGAGTACTTTGCTTTCTAGGGTAAACATAAATAGCTCCAGCATACAAGTCATCTAATCAAACTATCGGTCTACCAAACAATCTAGAAACAGGGACATCTTTTCTATGTGTAAATCACAGAGATTTCAACAGGAGTCGCTTACACTATGATGCCAAAGTAATCAAAAATTGTGTAGGGCAAAATCTAGAAAGCAAATGCAAGCGCAATGATACATGATCATGAATATTATAGTGGAAAAACTCAAGGCTTTGACGAAAGAAGAAAGAAAGGCAAACATGGCATCTGCCCATGGTTCAAAAATCTGAGCATTCAAAAAAGAATTACAGATAAAGATAGAGTTACAGATAAAGATGAAGATGGAAGAAATGAATGCTAACAAACAGAGTTACAGATGAAGATGGAAGAAATGTATAAGTTATTAACACACATAAAAAAAATTGCCAACGGCATAAATTAATTACCTAATTTGGGTGAGAGTGAGACTCGGACTCAGTGCTAGATTGAGAGTTCTGTCTGTGAGGGAAAATTGCCCGAGAGAGAGAGAGAGATCTGTGTCGGAAACTCGCAAGTGTCGGAGACGATTCGTGAAGGAAGGCTGGAGAGTTTTGTCCTTGATGCTTTGGCGTGGCGGTGGCTAGGTGTTGATTTGTGAAGGAAGGCTGGGCCGCTGGAGAGTCAGAGACGATTCGAAGGAAGGCAAGCTGGGTGGTGATTCTGGTGAAGGAAGGCTGGTGGCAGTGGCACAGCGGCTGTGTTTCAACTTCAAGCTCTTGATGGAAGTATGGAACGGAAGTGAAAATTGAAATGGGGGATCTAACCTAAAAACAAATGAACGGCACAGATTAAATCTAAAACAATGAACGGTTGAAATAATTCTCTTATAATTAAAAAATAATATATATATATATATAATATTTATTTCGATTCGGTATGGGAATACCGAAAAAATGGAGATGCAATACCGAATCCCATACCGAAAATTTTGGTTTGGTTCGGGATGACATACCGAAAATTTCGGGAATTTTGGTTTAGGATTTTTTTGGTTTGGGATCGAGATTTTTTCGGTTTGGTTTGGGATTTTTGGGATTTTTTTCCAGCCCTAGTAGAAGTGTAAGAAATGTAAAAAAAAAAATATATATATACAATCACTCATAATGACAAGCTTTACAGCTTTCGTGAAGGGGTCAACTTCAAAATCCAACACTATAATCCATAATCCATAAACCTTAAATTTGTATTTAACCGTCGATTGTCGTTTAGGCTTTATTCTTTATATTGAATTTCATTTTAAAAAAATTCTTTTTTGAAAACATGATCTTCTGGGGGATGTAGGAAGATGAACGGTTCGGATCTTTGATATCACATCCCGATATTTACAGTTAATTGAAATATGAGTCGATGTTATATAGTTTGTATAGACTTTATAAACACCAAGCAATATCAACGATCCAAACCATTCATCTTCCTATATCCTCTAATAGATCATGATTTCAAAAAAGAAAATCTGAAAAAAAAAAGAAAAAAAACAAAATTTGGTGAGAAAAATGAAGTATAAATGTAAACAACAATCGACGGTTACATTTTGATCTATGATTTATATGATTATAGTGGCACATTTCAAAGTTAAGCCCTTCACAAAAGTTGTAAAGCTTGTCATTACGAGCGTTTATATATTTTTTCTATATTTTTGACACTTCTACATTAATTAAAAACTATTAAAGACTTTACTTAAACAATAGCAATAGGATAAATGAGAAGAGAATGCTAATGTAGAAAGCCTCACTAAAAATATCATCAATATAACTCTTGAAGATAATATATCAAGCCAAAGTTCCAATACTGTTTCCCATGGTGATTAATGAAAATTGAAGAGTTTGATTGTAAGAAAATGTGCAGGGTTCCAAACCTTGAAACATAACTCCCTTAATTTTGCAAATCTTTTGAACATTTGATATCTTGTAATGTTCTAATGTTTTTTTATTTATTATGCTCTTATTTTGGGTATGTAAATATGTAATACTTGAAAGACAAATGCGTTTTTATGTTTTGAATATGATAATATGGTATGTATATACTTATTTAGTATTATGTTTTTCATTTGATTATTTATTGGTTTAAAATATATTTTCCTTAACGGGTAATGAGTAACGGGTCAGGTCATATTACCTGTTAATATTATCGGGTCGATTTCAAGTCGGGTCATTTTATCCGTTTATTTTAACGGATGTTACACGACACAACTCGTTAAGATATCGGGTATGACACAAAAACGACATGAACATGGGAAACACGACATGAATGCTAGGTTTAATAGTTCTTGTCTAAGATTCTAATCTTTCATAGGGGTAACGGCCTCTTGAAAGTTAGAAAGCTCCATCTTGGTACTTTCGGTTCATCCACTTGCACAAAGTTTGATTAAACTTCTTACAATAAGAATGGTATTCAGCTATAACCTTCTGGGGAGCAGTGCAAACACAGGACCAATGGTCCTCTAAACCACAACGGTAACACATGTTTGCATCCATGGTATCAGGTGTTTTGCCCTTATTCTTGAAGTTTGGGGTCTTGGGAGTGAGGTTAGAACGTTTCTGGGCTTAGTTTTCTCCCTTAGATGGGCCTTGACTTTATTGACCTTGACAGGGTGGCTTCTGGCCGCCCCTACCACGCCTATGTTGGTGTTTTGGGTGTTGGTTTATGCTATAGTGTGCTTCAGGCACAATAGTTACCCAAGTAGGTCGAGCTTGATGATTTTTCATACACAGCTGATTCTGCTTTTTAGCAAGAGTAAAACAAAGATCAAATAAAAAACTTAGTGAACTTCTGAGCCCTATATTGTTGCTGCAGGACAATATTGGTGGCAGAAAAGGTCAAATTGGTCTTCTCAAAGAGATCCTCTTCAGTTAAGTTCTCATTGCAAAACTTGAGAAGTGAACGGATTCAACAAACTTCAGAATTATATTCATTCACAGACTAAAAGTCTTGGAAGCGCATATACTGCCAGTCATGTCTTGCTTCAGGCAAGAAGATGTCATTTTGGTGATCGAAGCGATTAGCCAAAGCAACCCAAAATGCTCGTGGATCTTCCTCAGTAAGGTACTCGGTTTGCAGTGCTCATGAATGTGCCTTCAGATGAAGATCATTGTAGTAGCTTTCTCAACTTTGCCAACCAGGTTGTCCGTCTCATCTTCAATGGCGGGACACAAATTCTTTGCAGTGAGGTGAAGCTTTACATCTTGGACCCACTTGAGGTAGTTTCTTCCAGAGACATCTAAAGTAGTGAAGTCGAGTTTGTTCAAATTCGACATGTCCCTATCACAAAATAAATGGACAAGAATGTGGTTAGTGTAATGGAAAAAAAAAAATCAATCCATTCACATAGGAGTAGATGAAAATAAAATCAATCCATTCATGTTCTAATAAACATTTATTGGTTTAATGTTACATGAAAAAGGCTTTGGGTTTTCATGGGTGCTATTTTTAAAGAAAACTTCAAGTTTTCAAATAAGGCATGTTTCTAGAAATTTCAAGTTTAGAAAGAATTATGAACTTCAGGTTCATATGTTCTTGTAGATAAACACAAATAGATATACAAAAATATGCAACAAAAAACTTGCAAATAGATCTTCAGGGTCTGCAATTATAATTGAATTAATTATTTGGACTTCAGGCCAAAATTGACATACCCCGACCCAGAATGTCCACTAGAACTCCGAATCGAGCTATGCTAGCTGACACCAGGAATGTGACGAAACCATAAAGTGTGAGTGACCAACACAAAGATTTTCAAAATCATTTCAATTATCAAAGGTAGTAACCCCTTGCCGTAAAACCTGTATAGTTTCCAAAATCATACTGTGTATAAGTATGAAATCAAAAGTATACTAATAGTAAATCTAGAAGTATACCACAACTCAACATCTCAATGGCAATATAATTACTCATATGCTTAATAACCCATACTAACACGCAAGTTGGAGTCACCTATGGTGACCTATACGACTCATTCATATCTCATCAATAAATACTAGCATAAACCAATCCCTGGCCGGAGGTGTGCCGATGAGGATGTTGGGTCCCTAAGAGGGGTGGATTGTAACATCCCACATCGCCCAGGGGAGTGGATCTTGTAAACCTTATATGTATATTCACATCTCTACCTAGCATGAGGCCTTTTGGGAGCTCAATGGCTTTGGGTTCTGTAGGAACTCCGAAGTTAAGCGAGTAGCGCGCGAGAGCAATCCCATGATGGGTGACCCACTGGAAAGTTCTCGTATGAGTTCCCAGAAACAAAACTATGAGGGTGTAGTAAGGGCCCAAAACGGACAATATCGTGCTACAGTAGAGTCGGGCCCAGGATGTGGTGGGGGCCCGAGCCGGAATGTGATAAAAATCAAAGTGTGGGTGAAAAATTATAAAACCCAAATTGTCTAAAAAAATAGGCAATAACACTTGGGGCCCAAAAACAATGGACCAAGTCCACGGAGGGGCTAATTAGTTATGGTCGTGCAACCTAACCCCAAAACATGGGCTGGGTATAAAATGGGCCGAGCAAACAGAAAAGGCTGCAGGCTTTTCTAGGCTGTAGAAGCAGGCCCAAATTGCTGGGTAAGATCCAAAAGGGCCTGTTAAGGGCAAGATCCACTGCTTAGTAGCACAAGTGATCATGAGGACGCGATCCAGTGCTTCACGGTGCAGGTGCATCGAGTCACTAGCTGTTAGCTAGGATCAGGTGTGGCGCAGTGCAGGGAACACCAAGAGTAGGGGTCGGGGTTGGGCTTGCAGTCATGAGCCCAGAAGAAAAAAAAATAAAAAAATTTTTGGCCTTAGTCAAGGTTAGGCCCAATAAACTGGGGTCGGGCTTAAACCAAGATATCCTAGCAAAGCTAGGTGTTCTCGCCGAAGAAGATGATTGGCATCGCCACTATAAGTGGCCAATTCTTGGGTAGGAAGACTCGGGGTACCCTCATAGGTTGTTAGTGATCATAAAGACAAACAGAGATAAGGAAATCTCAACGTTTTAAACAAAAACCCTAGAAATTTAAATCAGAATTTCAAAAAAATCAATGAGAATCGAAAGAATCTCGAGCAAACGACATTGAGGACGAGTTGCAATCCATCAAGACAGTGACCCATGGGCAAGGATTGCTTGCAGGCCAACCTGCGACGATGGGGATGCCATAGAAGGCATCAGGTTTCTGGGTTTCAAACCTGGAGCACGTGGCTCCCATTTGGTCTATTGGCATGGCGGTGAGGCTTCGAGCCGCTGCTTGCTGGTTGGGTTTTTTCTGAAACCCTAGATTTTAATTATTTTTTTTTTCTTGATTTCTAGATTATAATTCAATTGAATTTTATGCATATTCAATATATAATTCAATTCATAAACAATTATATGATGCAATTCATGGCAATATCAATTCACATAGTTCGATAATTATGGATATAATGCATACACAATTTATGTAGAATGTAAAATTTGAGAAATGTAAAGTTGGGTCATGCATTATGGTGAATGTTCATGCTATCCGAGCTGCAAAAATATCGAGATAAAAACTGTTGTTTTGGAAGAACCTAATTGCGTGATGATGGTTTGATGCAGAAAACTTCCACATCAGATTCCTAAGTATAGCGGTAGAAGCGTGTTGATAATGTGTTGTCGCTTATTGTAATCTAAGAAGGGAGAGAGGGGGCACGGCAGAGAGATGTGTTTGTAGGGTTGTATAGAGGATATGTTATTTCTCCTACGTAATGCCTTTATTTATAATAAGGAAACTTTAATAAAAAGGATCTGGGCCAACTTTTTCTTAACAAAAAACTACTATAAACTTTTATTTAACCAAAAGGGCTTGAGATTTAACCATAAAAACAAAACTATTCATCTCCCCAACCCTACAAACATTAAAAACATGGGTTGAATTAAAGTCCAACCCGCAATAAAATTCTTTTTCCATAATTACCCTTAACATACTGGAATATATGCGTGGACAAGCTTGTCTTTTCCCTTGAATATGCGCTGCACGCTCTCGGTTCACCAAAGCTGTTGCTTGGTATGCCCCAAAGCACCAGGAATGCATGATAGAGATTTGTTTTTGAGACATATATAAAACCATGTTTTATTTAAAAAGAAAAACAAAAAAACAAAAAAAAGGGTCATTTTGATACAATTAGATTACTAGTCACCTTTTGTAGAGTATGTTATTATGCATGTAGTCCATAAGCTAACATAGTCTTGCATCCAAATACAAGATTAATATAATTAAGGTACATCTCATAATAAATTTTAGAGTGTATCAATTATATTGTAACATTGTGTTATTGGTTTGCTTATGATGATAATGATTAATGACTGCTAACGATATAACTGATATTTTGTAACTTAAGTCATAATATGTAACTAGGAATAAATAAGTATATATACAAACTCAATATCAATGAAATGGTACACTACATAAACCACCATGGGGTTTCCAATGGTTGGTGACGAATTTCAGGTCCGTATTCTACACGACATGTCGTGAGTTCAATTGCTAGCACGTGTAAATCACACGATAGTGGTCAAGGAGAGACGAAACAAAAGCACCAATTTTTTTTTTTTTTCAAAATAAAATAAAATGGCGCACTATTTTATGGTGTGGCAAATACAGTATTTTTGCATGTGTTGAACTTTGGAGATAAACGGACTCCTTCATCTTCTTTTACTTTCCCCTAGATTTTTTTTTTTTTTTTTGGAACAACTTTCCCCTGGAAATTGAGGCTCAAAGGTTGCTTAATTTCCTTTGGCCTTCGATGCAGCAGCATTGGATTTTTCATGAGCAAAAAGATTAATTAATTAATCTATTCAAAACATATGTATTTATTGTATGGAAAAAAAACATATATTGTATCATCCATGAGATAGATGTATATTTTGTTATTGTTCCAGAAATAATATGAGTTATTTTGTTTTAGTTTTAGAAATATTGTAGTTTATTTAACTGTAGTTCCAGAAATAATGTAAGTTATTTTGGTTAAGTTTCATAAATAGTGTAGGTTTGCTGTAATTCCAAAAATAACATTTATTTTGTTCTCTTCTATAAATAGTGTGGGTTATTTTGATTCATTTTTTTTATAGAAATAGTTTGTAATTGTGTTGTAGTTTCAGAAATAGTATATGGGTTATTTTCGTTTAGTTTTAGATATAGTGGTGGTTATTTTGTTGTAGTTTTAGAAATAGTGTTTATTTTGTTCCCTTCCAGAATAGTGTGAGTTACAATGGTTCAGTTTCAGAAGTAGTGTGAATTATTTTGTTGTGGTTCCAGAAATAATGTTAGTTATTTTGATTTTGTTTTAGAAATAGTGTGAGATATTTTAGTTATGTTTCAGGAATAGTTGAGGTATTTGTTGTAGTTCTAGAAATAATGTTCACTTTGTTCCCTTCAATAAAACTACGATTTATTTTAGTTCATTTTTCAAAAGTAGTGTGTGATTTTTCCGTAGTTTTAGAAATAGTGGGTTATTTTAGTTAAGTTTCAGAAATAATGTATTATTTTCATTTGAACTGATTTCCAACGAAGTCAAGTACTTTGCTTCTAAGTTCTTAGGAGAAGACTACGAGGAAGAGGGAGAGTCAATTGAATGGAAATACTTTTGTAAATTATGGAAATAAATGAAAATTAAATTCTTCTATCATTAATCTTTTGCGTTAGTAAATCCAGTACACAGTTGCTCTCTCTCTCATGAACATATTAAATTCTCGTTTGGGGTTGATAACTATTTCCTCTATGATTTTTTTTTTAAATGAAAACTAAAAGCTACTTTTGATTGAATAATTAAAATTTGTTTTGATTCTAGTTTTTGTTCTCACACAAATAAAAAACTATAAAACAAATAAAAACCAGAAAATTGATGAAAGTTTAATGGACATCAATGCATAGGATGCAAGCAAGATAATGATTAGTAGGTTCCATCTGCAAACGGTGATCAATTTGGCAAAGAAAGTGCAGTCAAAGACGTGACAATCGGTTCTAAGCCACCTGGAATAGGAGAGGAAGTCCCATACGCGGCAGGAACCACCATCGGCTGAAGATTCAAAACCTGAACTTGTTCTGCAGCACTAAGATGTTAAGGGTAAAATTGGATGCCTAATAAATTATTTTGTTTGGGCCAGTTTTGTTGGGCTGGTTTGTTATTGAATTTTGTCCTAACTATTAAATAAAGTTAGTACATGATTTTTGGTTAAAATTTAAAGTATGAAATCCCTTTTCATTAATTTTCCTATATAATAATAAGGACAGGAAGAATCTTTCTCGTCCAAAGAATACAAGTCCTAATAGAAAAGAATAATTAGTATCAAATCTAATCTAGAATTTATAGCATCACACTTTAATACAATCTTTATAACACCTACAACATTATAAAAGAAAGTTAAGATATGTAACAACGCTTAATAGGTTAAAAATACTGAATTAGCGTCCCATATATTATGTCTCTATTCTAACTTAACTATTTGTTATGTTTTTTTTTTTGGTCAACTAATTATTTGTTATGGTTTATCCATGTGTTGACTTGTAGTTTTTTCGATCTTTAGAATATTATCAAGTTTACACATGCGATGGCTTATATAAGTGCTGACGCCCGTCCGATGAGAAATAATTTAGTAAATGAATATGATTCTCCCCTCCAACTTTAAGTATATATACTCGTATGTATTTTGCCCAAATATGACATACCCGATATCACCAGAGTCTAAACTCATCGTCTCAACTTAACATAAGACCTCCAACAATTCATGGCTACTCAAACAACCCTTCCCCTCAACGGTCGCGTAGCAATCGTGACTGGCGGTTCGCGCGGAATTGGCCGCGCCATCGCAACCCAACTCCACTCTGCCGGTGCAAGGGTCGTGATCAATTATGCTTCATCAAACTCAACACAAGCAGATCAACTAGTCTCTGAGCTGAATTACGAGACTACCCAACTGCGTGCCATTGCAGTTCGAGCAGACGTTTCGGACCCCGATCAGGTAAAGCAACTCTTTGAAAAATCGGAAGAAGAATTCGGGAGCCAAGTCCACATCGTTGTGAACTGCGCAGGAGTTTTGGATCCAAAGTATCCCAGTTTGGCCAACACGACAGTGGAAGAATGGGACAACA
Organism: Pyrus communis; assembly: GCF_041283825.1. NCBI lineage: Eukaryota > Viridiplantae > Streptophyta > Magnoliopsida > Rosales > Rosaceae > Pyrus > Pyrus communis. The sequence goes on from NC_142574.1 coordinate 18,443,577, forward strand.
CATTCAACGTGAACACCAAAGGCGCGTTCTTAGTTTCTAGAGAAGCGGCCAAGAGGCTGGCACGTGGCGGCGGCGGGAGAATAATCTTGATAACGACGTCCCTTGTGGGGGCGCTTATGCCGGGGTACGCAGCTTATGCGGCATCCAAGGCGGCGGTGGAGACGAAGGCAAAGATTTTGGTTAAGGAGCTCAAGGGCACCGGAATAACTGTGAATTGCGTTGCGCCGGGGCCTGTGGCGACGGAGTTGTTCTTCGCCGGCAAAAGTGAGGAGACGATTAAGAGGATTGAGGATGCTTCACCTCTGGGTCGATTAGGTAAGCCCAAGGATGTATCTCAGCTTGTAGGGTTTTTGGCGGGAGATGCTGGGGAGTTGGTTAATGGCCAGGTCATTAGGGTCAATGGTGGATTTGTCATATGATCAACTCTTTTCTTTCTTGTATAAATAATTTCTCTTAAAAGAAATGTCATTCGGGTCAACGGTGTATGGTAATAGTTACCAATTGGAATTCTTTTTCCCTTAATTTGTATTGGCAGTTGTCACTAGCGTTTGGGCAATAAAAAATTAGAAAACTTTACTTTGTCCTTGAACAGATCATTCACTAATTTTAGTCCCTTTGACTTTTACCTCAAATATATACTAACTATACTAGCTTTTGCACACGTTCATGCGCGTGCAAAATATCTTTTTTTTTTACGTCAAGGTGCTACGCACAACGTATTAGAGTTCTTGTTGTCTTTTTACATTTGTTTATGCAAAATGAAAATGGTACTAATTTCCATGAGCACTTGGGAAACAAGCAAAGAGTTCTATTCAATATTGATGACGTCAATCAGAACAAAAAGAAAACTTTTGATGTTGCCTTCAAATTTGACAGCAAAGTGAAGAATGTCAATCCATGTAGGATTTTAGCATCTCCTTTAGAATCAGAAAAATTGGCATGTAAATATATAACTAATAGTTATTTAAGGCCTGAAGAAATTGGCATGTAAACCTTTGTCGGCTAAATTCCAAACTGATGCAATGACTAAAACAACACTCAAACTCAGCCCCAAGAATCCAAGTCCAATGTTCACACACCACATAGTACTCTTAGGCTCTGGTTTCTTCATTGTGATCCACATGAAACACGGATAAACATATGCCAGTGGCAGTGTCATGCCTCCGATTAGAGGTGCTAGGCTCGGCAAGAATGGGAAAGCAACTGCTATGAAAAATGCCAGTCCTCCGAAGAAAATCCGAAAAGCTATCCGAAGCCACCTTGCACATGGCTTGTTCTTCTTGCTTGTGTACTTAAACTCCAAATTATCAAAAACTACCATGCTGTAGATTTGGAAAGTGCTCAAGCAGTTTATCACTACTAGTATGCAAAGTAGTCCCAACACAGCTTTTGAAGTGTTTTTATGCCCATTGAACTGTGAAAAAGAGGTCAATAGTCCTCCATATGATGATGGTATCTGCATGAGTATTCAAAAGACATTGTAAATCTCTGATTATCCCCAGTTTGATATATTTTTCACAGTTTGGTTGAAATAATTTGGAAAGGGTCTCTCACTTTGTTTCCACAAACCCAAAATCCAGCTATGGCAAGAGGAAGGAAGCACATTGCTATAAGTGCATAAGATATAGTCACTCCTCTCCACATCCGGTTTTGAGATCTCTGTTTTGGACTAGATGGCAATGTCCCCTGCATGAGGAAATTTTTAGCCTTAATCATGTGTTAAACAAACTCATACTACAATTTTTATTGATAACAACAGAGAAAATCGAACTCTTAACATGACTAAATTCTAACTCATATATTAAAATATAATTATACTAGACACAGTGCATCTTTAAAATTCAACCAACACTATTAAAAAAGGGTAATGCTAGAGATATTAAATTTGTAGAAAAAATTTTGTAAACTAAATAATATGAAAGTTGATGATTGGATTATTATTTGAGCATTAATAATCGTGATCATTCATATTGATGACACATCATTTAGTTTGGGGTAATGCTAGGGAGATTAAATTTGTAGACAATTTTGTAAACTAAATGACATAGAAGTTGATGATTGGACTATTACTGAAGCGTTGATAAACATGCTCATTCATATTGGTGACACCTCATTTAATATTTTAAAATTTTAATAGTAGGTGCACTATTTGAATCAAATAACATTATTTTTTTAGGTAAATTATTTTGCATGAATTTTTACATACATCAGGCATTTTGTATATATGTGTGTGAAATAATTTACCTACATTAATATGTAAAATATAATTTTAGTGACTTAATTAAGCATGTATATATATTAGACATGTTTTATATTGTTATTATATATCAGGCAATGAATTTATAACATTAATGTTTTTTTTAGTAAAATCATTAATTCTCCCTTATAATTCGCATGACATTAATTGTGTACATCAAACATTCAAATATGGGTATTTTAGGCATCCAGAAAATTTTAAATGTGTTAAGTCAAATATAATTAATGAATTTGCTGATGTGGAATCTAGTAAATGGGTTTTATTCGAGTAAAAAACCTATGTCAGGTTTTATGTAAAAAAAATTAAGTTTTAGGGGTTAAAGTTATACTTTCAGAAAATAAAAGATAGCAAGAACACTCACCTGAATCTCAAGGATAACATTATGACCTTTGAATGCAAGAAAAATGATGCCAACTGAGTTCAGTACACCACCAAATCTATCCATGTTTGACTCCATCTCCGGTGGGTTGTATGAAATGCCACTAGGCCTGCCCTTGCCGATTGAAAGGCCCCAAATCAGGGTACAGTAGGCAATCGCAGTGGTGGCACCAATCAGTGAGACCCAAGCTATGGAGTTCAAGTTGGGAAACTGAGCCACAACAATGGCCATGCATACGAACAACAAGAAGCACTCTGTGCCAGTCACTGAGTTAACATCACAAACAGCTTTTAAGAAAAGCTTCATGGTTCCACCTCCTATGATGATCACCTGGGCACATGTACCCCCTGATAGGTACATTACTGGGAATATAGTGAGCAGTTTCCCTAACTTTGGACCTGAAAAAACAAAATAAAATGTCTAGTTAATACCCTAATAGGCATTACGGGATGCTGTTTGGTATGGAAGAAGAAGCGCTCGTTTGGACTAACCGAAGGCTGTTATAGCGAGGTGGAGGTATCTACTGTACCGAATTCCGGTGTCCGATTCGTGTAGATGTACAAGAAGCCATGCGGTGTAGAGTTGCCATGCGAATGCTAGTGACAAGCATATAATTCCCCATGCCCTGCAACAATTGGAAACATGTTGAGCAAAGTATTAAACTTGTTATAATAAAAATATTACAGTGAGTTTGAATAAAATATTAGACTTGCTACAACAAAATATATACTGTCGTTAAAAAATGCGTCAAGATCGAGCTTTGGTATAATTGCCTAATAAAGCTCGGACCAGCTCATTTTTTTTTTTTAATCAGCCAAACCATTTCAAAGTATTTAGCTTATAGTGTTTTGTTTTTGTTTTTTCATGTAATCTTTGTTAATATGAAGAGAGAGAGAGAGAGAGAGAGAGAGAGAGAGAGAGAGAGAGAGAGAGAGAGAGAGAGTGTGTGTGTGTAGCAGAGAACAAGAGAGAAGTAACAAGGGAAAAGAGATTTCTGTATTGTTTTACTTAATGATGAAGTGGTTACAAGTGTATGTGTTTATAGTGAACTAGTCAACTCTAACAGACTTCCTAACAAACCATCTAATCTAATTACAAATGGCAATGTCTCTTTTCTACACAACATTATATTCTAACAATCTTTACCTACGGTTTTGTTATTATGTACTTTATTTATTGATTCATATTAATTTTTAATTTTCATTAAGCTGAGTCAAACAAAAATTTAAGTTCAATTTACAAACAAGTCAAGCCGAGTTGAGTTAAGCTTGAAAGTCATTCGAGGCGAGCTTGAGCATACATTAAGAGCTTTTTATAAGCTTGAGCACAAATAATATCAACTGTGAGCCGAATTTGAACACTTTGATAGTTGGTTTGGCTCGACTCATGTGGACCCCTAATATTTTATTGTACAAACTCAATAAGGTGATATTCCCTATCAAAATGGGTTGGCACCTTGTTATTGCACAAGAAGTTTCCATCGGAATCAGATGCTGAGCTCGTGAGAATATTTTATATTGGAAATTATTGAGATATTTTTATTCAGACTACTGTATGATCAAGCGTAAACTAGGTCCAAGAATGTAGGGACAGACAGGGCTCGCATGGGGCACTAATTACCTAAATAAAGTCTGGTAAAATTTAAGAGACACACAAGAGGCGATTCTTCGTGGAATTAGACCTCAATCACCTTGTAAATTATTGGTCCCCATTTTTGAGGAATGGAGTAATTTATATTTGAAATTATAAGTTAATGGTTGTAAAAGAAGAATAAAAAATAAAAAAAATGAAAACTAATAAACAGGTTTGAAAATTTTGAATTTTAACCAAAATGGCAAAAATGTGTTGTAAATAAATAGTACCAGGAATAAATTTTTAGAGTAAAAATATTCTTAACGTTAAAAACGAACAGTACGTTTTGTTAAAACTCCCTAAAAAAAGACCAATTAGAGCTTCGCTGCTGTAACCCATGACGTTGGTTGGGGTCAGTAGCAACCCCTTATCTTTGGTTTTTATGTTTGTTTTTTGAGCTCTTATCTTGGTAGTTCTAAGTGAGTGTCTCAAATTTGGGCGTTATATATGCCTAATTTGTGATTTTTTTTTTGTTTTTGTTTTCCCTTTCCCTCTCTCGTTCTATCGATTACCATGGTCCTCCATCCTTGCCATACCCTCCCTGTCTCTTTCTTCTCTGACCCCCCACCACCTATTTTGCCTCTTCCACTTCTTTCATCCCTAAGTCCTCATGCCTTAGATTTTTCAATTTCTGTTCCTTCTTTGCCTCTGATTGCCGATGGTGTTCATCCCACCCCTACCACACTTGTGGACATCGGGTCTACAGTGGTCAGTCGTGTGGATCAAAGGTCAATTTTGACCTTTTCTCTAATCGATTGAGAATGACGCATGTTGGCTCGAGTTCGAAGCTCCAATCCCATTCTCTACAGATCTCTTATCCAGGCTTGTTATTTGTCTCTTCCTTTGTTGCTGATGGCGACGACGGCGGTTCTTCTGCCAGAGGAATAGTTAGGCTTCTTGGGATCTGTTCTGATTTGAGCCCTTTATTTTGTTGCTTGCCTAGTCCATATTTTATTATTTGTGCTTAACTTTGTATTTGGATTTTGAGAGAGGATTTTCGTCGAATTTTTTTTTTTGTACCTTGTTTACGATAAACAATAATCATTTCAATAAAATATATTATTTAATATATATTATATTTGTTTTGTGAGAATACATATCTCACAAGAATTTAAAAATGAACAAAAATAAATTGTTAAGCAAAAGAAGAAGAAGAACACGTAATAAGTTGACTTGAAAGAAGTCCTTGATCCTTCGTAGAAACAAAGGCTAAGTAAAAGTATGGGAAATCTTAGGCAGTATCAACGAGCCAGGTACTGTTTTAATGATTTCATACCATCAGAAAACACAAATGCTGATGAAACCTTTTCCTAAAGAATAATTTCAATGATATGAGCATGCTATGAAACCTTTTGCAAGGATCCGGTGGCACATATTTTGAGACACGCTTTTGTTGTTTGCATTTTGTAATTTTTTTTAAGAGAATCCGAAGCGTCTAATATATCAATTCACCTCATTAATCATTTTTCCAACAAATTAATTCAAAACTATTAGGACAATATTCATTTGCAGTGAAAAATGAACGAATACGACTCTACAAATAAACACTAAATTTAATTCAACTATCATATGACTTCTAAGTTGAGTAATTTTTGGTAAAGATATGTGAGGAAAGACATAAAACATAGACAATTGAATCGTTGAAATACATTACAAAGTGGGTGCTATAAAAATATGCATCCCTCAAATCCAAATCCATGAGTCAAATTTATGAGTTTTAAGATAGCTAGAGTTAAAAAATAGAAGATATTACTTACCATTCAAGAGTGGCAAATGCAAGAGGCAGTAAAAGGGATTGGATCCCAATTCCTGAGCAAAGTAAATGAAAGATAGCTGAAAACACATTCCCATTCCTGGATTCTGTGATGGGCAGCCAAGCATCCTGTGGAATGAGCTCACCACCTGTCCATATTTCAGTTGATTCATTTGGGGGAGTAGTTGTGATGGGAATGACTTGAGCAGAGTAACCTGAGGAGCTTCTGAACAAGCTTTTTAAGGAATGGCTATGCCTATTTATTTCTTCCCTGAAATTTGCTTCAACAACCACCTCTTCCAAGTCTGCCATTTTCCTCCAAATGCTATAAAATTCAAGCCACTCTCACTCATTATATATACATAGGTGGGGAATTTCACACCGACCCAAAGTAGTAGCTTTTTTTATTTATTTTTTATTATTATCTGACCAAAGTAGTAACTAACAAGGCATATTCTTATGGGTCAATTGCTTTTGTAAGACGTTTTCTTTTTAATAAATATGATATAATATTGAATATAAGACGATAGCAAACACACTATTTTAGTCAACTAATTTAACTCACATCTACAATATATAATGACTAAATATTAAGCAGAAATGACGCTTTTATGGTAGTATATTGCAATATTTCTACAATATATTCTTTTGCCGGATGTTTACCTTAGTACCAAATTATCAAACTTTCTTTATACAAAAACTGAAAATGTATCAAACCCATTTGTATGAACTTTAATCTCAAAAAACTTTGAGTGGAGTCTGATCTTTGTGTCCATACCTGTAAAGTGTCTTGCCAAGATGATGTTAAATAAGCACTCTTGGTCGGGAGTTCAATTACATTTGTTTTTCTCATGATTCTACTTAGTTCGGAGCTTTGTGCGCATTGATCATCTAAATATCCCATAATTATAAAATGCAAAGATTGCAGTTCTCGTTATATTTACTTAACATGAATAAGTTTTTCATGACAATTTTATCTCTATGATTACTGTATATGTAGAGATTGTAAACAGCATCATGGTCATTCAACCGAGAACTTCTCATTGTATATTTATTCCGAGTAATGCTAAAATGACTAAATTTTTAAATAAAATTTACAAACTAAATGATATGTCACTAATAAAAATGGAACATGTTTATCAAAATTTAAGTAATAATTCAATCATTAACTTGCACGTTATTTAGTTTACATAATTTTATTTACGAATTTAGTATCACTCACATTACTCATTTACACCAGATGTCGTGGAAGGTTCGGATCCCATTTGAACCAGGACACGCTTTGTGTGCAAAGGTTGAAATTTTGAACTTTGCAATCTGACCTGAGTTGCTTTCCCATTGTGATCTCATCGTAGTGATGAAACAGGGGTGACGTAACAAAAAAAAGAAAAAATTAAAAAATACATCATTGCAAGCATTAGAAAAAAAAACATGAAATACCTGTAATGCTTGCAATGATTTACTTCAACAAGAGGATCTCAAGAAATTATTTGATTAACTTCATTGCTTGCCTCTGGACATGCATGCACCATATGCATTACCATTTTTGTTTTGTTTTTTTTTTTTTTTTAAATATTTTTTTAATATTTTTTGTTTTTTTTTTTTTTTGTTTTTTTTGTTTTTTTTAATTTTTGAATTATTAGTGTGGTCCAAGTAATGATTCTGCTGCATAATACATTGGACCGGGAGTTACCTTTATAAATTAATAATGGAATCAGGACTATGAGCACTGTGTTTTGGCGGATTGCAGAGATTTGTGGAATGAGGATCCTCTTTGGAAGATCTCAAGAATCCTCTAATCATATATGTTCATCATAAATTGTGTGGTCATAAATCATTGTAAATTTTTTTATTGAAAATTAAATATAAACAGTACCAGATGAAGATTGACCATACAATGGATGATAAACGAATGTGATTGAAAGATCTTTAAAATCTTCACAAAGGAAATCCGAAAAGAATCCCCATTCAGATTTGTGAATATGATAATAACACAACAAGAAAATGAGAGGAAAAATAAAGTCATTACTTTGCACAATAAAAGGCGTCGACAGGAAAAAGTTGATAGCAAAGCAATAGCGAGGAAAAGCGAAAGCTTAACTTATCAATTAATTAAGAATAATACTTAGCTACTCAATGATAAGTAAGAACTTCTACTTAAAATTTATTGTATTTTAATCACAGAGCTTTGTGTTTATGATCAGAACCATTCATATTATGAATCACACTGTAAAGATCATATCTGCAAAAAATAAATTAAAACTAAGGTCGTTTAGTCAATCTATTATAGCAAGTACATAGATCATTCGTAATGCTTTTACCAATACTGTTCATTTTGTTTTTAGACAGTTTGATGACTAAACAACCTTAGTTTTAATTGATTGTTTGCAAAAGCGATCTTTATAGGGTGATTTATAATATGAATGGTTCTGATTATAAACATGAAGTTCTATAAATTGACAACAAACAATTTTGAAATTTTTTTAGTAGAAGTTCCAACTAATTTTTAAGTAGCCAAGTATTGTTCATTAATTAATTTACCATCCAGAAACTTGTACTATGTTTTAATATTTAATTAATAGTCTTAAAAGTAATTTGACATGCACAAAAAAGGAACTGAATCCCCTCCTGAGCTTAGGAGGCTAAGCCTCTTGACTAAAGGATCTGGATCGTTGAAATTTGATCAAACGGCTGCAATTATTGTAACTTTTAGAGGGGTCCTCTGTTTGTAGTTGTTTGATCAAATTTCAACTGCTCAAATCCTTTGCTCAGGAGGCTCAGCCTCCTAAGCTCATGAGGGGATCCGGTTTCCATTTTTTAACATTCTTCTCGAAAGGAGTGAAACTAAAGTATGAACTACATAACCATAGTGAAATGGTGTGAAAGCATGTCTATCATGTGTGACACTCAAATTCAACAAATGGGTAGTTAGTGGAGATTAAGCTTGCAATATCTCTCTTTACTTTTAAAGTTGTTTGCAATAATTTGAACAAAATAATTCAGTGCATTTGCAAAAATAATGTTAAATCAGGCAAAAATAAATAACTTCTTGAATTAGGGGTCGTTCTGTTGAAATTAGGGACTGATAGTTTTACAACGCTTAAGGACTAAGATGGTGATTGAGGTGGTGACCGTTGAGAATGAATCTCATATTGATGAGATGAGGGACTTTGCATGTGTTTATAACTAGTTGTCAATTTTTCATATTGCCAATTGGTTTTATGGTGGAACCTCGACTTCTTTATGGTATTAGAGCATGTTGTCAATGTGTGAAGCCCAACGGCCACACATGCCCACGTCACCCAAGTTGTGTTGTTCACGTGTTAGACTTTAAAATTCGCCATACGTGAAGAAGCGTGTTGAGAATGAATCTCACAATGATGAGAGGAGAGATATTGCATATACTTATAAGTAGTTGGGCTATTTTCTATATTACTAATTGATTTTCTAATGGAACCTCAACTTCTTCAGTGACATCTCATATCCATGTCATATGCCAATTTTGTCAATCTTACCAACAGGACACCACAAGTGATAAAAGAGTAATACGTGATTTTTTTTTTCTTAATACAAGAGATATTCTACTTTAATTTACATGCACTAAAGAAAAGGGAATAAAATTTGAATCTGAGACACGAATTTAACGATAGAAATGATTTTAATATTGGGTTTTTCTTTGGCCAAAGTATAGAAAAAAAAAAAAAATCAATGCTTGAGGAGTGAGGTGGTTGACATTTCGAACCCATGTCATATGCCACTTCTATCAAGAGAGTCTAGTCTAATCTACTAATTTTTCATAATAGAGATGGTTTACATATTACTGTAATAACAACAACTCCCAAGAGACTAAACTAACAACTAAAGAAAACCCATAATCCAAGCTCACATAACCTAAAAAATTAAAACCCTAAATGAATCCACAACTCTAAATCATAACTATCACCACGAATCAAAGCATCGGTGCCATTGAACCCACCACATCTATTCATGTAGGATATGTACACTCTATCTCTCTCTCTCTAATCCCTGCATCATATGGATAGGAAGGGCGAGGTTGAAGTCGAACAGGGCCGCCTTCTCGAGATTTGGGAGGTTTGATGAGATTTTGAGTTTTGAGATTTGTAATGGGTTTTGGGATTTTGGGGATGCATGTTGCCCAGAGAGAGAAGAGAGAGAGAGAGAGAGAGAGAGAGAGAGAGAGAGAGAGAGAGAGAGAGAGAGAGAGAGAGAGAGAGAGAGAGAGAGAGAGGGTGGGTGGTGGAGGAAGGTTGGGGGGACGGTTGGGAAGGGTTTTCCGTGGGGAGAAGGGGATCTGGGTTTTTGGAGAAGGGGGACACGAGTTGATGGGAGAAGAGGATCTGGGTTTTGGGGGAGGAGGGACACGGGTTGATGAGTGTTTTTTTTGGTTTTTTGTTTTTTGTCTTTGTTTTGTTTATTTTTTATTTTTTAATATTTAGTTAATATTTAATTATTTTTTAATAGAAAGTGGGCCCGAATCAAGCCACGTCACCATTTAACTGAGAAATTCGCGGCCAAGCTAACAGAAGGTATAACATTGGACCAAATTCTAAAGATGAGATATGACATTGTAAATTTTAAAAGATGAGATATGATTATGTCATGAGACCCATAATTGAAGTAGTTTTTTGTCTTTTACCCTTTAATTTATATTTCAAACAAAGCATCATGAGAGAAACGATATCACCAAACTGTATGTCACAAAACTTAATTTCTTCCTTGACATTAAAAATGAAAAAAATGAAAGGGATAAATGATGCAAGAGAATACGTAATTAAGCTTTTGTTACGCAGTTCCAAACGCAAGGCCATGGGAATAGTGGAAATTGGATTATTGTAATTACGTACCTTAACCTAACAGTACAAAAGGAAACCATGAGGCGCCTATAAGAAAAGTGTAATTGATATGATCGTATAAGATATCGATGTGTAGGGTATGATGCATGTATGTAGGGTTGGTTTTGGTTTGGCAACCGAAATGAAAAGTGGTTACTAAAAACCGAACTGAACATATCGGGAATAAGACGAAGAAAAAAACAATACCGAACCAAAGAGTAATGCTAAAGAGATTAAATTTATAGACAAACTTTTGTGAACTAAATGACATGAAAGTTGATGTTGGATTATTAATTAAACGTTGACGTACGTGTTCATTCCTATTGGTGACATATCATTTAGTTTGCAAATTTTATCTCCCTAGCATTACCCTTGAACCAAAGGGTAAAGCTAGATAAACTAAATTTGGAGGCCAAATTTGCAAACTAAATTATGTGTCACCAATAAGAAATAAGCACGTTAATCAATACTTTAAATCAATCATCAACTTTCATATCATTTAGTTTACCAAATTTAGTCTACACACTTAGTCTCCATAACATTACCTGAACCAAAAATTTTGGTTCATAAAAAATCGATAATCTCTAAATTATTTTGATTTTGGTTGGGTACGGGAAACCGAAATCCAAATAAAACCCAAACTGAAATTTAAAATCGGCAATTAAAAAGCCTCGATTTTAAAATCCCAAAATCAAAAACCCTAATTCGATTATTTTTCTTCCCACACCGGACGCAAGGTTAATTTTTCCACCAACTCCGAGTTTCCAAATGGTTAGGAACTTTATTTAAGGACTGAGCATAGACAGCAGCGTGGATCTTTTTTGAGTGGTTGGGTCTAAGTAGGACGACCTACATATCTTCTTATGTCATCGAAGAATCAAACCACGTATAGTTTGGAAGAGTTGATCTTTTAGTCAATCAACCTATTTTGGGAGACCTTCAATGGATTCATCTTCTCCACGAGACTACTGCACGCATATGCCTCTCTTGACTACTATCAAGTATTCCTTATTTCTATAGGCATTCCTCAGCGGTCCGAAGAGAACAATTCCCCATTCCATAAAAGACCAGGCCCCTGTTATTAGCAAAAAAAATGCTGTATACAATAATCATGGTACATATAAATCATGTCTACTCTACTTCACTTATATTGCTCCTAGATGAGGCTAGCTTTAAAAACTCCAAATCGTAAACCCTAAATACAATTAGAATCTCCAAAACGAAACCTTATAATCAAAATCCAAAATGAAAAACACGAATTGATTTTGAGTTAGGGTGAAATTTCTTACCTTCTACACTAGGAATGGTCGTTGGAGGTGAAAGATATTGTTTGGTGCAGCCGTTGGAGAAATTTCTCACTTGAATTGTGAGATTATAATTTTCCAGGACCAGAGTAGTACAACTTGGAATATGAATACCTCAGTAGTCTAGTCATGGACTTAATTAATAGCTTTTGGAACTGCACAGATGGAGCAACGATGCTACCATCATCTTGCTCTAGAGGAGTGGGCAAAGTCCAATAATGAATCAACTAGGTTTCCTATATTCTTGGAATCCTTACAATCCAAGGATTGACGTGCGTTGCAAGTAATCATACTCCTCAAAGGATTCATGATCTACTCCTAGATATCATCTGGAATTCTCTCGATTTAATATAGAATCCATATCGTAAAAGTTCTCTATCTCAACTAGTATAAATACACCCTTATAGGGTTCACCTCTAGTAACACAATTATAGCATACTTATTATTAACTTGGCCATCGGAAAGTCTTTGGACGGCACACCCTGGTCGTTGGCTACTTAAGGTTCTTTTTTCTTTTACAGGTTAAACTAGTTTGTGCATCTCCTCCACACACGGCTATGCGCAAAGTTGCTTCAAACGTCAATTTTGTGAAGAAATTGAGAAGGGTAAGGAGCTTCAGTCCATTGATTCTTGGCTGTGATATGGTGTGGTGCATCAGAGTCGAGAGAGAAAAGTTGTCAGAACAGGGAGAGGGACCGTCGGAGTCGAGAGAGAGAGAGAGAGAGAGAGAGAGAGAGAGGTGTTGAGTCTAGAGAGAGGGGCAAAGTTCTCGAGTCGAGAGAGAAAAGAAGAACTTAGATGAGGCTGAGATAGAGAGAGTTGAGTTTAATTCAACATTTGAGATTAAATCTTAACCAATCCGACGACTGTAATAATTTAGAATAATGTTATTCACACACCTATTTTTACCTATTACACACCCTTGTTAATTTTTCTCAATTGATTTTCTTCAACTTATTTGATCCAACTGCCGAAAATTGAGAAGGTTGTAAGTAGTAAAAATGGATGTGTGGATAGCACCACCTATAATTATAAATCTTATATATTTAAATTCAATTCGGACATTACCGAACTAACAGGCGTGTGATGATCCCGATACTTGTACCCGAGCTTTGGGGAATTTTTTGGTTTCAGTTACTGAATGATTCGATATCACCGGTTTGGTTTAGGTACGGTTCGGGTCGAGTTCGGTTTTTTGGAGATTTTCTTTCTATTCGCATTCACGTTGTCGGTCTTGAAGTGATGAGCTAGTTGGACTACTTCTTCTGGCACGCCCTCGTTTCAAAGGGTATGATTAAGCACTTGAACACAAGAATCTATTTTGGAACCCTTGTGACTGCCACCCACGTCAAAAACGTTGCCATTTTGGACCACAACATAATCCCAATTGATACTTCTAATTCTAAACCTGTTGTCGAACCCTTAAAATTTTGCTACTTCACATTACAGAAGATTCCCACTTTCTTATACCATGAAAATTAAATTATAACTGATCCAAACAAGTTCTGTCCTTTTAGAAATTTAAGCCTATGGAAAAATTAAAGCTGACAAAGAAGTCATTAAGGTCAACAATTTTTCTTCAATATTACGTAGCACTTAATGGTACGAAAAAAGAGTGGTGGAGATTGAAAAGAAAAGATCTAATAATTTTAGAAATTTAATCTAACGGTTAAAATACCAACAGCACTCCTGTAGCATTTGAGTGCTATACGTAGCTTAGTTTCAATATGAGTTGGGATTTAGACCTTTGTCAGGTAAATTCCAAGTTGCTGAGCCCAAGCATCCAAGTACCGTGTTATTCCACAACATTGCTCCCTTTTGCTTTGGTTTCTTTACTGCAATCCACATGAAACACGGGTATAAGCATATGCCAAAGGCAATGTCAACCATCCGATTAGAGGTGCCAGGCCTACCAAAAATGGAAAAGCCACTGCCATGAAAAATTCCACTCCTAAGAAAATGCGTAAAGCTAGGCCGACGCGAAGCCACCTTGGACACGGCTTGTTCTTCCTGACAGTGTACTTTGACCCCAGCTTATCAAAAACTACCATGCCATAGATTTTGGAATGTGCTTAAGCAGTGTATCACCATAAGTATGCAAATCAGTCCAAGAAAATTTCTTTAAGTGTTTTTATGTTCATGGAATTGTGAAACTAAGATCAATAATCCTCTGTAGAAAGTAGGTACCTGCATAAATCAAAATACATTTGATGATCAAACCAAAAGATTAATTATGACTTAAGTAACTAAACATATAAATGAAAATGAATTTTCACTTATTTACTTTGTGCCAAAATCCCAAAACACATGGTTGTGAATGCATAAGCTCTAGTCACTCCACGCCACTTCCGCTTATGTGTCGAGTATTTGGGGTTTGTGGGTAATGTGGCCTGCATGAGTGGTGAACTTTATCACCTTTACAGATATTGATAGATACATTGCACAAGTTACACAACTTGATGGCAGGGCATCAGTAGCCGGTGTTGAGTACCAATCCATAAATAGTAAGTACATTATTGATATTTAGCCAACATGACCAAATATCAATAGGGTTGACAAAATACACGGATAGTGTAATCTGTTGAATGTGCTTTAGTAGGAAGCTTTGTTTGTTTTTTTTTTTTTTTATTTTTTTTATTTTTTTATGGAGCAAAGATAGTAGGAAGCATTTCTATTCATAAGTATTTTCTACTAGAAACACTTTTGTTAGAAACAACATAATTTTGATACGAACTTGCCCTAGAGGCAAGGACTTTGACTTCCGTTGACCATCGACATGAGAGATGTGGGACTTATTCTTTAAGCATATCCTCGTAGTACTCTTTGGTACGAACGTATAGGCGAAAACCGTTTGCGAGTCCGGATTATAACGGTATAGTTACAGACGTTCGAAATTGGTTATTCAAGGTTTAGTGTTTATTTAAATTAAATCCCCACTTTGTGGGGGGAGCCCAAAATCAGAAATGGAGGGAGGAAAGAAAGAAGAAAAAAAAAGAAGAAAAGGAGGTGGTTTCCATCCACCCGCACCCACCGCGGGTCCATCTTTCAAGGCCGATTCCGGCCAACTCCGGTGGATTTTTTGGATGCCGCCACCACCATCTTGAAGCTCTCATTCCCCTCTACAAAACCCACCCAAGAACCACCTTGATTAACCATGGTATGGGGCGGTTTGAGGCCACGAAAGTTGACGAAAATCAATGGTGCTCCGGCCACCCTTTTCGATTTTCCCGCAAATCGGAAAAACGATGGCCGATGCCACCACTTGGGCTTTGTAGCCCATCATCCCAGGAGCAAAACCCAACCAACCTTGACCCCGTTGGACCACCGTAGACGATGAATCGACGTCGGGAAGTTTTAGGCATCCGCCGGCTTTGTGGGCAAAATTGACCATCTTCCGTCCACTTTTGGACTTCGTGGAAGGTATGAAAGTTGCTCCACTTACTGAGATCTTCATTTCTGTGAAGTTTGAGAATTTTTTGAAATAGTTGGATTTTCCGGCGAGTCGGGGCGGCCGACCGCCACCCGCGGCGGCACGTGGCCAGTGGGCCGCCAATGCTATTTTTAGGCTATGTCAAATGTCTTGAATTCAGTTTTGTCATTTGAATGACGTAGGTTGATAGTTGGAACCTAAATTTGTTACGATACTTGATAGAAATGTGAATCGATGATCCGACCGTTGGATCGTCACCAAAATTGGATACATTATAATACGTAATATTTAAAGATCATAGGAATTTATGGATCGGGAATCCGACTTATGAATCTTCCTGAATTGGATTTGTAAGTTAGTAAAATAAATGTTCATGGTCACTTGTTTTAGGCAATTGGCGGAGATCTGACCGTTGGATCGTAATGAAATTTTAATATGTTATTCTAGAAACATATTGTGGATCGTTGGGAGTTGCGGATTGGAAATCTGATATGCAGATCTTCCGGGTCAAGTTATACAGGGTTGTAAACCCTACAGTCGATCTTTGATCGACGATTGACTTGTGGTCAATGGGTCTCAAACTATTTTAGAATGTCGTTGAGGTTGTGTTTTATGTGAATTACGTATTCTTCAGATAAGAGTTCTGAGATGTGATTTGATAATTGGTCACAGGGACCAATCATTCAGGACGTCTCGATGTGTGCGCTAGAGAATCATAGCGTGGACTCCAGGTGAGTGGATCTTTTCCTTTTTATCGTACATATTGTTGAGAGTTCTATCGACACTTTTAAATTGATTAGGTATATTACCTTCGTATAATTATTGTGAATGCTTGAAGTACCTATATGAACTACGAATGGCTTGATCCCTGTCTAGGGTACGTAGGCAGTCTAACGAGATGTTAGATGCAGCCATAAAATATTTGAGACAAAAGCCTTGCTTGGGAAGTTGAGTAATGCAAAGGAAATTGGTAAATGCAAGTTTTAGTTTTATGAATTAGTTTGTTAAATTAGTGTTAATTGGGTTGTCATGGATAATTATACCTGAAAATAAGTAGTTTGGGTGTAGGGCGTTATTGATTGTACACTTCTCACTATATTGTTTATAATTGAAAATGCTACGACATGGTTGAGTATTAGATTGCATCATGGTATATCCATATGTATATTACTTGCATATAATTATTGGGAATGCTTTCAAGTGCAAAGGTGAACTCAGGACACCCAGGTAAGTTTATGGTATTAGTTGAATCGATTGAGTTATAGCATGACTACAGTTATGAGTTAGGCAACTTCGTTACTATCGTACTGGTTGCCATGAGTTCCACATGTTATATTGAGATGCATTGAGAGTTCATAAACCTGCACCCCGGTGTTAGTGCTTCCGCCCGTGGCCAGGGCACAGTCCTTCACGTGATGTTCACCTCCCGCACCTTACGCTCACCTTGGATTCAAGGTAGGTGCACAGTCCTGTCGTACAGACCACTTTAGGTGGTTCCGACTCGTAGGTGACCCGCGATTATTCGCCCAGTCTTCACGTGATCGTAGCACTTGAGCGTATTTATTTACACCTAGTCATGTCGTATAGACCACTTTAGGTGGTTCCGACTCGTGTGCAGGTATACTTATTGAGCTATTGGCTAGCCAGGGATTGATGAGAAATGGATAAGTCGTACAGGTCACTATAGGTGACTCCGACTTATATGCTAGCCAGGATTGATGAGATATGGATAAGTCGTACAGGTCACTATAGGTGACTCCTGACTTATATGCTAGCCATGATTGATGAGATATGGATAAGTTGTACATGTCATTTTAGATGACTCTGACTGATATATCACTTTGTATTGATTTAGTTCATTTGGCCTACTTATTAATGTATGGTGGAGTTGATGGCAAACTGTGGTTTTGGTCATTTCTGAGTATGGTTTGGATATATGTATATATGTTGTATTGTCTTATGGAAAACGATACGGGTTTTACATTTAGGGGCATTACTTTTAGAGAGGTAATAATTTTGGGAAGCTTGGTTTTATTGCTTACTCACACCTTCTGTTTGGTGCCCTCCAGGTTTTAGCTGCTGAGTTTGTATCGACAAGAATATGTGGCAAATCTTAGTATTGATGGACACCATTGAGGGTATGATTCTTACCCGTACTATTGTACCTTACTTATGCTCTGACATCGCGTGTGAGATGGGTTCGCTCCCACTCGTAGCGCACTCTGGTACTTCGACACTTTTAGATTCAAATTTATTCACTTTTTATACACTATCACATTTTATGGCTTCGTCACCTTCCAGGTGTCGGCCAACACAGCTCGATTTAAGGTCCAAGTGGACTTTCTGGGTCGGGGTGTGTCATTTTAATATTATTTTTTTCCAAAACTTAACAACCCAAGCGATTTTTCTTCTCTTGAAACCCACAAACTTAACAACCCAAACCCTTTTTTTATTTTTTTTTTCTTGAGTATATCGATATTTTAACACTAAGGGGAGATGGAGTTTGGCTAAGCCACACAATGGGGAGCTTAATTTGGTATCGAATTCGTCATCCACGAAATTCGAACCCAAGCCGTTTTTAGTGTAGATATTGTAGATAATATCGTTTATTAAAAAAACAAAAAAAAAAAAACAAAAAGCAAAATCTAGCTAGTTATTGTAAGAGTACCTCCAATAGCCTAGCTAAATGAGGCTTTTAGACTACTTCAACAAAAAATACAAAAAAATAAAACTCCAATAAACTAGCTAAATGAGTAGTCAACTCAATTTTGTTAACATCATAAACCTTCGCTAATTAGTTGACAAAGCTCACATTAGCTCGATCAGTATTCGATATACCTAGAAAGTAAGAGAGCCGGGGTAAACTTGGAGTCCAATAGACTCCAAGTTACGTGGAGATCACTAAAGAGAATTCTAGTACTAAATGAGCTATGACATTCCATATCAGTTAAGGAACGTTTCAGATCATCACCAAATCCTATGTATCAACTAAGGATCAAATGAGATCATGTTTTACAGAACTTTGGAGTACGAGATGTCGGGTCACGCCGAGATGCTTTCAGAATTGCACGACCACAATCTAGAAAGGTCACCTTGACGTTGAACCAATTTTAGACATCGAACACCCCTATTTATTTGTCTCTTAATTTTTCTTTTTTAAATTCATTTAATTTAAAATTTGTAAATAAAGAAAGTTGTTCAAGAGAAATAAAAAAAAAATATTTTGCTATTTTTTGGTCATTTTCTGGAAGGATATATACTCTTCACTGTATCATCTCTTGGGCTTGTCCCCTGGTAGGGTTTGGACTCTCTGTCTATTTCTGCCTTTGGGATTTGTACATGAAGATGTTGTTCAAACACAAGAATTTCAACAAAAAAAAGAGAAAAAAGAAGGGTTATTCTCGGTGCCTTATCATGATTACAATCTTTATGCTCTTGTATTGTGATTTTATAACTTTATGGTGTAGCAGCTTCTTTGGCTAAAAAAATCGAATTCTGTTTAGATGGGGTTGGTAGCAACTAAAAACCCAAAACTAATATGTGGAAACAATTCACTCTAATATTAATTTCTTTCTTTAAACATCCACAGCAAAACTACATATGCTAGCTAGTTAAGCTTTTGGCTCAAGGGAGAATAATTAGTAGCTAGAGTTTAGAATTCCGGACACAACATATCATCGTTTGACATTGCTTGGCAATCACTGAGGCTTGAAAAAGCTCACTGTAATACCAGTGTCAATTATAACATAAATACCAGCAGCAATCAACATGATACTTAGAAGAATTCCCACAACCCCTAATACCCAGTTTACCCACCAACTTAGACTGTACTTCTTGGGTTTCTTGATCTTTAGCCACATGAAACATGGATATGCTAATGTCACAGGCAATGATATCCCTCCTAGCAAACCAACTATGCTTCCCAAGAAAGGTATGGCCACGGCTATGAAGTAGCATCCATAAGTATACATAGCTCTCATAATAGCCCTAAGCCACCATGGAGCTGCCTTCTTAAATCTCCTAGTGTATTGTGACTCCATCTCGTCAAACATTGGCATGCCATAGATCTGGAACGAGCACAAAGCATTGATTACGACAAACAAACTTGCTAGTCCGAGAACCAATCGGGATGTGTCACGCATATGGAAGCCGTACAACGCCGCAAACATGCCTCCTTGATGTGGTATCTGCAAACCAAATGCATATTAGTATTGTACGCAAACACTTAAATAATCTTCCCGTATGAGATATCTAACATATTGTCAAACTGTTAATTTTATTTATTTGAATGGAAAATCTAACATGGTAAACAGTCTTACAAGAGACAATTAAATTTCATATGTTTCATATCAGTTTTGTTTTCAGACAAATAAGGAAGTTGAACTCTGATAAGTCAGATATCTTTACCATCTGACCATATGCCCAATAGCCTCCAATTGCAAGGGGAAAAAGGCACATTGCTATGAGAGTGTATGAAATTTGGACACCCCTCCACATTGGCACGCGTGATGGATGTTTTTCATTGGATGGCATTGTGGCCTGTAATGGAAGAGAAAACCCCGATTAGAAGGCAATTGGTGAAATATAGTCAGAAGTCCTTCTATTCGATCGAGTTGCAATACCAACATCATTGGCTCAAGATCAGCAAAACATATACGAACATCATTAAATACAACCCTTGTATATTATTTTATTTTTGCAAACTATTTGGCGTACTCTTTTCATTTGCTTAAAAAAAAAATATTCAACTTAAAAGTAGGATGATCACTTAATTAATATAATTTGTTCACATGGATACACTAAAAAGATTTAGACCAAAATAAATTAAATTATCTCCACTTGTTTATCATTCGGCCAACGTATACTAATTTTATAGTATACTAAACCAAAAGAATAAGATATACTAAGAACTTCAATTGTTTGTACCCACCTCTCAATGATTCTTAAAAGGGTCCCCGATATACAATGAATTCTATTTTTTTTTTTGTTCTTTTTGCAACGATATCATGAATTCTATGATTTATTTTTCTAACAAAAACTCTGTTTCGTTATACATGAACTCAAAACCTTCTTTAACAAACTACCGAAAAATAATTATCAATTTTGTTCTCAATCAAAAAAAAAATTTGACTTTTATATCATTTTTTTCGTTGAGAAAAAAAATGAACATAAAAAAGATAACGGTAATTATTGACAAGTGTACGTAATTAATTACACTACTATACACTTAACACTGTGAGATTAATAGACGTACCTGAATCTCAAGTATAAGGTTGTGGCCTCTGAAGGCAAAGGCAATCATTCCAAGTGCATTGAGAATATCAAAAAAGTGAATGAAGTTTTTGTTGGATTTCAAGGGATCATAAGACACATGAGGAAGTCTACCCTTATCCACAGACACAACCCATATGATTGTGCAGTAGCCAATAGCTGTGATGGCACCAACAAGAGACACTCCGGCAATGGAGTTCAAGTTTGGCAGCTGCGACAGAATCACTGCGGCGCATGTAAACACCAAGTACCACTCTGCTGGTGTCAATGGCTTTGCAGTGCATGTAGCTCCACACACAATTTGGAAGAACGACTTTGATGTTGCTCCTCCGAGGACAATCAGAGCCACGCACGTGCCGCCCGATAGGTACAAAATCGGGAATAAGGCCAAGAACTTCGATAACTTCTCACCTGAGAAAGAGAGAAAATTGGATGGTTTTGGAAAAGTTACTTTTGAATAGGGGTTGTAAAATTTCTTAGCGCTTGGCTTGTTTTTGAGTAATTTCAGAAGTGCCAAAAGCGATTTTAGATGACTTTTTTTTTTTTTTTTTTTTTTTATTTTTAAATCGCGCTGGAGATTACAAAAGCACTTTTTTATGCTTCCTCACAAACAATTTCTAGTTGAATAGAGAACAAAATTTTCTTAATTTCGTATAAAAGCAATACTGAATTAAAGCGTTTTCTTACATATAAGCACTTCTGAACAGTGTGCATTTAGCTTAAACATATTAAATGGTAGTTCTTACCAAAAGTTGCATTGCAAAGTTGAATGTATCTGCAATAACGGATGCCAGTTTCAGGAGATTCATGAAGGTGGACCAGCAAGTATAAAGTGTAAAGTTGCCATATGAATGCCAAAGTCATACATATAACACCCCATGTCCTGCGGTAATTAACCAAATCGATTTTTTTTTTTAAAGTACCATAATACAGACACTGAAAAATAATATTAAGTTAACTAACAAACTTCTAATTGTTAAATTAAAGCAATACCCATAACATATTAATCATGTTGACTTACCACCCAAGATAAGGAAAGGCCACAGGAAGCACAAGGGATTGAATTCCAATACCAGAACAAAGAGTGTGGAAGGCAGCATAGTAAGCGTTACCGTTCCTAGATTCAGTGATTGGAAGCCAAGCATCTTGAGGGTCAAGCCTTGTGAGGTGGAAAGCCCTCCTAACGGGGCTCCCTATTGGTGTCATGAACCGTGGAGTACGAGATTTTGGGGTTAAAGTTTTCGGGGTTTTTTGTGTTATCTGGTCACCACCACCGGTGGTGGCGGTTGAACCTGGGATCAGCAGTGGTTGTACCCAAGCCACAGATGCTGCTCGAGACATAGATGCTGGAGGATCTTCTGTAGGTGGCGTAGGCAGCCCCGGTGTCATTGGGACTGGGGTTATCTCATCACCTCCTGTTTCAGACATTTTATTTCAGTTCTCTCACTAGCTAGCTCTTCTAACTCGTCCTCTCCCTTAGTTTCTCGCAAGAAATAAAGATAGCCACTTACATTAATAACTCGTACTTTAGTCTATATATAGAGACCTCTCTATACACTGGGAAATTAAATAGATCAATTCAGTATAGGTTTTTTAACCTAATATTAGCTTATATTTGGGAATTAATCATTGCTCTAATTCACTGGAAAAGATAGGACAAGATCGTTTACATATGGTAACAACTAACAACCTTATTATTCAAACTACACGTTGGCGTCCATAGTATATTAATTATTAGGTATATTTCACTGTATAGTCATAAGATGCTGTCTTAAAATTTGGATCAAGATATAAATATATAGAGGGCTAGGCAGCTGCTGGACTTGTTTATCATGATTATTTTGCTCTTATCTTCTTCTTCTCGACTTAGACTAAATCATATTTCGTTAAGCCTAAGCCACAAGGAATTAAAAATTTGTAGACACAACCCACAGACGTACATCATATTCAATACCTTCATTTTAAAGATTTCTCACAATTTTAAGGGACACTTTTGTAGGTTTTACCCTATATTGTATTTTAACATTCAACTGTACGTACATTAATTTTATCTATTTTTTACAAGAATAATATGTAAATGATATGTTAAATTAATATATATAACCAATTTGGATCGTAAAGAAAGTTGCAAAAGAATCCTTAATATTTTCTTTAAATAAAATTATTTGAGAATTCCTCAAGACTGCCATCATATCTACTTTGCCAACCCCTAGCGTACGAGTCTAAAAATTAATATAACCAATTTGGATGGTAAAGAAAGTTACAAAAGAATCCTTAATATTTTCTTCAAATAAAATTGTTTGAGAATTCCTCAAGACTGCCATCATATCGACTTTGCCAACCCCTAGCGTACAAGACTAATTTAGGCGACATGGAGATGCTCGTATAAGACAAATATAGTAGAAAAGAAAATGCATGTTGTGCATGAAAATATGGAAAAGAAAAATGAAAATATATAAAACGGGCGCAAATGGACATATATAACTTGGAAAATGTAAGGAATCTAATATAAGAAACGTCATAACAGCCAGGCCCAGTGCCATCGTATTTTGGTGTCCCGAATGTTAATATAAGTACAGCCATGGTGCCGTTAAGTTTACAAATTAAAGAATAATATCGATTGTCTCAATAGTTAAAGCTTTCGTATTAATTTTACTAGACCTAGATTCGAACTTTGTGTCTTCACTTATTGTAGTTGAGATTAGAAATATATCACTTATAATCAAAAGTTTTCAAATTAGAGTCCATAATTATACATAGATGCACAGTTAGAATGTACAAATTTATCTCTAATCAAATATAGACGCAAAGTAGTTGATTATTAATTAGAAGTAGTTCCGGAGTCACCAATTATTATTATCTCAATTTTTTCTTTTAGATTCTAAGCCCTTCACTAATATCTATTTGGACCTACACAGAAAACTGTTATACCATATACCAAATTAGTTGGTAACCAAAAGTTTGAGACTTGTGACCTTAATATATTAGTCTTAAATTTTGATAAAAACTTATTAACACGGGGTTTCTTGGCTCAAGCTTCTGCGTTTCTTAGTTTATTACATGTCGTCCTTTTCTGCATAGCTGCTTAGTTACACCTAAGAAAAATGGTCGACTTCACATCACATTAACAAAGTTTGCTAACGTAACTCAGACTAGCTAACACTTATCTCCTTCCTAATTAAGTACTTAACAAAACATATACAGTTTGCTCAACGTCCTTAACAACTTTTCTAGTAATGTATAATTCCAATTGTATTACTTTTCTCTCCTTCTTGCAATTTTCATTGCATGAATATCTCACTGATTAAGCATATATAATATTGTAAAGTATATCAAATACCAATTCTCGAGTCTCCCATGTCTGTCGCAAGCCAATTGTGTGGCACGTAGATTGGCCAAGTTGTCCTTTAATTTATTTCAAAAATGTTTCATTTTGGTTTGAGGATCCTCCAAATCTCATCCCGAATGCTCTCCTAAGAGATTATAATTCTTCTTGAATCAATAAAATTGCCATCGCTTATCTTCCAAAGAAAAGTATGTACATAATATTGGATTTTGTGTGTGTGTGTGTGTAAACAGAAATGAGATTAGGATATGCATGTCATCTATGATTTAGTTAGTTAGAATTAGATGGCTCTAAAGTCTTAGTCAATCATAAAGGAAATGAAAATCCAGATTCTGACATAAAAACAGTTTAGCTAAATTTAATTGTACAAGAAATGTTCTCTCCAGCAAAATCCAACTTGGATATATTGAGATGACAGTAAGTGCTGAATTCAATAGAGTAAAGCGACACTTTGTTTTCTTATTTTTTTTCATTTTTCAGCTTTCACAGGTAACCAATACATATATATATATATATATATATATATATATGGCGATCAAAGAAAGAAAGTTCTACTTAGCCGGCTAATTATTTATTTTATGCAATACTGCAATTGGTGACTGGAGAATATAATACCCTAGCTTGTTGCAGGTTTGATAAGCAGCCAATATTTATATGCATATAGATGCTTTAGACAGCGACGTGCAATATTCACTGGCTTTATATTTAGGTGGCCAACCTGATCTCTATATATATTATGAGTCTGTGACTTGTTATGAAAGGAGGGTCCTCAGTTGACCCTAATTCATCGGCGTTAGAATACAGGAAGTAAACATATTTATAGTTGGAATGTCAAGAGTCTGGTATTATTTTGTTGGTGAAGGAATGGACGATGAATATTAATTAGTTATTTTTATAACGTTTTTATACGACATTAACGTTCAAGATATGCACGATGAATATTATAGACTGCACGATGAATATTATAGACTATCTTCCCTTTTTATCTCAAGAATGTTAATAGTGATTCTACATGTTTTGATTGCTAGATGAATACATATATTGTTAGATCAACCAGACTGAATTTGAATAAATTATTCATTGCCCTCTAACTTTTTGTATATATTGAAAGCTATTGATTACTATTTATTTTTTTTTTTACATAATTAGACCATCTTCAAAACAGATTCAAAATTTTAAATTTGAAGGCTTATTTGGCACATTAATCATTTTGTAAATTTTGTTCTCCAACCGATATGACACACCCCGATCGAGATCAGGGCATGCTGGCCGTCATGTGGAAGTGACGTAACCATGTGCACAGTGCGGAAGCTAATAAAATAATAATGAAAATTAGTACGAATAAATAAAAACTAGTCTTACATAAAGTAATAACAACAAGTGCAAGCCAGTGTGACGCTAAGTTCAGAGCATAAAGCCTAAAGCAGTCCAAGAGAAAATAACGCAACAAAAGTACACCCGAAGGTGGTCCTACGCTGGTGATCGTCTGTCAGATATGCCGGGAAAATCCTCTGGGAACCCACCAAACGTGCTAGCCAACTAGAACCTAGAGGGGCGCAAAACAAAAGCGTGAGTGGGCAAAAACAAAGCTTTTCGAAAACCATTTAATAAATAAGTTCTAACCCCTCGCCGTAAAACCTGTATACTTCCCAGAAAATAGACATATATATATACCAATCATGCTCAAGAATATGCCATGCCAAAACCTCATAATAAAATGCAAGTGCTCAGGTAAAATCATATCAATATCATATAGCTGTCAGTCGGAGTCACTTAACGTGACCTGTACGACTGAATCTAGAGCTCAAATCTCAATCTCACTAACTAGACCTGCACACGAGTCAGAACCACCTAAAGTGGTCTGTACGACAGGCCTGGGTGTAATATATATATACGCTCAAGTGCTACGATCACGTGAAGGCTGGGCGAATAGTCGCGGGTCACCTACGAGTCGGAACCACCTAGAGTGGTCTGTACGACAGGGACTGTGCACCTAACTTGGATCCAAGCTGAGCGTGTGGTGCGGGAGGTGAACATCACGTGAAGGACTGTGCCCAACTCTGGGCGAGAGCAGTGACACCGGGGGTGCAGGTTATGAGCTCTCTATATCTCGAATCACTACTGAATATAACCATGAATTATACTTACCTGGCACTTACCTGTGCGTCCGCAGCACCAATACATACACATATATAAATGCAAGTAACCATGCATAACAAACGGCAATATAATATATGGCTTATAACGAATAAATATTTCAAATCATTTTCTGGGAAAAATATAAGTATATAGGTATATACGGAAAACCAAAAGCCCACTCACTAATATGTGGAAGGGTCGTAACCCCCTGCCTCGAGTGACCACGCTCGTCCTCGGGATAGGATTCACCTATATGCGAAACAACTACAAAAACGTTAATTTTAAAGCACATAACCAAACTTAAGAAATAACTTCTCATACAATGCTCAAATGGGGTGTATGAATACACCAACGTGATCTACTCAACCTCAGGAACATCCCCATATTTTTAAAATAATTTTTCACCGTCGCACGCGCTGGCCAAGGCACTTGCCTGGCACGCTGATGGCGTCAGTTGACGCCGTCAGGAATATTCCGTTATCCCTAACGGTAACCGTCAACGGCGTTAGGAATATTCCGTCAGTTTTGACGGAATATTCCGTCGTCTTCTCCGGCGAGGCTCCGGCGCCGTCGTCGGCGCCAGAAAATCGGGAAAACTTTAAATCACGATATCTTCTTCATTTTTCAACCAAATTTCACAAAATTGGTACCAAAATGAAGCTTACAACGAGAGGAACAAAATCATACCACTTTCAAGTGCTAAAATCCACGAAATTTCACCTGGAAAATCACCCCAACTCTGGCCAACCTCGAAACTCGTGATCCCGACGTCCAAAACCTTCAAACGAACCACCCCGAGCCTCCTAGGGACCTCACCAAGCTTCCTACAATCTTGAAATTCCCAAAAACATGAGAAATTACATGTGCATGAACAGTACCCAAAATCGGGTATTCCGAGTTCGACATGAAAACGAAGGTATTCTTACCTGAAATGGGTATGGTTGGACTCCTACGAGCCTCACGAGCATGGATATGTGCTTGGTTTCTTTGATCTGTGACGATTTGGTGTGTTTGTGTGTGTGTCCGTACAATGGAGGAGGAAATGGGAAGGGAACGCGGCACGGGATAGGGGGTACAGGGCAGAGGAAAGGGTGTGGGTGTAGGTTAGTGTGTGTGGCCCAAAACATGCCAACAAAAACCTAAAAACAACCACAAAACGTAAAGGAATAGCACTTGGGGAAAAATCGTCTTTTCACGTGTACGTTTTAAAATTTTTTCGAGACGGGCTGTCACAGATATGTTAAATTTAAATTATTATTAATTGTATTATTTACTTTTTATAATTGTAATTAGTTTTTTTTTTTTTTTGAAGAGAGTAATTAGTATTTTTAAAACAAAAGAGAATAACAAAAATTATAAATAAATAAAAACATTTATTATCCACTAAAAATATATTTGAAGCTATTGCCAAATTTGTTAACAACTCCCTCTGCTGCCATTCCATGTCATACCATATAAAAATTAGCATTTCGGTTAAAAAAATATTAATAATATTATTATTATTTTTACCGTTATTACTAATGTGGATTTTAAAAAAAAAAAAAATTTCAGACGTGGCTTTAAATGCTAAAAAATTAGACATCATCGAAAGATACTCATCCAACGGTTGTGAAAATTAATGAAGGTTGAAAAGCTATAAACCGGTTAAGCCTACTAACAAGTAACAAGTAAACGTGAGGGTCCACTTGATTCAACTCATCCCAGAAAAAAGGGAAAGGTTGCCCCATCTCTCTCCGTCCCTCCCACCCTCATCTTCTCTTTCTTCATCATTTTCAGAGTCCACTCCAGTGTCCACCCAACGCCACCATTTTCAGTCCCACGCTCCTGCCTCATTTAACAGCTTCCCACCCCTTCCTCTATTTTCGCAAGAGAGGGAGAGAGCCTCAAAGTGGAGAGAGAGAGATAGAGAAAGCGTCGGAGTCGAGAGGGGGAAGTGAAAGTGGGGAGCTGAGTGAAGACCTAAGAAAAAGAAAGTAGTCGACTTTGAAAGGAGGGCTGAGAATCAATCTCAATGAAATCCAACAGTTAATATTAATTTGTTTAGTAAATAAATTAATAAGAAACATTGTTGGTTAAGTTCGGTTTTATCGAACAGACCATTCATGGAAACTGAATACCATACCAACACTTTTGGTAAGTTTCGGTTACCTAACGGTTCAGGATGATCGGGATCAGTTTGTTTTGGGTCTGGTTCGGGTAGGATTTGATTTTTTCAGGTATTTTTTTCCAGCCCTAGTTGAAACATCAATCCGAAAACTTTGTCCTCTACGTTTTTTTTCTTCTCCTACTCTGTCCTGGGTTTCATCTAGGTTTTTTACATATTTGAGCCCTTCCTCATCGACGACGTTTTCTCTGAAAGCTCCCAAATTCCGCTCCAATTTTCCTCATTTCTCTTTCTAAATATCCCTACCTAATTCCAAATTCCAAATCAAACGGTGAGTTTGAGGACAAAGATGATGACGAAGAAGATGGTTATGATGGAGACGATAGTGAGTAGAGAGTAAAACAAGTTTATTTAAAAATTGTAATAAGATACAAACCACAGCAAGTGGTCCAGGGGAAATGTGGTGGGTTTGCTCCTTGACATGAGGTATGAGGCGCGAAGTTAGCAAAAACATAGGTGATTCCCTGGTTGAAAGCTTAGGGAAGACTTGTGCCATTTGAGTGTGGGATGGGCTGAAATGCCTTAAGCCTCTCCAGGCTTCACTGCAAATTAGTCCTATCCTTTCGAGTATGGGATACCTCAAGTTTCGAAAAATAAATAAGGTATTCGGACACCTTTCTGAATTTTAAGGTAATGTTTTAATTTATTTAATTAAAATTGTGGCATCAAATGCTACATAGTACCAAAGTTGGACCCTTAACTATGAGTCCATTAATTTGTGTACGTCGATCAATTTTGAATTGGTTCGAACGGTTCAAATTTGGCTCGTTTAAGCTTGGTTGGCAAGTCAAATAAGCCGAGTTTGAACAAAATATTAGGCTTTCTAGAAAAAATGAGCTAAGTTTGAGTTTTGACATGTTGGGCTCATAAGACTTGTGAACAATTCATATCTTTTCATGAGACAACTCAAGTTTTGGTTTGATTCGGCTAGTTCTTTAAAGGTTGGCTTCTAAATGTTACTTATGTTAGAAATAAAATTTTGAGAAAAAAGAATAGAGAGACAAGAGATGTATTAAGAGGAGAAATCAAAGTGTCATTTGCTTCTCATTAGACTGCTTATTAGTAGGCGCAGGATTTACATAAAAAGATGTTCATCTATTGATAGATTACATATTGACCTAGAAAGTGAATAGCCACATAATAAGTATTATTTATAACACTCCCCCTTGGATGTTCACCCATCAATAGTAGTTATCTCGATAAAACCCTGCTTGGAAAATATTAGGAAATAATTATTGTAGTTATTATAATATTATTGTGATTATGATAATATTTTTCCGATTACGTCAAAGATTAGGAAAATATTATCATAGTTATTATAATATTATAATTTACCTTTTCTAGCATAAGTCAAATGCCACAAATTGTGGATCACGGCTTGCATGTCATAATAGTGGCTATGTGCTTTGATTGTAATATTTATACCTTGTACAGAAAGAATTATTCAATTGAAGAAATTCATTCAAAACAATTACACACGCTATTTTCTTTACATGGTATCAGAGCACCGATCCTGGTGACTCTAGATAGACGTTTATCCCACTTCTGCTACAAACACTAGCCAAATTTTTTCTAGCAAACACAACCGACATGACAGGAAAAGATCAAACACCAACAGAAAATTTTTCTTTAGGCTATGCAGCCGACAGACATGCTGTTAACCTCCATCATGACAATCATATTCCTCATCAAGCTACCAATGCCAATGCCGACACACCAATAGCCCATGTTTCCAATTGGGCCCCATCATCTTCTTCATCGAATCCATTGCATGGACTCTCCAGTGAACAATTACTACAACTGGTTCATGCTATGTCCGTGATAACTTCCAATTGTGCTTCCGGTAACAACAATATTTATGCAAATGCTGCAAGTTTGCCTCCTGTTTCTGCTCCTGTAGTTGCACTCACCAAGCCTTGGATTTTGGATAGCGGAGCTACAGACCACATCACTTCTGATTCTACATTTTTCATTAAAACTAATTCATCGCCTAACCCATAGTCAATTTACCCACTAGTTCTACAGCCCCAATCATTTTTACCAGCACTATATCATTTAATTCTGACATTACTTCGGATAATGTTTTATGTGTCTCGTGTGAAATCCCGTTTCCGGATTTCACTGTTATAATCTACGTATTTGTATTATTGAGATTTTATATTAATTTTTGAGAATTTATATTAGTTTAATTGAAATTAGATTTCAATTAAACTAGTTACAAAGAGTGAAGTTTGGAAAATTATTATTTACTCGTTGACCTTTTGAGGTCACAAGTAACGTTTTTGAATAGGTCTCAAAACTACGAGCGCATAGGCGAAAGCCGTTTGCGAGTCTAGGTTATAACGGTATAGTTACAGACGTTTGACACTACTACAAAAGGACCTTATAGTGTCAGTTGTTGCGTCGGTTTAATATAATATAGTGGCGAAAAAGAGACTTGCAACACCCACTGAAGATGACGTCATATTTACTGTCGCTTATAAGCGTCATAAAATTTCTATGTCGCTTTTAAACCGACGTAAAAATTTAATGTCGCTTATAACCGACACATATTTTAATATTTTTAAGTACTGGCGTCGCTTTAAATAAAATAGTGTCGCTTTTAAGCGACATAAATTATGGGTGTCGCTTCTAGGCGACACTAATTCTTGTTTTTAAATATTTTAAAGCCTGCGTCGATTCTGAGTGACATATATTTTATTTTTTAAAATATTTTAAAACCCGGTGTCGATTGTAAGCAACAGATTGATGGTCTTTATATCCTCTCCCCCGTGTTTTCTTTTTCTTCTCTTGCACTTTTCTTATTCGTTCTTCCAATTTACAAAGCCTCCCCATGTTCTCTCTCTTTCACCTTTCTTATTTGGTCTTCCAACTTCATTTGTTCCTTCTTCACAACAGTAAGTTTTTCTTGCTTATAATATTTTTATTTTCTCCTCTTATGTTTAATTTTTAGTTACAATTTATTTTTGTAGGAAATTTATTTGAGCTGGTTGAGTACATAAAGAATTGTTGACATCGGAATTCTTCAACAAATCAGGTTTGTATCACTAACTTCTTTAATTTTTAAATTGTATAATACACAAGTTTATTTATTTAAAAATTATAATTTAAGCACTTAGATAAATTTCTACTATTTTTGTTAAATTAATAAAAATTTAGTCGAATTAATTAATTTTGTCACTTGAATTGTTATGAGAAAATGGAATGAATAATATTTATAAGCATTTATGTTAAATTAACAATATTAAATATAACATAAACTTATAATATTGAGTAATATAAGAATTTTTTATGTTAAATTTTTTTTTTTTTTTGCACTCTAATTGTTATTTTAATTTGTTGTTATTTTGATAATTTTTTGTTGTTATTTACTAGAATGGATTAGATGAACATAATTTGAATTGTTATGAGAAAATGGAATGAATAATATTTATAAGAATTAGAAACTTTGTAGCACAATAACACCTAGTGTATGGTTCTCTTGCCTTATGGTCATAAACCTATCGACTGCAAGTGGGTCTACAAAATCAAATACAAATCTGATGGCACCATTGAGCGTTACAAAGCTTGTTTCGTTGCCAATTGGTACACTCAGATTGAGGGTGTTGACTATCAGGAGACTTTTTCTCTTACCGCCAAACTCACAACCCTTTGGTGTCTCCCTACTATTGCATAAGCTCGTCATTAGTATATTCACCAATTAGATGTCTAGAATGCCTTCCTCTATGGTGATTTGCATGAAGTTTTTTAGATGACGCCTCCTCTTGGTCTTCGCCGACAGGGGGAAAACATTGTATGTCGGCTCAACAAGTCTTTATATAGACTCAAATAAACATCCAGAAACTAATTTTCCACATTTTCAGTCACCATTTAGAGAGCAGGCTACTATTAGTCAAAGGTTGATTATTCCCTCTTCACCAAGACACAAGGTACTTCATTCACAGCAATGTTTATCTATGTTATGACATATTCCTCACGGGTAATGATCTTCAAGAGATGGAACACTTCAAAACCTTGCTTCTCAAGCATTTTTGTGTCAAAGACCTTGGAGCTTTGAAGTATTTTTTGGGCTTTGAATTTTCATGTTCCAAGAAAGGTATTTTCATGTCTCAAAGAAAATATGCATTAGACATTCTACAAGACTCAGGACTTACAGGTGCACAGCTAGACAAGTTTTCAATGTAACAGAATCTCAAACTCACCCCCACAGATAGAGCACTTCTCAATGACCCAACTCAGTATTGAAGACTGGTTGGGAGGTTAATTTATCTCACTGTCACAAGGCCATGTATAGTCTACTATGTTCGAACACTTAGTCAATTCATGCATCAGCCTCGAAAGCCACATTGGGATGTTGCTTTACAAATACTCAGATACATAAAAGGTACACCTAGTCAAGGCTTACTCTTTCCTACCTTAACAATCTTTACTTGAAAGCCTTCTGTGATTTAGATTGGGGAGGTTGTAGTGCCACAAAGAGATCAGTTACAGGGTACTGCATTTTCCATGGAAATTCTCTCGTCTCATGGAAGTCTAAGAAACAAACCAATGTTTTTAGACCATCAACAAAAGCTGAATATCAAGCTTTGGCCAATACATTTTAAAGCTAACTTGGCTACGTTATATACTACAAGATTTAAAGGTCCCACACCATTGTATTGTGATAATCAAGCTGCTTTGTACATTGTAGCGAATCCTGTTTTTCATGAACGTACAAAGCACATAGAAATCAACTATCACATAGTTCGTGAAAAACTACAAGCTGGAATGATTAGCCCTTCACATGTTCCCACTCGTTTTCAGTTGGTAGATGTATTTACAAAGGCCTTAGGAAATGACCAGTTTGTGACACTACGCGACAAGTTGGGAGTTCAAGATCTTCACTCTCCAACTTGAGGGGGAGTATTAGAAAATAATGATTGTAGTTATTATAATATTATTGTGATTATGATAATATTTTCCTGATTACGTCAAACATTAGGAAAATATTATCATAGTTATTATAATATTATAATATAAATTTTCTAGCATAAGTCAAATGCCACAAATTGTGGATCACGGCTTGCATGTCGTAAAAATGGCTATGTGCCTGATTGTAATATTTGTATATAACACCTTGTGCAGAAAAAATTATTCAATTGAAGAAATTCATTCAAAACAATTACACTCTATTTTCTTTACAGAAAACCCAGTGGGAAAAAACCTAAGCGAAGGAGAAAATCCAAGCACCACGATTATGAAATATTGATATGGTGTTGGATGCACATAATGTTGCCTTGCTAAAACCTTGACAGGAAAAATCCAGTGGGATAAAACATGGTCGAAGAGAAAAGAGCACAACACGCTTATATGTCCATTAGGGTGTATTGTCAAAGACTCCCCCTAATGAATAACTCCACATGTCTCCCTTAATGATAGTACGCCTATGTTCGGTTAGTCATCATTAAAAAGTTCAAAATAATGTGACTTCAACCTTCAAGAAATTAAGCATGGTTGAACTTAACCTGGAGAAGTGCATAAGTTTATCGGGAGACAACAACATATGTTTGTGATGTAACGACCTGTCCCCAATTATTACGGTTTTTATGAATTTTTAACGTAAAATTACGAAAATGCCCTTTGAGGCAAAAAACGTTGGCTTTGGTTGGCCACATTGTTTTGTCACGTAAGAATCATTCCCTTAGTGTAGCCTCGTAGTACTCGTCATTACGAATGCATGGGAGCAAGCGGAAGTGAATTTGGAGCTAAAACGAAGATTTTACGGGACTCCAAACAATAAGGGTATTTTGGTAATTTTATAATTAGAGATATTTCTCCATCATGGCCCATTAGGATGGTGACACGTGGCAGATTTCTCCCCATTTTCTGGGGTGCCCTTTTTCTCTCTCCAGTGACTTCTCTCTCCCTTTTTCCCTTTCTTCTCTCCACCCTTTTCCTTGAGGGAAAAACTCTCTCCTTCTCACCTCTACACCTCATCCTTTCCGAGCTACCCACTCCAACGAGACCACAAACCAACAGCCACAACACCACTGTCTTCATGAACTCTAAACCCTCTGTTTTCCTCACTGTGCAACAACGGATAAGCCTAGATTAACCACCACCATTTTCCCCGGCGACTTAACTTGGAATTCGACAAACTGAGGTAAGTTTGATGTAAATAGGATGTATCTCAGTTTCTAGTGAGATTGATCTCTAGCCATCAGGGTGGTTTTTGAGTTGAAAGTCGAGGGTTTTAACCCTGTTTGTATATATTTTTCCTCTCCTCCGGTGAAGACCCGTTGGCTTTCGAGCCTCTTTTCGACGAAATCTGGCACGGATGAGGAAACTAAGGGTATGATTTGAATCCTCGTCTCTCTGGCTTTAATTTGAGTATTTGTAAGTTAAAAATGGTTGAGAGTTGACCTTGATCTGAGCTTGGGAAGATTTTCCCAATTAGCAGCTTTCTCTACGGTTGGCCCCGGTAGGTACAACTCATGAGTCCAATCGGGTCAAACCTAACCCGCAAACCAAACTAGGCCCAACCCAGCTGCTGGGCCCAAACCCAAAACCAACCAAAACCCAATCCAGTTACCCATAAACCGGACCTAAACCCAACTCCTTAGGCCAGCGCGTGGCATGCGCATAGGTGCGCGTTGTTGCTGGCGCATGGAGCACACATGCCTCCACTGCAGGTGCTGTGATGGCGGCGCCGGCAACTTTTTCGACCAATTTTCTGACGACTTATCTCTATACATGGCGGCGTTTACGGTGGTGAGTGGCCATCCGGGCCACCGTCTGTGGCAGCGCGTGAAGGAACCTGAGGTCCCTCCTTAGGTTATTCGATGTGTCATGGCTTAATCCGCTATCCATTTTCTGAAATTCCGCCATTTTAGTATAGTTTTATTAAATGTACTCTCTTTGTGTTTAGGTGTAACGGTTGGAAGCAATCCAGTCCATCCTAGTTCGAGTGGCTATCCGATAGTGGAGTACTTGTGAATGGAACCCTCATTAATTTATATTTTTTTATAAAATATTAGCCTTGCATGCATTTCATGTTTTACGGAGAATTTATGCATTATTTATGAATGATTCAAATTGCTTTTATGAAATATTTACGATTTATTAAAATTATGTTCTACTAAAGGTTATGAAATATTAGATTCTCTTATATGAAATTCTATGGCTTTCGAATATGATTTATCCTATGGATTTACGAATGTGAATCATCTCGAATTTATGAAATGAGGCTTTGAGCTTGTGACCTTTGGATTTGATACGAGTTTTTGAGGTATGTTTTCGGTGCTTATCTAGCGGGTTATCATACATCACATCCACACAACACGGGTATGTAGATGTCTATGGCCATAAGACACAGTTGAGGAGATTCATGTATATACCTCTTATCCGGCGTAACCCGTAGTCGTACAGTTACACCTTCAGGTGATGGACCATGGTTTCTTCACTGGCATAACCCAGAGTCGTACAGCTTTACCCTCGGGTGAAGGACCGGTACTACCTTCGAGCGAATGAGGAGTTGATGATATTGATGATATACCCCCAGCTTCACTAGCATGGGGCTAGTGTCGGTGTGTGATGTTATATATCCTCTTCTCTGGCGTAACCTAGAGTCATACAGCTTCACCTTCGGGTGATGGACCATGGTTTCGTTACTGGTGTAACCCAGTGCCGTACAGCTTCACCTTCGGGTGATGGGCATGTACTACCTTCAGGCGACTATGATACCACTAGAGAGTACAATATTGATGAGATTTACGGATTTTCCTTCAGGCGGCGATAACACCATCATCGAGCATTGTTTTACACGTATTTACCTTAGGAGTTCAAAGCTTGGAACCTATATATATCCGTCATGTATTCAGGCATGCAGCAGATTAACATAAGTCACTTATGAGATTCATGATGTTCTTGAAATTGTCATTTCTCCCCCTAATGTCAGGAATATTGTTTCACCAAAGTGACAATTCGCAAAAATGTGGTAACCATGAGCACAATGTAAAACAAATTGACTTGAATCCCAATTTTAATGGACCAAAAAAATAAAAACCATCTTAATGTGCACAATTACTTGCTGGTTGGAAACTTAACCTCAACCAAACTGATCATATGCATGTGATCAAGATGCATCTCTCAAGCAGAAATTTGCAATGAATAAAATGTTTAAAGCTTGTGGTAAGCCATGAGAAGTTGTCTGCTCAAATTAATCCCCTCCCAAGTGGCATGAAATAGCCTACCAAATTTGGAAATTTCGCTTGTAATTGTGAGTAAATAATATAATAATCATGTTATAGATACTTCTAGGTCATTATCCATAATAAGATGTTGACTAAGATCACAAATACGCTTGTAAATTCTTGAGAAGAAAACGGGGATCCAAGGTCAGGTTTGACTTAGATGGTCTTAGGACCAATTTTTCATGAGAGCAATCCTTGTAAGAACGTGCACAATGCACTATGTTGAGGCCTCAAAATATGTCCTATGCATCATTGTGGATCATGAAGGGGTAATGATAATCATGCCATTATTCAGTCACTAAACTTCTGGTTCCTGATAAACATACACTACTTCCATAGTTGTGCCATACAATTCATAAGAAAAAATGGGAGCTTTTGTTGAAAAAAAATGAATTGAATGATATACAATTCGATATAGTAATAAATTCAATTAACGAATTCATATTAACATAATAAAAATTGAAATGAACAAATTGAAAAAACACCATACTAAAAAAAGTCTGAGAAGTAAATAAATGAAGAGTCAAACTATTGGGAGATAACTCAACCGTTAATTGCTTACTAATAAGTTCAATGTGCGAGATGAAACTCAACCACTTATATATAATTGGATTGAATTATTTTCCATTTGTATCATAGAACAAGTCTCAAAACTCGACGTGGGTTATACCCACCGAGTTCAAAATTATGGGAGAGTTGTCAATTATCTCAACCATTTTTTGTTTATCTTGAATCGAAATTTGGTGAAGTACACCAAATATTTTGTAGTACGGAGAGTAATGCTCAATGCCTAGAAAGTTAGAAACAGCTGCAAAAAATAGTTTAAGTTGTCTATGCAATAAAAATCGTGGAATTTCAGGCTCTCGATTATTTAGAAGTAAAGAACAATAGGTTCATTTTTTGATATAATAGTCTGTACTCCAAGATGTACAATTTCATTCATATTCAAGAGACAAAATAATTTCTCATCAGTATCAGGAAAAACAGAACACTCAAGATGGGAAGTATCAACCGAGTTCGATATATTCATATAACCATTTAGTTATAGATACAATGAGATATAGGGCTGGTTTGGTATTTCTGTGCTTTGAAAAAAAGCTTCTGCTGTGCTGTGAAAATAAAGTAGCAGAGTGTTTGGTAAACTTTTTTGTAAAAGTGTTTTTGAAAAAAAAAAAAACAGTATTATAGTGTTTGGTAAACTTTTATGTAAAACAGATGTGAAAAAAAACCGATTTTTCAAAGCTGGGTTTTGCAGCTTCTTGTTTTTGGCTTTTTTTTACCCAAAACTGTGAAAAAAAAATGAAGTTGAATGTTTACTAAACACAAAAACATCTCCCAATTTTTTTTATACCAGTTTTTTTTAAAATCACCTCAGTATCAAACCAGGCCTAAGCTCCCAATTGTGTGAATATAAACTTTCTATTCGTATACTTATGGGGCTACATGCCTCTCATTCATATTGGACGGGAATTAAACATTGACGGATTAAGGTCCTATTCTTGCTATAGAGAGAGAGAGAGAGTGCAGGTCCTGATCTCATATAAATTCATCGTCATATATAATATAATGACCATATTGATTAATGCATAACCACTATATAAATAAAAGTAGATAAATTGTCACTTGCATTTAATGAAGATAATAATACAAAATAGACGAAAAGTCATAAACTTTTTTTTTTTTTTTTTTTGGTCAAAAAAGTCATAAACTCGTTTGACAATTAAAGAAAAATGGTGTAACCATTCATAGTGCAAGCCACAGTTTCCACGGAATAGCATGGCCCTGTAAGATACTAGATCTTCCACACATATTCAATACCCATTTAGGTTTATGAACACAATGAGCTTATCAATTGCTTTTCTTTTTTTTGTCAAAGGTTTACTTTATTTATAACACAACATATTACATAAGAGAAGGCTCAAATACAATAAACACACAAACAAAAAAAATGGACGTCCATAGTAACCCAACAACCCAAAACAAAGTTTTGAGCCCTAAACAGGAAGGACACCAAAGCAAACCCTAGCAGCTTCCTACCTCCGCCGTCAACCTACTTGACGAACGAACATCCCCTGCACCCAACTGAAATCCAAATAACTAGAGCCCCAAAGCTGGATGAAAAGAGAGCTACAACAAGACCCCAAAACAGAGCCCCCAAACTCCTCCACAACACACCACAGCAGTAGCCGCCACAAATCGAAGGAAGCCAGCAGGAAAAAACCCTCTAGCAACAGTGCCAACAAAGGCAAACATAAGGAAGGAGGTGGTGTGAACACCCGAGCCGAAGCTCTACTCACCTTTCGGAAGAAACGCTATAAATCGCTTTGAAAAAAAGTGGGAGCCAAATCTGACTGTGGAGCCGAAGAAGGGTGAAGCCGATCTGGAATGGGGAACGTGGGGGGAAAGAGGGGGAAAAGGTGGAAAGAAAAAAGGGGAAAAGGTGGAAAGAAGGAGAATAGGTGGAGAAGGTGGAAGAAAGACGAAAAGAAACAAAGGGTAAAAATGGAAGAAAGGAAGAAATGGGAGAAGGTGTAAAAGGGACTGAAGTCAAAGAAAGCAGATGCACAGGGGGTTAAGTGACAATCAGGCCGCAGGGGAAAATGGAAGATGAAGGAGGAGGAGAAGGAAAGAAAAGGAAAAAGGAGACAAGAGAAGAGAAGGACTGCCACCGACTCTGGCCATAGCTAGGGTCGGCGGCTGCGGGAAGAACGAACGGGAGGACACTCACACACCGGTGAGAAAAGCTCTCAGAATGAGAGAAAGTTTAATGCCTGATCTTTGTTTCTATGACCAGTGAACTTATCAATTGCTTAAACATTGTGGATACGAGGCTTTAAACCGATCACTCATCATTGTATAAGATTTGAAAATCAATAGACTAAAATTCAATCTAATTATATGTTGAGAGTTAGAGGGACTGTAGGTCCTCATCTCTTAAAAACTCATCATCTCATATTATTCATAAATTGAGGACCAACTCTTGTTGGCTCTTTGATCAATTTGATATTCTTTGTGATAACTGAATGGTCTAACAACATAAAATAAGCAGTAAATAAGAAAAATATGCCAATTTTATTTTTTCCGTCAGGAAATCATATGTATTCACAATCATAACAATAGATTGATCAACATATGTTGTAATCCATGGAGATCCATATTTCGTATGCAGTAAAAAACCAAAGAGTTTCGTGCATAAAAGTAGCAACGACAATATTAAAGTAACAACCCTATAGCCACATCACACACCGGTGTTTATAGATAAAAAATTACATCGTCGGAGTTGTGCATATCATTTGGGGTGTTAACTCTCTATTAATAAAGAAAAAAATAATCAAGAGACAGTTGTGTTGATAACGTGTTAGAAATAAAATATACAAAAAAAAAAGAATTAAGAGATAAGAGAGGGATTAAGGGGGAGAAAATCAGAATGTCATTTGCTTCTCATTAGACTGCCTATTTATAAGCATAGAATTTGCATAAAAAATTGTTCACATATTGATATATTATATATTGAATAAGAAAGTGAACAGCCACATATTATTATAACAACTTAAACTTTATTACCAAACCATCAATCCTCCTCTCAAGTAAAGATCCAAAATAATCATAATTTAATTACCCCCGTAACTTGGAAACTAAGACAATGTTTGAATGTGGGTATCATATATTACTACGTTTTTATTTTCTTTTAATTTTTATTAAGTTGAGCCAAACATAAGTTCAAGCACATTTAAAGAATAAGTTGAGTCAAGTCATTTAAAGGCTCAAGTTCGCTTTTAAACGTGTCGAGCTTAAAAACAAACTTGAGCTTGAGCTAGCGTCGATTACGAACTTTTGTTTGAGATTGAGCATGAAAATTTTTTCTAAAGTGTTTTTTATGGTACTTGCATGGATCAAAAGAGTTCGATATTATGATCACGTACAAAAAATTAATTTGAGTTCTGACTTTCAGTGTTGAACAAAAGAAATATTTGGTCCCACCTTCTTTCCATAAGCCCAATATCCAGGTATGATTATTTCATATTTCATACACTTCAAATTTGAAACAAGGTTGAGTACCAAATTAAGATGTAAAGAAAATAAAACATTTTTTTGAGATGAAATGGCAACATTTTATTGAAACTTTAAACAGTACAGTTGAGCCAAACATAATTTCAAGATCATTTAGACAACGAATTGAGTCGTTGTTCTGGCCCATTTACCAAAATCCACAAAAATCAAAGGAAAATTAATAAAAACGGTTTGAAAACTTTAAGTTTTAATCATAAGGACAAAATAAAG
The DNA here is from genome assembly GCF_041283825.1 of Pyrus communis. NCBI lineage: Eukaryota > Viridiplantae > Streptophyta > Magnoliopsida > Rosales > Rosaceae > Pyrus > Pyrus communis. Next base: position 18,484,617 of record NC_142574.1, read on the forward strand.
AGTAAAGTGAATAGTACCATGTTTGAATTTTTAGTGTAAAAATATGATTTTTCATTAAAGTGAACAGTATCACAAATTTTTCGTTAAAACTCCCAAAAATTAATTGCAATCCTCAGAATGTGAATAACCGCTCAATTACGTGGACCTCTACAAGAGCCTTATCCTTTCCTTTCTCTCCAACGTATATAAACGCCCATTTGAAATTTCTCAGCACAACGATACTTAAGAGGGACAATCGCAGTACAACCATGGAAAGCTTGAAGCTTTCACAGCCTTTGTGCAGTAGCCATGGCTGGAAATCTCTCGTTCCACTTCCCACTTCAAGAGTTTTGCCCAAATCAACTTTCCACATCTACCCAAATCGTAAATTGGGCCTTTCCACCGGTACTTTCTTCTCCAACTCTGCTTACTCTTTTGCTTTCAACTCACAGATTTCTTTATGCAATTACTGAGATTTCTGCTGTTATTTAGTTCTTACCAGAAAACCCAATTGGTTGAAATTTTCAATTCTTTATTTTTGTAGCTCGATTTGTGGTGCTACAAGCTCTCTTACTATGAATGTTTTCTTTTCTTTTTTTGTTAGTATTTTCTGGGTGCAAGACTGTCTTTTGACGTAAGATTTCTTTTTTGCACCCACTTAGTTTTTATTTGAAGTTCCTTTTGATTGAAATTTCCGATCAGATTTTACTTTTTCGTTTCGTTCAAAATCCCCTGATTGTTCATGGGTTTTGGTTGCCGCAAATTAGTTCTTGTTATACACCTTTAGATCCGCTACATTGGTTCGGGATGCTGTTTAACTTATGTCAACCATTGTATTTTCTTGACTTTCTTTTACATAAATATTTTGGATTTCGTATATGGAGAATTTTTGTTTTGTTAATTCGTTCGCATGAGATAACCCGGAAGCAAATTGGAATGACAATGAGTTGTTAGAATTGTTATAGTTATACAATTTTGGTATTAGGAGTGAATGTTACTCATATGGACCTGAATGTTGTAAACTGAAAACAATCCTTGTTCATCCATGATGAGAGGTCTCACTTTTATCTGGTTCTCTAGCAAGCCTTCTTGCAGCTTCACATCATAATTGTGCCAGATTTCGCTAATTTTATTTTGTTTTTATTGCATGATGTTAACTTGGCTGGTTCAGTGCTCTACATTGACTTCATGTTCATGCACTAGTTTCTGAACAGCCATGATTTTGGGAACTTTTTTTTACAGTCTTCATTACCACAGCAAACGTAGCCCTCTTCTCTTCCAATGTATTTCCCAGCAGGCATTGTGTTGTAACACAAGTTCGGAGCATGAAGTTTAGTACTAAAAGTACATCAGGTTGCTGTAACTAATTGGATACGTTTTGGTTGAAGAGCTTATTGATTATTGTTGAGATTTTATCTTCATAGGATATTGTTTTACTTGCATTACTTTTCAGCATCTGTTCAGTCTGCAACTGATGAACTGGTGGAGGGTAAGTCCAAAGATCTCTCTGTGAGTGGGGATTCCATACGCCGTCGGTTTCTTGATTTTTATGCTGCCCGTGGTCATAAGGTTCTTCCAAGTGCTTCTCTTGTGCCAGATGATCCCACAGTTCTACTAACGATTGCGGGAATGCTCCAATTTAAGCCCATATTCCTTGGTCAGGTATGATGCAGACTTTCTAGAAACCTGTCATGAGATAGTTATTTTATCCATTGAAATCATTACAGCGTCAATTGTGAAGGTAAAATTATCCATGAAGTAATTAAGGTGTTTATGAATATATTGTCTACACTCAAAATACATTTTAATGGCATCAAGGTCATTTAGAACCCCAAAGTTAGGGTAATTTTGACCTGCTATATTGTGATAGACATCATACACTACATCGGTTCATATTAGGTTTGTTTTTCTGTTATGTGGATTTTTTTTTTTTTTTTTTTTTTTTTCATTCTGATCATGCTGCTTTCCTTACATTTTTAAGGCGAAACCCTAGCTTTTCTAATGGTGCTCGCAGATTCTGTTCAGGTTCCTAGACAAGTTCCTCGTGCTACAACTGCACAGAGGTGCATACGTACAAATGATGTGGAGAATGTAGGCCGAACAACTCGACATCATACGTTCTTTGAGATGCTTGGAAATTTCAGTTTTGGGGATTACTTCAAGAAGGAGGCAATCCAATGGGCATGGGAGCTTTCAACTGTAGAGTATGCAAGAACTTAATGTTGTTTATTGCTCATTAATGTGAATTTATAAGTTCTGGTTATTGTTTTTAAGGATGATTGCTGTTCTCATTCTTTGAGTAGTAGTTAGCCATGATATTCTCACCTAATTCACTTTGTACATAATATATATATATATATATATATATATATATATATATATGGCAAAGACAACCTTACTGTTTTGCATATGAAAGCTCCAAAGAATCTTATCTAAACTCCTTGTCGTAAAAATTATCTTTCTTATTTGAGAAGGATATCCCTTTCGTGCTCTATAAAATAAGCCCAGTCCCATAAGAAACCGTACTTATCCCCTTTTCTTTTTAGTAGTAGTCCTATGGTTTCTTTTGTATTTCATTGATGCTTTACTTTTCATGGTTATGAATATTTTTATCAATCTATATTCTTGCTATTTTTGAAAATATAACTTCTGCAAAACCTGTTTATTTCTCTCAGATTTGGGTTACCAGCTGACAGATTGTGGATTAGTGTCTTTGAAGATGATAATGAAGCTTTTGAAATCTGGCATGACGAGGTTAGCCATTAATGAGGTCCCCCAATAATTGCTTTTACTTTTACAAATAACATTGTTTGGTTTTTTCTGCTCATCCATTCTCTCTTTTTTCGCTATACTTCCATGTGCATATTGCATTTATCTTAAACTGAGCCAGTGACAAATCTCCTACTGACTTTCAACATTTCACTGTTTGTGGCTGGCCTTTGTAATGTACACATGCATTTTTCACCTTTATGCCTACATCCAGTATCTTCTGATGAAATGGACATATTTCTGTCTCTGCAATATGCTTTTAGTATCAGAATCACAAATACCATATGAGACTTAGTGTTTTTTTGTTCTCTACTAACTGTTAAAGTGTATCTCTAGTTGTATAATTGATGTTACATCAAACAAATGTAAGAACATACAGTAATATATCATGGCTTTTGGTTCAGGTGGGCGTTCCTGTAGAGCGTATAAAGAGAATGGGTGAAGAGGACAACTTTTGGACTAGTGGAGTTACTGGTCCATGTGGTCCATGTTCTGAGATTTATTATGATTTCCATCCTGAGAGGGGCTATGCTGCCATTGTATGTATTTGGTTTTCAAAAATTTTCTTTGCAGGGGGGAAGTTTTAAATACTGAACTACTTTACAGCGGTGATTTTTCCTTCATTTACATTGCCATGACTTTATTTTTCAGGATCTGAATGATGATACGAGGTTTATAGAGTTTTACAATTTAGTTTTTATGGAATTCAACAAGAAGGATAATGGCTCGCTTGAACCCTTGAAACAGAAGAATATAGATACTGGGCTTGGCTTGGAGCGTATGGCTCGCATTCTGCAGAAGGTATCGGTTGATTTGCCGGTTTTGCATGATAATGTATATAAATTTCTTTGCAAAATTGGTACTTCTACTGTTGTGCAAGAAAACTAAAGGAGCAAGTCGTTAACCACAGCATGCATTGATTGCAACACCAGTATCAAATGAATTGGTTCAATATTTATCAATTAAGTCATGTTTTTCTTGCAGGTTTCAAACAACTATGAAACCGACTTGATCTATCCAATTATAGAGAAAACCTCAGAATTGGCAAAAGTACCGTATGGTCTAGCTGATGATCAATCAAAACTGAACCTCAAAGTATGCCCTAGTTTAGGAAACCATGTTCTGTTAAGTTTTTATTTCATCAAACACATTGGTAGGAATTCTCATGTAAGTTTTCTTATTTCAGATTATAGGAGATCACATGCGTGCAGTTGTATATCTCATATCAGATGGGGTTGTTCCATCAAATATTGGAAGAGGTTATGTCGTTCGACGGCTTATTAGAAGAGCCGTTCGTACTGGTAGGATGCTGGGTATAAAGGGAGATGGTCAGGGAAACCTTGAAGGAGCATTTTTACCAACCATTGCAGGAAAAGTAATCGAGTTGAGCACCTACATATATCCAGATTTGAAAAATAGAATACCCCGCATTCTTGAGGAGTTGAAAAGGGAAGAACTTAAATTTGTGCAGACATTGGAGAGAGGGGAAAAATATCTTGACCAAATGCTAGTTGACTCACTGTTAAGTGCAAGAGAAAGTGGGACTGCACCTTGCTTGTCAGGAAAAGATGCATTTCTTTTGTACGATACGTATGGATTTCCTGTTGAAATAACAGCAGAAGTGGCTGAAGAACGTGGTGTAAGTATAGATATGAATGGTTTTGATATTGAAATGGAAAACCAAAGGCGTCAATCCCAGGCTGCACATAGTGCTGTTAAACTTTCCATGGGAAATAGTGCAGATGTTACAAAAGATGTTGGGGACACCAAATTTCTTGGATACGAAACCCTTTCTGCAACAGCCGTAGTGGAAAGTCTTATAGTGAATGGGAGCCCTGTCCTACAGGTTTCTGAAGGAAGTGAAGTAGAAGTGTTGCTGAACCGGACACCATTTTATGCAGAATCAGGAGGTCAAATTGGAGATCATGGATTTTTATATATTCCACAAGGTGAAAACCAGTACAAGGCTGTTATGGAGATAATAGATGTCCAAAAATCTATGGGTAACATATTTGTTCATAAGGGTACGATCAAAGAGGGAGCTTTAGAAGTTGGCAGAGAAGTGGAAGCCGCAGTGGATGCAAGACTAAGACAGCGGGCTAAGGTACAAACCTACATGCAGGATTGGTTTTCCCTTTAATTATGAACTTTAAGCAAGCTTCAAAACTATAAGAGCTATCTATATATTCTGAGCTGAATTAATTGTAACTACGAAAGTCAAAATATATGGTATCTATTATTGGCATGCTCTAATCAATTAGAATAAATTCTATCAAAGCATTTTAGCTTGCAAACTGAGCTATGCTTAGCTCCCTACAGGTTCATCATACTGCTACTCATTTGCTGCAATCTGCACTCAAGAAAGTTATAGGTCAGGAGACATCACAAGCTGGTTCGTTGGTGGCTTTTGAGCGTCTAAGGTTTGATTTCAACTTCCACCGACCACTTACTGACAGCGAGCTTGCGGAAATTGAAAGTCTGGTTAATAAATGGGTTGGGGATGCAACACCGCTTCAAACTAAAGTGATGCCTCTTGCTGATGCCAAAGGAGCTGGGGCTATAGCAATGTTTGGTGAAAAATATGGTGAAGAGGTACGAAATCTGCTTCACACCTTCTCTTGATCCCTTAAACAGTGTGTTTATTCCAATACGTTGCAAAGTGAAATTTATTGGTGAGTTTGACCTGCTGCAGGTTCGTGTTGTAGAGGTTCCTGGAGTATCCATGGAACTTTGTGGTGGGACTCATGTGAGCAATACTTCTGAAATACGTGGATTCAAAATAATTTCAGAACAGGGTATTGCATCTGGAATCAGGCGTATAGAAGCTGTGGCAGGTGATGCCTTTATTGAATATGTCAATGCCAGAGATTATTACATGAAACAACTATGTTCCACCCTCAAAGTATGTTTCGTTTTATTTTTTTTAAATCTCGTTTTTGTCTCTTTTTTCTTTCCCTCACTTCTCTTTTACAATTTTCTAATGCTTTTTGGTCCTTAATAGCCCTTACGAATGGAGCAAGAATTTTTATTATGTAATGTTGCTTTTCTGAAGGTGAAAGCTGAAGAAGTAACAAACAGAGTAGATAATCTATTAGAGGAGTTACGGATGACAAGAAATGAAGCTTCTACCTTGCGGGAAAAAGCAGCAGTTTACAAAGCATCGATCATGGCAAGCAAAGCGATTTCTGTGGGAACTTCACAAAAAGTCAGGTACATATATGGGACGAATTTACTTGGGCATTGCAACTATATCTCCATTTATCTAATAAGCTCTATCTTTCTCAGGGACTTTAACTACTATTTTTATAGCTCTTTAACCTATTGGAATCACCAAACTTTAAACGTTCAGAAACTCGTGAATTAAACACTGCAATTTGCATTATAGCCTAAGAAATTTCATAATCCTGGGATTCTTAACATGTAAAAGTTCCTAAATAATTGAGTCCCCTCATTGGATTATTTACATATATTTCTTCCTCTTCATACTGGATATCCATGTGTTTTTTCAGATTATTTATTTATTTTGATCCTTGTTCTTTTGTGGAAATTTCATATCACAGTGTACTGGTTGAATCCATGGAAGACACTGATGCTGATTCACTAAAAAAAGCAGCCGAATATCTGATAGAGACGCTAGAAGATCCGGCAGCTGTCATTCTGGGCTCTTGTCCAGGTGATGAGAAGGTAAGCCTGGTTGCCGCATTCACCCCAGGAGTTGTCAATTTGGGAATACAGGCGGGGAAGTTCATAGGGCCCATAGCTAAGTTGTGTGGTGGTGGAGGGGGCGGAAGACCCAACTTTGCTCAGGCAGGAGGGCGGAAGCCTGAGAATTTGTCCAGTGCACTTGAAAAAGCTCGGTCCGAGATCATCTCAGTTCTATCTGAAAAGGCAAGTTAAAAAATCATTCATCAGGGTTCTAGTTGAAGGCTCCAAAGGAATATTGTTTGTCATACTGGTGGGGATATAAATACAGATTTACTGTTTTTTCCTTTCATGGAAAGGGGAAATTGTTAATATTGTAGAGCGTGGATAGCAAATAGGTCCATAAATCTCAGCCATCCAATTCCAGTTGTAAGTTGCACATTTGATTAGGAAATAAAAACCTATCTGAGATCGGCTTGATTTGTAACTTTTTGAGCATTAACGGGAGAGAACACTTTTTAACCGTTGGGTTTTCTCTTGGATCATGCTTACTTACGAGCAATGTTAATAGCATGATACAAAAGTAACCATCCGGTTCTCTCCCGTTATTTAACGTATAGTAACTTACTTTCTTATTTATTTTGTTTCTTCTAATTGATTCAAATATTTTGTTTCTTGGTTTGCACGTCAGAAGTGTGAACGTTAATAACAGACGCATATAACACAAACATAGCAAAAATTAATGTTTTGACATATCAAAAAACCAACTAATCAATTATCTTCTTTTAGATTCTTCAATCTCCCAAGTTACGAATTTCATTACGGTCTAGTTAGTTGTATTCCTCTTCGCTCATAAGTTAAAAATTTTAGATTTAAATTTCGTAAATGGCGAGTTTGATAATAAAAACCCTTTTGTAAATATATCTTTTTTTCCAAAAAATATATAATTTTATTCAAGAAAAAAAAACAAACTTTTAGTGATTTAACTAATAATTTTGTTTCCTGGTCCGCATATCAAAAGTGTTGACTTTTCAAACAAACAAACGAACAATAAAACAAACATTACAGTCTCACACACATATATACGAAGTCTCCCAATTACCAATCAAAACCAGAGTCACTCAGAAACCCTAAAAACAAAACTAACAGATGTGAAAAACCAACTAATCAATTATCTTCTTTTAGATTTTTCAATTTCTCAAGTTACGAATTTCATTACGGTCTAGTAAGTGGTATTCCTCATCACTTATAAGTTAAAGGTTTTAGGTTTGAATCTCGTAAGGTAGGTTCGATACCAATTTATTTTATGGTTTAACTAATAGGATGACCTTGGATAAAGTCCTTGTTTATCAATGTTCTTTGACTAAAACCTTGTTGATTTTCAATTTTTGAAATCTCTGAAATTAATGCAATAATGCATTTCTACGTAGGTTATTATAATTTTTAAATTAAAATTTGATATTTGTAGTTACTAATATTAATGAGATTTTAACTAAAATCCATGATGGTGGGATTGAAAATATTAAAAAATGAATTATACTTATATATAAAAAAGTATAATTTATCTTAATGACATGATTTGTCCTTAAGATCAATTATATTTAAATAAAACCCATGATTTGTCATTACTTATTTTAATGACATTTTACGTACAAAAAATTGGTAATTTGTATACGGTACATTTTACATTAAAAAAAATTGGTAAATACAATGGGTACATTTATATAAAATAACAATAAATACATTTCAGAGTAAAAATAAATAAATAAATAAAAATTCTTACATTAAAAAATGGGTACATTTTACATAAAAGCAAATGGTACTTAAAAAAAAGGGTACATTTTACATATAACAAAGTGGTACATTTTTAAAGACAAATAGGTACATTATTAATAAATAATGGGTACAAATAAAAGGTTAAAAAAAATATGAGTACAAATAAAAGTTTGAAAATATGAACAGAAAAGCAATTAATATATGGGTACAAACTAAAACTGAAAAGAAAATTGGTACAATTTAAAAAAAGGGTTGCAAATAAAAATTGACACACCCCGACTGGAGTCGAGGCATGCTGGGCGACACCTAAAGGTGACGTAACCAAAAAGAAAGTGATATGTAAAAATATGGATAAATTTAAACCAAAGCTAACATTTATTTAAACTAATAAAGAGAGTGCGCAGTAGTGGGAAGAACCTATAAAACATAAGTAGTCAGAGCATAGATGACGGTACAACATAAGTAAAGTAATCGAACTAGTTAAGGTACTTATTACACAACCAGAAATAAGCTCCTACATTTATTTAGGGATATGTCAGAACAGCCAGAGATTTCCTCGTACACCACAAAGAATTCATCTAACTAAGTCCTGGAGGGGCGAAAAACAGAAGGGTGAGTGGGCAAAAACAAAAGTTTATAAAACACAGTTATTTTCTGAACATACTAACCCCTTACCGTAAAACAAGTATAGTTTATAGAAAATCATACTACGTGTAAGTATGAAATCAAATGCAAACCAACAATAAATCTAGAAATACGCCAATCATAATATATCAACCGTAGCATAATAAAATCAAGTGCTCATCAATCTAGGCTAACACATGAGCTCATGCAGATAAGTTCAGCCATGAACAAAACTGGGTGTAATCATAATATACGCTTTAGTACTACAATTACGTGAAGACTGGCGCTAGGAGCATCACATACGAGTCCTAATTGCCTATTGCAACCTAGGACAGGACTGGCACCTACAATGGATCCAAGGTGAGCGTGCGGTGCGATGTGAACATACACGTGAAGCCTAGCCCTGGCTCGGGGCGAGTACTACAGTGGTGCAAGCATGCATAACGAGCAATTATATGGTATATGAACATGCCATGACAATATATAAATCTCAACAATATATTGGCATTTTTAAAATTAAATAAAACATGGCATGATATGCGTAAAATCAATCCAAAAGCATTTGTGGAAATTATAAAACTTTATATGTAATATATATAAAAAAATGCCCACTCACTAATTGACACACCCCGACCGAGATCAGGGCGTGCTGGCCGTAAAAAAAGTAACTTAATGTGCGCGTGCGGAAGCTATGAAGATAGTAATATAAAAGTACGAATAATTAAAAACTAACTAGCATACAAAGTACTAAAACAAGTGCTAGTGTATGTGAGACACAATTCAGAGCAAGTCTACAACAGTCCAAAAGGAAAAGATACGACATAAATACACCCGAAGGTGACCCTACAATGGTGAGTGTCTTTCAGAAATGCCGGGACGCCCTCTGGGAAAAACCACCGAACTTGCTATACCACTAGAACCTGGAAGGGCGCAAAAACAAAAGCGTGAGTGGGCAAAAACAAAGTTCTTTGAAAACTCTTTAGCAAAATACATTCTAACCCCTCGCCGTAAAACCTGTATACTTCCCAGAAAATGAACATATATACGTATGTATAGATATGTCAATCATGCTCCAAAATATGCCATTCATGCTCGAGAATATGCCACAACAGAATCTCACAATAAATGTAAGTGCTCAAGCATAACTCATAACAATAACATATAATCTGGCAGCCGGGAGTCACCTAACGTGACCTGTACGGCTGCATATAGAGCTCCAATCTCAACTCAATAACTGAATCTGCACACGAGTTGGAACCACCTAACGTGGTCTGTACGACAGGCTGGTGTAATATATATATATGTATGCTCTAGTGCTACGATCACGTGAAGCTGGGCGATAAATCGCGGGTCACCTACGAGTCGGAACCACCTAATGTGGTCTGTACGACAAGCCTAGGCACCTATTTTGGATCCAAGGCGAGCATGCGGTGCGGGTGAACATACACGTGAAGGCTATGCCCCAACTCTGGGCGGGAGCACTAACACCGGGGGTGCAGATTATGAGCTCTCTAAGCATCTCAAACTATTACTGCATAACAACATGAATACCGCTTACCTGGCACTTACCTGTGCGTCCACAGCACCAAATACACATATATAAATGTATGCCGCTACTAATGCATATGATGATGCATAAGTGATAATAATAAAGTGCATGACATAAATCAATTACTCTTTTTAATCTATTTCTGGGAATTTAGATGTATATAGGTATATACGGAAAACAAAAGCCCACTCACTGATAAGTGGAAGGGTCGTAGCCCCCCTGCCTCGAGTGTGTACGCTCGTCCTCGGAAAACGAATCACCTATACGCGAAAAAGCTACGAAAACGTTAATTTAAAAGCACATAACCAACTTCTCGTAATAACTTCTCATACATTGCTCAAATTGGACAATTGAATATACCAACGTGCTCTACACAACCTCAGGATCACACCCATATTTTTAAAATAATTTTTGGACCCCGCACGCGCCCCCACGCGCCGTCCTAGGCACGGACCTACGCGCCCCCACGCGCGGCCACGTGCCATGCACACTGACGGCGTCAACTGACGCCGTCAGGAATATTCCGTTAAACTTAACTGACGCCGTCAACTGCCGTTAGGAATATTCCGTTAAACTTAACGGAATATTCCCCTTTCTTCTCCGGCGAGCCTCCGGCGCCGGCGACGGCGCCGGAAAACTGGGAAATTTTCAAACTTAGTTTTCTCCTTCGTTTTTCAACCATTTTTCACGATCTTTATACCAAAATGAAGCTTAGGACTAGTAGAATCACGATAGGCTAGTTTCAAGGCCTAAAAATCACACGATCATACCTGCAACAACGATCCAAGTTCGGCCAACTTTACATCCAACGATCGTGACGTCCAAATTCACCCAACGAGCTCCTCCCAAGCTCCTGGGAACCTCACAAACACAACTACAAACTTAGAAATTCCAAAAACACACTAGTTTAAGTTTGCATGAACAGTGTTCAAAACGGATTACTTCGAATTTACGTGAAAACGGCTACATCCTTACCTGAAAATGGTACCACTGGACTCCTCTCAGCCTCACGAGCACAACTACACCCTTGGTTTCCTCGATTTGCTATGGTTTGAGTATGTTTGTGTGTGGTCCGTATGTTGAAGGAAGAAGAAGAAGAACTCGAGGAGAGATAGAGAGAGAGGGAGACAGAGAAGAGACAGGAAATGAGGGAATCAGGGAGAAAAAAAGAGGGTATGAGTGTGTGTGGTCCTACCACACCACACAACACAACACTAATGTGATAAAAACGAACTAGGGGTAAAATCGTAAATTCACATGTACGTTTCGTTAGTTTCGGGACGGGATGTTACAACCTACCCACCTTAATAGAATTTCGTCCCGAAATTCAAAACAACTAAATACACCCCTAATGGTCAAAGAACAATCTAGGATACAAATCCCTCATCCTATTTTCTGTCTCCCATGTCGTTTCTTCAACCGAGTGATTCCTCCACAAAACTTTCACCAAATTCACCGTTTTGTTCCTCAGAACCTTCTCTTTCCAATCTAAGATCGTTAACGGTTCCTCATCATACGTTAAATCTGGATTTATCTCTAACGGTTGAGGAGGTATCACATGCGACGAATCAGCAACATAATGTCGGAGCATAGACACGTGAAAAACGTTATGCACTTTAGCCAACTCCGGAGGTAACTCCAACCTGTAAGCTACCTCACCAACTCGTTCTGTGACTATGTACGGTCCGATGTACCTGGGACTCAACTTCCCCTTCTTTCCAAACCGCACAACACCTCTCCACGGTGAAAGCTTCAAAAATACCCAATCTCCGACCTCATACACTCTGTCCGTAGCATGCTGATCTGCTAAACTTTTCTGCCTGTCCTGAGCTGCTTTCAGGTTAGACCTAATTACTTGAACATTTTGAGTAGTCTCCTCGACAATCTCCGGACCCACTAAGACTCTTTCTCCAACCTCGGACCAACACAACGGAGTGCGACAAGATCTACCATACAAGGCTTCAAATGGCGTCATGCCAATGCTCGAATGGAAACTGTTGTTGTAAGCAAATTCCATCAAATCTAACCGCTGGTGCCAAGCATCACTGAACTGTAACACCGAAGCTCGCAGCATATCTTCCAAGGTCTGAATAGTTCTCTCTGACTGTCCGTCTGTCTGTGGATGATATGCTGTACTGTAAAGTAATCTCGTACCCAAAGCTTCTTGAAAAGCTACCCAAAACTTCGATGTGAATCGTGGATCACGATCCGAGACAATACTTACAGGGACACCATGGTACTTCACAACCTTTGAGATAAACAATTCCGCTAACCGGCTCAAAGAGTACTTCTCTCTCACTGGAATAAAATGTGCCGACTTAGTGAGCCGATCAACGATCACCCAAATGCCATCAAAGCCATTATGTGTACGCGGCAACTTGTACACAAAATCCATAGTGATATTTTCCCATTTCCACTCTGGAACGGGAAGCGGCTGCAACAATCCAAACGGCTTCTTTCTTTCTGCTTTAACCTGCTGACAAACAGCACAATTGCTCACATACTCAGCTATCTCCCTTTTTATACCCGGCCAATAGTAAAATGGTCGAATGGTATGATACATTTTAGTTGCCCCTGGGTGCATGGCATAAGCCGAGATATGTGCTTCATCGAGAATTTCCTTCTTCAAATCCGCACTACTAGGCACGAACATTCTACCCTCTAACATCAACATGCCATCAGAATCACGAACTCTGAGATCTCGCCTCCTTCCTTGATCTCGAGCTCGAATTAGTTCTTGAATCTGTTCATCAGCTACTTGAGCTTCAAGCACCCGATCAACCAAGATTGGCCTAACTTGAAAATTAGCAAGTAACGCCACTTCTCAATCTTCTGCTTCTAACCTTACTCCCGTAGCATGCAAGTCCACCAAAAGAGGAATACGACTAGCGTACAACGCATTGATACGGCCCTGTGACTTCATGCTAAGTGCGTCGGCCACTACGTTCGCACGACCAGGGTGATAATCAATCGTGCAATCATAATCACTGAGCAACTCCAACCACCTCCGTTGACGAAGATTAAGTTCCTTCTGGGTGAAGAGATACTGAAGACTCTTGTGATCTGTAAAGATCCTACACTTCTCTCCGTAAAGATAATGTCTCCACAACTTCAACGCAAAGATGATAGCAGCCAACTCCAAATCATGTGTAGGGTAATTCATCTCATGGGGTTTCAACTGCCGCGAAGCATAAGCAATCACCCTACCATGCTGCATCAATACACATCCCAGACCATTCAAGGAAGCATCGCTATAAACCTCGAAATCACCACTATCGTCCGGGAGTGCCAAAACAGGTGCATTAGTAAGACAATGCTTCAACTGCTGGAAACTCTGCTCACACTTATCATTCCACTCAAACTTAACGTCTTTCCTTGTTAACCTCGTCAGTGGCAAGGCAATTACCGAAAAATCCTTAACGAATCTCCGATAATATCCCGCCAAACCAATGAAACTTCTCACCTCAGTGACGGTTCGTGGTTGCTCCCAACTCTCCACAGCTGCAACCTTCTGAGGGTCAACCAGAATACCTTGAGCAGAAATGATGTGCCCCAAAAACGCGACTTGATCTAACCAGAATTGGCACTTGCTAAACTTAGCATACAATTGGTGTTCCCTCAACCTCTTCAACACCAAGGTAAGATGTCGGACATGCTCCGCTTTGGACTTAGAATACACCAGCATATCGTCAATGAAGACAATAACAAATCTATCCAAGTAAGGCTGGAATACCCGGTTCATTAAATCCATAAAAGCTGCTGGTGCATTCGTCAACCCAAACGGCATAACCAGAAACTCGTAATGACCGTAACGAGTCCTGAACGCCGTCTTAGGAACATCATCCCTACTAATCTTCAGCTGATAGTACCCTGACCTCAAGTCTATCTTAGAAAATACACAAGCACCTCTCAGTTGATCAAACAAATCGTCGATACGAGGCAATGGATAACGGTTTTTAATCGTCACCCGATTCAATTGCCTGTAGTCGATACACAGCCTCAAAGTCCCATCTTTCTTCCTCACAAACAACACTGGAGCGCCCCAAGGCGAAGTACTAGGCTGAATGAATCCCTTATCCACTAATTCCTGTAACTGCACTTTCAATTCCCTTAACTCAGCGGGAGCCATACGATAAGGAGTTAATGAAATAGGATTAGTACCTGGAAGTAACTCAATAGTGAACTCCACATCTCGATCTGGGGGTAAACCAGGTAAATCCTCAGGAAAAACATCAGGGAAGTGTCTGACCACTCTCACATCCTCAATTCTGCTAGGAACGGTCTCCTCTAGCACCACATGAGCTAGATATCCCTGACAACCTTTAGACAACAACTTCTTCGCTCGCAAAGCCGAAATAACGCCGTGTCTTACCCCACTCTGCTCACCCACAAAAGTAACCTCAGGTAATCCAGGACGGTGAAACGTAACTACTTTCCCGTAACAATCAATGTTGGCACGATAGAAGTGCAACCAATCTGTGCCCAAAATCACATCAAAATCGACAATATCTAACGGGATAAGATCAGCGGGCATAACAACACCCTCTACTATCACTGGACATCCTGGGTACATACAATCTACAACACATCTCTCTCCTCTAGGCATAGCGAATTCTAAATCGTACCCTAGAGGTGTGGGGCGAGGTTGCGTTACTTGAGCAAATGTATGAGAAATAAAGGAATGTGTAGCTCCACAATCAATTAAGACTCTAGCAAAATAACCAAGAATGTTTAACGTACCCATAATCAAGTCCGGGTTGTTCTGAGCATCCTGCAGGGAAATATTGTGAATACGCCCCTGGCCCTGCTGTCGTCCGCCGCGACCTCTGCTCGCTTGAACACCGCGACCTTGAGCTCCACGCCCCTGACTGGGCTGACCCAACTGTCTCGAAGACCCTGCACTACTAGTAGCATTCTCACCCTGCTGATACTGTCCTCCCTGGTACCACTGAGAACCACCTACTGGAGCTGGAGGATACGGCATGTAATTGCTGGGATACGGGGGATAACCACCCTGTGAATACGGGTCCTGGGGGTGCTGATACTGTCCCGGAGCATAAGGAATAGCATCACCCTGATAGTGGTAAGCACCACCTCTACCTGCTTGACCATAATTACTCGGACCCTGGATTTGCAGAATCGGTGCAGGTGGCGGCATAAAGGTCTGCTGCGGCTTCTGCTGCGGCTTCTGCTGCTGACCCTGGGGACAATTCACCGCTTTATGTCCCATCTGTCCACACGTGAAACAACCACCACTGCCATGTCTGCACTCGCCGAAATGTCGGTTATTACATCTACGGCAAAATGGAATTCGGTTTCGACCACCATCACCTTGTCTCTGGCCTCGAGCACCTCCATAAAACCTGCCTCCTCGTCCCTGTCCAGAGGTACTGAAACCACCACTAGACGAACTTGAACTAATACCACCCCTCTTGAAGTTTTGAGTCTGGCGAGGCCCAAGCGACACTTGACCTTTCCCTTTGTCATCTTTCTTTTCATCACTGTCGCTCGACATATTCTCAGAGTCCTCTATCCTCAATAGTATCTCGTAAAAATCCTGGTAGGACTCACAGTGAGTAGTAGTCGCCATAGAACGCCATCTCTTCCTAGTGCCTAAGCGGAAACGACGAAGCATCTCCGCCGGATTACCAGCGACATCAGGATAGTAACGAGACAAATCAGTGAACTTACGATAATACTCGTTAGCCGTCATCTTTCGCTGTTTCAACTCGGTGAATTCCTGTTTCTTACGATCAATATACTCAGGGGGTACAAACCTCCTTTGAAACACATCCTTGAAAACATTCCAATCAGTCCTCTGAGCTGGAGTCAACCTACGAAGCTCCTGTTCCCACCAGGCTGCAGACTCCATCTCCAGAAACCATGAGGTTGTCTCGACCCACCTCTCCATAGGAAGGTTCCCCTGGTTATGCAACACACGGAAAGTCTTCTCTATGTGTTCCAACCACCGTTCTGCGCCTTCGTGACCCTCACTACCTTTAAACTTATCCAACTTCAGATTATACATAGTCTCCAGAGGAGTCCTCTGGGGAGGGCGCATCACTGTCTGAAGGGCTGTAGCAATAACTTCCCCCAACTGAGTAAGATCGGGGAAACTAGGCTCATCAGAGCGACGTGGTTCCCGACGAGGCGGCATGATTCTGACAGAAGACACCAACTATTAGAATACTCACAAAGACACAGGACTGCCAAACCTAGGCTCGGGGCGAGTACTACAGTGGTGCAAGCATGCATAACGAGCAATTATATGGTATATGAACATGCCATGACAATATATAAATCTCAACAATATATTGGCAATTTTAAAATTAAATAAAACATGGCATGATATGCGTAAAATCAATCCAAAAGCATTTGTGGAAATTATAAAACTTTATATGTAATATATATAACAAAATGCCCACTCACTAATTGACACACCCCGACCGAGATCAGGGCGTGCTGGCCGTCACCCGAAGGTGACGTAGCCATGTGCGCGTGCGGAAGCTATGAAGATAGTAATATAAAAGTACGAATAATTAAAAACTAACTAGCATACAAAGTACTAAAACAAGTGCTAGTGTATGTGAGACACAATTCAGAGCAAGTCTACAACAGTCCAAAAGGAAAAGATACGACATAAATACACCCGAAGGTGACCCTACAATGGTGAGTGTCTGTCAGAAATGCCGGGACGCCCTCTGGGAAAAACCACCGAACTTGCTATACCACTAGAACCTGGAGGGGCGCAAAAACAAAAGCGTGAGTGGGCAAAAACAAAGTTCTTTGAAAACTCTTTAGCAAAATACATTCTAACCCCTCGCCGTAAAACCTGTATACTTCCCAGAAAATGAACATATATACGTATGTATAGATATGTCAATCATGCTCCAAAATATGCCATTCATGCTCGAGAATATGCCACAACAGAATCTCATAATAAATGTAAGTGCTCAAGCATAACTCATAACAATAACATATAATCTGGCAGCCGGGAGTCACCTAACGTGACATGTACGGCTGCATATAGAGCTCCAATCTCAACTCAATAACTGAATCTGCACACGAGTCGGAACCACCTAACGTGGTCTGTACGACAGGCTGGTGTAATATATATATATATATGTATGCTCTAGTGCTACGATCACGTGAAGCTGGGCGATAAATCGCGGGTCACCTACGAGTCGGAACCACCTAATGTGGTCTGTACGACAAGCCTAGGCACCTATCTTGGATCCAAGGCGAGCATGCGGTGCGGGTGAACATACACGTGAAGGCTATGCCCCAACTCTGGGCGGGAGCACTAACACCGGGGGTGCAGATTATGAGCTCTCTAAGCATCTCAAACTATTACTGCATAACAACATGAATACCGCTTACCTGGCACTTACCTGTGCGTCCACAGCACCAAATACACATATATAAATGTATGCCGCTACTAATGCATATGATGATGCATAAGTGATAATAATAAAGTGCATGGCATAAATCAATTACTCTTTTTAATCTATTTCTGGGAATTTAGATGTATATAGGTATATACGGAAAACAAAAGCCCACTCACTGATAAGTGGAAGGGTCGTAGCCCCCCTGCCTCGAGTGTGTACGCTCGTCCTCGGAAAACGAATCACCTATACGCGAAAAAGCTACGAAAACGTTAATTTAAAAGCACATAACCAACTTCTCGTAATAACTTCTCATACATTGCTCAAATTGGACAATTGAATATACCAACGTGCTCTACACAACCTCAGGATCACACCCATATTTTTAAAATAATTTTTGGACCCCGCACGCGCCCCCACGCGCCGTCCTAGGCACGGACCTACGCGCCCCCACGCGCGGCCACGTGCCATGCACACTGACGGCGTCAACTGACGCCGTCAGGAATATTCCGTTAAACTGACGGAATATTCTGTTAAACTTAACTGACGCCGTCAACTGCCGTTAGGAATATTTCGTTAAACTTAACGGAATATTCCCCTTTCTTCTCCGGCGAGCCTCCGGCGCCGGCGACGGCGCCGGAAAACTGGGAAATTTTCAAACTTAGTTTTCTCCTTCGTTTTTCAACCATTTTTCACGATCTTTATACCAAACTGAAGCTTAGGACTAGTAGAATCACGATAGGCTAGTTTCAAGGCCTAAAAATCACACGATCATACCTGCAACAACGATCCAAGTTCGGCCAACTTTACATCCAACGATCGTGACGTCCAAATTCACCCAACGAGCTACTCCCAAGCTCCTGGGAACCTCACAAACACAACTACAAGCTTAGAAATTCCAAAAACACACTAGTTTAAGTTTGCATGAACAGTGTTCAAAACGGATTACTTCGAATTTACGTGAAAACGGCTACATCCTTACCTGAAAATGGTACCACTGGACTCCTCTCAGCCTCACGAGCACAACTACACCCTTGGTTTCCTCGATTTGCTATGGTTTGAGTATGTTTGTGTGTGGTCCGTATGTTGAAGGAAGAAGAAGAAGAACTCGGGGAGAGAGAGAGAGAGACAGAGACAGAGAAGAGACAGGAAATGAGGGAATCAGGGAGAAAAAGAGAGGGTATGAGTATGTGTGGTCCTACCACACCACACAACACAACACTAATGTGATAAAAACGAACTACGGGTAAAATCGTAAATTCACATGTACATTTCGTTAGTTTCGGGACGGGATGTTACACTAATACCTAGTCGGATCGTAGCCTCCCTTGCTTGTCCTCGTACCTCCTCGGGGTAATTCTCTCCTATATGAGAAACAACCATACTAATTAATTAATTAGGACATACACTAAAAGGCTAGGAAAATCCCCCATAGTTTGCTCAAATGAAGGGTTTAAATATACGAAAGCATTCTACACGACGTCACGAACCCATGCACAATAACCACTTGCCGCCACGAGGTCGGACGCACCCTCACATGCTGCCAGGTCCCAGCCACACTTCAACGTCCCAAAACCGTGCTTCTACACGTTAGCTTGACTTCCAACTTAGGTTAGTGGCCACAAGGAGTTGAGTAGCTGCCTCCAAATCTCCTAAAACCTTGTAATACGAACTGGAAATCATCGGAGATTCCACCCCAGAGTCGGAGGTCCAAGTTGCTTCGAGTTAGAAACTCAAAACTCAACCATTCTAGGATTGGTTTGTACGGATAGACTCGTGGGATGAGAGAAGTACAATGATGGTGGTTTGAGGTCTGATCTATTAGATTTGATGATGGTGTTTATGTTGGAGAGAGAAAAGAGAGACTCGGCGTGAAGGAGAGAAGACGAAGATAGAAAGAGGGAAGACTTATGATTGGACAGAAGGAGGTCTTTAATTAGGTGAGAAGAAATGGGGAAAAATCTAAGTGGTAGTGAAGGTCACGAGACAAATTTTAAAGAGATGAGGTGATAAGATTTGGTACAATTTAAAATTACACAATCCGGCTCACCTTATCAAAAACAGTAGTTCTAACACTAAATAATTAATACACACATACACAATTCTACCTATCGTTAACGCACTTTAACTAAGCGTAACTTTTTCGTTACAAATCTGATTTGGGTCTAACTCGCGCTCACGCATTTGTAACAAGAGTACTATTTAATTATGATGATAAGAAAAATAAATTAAAGGCCGAATAACTACGTCCACATCAGGTTCCACTTTGCCAATAAGGGCATAATCGTCATTTTACACACTCGGGAAGAAAATTACATGGAAAATTAGAGACGGGTTGTCATACCGACCCGAAGTGTCTACTTGGACTCTGAATCAAGTCGTACTGGCCAACACCCAAAGGGTGATGAAGCCATAAAGTATAGTGATGTGGAAAATGTGAGTAAATTTAAACCTAATAGTGCCTAAATGTAAGAATACGCCAGTGAGCGGGAATGAACGCTCCACACACAACGTCAGAGCATAAGTAAAGTAAGGGCTAGTTTGGTATTGTTGTGCTTTAAAAAAAACTGCTTCTGCTGTGCTGTGAGAATAAGCAGCTGTGAAATGAAGCAGCAGAGTGTTTAGTAAACTTTTTTGTAAAAGTGCTTTTGAAAAAAAAAAAAAAAAAAAAAAAAATCATTATTATAGTGTTTGGTAAACTTTTATGTAAAAAAGATGTGAAAAAAAACCAGTTTTTCAAAGCTTGGTTTTGCAGCTTCTTGTTTTTGGCTTTTTTTCACCCAAAAATGTGAAAAAAAACTGAAGCTAAATGTTTACCAAACACAAAAACAACTCCCAGCTTTTTTTTATACCAGCTTTTTTCATAATCACCTCAGTACCAAACTAGGCCTAAGTATAATGGATTGAGAATTATATCATCGAAGGTAGCCTCCAATACCAAGATTTGACAAGAATCCTTGTCGATACGAAAGCTCAGCTACTAAAACTTGGAGGGGCGAAAACAACGGTGAGTGGGCCTAAAAATAAATTTTTGTAAAAGCCTTTTCGAAAACATAATAACCCCTCATTGTAAAAAAAGTATAGTTTCCAAAATATACATACTACGTATAGTATGAAATTACTTACCGTAGCCTACAATATCTCAAGAATTAGGTACGTCACAATGTTTCGTAAATAAACATCTAACGTTCGGTAATCACATAATCTTTCATAAACAAATAGATCATATTGAGTGCTCATCAACATATGCTGACACATGAGTTCATGCAAAGATATTCTGACATGAACAGGACTGGGTGTAATAATGATTTACACTATTGTACTACAATCAAGTGAAGACTGACGTTATGCACATCACATACGAGTCCTAATTGCCTATAACAATCTAGGACAGGGCTGGCACCTACAATGGATCCAAAGTGAGTGTGCAGTGTGATGTTAACATACACGTGAAGCCTGGCCTTGGCCCTGGCGAGTACTGACACCAGTGTAGCACACGATGAGCAGATAATATAAATATGATTGTGCAACGGTAAATTGATAATTCTAGTTGACATAATACTATTCATTAAATTGTTAATCATGGCCCTAACTGAGATCCCAAAATAGTTCGCATACATATGCATCCCGTAAAATTTAACATAATTTCATAAACTCTGTCATTTCGCTAATTCTTATAAATGATAGTATAATTTAGGTATACCTAGAAAATTCTTTATTAAGTATATATGTGGAAACTAAATAAATATATAATATTCAAAAGCAAAGATCCACTCACAGGTATTCGCGAGATCACATATGTTCGAGCTAGGAAAACCGGAGCATCCGATAGAAGTCGCATCTAAGCATAATATATTGGGACCTATTAGTAAAAACTCCACTAAAGAAATTAAATTTTAGGAAAAAAAAAAAAAAAAGGAGTGCAAATTTGGAATCAAGACGTCAAAATATGCTAAGGAGGGTCCCGGGCAAATTTTGTAAAAAGTCAACGATCAACCCTAAAAAGTCAACCGAGACACCTCGGTGGTCAACTACGTTAAACTTTGAAATTTCACTAAATGGATGTCAAAAACGGACTTGGGGCATCGAAATTAGCTTACGAGGGTTTATGAGAAATTTTCGAAAAAGTCAACAAAAGTCAATTAACATTCAACAATTAACTTTAACGAAATATTCCCTCCTCAAAAGGAATATTCTATTAAAGTTAACTGAATATTCTCGATCGCCGATTTGTGGAAAAATATGGACGAAAAGCTTCCACAACTTCGATTAGTCCGATTTCACAACTATTTTCAACACAAAATATATGGATTTGAAGCTCAGAGAGAGAAGAATAATTATATACCAAAATCACATCAAGCCGTGGTCGGGATCGACCTGAAATAGGCCTTCAACTCATGGCATCCCTTGCCAAAAAACTGGGTTTGTTAACCTCGCATCCTTTTTGCATCTAATCACGCCAAAACACTCGTGAAATGAGTTAATCTTCATCAAAAGGCAAGGGGAAGACAATTCGAATGGTCTAGAACTTTACCTTCTGTCAAGAATGGCGATAATTCGCTATGATTCGTTGGGAAAGACGATGAACAGTGACTATCACTGTTCACAGAGAAAGAGAAGTCAACCCTAGGTACGGCCCTTCGTTTCTAGTCATATGAGTAGATGATGATGATGGGGTGTGGACGTTGAACCGAAATATTTATTTTCGGGATATAATTTCCATGATAGGCCAAAATAAACTCTTGTTTATTTACTACCATTAATCACAATTCTTTATCTAAATTTATTAGTCACTCACAAAATCCATAACCAAAATTTGGTTACCAAAACATAAGATTTAAATTTTCAATTAAACACCAAATTTCTTTTCATCAATTCAATTTCCCAACAAAAGATTAATCTCAATTATGTAAGGCTGCATCTAACTCGTGTTAGACTGCCTACGTATCCTTGATGCGAGATCAAGCCTTTTGTAGTTCACCTTTCATTTATAATCCATTTCCAAAGACATTAAAGTAATGGAAATAACCAACATTGGGTTTAACAATTGAAACACATCAATTGGATACCAAATTCATATTTAGAATATCAAAATTTGCACAAAATGACAGCAATGGTCCACTGGCCATCGTCGTCGTGGCTGGCGATTTCTGGCGAACGGAAACCCCTAAATTCCGACCAACTCTAAAAATTACCAAATTTTACAGGAAAGTAGGGTTCAATGAGAGGAACAACTTTAATACTTGGGCTGAAGTCCAATTCGGTCGAGAAACACCTCAAATCGTCCTCGAACGACCGGAAACCCTTAAATTAGGTGTTCTTAATTCGACTCCAAAACAACTCTGACGTCCAAACCAATACTTGGGCTTTGTTCTTGGGGTTGAGGGGAGTATTGGTGGTGGTTTTTGAAGGACTTTGTTTCAAAAACGGCGGATCACCGCCAAGGAACCTTGGTGGCTCTGAAGGTTTCATAGTGAAAAGGGACCAAAACTCGTTTGTGTTTGGGTGTAATTGATGGACGGATCAATTGAGTTCGAAGAGAGGAGTAATTTGACACCGGCTCTGTCGTCAATGGTGGTCGAAATCGGAAAATCTGGCCGGTCGAGTCGGCAGGTCATAGAGGATCCGGTTCTCTCTCTTCCCTTTCCCCCTCGTTTCCCCTCATTTCCCCTTCCTAATTCGTCTATGTCCCTCCTTTTGCTCTCCTTTCTCTTATATCACAGCCGTCTATCTCTTCTTTTCTTCTCATCTCAGCCACACACGTGGCATAATCTCAATGCCCCAGAAATCTGGAGCCTTCTATATGAGGGCTAAATTACAAAAATATCTTTTTTTACGAAATTACAAAAATATCCCTAACTTTATGCGTTAATAACTCTTTCGTTAAAATTTTGTTTCACGAACTGTTTTCGCCCACGCGCTCGTAAGATCATCCTCTATCCAAAAATGTCAAGAAATCTGATAAAATATATGAGGATAAAATATGTCCTCGTATAATTACGTTAAGCCAACTAGGACCATTTTCGTCCTTTCCACTTATTGATATAATTTACGACTTAATATTTTTCTGAAACAAAACTTCAAAAAGTTCTCAATTAAATTTTTTATAACCATGAATCGATTTATTTTTTATTTTCTCCACATAACCATAAATTTAAATTTTCAGGGTATTACACGTCTCATTGGAGACAGCGGCAATGTGGTGGGTGTGTTTCCCGGAGAGGAAGGGTGAGTGAGAAAGTAACACAGAGCTGAGAGAAAGAGAGAGCCCAAGAGAGGTTTCCAGAGAGATCAAGGAGAAGGACACGCGGCAAGAAGGAAGTGGAGAGTTGTGAGGTGTGGGCCCCACAAGCCAAAATAAATTACTAAATTATTAAAATATCCACCAAAATAATTATATTATAATAGAATATTGATATAGAAGTAATATAATAATTATGAAAAATATATAAAATAATAAATAGTATTTTTACAAAAGTATTTTTCGGATTCGTAGTTTTGTAAAATCTCCACGTAACTCCGATTTCGATTCCACTTGCACCTACGCATTCATACTGTCGAGTACTTCGAGAATACGGTAAAATAGTAGCTCGTACACATCACAAAAAGATGGTCAACGAAAGTCAACAATCTCGCCTATAGGGGCATTTTCGTTAATTCACTTCTTTAAAAATATTAAAATGGTAAAATTAGGGATGAGTTGTTACAAAAATGGGTGCAAACTAAAAATAAAAATAAATGATACAAATTTAATCATAAATATAAATATATAAAATGTAACGTTTCTAACACTAAATGAATATATTTAGAAATAAAATTTAATTATATTGACATGTAGAATATTTTATTATTGAAATAATTAATGACGTTTATTAAAAATAAGGGACCTTGATTAAAAAAAAAATTGAAAAGAAATAAGGTTTTAATCAATGAGGTTGAAAAAAGAGGGTGAGAATCTAATTTCTCCTAACTAATAATTTTGTTTCTTGGTCCACAAGTCAATTTATTTTACTAATCCCTTTGTTATAAACATATCTTTGTATTTTTTTTTTCCAAAAATATATCTTTTTATTCAGGTAAAAACAAGCAAACAAACTTTTATCATATAACTAATAATTTTGTTTCTTGGTCCACAAGTCCGAAGTGACGATGTTTCAAACAGAGAGACATATAAAACAAACATAACAGGCACACACAGTGACACAGAGACACACATACTAAGTCTCCCAATTACCAATCAGAACCAGAGTCACTCAAACCCCAAACTCAAAACTAAACAGAGCAGAGAGCTGAAATTAAATGGAGGAGGATCTCCATCACCGTGTGAGTGGTGATTCCATACGACGCCGTTTCATATATATATATATATATGTGTGTGTGTGTGTGTGTGTGTGTGTGTGTGTGTGTGTGTATCCTTCAAATTTGATATCATAATAAAGTTATCATATGAGCTCTTCTATTTGTCGGAAATGTCATCCTATATTTTCCGGCGTAGTTTGTTCCTCCTTGTATCTTTGGGTTGTTCAAATTCATTTCTTGTTTTCAGATTTGGTCAACTAAAAGATACCATATCTTTTCTTTATTTATATTTCAATTTGTCTAAGCTGGTCAAGTCACGGACACCTCATAGATTAATAAAAATTTGACAAAAATATTACTAAATGAATTCATACTGACTAGTTCTTAATCAAGTGATATTTTTCTTATTAATGTGTAAGTTGAAATACTCTAAAATTTGTATATCTTCTGAAACTTTGTTTCAAAGGTTCCTAGACAAGTACCTCGTGCAGTAACTGCGCAAAGGTGCATACGCACAAACGATGTGGAGAACGTTTGTAGAACAGCTCGGCATCATACACTCTTTGAGATGCTTTGGGAATTTCAGTTTTGGAGATTACTTCAAGGAGGAAGCAATACCTTAGGCATGGGAGCTTTCAACTAAAGAGTATGCAACAAATTTTAATGTCTCCTTACACTGCATATTTTCATTTATTTATTTATTTGTCTAACTATAATTACTTACATGTACATTCTGCTTTGATCTTAAGCTCTGCCTTTCTTTTTCAAGTTAATACGCCTGTTTAATGTGAATAAGATTCTTGATCTTCAGGTGGGTGTTCCGGTTGAGCGTATAAAAAGAATGGGCGAAGATGACAACTTTTGGACTAGTGGAGTCACTGGTGTATTTTGATTTCCAACCAGAGAGGGGACATTCAGATGCTGTATGTAATTGGTTTTCCGTAAAATTTTGTTTTCGTTGGAAGGAAAGGTTTAAACTCTGAACTACTTTAAAGGCTTTTTTGTTTACTTACATTTTGGATGAATTTGTTTTTCAGGATCTCAATGATGACACCAGAGTTTTAGGGTTCTACAATCTAGTTTTCATGGAATTCAACAAGAAGGATGATGGTTCACTAGAGCCCTTAAACCAGAAGAATATAGATACCGGGCTTGGCCTCGAGCGTATGCCTCACATCCTTCAGGAGCTTCCGAACTACTATGAAACTGACTTGATCAGACCAATATAGAGAAGACCTCAGAAATTGTAAATGTGTCATATGACACAGCTGATGACTGCTCAAAATTGAATTTCAAAGTAAGCTCTCGTGTAAGATGCTGCAATTTCTATTAAATTTGTGTCAATAAACACATCGCCTCTCAAAATAAAATGTGGTTGATCATATAAATTTTTGTTTCAGATTGTAGGAGATCATTTACGCACAATTGTAAACCTGATATCAGATGGAGTTGTTCCATCAAATACTGGAAGAGGTTATGTCCCTCAATTCCTAATCAGAAGGTCTGTTCGCCGTGCTCGGTGGCTTGTTAAAAAGGGGGGTTCTCAGGGCAGCCTCAAAGGAGCAATTTTACCCGCCATTGCAGCAAAAGCAATAGAGATGAGCACCAACATCAATCCGGATGTAAAAGATAGAGCACCCCATAATCTTGAGGAGTTGAAAAGGGAAGAATTTAAATTTGTGAAGACATTGGAGAGAGGAGAAAAATTTCTTGAGCAAATGCTAGTTGAGGCATTATTAAATGCAAGAGAAAGTGGGACTATACCTTGCTTGTCCGGCAAGGATGCTTTTCTTTTGTATGATACATATGGGTTTCCTGTTGAAATAACAGCAGAAGTGGCTGAAGAACGTGGTGTAAGTATAGATATGAATGGTTTTCATACTGAAATGGAAAACCAACGTCGCCAATCTCAGGCTGCACATACTGATGTCAAACTTTCCATGGGAAATAGTGCTGATCTTACGAAAAATGTTCCTAACGCTGAATTTCTTGGCTACAATACGCTTTCTACAGCAGCAATAGTGGAAGGCCTTATAGTGAATGGGAACAAGGTCATGCAGGTTTCCGAAGGAAGTGATGCTGATATATGGTTGAACCAGACTCCATTTTATGCAGAATCAGGTAGTCAAATTGGAGATCACAGAACTTTATATATTCCAGAAGGTGAAAACCAACATAAGGTTGTTGTGGAGATAAAAGATGTCCAAAAATTCGGTAACATATTTATTCATAAGGGTACAATCAGAGAGGGAGTTCTACAGGTTGGTGAAGAAGTGGAAGCAACAGTTGATGCAAAACTAAGGCAACATGCTAAGGTATATACAAGATTTAACACTAGAAATTTCAGTGTATATGGATGTATTACGTGGTATTAAGCAATCAAGTATATAATATCATAACTGTTAAATTAGCTTGCACACTGAACATTGTTTTGGTATTCTGCAGGTTCATCCTACCGCCACACATTTGCTGCAATCTGCTCTTAAGAAAGTTTTAGGTCATGAAACTTCACAAGTTGGCTCATTGGTGGCTTTTGACCGTTTAAGATTCGATTTCAACTTCTGCCGGCTGCTTACTGACAGTGAGCTTGCTGAAATTGAAAGACTAGTAAATAACCGGGTTGCGGAAGCAATACTGCTTCAAACGAAAGTGATGCCTCTTTCTGAAGCAAAAGGTGCAGTGGGCATTGCAATGTTTGGAGGAAAATATGGTGAAGAGGTACGAGTAGATAGATGTATTCAAAGCATTTGATGAGACATTCTATATATTGCATACTTGATATTTCAAACTAAATTGGTTGATGAGTTTTTCGCTTAAGTGCGACATGTTGTATTGTAGGTACGTGTTGTAGAGGTTCCTGGTATATCCATGGAATTTTGCGGTGGGACTCATGTGAGCAACACTTCTGAAATATGCGGGTTTAAAATACTTTCTGAACTAGGTAAAGCATCCGGAATCAGGCGCATAGAAGCTGTGGCTGGTGAATCGTTTATGGAATATATCGATTCCAGAGATTATCATATGAAGCAGCTGTGCTCCACCCTCAATGTATGTTTTCTTTTACTGTTCTATGTTCTGTGAAGGGAAATGTTATTTTTTTTCTTTGTTTAGTTTACCATTGTGCATGCAAACAAGGTTTTGACCTTGAGAAAGCAACAAAGTGTTTACTATTGTGTATGTTGCCTTTGTGAAGGTGAAAGCTGAAGAAGCAAAAAATAGGGTAGAAAACCTCTTGGAGGAGTTACAGATGAGCAAAAATGAAGTTTCTACTTTGCGAGAAAAGATAGCAGTTCAGAAAGCATCAGTAATGGCAATCAAGGGAATTTCTGTGGGGAGTTCAAAAACAGTCGGGTAACTTATCTGCCTCCTCGTTTACCTTTTCTTTTTTTTTTCTTTTTTTTTTTCAATTAAATTGGAGGGAACCAATTCATGAACCTAGTCTAATTCTAACCCTATACCCCACCCTCCCTCACCGCATCAGTTAACCTTAAGACCATTTGCAACGGTTAGGTTAAAATCTAAATTTTAAATTTTAAATCCCCCAAGGCTTTTTAAATCATTGGGCTAAACTTTGGGTAAACCAAAAACTTGTGTTTTGGGCTAAATTCCGCCCAAAATACTAGCCAAGGTTATGCGGCTAGCTCACCAGTATGCATGAACGTGCCTGCGTGAAGACCATGCTCGGTGCACTAATGAACCCAACTCAAGTGCACGAGACAAAGCTGACAAAGCTACAGTGGGTGGGACCCATCACTGACAGCTTTGTCAGCAACCCAAACCGAGCCAAATGGCTAGTTTTGGTTGATCCAACGATCCATATCAAGTTATTATTTTTGAAACCTAAATTATAAATACATCAAACCATTGTGAAATCGATATATGATAAAATCTAATAGTAAAAAAATCTAACGGACCAAAATTAAATCCAACAGCTAAAACAATTAAAAGATCTAACGGCCTGAATGCGCTTACTCTTTAATAAGAAGCGACACAGGAAGATACAAGAGACCATTTAGTGCAAGAAAGGTTTGATTTTGATGTAATGAGAGAGGACCCAACAAATACACTCCAAATAGAAAGAAGTTCTTATGTGAGAAGCAATTGGAAATTATAAGAAGGAATGCTGCAAAGAATATCTTTAAGGATGATGACCCATCTAATGTCTATTACCCAGGTTCACCATAAATCCACCACCAAGGCAAGGACCAAGTCAACCAAATGATGATGAATATTATTAGTATTAGTAATTGTTGTAATTTTTATGTGGTAGTTTAATTATCATTCATAAATCTTTATTTAGTGTTTTAATTATCGTTCGTATTAGCAATTGTTGTAGTATTTAGTGCCATGACTTTCATGTTTCCTGAGGTAGGTTTAGTATTTTTCATTATTTATTGGAAATATATTAGGTTGTTCATAAAAATAAATTAGGAACATAAATTTTATTTATTGAAAAGTTACTGAAAAAATTATACTAAAATCATTCTTCAATAATCTCGACCTAACTTTCTAGGCTAAAAATTTGGGAATTTTAACGAAAAGCTCCTGGTACTGTTCACTTTAACGAAAAACCACATTTTTACACTAAAAAGTCAATCCTGGCACTATTCACTTTATCCTTTATTTTGTTCTTATCGTTGAAACTCAAAGTTTTCAAACCATTTTCATTAGTTTTCCTTAAATATTTAGGTGTAAACCCACACCATTGCACATGGTCTAAGACGGATTCGGATTCTCTGAGCTTATCTATATGGATCCAGCGGACTACATAATTGTGACCGTTGATCCAAATCGTCATGAATCCAAGTTTCTTTCCCAAATCAAAGTTATTTTCTTAGCTTCTTCTTTTGGTATTTCATTTCCTTCTCTTCACTTCTTTCTCTCTTTCCTGTTCGCCGTCTTTCTCCCATATGGAATGCTCCTCCGTCTCGAACTTCAACACCGTGTTCCAGCCGCCCAAGTGGTCTATAAGCCCCAAAACCCCCTCAACTGATTTTGAACGCGACTGCCTCATTGGCTCTAAGCCTCCGACGACTAGCTGCGCCAAGTCACTGGCCCATGCTTTCTAATTCGCCACCATGGTTGAAAAAAAAAAAAAAAAAACATCCATTTCCTCAAGCTCGACCGGGGTTTTTAACAAGAAAAGAAGAATCTCTATTAAAACAAAAATTAAATAATTGGGTTGTTGCATTTGGATCAAAATTCAAATTTTGGGTCATCAATTATTTGTCTTAAATGCTTCCATGTTAAGAGCGTTCTAATACATAGGAATTGTTGTTGTTGTTGAACGCAGACAGCCACATCAGAATTGAAATCTTTTGTGAAGAGCAACTTGTCGAGCAATTTAGCACTTCCAAAGGAAAGAGAAAGAAAAAGGGCCACGATTTGCATATAGAGAACCTTTGGTTTCATGACCGCACGATTTGGATCAATGGCCACGATTATGTGGTCCGCTGGATCCACATATATAAGCTCAGGAGAGGATCTGGATCCGTCTAAAACCATCTCCAAAAAAAAAATGTTAAATTTTAAACCTAAAATTTAAATTTGAACACTTTGACATTTTTTTTAAGTTTTACTCTCTACCCGATATGTCAAATTTTAAAACATAAAATAAAAATTGATATTTATATTTCATTGCATTGGGAATGAAAGAAAATGAATTAAAAGGTATAAAAATATTTAAGTATTACATTGGTAATGAAAAAAAAAAGAGCAATGCTTTAAATCAATAAAATTTAATAAAAAACATTTAATAATTTTTTTTTTTTTTTTGAAGGCGTTGTCAAATTTGGCAACAATGAAGAGAGATGTCTTTTCATGTCATGCCACATCAGATTTAGCTTCTTGGTTAGAAAATATTATTGCTGTCTTTTATTACGGTATTGCTGATTTAAATATTTTGACATCTCATTTGGAGATACTCTAAGAGCTTAATTATATCAAGCATATGTATCTTGAGCTTAAAAGTGCACATAGTTTTTTTTTTCAGATTTTTTTTTTTTTTTTTTTTTGCTGATATTGATTGTTTTTGCTTTTGGGGAAAAAAAAATTGTATCATGTCACAGAGTACTAGTTGAGTCCATGGATGATACGGACGCTGATTCGCTGAAAAAAGCCGCGGAATATCTTGTTGATACATTAGGAGATCCAGCGGCTGTGATTCTAGGCTCTTGTCGAGGGAATGAGAAGGTGAGTTTGGTTGCTGCATTCACCCCAGGGGTTGTCCAGTTGGGAATGCATATTGCTGGGTTTGCTACATATGTATTTACACATAAAACATCAACTATTTCGTATATTCATATAAAATATGTAAATTAATTAATAAAATCTTGTAAGGGTGTGGTTGGCTTGGCACACTCATTCATGGAAGTTTTATATATGTATATTTCTGTCCTTTATTGGCTATTAATTATTCTCTTAAAACAATGTATATAATTATGGGCTTCTCCATTTTCAAATCAAATCTCTTCCCAATCCTCCCATTTTATGGTGGATTGTCTCGTATCCAGAATTTTGGCAGCGCATGGTCCATACGGCATGACTTGACTTTGACTTAATTTTCATATTAATTTTTAGGATAAATTACATAAAACTATTTTAATTATCGATGAAACCACAATTTCATACTTCATGTTTTAAACATTGTAATGAATTTGTTGCAATGTCAGACATTTGTTAAATTTTCCGTTAATTTAACTGTTAAATAATGACGTGGCAGAAACGGAGCCCACTCATTTGCCACCCTGAATAAAAAAATTAATTAATTAATAATAAATTACTAATTCTTATTTAACAAAATAAAAATAAAAACTCTCTTCATTCCCCTAGAAATCGTCTCCTCCCCCACCTCCCTCCTCCGTCCCCCTTCTTCGTAATTCGTCCCCCTCACTCCCTCGTCCTCCTTCGCCCCCCTTCTTCCTCGTCCACCCGCCGCCTTCCAGTCCACCGATTCGGACCAACAAGTTCGTCATATCAGATCGGCACATATTCAATCTGTTCGACGGGAAAGATCCGGTGTTTTGACTCCCTCCCTGGTTCTTGTGGAGGTTGCAACAAAATGATCTGGCTACGACGTCGGCGAGCACATACGTGTCCTCTTCGGCATCAAAATCGGTCCGGTTTTCTTTGAAACGGCAGTGGATCGATTCGAATGATGTTTGGGAGAAATCGAATGGTGGTTGATGGAGAAGCGAACGGACGGAGACGGAAATGAGAAGGTGTAGAGGTTGACACGCATCGGGAAAGCGAATCTGTAGAAGTGGTGATCTTGGTATGAACCCAGAAAATGGGAAAAAGAAAGGAAAAAAGGGGAAAGAAAAAGAAAAAAATTGGACTGTAGTGAACTTCCATTCTTCAATTATTTTTATGGAGGATTTCGAAAATCCAGAGTTCTGGGCGAATTTTCAAATGGCCACTTCTTGAAGTTTTGAAATTTTAATTTCTGTAATTTATAAAAAAAATTCTAATTTCTTGAATTTTCTGGGTTTGCATTTGTGTTTTTCGTTTTGGGTTTTGTTTTTGTGGGGTTCGTTTTGGCTTTCTGGAAGTCTCCCTTTGCAATTTTGTTTGGTGGTTTTTCTTAGAAAAATTGTGAAGAACAAGAAATTGAAGAAATGGCTGTGGGGCGAAAGCCCCAGTCGGTGATGGGATTTGAAGAGAGGCAAAATGATAAGGGGATGGTTTCTAATGCTCAGTTTTGCGAAATCTTAGTGAACTTATGATGAAGAAATCAAATTAGTTTTATGTAAAAACTGTTGGAGCAAGATGAATTGGGTCTGGTTTTGGTTTGCCATCGCAACCCACTTATATGGGGTCTGGTTTTGGTTTGCCATCGAAACCCACCTGCGTTTTGCGATCGGCGGTGTATCAGTTGTTCCCGGAGGAGGATGAAAATTAGCTGTGTTTAAGGAGGACGAGGAACAAGGGGAGCGGAGGAAGGAGTGATGGGAGGAGGAACGGGGACGATTTCCAGAGAACGAGGAGCGCGTCTCAAACCACGTAACTGATCCAAAAAATTTTTTTTTAAGATGGGATATAAAACTGTGACTGACCCAATAATTGAGATAATTTTATATAATTTATCCTAATTTTTTATTCGAGTGAAAGTAATATATATATATAGGTCCAACAAAAAAAAAAATAATTTTATATGTGTTGCAGTCATATTTATAATAGGAATGTGATTGTGTATATCTTAGAAGATATGAGAAAATATCTTATATTCATATTAGGACTAGATTACCTATTAAATGTTGTAATCCCAAAGAGAAAAGTTTTTACCTATCCTACTACTATAAATAAAGGCATAATGAGGGGAATTAAACACACCTCACAATTAAATCAGTATCTCTTCTTTCTTATTGTGGCCGGCTCCCTTCTCTCTATCTAAACCCTAGATCGTTCAATCAAATAGGCCCACAACAATATGAACCTAAATCGTATATTTTTATGGGTTTAATTTTCTTACAACAATTTGATAACATTTGATTCAGCGATTTCCGCCGCATTGTAAATATAAAACCCGCCCATGTAATATGGAGATTTGCTCGGTTTTCTTCACATGGTTTGTGATATTCCGAAGTTGTACCCAAAAATTAGAAGCACCATTTTCTTTCATTTCAAGGTAAATTAAACACTGTTTGGTAACTTACAAGTTATTGCAAGATACGAGTCATATTATTTTTATAAAATTCACGGTGTGAGACGTGCAAAAGCAACTTGTTTTACCCAAAAAAAAAAAGGGTTTTTAAACAGACTAACTACAATTAATCGGTAAGAAAAATTGAACCGTTACATATACAGAGTCATTCTAGTTAGAGCAACTCCAGCTTTGGAGCCCTTCCCCCAGGCTATGCAATATTCAATCCACCTAATGAGCAGTAACTGCCCTTAATGAATAGTAATAGCCCTGGCAATAGCATTTGCATCTTCACCGTTACACTTCAATAGCCCTGGCAATAGGCAATAAAATATTAGTATTTTTTTTTTATAAAATAATACAAAATAATTTTAATTGTAATATCGGATAAGATTTTTAATCGTTCTCGTTGCGCTACGTGTTATTATCTGAAGTATTATTAAATAATACAAAATAATTTTATTTGTAATTTCGGATAAGGTTTTTAATCGTTGTCGTTGCCCCACTTGTCACAAAATCCAAAAAGACAATTATTGGGGATGGATTTCCGATAAATTTTTTAATCGTACTCATTATGCCACGTGTCATTATCCGAAAATACAATTATTGGTGATGGATTTCTGATAAGATTATTAACCAATCACGTTGCGCCACGTGTCATAATCTGTTCACAATCTTTGAGGATAGATTTCCATCAAATTTTTAACGAATGACGGCATGCCACGTGTCAGAATCTGTTCACAATCTTTGAGGATAGATTTCCATCAGATTTGTAACGAATGACGGCATGCCACGTGGCATTATGTACAACCTAATCCTTTCTGAATCCTCCATATAATCCACCATCCATCCTCACAAATCTCACACCAATTTTCTTAAGATCTCTATCATTATTCATAATTTCTGCTTCCTTCTTCAAAAAAATCTGTATCATTATTCATAGTTTCTGTTTCTTTCTTACAATGTCTTCTTTTTCCTCAATGATGATGTGGCAACTCGATCAGGAAGAGGAAGAATTATTTAACCAATTAGAAGCAATGTTCAATCACCAGGGGAAAAAATGAGAGGGAAGAGGATGAGGAGTGTAGAATGAGAGATGACGAAGTAAGAATGGGCAGAGCCTCACATTCCCGTCGAGTCGTCCAAGCTATGGCTCAGATCTGTATACCCAACCGTTCCTAAAACCTTGATAGAAGCAGGCAACGACGAGGTATGGAACTCTTGGATGATTATTTTGTTCCTAATAATGCATTCCCTGATACGTACTTTAGACTTCGTTTTAGAATGGAACAACATTTGTTCAACAAAATCATGATTGCTGTTTACAACCATGATTCTTAGTTTGTGCAAAAGAAAGATGTTTTTGGTGCTATGGGTCTACTGCTTGAGCAAAAAATTACTGCTGCCTTTCGGATGCTTGCATATGAAGCATCAGCAGACCAAGTGGATGAGATAATGAGGATGGGGAAATCAACCATTCTTAAGTCCCTGATGAGGTTTTACGGAGCAATCGAATCTATCTACACCGCTGAGTACCTCCGCAAACCTACAAACATGGACTTGGAACGGCTGTTGAAGAAGGCCGAGATGCGTGGTTTTCCTGGGATGATTGGAAGCATTGATTGTATGCACTGGACGTGGAAAAATTGTCCAAGTGCATGGCAAATCGCTTATAGGGACAAAAAATGAGCAAAAAGTATCATTCTGGAGGCAGTGGCATCTTTTGATACATGGATTTGGCATGCCTTTTTCAGAGTCCTGGGAGCTCAAAATGACATCAACGTCCTTACCCAATCCCAAGTGTTCAACGATGTCCTGCAAGGAAAGGCACCAAAAGTCACGTATGAGGTCAACGAACGTATGTACAACGGGCCATACTACCTAGCTGACGGCATTTACCCGCGATGGTCAACATTTGTCAAAACAGTGCCACTTCCGCGAAGTGCAAAGGAAAAACATTTTGCAAGCTGTCAAGAGGGGTGCAGGAAGGATGTGGAGCATTGTTTCGGTATCCTCCAAGCTCGTTGGGCGATCGTCAGAGGTGCTGCCAGATTGTTTGATATAGAGTCGTTTCGATCCATCATGATGACGTGCATCATTCTTCATAACATGATTGTGGAAGATGAGTACGATTATGAAGCCGTTGATGAATATGAGCCAGACACGATGAACAATTCAAGAACATGTATACATTGTGCTCATGACGCAACCGATGAGCCCGTGCAACATGAGCCATTACAAAGGGATGGACGTTACAATGAAAGGCTCATTCAATGATATACTGCATTTCAAATGCCAAACATGCACAATGCCCGACAAATTGACTTGATAAAGCATCAGTGGGCATTGAAACAAGCTGAAGATAATTAAGTTCATTTAGTGTGTTTTTTTGAATTTGGTATGTTTATGTTATTTTATTTGGTGTGTTTTATTATTTGGTATGTTTATGTAATTTTTTTAATGAGTTTTTAATTAATAATACAAACAATAAATAATAAATTACAACCCAAAGTGATTGGAAAATTATGGGCTCCGATTACAAAAAATACTCTATTCATCATCACTTAACCAATTTGTGGTGCTAGGATGATCTTCTCTTGTGGTACTAGGACCACCTTGGCTTGCTATCGCTTCTCTTGCACGCCTCCTTCGCACCACGTCCGCTTTCTCTGACTTCCAAAAAAATTTAGAATTTGGAGACTTCCCTTCTAAATGCGTGTTCATAATCTCACGATCTCGTTGAGCCCGTCTTTCTTCTCTAACATGTTCCCTTTCTTGCCTAAGTAGCTCTCTTTCTCTCTCATTAGCCTGAAATTCTTTCTTAATAGATGCAGCTTTTGCGTCCTCTCTAACCTTATCAGCCTCATATTTCGCCAGTTCCCTCGCCAAAGTCAATTCACCTTGGCGAGTAAGTTCTTCCATGAACTTTGCATAATCATTCTTGGAAGCACTCCCTTTTCTCTTTGAAGCCTTCTTACCTTGAGGCCTAATTGGATATCGGGTCGAACCCGACGCTTATTCAGGGAGAGGCGTTTTGGGCACTTCTTCTGCATCATCTTCATGAACATGCGAGACATGATCGGGTGTAGAGTGTAGAGGGGTGCTGTTCATGTGCACTTCTGGACCGACTGGCACAACTCTAAATTTAGGACAATCTTTGACAATATTCCAACATTCCCACCGGTTGAATGATTTATTTTTGCTTTTGGTTTTGACAGCATACCAAGCTTGTGCTTGAAGTTTCTACACAATGCGGGAGAATAAATAATTATAATGAAAATAAGTAACAAATAAATAATACAAACAACATAATTATAATGTAAGTAGGTAACAAACAAATAATACAAACAATAAATAATAAATTATGTAGGTAACAAATAAATAATACAAACAATAAATAATAAATTATGTAGGTAACAAATAAATAATACAAACAAATAATTATAATGTAAATTTGGGTATCAAATAAATAATATATTGTTACCTGACATGAGTAATTTTCCCCACTTCAAATATTACTACTAGCTTGTGCCAAGGCGTCTCTCCACGTACTAAACGATTGGCTAAGTAATTTCCAACGACTGGACATCGATTCTTTGGTTCTTTTCCTACCAATTTTCTCAAGATAATTGGTATGAATAAGACTCTACATTTCTCGCAACTGCATCTCATTACCCGTAAGCGAACTATGAGTAACTTCAACCTAGCTAGTATACAACGCAACATCTTCAATAAGCGACCAATTCGTACCTGCACCAGTGGTCATTTTGTTGAAAAAAAATGGATTCAAACTTTGAGACAAAGAAAGGAATGTGATTGAAAGTAGTTGAGAAAATATGAAATTGTTGTGTAAGGTAGATGATAACGATAAGGTATTTATAGAAAAGTAAAAACAATTTTTTTTTTTGAATTTTTTTGAATTTTTTACAATTTTTTTTTTAATTTTTATTCAATTAATTAATCTCTGCCGTTGGATATAAAAAAAATTTGAATTCCAACACTCCAGATTGTGCCACGTGCCACAACGGTAACTTTTCTTAATTTTAAAACTATTTTTTCACAACGGTAACTTTTCTTAATTTTAAAACAATTTTTTCTTTTATTTTTTTATTTATAAAGCATATTAATATCCACCGTTGATCTCAGATCGAACGGTGGATATTAAATAAGACTTTTTTATTTTTTTTGACCATTGAGATCGAACGGTCCAAATTAAATAACCATTGAGATCGAACGGATCGTGGGAAGCCATGTGGCTTCCCAACGGTAACTTAAAAAGTTCTTTTTTTTTTTTTTTTTTTTTTTTTTTCTGATTTTGTGTCGCTGACGCGCCCCCACGCATGAGTGGGGTGCACGCACCTGACAGAAAAAAAAACTTAAATACTGCCTGACGCCAGGCTGACGTTAGCGCTGACATCACATGGCCTCAGGCTCTCGGGCTAGCAATTCTCCACGGGCCCAGAGCTCGGGCCTCCACCTTCACTCGGGCTTGCCCATGCTGAAGCTGGTCCACGGGGCCTCGGGCCCCTGTTCTGTCCCCTGTCCCCCGAACATTTGCCCACGCTAGACTTGCTCTTAGAAGCACCGTTCTCATGCAACTGGGAGCAAATATAGCTTTGATGTGATGGTTGACATTGTAGTAGCATACAGCCAGAGTACTGGTGGAGCCACGTTAAGGGCTATCTGGGCTATAATCCAAGTAACTTTTGGTGAAAAAGAAAAATAAATTTTGACCTGTAATTTTTATTAATTTTTGAATGTAGCACATTATATATTTTTCACTAGTTCGAATTCTCTTAGTTCAATTATATAAAATTATATATTTTTCACTAATCCGAATTCTTTTGGCTCACCTTGTGAATGTTTTTTTTAGGCTAACTGATACTGTGAAGAATATAATATTAATTTTCTTTGTTTATAAAGATTTAAATCTTTAAGCTAACCTATCCGGTGAAAATTTTCTAACTCAGCCAAAAAGAGCCCATTGTTGTAGCCTGGTAGGTGACGATGAATGATGATGAAAAATGAAGCTGTTTCTTGAAAAGGATGGTTTCAAATGAATACTTTCAAGCATTTGACTTTGAAGAATGAGAAAGAAAACAGTGAAAGGCCAGTAATGCAAAACAAAAGAAACGTTGTAGTTAGCAACTTAATTAACATTTTAAGTCCTTGAAATTTGAAATTGAACCGTCATTTAATGTAATCTATTTAATGTTAAAATAAGTATATCTATAATGTATATTTATCATTTACTTATATTAGTACATACGAATTAAAAACTCTATGCACAAGACGGGGAACAACAGAAAAGTAATGAATAATTATTCATAACTTTTGAAAATTTTATATAGATTTTAAAGGAGTTTTTGAAGCTTTGGTATCATAATTCCTTCGTATTCATACATTGCTTCGTCCCTAACTACGTGATCATGTTACAATGCGATGAAATAATTTCTCTAAAACTTGTTAAGACATATCACACTCATTAATGCATCATGTTATTCTCAGTTTTCATCATCATCAAATCAATTAATCTACAAGAAAGAGGTCCCTTAATTCCCTTTGCTATATATTATTATATACATGAGTTAATATATGAGCTGTGATAGACTTGGCAACATTCATTTCTTGCTGGACAAGTGGGAGTTGCTTAGGCCTAAATTTGTTCTTATCTTTCTCCACTCACTCTAAAGGAATCAAAATCATCATATTCACCAAACCTTTATCTTCTCACACGTTTCTTTCCTTTATGTTCTTCCATTTCCTCTTTCTCCTTTTTTTTCTTTTGGATAAAATTTCCTTTTTATTTCTTTATTTGGGGGCCATGCATGCGCATAAGCATTTCTATGATCACAAAGAAAATGCCAAGCTTCCTCTCTCAATTACATCAACTTCTTGTTTCATTTGAGTCATTTGAATACCAAAAATAGACCCCAAGATGTTATAAAACCCAAAGAAACAAATTTATAAAAATGACACAAAATGCCTTAAACATGAGAAAATATTGTGTGCCACAACATGCACACAATCGATGACTTTATCTCTCGTCGCGTGTATACTCTCTTCACATTTATCCCTAAACTCTATGCAAATCCAGGTGCAAGAAACTAATATATATAAATATTATTTTAGAATTAATGTTTATTAGTATTTTTATACCATAATATCCTTTTCTTCCCATTTTCAAAAATATATGAGATCGAATATGGAGAATGGAAATAATTAGGAGAATTGTCCTAAAAGTTCAAAAAGTTTGTCCCCCCACAAAACTATAGGGTTCCACCAAGTGCATAGGCAGATAAATTCTCATGTTTACATACAACAAACAAAGACCAAAAAAAGTCGGTGCTATTTCCCTGTGTCCTGCATTTCAGCTATTGCTCGTCTCTTTCCTTGTTATCCTAGCCTTTCCCACTGCATCTCAGAATCCCAAATCAAATCCCAAATAAGAAAACTATAAAATAAAAAAAAAGTCCATGGTTTTGTTTAGCACATGCTGACCTGTCCTCCATTGTCCTGCACTCACCCGTTTTCTCTAATCTTTGTCTCTCCCTATAAATTCCATGGCTTTCTCTTCCTTTTCTCATAACTTTCTGAATTCTGATCAGCAATTTCAAAAACCAAAATGTCTTTGTTTATTTGCTTCCTCTTCTTCTTCCTAGTCTCCTCTGCAACTGCTTGTGATCGCTGTGTGAAGCAATCCAAGGCATCCTTTTTCTCTACATCCGCTGCACTTTCATGTAAGATCATGATCAATCATTAACCTCTCTTCTAATCTCTCTACCCTTTGTTTAAATTCAAATTTTGATTAAAACCCAGTTAATGATTTTGTGAATTAAGAAATGGGCTAATTTTGTTTTGTGGATTTGATGCAGCTGGGGCTTGTGGGTATGGCTCCTTGGCCATGGGATTTAGTGGTGGACACCTTGCAGCTGGTGTGCCTTCCCTTTTCAAAGGTGGAGCTGGTTGTGGTGCATGCTTTCAGGTACCAAATAAACTTTAGTCAACTTTCTTATTTTACATCAGGCCTAATAGTCTAAACTACTCTATCATGTGAAATGAACATTTGAAACTAGAGTGCAAGAAGTGTCGAACGCGCATTGTTTTAACCAACTCGCCTAACCAACGTCTGTTAATTTCTTGTTTAGGTGATTCAATTTCTATCTGCATTTTAATGATTTGGATTTTGTTGGCAGATGAGATGCAAGAACACAACTCTTTGCACAAAACAAGGGACTATAGTAACTTTGACTGATCTCAATCAAAGTAACCATACAGATTTTGTTCTGAGTGGCAGAGCTTTTGCGGCCATGGCTCAAAAGGGTTTGGACCAACACATTTTGAGACGTGGCATTCTGGATGTGGAGTATAAGAGGTAACCATATCCCAAAAGATTTAATCAGAAACTTCATTAATTTTTTTCTTAATTTAGTTAGTTGATCAAAATTGGTAGGCCAAAATTAGAATAAAAAACTATATCAAATTGGCTTATCCAGAAATTCATAAAGGTTTTGATCAACCGACCCCATTAAAAAAAAAAAAATTGTGTTGTGTACCAACATTTAAATAATAGGTCCTCCCAGACAAAAAATCCAGGCACATTTATGCTAGTAACGGTAAAAAAATGTACCCAAAATTAAAAGTATTTTATTATTTTACTGAAATTTTGTCCATCTCTTGTAACAGGGTGCCATGTGAATACAAGAACCAAAATTTATCTTTACGTGTGGAAGAATCAAGCCAGAAGCCACATTACTTAGCAGTAAAAATTTTGTACCAAGGTGGTCAGACAGAAATTGTAGCCATGGATGTTGCTCAGGTTAGCCAAAAATTTCACGTATTACAGCATTGCGATTCCACATTGTATTTATATTATCTAACCATACTTGTTAACATTGTGTGTGTGTGTCTTTCTTTAGGTTGGATCTTCAAATTGGAGTTTCCTAAGTCGAATCAACGGGGCAATTTGGGACACGAGTAGGGTTCCGGCGGGGGCGCTACAGTTCCGGTTCGTGGTGACGTCTGGGTATGATGGGAAGACGGTTTGGGCACCGAATGTTCTTCCGGTTAATTGGAAGCCTGGGATGATATATGACACAAAGGTTCAGATCACTGACACTGCGCAAGAGGGGTGCCCTCACTGTGATGATGGGAGCTGGATATGAGCTTAAAGGATGTTTGTCACTAGTTCACTAAATACACATACAGTTCAGTATACACCAAAAGTTAGATTTATTTGTCTACTTTTTTTTTACTAGAACTATTAACTTATGAGATGTAAATTTCATGTTGCCTTCAATAACATTTTATTTAGGCTGTTTTGCCAATTACCACCGAACTTTATGGTCATTTCAATTTTTTTTTTTTATGGTTATTTAAAATTTTTTAAAAAAATTACGCAGGAAAGCCTAAAGAGAGAGGCAGCCCAAAACAACAAAATAAAAGTACAACCCATAAGAGAAAATACAATGGATATATCCAAAAAACAATACAGCCCACAACAGCTTCCAAACAAAAAACCCCTAGACATGGAAAAGAAAAATTGTAGCTTCCACCAAATTAATCGCACCACCATCACAAAACCGCCTCCCAAGAAAAAAAAGCGCTAACAAACCAAATGGGCGAATGAAAAATAAAGGTGGACAAGCCACTCGCGCAAACAGCCTCCACCAAATTGTATACTAGTTGCAGTTCAAAAGCCACCAAACACCGGAGTGCATAGTCGAAAGAGATTTGTAGATGAGCCATCCTATGAGTCGGGTAGCATAGGTTGATGGTTGCAGCTTAGCTTAGTGAAGGGGAACAACGTATGAAGAGGATAGATGCATAATAAATTGAGGCAAAAGCTCAAAATAAAATCATTTAAGTTCATCTCCAATTAAAAAGGTTAAAAGTCTGTATGCTAAAAAATGGTCTGTTTTGATAAAAAAAACCAACCCCCAATGGAGAGTTGGGCCAAAAGTTTGTGGAACCCACTAGGCCAAATGTTGGCTAAAAAGCTATCAGATAGGCTAATTCCAGCAGAGTAGGATTCTCTCATCTCCTAATCTCTCTTCCCTTTCCTCATCTCCTATTTAAACTATTACGATTAAGTTACGTCAACATCTTGTTTTAAATTTTTTATATATATATAGAGAAAAAGACAAAAAAAGGAAGTGTGAGAGGAAGGGAGGGAAGGAGATGAAAATATGATGAAAGAGAATTCTACTCCAATTCCAGCCACCCACTCAACCCGTTTCTTGGAGCCCATTTGCCAGCCTATAATACAAATTCAAATCCAATGGTTGGATTTGAAGGGATCCAACAACAGGGAGAGAAACATCGGTGTGCTGACATCAGCATGCAACAAAGTTGGCATTGTCATCTAGCCGTTGGATTTTTTTTTTTCAAACAAAATTAAAAAAGAAATTTTAAAATTTCTATTTTTTCCCTATAATACCTATGGCATTTCTACACCCTATCTAACCTCATTTCATTCTAATTTTTTACATTTTATTCACCTCGAACACTCTTTTCATACACACCCCTCTCTAACCTCTTCCAATCTTCAAGACTTACAGGGTAACCTTATTTTAATATGATAGTTTAATTCAATTAACCAATAAAGTTAAAAATTTAAAAAAAAAAAAAAAAAAAAACTTAAAATGAATGAATTATTAAGGGGTATGTTTAGCTCATTCGGATGGAAATTGTATACAAATATAGCTTGACGTTGTTTATTTAAAAAAATTCTCATAATGCTATAATTCTAGATTGAGCTATGTTTAACCCCTTCAGTTAGATATGATCTAAAAATAATGGGGCCCCAACCAAAGAAAGGGTGGCCCGCCATGGCTTTTCCAAAGAAATATTGGAGCTAGTATGGGATGATAGTTGCTGTTATCTTGCAAAGTGTAAGACAACTTCGTTTTCTTAATATCACCTAGCCAAACTCCAATTACCAGAACCACCCCCACCGCCAAGAAACAAAAAAACCCCCAATTTGTGAATTTGAGTGGCACGAGACATGCCTAAAACAGTCAAAGTTGAAAACGAAACAGACATGGAAGCTCTGTAATGAGAGTTCTAAGTTATGGATGGATGGGTGGGAGCTGAAAGTTGAGGTTAGGTACGTAAATATCATCTCCAGATCTTTTTGGTGAGGATCTTGGAGATCCGTAAATCATGTTCGTTCATCGTACATCATACATCATGCGATCAATTTTTGTCAAGCATTGTTAGTATTTAATTTTAAATAAAAATATTTAAAATAATTTTTTACGATTAACAAATATGATTCACAAATTCTCGAGATCCTCACAAAGAGGATCCGGTTTGCGGAAGGACAATTGTAACCTATAGTTATCTTATATTTAAAAGAAAACTTCATTTTAATCCTTGGCAAAGATGACTTTTAGATTAAAACCATGAGTAAGATCAAAATATAATTTTAGTCCCTGGATACATTAATAACCTCATTTATT
Organism: Pyrus communis; assembly: GCF_041283825.1. Taxonomy (NCBI): domain Eukaryota; kingdom Viridiplantae; phylum Streptophyta; class Magnoliopsida; order Rosales; family Rosaceae; genus Pyrus; species Pyrus communis. Next base: position 18,528,744 of record NC_142574.1, read on the forward strand.
AATTATATTTTGATTTTTTTGGTTATTTCTCTTTTTCTTTCTACTTTTTAATGTATTAATTTTATTTCATTATAATTTTCATTTTCATTTCATTTATTGTAATATATTTTTTTGTAAACAATTAGATAAATTAATTTTTGTTATACAATATATTTCAATGCACTTTGTCTTCTTCATTTATGACACACCCCGACCGAAATCGAGGCATGCTGGGCGACACCTGAAGGTGACGTAACCAAAAGGAAGGTGATGTATAAAATATGGATAAATTTAAACCAAAGTTAGACTTTATTTATGCTAATAAAGTGAGTGCGCAGTAGTGGAAAGAACCCATAAAACATAAGTAGTTAAAGCATAGATGACAGTACAACGTAAGTAGAACAGTCAAATCTAGTTAAAGTACTTATTACACAACCGAAAATAAGCTCCTACATTTATTTGGGAGAACGTCAGAATCGCCAAAGTTCCCTCGTATGCCACATAGTATTTAGCTAACTAAGTCTTGGAGGAGCAAAAAATAGAAGGTGAGAGTGGGCAAAAACAAAGGTTTAAGAAACACATTTATTTTCTGAACATACTAACCCATCGCTGTAAAACATGTATAGTTTCTAGAAAATCATACTACATATAAGTATGAAAATCATAGGTCATTCAACAATAATTCAAGAAACACACAAATCGTAATATCTGAACCGTGGCATAAGGAAATCAAGTGCTCATCAATCTGTGCTAACACACGAGTTCATGTAGGGAAATTTTGGACATGAACATGGCTGGTTGTAATCATAATATACGCTCTAGTACTACAATCACGTGAAGACTGGCACTAGACGCATCACATACGAGTCCTAGTTGCCTATTATGACCTAGGACAAAACTGACACCTACAATGGATCCAAAGTGAGTGTGTGGTGTGATGTGAACATACATGTGAAGCTTCGCCCTGGCTCGGGGCGAGTATTACACCAGTGTGAGCATGCATGATGAGCATATAAAATGTATATGAACATCTCATGACAATTTATAAATCTCAACAATATAATAGCACTTTTAAAATGAAATAAAACATGGCATGATAGGCATACTATTAATCCAAAAGCATTTGTGGAAACTATAAAACTTTATATATAATATATATAAAAACAAATACCCACTCACTAATACGTAGTCGGGTCGTGGCCTCCTAACCTTGCTTGACCTCGTACCTCCTCGGGATAATTCTCTCCTATATGTGAAACAACTATAGTAATTAATTAATTAGGACATACACAAAAAGGCTAGGAAAATCCCCTATAATTTGCTGAAACGGAGGGTTTAAATATACGAAAACATTTTACGCGACGTCACGGACCCTTACATGTCGACCACGTGCCACCACGAAGCAGCATGCGCCCTCACTTGCCTCCACGGCCTGCCAACTTGCAGCCACGCGCAGGTTACACGCCAGCATAGGCTGGCAGATTCCAAGAGAATATTTCGTTAACTCTAATGGACGTACCTAACGACGTCAGTAACGGCGTGAGAATATTCCGTCAACTTTAACGGAATATACTCCTTCTTCTCTAATTTTCAGATCACCGTTGCCGCCGTCTGGTTCACCGGAATCTGGAAAAGTTGGCCGGATTTTTGTAAAAACTTTAAAACTTCATATCTTCCTTATTTCTCAACCATTTTCGACGTACTTTATATGAAAATGAAGCTTGGGAAGAGAAGAACAAGTTGGTACCTTTTGAAAGTCCAAAAAGTGGACGAAAATGGACTGAAAATGCCTCGAAGACCTCAGCCCTAATTTTAACGTCCCAAAGCTGCGTGTCTACACGTTGGCTTGACTTTAAAATTAGGCTAGGGATTATAGGGAGTTGTGTAGTTGCTTCTAAACCTTCCAAAACCTTGCAACTCGAACAGAAAGTTGCCGGATAACCTACACCCGAGTCAGAGGTCCATGTTGGAAGCTCAAAACTTGGTCATTTTTTAATCGACTCGTATGGATGAACTCGTGGGGTTGAGAGGAGTACAATGGTGGTGATTTGAAGTCCTATCTATGATGTTTGATGATGGTTCTTAATTGTTGTAGAGAGAAGAGAGACACGGCATGAGGGAGAGAATGAGAAGAAGAGAGAGACAATTTCTGATTGGACAATAGAGAGAGGGTTTCTGATTGGGTGAGAAAAGTGAGGAAAGAAAACTGATTAGTTGGTGAGATAAGGTCACGAGACCGGTTTTTAAAAGGGAAATGATTCAGATTTTGTACAATTTAAAAGTACATAAAATCTGGCTCACCTTATCAAAAATAGTGTTTCAACACTAAATAATTAGCACACATGTACACAATTTTACCTGTAGTTAATTTACTTTAACTAAGCGTAACTTCTTTACTACTCTGATTCAGGTCTAACTTGCGCTCACGCATTTGTAACATCGAGTACTATTTAATTACAATAATAGGAAAAATAAATTAAAAGCCGAATAACAACGTCCACGTTAGGTTCCAGTTTGACAACAAGGGCATAATCGTCATTTTACACACTTGGGAAGGAAATTACATGAAAAATTAGATACGGGTCGTCATAATTTAGGTGCATTAAATTCATTATAATACATTTCGGTGCATACATTTAGGTTGTCACATCCCATCTCAGGCTCGACTCCACTGTAGCACGATATTGTCCACTTTGGGCCCCGACCACGCCCTCACGGTTTTGTTTCTGGGAACTCACACGAGAACTTTCCAGTGGGTCACCCATCATGGGATTGCTCTCGCACGCTACTTGCTTAATTTCGGAGTTTCGATGAACTCCAAAGTTAGTGAGCTCCCAAAATGCCTTGTGCTAGGTAAAGATGGGAATATACATATAAGGCTTACAGGATCCACTTCCATGGGCGATGTTGGATGTTACATAGGTACACACATTTAGGTATATTAATTTAATATAATACTTTTCGATGCATATATTTCGGTACACATATTTAGGTATATTAATTTAATATAATACATTTCGGTGCATATATTTCGGTACATACATTTTGGTACTAACATTTAAATACATTAGTTTAATATAATACATTTTGGTACACACATTTCGGTACTAACATTTAGGTACATTAATTGAGTCTTTCAAGTTTGAAGAATGTTAAATAAAATTAATAAATTAAAATTTGTATATTAATAAATTTAAATATTTAATGGGAGATATTAATGCACATTAACTATTTCGAATTAAGGACATATTAAGAGATTATAATCAATACATTATCTAACACCATATTTATTTTAAATTTCATTCTTATTAAAGTTAAAAAAACCCCTATATTTAATGAGCGGTAGGTAGCAAAAAAATATTGATACTTATATGGCATCTTTGAATCAGTCAAATTAGGAAATATGATAATTAATTTCTCAAGTTCTACATCTTTTGGTCCTTTGTCAAACTTTCATAAACCTGAATCAGGAATGTATTTGGAATAAACAATATCAGGAATATCACATTTTTGTATTGTATTTGTGTACTACATAATATAGTGAGTGATGTGTACATACAATATTAATTAGTAAATTTATCTTATTAAGTGTTGATTATGCACATTGCTTACCACATCATGTATACAAATATAGTATAAAAATGTAATTTTCTTAGCATTGAATGCAGTATAAAAATGTAATTTCATTAGCATTACTTATTCAAAATAGTCTTCTTGATCATTCATGCTATAAGTAATTGCTTTTAAATGTTTCGAGTACTATGTCAAAGTCTAATAATAATAAGCGTATAATTCATCTTAATTGATTTGTGAGATTAGAATCCTCTCTTGGATTTTGCTCTTTTTTTTTTCGTTAATAAATTCATCACTTGGAAGTTTTGTGTATAGTTGAATCTTTGGATGCACTAAGACCATCTCTAATCTTGGGTTAAAACTTAAAATTTTAATCCAGAAAATTTAGGTTTTAACCCAAAAATAGTTTTTCTCTCTTAACCCTTGAGAATTAAATTTCTATTCTGAGATTATTAAAGAATGAATTTAGGATAAATTTTTTTTTTCTTAAAGTAACTTTAAAAAAATAAAGTAATGTAGACTATCCTAATTTGAACATTTTAACCTAAAAATATTTAAATTCCGATGAATATTGAAAAATTACTAAACTGACACTATGAAACTCGTGGAACACTATGAAAGAATATGAAACACACACACACACACACACACACACACACACACACACACACACACACACATATATATATATATATATATATTTATCACTTTAGCCGTTAGATTTAAATTTGGACCGTTTATTTATTTATTTACTTTTTACTGGTGGATTCGATTATATTAGATCTTAGATGCTGGATTAATTGAATTTATAAATATAAAACAAAAAAAATACACGGGCCAACCTTACTAACCCAGAAAGGAATCCTGACCTAAATTTGCCCCAAAAATGAGTTCTAAGTTAAAACTCATATTTGCCCTAAAGATTGGAACAAGTTGAGATAAATTTAGAATCTAAAATTTGAGTTTTACCCAATGGTTAGAATATGTCTAATACGCTAGAGGAGTTTAATTTCCAACTCTAAGTAAGCACCAACTATAACTATATTAGCATATAGTTTGTCCATACGCCTCCATTTTTCGATCACATATTTGTGATGGTTCATGACAGTAAAAGGCTTGATACGTAGTTGTGCAAAAGCCATCTATCTTTTCCAATTGATGTTTCTACCTTGAAAAGTTGGAGACGTAAACTGTAAACACCACAACGACTCCATCGTTCTAATTTTCCAGCCCATCCCTCTGTCTCATTCAGTAAAGGGCCCATCTTCTAGAACGTACAGAGAAGAGTTGGTTCATGTCCAGAAAAGAGTGATAATTTGACTAGAGCAACAGGAAATGGTCGAAATTCAACTATTTTTATGGGACAGCCCTCGAAGAATAAGACTTGAATCATCGTAATAAAAGGGTCCTACTCACTTGGAATATGAAATTCAGTTTCAACTTTGACGATGTACTTTATTTCTTTGTAGTATATATTTGGGAGCCTGGCTAGTGATAGGTATGTAGCGTAGGTTGGAAATCCTCTAATGTAATATTTTAGCTTGATATGTAGCTCAAATATGTTTAAAAAGTTCTCACCCTATATTAATTAGTTGATTGCCAATCCGCGTGTACTAATTAAGTATTAACATATACTCGCAATTATGGCTGAATTAGAAAATTATCACTATACAAACGTAAAACTAATATATTGTACTACACAGAGCTATGTGTGCCTTAAAACTTTCTTGAACTCATTTCATCAAATACCTAACACTTTCGGAAGACATTGAGATCAAATTTCAAATTACTCAAGATTGATAGAAGAAAAAATCTATTGTGACTCTGTCACTCTTGGAAAATCTAGCGGGAAATAGAGAACTGAACATGCATGTGATGATCTGTAATATGTGAGTGTTTTGATTTGAAGTTTCATGGACGCAAAAAGAAAAAAAAATTAAAAGAAACTTGAATTTTAACAAACGTAAAAGCAAATCAATCTATCTAATATGTGATGTTTTCTTGTCCAAAATGCATAACATGCACCAGCAAAGCTGCAAAACCGTGTACAAGTTACACGCACACCTGCAAAAAAACATTATCTTGTGTAAGATCATTCGAGAATTTAGTGTAACTGGCACATGAAAAAATAAAGTTGATATGAAATTACCATATGCATGGCTAATGCCATCAAACATTCCTTGCGAGGCAGTGATATGATAGGCTTTGGATTGGGCACATCGAACAATAACCTCAACTAGGCAGCTGCCTGCAAGTTAATCACACACAGTACGTAAAGGGATCGATTCATGCATGGAAAGACAGGTTGAAAGAGTTGGCGGTAAGGTTGATTGTCTGGACAGCTTTTGGAGAGCTCACTTCCCAGCGTTGATAAAGTGCTTTTTGAAAAGCACACCCATTATGGACGATTTAACGGCTGAAGAAAGATGGTTGCTGATTTTGCTCTCCAATCCAATCCCACAGCCAGAATTCACCCAGCCTATGCCTCCGTAACTCTAGCTATACTCAGATGGGTATTTACACGGATTTGGATCATCTTCTGAGCCCAAGGTGAGAATCATCCTGATCAAGAAATGTTAGCCGTTAGATGAAAATTCAATGGTTATAATTATTATAATTTTAAAAGAATTTTTTGTTTATAACCGTTGAATTTTCATCCAACGACTTACACTTCTTAATCAGGAGGATCCTCATCTCAGGAGAGGATCCAAATCCTATTTACACTACTACTGCTTTTTGGAGTTGGATCCCTCCCTTACTTTTATTCTTTCCTTTCTTTTTTTAATCTTTTATCACTCTGCAGATAATGTAAAGTAAAATAAAATGTTAATGTGATTTAATCTTAAACATTCAAATAAAAAGAGAGGAGAAAATCTAAATCCGTGTTTTTATACGCATTTTCTCACATCATACACAACCTATAGTTTCGTAACCGTTAATTAAACAATTAGAATAAAATTAACAGGTCAGGAATAACATAGAATATGCACAAGATAAAAAAAAATGGTGTGTTGAGATCACCATCCGGGTATTTAATCTGCACTTCTTTTTTTTCGGTTTTTTTTTTTTTTTTGAAAAACTATACAATATAATCATTTAACGAAGTTTAATGATATTAATGGCGTATGTTGATCTAGGATAATAAGCACAAGTACTCTAGTTTGATCTAGCTATGGTTCATTAATCGGTTGAACAAAAATTCAATCATCTACTTTTCTGCTGAGATAAAAGTTTGACATATATATATATATATATATATATGTTGTTATACTACTGTAGATCGATTAGCAGACAAGTTCATCTAGCCACTTGAGAAACGTAACCTAAGAAGAATCAATTCTGATGCTTATAAAGTTGTTATGTCATTTTAGAATCAAGGTAAGGTTTGATAAAATCTATTTAATTAAACACATTTTTTAGAGTTCAGTTTGGACTTGATAATTATTTTGTTATTCAATTGAAATTGGGAGTTATTTAAAACTTTTGGTGTTCTCAGAATTTTGTCGAAGTGTGATCTTCATAATCTATTTACCTACAACTTGAGATGTGTCACATACTCAATGTACAAAATAATCAATAAATTAATTTACGTTTAAATCCGTAATTCTGATTAGTTGAGGTTATTTCTAATTACTTAAATCCGTTAGGATATGAAGGCTTAACAAAAGCTTGTGAATAAAAAAAAATGAAAATGCAACAACTCGGCTATAGCCCAAAAAATGCAAAACGCCGACAAGAAGAAGAACAAGTTCCAAGTTCCCTAGGTAGCAATTGAAAACTGCAAAGAGAATAAAGGAAGCATTAAATTCAACAGAGCTAAGGAAGGTGGTACATTTGAATGATACACAGACATAGGAGGTAGGATATGGGGGAGTGGGCGAAGCTGCAGAAAAACATCATTGCGCCGCACTGCTTTGGCAAATGGCACCATCCCTTCCTTCTCGCCATCTCTTGCCCGCTGCAAAACCCATAAATCCCCAATTTAATTAAACGCGACGTTTGGATCGAGCATTGGTGTGCAAGCATTTACAACCCTTCCTGTCGACTCGCCGTTTGATTGTGCCATTGTTCTTACCCTCTTGAACACAGCGGATTCTAGTTAATACTGCCACTGCCACTAGAAACGTAGAGAGGTACTTAACTGCATGTTCTATTTATTCTAATTCATGCTGGCTACTATATCAATTATTGTAATTATTGTACCATGTTAGCAGAAGGTTACTTTGGCAACGGCACCTATGTATAGTTTGCATGCCCATTACATGCACAGTGCCACATTTAGTTGGAACGTGTTAGGAGTACGCTATCATGAATAATATTATGGCCAGTCGTTTGTTTATGGGTGAAATGAGGGATTTTTATTAACATTTAGTTGGAACGTGATAGAAGTATGTTATCATGAATAATATTATAGTCAGTCGTCTGTTTAAGGTGGAATGAGGAATTTCTATTATAGTGGGTTATAAAATATGTATTTTTGGCTTTTTAGCCATAAAGGTTTCTAAGATTGCTTTAACTTCTCACTTTTATTTCTGACATTTGAAATCAATAAAACTGGTGCCCAAGTTTGTCAATCGTCAACCATTTTGATCATTTTGTAAAAATTATTTATTAAATGAGAAAATAACATAAATGCCTTCAATTTTTGTCAAATCATTTTGGCCAATTATTTATTAAATTGCGGTATTTTTGTCATTTTGGTTCTTATTTTAATATTTTTTTTTTTAAAGAATGACCAAAATGATTGACAGTTGACAAACTCAGGAACCACTTCTATCGATTTCAAATCTCATAAACAAAAGTAAGAGTTATATCAATCTTAGAGACCATTTTGTCTCAAATGCATATATTTTTTGGACCATTAAGTGTGAGTTGCTCAATGATTTTGTTTTGTAATTTTTTTGGTTGGATTAAGCTTATTTTTGTTAAGTGGAGCGGACTTCCTAAAAATTAGCACGAAGATTTTGTTTATTAGAAAATAATATGCACTAGATTTTAGAGTCGTCCTATTCTAAGGGTAACTTCCAACTTGAGAAATGTTAAGGAAACTTTCTTAAAAATGAGACTCTTCATAAATAATATGACACGTCATATTTTTGGTATAGTGTTTTATAATATTGACACGAAATCTAACGTTAAAATGTAAGTTATCGAAAAATCCATAAAAACTCTCATTTTTGAGAGTGTCTCTGTAAAATTTCTCCTCCTAGATAGACCCCGTTGTGCTTTATATATGCATGTACTCCTCTCATAGTATTGACCCAATAACCGACGTCAAATTGCCGTGTGAGACTTGACTTAGATGGGTAAACACTTGCAATTTGGTGTTTAACTATATACAATTTCATTAAAAGTCTAAAACCAAAATATTATGCGTATATGCAACTTGTTTACTCACTTGCATTATTTAATATCTATAAAGGCATCTTTTTTTGGAGGAGGGAATTCCAGAGAAGATCCGGAGGTTCTTTAAACCAAAGACTAGAAAAATTAGAAAATAAGGCCAACTTGATCATTCTATGTGCCGCATAATTAGCAGTTTGACGAACACAGTGAACTCTAACAAATTCAAAACCCCGTAAACTCGACTTAATATCCTCAGTTAACAATCCATTAGCAGAGGTTTCACAGTTAAAGCTGCCAATAGCTTAAACAACCTGAAGTGCATCACACTCCAGGATAACTTGCTGCCAGTTTCTTTGAAATGCCAGCCAAAGACCCTCACGATCAGCTGGCTAGAATCTCAACTATTTTGGGATTAATCGGGTGCGGGATTTTCCAAACGAAACCTTCAGCTAGTTACTGGCATCGTCCCGAAAAGCAACATCGATTCCCCCAGATCATGTATTCGCACAAAAGGCTCCATCAACATTATTTAAAGGTATCTTATCTTCAACGAAAGACGTCAAATGTCTTAAAATGTGGAATTTGCAATTTTTGCTAGCCGAAAAACTCTTAATAGAGAGATGCACCTTGGCTGAAAACTATAAATAAAAATCTAAATATACATATTTTTTTACATCTTTTGATGTCTCTCACTGCAATGGAACTCTGAGCCACACCCTCTGAAAGCACAAAATAAGGTGTAAATATAATTTTTGCATCTCAAATTTCTATCTCTGACTATAAATTTAATATTAAGTGGAATATGATGTAAAACAATGTGAACTAAGTGCGTGCAATTCTTTTAATCGGTGGCTAGTTACCAATTATCTTATCCATAATGATTTAAATAGTGATGTTAACTGTCATGCAAAAAATTTAATTACGTATAACACTTGAACTTCTAAAAAAACGTGCAACAGCTTGCTTTCCAACCTCGTATGAAATTTCGACTTCTGGTTCGAAACACAGCTGGTGAAAAAGGTAGGCTGCTGTATGGTTCTTTTTACTTATGGGAGTGGAAATGGTTATTTAACTACGACTTTGTTAATTAACAATAAGTTTACCTTAAAATTAACAAGTCTACATGACATGCAAGTTGAATAATTAATGAGCTAATTATGTCTTTCTGGTGAATGCGGGTGTGCCAACTCACCACTGAACTCAATTGGTGAGTATAATGGATGTGGTAGCATTTACAACTTTTGACAATGAAAACCAAATAACTAAAAGTAGACTTCACACATATTCTCTATATTTGACAAAGTTTTCAACCAATCAATGATATTTACAAAAGAAACAATAGAACTATTAAAAGGGGTATCAAAAGATAGTCTCCATATCTACCTCTTTTGCATACTTGCATTTCGAAAAAAGATAGATTTTGATCTTCCTCTCCCACTCCACAACAACGACATCTAATATCAACATTTTTGATAAATTTTCTTACTCGTTTCCTAGTTTGAAGTCTGTCTTTAATTAATAACCAACTAAACTTTTTAACTTTCAAGGGTAAAGTTAGGCCATCTCCAACCGAATGAGGGCCAGAAAGCTCATTTTAGCCTAATAGACATTCAAGAAATTAATATTTTAATGAACAGTGCCAGACCATATTTTTTACTATCTCCAACCGATGAGCAAAAGGTCCTAAGCCAAACATAGCCATGTGACAAAAAAAACGATCTCTAACCAATGGGGCTAAAGGGTCATAGGCAAAACATAATTTATTATGTTAATTGAATTAATATGGTTACTTAAATTAAACTATCTCAATAAATTTTTGAGACGGAATCTCAGTAATTTTACGTCTCGGATTTTGAGTGCCACATGTTGATATGTGTCCAACTTTGTTGATTTCTTGTCAATATGGAATCTCAATAATTTTACGTCTCGAATTTCAAGTGCTACATGTCGATATATGAGTAGCTTTGCAGATTTTTTGTCGATAAGGAATCTCAATAATTTTATGTCTCGAATTTCGAGAGCCATGTGTCGATATGTGAGTAACTCTCTAGATTTCTTGTCGATATGTAATCTCAATAATTTTTGGGATATGATTTCGAGTGCCATGTGTCAAGATGTAATTGGTTGTGGGAATTTTAGATAGGATTTTTATTTGCGTGACACTTCTTATCTTTAGATTTCAATGTCCAAGAATAGGGTGGATATTGGGCTATAATTCACACACTTTCAGCTTTGCCCTCTCTTTCAATTCAAGTTTGCAATGGATTACAACTTCAGATTCCAATTGGGGGTCCTTATCTAATTTCAAATTGGAAGAAAAATGGCGCAGATGAGACGAAAAGATGAGTCCGATGAAGAAGATGAATCATGGTGCAACACATCATATATGGTAGCCCATGGCTGGAGTCATGGCGTGTGAGCCAACTGAGAAACAACCTCAATGGGGTAGCTTTATTGCTGGTCGCTCTTACAAACCACGAAACAGAGAGATGACGTATGACAATCTGATGAACAACTACTTCAACCCAAACTTGGTGTACACAGAAGAGGATTTCAGAGGTCGTTTCTGGATGAGGTGTCATGTCTTTGAGCGTTTAATTCATGATGTCCAACATGTCAATCTATACTTTCGACAGAAGATGGACAGAGCAAGCTGCCCTGGTTTCTCACCTCATCAGAAGGTTACTATTGCACTATGAATGCCGGCCTATGCCTCCCCAGCTGATGCGATGGATGATACATATGGTATGTCTGAGTCTACATGCCTTGATAATCTTGTTGAATTATGTCGCACAGTTGTTCAGCTTTACAAAGAAGAGTACCTTCGTGAACCAAATCAAGAAGATCTGGATTGGCTCATTCGCAAAGCTGAAGGCTGTGGATTTCCGGGCATGATAGGGTCTTAGATTGCATGCATTGGCAGTGGAATAACTGTCCCACTAAATGGTAAAAAGGCTTTAGCGGAAGATCGAGAAAGCCAACTATTGTGTTAGAGGCGGTTGCCTCGTTTGACACATGGATCTGACATGCTTTCTTTGGAGTCCCAGAATCCCAAAACGACATTACAATTCTTGGGCGTTCACCCATCTTCAATAACTTGACGGAGGGCAAATCACCTCAACTTGACTACTACATGAATGACCGTCAGTACAATATGGGGTATTACTTGGCATATGACATCTACCCAAAGTGAGCAACACTTGTCTAAGCAATTCTAAACCCTGTAGATAAAGCCTAAAGGTGGTTTACCTTGCACCAAGAGGCATACCAAAAAGATATTGAGAGAGCTTTCAATATTCTATAAGCACGGTGGAAGATCATCAAGGAACCAGCAATAGGGTGGAGTCGAGATAAATTGAACTCCATTATGATGTTGTGCATCATATTACACAACATGATTGTGGAGGATGAGCGCGATGGCTATATTGATGGAGAGTCTGATGATGACCAAGATGATCCAAATAGGTCAATGAGGGCTCTTGCAAAAATATATGATGGGCCTAATTTACCTTTCGATCCAAGAACTGGTAAAATCTTGTTAAACGAGAAGGAGGCGCAATAGGATGATACGTTCATGTGCCACAAACAAGTACCTACAATAGGATCTTGTTGCATATCTTTAGGCCAAAAGAAGCATAGAGTAGGCATTTAAGTAGTATGTTGTGAAATGTTTTTTTTTTTTTTTAATGTTGTTTAAGTTTAATGTTATTTTAATGTTGTTTAATGTGACATCAACTAGCTGGCATCATGCTGACACCAGGTAGCCATTGGGCTTGAATTATGGATCGGCCCACGGCTGGCTGGCTGGTTGGTTTAGGCTAGCTGGTTGGCTCGATTGTGCAATTGTGGCCCGGTGGGGCCCACGAGCCCTTTGGTCTAGCCTTCAGTTGGAGACGATTTTCATATCATTTCGGGCTATTTTCGGTAATTTTCACATTTTGTTCAAGAGCTTTTGTATGGTTGACCTGAATATCATTTTGAATCCAAGTAGCTGACTGAACTGTAAATATACCATTGGCATAGCTCCCCAAACAAAACAATCATGGGTTTTCTGTAAGGGGAAAGGGATGCTTCAAGTTTTCAATGTTATATTAACCTCCACAACCTAGTTAAGTTTGTTCTTATCCCAACAATTACAATAATAAACTCCAATTTTTACGCTCCAATCAAGTGAATCCCTCTGATTTTTAGGATTAAATGAAACAATGGGTAATGAAATATCCAATGATGGGTTCAGAACAAGATATCCTTGCCATCACCCACAATCCATCTCATCCCTTTAAGAATTATATTTTTAAATTAAGAATACATTTCCAGGCCAAAAAAATGATTTTGCTTAACTTTACTGTCTAAGAATTTTCCTGTCCTGGGTACTTCTTCTAGTTATCATCTTTTGTTAACACTTTCCAGCCTAACTTAGCTAAATATGAAGTATTAAAATGATCTAATCTCTTTATCACTAAACCTCTTAGACTATCTCCAATGGTTGGGCTAAAAGCCAAATTTTTTAGTCCGGAAAATTTAGCTTTTAACCCAGAAACAGTTTTTTTGCTCCAACCGTTTTAGCCTAAAATTTTAGTCCGGGATTATTGAAGAATGAACTTAGACTATTTTTTTTTGTTAAATTAAATTTAAAAAAAAAAAATAAATATGTAGACTATCGTAAATTAATTTTATGAACATTTTAATCTAAAAAAAATTTAAATTCCGATAAATATTGGATGGAGTCCACTCCGATTTCTGGGCTAAATTTTGGGGGGAATTTGACATTGGTTTAACATTTAGCATTTAGCCCAAAATTTCCTCTTGGGTTGGAGTGGGTTTGGGGGAAAATTTTGCAAGGTAATTTGGCTTTTAGCCCACCATTGAAGTTGGTCTTAGAAGAATAAACTTTATTCCAGGGCACTAAATTCATTATTTTTTCTTTTTTCTTCGAAAGAAATATCTGCACTCTTTGTTTAGCTTAGTAGTTAATTTATGGACATTTAAAATAGGACATAACATAATTTGGCATACAAGTGAGGTTAGATTTCGTAAGTGTAAGCCTGTCTGCCTTAGAAAAAGTATTAGTCTTCCACCCAACTACCTTCTTCTAACACTTCACTCCCATTGACAAGATCCTTCTAGTAAACAATATTAGGAATCCTAACGTACTTTTCAATAGTAGTTTTATGCTGAATTTGAAGTATTCCAACACTTTCGTTCCTTAACTAGGAACTAGCGTTATCTGTGAAAAATAAAAAGAGGATTTATGAAAACTAACCTGTTGGCCAAAAGCTTTAGCAAAAGAGTTAAGTATCCCCAAAATATTCATTTTCTTGATAGGATCCCCAAAATATTCCTAGCACTTTTGACAAAATTTTATTTTAAAAAGGCGACAACCGATGACAAACCACGATTATCCACTTCTTCCGAGCTCGAAGAGGCTATGAGAAATGGCCACAGCTAAGCAGACTCACCAAAATTTTTAGTAAACAATAAACAATCATCTATAAAAAATACATTTAACTAACATTTAATGAGATAAACTCATTAACTAATATGACATTTATATATTATTTGCCATATCAACTAATACATACTGTAGTACAAAAAATGCAATATTTCTTATATTTTCTAAATTAAAATATCTTCATTTTGGATATCCTAATTCCTAACTGTCTTTATGGGTCAATGAGTATCCAACTATACATAAATTCCGCTCGTTCTTAAAAATAAGATTTTAAAACCAATCACATCAATGAACGAAGCTCCAATTTTTGTTAATTAGCTAGACCAGCCTTTGTTTAATTCAATGGCCTAACCCATCTTCCATAACTAAAGTTGAACCATGTCAAGAAGCCACCTATTGATCTTGATTTGATGCAGACACTAGAGAGGGTCTGCACGATCATATACGCGCACAGTTATGATTGCGTGCATTAAAAACGATTCAGACAGAAAGGGGAGAAGGAGAGGAGACTACGCCACTACAACAATGTATTATATTTTTGCCTGGATTATTAGTTCCATGACGATATGATAGGTGGAAGATAGTTATATGGTAAAAAAATTAGAATTTAAATTATATGTTGAAATTTATTAGGATTTATGTTAAAAATTTAAAGTTTTGTCAAATTTATGTTAATTATTAGCACGTGAGCCATATATATTAGGCTAAAACGAAACTTCTATACACATGTTAGGTTAAAATGGAATTCTTCGTTAATTGTTAATAAGTGGGATTGGCTCATGTATTAATAATTAACATAAAATTGACGACATTTTTAATTTTGAGTATAAATCCTATCAAATTTTACAACATGGGTTATATTCTAACCACCAACTATTAATCCAAGCCTTTTTTTTTTTTTTTAATCAAATTAGAAACACATGTCATGTAATAGATTGCTCAACGTGTTATAAAAAAATATGTACCATTTATATTTACGGTATATTGATGAAAAAAATAAATTTATGTGTTTGTAGTTTAAATGAAATAATAAAACGTATTTAAGTATATAAAATGTTACTCCACACTCCACACAAGGGGAGATTTTTCTCTCTAAAGTGCTTAAATTACCCCCGAGACACGGAACTACCAAGTCTCTCCCATGAATTTAAGCCACGTGTCGAGTGATTACGGAACGGTCTGAATTGCACAGAGGCTTCCCTCTGTGTCTTTTTTGCCTTGCCCTTTTGTCTTACTTCGTCTCTATCCATTTGACAGAACAACACCACGGTATTCCCTTTTCCTTCCTTGATTTTTTTTTAAATTTGTTTTTCAAATTTTTTCAATGCAATTTTTTTTAGGGAGGGTCCTACAATTTCAGTCCTGCAGTCATATTTGTGTGGAGTCTACGGCTCTATATATAGTGGCTGTTTCCATATTACTTGGTACTCTACAATCCCTCCATATTTTTAACTCACTTTTGCCAAACTGTTTAACCCAAAAGCAAAAAAAAACCAGTAAAATTTTGTGGAGTTTGGAGATGGAAGAGAAGCTTTCGAGATCAAGATTCAAGAGGGTTTGTGTGTTTTGTGGCAGCAGTACTGGGAAGAGGAACTGCTACAAAGATGCTGCCATTGAATTAGCTGAAGAGCTGGTACTTTTCTTCTTCACCTTTCTCTCCAAACTCCAAAATTTTCAATTTTATTACTGGGGTTGCTCTATTTTCCATTTTAATCACTTTGGTTTGGTTTATTTTTCAATTTTATTACTTGGGTTGGCCTATTCTTTGGTTCTGAAATTTGGGCTTTTTATTTTTTATTTCTGAAGGTTTCAAGGAGGCTTGACCTTGTGTATGGTGGAGGGAGCATTGGGCTGATGGGTCTGGTTTCCCAGGCTGTTTATCATGGTGGAGGGAATGTTCTTGGGTACAATCACATCTCTAGATTTTCACTTTTTCTTGGGTTTCTCAAATGTTTTCTATTTCTTCTTAATTTATGTATTTTACATATGCATTTGCCTAATTATTTATATTTTTGCTTCACATTTGGGCAGGATCATACCAAGAACTTTAATGTGTAAAGAGGTGCAAAATCTAATCTCTCTCTTTTGGGTTTTTCTCAATCTCTTCTAGTTTGTGCAAATTTGTTTTCTTTTTTTCGGTACCGGTTCAAAGTTTAGCCTTTTTTTTTTGGTTTCAAGTGTGCAAATCTCTCTAAAAAAATGTATGCATGTTGGGTCTTTTGAGCCTCAGATTACAGGTGAAACAGTTGGAGAGGTAAGGCCAGTAGCCGACATGCACCAAAGGAAGGCAGAAATGGCCCGCCATTCCGATTGCTTCATTGCCCTACCAGGTCCCATCTCCCTCTCCCTCTCCCTCTCCCTCTCTTTCCCCACCCCCCTCTCTCTACAAAAAAAGTTTGCCCTTTTGATTAAATAAGCTAATCAGTGGATTTTCTTTTGTATTACTTTTGGTCCATCAGGTGGCTATGGAACTTTGGAGGAGTTGCTAGAAGTGATCACTTGGGCACAGCTTGGAATCCATGACAAACCTGTAAGAACACGCCAGAAGGGAGATTACTATTACTAGAAACTTTAGAACCAAGAGCCTTGGCCTTGAAAGTTTGAAGCTTTATTATATTAATTATTTTCGTTTTCTGCAAACAATTTTTTTGCAGGTGGGATTGCTGAATGTTGATGGATACTACAACTACCTCCTCACTTTTATTGACAAAGCCGTGGATGATGGCTTTATCAAGCCTTCCCAGCGCCACATCATAGTCTCTGCCCCCAATGCCAAAGAGCTTGTCCAAAAACTTGAGGTCTCATAATTTCTTTTCCCATTTCATTAAACACTTTGTATGCAGATATTCTATGATTCTTTCCAAAACTCAAAAATGAAAAAAAAAAAAAAGAACTGTCCAGAAAGAATCTTGATGATGAAATCACCCTTTTGGTGTCTGATTTTGTTTTGGGGTTTTGTTTGGTAGGAGTATGTGCCAGTGCATGATGGAGCCATAGCCAAAGCAAGGTGGGAGGTTGAGCAGCAGCAGCAGGTGGTGGTGGGGTTCAATGCAGGTGCAGCTGCAGCTGCTTTGCAGACAGAGGTAGCTTTGTAAAGGAGTTTTAGACAAATGGAAAGGAAGGGATGAATGTTAGGGAAAAAAGGTGTTGCTTTTTGGGTCTCTGATTTTGGTGATAATATAAGACCAGGCATACTATAATGGTATGATAAGGTTTGATTGACAAGGAGATAAAAAGGAAAGAACTACAACACTGACTGGTTGACTGCTCTCCAAATCTTTTTGTTGTTTTAATTTAGTTTTTAATGTCTTGTTAGTTATTAAGTTTCTGGGATATTAAGCTCTGGTTGTATTTTGTGATCCACTGGAATTATGTACAAAGATTATTATATAGAAAGAACAAGAAGCAAGATCCAAAAAATTTGCAGTAGCTGCAGCAGCTTTATTCTCTATTTTTTCATTGCTCTCTAGGGCATGCATGTTATTGCTGTTGCCGGTGTTGTAATTTCTCTCTCTCTCTCTTTTATTTTTCCCTGCAAATTTTAAGGTACTGTGGTGAGTGAGGGTGTGATGATTTAAACATTTTTGCATCATTTGGGGGACCTTGAGTTAGATGTGGCCCGTTTATGTTTGACAGGTGTGGGCCCCTCTATGCCCACCTTGTGTTTTGATTAGTGACCAGACTCTGTAGTATTCTCTTCAGCTTTTCATTTTTTTTTTAAATTTTCTTTTTGTTATATAAAATTTTATATTAAACATGAGTATTAGAGTTATATTAATCTCTTACATTTGTAATGTTTACTTAAAACATGCAATTCAAAACACCTTAAAACTCCTTATTAAAAGCCGCAGTTCAATTCTCAGAAGTGAGAAATCGAATTAACTGATTTTATAATTCATATTCAAATACGTAAATATATCATTAAAGTTGTGTGATGAGATAAATGCAAAATAAAACTTTTAAAAAGCTTCGCCTTTTTCTTTTTGGTCAATTATTTGGAAAAAAACAAAAGCTGGTAATGCAATAGTTTGGTAACATACTTTTGAATGTTAGTGTTTTATAATATTACCTAAATCACTTTGTTTTTGTGATGAACTTTGCAACATCCGGGGAGATAAAAGGTGATCAATTCTGTGACGTCCTTGATACGTGATGTAAGTGATGCTATTGCTATTAGATTTGTTGGCTGCCTGATCCAGTCAGCAAAACTCAAATGTTTTTTTATTATATACTTTTTTGGATTTTTATCACAAATAGTTGTTAAAATTGACCATCACCATCAAAATGATCATTGAAATTGAAAATCAATCAATATAGTCCCTGAAAATAGGTGTCACAAATCAATATGGTCATTCCGTCACAATTCTGTTAAAAAATTTGTTAAGTGCTGATGTGGCACATAAATGGGCTCCATAAGTCAATTTTTTGTCACAAATGGTCATTGAAATTGACCCATGACATCAAAATGATCCCTGAAATTGACACGCGACATCAAAATGGTCATTGAAGTTGAAAATTGATCAATGTAGTCCTCAAGTAAGTATCAAATCAATGTAGTTCTTCTGTCATAATTCTATAAAAAAATTCTATTATATGCTGATGTGATATATAAATAGGTTACACAAGTCTAATTAAATTAAAAAAATTACAAATAGGCTTAATAATTTAATATTTAATAAAAAATTGTCAACCCAAAAACCCAGTCCTACAATCACCTCTGATCCCAGTCCACATTTATATACCTCATTCGCTCTCTATTCTTTTTTTTTTTTTTAAAAAAAAAAAATCTCAATACATCCATCTTTACACACTTCGACATTTTTCACCGAATTGAACTTGGATCGAGATCCCTTTTGGTGACGGCTTGGCCCATTGGCAACGACTTCTAGGACATCACCGTTAACCTTTAGGCAATCAATATCCTCACTACCTTAATCTTGTAGAGCTTGTTCGGCGCTTTCCTAGTGATCTAGTGATGCAAAGAACGACGAGGTTTATCTTGAGATAATGAGGTTATAACCGAGAGGTATCCATTGTTGGTTGAAAACTATTTCCACACCCCCTCTTAGGCCTTGGTTAAGCCTTGTTCCTTTGAAAATTTATGGAATGGACTTCTCTTCGGAGTAGACCCTACTATAAGAAAAAAAAAGTCCATTGTGCAAAAAGGTATTTAGACAACTATTTTAATTAATTATTAAACTCACATCAGTACATAACAAATTTTTTTATAGAATTGTAACGAAATGACTACATTGATTAATTTGTAATTTCAGAGACCATTTTAATGGTGAGGGTCAATTTCGAGGATCATTTGTGATAAAAGTGTTTGGAAATAGCTTAATTGGTGACTCAAAGTATGAAATGTGTTATGATTGAGATGGGTTTAGAGTTTGATTTTTTTTTTTTTTCCATAAAACAAACAAAAATGACTATCACAATCAATTTGTATAAAAAGCAATAAAAATCACCATCATTTATAAATTATTATCCTTTATGTTTCAGTTTTAAATTCAGAGTACGAATCTCTTTAATAGTATTTTCACTAAACAAAGGAGTTTGAATTTAATTATCATTCATCACCTAAAAGAAAACACGTGCATTGGATGGAAACACAAACTTATGTGTTTATCAATTTCTGCGAGTTTCATGCAATATGATATCATGATAACCAAAACGACTCTCATGCAAGCCAAATACTATAATTACTATAAATGGATTGCACTCCAAATAATGACAACCTAGAGCTCTAATATGGATATATGCTTGCGAGTCGGATCTTTTTACAACACACTGGTGTATAAAACGCATTAGTGTTTAAACGGCTAAATTGGAATTTGTCAAAACCTAACCATACAAATCCAGTCTTTCAGCACATCAATACACTCCAATATATTATTGCATTTTCACAATTTTCACCGCCAGAAATCACACTCATCACATATTAAGCTCCTCTTAATAAGTTCTCATATATCGTAATAGTCAACGGAGGCAGTTGCAACATATATAATTGTGAAGCAAAATAAATCTTGTTTTTCAGATCCTTCATCAGCAAAATTTACTTGCATATCTCTCTTCTATTTTGTCATTATAAATAGACAGTTCGACCAGAAAATAGTATACAATGCAAAGCAGGAAAATTAACTACAAAACTGCAAGCAGCTTTTCTTCAAATTTGCAGGCAACTCCAATCCCAGCTGAATGGTCTCAAGGATTTGGAAACATTTTGGAACCGAGTGTTAATATATAGTCACTTGAACTACGTGCTTGGGCCAATGCCTAAGTCCTTTTACATGGAGAGGCTTCATTTGGTGTCTAGGATTTGATAGCTTTGATACTCTTGGTCGATTCCACAAACGTTGGACACTTTCACTGAGCCGTGTAAAGGTATAAAGGCACAGGGTCAATCCAATGGGTTGATGTGCAGCCAAGTGTCAATAGATTAATTTGATAAGCTTGTTATGAGTTTGCTTAATCTCTAAAACTTCTGTAATCTCTTTCTCTCTCTAAGTGTGAAACCTCCATTGTTAAAGCTTCAAGCTTCTCTTCTTACAAGCCGTAGAAGTATCTGCAGGACATCTATGATCATCCCGAGCTCCTTATGATCTCATCATCAGCACGAGGCAATCAAGTCATCATCACACTTAGCATGTAGTAGTCCCCAATCATTCGGCTCCAGGATGAACCATGCTTGTATAAATGTACCGTAACTGTATATATGTATACTCATACAACACTACCAAAACATGTCTTGCACTGCTCGGAAAATAGGAGAAAAAAATGCAGACTATGCATTTAATTACCCTTATATAGTAGTCTCGATTCTCTCGAACATCAAGCAATTCCATTTCAGTATCTTAAAACTGGAACAGATCCAAATCCACAGGCGTCTTCGTTACAGTATTGAAAGTTGTACAACGTTGCCTCATTAAATTTCTTCTGGAATTGATTTCATACATACTTTTTTCTTCTACAAAACTAGAGCTCAACAAGCACATCATGCCATGCGCCTTTGGAAATTATGAGGTTTCTATTTCCTTCCTTAATTAACTTACTCAACCACAGTATCTGAAGAAAAAAGTTGCTAATTCTAAATGCAATATTTGAAGAAGACACTAAGCTTTTTTCACAGTTATGGGGAGTCGCATTCTAGTTTCCATCCAAATTAACGTATGGCAATCTAAACACATATAACCATCCATACAGCAGAGTTTTATCCCAGCTACGCCAACAAAACTACCAAATGAAGATATTAAATCCACAAAAAAAATGAACTTTAACTCAGAATAAATATTGTAGTTACCAAAACCGCTACCGCCACTATCACACATAAAGCTCACTTGTATAACTACATCAGAAGTTAACTAATTAAGCCATAAAAACAACATTACCAGTTAAAAGATATTGTGTATCCACATATGAATTTGTAAAATCTTTGGATCGGTCTCAAGACCGATTTAAGGAATGATAGAAAAACGAAAAGGCATTGCTCAAATTTCAATGAATAGCAAGAATTTTAGAAATGAGATGAGCAATAAAATATAGCTTTGGGCTAGGATTATTCGGGGTCCTCTATTTTGACTCACATTGAGCGACTAACAGGTTAAAAACAACCTGCTGACTATTGCTCTATTTAGTATTAGGCTTAAAATCATTCTAGAGTACAAAGAAACATGAACAATAATCAATAGAAATCAGAGACAAAGACGATAACTTTATCAACAACCCAACGAGAGGTCTCAAAACCTCAACTTGGAACCAGTTAACGTAAAAAATTCGTAATATTTGGTCTAACGGTTGATGATCTTAATTTCGATTCAAATGGATGGGAGTTCAAATTTGATATTTAATTGGTTCACCTATCACGTTGGTCTTTCTTTTTGTAAAAGAAAGGAAATATAGTTGGTTGGTTAATACTTAGTGCTAATAGACTCTCTTAAAGGAATTTTACTTGGGGAGCTTCTCTTTTATAACTTACACACACCCGTAGTACATCATATGTTTTAACATTTTCACATAACATTGCATCACTAATTAGTTTGATGTCATGATGGTGTACTAGGAGTACTATAGGGAAGTCTCTCCTGTTCAAATTGCTCAACACACACACACACATACACACACAGATATATATATATATATATATATATATATATATATATATATATATTGACAAAGAACTAAGCATATGGTTTACTAAAACAAGTATGATAAGGTATAGAGCACCAGTGATTCAGTTAGTGTCTGTCCTTTGTCATATTATTGTGCTGCTGCTCTCGCAGACTTGCAGTCTGGTCATCATCTGTCGCTTGCCAAAAGCCAAAGGCAGCAATGATGTCTGCAAAGAGTGATTATGCATGCTCTTGTAAAAGCTTTGTCGTCTCAAGGCAGTCTGGAGAATATAGTACTGATGATATTCAACCCTAACGGCAACGGCAGGGTGGTGGCTCTAACAGAAGGGCGCGCGGGGACATTTCTGCTACTCACCACCCATATTAAGCATTGTTTGATA
Source organism: Pyrus communis (assembly GCF_041283825.1). NCBI lineage: Eukaryota > Viridiplantae > Streptophyta > Magnoliopsida > Rosales > Rosaceae > Pyrus > Pyrus communis. The sequence continues at coordinate 18,551,603 of NC_142574.1, forward strand.
TTCATATACTAGCAGATTACATGAATAAAATGATGCAATATTACATTATTAACAATGTGTACCTCGAGGTGCAGCACAATATAGGCTGCTTCCCAGTCCATGGTTGATGGTTTTGGTTTTTCACTATAACGATAGAAGTTTATATGTTTCTACATGATGTGGTAAATTGATATGGATAACTTAATATGTACACATCACTTATGACATCATGGATACGCCTAACATTATTGTTTAGATATATAGGAGCTATAAGCTCTAAAAGTGAAAAAGTAATTGAGAAGTCGGCTAAAATGATTATTTTAAGAACCATAGTCGATAAAAATGATCACCTCTTAGTATTTGATCAATATGTTATTGATATTTGATTGATACGTTATGATGAACATATCATCAATATTTGATGAAAATATCAACTTATTTAATCCTGATCAGTTTAACAATTACATTTATAACTGGATGATTTCAGCCAAATTCCCAAGTTTCTTTTATAAGCGAAGGCTTGGGCCCTCTGCTCACTTGAAAGCTTTTGTATCGGGCTTGGACTTAGGCCGAAAAACACGTGCAGACAACTTTTGCCGTTCAAGGTTGCTCAAGACCACTCTTATAAAAATGGCACTTTCCAGTTACCATTACAAGTCAATGCAATTGGCTCTCAAGTTTCATTATCTTTCCTTTTATGTTCAATTTTCAAAGGGATACTACTTTTATTTTCCCTTGGAAGGTTAATTCAGTTTTTCTCTTACAAATAACATTTTTTATTGTAAAAATTTCATAATTGGAATCGTTCTATTTTTTAACCTTCATTTTGAAGATTATCCTTAAAATGATCATTTGAATCGAAAGTCGTTTAGTAATCTAAATGTATCAAATAAATAGATGACTAATAAATCAAATCGAATGATAGAACAAGAAAAAGAGTACTTTTTAAGTATATTTGGATTTGGCCTAAGTATTTGTATTCAGATTCCCATCATGAAAACTTGAAAAGAATACAATACATGGCTAGTATCTTGTGATGGTGCAATTAGTCCGACCCCATGTTGCGCCGGGACATTAGCTTCAATGTGTCAACATTTTGATGCTAAGTCTACTGCAAAAGCTGTAATGTGTAATTTGCGGCCTGAGGTGTTCCAATTAACATGACAGCATCCCATTTTTAACTTGACTTTAATCCCAGGGCATCTAATTTTTGGGGTCCTTGAAGCTGACATGCATAACTCAATAATGTGATTTTAAACAGGAAAGTGACTGTAGCACACGGTTTTTAGCTTTTTACATACTTTTGTTTAATTTTAGTTATTCATTAGGTTTTTTTTCTTCTCAAATAATATATTTGTTAAATTAAAGAGCCGATGAGGTTTCGAACCACGCCATGATGTAAGGGCAACACTCATTTTCATTATTGTGAAAGAGGGCCACTTGTTCAATTCGAACCACTGTTTAATTTTAGTCGTTGGTTTAGTTTGATTTGATTTATTCAATTTGATGACTATAAATAAAGAGGGGTATATGAAAAGTTAAAAAAGAGGGTCTGAAAGTCACCTCCCTTTAAAATGTGTGACAAATATGTATAGCAAGCTATGATTAGTAATGTAGTGCAGAAGTGCAAAATCAGTTAAAACTATCAGACATGTTTTAATCTTCAGGTGTGAAGTTCACACTTAACACACTCATCAAGTCTAAACAATTATTCATCTGTTACATGCAAGAACGACACTCGAGACATGAAGGTTCAGATTTTTGGATTTTTTTGATATATGGAACATGGTTGGATTTCATTACAAATTACATCTCAAATTAAATCTTAATTTACATTATAAACAGAAACTCGTGTTGAAATATTTTTAGATCGACGGGCCTGGGGGGCTCCATTCTAACGACATCGATATTGTCTCTAACTTTACCACCTGCCCAATCCGTTAGGTGTGGGGTTTTATCATAAAAGACCTCGGTATTAGTTAGAGTGGGGTAATCCTATTTAAAGTCATTGCTTTTCTTTACCCCCACCGATGTGGGATTCTAACACTGCCCCTCATGTGTAACCCCATTTAGTGGTTCATGTTGGATAGTGGCCAAATTAGGCTAGGAAACAAAACAATATTGATGAGGGAACATCATGATAGGGATTATGTTTCCTTGTTTTGTGGCTTGTTTTGTGGCTTACTTTGCTTCTTGTTTTGTGGCTTTTTCAAAGCCATAATTATTTGGCTAGGTATTAAAAGGAACGGATGGAGGAAGGGAAATCATCCAATGAAGAGATGTAAAGCATCCAAAGAGATGGTGAGAGCATTTGGCTCTACCATGGGTAAGGGTGAGAGAAATCAAGAGAGCTAGAGTGAAAGATCTCTTGTGAAAGAACTCTTGGGGTAGAGTGAGGCTCTTGGGAAAATTCTGTGAGTGGGTGTACAAGGGATATGACATTGGGTTATGTCGATTTAACTCATGTGTAACTTGTACTGTTTTTCTCATAGTGAAGAGCAATATCTCTCCGAGGACGTAGGCATGTTTTTGCCGAACCTCGTAAATTTCCCTGTGTCTTTATTTATTGTATTTTAAACTATTCAACTGTGTGTGATTTTGGTGAGGTTGTAATCTGAATCTCGGTTCCGCACTAACGAACGGGCCAAGGCACAACAATTGGTATCAGAGCATCGCTGGGGGCTTTGGTTCGTTGGAGGTCCAGATTTGTTGTTCACCATGAAATTTTCAGTTGAGAGTTTAAAGGGAGATGCGGTTTTGCTCTTGGTAAAGGAGAGTAATGGAAGCCTGAAGAAATGGAAGCCGTGTTTAGGGATGCTTGGATCAACTGCGAAAGTTGATGTTGAGGAAGAAGACAAAGGCCTCTTTCTTCTTACCTCACTTTCAGATTTGTACGAGAACCTTGTGAAACTTTACTGCAAGGAAAGAAACAGTAAGTTTGGAGCAGGTGCAAGCTTCTTTGGTGTGGAATGATACACACAAGAGACCATGGATGATGGTGGGCACAAGACTGCTTAAGCTATTCAAGGTTGAAATCGTGGAAGAAAATTGGAAGGAGGATCTGAGAGAGACAGCAGGTTCAGATCCGGTTCCGGAGGCAAGGGTCCACAGTGCTACGGGTGCAAGGCCGGGTTAGCAAGTTTGTGGTGGAAGACTTTGAGTATGCCCTCTAGGTACTCGAAGCAACACTTCTCCTGGTGATGTTTAGTCTCAAGTGTTGCAGGGGTTTTGCAGCAGGTGGAGCTATGGGATTCACAGGTGATGAGAAGGTCCTGAGGTAGGAGGAAGTGTGGGAATTTTGTCTGGCTCGATGGGTTGTTACTGGAAATAGGCGCGCTGCAGAGTTTCCAGGTTGCAGACAATGAAGAGGAGGAAATCCTGCTGGAGGAGACGAGGATGTGTCGAGATCCTGTCTGAAGCTAAATGTTTTTTTTTGCTTGCAGTAGCTGCACATGCATTGGCAGTGACTGAATCGGAACAGGACCAACGAGGTTGATTCAGAGTGTGCATGCTGGTACGTAAGGCCAATGGACTTTGGTACAATTTGGCCAAGGTGGAGATTGTTGGATAGTGGCCAAATTAGGCTAGGAAACAAAACAATATTGATGAGGGAACATCATGATGAGGATTATGTTTCCTTGTTTTGTGGCTTACTTTGCTCCTTGTTTTGTGGCTTTTTCAAAGCCATAATTATTTGGCTAGGTATTAAAAGGAACGGATGGAGGAAGGGAAATCATCCAATGAAGAGATGTAAAGCATCCAAAGAGATGGTGAGAGCATTTGGCTCTACCATGGGTAAGGGTGAGAGAAATCAAGAGACCTAGAGTGAAAGATCTCTTGTGAAAGAACTCTTGGGGTAGAGTGAGGCTCTTGGGAAAATTATGTGAGTGGGTGTACAAGGGATATGACATTGGGTTATGTCGATTTAACTCATGTGTAACTTGTACTGTTTTTCTCATAGTGAAGAGCAATATCTCTCCGAGGACGTAGGCATGTTTTTGCCGAACCTCGTAAATTTTTCTGTGTCTTTATTTATTGTATTTTAAACTATTCAACTGTGTGTGATTTTGGTGAGGTTGTAATCTGAATCTCGGTTCCGCACTAACGAACGGGCCAAGGCACAACAGTTCACACGTAGAGATCCATACATCGGTAATTGAAACTTAGAGGTCGGCTCCAATAAAGTCCATACTTGTTTTCAATCTTTTCAGGAAGTGCCTCTTAAGAACTCATAGGCTAGCTCTATGTTAAGAGTCCCAGCTGGTGTCAAGCCTTTGGCTTGCACGGGCCCGTAATCGTGGGCTCTGATATATACCATGCTGAAATTTTTATAGATTGATGGGCCCGAGAGGCCCCACTCTAATGATACCGATACTGTCCTCAACTTTACTACCTGTCCAATTCGTCAGGTGTAAGATTTTACCATAAAAGATCTCGGTATTAGTTAGAGTGGGATAATCCTATTTAAAGTTATCGCTTTTCTTTACCCCCACCGATGTGAGATTCCAACAGTTCGTTCATACACAACCAACTAGAAAGATAAGACATTAGCCATTTTTCCTTCATGCAAAACACATCAGGACACGTGCAAAAATAACTTATTAGAAATAGAGTAATAAAAACTTCTACACATGCATAAGTAACGCATTACCGAGTTCTTCCTAAGAGAGATCCAGATTCCTTTAAGCCATCCATTATTATAGATCATTTTACTATGTATAATATAAGCGCACTGCTCCAAAGATTGAGTAAGTTCGAGGAAATAGCAGAAAAAGCAAAGGGCAATGAACAGGCCAGTAATTAAATTTGTTAACGGGTTTTGTTCTCTTTCTACGTAAAGATACAAAAGAAAACAAGGCCTCAACAGCTAGCATATGTTAGGGTAGAAAGTAGAAAGGACATATATAATGTTGGGTGAGCAGGCTTATCGTTTACTTAGACAGAAAGACTTGTTGAAGTCTTTAAGGAAGACTTCCAAGTCAACTTTCCCATCAGTCAATGAAGCCATGGAAATAAAATAATAATTACTGTTGAGGGTCGGCATTCAGAATTAGAGGGTTCGAGGAGAGCCTTTGAAGTAGGGCTCTCAAGTTATTTGATCCTCTATTATTTGTACATTAATATGTATAGACATTATTTAAATATTACATGTCTCATGTTTTTAGGCGTAAATATACTAAATGTTTATAATCAAGAGTTTAAGATTGAGAGTGATGAACAATAAAACTAGAAGATCAAGATAGTAAAGAACAATAAAATTTGATTGACGAGTATAGTAAATTCAACAACGTCAATTCTTTCTCTTGTGTGTTTTTTATTTATTTATTTTTTTTTTCTAAAATCAACATCATACTAACGTATCGAATATTAAAGTAATCTATTAAATAATAAATTACTGAAAAGAAAAATATAAATTCAAAGTTTTTATTACCTTAAAGTACAATCTCCAAGACCACGTAATACTTGATTTAAATATTCGATAAAAATGGAGGGATTGGAAAGTTAAAAAAAAAAAAAGATTGTAAAGGGACTTCAGTTTTATAACTGTATATGCAAAAACAAATGACTAATGGCTCGTTTGTATGTGTTTTTACAAAGACTAAAAGTGTTTTTAGAGAAAAATATTTTTATTTTTATTTCCAAAAGCCTTGAAGTGCTTTCTACAAGAAGCACTTTAAGTGATTTTTCAAGATTTACTAGCATTTTTACTGAAAATTGTTTCTAAAAAATATTTTCACTAAAAACTCTTTCAATTATTTTAAAAACACATTCAAAAGAACTCTAAAAAGGCAGCTCAATGTTCCGAACTCAACACCCTAAACAAAAAGGAAGTCGACCATTTCAATTGCACCAACTGAATTATAATATTTCTAATATTTCTTACTTTTTATTTATTTATATGTTATACACAAGATATATAAAATTTTTTGAAACCCCACCGACGTGAAGGCCCTAAACAGACGCTGCAGAGACTACACTCAAGCTGACTAATTGCTCATTCTAAAGAAAGCATTTTTTATTTATGAAATATGAGCTATAGTATTTTGGAGAAATTAAGAAGGTTGTAATCAACGCGGAGTTGCTTTGAATAATTAACCACATAAATTGGAAAATCTTGTGTTTTGTTTTTGTTCGTGGTCAGTCCCTCTCAGTCCTTGGTCACCTTTTATCAAGACTTTATGATATTAAAGATTGAAACACACTAATTTTAATTAAAGAATTATTGACTGCAAAATATGCACTAAGTCAATTCTAAGTCACTTTCACGTGGACTTCTCAAGTCAACCACCTTGCCTTAGACCTGAGATTCGTGTTATGTTCTTCGTGTTCATGTCGTTTTTGTGGCATACACGATATCTTAACGGGTCATGTCATGCAACACTCGTTAAAATAAACGGGTAATATGACCCGACTCTGAATCAACCCGTTAATATTAGTATATACATACTACAATGTCACATAAATATTACTCCAAAACATAAATACACATTTGTCTTTCAAATATTACATACCCCAAAATAAGAACCTCATGAAAAAAAATATTATTACATTACTACAAAATAGTTTTTAATTAATTAATGTAGAAGTGAAAAAAATACAGACGATCATAGTGACAAGCTCTACAACTTTTGTGAAGAGGTCAACGCTGAAATTCGCCATTATAATCTCATAAACTATAAATCTAAATTTAACCGTTGATTGTCATTTACGTTTACGTTCCATTCTTCTTACCGAATTTCCTTTTTTTAGGGTTTCTTTTTTGAAAACGTGAAGTTTAGCGAATGCAGAAAGATAAACGGTTTGAATAGTTGATATCACATTCAAATTTTTACGGTTGTGAAAATATTGCTCAGAGTTTATAAAAACTCTAGAAACTATATAACTTTGACTCATATTTCAGTTAACAATAAACATCATAACGTGATATCAGCGATCCAAACTGTTCATGTCTTTTTTCATTGCTAAAAGATTATGTTTCAACAAAAAAAAATTTGAAAAGCGAAATTCGGTGAGAAGTATAGAGCGTAAACGACAATCAACGGTTAAATATTAATCTAGGTTTATGGATTATGTGTCGAATTTTGGAGTGAGCCTTTCACGAAAGATGTAAAGCTTGTTATTACGAGCGATTATATATATATATATTTACATTTTTCACACTTCTACATTAATTATTACTAATGTTTCACTCAAACAAAAAAAAAAAAATATATTCATGAGGGTTTGGAGCGTTTTAAAAATCTAAATGACGATGCAACCATTATCTAAGTGTAGAGGATGTAATCACGAGCACATTTGTCAACTTATACACTGATTATTATGAATTTTTATATATTTTGACCTCTTCCTAAAAACATTATTCGTGAGGGTTTGTAGGGTTTTAAAATTCAAACGACGACGATGTATCCATCGTCAAAACGTAAATGATGCGAACATGAGCATTTGCATATTTTTTTCACACTTGTAAATGAAATATTATGAATTTTTTGATGTGCTTTAGTATTTTTAAATTGCTTTAATGTGCTTTCTACACTGAATGATATGAAGGCTTGATGCAGATGCAAATTTCCTTCGTCTTCTTATTTGATGAAAATGTACTTGCAAAATAATAGCACCTAAGATTAAGGTCAAAAGCCTCACGCGGCCACGATGAATGGGGGAGTTGGGAGCTTTGGCCGAAGAATCTTTGATGCCAAAGTTTGCCTCGAGGGTGATTTTGTCATTTTACTCCAAAAGTCCACGTGTCCCCTCCAGAATTTTCTTGATTATTTTTGGCTCCACAAATGCCCCCACACCTATTGGGCTGCTCGTAGAAAATGGCAGTAGGTGCATAGATCTTCCCTTGCTTTAGGAAACATAAGATTGTTTCCTGTTTTGATGTAGATTCCCACTTTAATTGGAAATTAGATCCTTTTAGGAAAGAGAAATAAATCACTTCGAAAGTCTATTTAAGTCTACCATAAGTAGATGATTAAATCAACTTCAGAGAGCAATTTATTCTACCCTACAAGAGAGAGAAAGCTAGAGGATATTTGTTCCCCTCCCCTAGCAATCTTCTTTACTTGCTAGTGCAAAGGACCGTCTTTCATTGCTTTCTTCGTCTTCACGCCTCACCAAGGTGAGAAAAAATTAATTTTCCTTGTTTTCTTAATTTTTTGGAGTCTCGGGGCTTGAAATTTGGCTCAACAGGGGTCGAGGATGTGGCAAAAAAGGGTTGGAGAGCCACGATATGGCTGCAACCATGGGTGACTTGGTGTGGCGACGACTGGTTGGGCTAGGTGCAGCTTGGCTTGGGCCAAGCTAATTGGAGCGTTGGGCTGGCCCTAGCATGGGCCAAGCATGTGAGCAGCGGGCTGAGCTTTGGGCCTGACTTGCTGAGGTAGTGTCAATGAGGCATGGGCCTCCTGGTTTGTTGGGTTGGGGCCCGTGTGTAGAGAGAGAATGGGAGGCGCAGGGGTGTCTGTCCTTTTTTCTAGCTGAATTAGGTTGAGAGGAAAAAGGACCAGGTCGTGGGGCTTGGCGTCGCTGCTGGGCTCCTATGGTTTTGGGCCTGTGGCTGGTTGGTCCTTAGGCCGTGGGGCTTGGTGCGCTGTTTTTATGCAATTGCCTAACAATTCTTCCTTTTATCTTTGTAGAATTTCTTTGAGCATGTCTTCTTCAAGCCATCAGAATGACGATGATGGCCGCGGTTGTATCGTCAAGGCGGGTCTTTGAGTAAAGTGGATTACTTCAAAATTATTTCCAATGACTCATTAAGAGATTTCCTTGAAGCATATAGGCACGCCATTCCATCTGGGATGTGTGTGAAGCGTGTCAAGGAGGGTAGCAACCGTGAGCCATGTAGGGTGGCTTAGATAGCTATCAAGTTTCACCCATACTACTTCGTGTTGGGATTTACTTTTCCCCTGTGAGTTTCTTCCAAGAAGTGCTTTGGTCCATGAAGTGTGCCCGGTCTGTATGATGGTGTGATTCCTCAATCTAAGCCAATTCTTTGATTTCAAACTGACCATTAACAAATTCTGGTACTTCTTTGACATAGGCCATATTAATGGATTTGGGCAGCTGCGATCTCGCCATGGGTTCTTCAACCATTCGATTTTTACAAACTAGGTTATGCAGATCATCTATTTGGTAGGCTGTTTGACTTTGAGTTTGCTCGGAAAGACTCCGAGACCTTATTTATTTCTCCAGAAGACTTGATTGCCTTTACTTTTAAGGCTTCCATTGGTGAAGTAGTTAGAGAAGTTGGTGCCCAGGTTGTGGCAGCTGGAGATGAAGCGCTCGATGATGCTGTTGCTGAGTGTGTGGCAGCTGCTGAAGTTGTGGCGACCGAATAGTCGTGGGATGTCCAAGGTACTAAAGAGTAGTCTTCTAGGTAGCCTGTAGGATTTTCTTTATTTTCGTTGTTGCTTTTTGATTTGCTTGAACTCCATCGGCCTTTGCTATTTGTTTATCAATTTTGCTAGAAAATTTAATAAACCTGCTTCTTTCGCTTTTCTTCATCTTTGCTTCTTTTGTTTACACCCAACCTTTGAGCTTTAGACCAAACGTGCTGTTTTCTATAAGCAGACAAGCCCATGTAGCTTATATAGCCATAGGTTTTGATGTAGAACATTTTCAAAGTTGTTAGCCATAGGGTCGGCAGACAAGTCTATGTGATCACTTGGCTATTAACTTTGGCTTTCTTTAATCCTTTAAGCTGTGTGGCCTGCATCACAAAGGTTTGAGAGAACTCTTTACTCTTTATGTAACCAATTCTGTGGCTTATCGACTGCATAGCATGTCGGCAATGGATAGAGCTTTGTAAATGCACGCTAACTGTTTAACCTTTCACAAAAATGTGCGGTTGTATAAGTTTAGCGTGGCTTATTGCTCGAAGGGCAAGGCGTAGTCAGTCTTCTAGAAACCGTAGGCTACTTAGTGCACTTGGTAGCAGCTTTAGGGTTCCAGGGCAGCTGTTCATAGGGCGTACTTTGTAATGTGCCTCCTCTGCAGATTAAGCCAAGAGATAAAAAATCATTCAGTTAGCTAAGCCTTGAAAAAGACCATTATGGCTATTTTTAGAATCCCAGTGCAAACCATCGTGCACCTAGTTACACCAGGGTAACCCGACTCATCCAAATTTGGATATTCGAAGTGTATAGTTTATCCTCTTACATCGGAGAGCAAACCCATGTAGGTGTTGGGGAATTGGTTTACCTTCTTGCACTGGAGAGTGTAGTTGGTCCTAAGGGGGTGCAATTCCTGTGATAAATCCTTCAAAAGGGCTCAATCTTCTTTTAAAGTGCATGAGTGATAAGTTGTTGTAAGCATGCACCCGAGCCAAGTTGTAAATTACTTCTGAATTCCTCATTGAAAACAAGTGAAATGAACAAAAAATTAGTTGTAAGGTAGGAACTACATAACAACTGGATAGTCTTCGGCTTGCGAGGTGGTGCCCGTTGAGCTGCTTGAGTCCTCGGGCATTAATGTAATGGGAGGTCACGCATAATACTTTCTCAGATTGCAGGTGTTCCATTTTTTTTTGATCTCTTTGCTATTCATAGTGGTGAAGGTGTAGCTACCCTTGCCACCTACTCTACTAATCTTGTACGGACATTCCTAGATGGGATCCATCTTTTTGGAGCCTTCTTTGAAAGCAGTGATTAAGGATTTTCTTAGTACTATATCCTCGAGTTGGAACTGTCGAATCTTGGCCTTTTTGTTGTAGAGAAGCTGCTGCTGGTAGGCTACGATGTGGGTGATTACGTTCTCCCATTCTTCTTCTGCTAGATCTAAGTTTGTGGCTATCTTTTTTCTGTTCTACTCAATGTTTGGCAATAGAGTGCTGATACTTGGCATGATGACATTGGGAGGAATGATGGTTTCTGAACCAAATGTGAAGGAGAAAGGAATCTCACCGGTTACTCGTCGTTTGGTTGTGTGATATGCCTTTAGATATCCGAGAAGTTCGTCTGGCCATTTTCCCTTCTTGTTGAAGAAGGATTTCTTGAGGTAGTCGAGAATCATCTTGTTGGATGCTTCGGCCTACCCATTGCCTTGAGGATACCTTGGCGTGGACATGCGCTGCTTGGCGCCATATTTTTGGAAGAACTTCACCAAATATTTGCCTACGAATTGCTGACTGTTATTTATGACAATGGATTGAGGGATGCCAAATTGGCAGATGATGTTCCTCCATATGAAACACTCTATGTCTGCTTGAGTTGTGGTTGTCATGGGCTTTGCTTCCACCTACTTGGTGAAGTAGTCAGTTGCCATCCTTACCCTTAGTAGCGGGCGACATTGGCCTTACTAGGTCAATTGCCTACTGCATGAATGGCCAATGACTTGTCTGCGGGTGTAGTTCGCTAGCAGGCAATGTTGGTACTGGTTTGTAGTGTTGATAGTGGTCACACTTTTGTACTAACTCCTTAGTATCTTGATGCATAGTAGGCCAGTAGTAGCCTACGTTAAGAGCCTTTTGTGCTAATGACCGGCCTCTGGATTGATTTCTACAAATGCCTTCATGGATTGAACTTAGAACCTTTAGGTCCGGGATATGCTAAACAGTAGAGATGTGGCCCAATGTAGGATCTTCGGACAAGAATACCATTCCACATGTAGTAATGTGCTGCCTTCGTTTGGAGTTTTCAAGACTTTAATCTTTTCATGTGGAGTGTGCCATTGACTAGGCAGTCTATAATAGAATCTTGCCAATTTGGAGTTGTACTAACCTGTGACACCTCGGCTGCTGGCTCCACTTCTATGCTTGGTTTGTCTAGATACTTTTTTTGGAATAGAACGTTTGAGTTGATGGTCGAGGGTCCGCCTAGGCTGGCTAGTGCATTTATGTGAGCGTTGTCTGCCCGCAAAACTTAAGTAAGGGCATAAGTCTGAAATGTCTCAAGCTGCTTTCGTACCTTCTATAGGGATTGCGCCATTTTCAGATGCTTTGCCATGTACTCTTCAGTAGTTTGGCTGGTGATTAGTAGGGAATTGGAATGAATTGCAAGCTTTTTCACCACCAAGTCTTTTGCCATTCAGAGACCTGCTAGTAGGGCTTTGTACTCAGCTTTGTTGTTGGATGCTTTGAAGCCTATAGTAATCGCTTACTTGATCATTAAACTGTTTGGGGTGATGAAGACCGTGCCTGTTCTCGAAACCTTGTAGTTGGATGCGTCATTGACATGCAAATGCTAGAAATCACCATCGAGTTAGGCAAACATGGCTAAGATGTGCTCGGTTGCCTCCAGGGCATCGTTGGGCCGCTCTGTTGCGTTGCCTAGGCTAGTTGTGAATTCTACTATGAAGTCCGCCAAGGTTTGGGCCTTCATAGCCGTGCGGGGTTGGTAAACTAAGCCGTATTGGCCAAGTTCCAACGCTCATTTCATTACTCGTTGAGAAGCGTCTGAACCATGTAGGAATGATCGTGAGGGATATTGAGTTATGATGATGACTGTATGAGCTTGAAAATATGGTCTAAGGTTCTGAGCCGCAACAATTAGCGCTAAAATCAATTTTTTGATCTGCAGATATCTAGTTTTTGTATCGAGAAGAGCTTTAAAAGTGTACAATATTGGTAGTTGGGCCCCCAACTCTTCTCATATGAGGGTAGAGCTCACTGCTACTTCTGAAACTGCCAAGTAGATGTATGAGTCCCCTGTTAGTTCCGACTTAGATAGTAAGGAAGGTGATGTGAAATATGTCTTTAGGTTTTAGAAAGCTCTTTCACACTCATCATCTCATTTGTTTCACTGTGCCCTTTTGATTGCTTTGAAAAAAAGGCTTGCATCAATTGGTGGACCGCGAGAGGAAGCTGTTAAGGGCGGATACTCGTTCGGTCAAGCTTTGGATCTCCGTCAAGGTAGTTGGAGACTTCATCTCTAGGATTGCTCGGCTCTACTTGCGATGTGTTTCGATTCCTCATTGGGTTACTAGGTACCCTAAGAATTTGCCTGAAAATACTCTGAATGTGCATTTGGCGGGATTGAGCTTCGTTTTTTACTTTCTAAGGATATCGAAAGTTTTTGCCAAGTTACCGATATGGTTTGATCGCTGCTTGCTCTTCACCATGATGTCGTTGACGTAAACTTCCATGGTTGCTTTAATTTGCTTCTTGAACATCATGTTTACGAGTCGTTGGTAACTAGCTCATGTGTTCTTAAGGCCAAAAAGCATGACTTTGTAGCAATAGGTGCCTGGCTCGATCACGAACGTGGTTGTCTCATTGTAGGGCTCGTGTATGGCTATTTGGTTGTAGCCAGAGTATACGTCCAAGAAATTGAGCAGCTGGTTCTGAGAAGTTAAATTTATTAGTAGATAGATTCGGGGAACTGGATAATGATCATTCAAGCATGCTTTGTTGAGGTCAGTGTAGTCGATTTCTGCTTCAATGATCGACACTCATTCGGGTACAAAATGTCTTCTATTTTAGATCACTGATTTGGCAGTGGGGTTGACGTGTAGCTTGTGGCAAGCTATCTTGGGGTCGATGTTGGGCATGTCGGAAGGTGAACATGTAAAAATGTCATGATTTTCCCCAAGGAAAGTTATGAGTTCCTCTTTTTCCTTCGGGCTCAGTTATGAACCGATTCTAGTAGTTTTCTCCGACTGTTAGGAATCAAGAATGATGTGCTCAGCGTCCTCCTCGTTTCCTAGTGCGTTGATTTGGACACCATGTTCTTGATTCATCTATTGTAATTTCTATTTGGTAGCTTCGTCGTCCTTTTAGAGCTCGGTGGCCTTTACGGGGGTAAAGGTCTTTTTCTTCGACTTCTTCAATATTTACACAGTGCATTGTTGAGATGTGGCCTGGTCATACTTAATTTCTCTGACTCCTTCTTCCAGGATACGGAATCAGATTTTTTATACTTGACGGAGGTTACGGCTTGCAGTTTTATCAGCCAAGGTCGCCCTAGAATCCCATTATAAGGAGACGGGTCACTTACTATTGTGAACATCTACTTTGAGATAATTGGTGATGTTTTCACGTCAAGTGTCATGTTGTCGATGGCAGTCGAGGTATATCCGTCGAATTCGATGAATACTTCCGCTCGGTGTATGACTGTGATTTCCAGGCCCATCTTCTAGATTACTGATAGCTGAAGTAGGTTGACTGTATTTTCGTTGTCAACCATCATTCTGTCGACTATAGCTTGGGCTAGTTGGATAGATACCACTAGGGCGTCGTCGTGTGGGAAGTCGACGCCTTCGAGATCTTGCTTAGTGAAGCCAACGATTGGTTTAGGTCGGGTGTTGATTGCCTAAACCTGAGAGACTAATAGAGCTTGCTGGATGTTCCTCTTTTTGGAGTTGTTAGTGGCCCTCAAGTGCTCAGACTCGGCGAAAATGCCATTGATATGAATTATCTTGGTTGGCGGTTCTTCATTGATGTCTGTGTTTCTTCTAGGCTGTGTAGCTAACTTGTCCATGTATCTGTCAACCTTGCCTTCTTTCACCACCTTTTCTAGGTAGTTCTTCCAAGTGTAGCAGTCTTTGGTTATATAACAGAGACCTCGATGGAATGCGCAGTACCTGGTGTGGTCCAACTTGGAGGAATCTCCCTTTGATTGTTTCGGTAGCTTGAACCACGGTTCACTCTTGATGTCGCAGAGGATTTGGTGGATCGAGATCGAGAACTTAGAGTAGTTCCTGGGCATAGGGCCTCTTTTAGTCTAGGATCGGTACCTGCGCTTGGCCTCATACTTGCTTTTATTGTTGTACTGGTTCCCGTCCTCCTTCTTTTGAGTTATTACTGATTCTTTTCAAAGCTGCTCGGGTGCCTTGTCTGCTCACCGAGCTTCGTCCCAAAGTGTATGCTTTTTTACCAGAGCAAATAAGTCTACCAGAGTTAGATTTTCTTTCATGGTTAATTCTTTGAATAGTGGATGATTCGCTGTGAGTCATTTTTAAAAGGTTGCGCTAGCTATTGAGTTATTGCAATAGACTATTTTCGCCTTCTCTGCTTTGAAGCTCTTCACATAGTAGCATAACGACTCCTTTGGGTTCTTCTTGACGTTAAACAAGTGGTCGGACTTTTTTTTTATCGAGCGATAGAATGATTATTCCTTGGTAAAAACCAAAGAAAGCTCATCGAAACTCCAAATGCATTGTGGTAGTAGGGTGTGGAACCAATCTTGTGCCTCACCTTGTAAAGTGGTGGCGAATATCTTGCACATAAGGGTGTCGTTGTTCCGATAGAGGATCATCGCGCTGCGGCAGTGCTTTAGGTGCCTCTCCAGGTCTCCATCTCATTTGAAGGATGTGAAATATGGCATACTGAACATGTGTGGATGCTCTACTTGCTCGATCTCGTCTATGAAAAGTGACTTGCTTATGCTGATCATGTCTTGTCGTAGCGTCTCGTCAGTGACTTCGTTACGCTGGAAGTTACGTAATCGGTCGGTCATGAACCTTTGTACTTCTTCTTGAATTTTCCTTTCGCTAGGGTAGCGGAGCTATTGGCTACCCCTGGTTATGACCTGCTGGTCTAGGCTGTTATTTCATGTGCTCAGCTCGTCTATGTTATGGCTACAGTGCATGTGATACGTTCCTAGCAGGTGAGCGAATTACTCATAGGTTGCCAGTTGAACTTGAGCCGGATTGAGTGACCACTTTTCTCTATCTATCGTGTTGCCTACTTCGATGTGAAATGAAGGATGTTCCTTGCCGGCCTAGCTAAGAATAAACACTTCGCCCGGAAGGTTGCTCATGTTGATTATCGGAGTGTGGCCCAAACCATGAATATATATTCGTCTGTGGGCTTAACCTAGAGTGCATGCTTTTCTGCATGCTAAAACAAGAGTATATGCTATCTCGGGGGCTATATCGATAGTGTACACTGCTAAAACACTAGGTTTGTGGCTAGTTGTAGGGCTGCTTGCCGGGACATTGCTGGAGAAGTTGGTCCTTTGCCATTGTCTTGCTTTGGGACACCTTATCTGGGGAACACTGCTTCTCGATGAGCTGCACGAGATGATTCACCAAGTTCATCTGCTGCACGAGGGCATTTGTCAACTCTATGACTTCTTAAGATAAGTGTTGTTCGCCATGTGTATTGGAAGAGCTTGGATGGTGTGCATCTTCTTGAGTAGTGGAAGTGTAATGGACTCTAAGCGTGAGATTTGAGTTGGGATATGTCAAATCTGCGGAGAAATGGGGTGAAAATACCCCCGGTTCAATTGTCTGTCCATAAATCTGAAATCGAGATGGTTAAACCAGTGTTGGACTGGTTTGGATTGCTAGATGAGCCATGGAAGTGGGTTGGACCACATGGACTGTAGGTGCAGGCTGGGCCGCTGGAGCAAGTAGATGTTGGGCTCATTTTGGCACGGCTTGAGCCTGCACAGCGTCTTGGGCCTGCAGGTTTTGGGTTGCTGGTTTGGCAGCTGCGGCTATAGCTTGGGCCTGCTCGCACTGGGCCATGTTGGGGTCCCTTATGGCGTGGGTTTGGGCTCGCTATTGCAAGGTGGCATGGGCCTGAGCTTACGGTTACAAGGTGATGCATTCGCCTTGGGCTTGGTTCTTGCCAAAAACTGCCATGATGTCTGCTGCTGTTGGTATAGCCACGGTGGTGTCTAGTGGGGGTGGTACCGTTCCACTTGTCGTCGCGTTAAGCCTCGTGGATCGCCATGGTGGGGCTACATCTCGATCTCCATCACTTGGTCCAAATCTTTGAATGTAGGAATTTTCGTTCGTCATGGTTTCCAAATTTCAAGTCATTGTACTTTTCTTGTACGTTTATTCAAAGAACCTTATAAAAAATTGTAGGAATAAGAACATACGAAAAATCTACGAATGAGCGAGAAATTAGAAACCTTGAATGCAAGAGTCTTCTTCGAGCGTGTGAATCAAACTCTCAATGAAAGCACCAATTTGTGAATGCAAAATTTTGCCATCTTCTCCTTTGACGAAAATGCACCTGCAAAATAATAACACCTAAGTTTAAGGCCAAAAACCTCATGCGCCCACGATGAATGGGGGTTTTTGGCCGAAGAATCTCCAATGCCAAAGTTCAAATTCTAAAAAGAATGTGGTTAGGAGTTTGTGGGTAGCAAATGACTTAACTTTTTAGTGGAATAATAGGGCTATTTATAAGGGAGTGACTGCCTCTATTTGGAGAATAGTGGCTGCCTCTATTTGGAGAATAGTGGCCGGCCATATATGGTGTAATTGGGTGAATAATTGCAAGATATTATGTGAAATAATATCTTGCAATAACATGGCAATTAATCCTAAATTAAATAGGAAATTTAGGAGTTACCATTTGAATAAGGATTTGATAAGGAGTGATGAGAGGGATTTGAATAAATACCATTTTGATCACATTTGACTCTTCCTTGATTGAGTCGTTATTGTCCTTTGAATGAGTGTAGTAATCCCGGTGTGCTTCGAGTGTAATTTTGTCCTTTTAACCCAAAATACCACTTGTCACCTCCATTATTTTCTTGATTATTTTTTGCTCCACACTTGACATTTACAAGCATTAGTTTTTGAGGTCCTAAATTTTGTGTTTCCAATTTTGCATGCAAACAATGCATGTCAGTTTTAACTTAAAGGACAAATAAGCCTTTTATTCTTTTTTTTTTCCTTGGGTAAATTACATTTTACCCCCTCAGGTTTGGTGTTGATTGCAACCTCATACAACATCTTTAAAACATTTCAATTTCATACATTTACTTATCATTTTATTTCAATTTCAAACATCCGTTAGAAAATCCGTTAAGTAAACCATTAAGTGATGACGTGGCAAATATGAGATGGTTGCCAACTTTGTGCCACGTGGCAGTTTTTATTTATTTATTTATTATTTTATTTTATTTTTATGCATTTAAATGTAATAATTTACCCTATTTATCTATAAAAAAAAACCCATCTTCCTTGACCTCTTCCCTTTCCCTGCAACCCTCCTTCGCGACCCCCCCCACCCCACCCCACCCCAGCGATCCCTAGATCTGGACCTTGACAACCTCATCTCCCAGCGTTCCAACCTCGACAAGCAGCTCCTCGCCCTCTGCAAGTCCTCCCAGGTTCTCGACGACGTAAAGGCCGACTTCGACCACATCCTCCCCAATGTCAACGCCAAGGTCCGTGAGCTTGATCTCGTCAGTCCACACTTATCTGCCTCGATGCCATCGTTGAGCACGATAACTGTATTGATGGCGTCAAGCAGATTTAGGGATCGATGGGGTAGGGGGCGTTGCAAGGGAGGTAGGGGTGGGGTGGGATGGGGGGGTTTGGGTTGAGGGGAAAAGGGAAATGGTTGGTTGGGGGGGTTACGAGTGGGTTTTTTGGATGAGAGAGGAGGTGAAGAGAGTGGAGGAGAGGGTATCGATGGCGTCGAGATCGCTGGGGTGGGGGGTTGCGGGGGAGTTGAGGGTAGGGTGTTTGGGTTGTAAGAAATTGGCAGCCACTTCAGCATACACGTGGATCCCATATTTGCCACGTCATCACTTAACGGTTAACTTAACGGATTTTCCAACGGATGTATGAAATTGAAATAAAATAATAAGTAAATATATGAAATTAAATGTTTTAAAGATGTTGTATAAGGTTGCAATTGACCCCAAACTTGAAGGATTAAAATGTAATATACCTTTTTTTCTTTGCGCATGTGAAAGGAAAGGAGGAGGAAATATGCAAATTGACTAGAAGGTTTGTGGTGATAATGCTAATTACTATTTAGTACTGGATTCCAAAGTAACAAGGGAGACAACTCAAGCAATTAGACTTGCTCAAACTCCATACTAAAACATTGAATGGACCATGGACTAGCTTACCACCCCCTTGAAGTTTGAACCTCTGCAATCTTTTCATACTTAATCATTTCATTTGCTTCAAAAAATCAAACATTTTGTGGCAGATATTTCTTGGAAAATAGCATTGATCCATATGCGTCATTTGTGGAATTTCTAAGTAAAAGTCCAAAACGCCCAGAAACTAGAGGTCAAGCAATTGGCAACGACTCCACATGTCCATGCTACCATTTTCTCACGACTTTTACGAAAACCGTGTGGGTCCATCTTGTTTGTCCGGTCCCAGTTCCCCACATAACTCCAGTTTCTATGGACTGATAAATTGAAGACTTGGTCTAGTGGGTCCCACAGTCCCAAAGACCTCTCCATCGTCCAACATATGAAGTCATGGGGGCACCTCCCATCCCTTATAAATGCATCATGTTAGAGGTTGTCTTCAGTGCACCAAACATTCATTCTCTGAATTATATAGTCTCTAAGCAGTACACTATAATTTAGCCACTAATTGCAACTCCAATGGCAGCCAACACCATAGATCCTGATCACCAAATGACCCCAGAATTCGAACTTCCAGGGTTTCGATTCCATCCCACAGAAGAAGAACTCCTTGAATTCTACCTGAAAAGTATGGTTTTTGGGAAGAGATTGCGTTTTGACATAATTGGTTTTCTCAATATCTACCATCATGACCCTTGGGACTTACCTGGTACGTACACATATTTCTGCTCATGTATTTTTTTTTTTTGTACAAATGATATTACCTATATTAAAGGAATGAGAGAGTAGACTAAGCCTATGGTTCAAATTTTGCTCATGCATTTATACCGTCTGAATTGTACTAATCAGTGCATGGTTGTGCTTAGTTATAATGTATAATTAATTAACGGGTGATTGATTAATTTATATAGGGTTGTCAAAGATTGGAGAAAGGGAGTGGTATTTTTTTGTGCCCAGGGACAGGAAGCATGGCAGTGGAGGAAGGCCTAACAGAACCACTGAAACTGGGTTTTGGAAAGCCACAGGCTCTGACCGGAAGATTGTGAGCCTCTCGAATCCAAAGAGGATCATAGGGTTGAGAAAGACTCTTGTTTTTTACAAAGGGAGAGCTCCAAGAGGAAGTAAGACCGATTGGGTCATGAACGAGTATCGTTTGCCTGATAACTGCCAGTATCTCAAAGTAATTACTTGTTAATGCTCAAAATAAAATTGATAGGTGTCACCTTCACATTTAAGTAATCTTGATTGGGTATTTTTATGGTCAATTCTTGGATAGTGATCTAATGAAACTTTCACTTTTTCTATTTGTAACTGCAGGATATTGTGCTGTGCAAGATATATAGAAAGGCAACTTCCTTGAAAGTGTTAGAGCAAATGGCAGCAATAGAGGGAGATCAGATAAAGAACTTTCATGCTTCCCCTAACTCATCACCTCCTCCAACATCCATGGATACCATCTCATTTTGCAGCCAGGCATTACAGGAAGATCTGACTCCGCAAATTTCCACAAACCATGTGGTATTCAAGCAAGAAATAGAAGAGGCAGCTCTGGTAATAGCACAAGAGCAAAGGGATGAGAATGCAATGGAGATCAAGGGGTCTCCTCCTCCTCCTATGTACAATCTACCAGAGCTCCAAGTGCCTAAATTTAGCATGGACTGGACCCAAGACACAGTTTGGACCCAAATGAATAGCCCTTGGCTTCAAAACTTGACCCCTTTGGCCAATATTCTCAACTTCTAATTATTTCAATGTGTTACGATAAAAGTTTGATCAATGTTAACCTAGACGAAAATCCAATATTTAGGCTTTATTTGGTTATTTGAACCTAAACGTGGTAAGGCATATAATATTCGGGTCCAAACATTCCTGTAGATAGATTTTTTCACAATTTAGAGAATCTGGTTATCCCTTATCTAGCAAGTGATCGTGTGTTTTATTTTTTTCTAGACTTCTAGTTAAGGAACAACTTCTCTGTTTTTTCTTTTTTTCATTCTTCTTGTTTTTTTTTCATTTTCTCTTGAGAGAGGGAGAAATGTTATGTTATCTTATATCTCATGGACAAATAGATCTGCAAATATAGCAATTAAGGAATTTTTATTCTGTTCCACTTTGAGCTTTTCTGTTTTTCTTCTCTCTTTTGAATGCGGGCTACTACAAGTACATAAGTCCATTTGCTTTGTACGAATAATATTGCTTACATCTAGGGTTCATCTCGTGTCTTAAATTAAATTGGATAATTTATGAAATTTAAGATATTTATTGAAAGTAGAAGTTAGATTTTTTATGTTGAGGGAATTAGAAGGCATTACATGATAGAAACTTATCCTTTCTCATCCTTCCATTTTTTTAAGGATTCTAAATGAATAATGCATATTCTACCTTTTAGTTGGAATGCATTTCTTCCTTTCTTCACTCAACGTACTTTAAATAGTGAAGCCAAATTAAACTTACAAGTAAACAATAATCATTAAGCTATAACCGAACTTTTTTTGAACTGGGGCTGACCAAACTCTGAAACACATTCACTGGTAAAATGTAACGGTAAGTTTAACTATGAGAAGGAAGTAAACTAATGCAAGGCATAAGAAATGTTCTCTTCAGATAAGAATGCAATACAATTTAAAATGCAATGCAACTATACCTCTCATATCATTGTCAAACAAGTTTCTTCTGTCTTCACTTTTGAGTCTGAATTGCCACTACTTAAATACTGTCTAATCTATTAAGTGATTTAGCAGATAAACAATTACAAGTAAACAGTACAAATATGTAAGGTATATTATTAGTGCACTGGCATGCATGTGGTTTTCCACTTGTAAGAGACATCAGATTCGACTAATTTAGATGGCAAGTTTGATATCTAATGTAGAATAGCTAGCAAAGACGTATCAAAGTACGCAACAAAAAAAGGGAATACAAAACTATGAATAATATTTTACTTAACGAAACAAAGAAATTCTATGAAATTTGTTGAGATGGTTACATAACTCGAAGGACTAAATCTTGACAAACTTATTATTCAAATTAAACTATACGCTATATTTATATAGAACAAAACCTAGAAACCTTCATTCAAATGGGCTAGACTCAAATCCTAAACTAACAAGCAAACCCAAATAATTAAATAACCAATTTTCCAAAATGCCCGTCAAACTCATGGCGGACAAGCAGGCAAGCATACGTTGCTATACGGACATGCTGCCGAACTAAACTGGCTAATTGAACTTGACTTGACTTGATGAATTGGCAAATTGGCGAACTAGGGAACTAGCGAATTGGCACACTGATTATGGCTGGCAAGCTAGTTCCGATTCACACATGATGATGTTGAGAGTATGAAAAGAACATACATGATCATAACTCCAAGCAGTCGAGTGACAAGCACAAAAAATCGACAACCAAACAAACAGACCTCAAACAAATCACTAATAGCCCGCCAACAAACCGTGTGGGCCTCAAACAAAAAAACACAGTATGCTGTAACCGATCTTCTTGTGGCACGATAACCTTTCCAACAGGAATCACAAAGGCCTTTCAAGGAAAGCATATTAGAAGCATGAAATAACAGACCTCGACCAGGAGTGCCTTTGATGTATATGATGACCATATATAGGCAGCGTCCCAATGTGGTTTCCGAGGCTGATGCATGAATTGCCTAAGTGTTCGAATAAAGTATACTATATATGGCCTTGTGACAATGAGATAGGTTAACCTGCCAACCAGTCTCCTGTACTAAGTTAGATCAATCAGTAGCTCTCCTTCTATGGGAGTGAGTTTCAGATTCTGTTCCATTGAAAATATGTCTGGTCGTGCACCTAGAAGTACTAAGTCTTGCAAAATATCAAGTGCGTATTTGCATTGAGACATGAAAATACCTTTCTTGGAACAAAAATATTAAATGACGAAACAATACTTCAAACCTCCAAGGACATTGATACGGAAGTGTTTGAGAAGAAGTATGTCATCAACGTATATAATGATGCATGACAGAATCAAGGGTCTCGAGGAGGCGGGGGATAGAACCTGGGAATCACTCAACCAGGGGCAACAGAATCACTCGACGTCACTAATTGTGCATTCACTCAACACGACTAAGCCAAACACTTGATTGAAGAAGGAGAAATCACTCTCTTCAAATGCACAAGACAAATATAATTTTTAATTAATCAAGTCTTCTTTCTCAAAAGTTTAGTACATGATATTTTATATTTATAAGGAATACAAGACAATGAAACTCTAGTCCGAATTGGACTTTTACTCTACCCCAAAAATATTTAAAATGTTCTTAAATGACTACTTAATTATTTGTGTTGCTCTAAAACTCAATTAAAATATTTGATGGTTCCAATACACATGAGACTCTTGTTAGATTGCAATACATGCAGAAGAGCCTTGATTATTGCATCATTCTCCGTTTCTTTGAAGAAACTCGTCCTCGAGTTTAAATCTTTCTCGACTCCGTTGTAATCTTGAAATTGATTTTTACCTTTCCATGCGAATAAATACTTGGAATATTTTCGAATTCTTGAAATGGTAGATTCATGCTCCATGAAAAATCTTGCAATTCAACTTATATCAATCTTTATTTGATTGACTACATCAACTAAAACTTGAGAAGCCTTCCACTTAAAAATATCAAAGCCAATAAAATCAATGTATTCATTTGTAAGACACCCATTTAGCATGTCGTGGATTAAGCTTTTTCTAAGCACTGAGAAAACGAAGTGCCTCATAATCAAACTTCAATATGAATTCTGCATTTTCTAACGCCTTTGCAATAGGCAACACCGAAGAACGTACACTGGAGCTCGACAAATCATCATCAACATACTCATCGTAAATTGGAGGAGAATTCCAATCTACCAAGCTAATCTCTTCAACCATTTGGTTTTCAAACGGATAGAAAAAATCATCCATGGCCTTCTAATGAAGCGGAAAAGTTATGATAGCTGGTGTGGCTTCTCGTTCTTCAAAGAATATGATTAAGGCTCTCTTAATTAGGTTGCATTGTAAGTTCAAGATGTTTTCTTTATAATGAGTTTAAGAAGAGAGTGAGTTTTTCCTCTTAAATTGAGTATTAGACTTGGTTGTGTTGAGTGAATCCACGATTAGCAATATCGAGTGAATCCGTTGCCCCTGGTTGAGTGATTCCTAAGTATCTATTTCCTCGTCTCCTCGAGACCCTTGGTCCCCT
The DNA here is from genome assembly GCF_041283825.1 of Pyrus communis. NCBI lineage: Eukaryota > Viridiplantae > Streptophyta > Magnoliopsida > Rosales > Rosaceae > Pyrus > Pyrus communis. The sequence continues at coordinate 18,575,513 of NC_142574.1, forward strand.
CCTGCATCATATAAGAACTGCAATAAATAAAGTGCCTTGTGTCTTGGTAAACAAAGAATAATCCGCTTTTGATTGATGATAACCAGCTCTCTGAATGGTATCAAAGGAGGTGGAAAAATAGTTTCTGGATGCCTATTTGAGTCCATAGAGAGTCTTGTTGAGCCAACATACAACGTTCTCCCCCTATCATGAAGACCATGAGACGGTTCCATATAAACTTTTTCATGCACATAACCCTGAAGAAAAGCATTTTGGACATCTAATTGGTGGATATACCAATGACGGGCAGATGCAATATTGAGGAGACACCGAAGGGTGGTGAGTTTGGCGGTGGGCGGAAAACATTTATGGTAATCAAAGCCCTCAACTTGAGTGTAACCCTTGGCAAAAAGACGGGCTTTGTAGCGGGCAATGGTGTTGTCAGATTTGTATTTTGATTTTATAGACTCACTATGTTGTAGAGCCTCTAATTCTGTTTGCATAGCTCACTGCCAAATTGGATCGTGGATAGCTTGAGCATGGGAAGTGGGTTTAGTGTGACCTAGAATGTTAACTAGAAAAGCACAATGTGCAGAAGAGTGTGCCCTAATATTATTTTTGTAACATAGAAAATTATTGCTTATTATTAACTTGAAAAATTCAAATGGGTATATAATTAGTGCAATCCTGATAATTCCACAAAATTCTCATAACATATCACTGTTCTGCAATGAATACTTAAAATAGGAGAGGGTAAAATTTACTCAATAGAATGTATCAATTTGATATTAGATGATGTATACATGTATATTGTTCATGTGCGAAATTTAAAATCTAAATCTAGTAGTTTAGGATGTTGAGAAATGAGACTTTTGTTTTGATCAACTGCCTGTACAGGCTTTCAAGTCGTTCTTCGTGATCTTGAATGCACGACTCCAGATTGTCAAGCTGGTTTTGGGGATTAGATTTTGCTTGTCTTGAATGCAGCATCTGCTTCAGCAAATTCATTTATTTATGTTTCTTCGTCACTAGCTACTTTTTTTTGGTGCATCATCTTGGAGACCAATGACCAGCTGCTTGGCCTTGACTTTGGCCCGGAGATGAAGGACAGTACTGATTCAAGCACAATGGCGGTGACTGCTTCAACATCTCTCAACTTGCTAACAATGACAATAGCCTCTTGGTCCTTGTTGAGGGCAGAGTAGGTGGATCGGTTTTCGATGCCCTTCAGATTCTTCAAAGCCTTTTGTATTGCCTCTTTCACAATCTTCCTGGAGCTTAGAGATTTGTTAGCCTCACTTGTGAGCGCTCCTGATTCACCCCCTCATGTTCTTCGTAAGATTGATTGAAGATCCAATATGCATTCCTTGGTTTGCAAGACGACATCCTTGGCAGTGGCACAAGCATCCAACAGTCTGATAGAGCCATCTAATAGCTCGTTAGTCCATTTCTCGTTCTGCTCTTGGGCCAAGGCTTGCTGAGTGAGGGCAACTGAAGCAACCAATCAACACAATCTTGTAAACCATTTAGCTTGCGGCTAATTGATGATGAAGATGTGGAGGTGGCCTCGGAAGACCTCAATCTGCACAAAAGTACATCAACTTCTTGAGCGATCAGGTGTGGCCTTGAGGGGAAGCTGTTAGAGCGAGTGTGGAAAGCCATTTCTTCTTTGTGATTTGAGAAATTGAGAGAAAATAGGAGAGAAGATTTTGTAGTTATGTATTATTGTGATTGATGAGTTTTTTGCATATGCGTATGCTTAATATAGTGTCGGTTGAGGAAGGGGACATGGAATCTCATCCACTACAATCACTAGCCAAAAGGATAACATGATTTCGATTGGATCTATATGTTTCCCTAGGAATGTCTATGCCATGTCTCTTCCTACTCCAGCATTCCAACTCAAGAAGTGATATATTTAGCATGTATTATCTTAGAGTAGCAATATTATAATTTAATTAACCATTCATTCATTGATATCTAACACATAGAAAGTTCCAGCCATCCTTCCTATATGCTTGATCATTTAAATAAAAAATCATTTATGATGATCTATGTGATTAGTTAGTTCATCTTATTTTGCACGTCCCTGACATGATTGTTGCGCACGGAGCAGACAAGATCTGCAATCTGTATTAAATTGTGACTGCGATGTAGAAAACTGGTAAGTGCCGGATTAGTTAGGCGATGTCCATGCAGTGTTTCCCCATCACTGGTTTCTCAGCTCATATAAAATCACTTATCATTTAAGCTTTCGGATGATGCTCCATAATATTTATATTTAGGTTGACACCTTTTCCTCACACAAGAAAAAGCAAACACCTATTATTTTTCTCTTCTGTTTCATGCAATAGCAATAATGGGATGACATGTTTGAACTTTCACAATAAAGTAAGTTTAAACCTTTGAGTTAACTGCCATTGTTGAACTATGTTTCCATGAACAAGGCAGAGATGAAACCATCTGTGAATGTTTCCTAAGTTTACAAGGAGTAACTATAATCTGTGGTTATAGTCCTTTAGGTTTGACTGTGCTTGTGGTGAATCATACATGAGTTTTTCACCATCACGTTGACATGCTAAGAAGAGTAATTAAAAAAAAGAAAAAATTCAAACATGCCAACATTTTTCTTTAGACAAATATAAACAGGCTGACCATGAGCACATAGTTGCATTTCGCCCATAAGAACATCTACAATCGCACTATTTTTTTCAAGTTAAAATTTACGTAAAAAGTCTAGAAAACTATTTTAAAATATGAGAAATCTGTACATGCATGGAGGATAATGAAACTTGATAGTAATGCAACTAACCAAAATCCTCCATGAGACTGGTGTCAAAGAAGGTGAACACAACTAGTGAGGAATCACTTTCAATCCATAATGAATGCATATCTATATCCCAAGCTAAAGATACAACATGAATAACATCGTGTAATTCGGCATCCAAAGAAGAGGACAAACATATTGAACCTGAAAAATAACCCAGAGAATGGCTCATAAAATCCCGAAAGATACCACCAAATGCAGCCAATTAGGGGAACCTCTTGCATCACCGTTAATATTTACTTTGATCCAAGAATGAGAGGGAAGGCGGCACAATGCCTCAATAATTTTGAAGCCTTAGCAGAATGTCTATGAACAACAAAATTGATCGTCCACAAAATTCTTCATAAAGCCAGATTAAAGAGAATCATTTTCAAGGAGTTGGAATTTAATAGATCGTACAACAAAATTGATGGAAGCGACCTCCTTTTGAAAACGAAGAGTGTCGCAAGCATGCTTAATAGAATAAAAACCAAATCCAACCACAGTCCAACAAAGTAGCTTTACTTCGGCACCAACTTTTTTGTAAAGGAGAAAAAGCTAAAAATATCTTGAAAAATATATTGAACTCTAATTAAGTCCAAAACAGTAGATCAAATTTGACATGCAAAAGAGTACACAAAGAAAATATGCAAACCAGTTTTCATACGTTCACAACAAAGAGAGTACATAGACATTACAGAAAAACCTATTCACCACTTGAGATTATCAGTTAAGATCTTACCATTAAATACTTCCACAGTATAACATAATTACAAGGACGAAATCAAGAGTGCCAAACCCATCAATCCCATTGAACTGCTGGTTGTTTACTACACTTAATATCATAAGTCAAAGATAAAGAAATATCACAATTAGAAGCAGACATCCAAACCAGTTAATTGGTCATCAATCCTAGACACTGAAGGAAGTCCAGTAGAAGAAATATCATTCCAAATGGGGGCTAGCCATGAATGTAGAATAGGTGGGGAGTCCAACAACCATCTACAATATAGTAAAGAATTTAGCTCGAAAAGTCTTGCACATCAACAATTGGAAAATCTATATCACACCCCAGCCCATGAATAAGGACTATTTACGAATTAGGGTGTGAGCCATATCTAAGCTATATAAATAAATTCTATAACCAAGACATGGTTGGAAAAAATGAAAATTAATATTATTGTAACTAAAACAAAGTACACCAGACAACACTAGTTAATAACTTTTACATAATAAATGCTTGAATTCACCATATAAAAATTATCGAATACACAACGGAATTACATTAGGGCACAAATTACTTCACAAGTGAAAGTACTAACAAAATAATAATTGAAATGAGTAATTCTTGCAAATGCATAAAATTAATATATGCAAATGAGATGGATGAATGTACTCACTCCCCTTTAATCTCGCTAACACATACCTGAGACTCCCAAGCCTGCACATCTCATACCATGCTTAAACCACTTGGCTCTGAATACCTTAGAATGTAAGTCAACTCCCGTTCATCCCTTAAGCCTAATTTTCATACTTTAATTCATAATTTCCACTTTATATATAGGTACTTTCCCCAACGTCCAATTGTATACTCAAGTCCTTTCCCCTACGCCTAACAAATACATGTTTCAAGATTGAATAAATACTCAACTCAACACTACTGAAAACTTGAACACAACACTATTTTTCTTGCTTTGTGATGCTTATGCATATGTAATGTAACATAGATATCAATAACCACATTTTATCTAATTTTTTTGTTGTTTTTTGTTGTTTTTTTTTATAAAACCTCGACAGTATGAGGGGAATTTTATTGATATTGAAAAAGAAGTTACACCTAGTAGGGGGACATAAACCTATCCCCTCATAATATAAGAAAAATGGATAAAACTACATCAAAAAGAAAACCGAGGGGGGGGGGGGACATAAACCTTACCCTTCTAGAAACACAAATAATTAAAATACAAGGAAAAAAGGGGGGACATGAAACCTATCCCCTCTAAAACCAAACCTAAAAGACTAAACCTACAAAACAAATTAAGCAACATCACAAGGTTAAGAAAAAAAAAAAACCAAGAAAGTGAGTCAAACATGTATGTCGATATGCAAATTAATTTGTGAAGCAGTAGCCAGGAAAGCCAGCATAGTCTAAAAACAAAGCAGCACGAGCCGTAAACGGAGAAGAATCATGCCATATTAAAGTTGGTGAAGACAAACCCATGTTAGCAAAATTGTCAGCAACAACATTTCCTTTGTGATATATGTGAGAGGCATAGAAAGTCATCTTCCAAATGCGGTCTAAACAAATAGACCATTGCGTACAAAGAGGCCAAGGAGGATCAAAATCAGTCGATTGGAGAGCAGAATGACACTAGAAGAGTCACTTTTCAACTAAAGGCAATGCCAACCCCGCTGATATGTAAACTCTACAACCATCTGTACTATGTTTAATCCAAGGAAATCAAGGAAAAGACCAAAGCACATGAAGAATAGTTGGCGCCTTGCAAGAGATAGGTTGGATCCCCAAAGAAGAAATGATATGAGTGTCAAAACCTTGGGAATAACTAGGAATAAATTTCCCACCATGAAGGATCCCATAATTGATGGACAAGCAAAAAATAAACTTATTTCGAGCTTTCCAAATATCCAAAATAGTATAAAGACCTGCAAAATCCATTATTGGAAAAAAGGCTTATGTATGTAGGCATCCCAAAAAGAAACCAGAGAATATGAAAAAAGACAAAGAGGTACCAAGTTGGCATGCTAAGGTATCCGACAACCGAAGAAAAGATGAATAGTAGATTCCTCAGAATTATGACAAAAACAACAAATGGACGCTAAAGAAATACCACGTCGTTGTAGTGCACATTCGGTAGGAAGTTTATCATGAAAAAGTTGTCATGCCAAAATAGACCATTGAGGTGGGATAAAATGTCGCCAAATAACCTTTGCCTAAGCAAAATCACTATGTTTTCATCGAATAAGATGATAACTAGAAGAAAAGGAAAATTTCTCAGTAGATGTAGGCTCTTAGATCAATTTGTCATCATTTTCATTTAATGGCAAAGGTAAACGTAGAATCTACTGCACTACTGAATAAATCTACACAATAATTTGGCAAAGACCAACTTTGAGCTTCAATAACATTTGAAACCCTAGGAAGAACTGTAGGTGCAATGATTGAAGATAATGAACAACAAATAATTGGGCTATTAACCATTTGTCAAACCAAAAGAAAACTGACTTCTCATCACCAATAACCCAATGACTATTATTATTCAAAATAGGCAAAGCACTCTTCAACTTGTGCCACATAGAAGACCATAAAAAGGTATCTTGTTTTTTATAAGGTACAAGAGAAAAACGTTGACGAACGAATGAACCCCACAGAGAAGAGGATTGTAAAACATTCTAGCCAAAACTAATCAAAGGCGTCAAATTCAAAGTAGTCAAATCACGAAGACCAAGGCCACCTTCATGCTTAGGACCACACACCATACTCCAATCAATAGTTACTAGCTTTCGTGAAGCCAAGTCCTCTAATCAAATAAAATTCCGTGCACAAGCAGAAAGATGATTTAAAAGGCAAATAGGCCATTGATAAACTGAGAAGCTATGGAGAAACAAGCTTTGATAAACACATGGCACCAATTGGAGTTGTCTATCCATTAAGAGAAGTTTACCTTTCCAACTTGAAAGACGAGCTTACCACATTTTATCTGATAAGCTTGCAAGCTTCAACTTAAATCAATCTGACCGAGTTTTATCCACCTGTAGTTTTTCTTTGAACTAGTGCATGAGATAAATTAAAATGAGCTTGTAATTCAGGCCTATAAAGTTCATCAGTAAAACCCTCAGTGACATTTCGAAAGACATTAGCATTCCAAAGTTTTAGAATAAGTTTTAACAACTTAAGCTTCTGTTGAAGAATAAATATAGGACACCTATAAACTTGAATAGACTGCCGTGAATTTGTAATCAAAATAATAAAATAAGGATGGTCTAACCACATGTGATGAAAGTGAAAGGAGTTGGACCTTGAGCTGCAAACTTCAGAAAAGAAACTAAAAAAGGATTATGGTCCGAAGAATGACGAACCAAAGTAGAGCAATTGGTGATAAGCCAAGCATACAGCCATGCAAGAGAACAAAATCACCGATCTAATAACATTTCAAAATGAGATGATATGCCACGCTCATTAGTCCAAGTGAAAGGAGATTCCTTAACATCGGAACCAAACAACACTTATCCACCAGAGCTTGAAACTTCTCACATGCTATTCAATGAGGTAGAATACCCCCCGTTTTCTCATGCATGCCAAGAACTGCATTAAAATCACCCAAAATAAGTAAAGGACCAGAAAAGCCAGCACAAATTTGAGAAATAGAAAGCCATAGTTGTCCACGTTCCACCGCTGTAGTAGCACCTTAAACAAAAGTAATACAATGTCAGTGCCAGCTACCAAAAGTTGATAGTAAATGTTGACTTGAAAAAGATAATACCGTAGGGGATAGAACATTAGTTGTGTGAAAAACCCAAATATTAGGTAATCTCTGGCGTTTTTCATTTACCCCACAAAACGCATATGAATAGATTTCCAAAAAAGAGGGACGAATTTTCATTGTAGAAGTTTGGAGAAAGTTTTCTGAGAAGGCTCTGTAAAGCACGTTGAGTGGGGCAATCTGCTAAGCCCCGAATATTCCAATAAATGGTAGGAGCCATAGGCAACCCTAGCACGAGTTTGAATAGTCTCACACTTGTGCGTATGATAACCAAATTCCTGTTATTTTTTTTCGTAAGTTTCCTTTGAATGTAATTAACTGTTCATTATTGGTTGTCTTCCCTGCGACAAACAATTGAAATCTTGACGACCTTCACATATCTGATATGATTTGCACATATCCATGTGTACTCGTTCATAAATCCTTGTGAAATCACATTTATTTGATTCTTTTGCAACTTGTGATTGGACAAAAAGGAAGTTATTTTCTCAATTAATTTCTAATATGGTACCGTGGATATTATTATAATTTGAACATTTGTAACACTACGGTAGAAACAAAAGTAAATGAGTTTTCAAAGGTATTTGCTGCATTCCTCGCAAGCTGCTTGGTTGTGATTTTTGCCCACAGATGAAGGACAAAAGTGATTCAAATACTGTGACTGTGACTGTTTCAACATCTCTCAACTTGCTAACGATGGCTATCGTTTCTTGGTGGTTGTTGAGGGAGATGGGTTGGTTTTCGATTCCCTTGAGATTTGACATAGCCTTGTTGATTGTCCTTTTTACCGTCGTCCTGGATGTTAAGTACTTGACTTGCTTGTGAGTGCTCCAGATTCAACTCCCCATCTTCTTATGATTGATTGAACATCCTGAACACATTCCTTGGTTTGCGAAAGGGCATCCTTTGCACTTCCACAAACATCCAAGGGCTGAGAGAGCCGCCTAATACCTCAGTAAAGCATTTCTCATTCTGAGCTTGTGCCAAGGCCTGTTGAGTGAGGGGCAACTGATACTGAAGCAACCTCTCAACAGAATCATGCAAGTCTTGGAGACCACTTAAATTTTGGCTGATTGATGTTGATGATGTGGAAGTGGCCTGGGGAGACCTCAATCTACACAAATGCTCGTCAATTTCTTGAACAATTGGGTGTGGCCTAGAGGGGAAGTTGTTAGAACGAGTGGGAAAGCCATTTCTTCGCGTTTTGGTTGACGTACAATTCAAACTTTGATGTGTTCCCTTCCATCTGCATCTGGTTAATATGTAGTGTTGGTTGAGGGAAAGGGGACATGGAATCTCATCCACCTCAATCTCCAGTGAGAGATAACGCGATTTCGATCTGGATCTATACGTTCCCTATGTAATGCTTTTGCAATGTCTCTTGTCCGACCAGCATACCAACTCATTTTTGCATATAAAGTTTCATAGTACGCTTTCTCGGATTTCTGAAAATAAATTACGTGATTGCACGAGTGGGATCGACCCTTTGTCCAACAATATTCATCGAGAGGCGAGAAACCATCTTAGCCAACCTTCTTATATGCTTAAGAGCAGTTCTAGCCCAAGGAAAATGGACCGGGACTCTGTCCATCACCTCCAGCCCGCAAAACAGGCTGGCACCCAGCCCGCAAAACAGGCTGGCACCCAGCCCAAGCCAGGCAGCAGCTCAGCCTATTTCAGACAGACCCAGAAGCTGGTCCATTTCCCTGGCGCGTGCACAACACGCGCGAGTCTTAGCGAGTAGCCGACAGGCTTTGCAGGCGGTGGGGCCCGTGTGCAGGGCAACTTGCATTCATCCGGCTGAGGGCTACGTGGCCCTCCTCAGAGTCGTTGGATTTCCAATGGCTAGTTTTTGTAGGCCGTTGGATTTCCAACGGTAAAAAAAATTTAAATTTAAATTTTAAATTGGACCGTCCGATCACAGATCAACGGTCCACGTTTTTTTCACCAAAAATTAAAAAAAAAAAAAAAAGGCCCAACGGTCAGAAATTTGACCGTTGGCCACGTGGCAGCGTGTTGGCTGTTGGATTTGATTATTTTTCAAATCCAACGGTCCAGATTAATTACAACATTAAAATTTATTAAAAATTAATTAAAAATTGTCAAAAAAATTTTAAAAAATACAGAAAAATTTTAAAAAATTAATTTTTTTTTCTATAAATACCTAACCCTCATCTTCCACCTTACACCACATTTCAATATTTTCTACACTTTCTACACTTTCTACATTTGAATATTTGTACACTTTGAGAGAAAAAAATGACTTCGTGGAAGCTCAGTGAAGATGTTACGTTGTGTGAATGTTGGGCTCGCACTACTCATGACCCGATTACGGGTAATGAGATGGATAAGCGAGAAATGTGGAGTAAAATTACGAAATCGTTTTGCGATGTACATGGAAAAGATGCCAGATCTAGTCAAGGTCTTCAAGGTCGTTGGAAAAAACTCAACGCATCCTTTATTTGTTGGAAAAACGCCCTCTCTCATGCTTCTGGTAATCTGCGTAGTGGGACAAGTTTAGCGGATGAGGTAACAATATTTTTATTTATTTATATGCATTCCACCCACATCAATATTTTAATTTATTTAATTTCTTATGTAATTTTTATGTAATATGCATTCCACGCCCATCAATATTTTATGTAATTTCTATGTAATTTCTTATGTAATTTATATGCATTCCATGTCCATCAATATTTTAATTTATTTATTTGTGTTACACCCGTATTTTTTAATACTATCTTATCCCACATTATTATAGACACTACAAGCACAAGCATTCTACAATGCAAAGAACCATAACAAATCATTCAACAAATGGGAATGTTGGCAAATTGTCAAAGATTACCCTAGATACAAAATTGTGGCAACCGGTCCAGAAGTTGTCATGCACGGTATGGGTCTACACAGTTCGCCAGAAGTAGACACAGCCGAACAAAAAGCCAACACATTTGAAGACACGGAAGGGACGCTTAAACAAGTGCCAGAGACCCAACCCACTCGTCAGTCCCTCAGGCCTCAAGGTAAAAAGGCATCAAAGAAAAAAGGTAGTTCTTCCAAAAATGACTACACTAAATATATGGAGGAACTTACTCGTCAAGGTGAAATGAACATGGCATGGGAAAAGGCTAGAGATGAGGAAAAAACTACTGCTATAGCATCAATTATTGCAGACACTGAGGCTCGTGATGCGGCGGCTGAGAGACAAAGAGAAATAGTTAATCGAGAGAACGAGATGATTAGAGAAGCACTTCATCGAGAGAATGAGATGCTTAGAGAAGAAAGGATGGCTCAAATAGATCGTGACACTATGAACAAGTCTCTAGTAGGACTGTCTCCGAATTCAAAATATTTTTGGACATCAGAAAAAAGAGATGTCGTGCAAAGGAGGCGTGCAAGAGATGCCGAAACAAGTCAAGGGGGTTCCAGCTACAGAAATCCTAACAACCAAGATCCTAGCACCACATATCCTAACTCCACAGACTTTGTTTAATTTCTTATTTATTTTTAGAACTTTATTTAATTTCTTATGTAATTTCTTATTTACTTTTAGAACTTTATTTAATTTCTTATGTAATTTCTTATTTATTTTTAGAACTTTATTTAATTTCTTATGTAATTTCTTATTTACTTTTAGAACTTTATTTAATTTCTTATGTAATTTCTTATTTACTTTTAGAACTTTATTTAATTTCTTATGTAATTTCTTATTTATTTTTAGAACTTTATTTAATTTCTTATGTAATTACTTTATTTAAATATTTGAATAAGATTACATAAACTCACCAAATAAACATTTAAAAAAAAAACACCAAATAAAATTACATAACCTCACCATTTAAACTTAAAAAAAAAACAAACACACTAAATAAGATTACTTAAAAAACAATACACTTTATTCTTCAACCACAAGCCTTATTTTAATTATCTTCGCCTTCGTGCAATCTCCACTGATGGTCAATCAAGTCATTCTGGCGGGCTATGTGCTAGTATGGCTCTTGCAATGAAGTGTATCGTTGAACGATCAATTCATTGTAACGTCCATCCCGTTTCAACGGCTCGTGTTGCACGGGATCTTCGGTCCGGTCATGAGGATAGTAGATTTGTGTTCTTGAGTTGTTCATCGGATCCGGCTCGTATTCATCGACGGCATCATAATCATACTCGTCTTCAACAATCATGTTGTGCAGAATAATACACGTCATCATGATGGATCGAAGAGCCTCGACATCAAACATTCTAGCTGCAGCCCTGACAATAGCCCAACGAGCTTGCAGGATACCAAAACAACGCTTGACATCCTTCCTACACCCTTCTTGACACTTTGCGAAGTGTTTCTCTTTTTCACTCTGCGGGTGTGGCACTGTTTTGACAAATGTTGACCACCTTGGGTAAATACCATCTGCAAGGTAGTATGGTCCCTCGTATTTATTACCATTAACCCAATATGTGCATCTCGGCCCACCCCCTTGTAGCAGTTCGTCAAACACTGGAGATTGGGCAAGGACATTTAGGTCATTCTGAGCTCCTGGAACACCAAAAAAAGCATGCCAAATCCATGTATCAAAAGAAGCCATCGCTTCCAGAATGATGCTTTTGGCTCATTTTCTGTCGCCATAAGCTCCTTGCCACGCACTTGGACAGTTTTTCCATGTCCAGTGCATGCAGTCGATGCTTCCAATCATGCCAAGGAAGCCTCACATCTCACCCTTCCTCAGAAGCCTTCGCATGTCCCTTGTCGTGGGTTGCTGAAGGTACTCATTGGTGTAGAGGGCTTCAATTGCAGAGCAAAACCGCATCAGGGACTCCAGAACTGTTGTTTTTCCCATCCTTGGGATCTCATCCACTTGATCTGCAGATGCTCCATATGCAAGCATTCGCAAGGCAGCCGCAACTTTTTGCTCAGGAAGAAGACCTAGAACATGAAAAACATCCTCTTTTTGCACAAAATATGGATCATGGTTGCAAACATCACTCATGATTTTAGCGAACAAACTTCGTTGCATTCTAAAACGACGTATAAAAACATGATCAGGGAAAACGCTGTTGGGAATAAAATAATATTCCAAGAGATCTTTATCTCGTCTTTCCCTTCTTCTATCGATGTTTGCCGCACGTCTGGGTTTGGCTATCTGACCCATAGCTTCCATGATACGGCAGGAATGTGAGGCCCTCCGTCTTCTATGGTGATCATCCTCATCCTCCTCCATTGCGAAGGCCTCATCTCCACCTCCACCTTGGTCAAGATTGACCAATTCTTCCTGTTGTGCCAACAACCTTTTCTACTGCTCTTGCAACTGTTTATACGCTCTCTTTGAAGAAGACATGGTAAGAACTCAAGATTTGAAAACGATAAAGAAGAATTCTGAGCTAAAAAAAAGGATTGAGTTTAATGTGAGGATGGATGTAGGGATGTAGGGTTTATATGGACAAAAAAAAGAAGATGAGGTTCTGGACAATGCTACGTGGCACTACGTGATTGGTTGAAAATCTTATCGAAATCTTGGCTAAATTATTGTAAATAGGAAGTGACATGTGGCGTGTCGGGATTGGTTGAAAATCTTAGCAGAAATCTATTAAAAAAATAGTACGTTTGGATAATGACACGTGGCGTGACGAGATTGGTTAAAAATCTTATCGAAATCTTGCCTAAATTATTGTAAACAGGAAGTGACACGTGGGTTGTCGGGATTGGTTGAAAATCTTAGCGGAAATCTATTCAAAAAATAGTACGTTCGGATAATGACACGTGGCGTGACGAGATTGGTTAAAAATCCTATCAGAAATTAAAACTATTTTTTTTATTATTTTATAAAAAATTTATTTAATATTTTAAATGGACTCGGTGCCAGCGCATTTTATAGGGGTGGAGATCGTTTGTGCCAGCGCATTTTTTGATTGGGTGCCAGCACATTTTTTTTGGGGTGGAGATGCTTTGGCCTATTACTGCTGTTCATTGGGTCTATTACTGTTTAATTAAGTGGATAAATGGGCTGGGTGCTTGCGCAAAGTCTTTAGGGGTGGAGTTGCTCTAAAAGCCTCATCTAAATTATGCTAATGAAACCTTTAGTCCACTTTGTTAGTGTTAGGGCTATTCACTAATTATCCACATCAATCTTTTTATTAAAATGTGATAAATGTCTTCCCTTATTTATAGGTTTATCTTTTACTGAATTTAGAATTAAATATTATTTCTCCTTTTTCTTGCTCCTAATTTGTACATCAATTTTTTCTTTTATCTCCATCATAGGTTAATTATGTTAACTAATTTATGTGTTGTACCACAAACCACTTTTTATAGAATTCAATAAATGCTATAAAAAGTGTGTTAAAGAAATCAACCCCATCTAATTGAAAGACCTACACAAATCTAGAATAAAAAATTCTAGAACATTCACTAGAGTTGGTTAGTTAGATTATCCAAGTGAAAGTAGTCCATTGTAGAAAGGACTAGAAGGTTGTTTCTTAAATTGGTGGAAGAGTCTAGAAGAATGGTGAGGTTTCCACCAACATGCAAGATTAGTGTAGATAATTCTAACTTAGGAAGTAAGTGGAATTATCTAGATATCTCTAGCATAATGTTTCCATGCTTCTCCAAGGTTTCATCCATGCCTATAAAAGGAGAAGGCATCCACAATATATGTATCAACCAATGTAACCAACAAGAAAGAAAGAGGTAATCAAGCAAGTAGACAACCAAGTGAGAGTGAGAAGTGAGTAGTCTTGTGAAGAGTGTGAGTGGTATAGAGTGTGTGTCTAGAAAGAGTGTCATAGCTTCTAAAGAGTGTCCTTGAGAGTTTGTGTGTTGTAATATTTTGTGTGTGTAATACAAGTAATTTGTTTACTTGTTTTGTCTCTCCAACACTTGTGTTAGAGTTATATACTCTAATTTTTCCTCAACAGAGTGTTCTATAGCATTTTCTCTAGTGCTATGGTGGACCGTGCTATAGAAAGTTTTACACTTTCAACACTTTTTCGATTGATATAAAGAAATTGCTATGAAATGTTTTCTATAGCATTTTCCAAATGTTATAAGGTAATCTATAGAATTTTTCAAATGCTATAATCACTCTTCGTAGCATTTAAATATACTATGAAAAAATTGTCATAGCAACTTCAAAATGTTACAGTAGACTTTTTTTATGGCATTTTCAAACATTTCATAGCATTTGGTAGCATATAGGAAACATCTATTACATTTATGATATCGTTGTACAATCTATCACTTCGGAAACACTAACTGAACTAAGAATTTTTTTTATTACAAATCACCAATGTCATATCATCATTCAATCATTTAAAATCATATGATATCTTTACCCAAAGAGAATTGAACTAAACGAATACAACCATATACTCAAATTTTCATATCTGCCGTTTTAATTAACCATTGCATCTCGCGCTTATTGTAATATGAATCAACATAAACAGACATGTTACGCTGAACGAAAGCTTAATTAAAAGGGAAACAACCAGAGCAAAATTCCAAGAAGTATTTACAACAAGAAGCAGAGATTGAAAATAGATATGCTACTAGGTCGCTCAACAAAAAAAATAAAATAAATCCCAACTACATAAAATCCTGGCACATTATGACTTACCAGAGATTGAAAATAGATATGCCAACATATGTACGGATTAGAAAAACAATTTGGACAAAAAGAGGAATAACAAGTCGGAACCCAAAATACAGCCTACACTCTTACATTTCAAATGTCATTTTGACAGAAGCTACAACCTGCAAATTTACAGATAAATAAATAAGAGAAATTATTTGGACTCATATAACCTCTTTCTACACCCAACTTAAACTTTAAATGTGAATTTTTTTCTTCCTTATTGCATAATTACCATCAAGTACAAATATAATTAACAATAAAACTAATATTTATCAATAAACCCATCCCAAAAATTAAACCCTACCATCATACAATGTTTATCCTACCTTCATTCCGACTGAAACCCTAAGAGCTCTCATAGAGAAAAACAAGTTTTTTTTTTAGAATGGAGAAGATGGGTTTTTGGGTTTCAATTCACGGCTATCAACGCTAGAAGTTGAGAAGATTGGTTTTTGAGTTTCGCATCGTATATGGTGGCGAAACCTCCCCTGCCAATTTTGTTTCCTCGAAGGTTTAGGCAAATCTTATAATTCCATGTCTCTCTCATCCTTTCATGAAGTTTGGTTTCCCCTGCCAATTTGGTTTCCTTAAAGGTTAGGCATATACTACCTGCCTCATCTCTTTCCTGCATTTTTGGCAAATATTATAATTCTACGTTTCTCTCATCATTCCATGCAGTTTTGGCAAATATTATTTTCTGCTTCCTGTTTTCTCCTTTTTACTAGGTATATATGGAGAAGTATACAGAGAAGTAGCAATGGCATTGAGTTGATGAGGATGGAGGCTGAAGGATTTTCACCCTTTTAACCTAATGTTCTTTCAAATTCGACCAAAAACAAACTCTAAAAACTCTAATATTCTTTCTGGATATACTTTTAATTACTTTGAAGTTTGTTGTAACTTTTTGGCCATTGTTGTGCATCTAATCTTCTCAACAAACACAATAGTTCCTCAAATTCAAGCCATACAATCTGAAGGGGAAACTAAAAATGAAATTATTATTAGTATATGGAAGATTCATAAACAAGTAGAAACTTCACCAAATTATTCAATTTGAGATTTTATTTTCTAAATGGGTGTCAAGATAAATTTACATTTTGAATTGGGTTTGTGAGGTTAGTTTAGGTAGTAAATTTGGGTTTAAAGAGATATTAAGTATTGAGAGCTGCTAAACCCAACCCATTGTCTTATTTCTCCACCCACATTATATTTATACCCACTATAAAAAGTTAAAAAATTAAAATGTTATTTTCCCACCCACTATTATTCCTAAAATAACCCTATATATAATTAGAGATAAATTTCTCTTAAAAAAAAAAAAAAGAATATAAACAAACCTTCTAAAAACCGGAAAAAAGAAAAGAAAAAAAAACCATGTTTCCTTTCCATATTCCAATTTGAGTGTCCTTTTTGAGATGCATAGCAATTCGCATTGTCATTGACGTATAGTATTTTCTAGCTACTCAGCATCAATTAATTTATCTGTCCGCTATTTTCAACTTTAACCGTGTGGATGTTGTATGCTTCTAATAGATGTGGACATGGATGCTGTCAATGAAAGAATAGCTGCATTGAAGCCTGCTGGTGGGGTAAGTAAGAAATCCAAAAGGGTGTTCAAGGTGGGCAAAGAAGGCTCCACGGCAAGTGAGGAAAGGTGAAGAGGCGTCATATTTAACTCTTTGATAGAAGAACAGAATGCCCAATTGTAGCCCAATACGATAACATTATCCTTAAGGCTGTCTTGTATTCGGTTTTCCTATTATAGATATTTGAGAGTTATCTTCCGAAAATTGTAAGCGAGTACATCATATATTAACTTTGGATTCAAGCAGCATTTATGGATGATCTTCTGTTGAAATTACCCTTCTTCTCTAGGAATCCAAACTGTTAATGCCATTTTCTTCTGATGTCATTCGACGAACCGGTATGCTGTAAGTGATTTGTGCAAACTTTGTCATGCCAAGGTGATATTCCCTGTTTGTTCTTGTTCTTCTTGTCTTCAACATGGGCAATTGGATCTAAAAGAAGAGCACGAATTCTAAAGCAAAACAAGACAAAAAAAAAAATACAGAAAATCATCGAAACGCGGGAGTTTACTGGAAAAAAAAAATACTATGAATACAATCTGGAATTGTCCGACGGATAAGCACGGAGGCGTTGCTTACTAGCTTCAATTTTTGTCAAGCTCCACGATCTCTCTAGTTATAATAGTAGACCCTACAATGAGTTTGAACTGTTGTATACGATCAATGTAGGGAGTAGCCCATTCTAAACTCCATGGTTCACAATATCTTTCCCAATTTATCACTATAGGAGGAATTGGATGACCTGATTTCAAGAACACCTGCATAAAAGTACAACTTAATTAAATTACACTACAAGAAATTTATAACTTAAGTAAATGCATTCAATCCTTATAAGATCACCTGCAAAAATTTCCAACAATAAATCCTTATATACATACCTACACAAAATGATGATTGGTGAATCCAATGGTGATCTCCTTACGTGTTGCTAGTGGTATAGGTTATGTTCTAAGAGGTAAAAATGTAAGACATTGTACATCCGATAGGTGGATAAGAACCACACCATAACATGATGCAATAATATGGCCCATGTCAGTCATAGTCATCCACCGATCAATGTTTGCATGAGTTTCAAAATATCTCAATGCATGCTTCAACTTATGGACCCTATTTTTAGACCCATATAGCTTGGAGTAGCAACTTGAGTAAGTCTCTAACTCTTGTAATAAATCTTTTCGCACTTGTACCCATCCATCCTTATTATAACCCAATAATGATGCAATTGCTCTGAAACTGCAATGTTCATCAGCTGCCACATATTTTACAAGAATAATGTATGGCCTCAATGCTACTAGAAATGCATTAATTAACTCAATTGGCTTAACTGAAGAAGTGCGATGCACCTTCTCCTTTGGTTACCTCTTTTGTTTTGAACTCATTTCAGGATAAAGATCACCAAGTGAATAACTTCCTTGCTTTGATTCCACAATCTCAAACAATGACGGATCACGACGAGTAGATTTATCCACCTTTTTCCTTGGCCTACCTCTAGTCTTTGTTATCACAGATGGTTTAACAAGTGAAGTAGTGTGTGGTAATACTAACTCCATAAGTTTCCTTTTAAGGACCATTCTTGTAGTTGCATCAGATTCTATCCAACGCCTATGAAACAACTCCATCTTTGCATCATAATCGTACTCTGCTGCATTTCTTATAGGTGTACACTTCATGTCAAGTTTCCTCCAATGCGGATCAATGCTCCCAAGTGGAATAGGTTAACCATCTCTTATGTATCTAACAATCTCATAAGCACATGGTAATCCATGAGTGTCTCGTAAAACACAACCACATGCCTCGGAGTCAATACCGTTCATTTGGACAGACAACTCGTACTCTTTTAGGACTATATATAGTGCACTAATTGAGACAAAGCCACGAAGTTCCATGAAATCTGAATGTCTAAAATCATGATGCACCACTATCAAACTTTTCTCAAAAGAAGCCTTGATTTCAATGTGCTGCAACCCAAGCAGAGCATGTATACTTTCCCATGATGTCTCAAATGTTCCTTGGCTAATTCCAAGATATCTTTTTAATTTGGCATGTGAAGACTCGGCCCTGTTAAAGTAACAAGGGTTTAGCAATCTCAATAGAAAATGAAAATGAAAATAAAGTAACAAGTGATAAATGCTTACCTATTTGAGGTTGTATTCCCAAAGTGCATAAATTTATCGATCCATGTTGCAACAAACCTCTCTTTATATGGATTCAACCAATTATCTATAACATATTGAAGCATCTCTTGATACATACTGAACTCATTGCATAGTTGTCATGTTTGCCTTATGAAGTCGGCTTCAATAGAAGATGCAACCATTGTAATCCATTTCTCCAAAACTCTATCGCAATCTTCCTTGGACTTATATAATTTTTTAAACTTGGCTAGCACATTCGTATTGATGTGTCATCTACATAATAAATGCTTACTTGTACCAAATATAAGTTCAATGGCCCTCATCAAAGCCATTTCTCTATCTATCACAATAACATCAGGCATAACAATACCATCCATAAGTCCTTGCAATATACTCAAGGCCCAAACATAATTATCTTCTTGTTCCACAGAAAGATGAACAAAACCAATAGAAAATGTCATATCAATTGACGTAACTCCACCAATTTCTAACAATGGCATATGATACCTATTGGTCTTGTACGTACAATCCATAATCAAAATATTTGGAAATGCATGTAACAATTCCAAACAAGTCGGGTGTGTCCAAAACAAGTCCAAAATAGTATTAGTCTTTGGGCAACTCCTATGCCACTCAGTGTACATATGCTCAAATAGCTTACTCATCATTTGTTGCATTTGGGACTTCCCACCTTTCTCCAAAAGCCTCAAACGTTAACGTGCATTATGAATTGTCCTCAGTGTAGATACGTTTCATTTGTCTCTTTGTTTTAGTGTAGTTAAAATCTTCTTTGGTTGCACCAAACTTTTAGACATATCAGTCAATAACGAAGTCTCTTTAGAAGATAATCTACCAACAAATGAATGACCCTCCAAATGGCATACTGCTGCATGATTATGCACTCCAATAACTACCGTCAATATCCAATCATCATCAGTTGCTAGCTTTTTACCTTTTAATTGAAATGGGCATCCACATTTTTTTTGTTCCAGAATTCCTTCTATCCTCATCCTTTATGTCTTTTTTGTGAATTCGACTTACATATTGTCCACTCCTTTCACAACCCAGTGTAAGTCTAGGGCTCCTGTTATCTTTTCCACCTCGATCAGATCGCAACGTCACAATAACAAAACCATTGACCTTCCCAATTTCTCGAGCCCATTGTATTAATTCTTCTCTACTCTTGAATAACTACGTACCAAAATTGCACATTATGAATAAACATACAAGAGTATAAGTGAATCAATTACGAAGTTAAGCAAATATTACCTTATTTGTGGTAAATTCACTAGTACAGTCCACCATATGCGTAGATGCTGAATTATTACCAGATTCGTCTACCAGCTGCAAACGAATTCCACCATACATAAATAAATGGGCATTAGATCAAGTTAAAAATAGTGCCAATTAACTTAGAAAATAATAAACCCCAAATATGGCAAGAATGCTTTTCCGAGCATGATGTATATATCGACTAAACAGAAGACAACAGTATGCACAACATAAAATGAAAAAATTCAGTCACTAGCACCAGATGAATATATGTTGAATGTAAATTGAGACATGCCTTGTAAAATTTGATGAAGCTACTCCCAATTAACTCAAAAAACAATAAACCCCAGTGATATGTGAATGATGATTTGGAGCTTCCTCCTCCTCCATGCCCTTCTTCTTCTCTCTCCCGTCTCCTCTGTTTCTCACTCTAAAATACCAAAAACGAAATTAACCATAAACCATAACCCCCAATGTTGTTGTGATGAACATTTTTGTCTTTCCGAATGCTAGTTCAAAACAACCTTTATATGAGAGAAAAAAGCGGACACTACATCCCCTTGATTTAGATATACTTCGTGAAGCTTTTCTATTAAGGGAAACAAAATTGCCTTTTGTAAGTCATGATGTAAGTTTTTTTCTTGCCTCTAACGCTGTTTTTTATTAACAAAATAGAAACTAAAAAAACTTTTCAAGAAAAAAAAAATAGAGATAAAAAAGATGTGAAGTCTAAAGATATAATGTCGCTTGCTTCTTGAAATATAATTATTTTAAAATCCGTAAAATCCACGTGATTGTTTCAACGGTCAAAGTTTTATTTAAATATTTTGTTTGTTTGCATGCATTATTGGGTGAATGTGCAACTTATTTCAATTGGTTGTTGTTGAAATGTGAATAAAATTTATCCAAGTTGTGGGATTCTGAAACGCAACCAAATAAGCAGATGGCAGGAACTTCACATCGACGCTATAGAAATTTTTATGTGACTAGTTGTTACTAATATTGTAATCTATATTACATCTTAATACCAAATAATTAATTATCGACACGAAGCTTCAAATCAGCCGTATTTTTGTATCTGATATCTTGAATTATTTTTTCAAAATAAAAATCTTGGATCACAGCGGAAAGTAACACGAAAACATTTGTTTACATGTGCAAACGCATAACGCACCATTATTAATTTATCCTGCATCAAATAGAAGAGAGAGAAGAAAATGTATAAATTTACAAGGGGAAGACGATAAAAGAATCTCCATAGTCGTAAACGCCATCACAAATCTTCGTCGTTGTCATCGTCACCATCACAAAGCTCCATAGTAGACTCTGAATATCGCCATCACAATCTCTCTCTCTCTCTCATATCTTCATAATCGCGCACAGCCGCGCAACCATAATCATGCTAATGCGCATTCACAATCGTACTCTGGTCATATTAGATGAAATCATATGCTTATTCCATTGTTTCATCTGGCTTTGGTTGTAGAAATTCTATTTGCATCTGAAACATTTTCTAAATTAGGGTTTCTAGATTAACTAAAGTTTCATATATATATATATATATGCTCTTGGATTGGTAATTAGGGCTTGGGTTTGATGAATCTCATGTATGCTCGTTCATGTCTTCTATCCCCCTCTCATTCTGTGATTTTTATCTAACATAGTATAATTTTGCTTCTTTTTATTTATTTATTTTTTTTTTGTGTAAATATTCTGATAGAAGTAATTTTGTGACTTGAATGGTTATGCAATTAACCTGGTTTAGTTAACATTAATGCTTAAATATAGGTGTTCGGGCAAAGATTTCTCTGGAAAGGGATCCTCGGACCTCAGCACAGCTCCCCAAGGGATTGGCACTTTGGATGTGTAGTTGGGCTCATGCTTGTTGATGTGCTACAAGAAGAGGACAAAGTTAGTTATGAAATGTGCCTTTGTGGGGCCTTAGGTGTAGACCTTGAGGCTCGCAATCAAAACTAAGTACTAGGCGTGCCACTGCTATCTCAGTATAGCAGATGTATAACAAGAGTGTTTTTAGTCGATTACTTGCGCCCCAAGTTACTCGGACTTCTTGTTATCAAAGCATTGTCATGGATGGGTTAAGTCCACATTAAGTTCTTTTTCTTGCCTTGTGACCAAAGACTTTTAGTTCATAGTCTTGTATGTTCGAATGAAGGGAGTCTAGAGCCCTCTAAGTCATTTACTTGGTTCTTGATTGATTTTAATGAAAGCATATTCATTAAAATGACTAGATCCAAATACAAATGAGACTCATAAAGTAGGAAAACTGATGGAAATAACTTGAATACATACTGGAGAATGCATTAAGTAATAGATCTACAAATTCAGAAAACAAACAAAAAGCTTCAGGCAAGATTTCACCTTGTCTATCAAGGTTGAACTTCTTGCAATCACTTTTCTTTGTGTTAATAGGGGTTTATATGCTAAAAAGGGATGAATGGTAAACAAGACTACACGAGGGAATCAATACTACAACGGTTGAATGTAGCGTAACTTTAAACTAGAGAAAGATATGCTTTCTAAGGAAATCTAGACAAGGAATAGCTTGTCGCTAAAAAAGACTGAATATGGGTTGATTTCAGCTTTTGGATGCAAATCTGGCTTCAGAGCAGAGTTTGTAAGTTTGTTTGTTTGATTGGTTGAGTGTCCTTGTCTTTGGGGCCTCTTCGTCCTTTTATAGGCAAATTAGCCCGATTGTTGTAACTTTGTTCTTGCCTGAAAGCATTTGGAGGGTAGTGAGTCATCAGCATTTTACTTGTAATGCCACTAGAAAATGTTCTTTGGTTGGTAGTATGTTAGTCTCCATCACTTGTCACTTTAGTGGCAAGCACGTGACTTGCATTTTGGCTGAGAATGCCTTAATTTGGTTATGGGCTTGGTGTTGGGCTTCGGGCAAGTCTCCTTTTATTAAGTATTCTTGGGCTTTTCTTCATCTAAGTCCAATGTTCAAATATTAACCCAAACAATAAGCATGGAATGTCGCTGCAAATGCAACTTGAAACTGGACCATAAAGCTTAGACTTTGTACTCACAGTTTTAGGAGTTTCTTTAGTAGTTTGCATTACATGTTAAATGAATAAATGCAACTTGAAACTGAACCATAAAGCTTAGACTTTGTACTTCACAGCTTCCTTCAGCCTTAAGGTTCTTTATGACGCTGAGAAGGCCCTTATCGAGCTCTACAAAGCTCAATTACTGTCAAAGGCTCAATACGAGTCATTTGTTAGTTTCTTTGAGAACCTACGAGCACTAAGGGACCAACATCAAAAAGCGAAGTGGGCATCCAATAGAGTAAAATGCTTTCAAGAGAAACATGTGAAGACCTTAGCCACTCTCTAGCAGTTGGTGGAGGAATGATCATTTATGGAAGATAGGATTGTAGTAGTTGACTCTGAGATTCAAAACTGGAAGAGCAACTTTCTTCTTTGAAGGCTGAAAAGATGACCTTTGCTAGTCACCTCATCAAGAAAGTAGAAGAAATGGAGAAGATTTCTCGAGAAGTGGAGGATTCAAAGGCCTAACTCACTAATAGCAATATGTATCTAGGAGAACCAGGCCGAATTTTCACAATTATGCAAACTTATTATTCCATAATAGTTGCCTTGGCTGAGGATGCAAAGTTGTTAAGCTAGGATCTCTTGTAAACTTTTTTTTATGGAATGAAATGTACTTTCTTGTTCATCTTTACTTATCTCAATTCTTGCTTTTCATTGAAGTTTTACCAATAGTAATTTAACTCCAACCCCTCTCAACTTGCTTAGGCTTCCTCAATAAAACAATCTCTCACATCCTATAAAGTTGGATAATATTTCTTTAACAACTTAACATTAACTGGATGTTTTTGCAAGTTTACCTCCAGATCTGTCAAATAATATCCTTCCTTATCCAGTGCTTAGTGAATAATAAAAGGGCCTCCACAAGTAGAACTCCATTTCCCAAAAAACTCTTCTTCACCTCTGTCCTGGCTACTTAAAGCTTCTTCTTTTTATTCGTTGGCCAAGCTCTCCCTCTCTTGCTTCCCCTTTCTTCCATACACCAACAGTCTTTTGATTAAGGACCTAACTGCAACTACTTGGTCCTTTCTTCTTTGTTTTGACATTATTGGTGTTGGGGAGTTTGGACGATATAGGGTCTACCCCATTCTTCCTATGTAAGGAACAATCCTTGCTCCAAAAACTTTTAGGCCATCACCTTAGTTGGGTAGCTATTCTCATTAGCTCCTAAGCATTGAAGAATCCCAATACTAGGATTATAAAAGTCGGCTTCTGCCATATTAGCTATGGGGAGGAATGGTCATGACTCGGCTTCCACCATCTCCCAAAATCCTGGTCCCATAGCTCATTCCTCGTGGTAAACTGCCACTTGTTGATGTAGGGCGGAAGGCACAAAGAGACTATAATGAATCTAATCTCAGCCTAGCAAAGCTCCATAGGTGGAAATATTATCCACAATGAAGAAGGCTAGCATGATTTGCTTGGAACCCAAGTCAACCTCTAATGGCAGTATCCCATGAGTTTTGGTGATGGCTCTAGAGAAACTGGAAACTATTAGATCCATGGGGATGTGATCCTTCTCACTTCTACACATCTTTTTCATTTGCTTATACGGCAACACATTGACCGTAACTTCTCCATCGATCAAAACCCTCTTGAAGGGCATTCCCTCCAGATGAGCAGTTACATATATAGGCTTGAGATGGTTGGCTAGGGTTAAACTCATGCGACTGAAGACTATTCTGTATGAATATACTCTCTCGAGCACTTTCTTTGTGAGTTCAGGCAAACCTATTCTGCACGACTTCTATTTTCCCACTTCTTCGACACTAACATGTGCCATCATAGGCTCTGTTGCCAAGTAATCACCCTCCATTATGGTAGGTTGATCAGGCTCAGCATAAAACATGGCAGATAAAACATACGTCATGTTTACGTGGAAGTTGCTAGGTTAAGGTAAGTCTTCCTTCTTGCTTCCAATGTGGCCTATGAATTCATCTAACCAGGCATGTGCTTCTTTGGGCAGCATTAGTTCGGGGCAGTGCTTCCTCTTGAGTTATGCCAAAGTTTGGCATTTGTCCTAGAACTTCACAAAGAGTATCAACCAACAATGGTGAGGGTATCCCATTTTCAGGGGAGATAGTTCCAAAACATATTAGCTCTGGCTCCATTTTGGTGTTGGCATCATTACCATATCTTCCTGAGCTCTCTTCAAGATTCTATACTTCCCAGGATGAGGGTTTTGTGGCACATGATCTCCTTCCTTCTCTGTTTTGCTATTAGCCTTTTCTACCTCCTTTTTGGTTCTTCAATGACGTTGGTTTCTTCCCCCATAAGGCATTTTCTCAAACTTCATATTTTTAGAAGTTTCTGAGGCAGCGGGGACTTTTAATGAGTTCATATGGGCTTTGTGCTACCTCTGAACTCTCCTGATCATAGAGGCTCCCATTTCTTTGGCGGGTCTCCCATCATTTCCAACCACGTACCATTTTCGCCCAAGTCGGGCAGGATATTTCTTCATGACTGGATTCACTATCCTCTCTTTTATTCTGACATCTCCACCAACATAACTTGACTGATGTGGCCTCACGTCCAGCCATTTTGGTATTTTGGCTTTTTTGTCTTCCCCTTCTTCAGAGGCTTCATAATTTCTAAATACCTTTGACAAGCCTTTTGGTTGAGAATCTCCTCCCAACCCTTGGAAAACATTTGTGGATATCTTTTTCTCAGCTTCCCGCACGATGTATCTGTGGGCTTTTTGCTCTTTTTTCTCCTATTTTCTGATCAACTCCTGATCCATAATAGCTCTTGATGCTGGGGCTTCCAAATCATATTCACATTGACACTTGCTACACAACACCAACCCTTTAACTATAGCTGCCTTGGGTCTCTTGGGCAATTTGATAGTTCCTTCTGTCGGTCTGTCATTTGGTCGCCTTTTAGCCTTTACTTCCCACGTGGCCTTTCCTTTGCCTTCCTCAGCCCAAGTCAAGTTGATCATGTTAACTGGGGCTTCTGGGAAATGATCTGTGTCATCATATTGGCTTGGGGTCTTGTATCCAATCCCTGAACTGGACACAGTTGGCTATAGAATGATTAAAAGGGTAATGCTGCCACGCAATGCTGCCACGCAATGGTTGGAGAACTTGAAAATGTGATCTCTAGAGGACACACTGCCATCTTCTCCACTACAAGTGGGGAACGCGGGCATCTTGAAGTTAAGTGGAAAAGAATTTTGCTCATTGATATACTTAGGGTATATCTTCTGGTAGGTGATCCTGAATAGCGGGCGAGCCTGAGGTTGAGCATTATGAGCCACCATCCTT
Source organism: Pyrus communis (assembly GCF_041283825.1). Lineage (NCBI taxonomy): Eukaryota > Viridiplantae > Streptophyta > Magnoliopsida > Rosales > Rosaceae > Pyrus > Pyrus communis. Next base: position 18,601,749 of record NC_142574.1, read on the forward strand.
CTTAACTCAGTTAACTCATCTCTAAGCTGCTGGTTGCCTGCATTGTTGTATGGGATATGTAGGGTTCCCCATTTTGGGCTGCAATCATTGCCCAATAAGGTTTCCTTTTTTGGGTTGGGTTGTCTTTACTTAGCATCCCCTCCCTTACTGGCTAATGGTAGGGGCCTATAAGAAGGAGGCTTATCTACCTTGGTAGGCTCGCCTTTTCCACTAGATTTTCCGATTAACTGGGGCATTCCATACTTCCTTCTTTCTTGCCTACTCCCCTTACTGTCTAGTGAAAATAATAGGAGGTTGGGCAACTTTGCTTCTATGATCTCCTCCAACACTGGCTAACTAGCTCCAAATCCTCCCTTGTTTTTTCCTTTATCCCTCTTTTCCTCAAACAAAGGAAACAGGGGGCTAACTGGCTCTTTTTCAGGACTAGCCTTTCTCATCACTTCCCTTGCATAACCCTTTTTTGGAGTAGAATACTCCAGATCTAATCTTCTTTGCAAACTCCCTATTAAAGAACAGAGTCTGCTTACTTCCATTCTAGTTTCCAGAGTGATATTCACCATACTTTTCAGCACTTGTACCATGGTGGCTTGCAAATCTTTATTGGTTACCTTCCCTCCTGACTTATCGGTTGAAGTCGGGCTCTCTAGAATAGTTGGTCCTTGAAGGGAAGGAAAATCCTCTGGATGATTTGTCATGCTTGATCTTGGTAAACACTAGGGTGACCTGTATTCTTTGTTCCACCTGAAGGTTTTCTCCTTCCTTCTTCTTCTTGGCATACAAGACTAAATTAGGGTCCCACTGGGCGTTCCAAAACTATGTTAAGGCGAAGATTTCTCTAGAGAGGGATCCTCAGACCTCAACACAGCTCCCCAAGGGATTGGCACTTTAGATGTGTAGTCGGGCTCGTGCTTGTTGATGTGCTACAAGAAGATGACAAAGTTAGTTCTGAAATGTGCCTTTGTGGGCCTTAGGTGCAGGCCTTGAGGCTCGCAATCAAAACTAACTAAGTGCTAGTCGTACCACTGCTATCTCAGTATAGCAGATGTATAACAAGAGTGTTTTTAGTCGATGACTTGCGCCCCAAGTTACTCGGACTTCTTGTTATCAAAGGATTTTCGTGATGGGTTAAGTCCACATTAAGTTCTTTTTCTTGCCTTGTACCAAGGGCTTTTAGTTCATAGTCTTATATGTTCAAATGAAGGGAGTCCAGAGCCCTCTAAGTCATTTACTTGGTTCTTGATTGATTTTAATGAAAGCATATTCATTAAAATGACTAAATCCAGATACAAATGAGACTCTTAAAGTAGGAAAACTGATGGAAACAACTTGAATACATACTGGAGAATGCATTAAGTAATAGATCTACAAATTCAGAAAACAAACAAAGAGCTTCGAGCAAGATTTCACCTTGTCTGTCAAGGTTGAACTTCTTGCAATCACTTTTCTTTGTGTTAACAAGGGTTTATATGCTAAAAAGGGATGGATGGTAAACAAGACTACACGAGGGAATCGATACTACGATGGTTAAAGGTAGCATAACTTTAAACTAGAGAAAGAGAGGCTTTCTAAGGAAATCTAGACAAGAGATAGCTTGTCACTAAAGAGGATTGAATCTGGGTTGATTTCAGCTTTTGGATGCAAATCTGGCTTAAGAGCAGAGTTTGTATGTTTGTTTGATTGGTTGAGTGTCCTTGTCTCTGGGGCCTCTTCATCCTTTTATAGGCAAATTAGCCCGATTGTTGTAACTTTGTTCTTACCTGAAAGCATTTGGAGGGTAGTGAGTCATCAGCTTTTTACTTGTAATGCCACTAGAAAGTGTTCTTTGGCTAATAGTAGGTTAGTCTCCATCACTTGTCACTTTAGTGGCAAGCACGTGACTTGCATTTTGGTTGAGAATGCCTCAATTTGGTTATGGCCTTGGTTGTGCTTCGGGCAAGTCTCCTTTTATTAAGCATTCTTGGGCTTTTCTTCATCTAAATCCAATGTTCAAATATTAACCCAAACAATAGGCACGGAATGTCGCTGCAAATGCAACTTGAAATTGGACCAAAAAGCTTAGACTTTGTACTCATAGTTTTAGGAGTTTCTTTAGTAGTTTGCATTACATGTTATATGAATAAATGCTTGCTATCCATTACCGTTTAGGGGTTAGTATTTTCCAATTCATATCTATTAGCATTTAGGGCTTACTGTTTTCTAACCAAGGAAAAAAGGAAGAATGCACCACAGTGCAGGCGCTGTACCAAACAATGGAGGTTGTTTCTAGGAGTTTCTAAGAAAGTTTTCTTTTACAGAGTTATCATTCATTTCACGTTTGACGTGATGCAGGGGTTAGTGTTTTCCAAATTCAATTAGTTTGTTTGATAAATTACTTAGTTGTGCTTACTATTATGTAGTTTAGTTGTTTGGAAAAGCCTATATCGAAGTTTAATATTGATATGCATGAACTCAACTATTGTGTCAGTTTTCCGTTAGGCATGTGTCAAAAATTGCATCAATACTCCATATTTTTGTTTTTTTTGTAGCCATATTATTTTTAATTAAATACTTGGAGAGGTGTTATTCCTATACCAATGTCTTATCTTCCCACCCACCTTTTTATGAATGTTTTAATTACAAATTTGTCCATTTGTAAAATGACTTAGTTATCCCCTTTTGCATTACTTTTTTTTTTTTTAAAAGAAAAAAGAAAGTTGGGGAGTGATAACCCTCACGCTATATTTAGAAAAATTATATCCCTTAAACCCTAACTCATCATTCTCATCTCCTTTCATTCAGAGAAAGCAAAAAGAATGAACTTAGAAGATGACGTTTCTATGGAAGAAGTAAATAATTATGTCTCCGTCGAAAAGGTAAAAGATAATTTTATGTGGGTCACCTTGATTTGTCGACATGTATATGAAATAGTGACACTAAAGTTTCATGTCTCAAATTAATCATGCGATTCTAAGTGAAAAAAAAATTAAAATACACAATAATGCGTGATATGTTTACCTGCCCCGGCCTCTGTTTAATGTAAGTCTCTCTCCACAGTTAGCATGCCAAGTTATCTTATGGTCCCTCTAACTGAAAGACAGCTAGGATATGCTTAGTGTTTAAATCATGTGAGATGAATAATAGCATTATTAATTAACTGTTGATTAATTATACTGATTAAATCCCTTGAGACAAGTTGCTCTTGACAGCCTTGAAACTTCATATAATTTGCTTGAAGAAATCCCATATGATCTCAATCGAAATTACGAAATCTCCTAAAACTTTACCTCTCATCATCTAAGTTGAACAGACATGGTTGATTTAATTGTAGTTACCACAGCTTTTGTTGCAGGGGATAATGATGGCATCAGTTAACAGAGGTTTTGATAGACATACAGTTAATTATTTTTTTTTTAATTGGACTAAAAGGACTTTTTTTCACCATTAATTGCACTAGATTGGTACCATGCACAGTATCATAATTGAAAATTTGATAAGGCAAACCGAAGATTAATGTTTGTTTTAGAGCTGGCGTGAACTCTTGGTCCAAAAAATAATGCTTTTCAAGAGAGAACAAGAGCAGTGAAAATTTAAGCAGAAGTATATATCATTTTGTATTACAGATGACAGCACATGCATATTTCATTCATGTACAAAGATCTAGTTTCTAGAGCAACAAAAATCTGGATGTTCATGATAGTACAGCAAAATTTTTACAATTAGTTGCTGAGGGTATTGAGAAGGGAAACTCTATTTTTGATTAATCGACGGAACAGACTTTCGAGTCCTTCTTCAAGATCCTGACTGCACAGTTCCAATTGTTGCAGCTCGCTTTGCACATTCTCACCGTCGACCATATTGTCAGATTTGCTTGCCTCTTGACATACAAGGGAGTTCAGTGCAGCATCTACATCAGCAAACTCATTTATGCCGGTTTTATCATCTTCATCACAAGCAACCTTTTTGGTGAGCATAAGCTTCGAAACGAAAGACCAGCTACTCATCTTTGATTGTGACTTTGCTCCAGAGATGAAGGACAAAAGGGACTCAAACACTGTGAGAGTGACTGCTTCAACCTCTCTCAGAGCACCAATCAAAGCCACGGCTACATTGTCTTTGTTAGTGGAAGAGAAGGTGCATTTCTTCTGAGAAGTCCTCAAAGTCCCCAGGGCCTTGCAAATTGCTTTCTTGACCACCTTCCGTGAGGCTGAGTATTTCCTAACCTCATTAATGAACCCGCTTTTGCCTCCCCTTCTTCTGCGCATGATCGATTGGATTTCACGTACGCATTCCTTTGTGTGTATCAAGGCATCCTTGGCTGCTGTACATACATCCAAGAGCCTAAGAGAACCATCCAAAAGCTCATCCACCCATTTCTCATTTCGCTCCCGGACAAAGGCTTCTTGGGTGAGGGGCAACTGAAACAAATCGTTCACACAATTGTGCAAATCCAAAAGACCACTCAATCTGTGGCTTATCGATGATGATGAAAACGAAGAGGAGACATCAGAAGCTGCTATTAACAAGAAGTGATCTTCACATTGTTGAAATAGCGGGTGTGGTTTCGAAGGTAAGCTTATCGACCGAACATGGTAGTTGGATTTAGGGTTTAAAGATGAGATCGAAGCCATTTTTTTTTACTTTGCTAGCAAAAGAGAGAGAGAGAGAGAGAGAGAGAGAGAGAGAGAGAGAGAGAGAGAGAGAGAGAGAGAGAGAGAGAGAGAGAGAGAGAGAGAGAGAGAGAGGTTTTGGAGACTTGAAGTTCAATTTTTGCAATTTTAAGTTTGCTTATGCTTTCCTTAAACACCTACTCTACATATATAATGGGGCATGCAATGAGTCAAAGGGTAGCTAGGGAGACATAAAGCATCTTATCACATATTTCGATTTCGATCTATACGCTTTCAGTGGTGTTCATGCAATGTTCCCCAACACCAACACAAACTTCAACTCATAACCCTATTATTTTAACTCGATCATATCCCAATGTATCTCCAATTCATAGCCAGTGAGATTTGCTTCATGTGATAAACTAGTAGTTAATGATGGGGCTGCACGAGGGGGCTGCGTTTAAATAATCATGCAAAATTAATTCAAATTTGCATTGTGTAATGTAAACTGTTTAGAGAGATGCAAACATAAACCCCCACGTGGTTGGCATGCCTACCTCTTCAGAAGACGAGGAGGCCGCTTCACGCGTGTGCAGTGTGCACATGAGAATTTGGAGCCGGCCCGTTGTACGCCTCTACGCCAGTGATTACAATTACCTGTCAATCATCATCATCACGTGTGGTTTCTTGGTTGTACAACAATGCTTGTTTTATCTTTTCCTGCTCCCAAATTTTTAATATTTCATGCATGGTCTTATGGTCACGTTAAAATTTCACTTTTTGATCAATGGTTAACCATGTAACTTAGGTTATACCTTTTGTTAATAAGACAAATGGCTGCTTTTTGTAGTCAACTTGATGAATGGATTGCCTAATGATGTTGTTGGTTACGCCCCATTTCGAAGAAAAAAACTAAAAATAAAAAGTGCTAACTTTTACAAGGTTGGATAATACTTGCATGCTTCATGTGGACTGCAGAGGGTGCGTTGTTGGCAGTATCGCCAATATCCTTCAATTGCCGAGTCAAAAGGCCCACACGCCCTAACAAGGCCCATTGCTTGAGGTACAAGGCCAACAGCGCATCCTGTAGCTCTTTTCAACATGTTGACTGTAGCTGGAGACTCATGGTTCTTGTCTTGACTTTCCTTGACCTTTAAGGCCTTGTTTATTGCCCTCTTGATATCCTTCCTAGAGCTAAGGTATTTTCTAACCTCAATCATGAAGCTCGTGTCATCTCCCCGTCTTCTACGCATAATTGATTGAAGTTCGTGTGTAGAATCTTTTGTTTGTGACACGGCATCCTTAATGATTCCACACACATCGAGGAGTCTCAAAGATCCATCTAGTTCATTGGTCCATTTTTGTCCGCGCTCTTCGGCAAGGCTTGTTGCGTTATTGGCAAAAGAAGAAAATATTTGACACAGCTAATAACTTCTGGGTTTCAGAATTATTAACTTAAAGAAGTAAAGCAAGGCTATATTATGGACCTTGAACACCTATTTTTGGTCTGTATTTGTCCATCTAATTAGCATATATTTATTACTTTGAATGGCATGGATTGTTGTCCATCGAGACAATTGGAATCTTGATAGCCTTGACTTTTGACATAATTTGAACCAATCACATGTGATGTCACCAGGAACATTTCACTTACTACTCTGAATTTACCTCTTAGGCTTGACATTGGGAAATGATAATTCATTCAATTATTCGCCTGATAATTGGTCAATAATGACAAGTTCATTTTCTTTTGATTTTTAGATTCGAGTCGATGAACAAGATGATAATCGGAATATACATAGAGCGGTAATGGTTAAATTTTGGTGAGTACTTGCAAGAGTATAGGATCTATTCCGAAATGAAAGCTTTTGAACAAAGAACAAGAGTAGTTGAAATTTCAAGTAAATGAGTATATCATTAATTGTATGGGAAGATTATATACAAGTGTATGGTTTTCATGTACAAAATCGAAAAACATAAACATCTAATGATTTAGGATGTTGAGGAGGGATACTCTTGTTTTGATCAACTGCCTAAATAGGCTGTCAAGTCCTTCTTCCTGACCTTGAATGCATGACTCCAGCATCTCAAGCTGGTTCTGTGCGTTATTGGATTTGCTTGTCCTATGTAGTGCAGTATCGACTTGTGCAAACTCATTTGCTTCGGTTTCTTCACATGCAACCTTTTTAGTGGGAATCATCTTGGAAACAATTGACCAGCTGCCTGGCTTTGACTTTGGCCCAGAGATGAAGGACAGAAGTGATTCGAACACTGCGAGAGTGATTGCTTCAACATCTCTCAACTTGCCAACAATGGCAACAGTCTCCTGGTCGTTGTTAAGGGAAGAGAAGGTGGTTTTGCTATCGATTCCCTTTAGATTCTTCATAGCCTTTTGGATAGCCTTTTTAACCATCTTCCTGGAGCTCAAGTATTTGTTAACCTCACTTGTAAGAGCTTCAGACTCACCTCCTCGCGTTCTTCTTATGATCGATTGAAGATCCTGTACATATGCCTTTGTTTGCAAGACAGCATCCTTGGCAGTGCTGCAAACGTCCAAGAGTCTGAGAGAGCCATCTAATAGATCATTGGTCCATCTCTCATTCTGCTCCTGGGCCAAGGCTTGTTGTGTGAGGGGCAACTGAAGCAACCTATCAACACAATCATACAAGTCTCCGAGGCTACTTAGGTTGTGGTTGATTGATGAAGAAGATGTGGAGGTGACTTCGGAGGACCTCAATATATACAAATGTTCATCAACTTGTTGAACGATCGGGTGTGGCCTTGAGGGGAAGCTGTTAGAGCGAGTGTGGAAAGTCATTGCTTCTTTGTGATTTGAGAGAAAAAAGAAATGAAGACTTTGTAGTTAATGTACAATTGAGATTGATGAGTTTCTTTCCATATGCATCTGCCTAATATATAGTGTTGGTAAAGGGAAGGGGACATGGAATCTCATCCACTTCGATCACAAGCTAAACGTAACATGATTTCGATTTGGATCTATATGTTCCCTGTCAAATGTCTATGCAATGTCTCATCTCAGACCAGCAATACCAACTCATGAGCCGATCCATATTGCATATAAAATGTCAGAGGGCTCTATGCAATGTCTATGCAATTCCTTCACATGATTCTTTGCCAAGGAGGAGGCATGATTTGCAAAATACATTAATTTGTGGCTATGCGTTGAGTTATTTGTCATTTAAACTTTTTTATTATTTTGCATATAAAAATAAACAAGAGAATCAAGCCCTCTTTTTGAATGAGATCAACTGACGATTATTGATTATCTTCCTTGAGACAATTGGAATCTTGACAGCCTTGACATATTTGATATAATTTATATAAATCCCATGTGATCTCATTCATGCATTTTCATAAATTTTGAGAAATTACAGTTAATTATTTCATTTTTCTGCATGATGGAAACATAGTGCATGCATGGTCCTAAAATAATGCAGACCTTGCCTGATGCTTGCTCAAAGACCTGCAAATGATTTGATGATAATTTAACGAATCACATACTTTATTATTTAGGGTGATTTTGTATAAAAATCAATCAAAAGTTATGATACTAACAATTGGTCAATTAAATTTATTGGAATTATAAATAGGTCAATGAGACTTTAAGATACATTAAAACACCTCAATCAAATTAAAATTACAAATGACGCCATTACTATTTAAAACACCAAACCTTTCGATCTCCTTCATTGTAAATCACGCCTCCCACCACCCTCAAACTTCAACCTCCCTGCCTCCCACCACCTTCAACCTCTATTTTTCAGACATTGCAATGCAGTGTCTGCTTCATGTTATGTGATTGTGCATTCATATTCAAATAGGTTTGTGAATTCAGACACTTCGTTGCAGTGTTTGTTTCATGTTATGTGATTATGCATACGGATTCAAATATGTTTGTGGATTCAGACACTGCAACACAATGTCTGTTTTCAGTTATGTGGATTCAGACACTTCGTTGCAGTGTCTGTTTTCTATTCTGTGATTGTGCATTAAGATTCAAATAGGTTTGTGGATTTAGACACTGCAACGCAGTGTCTGTTTCTTGTTCTGTGAATTCAAACACTTCGTTGCAATGTCTATTTCCTGTTCTGTGATTGTGCATTGAGATTCAAATAAGTTTGTGGATTCAGACACTTTGTTGCAGTGTCTGTTTCCTATTCTGTGATTGTGCATTGAGATTCAAATAGGTTTGTGGATTCATACACTGCATCACAATGTCTTTTCTTGTTATGTGAATTCATATAGAAAACCAACAAAGAAGAAGACCGGAATCGCAGGGGAGGTGGCCGGAAAACTTCAAATTGCCATAACGGGTTCATTTCTCAACCAAATTCAAAGATTCAAAAGCCAAAATAAAGCTCAAGAGGTAAGGAATAGAAATATACGTAACTGGGGCTGAGGCATGGCCGTAGTTGGCCAGAAAATACCTGCAACCTTGCGGGTCCTTCGTAGGAAATTGGGGAAAAGTTCTTTGAGTTGATTTTCGTTTAACCTTCACCAAATCAAACGGATTTTCACATTCAAACTTTGGCATAAGATCAGAACCATAAAAGGAAGAAGTTCATGAGTTCCCAACCCTTACCTAGTTGAAAAATCACGAAGCCTCGTCGGAAAATATGGAGGTAGAACTCTGAGTTCGAGTTCGTAACCTGGGGTCTCGATTTTAGTACTGAGATATTGGTGGACTTTGTTGAGGTCAAGGAGGCCATGTTGCAGTCATAGAGAGAAAGAGGGAAGGATAAAAGAGTCAAATTTTAACTACATATAATGACTTAAAGCTTACATGGCATTCATCATTAACCTATGCCTAATTAATAAAAATATATCATTGATTAAGTCTAAAACAAAAACATGTCATTATATATGACTAAATAGTAAAGTTTTTATTGACTTTTGGCTAAATTACCTTATAATTTAATTACCTGCATAATTGAGTTCATGCATTAATTAATTAGGCCTAAACATATAGGGTGGGTGGCACAGGGTCAATGTCACTTGTGCTATTGCATATTTAAATTATTTGCGATAATTAATTAATCAGTTGCCTGTGTTGCAATGCAGGTGTGGGAAGAGACATTGCATAAAACATCGCGTAAGATCTAAATTGAAAACATGTTACATTTGGCTGATCAATCAAATCTATCCTCAAACAACACTATATATTAAGAAAACGAAGATGAAATGTATATTGGAACATTAACCGCAACTCTCAAGGTCTTCGATCTCTAACTCTATCTTTTCATTTAACACACAAAGACGCAATGGCTTTCCACACGCTCTAACAGCTTCCCCTCAAGGCCACACCCGACACTAGTAGAAAAAACACTTTGCGCGATGTAGGTACCTTCGTCGTGCAAAGTCAAAAATGGTTGCCTGAAAAATAACGCAACGAAACCTTCGTCGTGCACTAACTGTCCCACCAAGGCAATGACAGTAAGATTTTCGCGACAAAGAAGAAACATACGTCGTGCAAAGTGGCTTAGTGGCTTTGCACGACATAGGTTTCTTCTTCATCGCGCAAACCCCTTTCTTTTGTTTTGGTCAAAATTTTTTTAATTTTAGTTTTTAATAAATATTGTAATTAAATTCTAAACAATAATTAATTAACCAAGGAACAATATTTAATTATAAAATATATGAAAATGTACATACAAGATATTCTAACAAAAAAAAAAAAAAAAACTTACAAGTACTCTTCTAGGTTTGATACATCAGGCTATTGGGTATCGGCAAGACGAAGTGGCTCGGACATCAAAGGTGGAGCAAGATCAAGTGCTGGTAGTGAGATTTGGAAGCTGGACTTCTGTATGGCTCGTACAAGGTCTCTCATCTGCACGGCATAGGTCCTTATCTCCTCGTCCTGGACCGCAAGCTAACCCTTTAGGGTTGTCACTTCCTCCTTTAATGCATCGACCTCTGCTGTGTTCGATCTGGAAGAAGAGGCACTCATCTCACGAATCTGCACTTTCCCCATACACCGAACAACCTTGCCATGACGACGATTGAAGTTCTGATCCAGGAAATCAGTCAGGATCTGAAAACCTGCATCCACGGGTACCGTGACATCCTCGATCGAGGTCTCCGCGGGAAGTTGCGATGTTGCTTCTTGGAGAACAGCAGTGCGCTTTTCCACCATAGCATCTTGTAATAATAAAGAAAAAACATATAATGTTTAATAACAAAATATAAATAATATTTGAACAATTCATAAATATAGGAATAATAACAATTACATATACTTACATGAAGCTGCTTAGTTGTCTCATCACCAGGTCGAACGTAAACGTCCTCGAACAGGTCAATCTTTGGGAACTTAGAACCCTCATGAAGGAAAAAAACATTAAGAAAATTTTATTAATCAATAATAATAAATAAATTGTATAAAATTTCAAAATTAATATACTTTTACCTAACTCCGTGCCTCAAGCCTATATGAAAAGGGCTTCGAACCGGAATGGTGGAGATGTGTCTTTGACTCTCGAGCTTTCTTGCCAGCAACAGATTTCTTCTGTTAAACACACAATATACATGTTAGTGCGACTATTTGAAATAAATTAACAAAAAAAGCTTAAAAAATAACTAAAACAATAATAAGTTATTATTAAAATATTTTGTACATACCACAAAATTTGGGTTCGTAAAATGTTTGCAGAGCCACTGCCATTCCTCTGACCGGTCCTGCAACTCAATTGGGCAACCATGAAGGCGAGCAATCTCTAGATCATCCCATAGCTTAAAATGTGTGTGAAGATTGTTCTTCCAATGTTTGTACGGGGTTGCTAAGGTCTCCTCTATGTAGGTCATGGCCTCGAGGGATATGTCCTGAAGATCATAAATGACCTACGAATATGAAAAATAATAAAATAATAGTAAGAAATTTAAATATTAAGATAATATATTTTGGTTTTTAATATTTGTAAACAAAATTAAAAAAATAATAAAGGCTAAAAATTAATATACCGACAACTTGTCTTGCACCAGTTTCTTCGTCTCCTCGGGAATTTCTGCCCAAGACTCCCACTGCATAGGACAATTTTGTCGAATAACAACACCATAACTACTAATGATGCTGCTATGTTGCTGTGAGGTAGCCGCTCCACAATGTCACGGGTCATACGCAATCTTGATCTTGGAGGCGGCCTGATGTACTCTCTGTGCCTGCTTCAGCGTTTGACTACGCCCCTTGGTGTTTTGTTTAGCTGGTCAAAAATACTTAAATGGTGAAAACCCTACGCTTAAATTTGTACAAAAAATTCGACACAACCTCCCCTAATAGTATAGCATTTCCCAAAACCTTAAAACAGTAAAATAACAATAATTCACAACCTACAGCACAATTTCACAGTCCAGCAAATTTTGACCATCATAAAAATAATAGTTTTAAAATGAAAAAAGAAAATACAACGTAGTGAGAATTAGAAAAAACTACCTGGCTGGGAGGACTCACCCTCGATTAGGATGCTGAGGAAGTGTGATCAGAAGGCTTCGGCTTGCGGCTGGTGAGGCCGCCGTGCACTGAGCGGTTGAACCGACACTAATGGCGTCGATGAGATGGGCACCTGGGACATCGTAGGAGTAGCCTTAGTAAGGCATGTACCAATGATCAACCGCGACATCTATACACCTTTTGAACCATAAAATTATAACATTAGAAACTAATCCTTTCCTGCATTTGTTCACACACAGACACACACACACATATATATATATATAGCAGTAGTGCAACGGTAGAAACAATACTAATTAAAGATGGTTAATTGCCAAAAATTAGGAGCAAGAGTTCCTGTAGAATTGAAAGTAACAGCAGATAAACTTAACAAATCCCAATAAGCAACTAAAATAGGAAGTACTCTATGGTTAATAGCCAAAAATTAGGAGCAAGAGTTCCTAGATTGCAGGCTGTGTTTTTCAATTACTATGGGGAACTTGCGAAGGCTCTTGAACACTTTCTTGAATGTGCTCTAGTAAGAAGTACTCTATGGCTGTTTTTTTCAATTACTATGGCTGTTTTTTTCAATTACTGTGATTGTTTTTTTTTTCAGGATGTACTCTAGTAGGATCCCTGATAAGGAATCTGTCATAGCAAAGTATACTTTTCGTTCTGTTGTTAAGTGTATGTATATAGTAGAACAGTTATTTCTTTGACCTTTTGGATTTATAAGCAAGTACTTGATTGGTTTAGGGATAATGTACTTGTACTGATTTTGTTTCCAAATTTTAAATTTGGGCCTCCATTTTGCTTTAGTTAATATGGAGGCTTCCAACTTCCATTGAGGACCATAATTCAGAAATTGAAAATTGGGACCTCGGAGCTAGGATTTATATTTCAAGTTCATTGCAGGAAGTGAACGATACCATGAATGAATTGGTATGATAGCTTATCCTACATGTAAGACTGACCCAACAAACCAATCAACAAAAAATGCATACCCAAATCAAACATCACAACATCAATCAAAACACACAAGAAACTTACAGATTGAGCTATTCAAACCCTATATCGAAATCTAAACGGAAAACAAAACCCACAGATAAGAAACTCACAGATTGAGCTATAAAAAAAAACAAAACAAAACTGACCCACATGAAAAAAAATCAAATCTAATGGTTATTATCTCATTCCACCCACATCAATCGCAGTCCAAAAAAACCCTAATTTCATAGCCATAACAGCGAAACCAGCATGAAACGACTGATATCAAATCAAAACGACAACAATCATATCCAGAAACCAAAAATCTAATCAGCAATTACCATCAATCTAATTAGACCGTATACTTACATGAACAAAATTGACCGGCGGTCGGAGAAACTAATGGGCGATTGGGCGGGAATGCCTTGTGCAAGCTGAGCTGAGGAGGAGATTTGGCTGGAGTGGAGGAGGATTTGGGTTTAGGTTGGGAAGAGAGAGAGGATGAGGAAAGTCAGCTGGAGTGGAGGAAGAGAAAGAGGATGAGGTGGAAAGTCGGCTGCAGCGAGAAGAGAGAGGTAAGCGAGAGGAAGGATTTTGTGCAAAGTGCCTATTATTAAAAAAAATATGGGAAAACTTGGGAAATTTTTTTAAAGACTCCTATTTTTTACTATTGCACTGTCAAAATTATCACAAATGGTGCGATGCAGGTTTTCATTTTGACGTCGCGCAAAGTGCTTTTGCGCAACGATAACATTGTGGCGTCGCGCAAGGTTTTTTGTTTTTTTTTTTCAAAAAAAAATTATTATAAATTTTACTGAAAATTTACTTAATAAATATATATATATCATTGAACTTAACAGGATACACATTGTATGAAACTAGTTTCAACGATCCAACCGTCAAACTTGTTTGTATATATTCCGAGATTGCATACGCAAAAAATTGCAAAAGACAAACATTCAGAGATTAAATAACAGGACAAAACTTTTTTACGGTTATAAACGAAAAATCACAATTTAACAGTTATTTTAGATTTTGTTGTTTTTTACAGCTACACTCCTTCACCTTATATGAATACAACAAACTAATTTGATTGTCAATTTAAAAAATTTACACTGGTAGATACCACAAAATCTTATGTTATACTTAATGAAAGTATAAATAAACTCTAAGTGTTAGGGAATATATCGTTTTGATGGGATACGAATTGTACGAAACTAATTTCAATGATCCAAACATCATACTTGTTTGTATATACTTCAATATTGCATAAACCAAAAATCACAAAAATAAACAATCAGAAATCAAGTAACGGGACAAAACTTTTCAACGGTTATAAACGAAAAATCACGATTTAACTGTTATTTTAACTCCGATTTTGATGATCTTTTACAGATACACTCCTTGACACTATATGAGTATAGCGAACTGATTTGATTGTCAATTTAAAATATTTACACTACTGGATACCACAGAATCTTATATTATACTTAATGAAAGTATAAATAAACTCTAAGTGTTAGGAAACCTATCATTTTGATGGGATACGCATTCTACGAAACTAATTTCAACGATCCAATTGTCAAACTTGTTTGTATATACTCCAAGAGTGCATACGCCAAAAATCGTATAAAACAAACATTCAGAGATCAAGTAACGGGACAAAACTTTTCGACGGTTATAAATGAAAAATCACGATTTAACGGTTATTTTAACTCCGATTTTGATGATTTTTTACAGCTACACTCCTTGACCCTATATGAATACAACGAACTGATTCGATCATCAATTTAAAATACTTACACTAGTGGATACCACAAAATCTTATGTTATACTTAATGAAAGTATAAATAAACTCTTAAATGTTAGAGAATCTATCATTTTGATGGGATACACATTGTACGAAACTAATTTCAACGATCCAACCACCAAACTTGTTTGTATATATTTCGAGATTGCATACGCCAAAAATTGCAAAAAACAAACATTCAGAGATCAAGTAACGAGACAAAGCTTTTCGATGGTTAACAACGAAAAATCATGATTTAACAGTTATTTTACCTCCAATTTTGATGATTTTTTACAACTACACTCCTTGACCCTATATGAATACAACAAACTGATTCGATTGTCAATTTAAAATATTTACACTTACTCAAATTTCCACTTCTATTCCCCCCCAAAGCTCAACCCAACCCAATGCTAAAATGTGGCCTAAAGCCTAAAACTCAAATGAAAGTCAAATTTAGCCCATGATTTAGCCCAGGATCAGTGAGGTTGGCCCACCATATATGTATATTTTATTTTGTTTTATATTTATAAATTCATTGAATCCAACGGTTAAGATCTAATTTGATGAAATTCAACGGTAAAACAAGAAATTTAACGGTCCAAATTTAAATCTAATGGCTAAAATAATTATAAAAAAAAAAATCTTTCATCTGTTTCATATTTTTCATAGTGTTTAAGACCATCTCCAATGGTGGGCTAAATGCTAAATTACCCCCCAAATTCCCCCCCCCAAAAAAACAATCTCCAACCCATGCTAAAACATTGGGCTAAATGCCAAATGTTAAAGCTGTGCCAAATACCCCCCAAAATCCCCCCCCCCTCGTGCGACTGGATTCGCTGGCAATTAGGCCAGTCTCGGCCCGGTCACCCTCCAACACGCCCCATGTGATGCGCTTGCAAACCTTTCCCAACAGGGGTGGGCCTCGTTATCAACCGTTTGTCGGCCACCCAAAAATCCCAACGGCTATAATTTGAATCCAAGGGCTTGGTTTAACGGACCGTTGGTTGATCCAACAGTCTAGATTCAAATTTAATTTTTTTAAATATGTTATTTTAAAATACATTGAATCTAACAGCTGAGATCAAATATAATCAAATCTAACGGTAAAAAAAAAAGATCTAATGGCCCAAATTTAAATCCAACGGCTAAAATTATTTAACTCAAAATTCACCCAAAAACTCTATAAATACCTATTTATTTGTTCAAACATCCACACAAAACTCAATTTTCTCCTACAATTCTTCCAATTTATCTTTACCATTTCTTTCCATTTCCAAATTGTTCAACATGGCAAGAAAGCATATTAGAGGCCGTAATTGGACCTGTGAGGAAGATATTGCTTTATGATTGGCATGGGTTTTTGTTAGTGAAGATGATGCAGTTGGCATAAATCAAAATAAAAAAGTTTTGTGGGATAAAATCATTGCAAAGTTTCAAGAAAACTACAACGGCGGTGGGTGGGACGGTGGTGGTGTTTATGATCGGTGGAAGACTATCAACAAAGCATGCACTTTATGGAAGGGAAACTTGGAGAGAGCCGTGGTTGGCATGCCTAGTGGAAGGAGCGCCATAGAAATTGTGAGTTTTTTCTTGATATCTTATTTGTCATGTACATAATATTAGTTTGCAACTAATTATTTTTATGTATTTTTTGCATAGGGTGACAAAGCAATGGAAATTTACAAGACAAGAGTAACACCAAAAAATCAAGTTTTTAAGTTGCAACATGCTTGGGACATCTTCAAGGATTGTACGAGGTGGGGAACCGATGCAGACCAACAATGGGGAAGATTATTTCAACGTGATGCTGCACAAACAAATGTCGGAGATGAAGGTGTCGATGAAATGACCCTATCTCCTTCTTTTGCAAGGCCCCCGGGAAGAGATAATCAAAAGGAAGCAAAGAGAACAGGGAAGTGCCAAGATCCGATGAGTGGACACTTTGCTATCAGAATTGCAAAATTGAACGAAACCCATAGCGCTCGCCAAGAAGAAACGATTCGAATGTGTTTGCAAATGAAGAAAATCTCCGATAGGGAGCAAGAGAGGTTTGAACTTAATTTGATGATGGAGGACCTCAGCAAATACACTCCAGAGAGTCTACATAAAATTAAAATGTTCATAAAATTAATTTACGATAGTTTACATATTTATTTTTTCAAAAAAAAAAAATTTAAGCAAAAAAAATAGCCTAAGTTCATTCTTTAATAATCCCGGGTTAAAATTTTAAGCCAGAAGGGTTGAAGCAGAAAAGCTGTTTTTGGGCTAAAAGCTAAATTTTCCGGGCAAAAAAATTTGGCTTTTAGCGCAACCATTCGAGTTGGTCTAACGAATTTCATGGTGTCGGTTAGTGATTTTTCAATATTTGTTAGAATCTAAATATTTTTTGGTTAAAATGTTCATAAAATTAAATAAGGATAGTCTACATAATTTTTTATTTTAAAAAAAGTTACTTTAAGAAAAAAATTAGTCTAAATTCATTCTTTAATAATGTTGGGCTAAAATTTTAGGCCAGAAGAGTTGGAGCAGAAAAGTTGTTTCTGGGTTAAAACATAAATTTTGTGGGCTAAAAATTTTAGGTTTTAGGCCAAGGGTTGGAGATGGTCTTAATGAAAGTATAAATAAACTCTAAGTGTTAGAGAATCTATCATTTTTAAGGGATACGCATTTTACAAAACTAATTTCAACGATCCAACCATCAAACTTATTTGTATATACTTCGAGATTGCATACACCAAAAAGCGCAAATAATAAACATTCAGAGATCAAGTAATGGGACAAAACTTTTTAAGGGTTATAAACGAAAAATCACGATTTAACGGTTATTTTAACTCTGATTTTGGTGATTTTTTACAATTACACTCCTTGACCCTATATGAATACAACAAACTGATTCAATTGTCAATTTAAAATATTTACACTAGTGGATACCACAAAATCTTATGTTATACTTAATGAAAGTATAAATAAACTCTAAGTGTTAGGGAATCTATCGTTTTGATGGGATACGCATTATACAAAATTAGTTTCAATGATCCAACCGTCAAACTTGTTTGTATATATTCCGAGATTGCATACACCAAAAATTGCAAAAAACAAACATTTATAGATCAAGTAACGAGACAAAACTTTTCGACGGTTATAAACGGGAACTTTTCGATGGTTATATTTTAAAAAACCAAATGACATCTAAAATCCAAATGTAACCCCTTTGATTTTCTTTTCAATTGTTCCAAACTTTGAATTTTTTTTTTTTTTATATTTGCGTTGTATGTTTCGAAAATGAACTTGTGGTTGTTGATTGAAACGAGAATCACAATTTATCTTTGTTTTGTGACTCTCTGCTTTTCCAGTTCCGCTTTTGGTTTTTCCAATATATTTATAAAGAGAGAGTATAGACTTCAAACTTTTAAATTAAGGAAAAAAATATACATTGCAATTTGCAAGGTTTGTGTTTGTGTAGCACAACATTTAAAGTTCCAATTGAAAACAGAAACAAAAAATAACTCCGTAACAATTAGGCTAATAGTTCAACATCACTGAGTTCTTGCACTGGTACCTTCCATATTTCTCTGTGGGTCAAATGATTTTGATCAAGATAAAAAAAAAAATTTGGCATAGTTTACATTGCCCTGAGCAAAAACCAATAGATTGACTCCCCAAAACCAAACCATCATAGTCTGCACATGTCAAAAACAGACGAATAGGTTTCAATAGGATAAAGAATGCAGCAGCACTCCTTGGTATGCTTGGCATGCTTCCACCCTTCATATCGTTTCCCTCTATCAGACGCAAGAAACCCTCTGCACCATTTTCGAGCTCACTTGTACCTGAAAGATATTTTTCTATAGCTATAAAACCGTGACAAGAGGAAAAAAAAAAAAAAAAAGCCCCCCATGATAGATATATATCAATCAGAACTGATAAGTCATAACTAAAACACTTAATTGTACCCACATCAGAGACAACAGGTCAGCTACCCGACTTTCTTAAGTGAGGACTATTGGAAGGCACTGTGGCAACACCTCCAAACATAGAGCAAGTAGGAATTTTTCCTCCGCTAAGCCAGCCAAGAAACTACAGCAAATGAAATCACAGAGAAATTTAAAATTTCGTTATAAAGTGACCAAAAGAATTTGGAAAACCGTTGTCTTAAAGTTTGCGAAGGTGGGATATCAAGCATAACATCTTTCAAACTAATGATTCATAGATGCAATAACTTCATTCTAAGATCCCGGACGCCGTCTAAACTGCAGCTTTGTTATGTACAGTAACTAGTCTAGCTGAACAAAAAACAAAATTCAAAGCCATGCATCTGTGCAACACCATTAGGTTGTAAAATAAAATTATGGACTTCCAACGCCCAGCATTGATGGGCAACTAAAAATCCTATCATTATGCGTAACAAGCACCAAATTCACCATTTAATTAGATGCTAAAAAAATTATATCAATCCCATTTCGTTGACCAACTAAACAATCAATGAAAAAGGAAATAGCATACTAAATCATAAGAGTGAATCAATGAAAGAGGAAATAAAAAGAAGAAGAAAAAAAGTTTGAATGTCATATATGTCAAAAGTAGTTAACCAACAATATTCCACAAAGAAAACATGCGATCTCCTGTTAAGAGGAACAGCTAAGATGCAATATGGTCCTCAACCATTAGTTTTCTCCATATGCATTACATATAAATATATTAATAAGAAAAAAAACATACTTACTCAAACCCACCAGTCACTATAGAATTTCACAATTATTCAGCAAAAGTCAAAGCAGATGAAAAATATAATTCCATTTATTGTTTCCATGAGAAAAAAAATATACAACGCAATTTGCAAGGCTTATGTTTGTGTAGCATAACCTTTTAAAGTTCCAGATGACAACAACAACGGAGAATAACTCATAACAATCAGGCAAATAGTTCAAGATGACTGAGTTGTTGCACTGGTACCTGCCATATTTCTCTGTGGACCAAATGATTGTGATTAAGACCAAACCTGCAAGGAATTCAAGCGATGAATAAGGATTTCATCCAACCTGCAAGGAATTTAAGCCATGAACAAGAAAATGAGACAAAGCATATAATTTCTATGTAGAGAATAATAATTTGAGGGGAGCAGATAACAACGTACTTCCATCATTGTTTTGAACTCATCCCGTGCCTTTTTTAGTTTGACTTTGCCTCTCCTCAGCCTCATTCTTTTTCCTTTACAAGTTTATATTAATCCTTATTCGAATTACAATAATAACTCTCACTATCCTCACTACTATCCTTTCCAGATTCCCATTCGTCCTCATCTTCGTTTGCCTCTTTCGGTGCATTGTATTGAGGCAGATGACCAAGGTCAATTGATATTTCAAATTCGGGAACTCCAAGTACGTCAAACAGTTCTTGGACGATATTAGTATCCCGGAGTGTTTCTTCACCAATTTCTATCGAAGATGATAACTGTTGGTTAGCGACGTTGTCGTCGTTGTTATCATTGTCATCATGATCTAGTTCCGGAATATCATAGAGCCCTTTTCGATCAATCTTCTAAACAACTTTCCAACAACTGCCGGCTTTAGGGTCGTCTAGATACAATATTTGTTTCACCATAGTTGCCAAAATGTATGGGTCTTCATCGTACCAATGTCTCGTAGTGTTTATTGATAGTAAACCATGGTCTCGCTTAACACTTGTTCGGTAATGTGGGTTTGTATCAAACCAAAGACACTTAAATAGTATCACTTGACACCTGTCTTTGTAAAGCAATTGTACTACACTAGTTAGTTTGCCATAAAAATCAATGTCTTCACTGTCGACATGGACACCACTATTTTGAGTAGACGACTTGTCATCACGTGTTGCCCCCAAGAACTTGATCCCGTTGACATGACAATCTGAGAACAATTCAACGTGAAGCGGTCCTCTCGCCAAGTTATATAATTCTTCATCGTAAGAGGGTGAATTCAATTCCTTCAATTTGTTCATCTAATATAACATATACAAAAAGTTAACCTGTTAGTGTAACCAAATTTAAAGATGGGCATGAACAAGTTGTAAAATATGCTCAATTCAAACCACATACAACTTACATGTGCGTGAAACCACGAAAGAAGCAAGTCACGGTGCTTCTTGGCATATAATTGTGAAGGATGTTCCCCCTTCATCAACTGTTCATGTTGTTCAAGGTATGGCAAAGCATCGTCACAATTGTTGAGTATGAACCAATGCGCTACCTCTATGTCCTTTTTGGTAAACGATTCGCCTTTTACAGGATCGCCGAATGGTCGCGCAATTTGGGCAAAAACAGACAGTTTCTCTTTTCTGACACCACCGTCGTTATTGCGTTGAGGACGATTGAAAGCTATCTCAATATCTTGAAGATACATTGCACAAAAAGTAAGTGACTCATATGCGACCCATGCCTCCACAAGTGATCATTCGGGCTTTGCCCTGTTTCGAACATACTTTTTCAACTCACCAAGATATTTGCACAAATAAAATGTATGCTACAAATTATTCAAAGTGTTTTTTGATCATGAATTTGTTATATATATATATATATATATATATATATAGATGCTTAATTAAGTACCTTTCTATTGGATACATCCATCGACAATTCACTGGTCCGGCAAGCAATGCCTCATCTGGCAAGTGAATCATCACGTGAATCATACTTGTAAAGAAAGTTAGGGGAAATATATGTTCGAACTTGCATAAGGCATTCACAATGTCGTCCTGCAATTATTTAACATCTGACTTCCGCAAACACCTTGTAGTCAACTGCAAAAAAAATCTTGACAATAACATAATTGGTTTCACCACATCAAGAGGCAATAAGTGTCGAATACGAACCGGAAGAAAGTGTTGGAGTATCACATGACAGTCATGACTCTTCATGTTTGAAAATGTACACCCCCTCATGTTCACACAACGCGAGATATAAGCATACCTATTTGGAAACTTTACAGAAGAAATAAAGTTGAAAAACTCTTTTTTCCCATTTGGCTTAACTGTAAAAAAAGGGATGTCCTTTCTTCAATGTACCATCGACTCTCTTCATCTACAAGGATGACCTAATGCCCATTCGTTCCAAATTGAGGTGAGCTTCGATCATGTCTTTTGTTTTTCCTTCAATGTCTAGAATTGTCCCAACCAAAGTATCAAACACATTTTTCTCATATGCATAACATCAAGGTTGTGTCTCAATTTAAACATTGACCAGTACAGGAGCTCAAATAACATACTCTTGTGCGTCCAGTTTAAATGTGTAGTTGGTCTGGGCTTACTAACCCCTTTGCCGAAATGACCAAATTCCTAATGGTTTAACTAATCCAAAATCTCATCTTCGTACCATTCTCTTGGTCTTGGCCAAGTCACTTTTGTGCCGTGGAAGGCTTTATCATTTTGATGCCACTTGTTGTCCTAAGGGAGCCATCTACGATGACCAAGATAACAAACTTTTCTCGCATGCCAAGACGATGTTACGTTCTCCTTGCATATTGGACATGCCAAATAACCCTTAGTCATCCACCTAGAAATCATTGCATATGCAGGAAAATTGTTTACTGTCCACATCACTACTGCTCGTATGGTGAACATCTGCCTAGTATATTTATCGTATGTATGAACACCATTTAGCTCATCAACCAACGACCATAAATAAACATCATTGGACTTTCCTGGATCTTTGGTAATTAATAGTGTTAACATCATGTATTCTTTTTTCATGCACTTCCAAGGTGGTAGATTATAAGGAAACACGACGACCGGCCAAGTGCTGTGGATTTGGTTTAAAACCCCGAACGGATTAAATCTGTCGATGGCAAGTCCTAATCTGACGTTGCGCAGGTCAGCTGCAAAATCAACGTACATCTGATAGAATTCTTTCCATGCCTTTCCATCTACAGGATGCCTCATAACATCATCATTTACCTGTCCTTCTTTATGCCATCTCATGTCGATTGCGGTATGCATTAACATGTACAATCACTGCAACCTAGGCTTCAATGGAAGATAACGCATTAATTTTTGTGGAATCTTGGTCTTTCTATTTTGTGATGTTATTTTAAACCTCGTCCCATTGTAGACAGGGCATTTATCCAACGGTTTGTTCTCCTTATAGAACAATATACAATTATTTACACATGCGTGAATTTTTTCATACCCCAATCCGAGACCCTTCAACACTTTTTGGGCACTTTTATGATCTTCAGGTAAACAATTGTCCTTTGGAAGCATCCTCTTGATAACTCCCAAAAAGTAATCAAAACACTTGTTTGACAAACGAAAATTGATCTTGCCATGCATCAACTCCACAATTATTGTGAGCAACGAAAAGTTCTCACAACCCGGATATAATTCTTGCTTGGCATTTTTCAATAGTTTTTCATAGTTTTTGAATGCCTCACTGTCTATGGTTGGACAGCCGTCATCTCCCCTTTCCTGATTGGTGTTGTTCGAGGCGTATGGATAAACGTCATTTAGAATATTCAAAACTTGTTCACTACAATCCACATTAGATTCAACAGTCTCCACTTGTGTCACATATGAAGACGAAGCTTGGTCTAATCGTTCTCCATGATGATACCAAGTAGTATAGGTCTCCATCATCCCATTTCTTACTAAATGAAATTGAACATTTTCGAATGTCTCCCTCATTGAGTTGTGACACCTCCTACACGAACATTGGATATGAGTTGAACCTAGGTTGTGTCTAGTTGTGAATTCAATGAACTCATCTATTCCATCCAAGTACTCAACAGCACATCTAGTATGATTATGTATCCACTGTCTGTCCATTTTGTCTGCTATCCCAAAGAAAGTACAAGAATTACAACAACTTCAACTATTGTCGACCTTATTCCTCTGATAAGGGCCCTATCCCATTCAGGAATGCACAGTTATGTGCCGTAATTTACGATTCCAATGGATTAAATTTCGATGTGGGAAATTTTCGGCAGCATCTCCTTACAGTTAACTATACATTCCCAAACTGTCCAAAAAATGGGACAATTCAAGAATTAATTGGACCATTGTCATGCTTTCACATCCATACACGCAATCCAACTAATTCTCAAATGGGAAACTAAGCTTTTCTTGAAAAAGGTGTACGAAGTTAAGTATTATTAATTTCGTACAACACAAAACAATTTTGTACGTGATGTACAAAAATATGTGCATACAAATAAATTAAATCACAATAATTACTAAAACTAAATAAAATAGATAAAATTAATAAAGATCAATTACAAATTCAATCCCAAAAAACTCCAACATGGCAAAAAAATGGCATAGCATGCAGGCAAAGGTACACAATAACAAGTATAAGGAATATGAAGTTAGTTGCTCAAAATTTGGTGTTCATATGTGATCAGGGTGGCTATGGAATTGTCTTGAAAATTACAGCCTAATATCAAAGTGAGAACACAGATCTCGTTTATTTTCATAACCAACGAACACACCATGTTTATTCAAGTGAAATCTTTAGCTGAATGTAAATGTGGACAACAAAATGCTCAACTGATAAAACATAATGGAATTTTGGGTATGCCTATGTGTATCTAGCAGCTAAACATTATCCATGCCAACCTAACCTTCAAACTATAATAAAGCTACAAATACCCTACTTTCAGTTCAAACGCTAAATCATGCATTCAAATCCTACTAAACGAAGGAAAAAATACATTTCGGTTTCTTCTAGTTGGCAGTTTCAATGCATGAACATTGCACATAATCCCACTAGGACTCATTCTAAACCTAACCAAGATTACAACACACATAAGTGACGATCCATCAATGCCATCAAGGCATAGCTCTATAATTACCAATGGTTGTCTCCACAAAGATCGATGCACACACTTTAGTATACTAACAGCCACATGAATCTTGATTGTATAAACACCATTCACACTCACAAGTTGCTTTAAGAATTAAACATGTTCTCTTCCTATCAAAGTTCTGAGATCCGATAATGGTGGAGAATATCTTAATTTTGAACTATCACAATTTTTCACACAGCATGGCATACTTCACAAGACTACTTGTCCTCAAACTCCTCAACAAAATGGTGTGGTAGAACGTAAGAACAGACATATCTTGGAAACTACATGGGCTCTTCTAATTGGGGCTCATGCTCCTCATGCCTATTGGGCGGATGCAATTACATATTCCATTTATCTTCTTAATCGAATGCCCTCTCGAGTTCATAACTTCCGAACTCCCATGGAAGTCTTGACGGATTATGTCACTCTACCATCTTCTCTTCAATTATCACCTCACATATTTGGATGTGTGGCTTATGTGCATCTTCACAAGAATCAACAGAGTAAATTGGATCTGTGTGCTGTTCGTTAGGTATTCCTAGGATTTAATAGCCAACAAAAGGGATATCGATGTTACCATCCACCTATTAAGCATTTCTATGTCACCATGGATGTCACGTTTTCTGAAACCGAGATGTTCTTCATCTCTAATCAAACCCACTGTAGTCTTCAGGGGGAGTTGAATAATAAATACGAAGACTATAGTTGGTTTAATGTTCCACATGAACGAGACAGTTAGCATGGTCCCAGTAGTACAGGCGATATCGAGACTGAAGACTTAGGTGTTATGAGCAACCCACCTAATCGCACTTTACCAAAGGGTCGCGACACATCAATTCAAAGCCCAACAATAGGCCACTACATTGCAGTTCAGAACCCAGTAGTGGCCAATGACACAATAAGCCAAGGCCCAGTGGATCTTGACCGTGAAATCCCTGACTGAGAAATAACTCATGCAACATTGAATAGTAGGCCTACACCATTTATGGATTAAGTAGAAGGTAATGGATCCGCGAGTGATACCAAGACTGTGCAAACAAAAAATAACCCTCATTCTCCTCCACTAGTACACGCTTATGTATGTCCCTGTGGATATCCAAGAGGTACGTTCTCATACTCCAGATATTGTTGAAAATTCCTATATTTTACCTCCTAGGCAAAACCATGGGAAACCACCTGACAGGTTTTCTCCGGAAGGAAAAGTGAGATATGCAATTGCACAATATGTGTCCACTCATCGACTATCACCCAAATACCAAGCCATGGTGAATCAAATGGCTGGGATTAAAATTCCAACAAAAGTGGAAGAGGCTTTGCAAGACCTTTATTGGGTAGAAGCCATGGGAGTAGAAATGGAAGCCTTACAAAGAAACGGAACATGGAATGTAGTGTCACTACCACAAGGGAAGAGACCAGTGGGATGTAAATGGGTGTTCTAAAGGAAAAATTTTGTCCTAACTAAGAACATGTGAGAACATTTGAACACATAGGCAAACTATTAACACTTTAAAGTAGGCATGCATTCAAAAACAATTCTAAAATCCATGACTTTCATAGCCTAGTGAATGGTGTAACACAAGACTCTTTAACAACATTAAAGAGAAGAAAGGATTTTAAGATTCATTACCCTTGAAGCTCATCCTTGTTTACACGAATACCCAAGTGGAGGGCCTTCAAGTTACCTCCTAGCTCCTTGAATCTCCTTTGCTCCTTGAGGATGTGAGGAAAGGAACTCCAAAAGCACCAAAGGTTTGGTACCTCTAACTCTCCACACCAAATATGTAATGTCAAGAGAAGATGGATGACTTAGAGAGACTTTTGATGCTAGTGAAAGTCTCCCTAAGTGGCCAGCCTCTATAGAGAAAAAGAGAGAAAGTGTTTCTCTTCTTTGCCTCAAGAAAACCCTAGTGAGAGAATGTTTATAAAGTTGCCTTTATACCTCCTCACAAGTGAGTGGCAAACCTGCAATTAAGCCAAGTTTGCATCCACTCACCCTATGGCCGGTTTTGACTTAGTTATTGGGCTAATTTCCATTTAGTTTTAGTTGTCATACAACCTAAACTCAATAAGCCTTGAATACCAAAAATCCCTTTTGGGCCCCGAAACCCAAAACCAACTTAAAAGCCCAATACGAACCTTTCATAAGATTAATTAACTAATTAATTAATCTTGACCATTCTCAGTTAAACTATTTAATTGCTTATCATTCTCATTTATATTTCTTCACTTTCATTCTTACTCGGTGTACGACCATTAGGTTCTAATTAACGAGGCAGTGGGCAATTGTTACTCTTAATGATCGATTTTGAATTCAAACTACATTTCAATTCTCCCTTTGATGAAGATTAGTGTTTGCTAATTTTCAGGGCTTCCACAAACCATGAGTGACACCTAGCAGTATGTCATGGCTACCCAAGCTAAGTAAAAGTGGTTGGAGAACCTATCCAGTTACAATTACAATGCAATACGATCCTTCTCTAATACTACTCTTAATCACATTGTTTGAGTGATAGCTTGTTTCATGTCTACTATCCAATGTGATACTTCTCTATATGATTCATTTGAATATGATTTGGAACAAACTTCCTAAGTCATATTCATATACTTTGGCCAAAGACTCCCGAGTCATATCTCAGAGTATTCTCCCTCCACCATGAAAAGTTAGAGATCCCTTGTTGTGCATTCATATGCCTACATGACTAGATAGCTTGACCCCAACAATGTTGTGACACTCTTGATGGAATGTCTTTGACATGATCAAAGATCAAGGATCTAACCATTAGATATCTATGATGCCTCAGGTCAAATGACTACTTTGCATATTGCAACTTACGAGTTCTTACATGACATGTACTTTCGAACTCTCTTTTGATCGTTGTTCAGTGTACTCGATTACCTTTTAAGCACCTATGTGTTTGTTTCAGCGTCCAACTTTAAATGACTTGAGACTAGTCCTACTCACACTTGAGTTAACATAACACATACTAACCTTAGCGGATTGTCAACACCCAATTGGCAATCCTATGGCTAGGAACGTTTTAGGAATGAACATAAGAGAAAGGTCTCGTTAATTTAACTTACTTAGATCACTTCTCTCTTAGATTAAATACATTCCTTGGATTCCCTTATTGCTTAAACACATAATACAATAAATAGTGATTAACAATAGGTTTTGCCCTTTATTAAACATATAATAGTTTAACACAATAAGTATTCCAAAAGCTATTACATCAAATGAGTGGCTTTATGGGCATACTTCCAACATGTTCACCATAAACACAAGGCGGATGGATCCATTGACAGATACAAGGCAACATTGGTAGCTAAAAGGTACACATAGACATTTGGAGTTGACTACCAAGAAATGTTTGCTCCGGTCACAAAAATGAATAATATTCGAGTCCTTTTATCTTTAGCAGCTAACCTAGACTGGCTTTTGAAACAGTTCGATGTGAAGAATGCTTTCTTACATGGAGATCTGGAAGAAACAGTATACATGGATCTTTCACCAGGATATGAAACACCGAATGAAGCAAGGAAAGTATGTAAACTCCGAAATGCTCTCTACGGACTCAAACAATCACCCAGAGCATGGTTTGGAAGGTTCACTGAAGCAATGAAAAAGTACAGCTATAGACAGGGAAATGTGGACCACACCCTGTTCATTAAATGCATAGGAGGTAAAGTTACATTGTTAATTATCTGTGTGCATGATATGGTAGTTACTGGTGATCACACAAAAGAGATAAAAAGGTTGTCGGGGTATCTTTCATCAGAATTTGAGATGAAGGATCTAGGAGGCTTGAAATACTTCTTGGGTATTAAAGTTGCTCGTTTTCATAATGGTATTTACTTATCTCAGCGGAAGTATGTTCTTGATCTTCTCTGTGAAAATGGAATGTTGGCTTGTAAACCAGTTGAAACTCCCATTGTGCAAAATCATCACATGGCGATATACCAAGATCAAGTTCCTACCAATAAAGAAAGATATCAAAGATTGGTAGGACAATTGATTTACCTATCACTTACACGTCTGGATATTGCGTATGCAGTTAGTGTTGTAAGTCAATTCATGCATGCTCCTAGTGAGAATCACATGGCAGCAGTGATGCATATACTGAGTTGTCTAAAAAGTGCACCTAGTAAAGGACTGATCTTCAGGAAGCATGGACATATGAAGGTAAAGGGGTATACTGATGCTGATTAGGCAAGAAACATTACTAATCGTCGCTCCACATCAGGCTACTTTACATTCGTAGCAGGAAATCTAGTAACTTGGAGAAGCAAGAAGCAAAATGTAATGGCTAAATCCACGACTGAGGCAAAGTGCAGAGGGATGGCACATGGAATTTGTGAATTGTTATGGCTCAAGATTCTTCTCACTGAGATTGGGTTCAAACCTCAAGGAGCTATGTTGCAGCTGACTATTTTCAAAAACGCTTAACCACTGGTACTGGTACTCCAATTCAGCACCAAATTTTTGGAAATTTGGTCACTCAGCTCTTCAATGCTATCATAGGAGCAAATTTGGCCACTCAGCTCTTCAATGCTATCACATGCAGAACAATTTTGGGTTGCAGACACTGAAGCTATTTCACATACGACATCTGAGTTAGCTAATCTGGAATTGGCAAATCCATATCAAGGTAGTGATACAATAACCACAGCAAGTGGTGTAGGTTTGCACATTTCTCATATAGGAACATCAAAAGTACATACTCCTAGTCATAAACTTGTAATGAAGAGTGTGTTGTATGTTCCAAAGACTTCACAGCATCTGTTATCCATTTATTAGCTTTGTAAGGATAATAAGTGCAGGTTCATATGTGATGATGTTTCCTTTTGGGTTTAGGATAAAACTACAAAGACAATTCTTCTCAAGGGGTTGTGTATAGCTGGCTATTATCCTATAACTTTTCATATCACCCAAAAGTTCTCATATGCATCACCTCAATCATACAAATGCTTTCTTGCAAAACTTGTTAGCACAAGTGTATGGCATCAAAGGCTAGGACACATAAAATGGAATCACTTCTACAATTCTTCATCAAAATAAAGTTCTTGCATCACTAGATACATGTCCATCCATCTATACACCGTGCATAGAAGGAAAATTTACCAAGTTACCTTTTTCCTTTCCTACAACTAAGTCTGTAGATTCACTACAAGTCATACACAATGATGTATGAGGACCTGCCCCTTTGTTATCATATGAAGGATTCAGATACTATGTAACCTTCATAGATGAATGTACAAGATTTACATGGACTTTTTCATTAAATACTAAACCGGAAGTGTGTTCAATCTTTGTCAAGTTTCATGTATTTCTGTGTACTTTTCTGCAAAAATTAAAAAAAAATCCAAAGTGATGGGGGTGGTGAAGACATAAGTGCAAGATTTCAACAATTTCTATCACAAAATGGTATAATTCATCAAAAGTCATGTCTTTATACTGCAGAACAAAATGGATTAGCAGAAAAAAAAAAAAACGCAAGCACATTGTAGACTGCAATTGCATTACTCCAAACTGCAAAATTACCTAGCTATTTATGGTTTCATGCTTGTGCCACTGCAACGTACCTCATTAATAGAATGCCATGTGTCACTTTACAAATGAAATCTCCCTATCAATTGCTATATGGTCAAGTTTCTAACATCAATCATTTCAAAAAATTTGGTTGTGCATGTTGTCCTCTCCTGAAGCCATATAACACCTCAAAATTTCAACTAAAAATAGCAACTTGTGTTTCTCTGGGTTATGCAGGAAATTATAAAGGGTTCATATGTTTAGACATTGCCATAAATCAACTTTACATATCCAGACATGTTATTTGATGAATCAGTATATCCATATGCAAATGTTTCTGGTTTTAATAAATCACTAGTACTCACAGTCACAAGTTCATCACTGCATTTCAAACTTATATCATTACCATCCATTACATTAACCAATCAAGTCACATCACCATTTCATACTTATGCATCTACATCTTAAATCATTGAACAACTGTTTCAAATGCATCTAGTGCCTTGGATTCATTGGCTGCATCTAGTGCCTCAGATTTTTTGGAAACACATGCACTTAGTGCCTCATAATTTATTCAAATAACATCCTCACATAGTTTAGGCCATACACTAATATATTAGTCTCCAAGTCTATTGTCACGAAATAACCCACCTACACAATATCTCATCCTTGTGGATCCTTATTTTCAACATAAACAACTTCATGTTGTTCTTCCTATCCCGATGAATGTGCATCCTATGCAAACAAGGTCTAAGAATGGTACTACGAAAAGGAAGGCTTTCTCAACTAGTGTTAGTTCCTCTCAATCACCTATCTTAGAGCCAAAAACATTCAAAAATGCATCAAAAATACCAAAATGGAAGGATGCAACGAAGGAAGAAAATGATGCACTGTACTCCTATTTACAGAGTTAAGAAGAATGCAAAAGGATCTGTGGCAAGGTACAAAGCAAGGCTTATAGCTAAGGGTAATAGTCAAGAAGAGGGTGTAGATTATGTAGAAACATTTAGTCTAGTGGTTAAGCCTACAACCATTAGGTTAATCCTACCTTTAGCTACTCCATTCAAGTGGTCACTTAGACAATCGGATTTCAAATATGCCTTTTTACATGGCATTCTAAAGGAAGAAGTGTATATGGAGCAACCTTCAGGTTTTCAAAGGTCACAATCCATTCAATTATATATGTAGGCTCCAAAAGTCACTGTATAGACTTAAGCAAGCTCCAAGAGCATGGAATGAGAGATTCACTAGCTTTTGCCAGCATTAGGGTTCAAAGCTTCTCGAGCTGATCCATCTTTATTTGTTCAGCACTTTCCAAAAGGCTTGGTTATCTTGCTTCTTTATGTTTATGATGTGATTCTAATTGGTAGCTCCACTTAGTTAATATCAAATGTGATTACAAAACTTACAAAAAAAAATTAATGAAGGATTTGAGCACTCTGCATTATTTTCTTGGGTTGCAGATAAGTTACACACCAGACGGGTTGTTTGTATCATAGTCAGATAATGTCAATGAGTTAATTGACAGAGTTGATTTGCAAGATTGTAAATCCTTAGCTACTTCATGCCTACCATATCACAAGTTGCTTAAAGATGACGGAAAACCATACCATAGCCCTGATCAATACAGAATTGTAGTCTTTAATATCTCACATTCACAAGGCTTAACAGAGCCTTCTCTGTGAATCAAAACTTGCCAATTTATGCATAATCCTAAGAAATCTCATGTAATTGCAGTGAAAAGTATTCTTAGATGTCTTAAGGGCACTTTAATTTATGGTATTCATTTTAAACCAAGTCCTATAGTGATGCAGATTGAGTTGGTGGCCCAAATGACAGAAGATCAACCTTAAGGTTTGTGGTATTTCTTGGTTCGAATCCAATTTCATGTGCATCAAATAAGCAGCACACTGTTTCAAGATCATCAACAGAGGCTGAATATAGAGCCCTTGCAATCACAGCTGTAGAAATTGCTTGGATAAGACAATTGTTTAGTGATCTATATGTTCCTCTTTTTCAACCACTTATGATTCAATATGATAATGTCTCGGTTATAGCTCTATCCACTAATCTTGTGTTTCATGCTAAGTTTAAACACATTAAGCTAAACTATCACTTTGTCAGAAGAAGAGTTACCAAAAGAGATCTTCATGTGCAACATGTTTCTTCTGCAGATCAATCAACTGATATACTCGCTAAGGGCTTGTCTACGCTCTTGTTTCATCAACATTGTGACAATCTCATGCTCAATTCACTTAAGTATAAGACTGAGGGGGATGTAAAAGTAAAGACAAAGCTAAGGATCCAAGTCAAGCTAAGAATCCAAGTAAAGATATATCAGGGGTCTAGCTATTGCCACTTGTTACAATATAAGATAGAAAGTTATAAGGATTGTTACAAAGTTGTTATAGGTTGTTAAAAGTGGTTAAGGAAGTTGAAAGAGAATATTATCCATAGTCTTATCTTATATTACAAACCATGTAATAAACCAATACATATAGCTAAGTTTAAGATTACTTGATCATCAAGGAAATACAATTTCATCTTCCAAAACTCTCAAGCCCTTTTTCTACAAACTTTGCAGTTTCTTCTTCGATTTCTGCAATTTTCACATGTGTTGAGAAGTTGCTTCAGTTGCCCCTCACTCAACAAGCCCTAGCCTAAGAGGAGAATGAGAAATGGACTAATGAAATATTAAACGCCTCTCTCAGGCTCTTGGATGTTTGGTGCACTGCCAAGGATGCCCTTTCGCAAACCAAAGATTGTGTAGAAGAACTTCAATCAATCATGCAAAGAACACAGGGTGGGGGGGTTGAATCTGGATCACTTACCAATGAGGTCAAGAAATACTTTACCTCTAAGAAGACAGTGATAAAGACAAACAACAAGTATATGATCAATCTCAAGGGAATCTATCAACAAATCTATGAGATTCCACCTCCCTCAATAATGATCATGAGACAATAGCCATTGTTAGCAAGTTGAGAGATTTTGAAGCAGTCACTGTCGCAATGTTTGAATCCCTATTGTCCTACATTTTCGGGCTAAAATCACAACCAAGCAGCTGGTCACTCGTTTCCAAGATGATACAGTCAAAAGAGTTGCTTGCGAGGAAGAAACAAAAATAAATGAGTTCTCAAAGGTGGATGCTAGATTGCAGCCAGTCGTTGGACACAAGACAAGCAAATCTCATCCCCAAAGTTCAGGCAATGCACACATCTAGCTTGACAATCTAGAATCGTACATTCAAGATCACAAAGAATGCCTCGACTTCCATTTAGGCAACTCATCAAAACTAGAGTTTCTCTTCTCAATATCCTAAACCACTAGATATTAGCTTTTCAACTTTGTACATGAAAAACTTGGTAAATGTATTCAACTTGTGATATCAAAAATATACAAAAGATATACTCTTCTGCTTAAATTTCCATTTGGTTTATTCCAATTATTACAATATTTATACACGAAATCCATGCAAAAAATAACTTCCCAAAATTACAAGATGAAAATCAATTAATTAGTACTGAAATTTCCCGAAATTACACAAAGCTCAGAGGTAACTTTGCTCGAGTTATAACAATGTATGAATGAGGTCACATGGGATTTGCGCAGATCATATCAAATTGTCTCAAGGAAGATATATAATCAATAATCAATAGTCCACATGTTTAGAACTATCGTTGTATGAAAACTAATAAACATGTGCAAAATATATAATTAATGGGACAAAAACTAATGAACTACTAACATGGCAAACCCAGATCTCAAAGCTTGTTTAATGAAAAATTAAGCTGGTTCACTATCTGTGTTTACTGAACAGTCCAACTCATCTAGTTTGCAAACCAAACAGCAACTTACATTTTTGTAAATTATAGAAACACATGCATGAAACAAAGTAATGCATATTTCGCAGATCATGCCTCCTCCTTGGCAAACAATCATGTGAAGGACCTACAAAATAAGATGAATAATTAAGTTATCACACACGTTGATCAGCGTCGATGAGATAAATGGTATTTGCCCCCAATCGAATGACACTCGTGATATGGCTTATTTAATTTATGATCGTTGTCTAACATGTTAATTATGAATGGATGATTGTTACATTATGAAAGTCCTCTGGAATTTTATATGCAAAATAAATCAGCTAATAGGTGGTATGCTGGTGTAGAAACAGACATTGCGCAAACATTGCCTTGGGAATATATAGATGGAAACCGAAATCGTGTTACCTTTTGCTGTCATTGATGTGCATGAGATTTCTTGTCCCCTTCCCATAACCAGCACTATATATTAACAAGATGCACATCGAAAGAAACTCATCAATATCAATTGTACATTAACTACAAAGTCTTCTGTTCTATTTTCTCTCAAATCACAAAGAGCAATGGCTTTCCACACTCGCTTTAACAGCTTCCCTTCAAGGCCACACCCGATCGTTCAACAAGTTGATGAACAATTGTCTAGATTGAGGTCTTCCAAAGCCACCTCCACTTCTTCCTTATCCATCAACCACAACCTAAGTCGCATCGGAAACTTGTATGGTTGTGTTGATAGGTTGCTTCAGTTGCCCCTCACTCAACAAGCCTTGGCCTATGGGCAAAATGAGAAATGGACTAATGAGCCTTAGATGGCTCTCTCAGACTCTTGGATGTTTGCAGCACTGCCATGGATGCAGTATTGCAAACAATGGAAAATGTACAGGATCTTAAATCGATCATAAGAAGAACGCGAGGAGGTGAATCTAGAGCTCTCACAAGTGAGGTTAACAAATACTTGACCTCCAGGAAGATGATCAAAAAGGCAATCCAAAAGGCTATGAAGAATCTTAAGGGAAGCAAAAGCAAATCCACATCTTCTTCTCCTAGCAACGACAACGAGACTGTTGCCATTATTAGCAAGTTGAGAGATGTTGAAGAAATCACTCTCGCAGTGTTCAAATCATTTCTGACCTTCATCTCTGGGCCAAAGTCAAAGCCAGGCAGCTGGTTATTGGTTTCCAAGATGATTCCCACCAACAAAGTTGCATGCGACGAAGAAACCAAGGCAAATGAATTTGCACAAATCGATGTTGCACTACATAAGACAAGCAAATCCGAGAACACGCAAAACCAGCTTGAGAAGCTGGAGTCAGGCATTCAAGATCAGGAAGAAGGACTTGAGAGCCTATTTAGGCAAATGATTAAAACAAGAGTCTCCCTCCTTAACATCCTAAATCACTAGATGTTTATGGTTTTCAATTTTGTACATGAAAAACATACTTATATAAATCTTAGAACATCAAATCAATTATACATAATGATATACTCAATTTCAACTATTCTTGTTCTTTGATCAAAAAGCTTTCATTTTGGGAACTGATCATAAACTCTTGCTGGTACTTAAATACTAAAATTCAACCATTTCTGTTAACGGTAATTTTCCAAAGTCAAGCCTAAAGGGTAAATGTTACAGCAACATTTGAAATTATGATCGATGTCAGTGGATCACTTGGGGCTTGTGTAAACAGATCGATTATATCACATGCCAAGGCTGTCAAGATTCCAATTGTCTCAAGAGAGATAATAATTAAATCAACAAATCAAGGGCATTCGAAGGAGGATTCAATTCTCAAACGCTTTACTCAGTAAACATACGTTGACGGTCTGCCTGTTAGAGGGGCATATTGAGACTAAAAAAATGTGTTCAAGTCTATGATATGGCGTTCCTTAGAAGCTTCTACCTTCTTTTTGTTGCGCTCCAAAAAAAAAAAAAAAATAATAAAAAAATTCAGTTGCAAAGACTCATCAAATAATTTCCCAACCTCACCCATTTCTTAACATTTGGAATACAATTCAATCAACGTATAACCCACAAACATATTCAATGCAACCTTGTCATGTTTCTTCACAAAGCCATGTATTATTTTCTCATATGTGAGTGCCTTAAACCTCACACACGCCTTCAAAGCAATGAGAATGGTGAAATTATCGGGCTTTTCATCTTCACCTCTTGACTCAGATATCATGTTATGAAAAAGATACAAGGTATTTTCCCATAGATTCTCTCTACCGTAGCTCTTGATTGTGGGATTCAAGAGAGAGACGGTTGAGCGGGGTGTTTTGTCAAACACCTTACGTGCGTGACCAAGTGACTTATAAGAATACTTATATGCTATTGACCAAGTGACCAAGTGACTTATTTGTGACCAAGTGCCTATTGGGCTCTATTATCCCTCACTCAACATTGCATAAAAATACCTCTTGGCTATCATATGCTAGCCATGGTGCATAATGGCTTTAAATAGAGCCTTATAGGACTTGAAACTTCTCTGCACACCCAATTCCTCCGTACTATCAAACAACTTAACAGACTCTTGAACAATGGCAGTCTACCATAGCTCTCCTTAATGACGTCATTCTATGTCCTTTTTATTCCAAGACCAATAGAACGTCGTTTTGGCCTGGGTATTTAAAAAATAAAATGCAAAAGAAGTAGCAAAGCATAAAACATAGAAGCAGTGAAGTAGCGCAATAGATTTCGGTGGTAGTTTTGAGGACTAGAAGGGCAAAATCCTCACTCTCAAATGGTAATTTCAAGCAACTGAAGGGGCTGCCACCCCTCCTTGTCCCCATGTAGCTTCGCCCATGTCCCTTTCGTCCATAGACAACAACGATCACACATGTTCATGGTCTACATATTAAGACAAGTTAAAGGAGTCAATTTTTTAGGAAGTTGAGGTAACAGCCTGAAACGAATTAGCTATAAGGGAGTCAGCCCAACTCCTTATGAGCCCTTACAAAGTTTTTTAACTTTGCGATGTGGGACTATACTTCACATCCTCACCCTTTCAAGGTGTTTGAATCCTTGTTTCCTTTTTATCTGCGTCAAAAGCATCATAAGCAGCTGGCCTTTTGGGCATTCCAAACTTGTAGTACGTGTGGAAGCAACATAAATGTGTGCTTGAAAGTGTAACACCCCAGAAAAGTTCCAGGTTTAGGGGTTCTACTAATCTACTTACAATGGCAACCAAACAAACAACGAATAAATCATTGGACATTTATTAACACAACCGAAAGTCATACATAATTGAGTGTATCGGTGTAATGAAAAAAAATCAAACTTAATCCAAACCAAACGACTAAACTTAAAACTAGTAAGCTTCAACCAACACAAGTTGGGGCCAACTGTAGCTTATCCAATGCTTCCCCCCTTGCCTACTTCCCTTATTCACCTAAAAGTCACAAAGTAAATCATTATTAAATTTAATTATTAGATCCCGAGCCCCAAGTCCATCTTTTGATAATTAATTATATATCAAATATATATCACACTCCAAAGTTTAAATCCAAGGTTTAGGCCCAAATTTGCTCTCCTTGGTCCATTTCTCCAAATATTTTATAACAGGAACAAAGTCTTATAAAGTGTGGAAATTTTTTTGTGGTGACCAATGTGGGACAATGAGTTACAATGAGATTTTCTACCTTAAAAAAATAAATAAATAAACTCCAACATAATTTACAACCTTCAGG
Source organism: Pyrus communis (assembly GCF_041283825.1). Taxonomy (NCBI): domain Eukaryota; kingdom Viridiplantae; phylum Streptophyta; class Magnoliopsida; order Rosales; family Rosaceae; genus Pyrus; species Pyrus communis. The sequence continues at coordinate 18,639,414 of NC_142574.1, forward strand.
GAGTTCTTGTAAGCAACCTGTCCAATTCTTGATATTACTTCAAAGGGTCCATCCATCTGTACACCGTGCATAGAAGGAAAATTTACCAAGTTACCTTTTTCCTTTCCTACAATTAAGTCTGTAGATTCACTACAAGTCATACACAGGGATGTATGAGGACCTGCCCCTTTGTTATCATATGAAGGATTCAGATACTATGTAACCTTCATAGATGAATGTACAAGATTTACATGGACTTTTTCATTAAATACTAAACCAGAAGTGTGTTCAATCTTTGTCAAGTTTCATGTATTTCTGTGTACTTTTCTGCAAAAATGAAAAAACAAATCCAAAGTGATGGGGGTGGTGAAGACATAAGTGCAAGATTTCAACAATTTCTATCACAAAATGGTATAATTCATCAAAAGTCATGTCCTTATACCGCAAAACAAAATGTATTAGCAGAAAAAAAAAAAAAAAAAAACAAAACGCAAGCACATTGTAGACTGCAATTGCATTACTCCAAACTGCAAAATTACCTAGCTATTTATGGTTTCATGCTTGTGCCACTGCAACGTACCTCATTAATAGAATGCCATGTGTCACTTTATAAATGAAATCTCCCTATCAATTGCTATATGGTCAAGTTCCTAACATCAATCATTTCAAAAAATTTGGTTGTACATGTTGTCCTCTCCTGAAGCCATATAACACCTCAAAATTTCAACTAAAAATAGCAACTTGTGTTTCTCTGGGTTATGCAGGAAATTATAAAGGGTTCATATGTTTAGACATTGCCATAAATCAACTTTACATATCCATACGTGTTATTTGATGAATCAGTATATCCATATGCAAATATTTCTGGTTTTAATAAATCACTAGTACTCACAGTCACAAGTTCATCACTGCATTTCGAACTTATATCATTACCATCCATTACATTAACTAATCAAGTCACATCACCATTTCATACTTATGCATCTACATCTTAAATCATTGAACAACTGTTTCAAATGCATCTAGTGCCTCGGATTCATTGGCTGCATCTAGTGCCTCAGATTTTTTGGAAACACATGCACTTAGTGCCTCATAATTTATTCAAATAACATCCTCACATAGTTTAGGCCATACACTAATATATCAGTCTCCAAGTCTATTGTCACGAAATAACCTACCTACACAATATCTCATCCTTGTGGATCCTTATTTTCAATATAAACAACTTCATGTTGTTCTTCCTATCCCAATGAATGTGCATCCTATGCAAACAAGGTTTAAGAATGGTACTACGAAAAAGAAGGCTTTCTCAACTAGTGTTGGTTCCTCTCAATCACCTATCTTAGAGCCCAAAACATTCAAAACTGCATCAAAAATACCAAAATGGAAGGATGCAACGAAGGAAGAAATTGATGCACTATACTCCCATTTATAGAGTTAAGAAGAATGCAAAAGGATCTGTGGCAAGGTACAAAGCAAGGCTTATAGCTAAGGGTAATAGTCAAGAAAAGGGTGTAGACTATGTAGAAACATTTAGTCTAGTGGTTAATCCTACAACCATTAGGTTAATCCTTCCTTTAGCTACTCCATTCAAGTGGTCACTCAGACAATTGGATTTCAAATATGCCTTTTTACATGGCATTCTATAGGAAGAAGTGTATATGGAGCAGCCTTCAGGTTTTCAAGGGTCATAATCCTTTCAAGTATATATGTAGGCTCCAAAAGTCACTGTATAGACTTAAGCAAGCTCCAAGAGCATGGAATGAGAGATTCACTAGCTTTTGCCAGCATTGGGGTTCAAAGCTTCTCGAGTTGATCCATTTTATTTGTTCATCACTTTCCAAAAGCATGGTTATCTTGCTTCTTTATGTTTATGATGTTATTCTAATTGGCAGCTCTACTCAGTTAATATCAAATGTGATTAGAAAACTTACAAAAAAAAAAATTAATGAAGGATTTGGGCACTCTGCATTATTTTCTTGGGTTGCAGATAAGTTACACACCAGAAGGGTTATTTGTATCATAGTCAGATAATGTCAATGAGTTAATTGACAGAGTTGATTTGCAAGATTGTAAATCCTTAGCTACTTCATGCCTACCATATCACAAGTTGCTTAAAGATGACGGAAAACCATACCATAGCCCTGATCAATACAGAATTGGAGTCTTTAATATCTCACAGTCACAAGGCTTAACAGAGCCTTCTCTGTGAATCAAAACTTGCCAATTTATGCATAATCCTAAGAAATCTCATGTTATTGCAGTGAAAAGAATTCTTAGATGTCTTAAGGGCACTTTAACTTATGGTATTCATTTTAAACCAGGTCCCATAGTGATGCAGATTAGGCTGGTGGCCTAAATGACAGAAGATCAACCTTAGGGTTTGTGGTATTTCTTGGTTCGAATCCAATTTCATGTGCATCAAATAAGCAGCACATTGTTTCAAGATCATCAACAGGGGCTGAATCTAGAGCCCTTGCAATCACAGCTGTAGAAATTGCTTGGATAAGACAATTGTTTAGTGATCTATATGTTCCTCTTTTTCAACCACCTATGATTCAGTATGATAATGTCTCGGTTATAGCTTTATCCACTAATCTTGTGTTTCATGCTAAGTTTAAACACATTAAGCTAGACTATCACTTTGTCAGAGGAAGAGTTACCAGAAGAGATCTTCATGTGCAACATGTTTCTTATGCAGATCAATCAACTGATATACTCGTTAAGGGCTTGTCTGCACTCTTGTTTCATCAACATTGTGACAATCTCATGCTCAATTCACTTAAGTATGAGATTGAGGGGGGATGTAAGAGTAAAGACAAAGCTAAGGATCCAAGTCAAGCTAAGAATCCAAGTGAAGATATATCAGGGGTCTAGCTATTGCCACTTGTTACAATATAAGATAGAAAGTTATAAAGATTGTTACTAAGTTGTTATAGGTTGTTAAAAGTGGTTAAGGAAGTTGAAAGAGAATATTATCCATAGTCTTAGCTTATATTACAAGCCATGTAATAAAACCAATACATATAGCTAAGATTACTTGATCATCAAGGAAATACAATTTCATCTTCCAAAACTCTCAAGCCCTTTTTCTACAAACTTTGCAGTTTCTTCTTCGATTTCTTCAATTTTCACATGTGTTGAGAAGTTGCTTCAGTTACCCCTCACTCAACAAGCCCTAGCCCAAGAGGAGAATGAGAAATGGACTAATGAAATATTAAACGCCTCTCTCAGGCTCTTGGATGTTTGGAGCACTGCCAAGGATGCCCTTTCGCAAACCAAGGATTGTGTAGAAGAACTCCAATCAATCATGCAAAGAACACAGGGTGGGGGGGTTGAATCTGGATCACTTACCAATGAGGTCAAGAAATACTTTACCTCTAAGAAGACAGATAAAGACAAACAACAAGTATATGATCAATCTCAAGGGAATCTATCAACAAATCTATGAGATTCCACCTCCCTTAACAACGACCACGAGACAATAGCCATTGTTAGCAAGTTGAGAGATGTTGAAGCAGTCACTGTCGCAATGTTTGAATCCCTACTGTCCTGCATCTTCGGGCTAAAATCACAACCAAGCAGCTGGTCACTCGTTTCCAAGATGATACAGTCAAAAGAGTAGCTTGCGAGGAAGAAACAAAAATAAATGAGTTCTCAAAGGTGGATGCTAGATTGCAGCCAGTCGTTGGACACATGACAAGCAAATCTCATCTCCAAAGTTCAGGCAATGCACACATCCAGCTTAACAATCTAGAATCGTACATTCAAGATCACAAAGAATGCCTCGACTTCCATTTAGGCAACTCATCAAAACTAGAGTTTCTCTTCTCAATATCCTAAACCACTAGATATTAGCTTTTCAACTTTGTACATGAAAAACTTGGTAAATGCATTCAACTTGTGATATCAAAAATATACAAAAGATATACTCTTCTGCTTAAATTTCCATTTGGTTTATTCCAATTATTACAGTATTTATATACGAAATCCATGCAAAAAATAACTTCCCAAAATTACAAGATGAAAATCAATTAATTAGTACTGAAATTTCCCGAAATTACACAAAGCTCAAAGGTAACTGTGCTCGAGTTATAACAATGTATGAATGAGGTCACATGGGATTTGCACAAATCATATCAAATTGTCTCAAGGAAGATATATAATCAATAATCAATAGTTCACATGTTTAGAACTATTGTTGTATGAAAAATAATAAACAGGTGCAAAATATATAATTAATGGGACAAAAACTAATGAACTACTAACATGGCAAACCCAGATCTCAAAGCTTGTTTAATGAAAAATTAAGCTGGTTCACTATCTGTGTTTACTGAACAGTCCAACTCATCTAGTTTGCAAACCAAACAGCAACTTACATTTTTGTAAATTATAGAAACACATGCATGAAACAAAGTAATGCATATTTCGCAGATCATGCCTCCTCCTTGGCAAACAATCATGTGAAGGACCTGCAAAATAAGATGAATAATTAAGTTATCACACACGTTGATCAGCGTCGTTGAGATAAATGGTATTTGCCCCCGATCGAATGACACTCGTGATATGGCTTATTTAATTTATGATTGTTGTCTAACATGTTAATTATGAATGGATGATTGTTACATTATGAGAGTCCTCTGGAATTTTATATGCAAAATAAATCAGCTAATGAGGTGGTATGCTGGTGTAGGAATAGACATTGCGCAAACATTGCCTTGGGAACATATAGATGGAAATCGAAATCGTGTTACCTTTTGCTGTCATTGAAGTGCATGAGATTCCATGTCCCCTTCCCTTAACCAGCACTATATGTTAAGTAGATGCGCTTCGAAAGAACTCATCAATCTCAATTGTACATTAACTACCGAGTCTTCTCTTCTAGTTTCTCTCAAAACACAAAGAAGCAATGGCTTTCCACACTCGCTCTGACAGCTTCCCCTCAAGGCCACACCCGATCGTTCAACAAGTTGATGAACATTTGTCCAGATTGACGTCTTCCAAAGCTACCTCCACATCTTCCTTATCCATATACCATAACCTAAGTAGCCTCGGAGACTTGTATGGTTGTGTTGATAGGTTGCTTCAGTTGCCCCTCACACAACAAGCCTTGGCCCAGGAGCAGAATGAGAAATGGACTACTGAGCTATTAGATGGCTCTCTCAGACTCTTGGACGTTTGCAGCACTGCCAAGGATGCAGTCTTGCAAACGAAGGCATACGTACAGGATCTTCAATCGATCATAAGAAGAACGCAAGGAGGTGAATCTGGAGTTCTCACAAGTGAGGTTAACAAATACTTGAGCTCCAGGAAGATGGTTAAAAAGGCAATCCAAAAGGCTATGAAGAATCTTAAGGGAAGCGAAAGCAAATCCACATTCTCTCCTTTCAGCAACGACACTGAGACTGTTGCCATTATCAGCAAGTTGAGAGATGTAAAAGAAATCACTCTTGTAGTGCTCGAATCTCTTTGTCCTTCATCTCTGGGCCAAAGTCAAAGCCAGGCAGCTGGTCATTGGTTTCTAAGATGATTCCCACCAAAAAAGTTGCCTGCGAGGAAAAAACCGAGTCAAATGAATTTGCACAAGTCGATGCTGCACTACATAAGATAAGCAAATCTGAGAACGCGCATAACCAGCTTGAGAAGCTGGAGTCATGTATTCAAGATCAGGAAGAAGGACTTGAGAGCCTATTCAGGCAATTGATCAAAACAAGAGTCTCCCTCCTCAACATCCTAAATCACTAGATGTTTATGTCCTTCTATTTTGTACATGAAAAACATACTTGTATAAACCTTACACATCAAATCAATTATACTTAATGATATACTCAAATCCAACTATTCTTGTTATTTGATCAAAAAGCTTCCATTTTGGGAACTGTTCATAAATCTTGCTAGTACATAAATACTTAAATTTGACCATTTCTGTTCTCGGTATACCTTCCAATCATCGTCTTGTTCGTGGACTCGAATCTAAAAATAAAATGAAATGAACATATCCATATTGTCTAATTACCAGGTGAAAATCAGAGAACTGTAAATTTCCAAGTTAAGCCTAAGAGGTAAATTTTACTGCAACGTTTGAAATTATGATTGAGGTCCGTGGATCACATGGGACTTGTGTAAACAGATCGATTACATCACATGTCAAGGTTGTCAAGTTTCCAATTGCCTCAAGAGAGATAATATTAATCAACAAATCAATGGCATTCGAAGGAGGATTCGATTCTCACATGCTTTACTCAGTAAATATATGTTGACGGTCTACCTGTTAGAGGGGCAATAGAGAATAAAAAAAATGTGTTCAAGTCTATGATATGGCGTTCCTTGCTTCTTGCAATAAGATCATTCAGACACCCAGAAAATTCATAATAATGTAGATGGGGTAGACACAAATTAAAGAAAATGCACCTCCTTTTCTTGTAGCTAAGATAAAGAAGCCAATGCACACTTGCTCTGCTTATTTAGTACCATTATTGCGAATATAAGTTTGTTTTGCCATTCCGTCAATGAGACTGAGTAATACACCTTCTCCCCTACCAGTGGCAAAGCTAGGAATTCTCAAGGGGAGGGCTATTAAAGGATAGAAGCATCTGCCTTCTTTTTGTCAAGCTCCATTAAAACAGATTCAGTTGCGAAAACTCGTTAAATACTTTCACAGTCTCACCCATTTCTCCGCATTTGGGATACAATTCAATCAACCACATAACCCACAAACATATTCAATGCAACCTTGTCATGTTTCTTCACAAAAACATGTATTATTTTCTCATACAGTTTTTATTACAAATGGTCCCTGAGATTGATCAAACTCATCCTTTTGGTCCCTCACTTTCAAAATCAATAAATGTCGTTATTAACATTCACTACCCCACATCAATTTGGTCCTTCCGTTAAGATTCTATCAACTATTCTATTAGTTTGTAAGTGGGACCCACAAATCCAATAAAATGATGACACGTGGATTACACAAAATAAGGGTTTTTATCGCAAATGATCTCTAACATTGGTTCAACCCCTCATTTTGGTCCCTGAGTTTCAAAAATCATTGAATTTGGTCCCTGACTTTCATTATCGCACATCAATTTAGTCATTCCGTTAAAATTTCATCAATATGGCTCCACGTGGATGAACTATAAGAAACTATTTTTTTTTAAGAGTGAACCAATGTACGGGTATTCCGCGCTGACATTTTTCTCGCATCCCACAACCCCAATTGGAAAAAAAAAAATCAATCTAAATTCGATAAAATCGAATCCAAATTCAATTCAAAGTTGATAAGATTATAACTAACTAGAGAGAATAAGGAGTGAGTTCAGGAGGCCAAGTACTTTAGTGGTGTCATAGTGCCTTCCTTTTCTTTTTTTAGCATACCCTAATGAAGATGATGATGACTTATTTTTTTCTTTTAGTTTTGGTTTTCAATCTCTTATTTTACTTTTAGTTTTAAATCTTAAAAAAATAGTTTCTTATGGTTCATTCACGTGGCACCATATCATTGAATTAGTGGGACAAAAAATATTGACAGCACTTTAACGGAATGATTAAATTGACATGCGGTATTGAAAGTCAGGGACCAAATTTATCGATTTTTGAAACTCAGGGACCAAAATTAGGAGTTGGATCAATATCAGCGACCATTTGCAATAAAAACTTTTATTTTGTGTAATCCACTTGTCACCATTTCATTGGATTTGTGGGCCCCGTATAAAAATTAACACGGAATCTTAACTAAAGGACCAAATTGATGTTCCATAGTGAATATCAGGACGACATTGATTGATTTTGAAAGTGAGGGACCAAAATGATGAGTTTGATCAATCTCAAGGACCATTTGTGTTAAAAAAAAAAAACCCTTTTTCATATGTGAGTGCCTTAACCTTGCACACGTCTTCAGAGCAATGGGAATGGTAAAATTATCGGGCTTTTCATCAATGCTTCTTGACTCAAATATCATGTTATGGAAGAGATACAATGTATCTTCCCATCAATTCAATCTACCATAGCTCTTGAGCATGGGATTCAAGAGAGAGACGGTTAAGTGGGGTGTTTCGTCAAACCCCTTATGCACGTGACTTATCAATATGCATATTGGGTTCTATCCCCATTCAACATTGCATTAAAATACCTCTTTGGCCATCATATGCCGGTTGTGGCGCATAATGGCCTTAAATAGAGCCTCATAGGACTTGAAACTTATCTGCACACCCAATTCCCTCATACTATCAAACAACTTAGTAGACTCTTGAATAATGGCAGTCTTACCGTAGCCCTCCGTAACTACGCCGTTCTACGCTTTTTTTATTCTAGGACCAAAACAACATAGTTTTGGCCTGAGTATTTAAAAAATAAAATGCAAAAGAAGTAGCAAAGCATAAAACACAGAAGCAGTGTAGTAGCGCAAGGCGATAAAAGGGGCGGCCGCCCCTCCTTGTCCCCATGTAGCTTCGCCCATGTCCCCGACGTCTGTCATAGATAACGACAATGACACATGGTCGTGGTCTGCAAATTAAGACAGGTTGAAGAAGGCAATTTTTTAAGTTAAGGTTATAGCCTAAAACCAATTAACTATAAAGGAGTCGGCCCAAATCCTTATGAGCCCTTACAAAGTTTTTTAACTTTGCGATGTGGGACTACACATCCTCACCCTTTCAAGGTGTTTGAATCGTTGTTTCCTTTCTATCTGCGTCAGAAACACAACAACAGTAGCTGGCTTTTGGGCATTCCTAACTTGTAGAAAGTGTGGAAGCAACAGAAATGTGTGCTTGAAAGTGTAACACCCTAGAAAAGTTCCAGGTTTTGGGGTTCTAATCTACTTACAATGGCAACCAAACAAACAACGAATAAATCATTGGACATTTATTAACATAACCGAAAGTCATACATAATTGAGTGTATCGGTCTAATGAAAAAACTTAAACTTAATCCCATGGACGAAGGGAGGTAAGGTCCAGTGGGGGCACATGCCCCCTCTCATCCCTTTTTTTTTTTTTTTTTTCCCATTACGAATTATTCAATTAATCATTCCCATTTTTTTTGCTTTGCAGATTATTCAATTAATCATATTAAAAAATTCCAAAAAAATACATATCGTTTTAAAAATTGAACATCCGTTAGCATTATGTAATGGCATTTTACAAATATGCTTAAAAGGGTATGTTCGAGTTTTCACTAACACGTCGTCCTTGAAGCCCTGGAAAAACAAACACGAAAAGAAGTTTTTAATGTTTAGATTTAATTCATCTAGCAACAAATTGACTCACTGGAACTAATTGCCCGGGAAAGATTTTGGCATGGGAGAGAGGCAAACATTCACTAGTGCAACAGAAGGGCGGTTCTGTGTAAATACATTCTCAATGGTAAAGACAAATTGGATTCCCAGCTCAGATTTTATACAAATTATGGGTAGCCTCAACAACAATTGTCAATTGGTAATGGTAAATAATGTACTATCACTTATTAGTTATTACACAGAGTTGATACTCACGATCCCCGGCCTCCTCGTTGCCTCTTTTCTTCTAGCGCAGTTGCTTCGTTTAACATGTCAGCAGCATCCTTGTGCATGTCTAGCTTGGCTAGAGCAACCGATTGCATGTAGAAGGCTGTGGGCCAGTCTGGATAAACACATTGCGCTTGCATTGCATCTCGAAGGGCAGCATCTGGTTGCTCATTTAACAGGTAGCATAAACTGCGTCGCGCAAAAACAGTTGGCGACACCATAGTTCCAACATCTATGAACTGCGCCCAAAAAACAAAAGAAATGACTTCAGTGAGCATCACTACTCAAGGCCATAGTTCAAGATTATAACTCGCTGAGCCCATCCTTAACTCCGAAATAAAACAAAAATGCCTTGAACAGCTATGCTAATCAGCAAGTAGAAAGACTGCAGCAGCAGTAATTTGATTCGAAACGGTTATATCAGAAAAGCAAACATGGTAAGACTAACAGTTGGGGCCAGAAACTTTTCCACTCTTATGACATAATTTACTGGTGGAATGGTTCCGAGTCAAAAGTTCTGTCAACCTGTTCGCGTAATTCCAGCACACAAGATTAAAAATAAAAAATACACACGCATGTGCAAACAACAAAGTTATACCTGGGAGTAACAGTCAATGGCACCTTTAAAATCTTTGTCCCGGAATGCATAATCCCCTCGCTTCCTTGCCTCCAACATGTCTCTCATCTGTTGAGTCCACTCTTGGAAAGATAACTGAAGCCATCCAAATTCAAAAAAGATCTCTTAGCATAAATTGATTGAACAGGATATGCATGATGCCCTAGTACCACTTAACTACCTCATTGGTTCCTTCATCATCTCTGTAGTGCGTCATAACCAAGATCTGATGGATTGCTGTGAGGTCCATCCGAGAGCAGGCATCACCCATAGCAGAGAGGGGACGTTGTGGGGTTGAAGGGGCTTCCTCATGCTTTGGAATCCCAAGCATGACATAAGATGGAACCTGCAATCCAGAATCTTCGTAATTAGATTCTTCTTGTGAAGTAGTCCTCCTTTATCATCTTACAAGCATGACCGAGTATAGATCATATATGATCCCCTATTAGGTCATCAGATCAACAAACTTTTGGCCATGTAAGAATATGTGCATGCACCACAGGGGAATGCCTGAAGTTAAAAAGGCATCGGCTAAGGCAAGGATGCCGCTACAATCCAAATATGCCCTGTGCACGCATCATTTTCCAGTCCATGGGTATCCACTACTTCAAAAATAGTGTAAAGTGATTCCTTTTGGACTCGGCCACACTAAGCCATCAATAAACAGCTTGTGCCAGGGACATGCTAAGTCAAAAGTACAAAACCACGAACAAAGCACTGAGAAAAGAATAACAGCTTACTTCATAAACTCGACAATTTAATAATCCAAAAGGGAAAGCCTCTTACATCAGGTTTGGTCTGCAGTGGAGAAAGTGTTGCAACAAGGTCCTTTGTATTAGGCCGCTCTCTAGGTTCATATTGGAGACATTGAGAAGCAAGATTAACAACTACTGTTGCTTCCTCTGTAGAAAATTTCCCCTCCAAATGTGAATCCATTAACAGAATGATATTTTTCCCTCGTATCATATCAAGAGCCTGTTTGCATGAATTTAAATCATTTAAATACTAGAGTATGTTCTAAAAGAAGCCAGCATTAAACATGTCATCCTACACCTTAAGTAGAACTGACGTAAATTACAAAACAAATATACATACTTATCAATGTTTTCCATCAATGTAAACACTGTGAAGTATGATTATCTTACATGATGGTTAACTCTAGATAATAACAGAAACTGGTAAACAAGTCAAATTGCACGACGGAGGACACACCCAGCATATTGAAGTACTGACTTCATAATTTAGACACCAAGTTGATAGTGAAGAAAACACTTCTCATGTAATGAAACGAAAAATAAATAGAAATTTATAATTATGCAAATTTAGGAAAACCATGGAACCAGTTTTGCAATTAGATAAAATGAAGGTAGTGTTGTGTGATGAATAACATCAAGTAAAAGATGGGCAAATGATATGGAGAAGGAATCAAGTTATATAAAGAGGGATTTTGTTTGCTGATTATTTGTTTCCTATAAGATACAGAAGTTACGAAGACAACTGATGCTCAAATCCAACATGCAAGAGAGCTTGAATACACAAAGATATTTATGCATATCATATCCCAACAATCAAGTTTAATATAAGCAGATCCACTACAGCATATTTGTAATCAATTAATTTCAACTTTGAGCGATAACTAAAAATTGTCACACTCCAAGATGACTATAGTACTAAAGGCTCTAGTTTGCATAAGCAAGCAACGGTGTAGGACAGACTAACTGTAAAATGTGCATCCGACATATTATACAGCACCCCACTTACATGACTTGGAGGGATGTGCTTCCCACTTAGCAGATCTAGAAGGACAGTGCCAAAGCTATAAACAACACTTTCTGGAGTTACTCTTCCTACATTGTAAATAAACAACCAGTAAAGTCAGCACATCTCAAGCAGGAAAAGTCCTTCAGATATAGTAACAAGAAAAATAATCAAACGGATGCGTAGTATTTAGAGTAGAGAAGTTATTACCGTTTCTTAAATATTCAGGCGGCGTGTAAGCGAGATTTGTGCTGTAACTCTTCCCATCCCTACTATTTCTCATCAAGCCAAAACATGAAAGGCGAGGATCACCATCCTACAAGTCCATCCAAATACTATATTATCACCCTAAATAGTAATGGACACAGACATGATTGAAAATACATATATTTTTAACTGAGATGATCAAATCTGAAAAAGGAATACCTCGTCAAAGAGAACCCTATAAGCATTCAAATCATGGTATAACGGACGGCCCTCAGTACTACAATAATCTAAAGCTTCAGCAATATAAAGAGCCACTCTTAAACGCATGGCCCACTCAATTGTTTGATTCTCCCCTGTATGAAAAGCAGAGACCAAAAATTAATCTTCGACAAATACAGCCACTAATTCTCAATTTGGAGGAACAAAACTCAAACGTTGAATTGATTGCTTATGCAAACCTTAAGAAATTAGCAGTACGAAGACAAGACAGTACAGCCACATTAGATAGAAAACTATACTAAAAAGTAAAAACCACACCTCACCACGACTCCTCCAAATGAAAGGCAATGTTAAACATCATCTAGCATTAGCAATACTACGAGGTAAGATTAATGGCCTAACTGTTTCATGTTATAGAAAACTAATGTGAATGACATCTTGCATTTCATTGATTGTTTAAAAACTATATGTTTGGAGGTACTTCACAAAAGGGTCATTCAGAAATCTTAGAAGCTAAGCTAAAAGTAGCATTCTTGATACAACAGCTAAAGCCAAAAGACAAAAAAGCAAAAAAATGATAGATTTTGGTTGACATACAGTGGAACAAATGCTTAGCTAAAGTATCAGTAGGCATGTACTCGGCAACTAGCAGCCTCTCATCCCCATCACAGCAATACCCAATCAAATTCGCAAGCCGCCGATGCCGCAGCTTCCCAACACCCCAAGCTTCCTCCTGCAGAACCAAAACCCACAAATCATTTCACAGGTTGAATTCACATAACGATTGAAAACCCACCAAAAATAGCAAAAACTCAAAAACCCAAATGAAGCAAAAGCACACCAAAAAAAAAAAAAAAAGCTCACCGCAAACTGCTTGGGATCAGGCCACGCCATCTTGGTGAACTTCTTGACGGCGATCCAACGGCGGTTCTGCAGCCGACCCTTGTAAACAAGATTTGGGGCCTTCTCGCCACTCTCAGAGACTATGTAGTCAGAGCTGAAGTTGTTGGTGGCGGCTTTGAGGTCAGCGAAGGAGAATTCGGAGAAGGGTGGGGCTCCGCCGGTTTCTGGGTCGGATCCTGAGGTGGGATTCGGGTGGTGGGTCGGGTTCCGGCTGTTGTGAGCTAGTTGCTGGGTTTGGATTTTCTCTGGTGGTTGTTTCTCTGAAACTTTGGATTCACAGCAACCCATGACTTGGTTTTCTGTGGGGGTTTGAATTTCAGTGAGATTTTGAGCTTCTTGGAGTTGGAAAGATGGAAGCTTTTTAGAGGAAAACCTTGAGCTGGTTCCTTGCTGCCGCTGCTTTGGAGTGCCTAGTGGGTTGGAAGGGGAGAGAGAGAGAGAGAGAGAGGAGAGAGTTTCCTGGCGGTTTAATGTTAGAGGTTATGGTAATTAAAGCATTTTCTAGTTGCTACAGTTTAATTAGTTACTACCCTTCCATTATTTTCACTAATCACTTTTGGAAAAAAAATTTTTCATTTTTTTAAAAATTAAGATAATTTATGGTAAATCATGGTTATTCATCGTTTTTGAGCCCGGAGAGGCTATGGAGAGTTCCACCCTAACTATAACCACAATCAAGTTGACTCATCAACTCAAAGCATCAAATCTAAGACATCCCACATTTTTTTTTTTGTTTATTGGTAATTTGATTGTTTAAATTTTCCCTAAAAAGATATAGCTTTATTGGATTTCCTTATGCGAAGAAAATGATATGGACGCAACACGCACACTTCTGCGTCAATGTAAACATTCTAACAATATTAATCTTGTTTTTATGAAGTTTTGATGAGATATTATGCAAGTTTTTAGTGATAGTTTTACGTTTTCCCATCCGTATTTGTCACTAATCTCCTTTGGTAATGTGTTTTTTTTTTTTCAAATCTCCAAAAACAGAAAGAGTTTTATTAGATTGAGGGCAACAGGAGCACCTTTCCACATCAACATTTGTGATTCAGGAAATGGATTCACCTAATTCTCCTCAGCAAACAATCTGGATCTTTAAAATTTGATCCAACAGCTAAAATTATTATAACTTTTAAAGTTGGCCTGTGTGTTTAGTCGTTGGATCAATTTCAAGAGCTCAGATTGTTTGATGATGAGAATTAGGTGGAAGGGATCCGAAGATGATCTCTTTCTTATGATTTGAATACTGATCTTTTATGACATAAGTTTTAAATTTCTAATTATCACTTTCAGTAATATATTTTTTTCGAATTTTCGAAAAGAAATGCAATTTGAGCATCTTTTTACTTTCATTTTTGCCGTATTAATGCTACAATTTTGATTAAACAAGGTTTGATTTTGAAGTTTTATTGGGATCTATTGCAATTTTCCTATAATCTTACTTATCAATTTTACAATGACCTATATCATTCAAAATGAGAAATTGTGTTAGGATTGCAAGATTACATTAATCTTTGTAATTTCTGTTAATATTTTATGTAATTTATTTATAATTTTCCTTAAACCACACAAGATTTGCCCCTCTTAAATTAGATTTATAATTTGATGCCATCATTTAAACTATCCCCAACTGGGGTAGTTTATAATCATATATCACTACAAAGGAAAAACAGAAGAAAACATGTTTAAACAAATACCAAATTTCCTGGAATAGTTGACCACAAAATAAATAAATAAAAAATAGAGACAGTTAAGGGAAAATTGCAGAATCAAGCAAAAACTCCTCTTATTTGGTTTTCTCAAATTTAATATAAGTGTTTAGAACAAACGGAGAATCTCACGGCCTGTTAATTTTGCAACATAATTGACCTACAAATTGATTTATATAAGAAAAGCCAACTGATTTTTTGCAGTACTTAAGTTGTCCTCTATTGCTTTTTCTTCTTTTGCTTTTGTTCTTTTGCAACATGATAGATGTATACCACAACTTGTTCTGTTGTTAAAAGGGATTTCATTTATAAAAATAAAATAAAATAAAAAATGACTACTTGTGGGATCCACGCCACATCAATTCCAAATATTCGAACCGTCTATTTTTTTAGTCTCCATTCATAGGTCATTTTTACAAAAATATCAATTCAATTCGAAATCATTAACTTATTTAATTGTCAAGATGAAATTTCAATATTTCATAGAATATTGTGTTTGTCAATTTTTTTTAACTCAATTATATACCTCACACATTTTCGATTTAGTTAATAATTTACAAGAATGATCTATGAGTGCAACTTAAAAAATAAATAATTTGAATCTTTAAAGTTCGATATAGAATGAACTCCACAACTAATCTTCATTTTTAAAAATATTGGGACCCCTTTGAATAAAGGGCATGTATATATTTGACCAAACAAGGGGAATATATATAGATGTGTATTAAGTGTAGTATCCAATTGAAATCATATATTCTTTCACATAAAGCTCCAATATTGCTTTGTGGAGACAAATCATGATATGCCACTTAATGTGTTTAACAGTTTGATTCAATGTAGGCATCATTCGGCTATAATTGTTTTGTTTAGTAGTGGCATTCTATATTTGTATATTCTGTTAGTCGGAACAGTGTGATAACGTTTTGTATTGATGTTCGAATCTCTTTCTCTAAGAGCATTTTAACAAAGATATGTAAATTTAAGATGTAAAAGTGACATTTACATTGCAATTTTCATCGAGTCAGTTAACTACAATGAGAAAAATGTCAATTTTGATTATTTTTCACATTACCAATTAAATTTATATAGGATAGAACCTCCAATTAGAAGTAATTGGCAATGAGCCAATTAGTTTTATTAGAAGTAATTGATTCCTATGGACCAAAAGCCTTCTCCCAATAACTAACAAAATCTATCGTTTGACAAAAACAAAAAATGATCTTCCTTGAAGCTAGGGTGTTGTTCTTTTGAGGGGTTTCCTCAGCTCATGTTGTAGTTGTTCGCAACTCCCTTTGAACTGCTAGTTTCTCTCTCTCTCTCTCCCTCTCTCAATAAAATTTGAATTATCTCTCTCAATAAAATTTGAATTTACAAAAAAAAAAAAAAAAAAAAAAAAATTGAAATCATTGGGTGAAACTCAATACTACCAGCAAAGTTTTGTACCAAAAATCATCTCTATCATCAAATCCTGCAAGGTTGCCAAAGGAGAAAAGAACAAACAAGTAAAAAGAGATTTTCAACACACCTGGTGAAATTGAGAGAGGACTGGTTGGGAGTGGTAGTTGTTGGTTCCTCCATTGCTTTTGCTTCCACTCGCAAAAAGAGAATAAGTTTAGGCAATCGAAGAGCTATTAAAAATTGCTAATTACTCATGTTAATCACAAGCTTTTATTGTCATTTTCTAGTTGTACAAGGGAGTGTTGGGAAAACCCATTTTATTTATATGGTAATTTGGGATGCATGTGGTCTAATAGTTTAGTGGATGGAGTGTTGGATTCTACCTATGCATCCGGGTTCGTAACTCCTCTATTCTCTAAATTATTGTAATAGTTTCAAGAGAAATGCTAAGGATACTAGATTAAAGTGAGACTCTCCCTTGACTCTCTGTCATCTCATAATTTAACATCAATTCATGTGCCAACAGTATAAAACATTGTGTAAAAAACATGAGATGCTAGAAAATCCATAGAGAGTTCCACTATTGAAAGAGTTTCCTTAGTATTCTCTAGTTTCGAATTCTCCTCCCTCTCACTAATAATAGTAAAAAAATAATAATAAAAATTTTGGGATCACGGAATCTTGTGCGGACGCTCGTATGTTGTGAGGAGTGTTGGACAACTGACGTGCTTATGCTGGGCTTAAGAAATTTCATTACAAAATAAACTCAAAAGGTCAATGTTAACGGAGTTCTTAGAGTAGTTTTGTTGTTTGTACCGCTTTTAGCGATTGTTGTCTCTCCTAGTGAGTGATGTGTCATCACCTATCAACCATGGCTTGATGTGGTCTCGTTTCGCTTGGTGGCAATGACTTTTGTGTGCCCAGTATAATTCTTTTGCAACTATCACTTTTTATGATAGATTTGTATTAACGACAGTCTTGTGTTTGTTGCTTGTGATAGTCATGTAGGGGTTTACTGATTACGTTTGTTTGAGCAAATTATTTCCAATTCAATGTATTGGTCATTGGAGAAAACACACCCATGTGGCACCGTTGTAATCGTTCTCTTTGGTTAATAAAAATCGCTATCGTTTTAGAAAAAAAAGAAGACAATGTTAGAGTCAATTATGACGCATGTAGATTGATTCTGAGTTCTGACATGTGATCATAATGGATTTATTACAAAACAAATCCAAAATGACAATGAGAGAATCAACCATGCGCGTGTAGACTTGTTTAACGTTAATGCATGCCGTCAAGAACAGTCTACATGCACATGAAAATTCCTCATGCATCAACAACAACCAAAATCAATTAACGGAAAAATGTCAAGGGCAAACCCAAGATGGCTGCCTGTGTTGTGAGGATCGTAGAATAGTCCATACGACTTTTGGCACAATGTCAAGTCGTATTGGATGGAGACGGATCATAAGCTTTATTAATGCAGTCCCATTCGAAGATTAGCATGAACCTGTTTAATTAAAGTGAGATTTTACATTACATCTTGGGACTTTCCATCAATCTTAATCTTTAATTAATGTAATCACTTGCAAATAATCTCAGTTTTCTGCGAAATTACGCAAGTGTGGCTGCTGGGGAAGCATACGTCAAGAAAAATGGCCCAATCACATCCAAAAATGTCCAAACCAAAACCAACTTTTGCTTTACAGTTGCATTTCACACTTGGTGGTAATCACTGATCCACACATAGTATCGACATCCAATCGCGCTCGACGAACACCGGCCGAATGCTAAATAAAATTAACCCGGTTCGTTTTCTTATTAAATGTTGCTGTCACTTTGAATTTTGCCAAAGGTTGTATGTACAATCATTGATATAAACGAAATGCTGTAAAAGAAAGAGGAGGAATGAAAATGAATTATTTATACAAATTTATCTCAATTATTTTCTGGGCACATACGGGACTTGCGTCGCTCAAAGCAGCCCACACGGAGACTACTACTACGCCGAAACACATCGCCATCACAAAACCGAAAAGGACATCTGCGTACTTGAATTATTTTGGCCCCCAGTTGTGCAAAATTCGCACTTTTGATTTGCGAAAGCAGCTCCAGCCCTTGTTTCCATGTCGCTCCTACGCTGCAAATTGCAAATTTTATGTCAAGAAATGCGCCCCAACCTCTGCGGAAAGTAGACTTGGCTGATTCATAGGCAGTGGGAATCACTCATAACGCGATTGATGGCACAAGCAACCATCACTTCAGCGACTACTTTGGCCAGAACCGGCGTTAGAATCATTTCTGCTGTCGGGCAGTGGACCAAGCTGATTTATAATCGGCCATAACTTACCTTGGGCTTGCCCTTCGTCTTTAGCTTGTGTAAGTTGTGCATCAACTGTGCTGGCTGTCTCATTAAATTAAAACTGTAGAGTCAACCATCTTGCACCGTCGATGTAAAGCCACAGGCCCACAAGTATGGCTTACTCAGCTATTACAGGCGAAGAGTGGAGGCAAAGCTTTCTCCAAGGAATGCAATTTTCTCAAAGAGCTTCCAAATCCTTCACCTAGATGGCTGAAAGGGGATGGTCGTAACTCCATCGAACTGCAGAGCCCTACGAAACTCTCTCACCCGCTCTGGCAAGCCTTTCTTCTTCATTACGTTGCAAAAGCTCCTCATATACTTTTGTAGAGCTATCAGTGAACCTTTCCATCGCCTCAAAAATGCGTTGCAGACTAGCCTGTAAAGTACTATTTCTAGTGTCACTCTGATATACAATCTGTCCAGCAACCGAGAGACCGTCACCGTCCCCTGATGCTAGCACAATTTTCTTGTCTAATGCCTGAATTTCCTTCTGTATTTTTTGGTCTTTTCTATCCAAGTTCTTAACTTGTTTCTCTTGATCCTTGCGTGCCACCATCCTCTGGCGCATTTCAAGTTTATCTTGTTCCCAAGTCTGAAGCACACTCATGGTGAAAATACGCATTGACTCAACCACCTCCCTTTCCGATACATTCTCCAAAGCCTGTGACCACTGGTTACATATTACGAAAATTGGGGGTGCACCTATCCTACCAGGTGAAAAGGGAACTATTCCGTCCGCTGTTTCTTCCGGTTCATACAGAAGACATTTTAAAAGCCACTTGTTCAACGCTCGTACATATCCCTTCTGTGCACTAATCCAAGTAGAGAATCTGAAAGTCCAATTAATAAGCGCATGTTCCAGCTGCAATGTGGCATCAAGATGAACATCATTAAGCTTTTTTCCAGATCCGATAGGACCTAAACCTCTGGCTTCTCTAATCGCTTGGCACTGGCTACTATGACATTCGAGCATACATTTCCACATCCTGGTTAACCTGAAGTGTGAGAAAATAAAAGAATTAGACATGTGACATGACTATTGCATCCATAAAGTATACAATTTCCAACAAAGCAATCTTTGCGTAAATAGCCAATCTTTCCTATTGCCAAAATGAGATTCATGGATTACTGGAGGCACCTTAATTCTTATTAGGAACCTTATATAGGTAGGTCTTGTTCAAGACACCAAGAGATAGTATGAGACTTAAAGAGCCTATTTCATAATTTTGAGGTCACAAGGGTATTTGGAAGCCATGCATGCGGTTCTCACTCAGGGCAAAAGAAGTAGAGGAAGACCTAGGAAGACTTGGAGCTAACGGAAGACTTAGCTCAAAACCAAGCACAGTGGCATTCTAGGATTCATACAGCTGACCCCACTCAGTGCGATAAGGCTTTGTTGTTGTTGTAACATGCAGTTCTCGATGTGGATAAAACCATCAAATTACAAAAATCATAAAGAAACTTTGATTAAGATTTTTCGCTCTTCTAATGTTTGCTTCTGCGTCTCTTTCTAGCTTGAATACTTCTATTCTCTAACCAAGCCTAATTCTTAAAATTCCATTCTTCGTCTTCAAGAAGTCTTAGCACAACAATAAAATACAAGTACCAATGGACCTGACCAATTCCTTTAATCTATTACAGTTCTAACCCTTTTTCCCACCCCCCTCACCACTTGTGCTACACGGAGCTAATTATTCAATCGATAAATTAATTTGTCAAACATCAAGGATTAGCAATTAGAAGGTCCAGAAAATATATTAAGATATGACGAAACCTATAAGATCATGATATATGTAAGATTGACTATGACTTTACCCCTCATTAAGGAACGTGAAACATACAAAGTGCCACAGAAATTGGAAGATGGACATACCCCTGAATCAATTCATTTAGTTGCGGCCATAATTCTTCATCCCTGATCTTATTTATAGTCACAGATATCTTGTCTACCACTTGAATTGCAATTTTGATTTTTGTGGACAGACTCCTTGTTAAAGTTCGAGTTTTATCAACTTTATGAGCTTCTGCGCCCCTTTCATCTAAATGCTTCAACTTACGAACCTTCCTGTCATGGATCACCCGCATCTTTTCCTCAGCCTGAAAAATTATAAGCATGAAAACTCGTTATAGGGTCACAACTAACATAGACAGAAATTAGAAGAAATGTTGAGTATGCCTGGTGGTTTAAATTATAAGTGAAGGAAGAGTAAATCAGCAAAAGACCTAGTCAAGCTCATTTCGGTTAATGCTTGAATCAAAAGAGAACTTTTCCATAATTTATTCAGATATTGTTAGACAGTGAGTAGCCTAGTTTTGGTGGGCGAATCATGATCTATGTTTGAGAGAACACCACAATACCAACAAAGAGGCCCTTCAGTCCTTCAGAGGGCCAATATGCTCTGGTCAGACCTAAAAGAAAATTGTTCCTTATATAGAGATGTAAAAATTAAGAAACTCAATTTGAAATTCACATTTAAGCAAACAAAAGACAAGACTTAATTATGAATAAGGAAAATAAAAGAAATTGTAATCCGACAATGCTTTCGAACAACAAAGGATCATAAGTCAATTGTCTGGTGAAGCATAATTAGAAAAGTTTGAATTGTTCAAGAAACCCTGATGGCTCATACTCATAAAATTCAAAAGTATACAAGATGACCATATAAACATGTAACCAGTAATGGGAACGGAGGAAACAACATACCTTTACTTCATTGTAAAGTTTCTTCTCCCAAAGATATAGCTTGTGTAAGGTGGAAGAGAGATTTTTGGACCTCAACATCAATTCTTCATCGAACCCCAATGGGGCAGGAGCAGCCACTCCAGCTAAGGTCGATGGCTCGGCGCTAGTAGAAGGTTGCGAAGAGACTAAAGACATCATCTTGGAAGAAACTGATCACAAAGACCCACACAACAAAAGTCAAATCTCTGCTAATAGAGTTCAAATTCAACAAAAATTAAATATAAAACCCTGATCTGTAAACTTTCCACTTTAGGGAACTAAAACTACTACACATCAAAAGCATGAAAGTTAAAACTCCCCGGATATATCAAAATTCAAGCAAGCAAATTTTTAGAAATCAATCTATTAAAAGTTGTATAATCCCATACCCACCATGTTTTCGATTATGCGGAAGCTTTCCCACCTCGAGCATCTTAGCAATTTCGTTCCCCGACTCCGAAGCTCTCTGAAACTGGACCTCAATCTCTCGAGCAACTTCAAAAGCATCTCGAGACCCTGGTCGAGCTTTAGCTGCATCTCCGCCATTGCCACGGTCCTCGCGCCTCTCCTCCTCATCCACAATCTTCTTCTCCACAACAGGGACTTCATACTCTACCCCACCGCCATCGGTCCCAACACTCGGCCGAGCTTGATAAAGGGAGGGGGGCTGCGTTTCAGCTGCCTCATCGTCCAGAACAGCCTTGGAATGCCTCCCGCCATCCACCACATGCTTGTGGTCCCTCTGCACCTCCTTCACTACCTCCTGCTGGTACCCCTCGTCTTCCAATTCCGGAATTCCCTCTTCGTCTCTCACCTCCTTTGAGTCCCGACTCGGAGTGTAAACAGAGTAGGACTTTTCGTAAGCCTCGAATGGGTTTAAGAAATCCCAAGCTGAAGCTCTTGGCGGTGAAGGTGGCGGCGGAGGAGCCGGCTTGGACGAACTCGAAGCTGGGGCCTGTGGCGACGGTGCTCCGTAACGGACGGCCGGAGAAGAATTACCGTAATTGGTATACCCACCACCCCCGCCACCATAATTATACCCAGCACCCCCGCCGTTGTAATTGTTAAACCCACCGCCGTATTCGGAATAAGGATTAGAGACAGCATCTGGATAAAAATTTGAGTTTTGGTATCCATAATACGGATTAGAAGAAGAAGAAGATTCACCCAATTGATACACTTTTTCGGGGTTCACGGGTTTCTGCCGATGCACCACAGAAGGCGTCGCTTTGTTCTTCATGTAATTCATGCGCATAAACCCATCTGGGTACGAATTGAAACCCTCCTGGACGCCGCCCTCCATATAATCAATATGACCGCCGTGGTGAGTATCGTGCAGGGGCGACGAGTGGTCGGAGTGGTGGAGCGAGCCGGAATCGTCGTCGGAATCGGAGTGAAAGTGGAGATGGGACCCAGAATTAGAATTCGAGTGAGAGTGGCGCGGCGGCGAGGATTTAGTCTGGCCTTTTCGGGCCGGCGGGAGGTTGAGGTGGGGGGAGGGCGGCGATCCGGATGAATTGCCCACCTCCTGTTCGATGAATAGATGGAGAGAGCGGCCGATTCCTCTGAGGGAGTGTATATAAGCGATGTGGGCCTCGGCGAAGGCGTAGCGCTGGTGAATCGCCTCGTCAAGGAAGCCGCAGCGCTCCCGGCATAAGGCGACGGCCGGAAGATCGTCGAGCTTGGAGCTCGTGCAGCCCATCGGGCGGAAAAAGAAGGCAACTTTATCAGTCCACGGTGGAAAATAGGTAGTGGGTTAAGTCGAGATCAGCTGAAACATGACGGTGGGATTGGGATTGGGATTGGGATTGGATTGGATTCCGGTAGCCGTTGGCTTAGTGTCTGTTTGTTTCTCGGGAAAATTTCGAGCTTAGGGTTTGTGGTTCGGAAGATAAGAGAAAAGGAAAAGGAGAAGGGAGAGGGAAAGAAGGGAATCTTTGCCAGCGCGGAGTCTGTCGTCGGCTTGCAGCAGAGAGACACAGAAAGCAGAGAGAGCGAAGAGAAGAGAGAGAGTGAACAGTGTATTTGTGTTTGTGAGAGAGAGAGAGAGAGAGAGTCTATGTATGTATTGGTGGCATTGAGCGTCGGTGTATAAATAATTTAATAAAAGTAATTATTTTATTTAATTTGGTGTACTTTTCTTTTTAGGGCAATGTCTTTCATTTTAAATATAGTTTAAATTTGGGTAACAACCAGATTTTCTTTTGGTGAAGGCGTAACAACCAAATTAGTTGGGAGATTTTTTTAGAATTTCAGATGGATTACGGTTAGAGAAGCACAGAATTGGAAATTCAAATTATTAAATTCCTGAAATTTGACTAAAGGAAAAAAAAGTTTTAATTGAAATTTGAAATATTAGGTAAAAAAAAGGGTTTGGGAAAGGTCTCAAAAGTATTCTAATTTTGGGGGGCATAAGACTTAAAAAGGACTTGGACCAAAAGCCACGCAGACTGAGTGGACAAAACGAGACTCGTATGGGTTGAGGTGTTTGGTTTGGAACTTTGGCGGAAAGTTTGACGCTTGTTGCCGCCACCGTATTTTCTCGCGGGTTTCATTCCGGAAATACCCTTATAATTTTCTTGGTTGTTTTCGAAAAAGAATCATCGTTCGATTTTTTTTTTTTTATATCGTGATTGTTTATCGTAAATTGTGTGATCAAATTATTTTAAGATTTAAAATTAAATATAAATAGTACCTAATGAAAATTGACCGCACGATGTATAATGAACAGTCACGATCACGAAATCTCTAAGATCCCTAAAAAATGAATTTGGCGATGATCATTTTCCGTTGTTTTCTTGGTGGTTTCCTTTCTTTTCAATTTAGGTAATTATATGGATGAAGGTTTTCACTTTTCACTTTGGACTTAGTGTTTTTTGGTGCTTGTGGTTATGGGAATAATGATTCATTAAGAAAACAATTATAATCAAAATCTTAATAATTTTATTTAATGTAGTTTTTATGTTCGTTGGACTCAAATTTCAGTTACAAATATAGACTTTAACCGGTTGCGTCTTAGCTCTTAGGAATTCACTACCCGTTTTTACCAATTATTTGATTGTGTAATTATGTGAATTTAAACTGTAATTGAATTACCATTGTTTGCCTAATCATAAGAGAATCATGCTAAATTGGCCATCCATTCCGCATTGGACATGGTAAATTGGGTTGTTAGTTTCTGTTACAATGAGATCTGCACCATGAGAAGTGGATGGCTGCATGTGAGTTAAGGTTGTCAATACTCATTTTGTGAAACCGGTATTTTACATATAAGTTCATGTGTCAATCATGTGATATAAGAATTCGTGAGTATACGTTGCTCGGTGAAGAGGTTGGGCTAGTCTTTACATTCTGCAACGAAGATAATGTGTACTTGAACATTTTTGTACAACACACACTTGAAGATAATCTGTACTTTTATTTTTTTTCCCGTTTGTTTGACTTTTTTGTTATTGTTTTTTTTTTTTCATTTTTTTTCAGTTTACTCGTTGCCCCTGCTTTTTATTGTTTTTGAACGTGTATGTATATAATTAAAAAAATACTTCAGTGAAATAATTTCAAAAACAAATAACAATAAAATGAGACTTTTTATACTCAAATAATCTTAACATAAACAACAAATATAAATTTTATTTTATCTTTAAATAGTATAAATAAGATACATATAAATTTACTTATATTTAAATAATATTGTACATGTATATACTTAAATCTGCTGCCAGATTAACGCAGAGCGTCTTTTAGAATCTTGATTGGAGGATTGAATGAGTGTGCCAAATACCTCAAGCACAATCCAATGTGCAACTCAAAATTAAAAAGCATTGCCTCAAAGAGGTAAAGATTTGGGAAAGAAAAAGTATAAAAAAAAAAAAAAAAAAAAAAACAAGCATATGAGCTGGGTTGGTACTTGGCATCTCAAAGATAGCACATATAGCATCATATGTACACATTTAGGGCTATGAAAGGTAGCTAAAGGTGAAAAGAAGATTGGGACCATATAACAAAAATTCCAATTTCATTCAAGGGTCTTTGAAACACTGTGTTTGTACCAATGTGTCAAAGCAAGCAAATAATCAAAACTCAGCGCTCCAAAAGAGAATCCATTTTGCAATTTGCAATGCCATGTCTAGCACCAATCTTCTGTATAACTAAACCAGAAGACTAATTTGTTTAATTTTTAGGTTAAAATAAGAAGACGAAAAAGTTCGATTTTTCTCGATTTATGCGTTAATCGTGTTCACATTGTTTCAATTTTAGTAGATATCCCAAGGGAACATGCCTAATTGCCTCTATAAACACCCTAATTTTTTTCCCTTGTAGGGGAAGTCACAGGAACTAGTAGTTTACTAAGATTTCATAAATGTCAAGGGAGCATATGTGATGCTTCTATTTTGAAAGTCATGTCCCCCTCATCACCAAAACAAGTGTAGTTTGTGTTGTTCATCACTATTATTTTTTAAAAGACTCAAAAGCTTACATTTTCTTTTTACGTCTTTTATTCCTTTTAATTTTTTGTTGCAAAACCATCATTAAATATCTGTTTTTCCACCTAAATAATTTTTAAGAACTTTGAAGAATCTTCTTTTTCTCCTTTTTAATTCAAATACCCTGACAAAAGTTTCCACCAGAATGTTATAATTCTTTACTATAAGCGCATATGCATGCTAGGTATATGCCTTAACAAGGAAAATTTTGGTTGTACCTAATTGGAATTGGGAGGTGAGAAGTTAAGGTGATCTAGTTGAGAATATTATAAAAATTAGTATTAATAATTAATTCCATAATTTATCATTCTGATCCTGCATAAAAAAAAAAAAAGTTGTGTCATAGACTCATAGTGACTACTATAAAAGGCAGGACTGTGGAAGCCAAAACCATAATATTTTATGACAAATAAAATATTGAGGATAGTTCTTGTGCATGACACTTTTTTTCCTTCGATCAGGTTAAAAGCCCTGTCAAAGTTTTTATCGAGGCCCACTTATGCACCCTATCCACCTTTTTGTACATATCTTTGTCATCTTAATGAATATCGTACTCTTTAAAAAATAAAGAAAAAACATATTTTTTGTGTATACATGAGATGTATGTATAATTTTTGGAAAAAAAAAAAAAAAAAAAAGAATCGGCTGGTGGTTTCATCATGGCAATCCACCTCTTTGAGGGTTGAGAAGACTTACAGAAGTATTTCAACCTCCCATTACCATCATCGTGTGATCCACATGTGCTAGAATTTGAACCCAAGACATGTCATCATCTTCAATCACTATTCACTAAGCCACCCGGGATGGTTATCATGTATGTATAATATCAAAGAAAAGATGGGCATTTTGGCCAACTCGGTGAGTCTAACTTGAAGACTTTGAACTAATAAGCAAACGGATTTTGGTCTCTCATAATTCTATAGTTTGAAGGATTATTTAGAAAAATAAATGCCAAAGACTTCAAAAGTCACAATCAAGCATTGACCAGCTCCCTTATTCGTTCAATTAAAATAGTGTTCAAACGGACGTGTTTAATTAGGTCCATATATACACTAGACATCCGTCTTGGCTTCTTCTTCTCCCAAAAACCAGAAGCAACCTCATTTTCTCCAAATGGCTTCACTAGAAAGCACCCCCAATCCATCATTTTCTTTGTCATCCCCAACCTATTTTATATGCTTCAATCTTTAACAAGAATCCAAAAACTAACAAATTGTCCTAAGAAAAAGTTATTGTGTTAATTACGTTATCATATTATCAATTTACAATACCAGTAACATAATATATCATATAATTTGGCATCTACATGATTTAAAGCAGTAATTTTAGTCTATGACATAATATATCAGATAGTTTGATGAGCGATCACATTCCATGAAAAAAACACACCAATATTTTTTTCTTTATTTTCAAAATATAGAAAATTAACTAAACAAATATCTTAATTATCTTTTCTTCTCAAATGCCAAAAGCTCTTTGATTTGGAATATTCAAATTCCAACCCACGAGTGCATGCGCGGGGAGAGTTGGTCGTAGAAGCTATAGAATACTAAAAACTATAAAGTATACAAGGGCATGTCATTTGCCTGAAATGCCCATGCTACCATGCACAATAATCCCAATTTAGTAAAGTTACATTGTGATTATGTATAATTTGAGTGTCATACATCATTATTCATCTTGAAATATGATTCCATGTCAGATTAAGATGAAGAAAAGAAAAAGGCGATTCGATTTTGTACTATTTATAGAATTTTTTTTTTTTTTTTAATTCTGACGAGGCACCATCTGGCTTTTTTTGGGGTATAGTGACCTGTCTCTCCCTTTTTATAAATCAATTTTAAAATATAATCTTGATCTACATATTAAAAAATATGTAAAATATGTCATCTTGAATCTTGATCTGGTATTTTTATCCTGTAGTTTAATGAGATATGGATACTTCCTACCAGCGTGCAATGAACAGGTTAAAGTGGCCAACAAGCTGCGATAATGGACGGTTGCTCAAAACCTAGTGGCCTGGAATTTTTGTTATCAAAGTTCATCAACCAAATGCATGATTGCTCAAAATCTAAATGCATTATTGGATGATCGAGTGTGACCCTTTACTAATAATACAGTCTACCTTTTTCAGATTTATAGTCTACCTTGTCACACTCATCCGTGCATTCACGGGTTAATTACACTAACATTCCTTGAAGTTTATCGAGTTTTCATAAAACCCCTTCACGTATGAGATATTACACTAACACGCCCTCACATTTTAATTCATTTTCACATAATCCATTCAGTCAATATTCTGCTAATAAATTGACAATTTTACCCTTATAACTAATTAATTAAATAAAAAGAAATATATTAGAAAAAGAAAATATTAAAAATAAATAAATTAAACATAAAAAAAAAATAAATAAATTTAAAACTTCAAACTAGAGCTGCTGCATGTACCAATAGAGCAAGCCTTTTGCCTTAGATCGCAGCCATGTCTTCCAAGCAAGGTGGAATAGCAAAGCCCTTGGAGGCACCCGAGGCCGAGAATAAGAAGTACGACGAGTCCGATTTGGCCAATCTTCAGAAGAAAAAAGATGAGGAAAAGGCACTGAAAGAGCCGGGGAGGGTTTAGGGATGAAGGTGGCGATGGTGGGACGGCGGGAGGAAAAACCATGGGTCGTGGAGCTGGGGAGGGTTTAGGGTTTTCTCTCTTTCTCTCAATTTTTTAACTTTTTAACTTTTTCTAATGTTGAATTTATTTATTTTTAATATTTTTTTTCTAGGGAAGTGTTATTGACCTCCAAAAATCTCATTCTACACTCCTTACAATTGTATTTTTTTTCTTCCAAATATAGAAAGTTTGGAGTGTAGAATGAGATTTTTAGAGTGTCAATAACAATTTTTTTTTCTAATAGCCTTTTTATTATTTAATTAATTAGCTATAAGGGTAAAGTTGTCAATTTATTAGCACAATGTTGACTAAAAGGGTTATGTGAAAGTGAATTAAAACGTGAAAGGGTTTTGTGAAAACTCGATAAACTTTAGGAGTGTTAGTGTAATTAACCCGTGCATTGACACACATGAGAGTGCATAAGAAAAGCACTACTTTGTTCCACTTAGGCCTCGTTTGGCAGCTCAGACTGTATTGACTATTTCAGTCAAATATGATAATTTGTGTATCGAATAGTACTAACTAAATTAGTTGGATGTTTAGTGCAGTATCGGACTAATAACTGGATTGTTTGAATAAAAAGACCCATTTTTTGTTCTTGCATAAATTGCAGATTTGCCAAACGCCTCTCTCACTCTTATTCACTGTCTTCTTCTCTCTCAATCTTCACATCTTCTCTTCACCATCTCTTACACTCCCAAAAATTAATTTCAATCAAGCCCAAACAAATTAACACCTCGTCCCCCATTCCAAAGCCTGAGTCCTTCCCCACCCATAAACCAAGAATAAATTTTTTTTGGGTATTTTCCAAACACCCTTATTGTGACAGCCCGTCCTGAGAAATTTAAAAACGTACGCGTGAAAAGATGATTTTGCCCCTAGCGTGATTTTTCGTTGTGTAGTTGTTCTCTTTGGCTTGGTGTGGCTGGTTTTGCACCACACACTCACCCTCACTATTTCTCTCCTTTCCCTGCACCTGTCCCGTGTCCCCTCTCCCTTCCCATTTCCTTTGAAACTTACGGACCACACCCAAATCCCATCAAACCTTCACAGATCGTGGAATCCAAGCACACATTCGAGCTCGTGAGGCTTGTAGGAGTCCAACCATACCCATTTCAGGTAAGAACACCTTCGTTTTCACGTCGAATCCGCGATGCCCGATTTCGGGTACTGTTCATGCACACGTGATTTCTCACGTTTTAGAGAATTTCAAGCTTGTAGGAAGCTTGGTGAGGTCCCTAGGAGGCTCGGGGTGGTTCGTTTGAAGGTTTTGGACGTCGGGATCACGAGTTTCGAGGTTGGCCGGAATTGGGGTGATTTTGCAGGTGAGATTTCGTGGTTTTTGGCACTTGAAAGTGGTATGATTGTGTTCCTCTAGTTCTAAGCTTCATTTTGGTACCAATTTTGTGGAATTTGGTTGAAAAACGAAGAAGATATCGAAGTTTGAAATTTTCCCAGTTTTCCGGCGCCGGAGGCTCACCAGAGAAAACGACGGAATATTCCGTCAAGTCTGACGGAATATTCCTGACGCTGTTAACGGAATCTGTTAAAACTGACGGAATATTCCTAACGGCGTCAACTGACGCCGTCAGCGTGCCAAGCACGTGCCTGCGCGTGGCCGGCGCCTGGGGGTGCGTGCGACGGTGAAAAATTATTTTAAAAATATGGGGATGTTCCTGAGGTTGAGTATGTCACGTTGGTATATTCATATACCCCATTTGAGCATTGTATGAGAAGTTATTTCTAAAGGTTGGTTATGTACTTTAAAATTGACCTTTTTATAGTTGTTTCGCATATAGGTGATACCTATCCCGAGGACGAGCGTGGTCACTCGAGGCAGGGTGGCTACGACCCTTCCACATACCAGTGAGTGGGCTTTTGGTTTTCCGTATATACCTATATACTTATATTTTCCCAGAAAATGATTTGAATTGTTATTTCGTTATATGCCATATATTATATTGCCGATGGTTATGCATGGTTACTGCATTTATATATGTGTATGTATTGGTGCTGCGGACGCACAGGTAAGTGCCAGGTAGGCGTAATTCATGTTTACATTCAGTAGTGATTCGAGATGCTTAGAGAGCTCATAACCTGCACCTTCGGTGTTAGTGCTCCCGCCCAGAGTTGGGCACATTCCTTCACGTGATGTTCACCTCCCGCACCACACCATCAGCTTGGATCCAAGTTAGGTGCACAGTCCTGTCGTACAGACCACTTTAGGTGGTTCCGACTCGTAGGTGACCCGCGATTATTCGCCCAGCCTTCACGTGATCGTAGCACTAGAGCGTATATATGTATTACACCCAGGCCTGTCGTACAGACCACTTTAGGTGGTTCTGACTCGTGTGCAGGTCCAGCTAGTGAGATTGAGATTTAAGCTCTAGATGCAGCCGTACAGGTCACGTTAGGTGACTCCGGCTGCCAGATTATATGTTATTGATATGATTTACACCTTAGCACTTGCATTTCATTTTGAGGTTTTGGCATGGCATATTCTTGAGCATGATTGGCATATATATTATACGTATATCTATTTTCTGGGAAGTATACAGGTTTTACGGTGAGGGGTTAGAACGTATTTGTTAAATGGTTTTTGAAAAGCTTTGTTTTTGCCCACTCACGCTTTTGTTTTGCGCCCCTCCAGGTTCTAGTTGAGTACCAGGTTCGGTGGTTTCCCAGAGGGCTTCCCGGCATTTCTGACAGACCCTCACCAGCGTAGGGCCACCTTCGGGTGTACTGATGTCGCATCATTTTTATTTGGACTGCTTTAGGCTTATGCTCTGAACTAGGCATCGCACTTATTATTATTACTTATTGTAAAATCAGTTTTTATTTATTCGTATTACTATTTCCACCATTATTTTATTAGCTTCCGCACTATGCACATGGCTACGTCACTTTCACGTGACGGCCATCACGTCCTGGTCTCGACCGGGGTGTGTCACTTATAACCCAGAAATTATATTTCCGCACAGCCAAGCCAAGGAAGGAGAGAGAAGAGAAAATTTCCCCTTAAAATTTCAGATTCCGTATTTGACGTGAAACCCATTAAACCCAGGGAAGGCAAAAGGGGAGAAAAATGCTTCAGATCGAAGATCGTCGTTTGGGCTGTCTCGCACAGATCAGCACTCAAACGCATTTGAGGAGCATCTAGCTAAAAAGGACGCCACGAAAATGGCGGCCTCGCTAGTTCAGTGTTGAAAGATGAGAGAGGGAGACATATTTTTTATGTGAAATTGAGATGGTTCCTATAGCTTTTTGATGGAAAAGAAAACTGGAGAAAGTTTCAGAAATTTTTCTTATGTGAATTTGAGAGAAAAAAAAAGAGGAAAGAGAGACTGATTTTGAAGTGAACGATGCGATAAAAATCTGGGATTGCCGATGGCAACGGCAGCGAGCTTGCAAAATGATGAGAGAGAGCGAGAGCGAGAGCGATGAAGCGAGACAGATAGACCGGACTAATAATACAAAGATGCGTCTGTTGTACCGAACTGTCTTGGACTGGTCTAACTTCAGGGACTAAGCTGGAATAACTTAGACTAAACTAAGCTGGACTAGCTTAGTGAAACGTTTGGTGCAGTGTCGAACTAAGAAGCTAGACTAACAATAATTTATTATTATTATTATTATTATTATTATATTTTAATTTATTTTCTATTAAAAATATCAAAATGAATATTTGGAAAAATAAAAGGGCATATGCATAGCCCTCTTCTTCTTCAGGAATTGCAGGTGCTTCTGCAACTTGGAGAATTATCAAACCTTCATCAACTCAAATTGATAGCAAATAGAACCAAATTTGCAGTTTAGAAGATGACGAGCCTTGTATAAGATTTCTCGAACATTGGTTTCACCCTCACCCTCACCGACAGTTCCACTCAATTCGTTGAATTTTTGAAAGACTACCATAAGCCTTAATGTAAAAGGTACTAATTAACTGGGTAAGATCATATGCCTGCAGAAATTAATGAGTTAATAACAAAACATATCAGAATTTACATAGAACAACTTTGTATTTCAATTCATAAAAGGAAAAATAGTAGGTAAATTGAAAACAAATGGGTAGCAATCAAAATCCAGAAACCAATCAAATCTGAGAAATCAATCAAACGCACAAATCGATGAAAAACAAAAATATATCAAAACCCAGTAATAATTTCACGAATCTTCAAAACAAAACTGAAGAAAACTAAGAAGAGAAAGTGGCAAAAAAAGCCGTGATTTACGATGAAGAGGCGGTGGCCCTAGGATGGTCCCGCGAGGTTGTCAAACAGGATGAGGAGTCGAGCAGAGTGAGGAGTTGAGTGGGACAACGCAAGAGAAAAGAAGGGTCTTAGCAATTTGATGGTGGTCGGGGGGTCTCGCTAAGACTATCTAGCGAGCCCCATAGTCGAGGCGAGTGAGGTTTAATCCCACTAAAGCTAGTCCCTTCCTCTAACAAACATGGGACTACACTAACACCTAATACAGTCTTGTCCAGTCCCACTTAGTGAGGGCAAACAAACGCCCCCCAAAGGTTTTTGGAAGGATAAATAAACGGCCATACACCGAATAAATATTTGGGCCCAATATAAGTACAGGTACTATTTAGTACATAATTGCACCAAACATCCAGAATCGTATGAACTATCCTAACGTCTCTTATACGAGCTGCCAAACGAGGCTGATGTGATAGTATCCCTTTGCCTCTCCAGGTTTTGTACATCATTTGATGTGATTGTATCCTTTGCAAATTAGACATTACTGAAGAGTTTTGAAAAACGAAGACTTTTAAACAGTTTGGCTAGTTATTTGCCTCTTACTCGGCTCTCGTTGTATTTTTTTACTTTTGCCCTGTTAATAAAAGTTCAATTCACTTTAAAAAAATAATAATAAATAAATAAATAAAAACTCTTTTCTCAATCCTAGCATAAGGTGTTTTTTGAACTTCATAGTGGTTTGAGGTGGTTCAATTTTTTTTTAAACAACATTTTAAAGATTTTGAGTGTTGTGTTTGATAATGGAAAACAAACCTTTTTTTATTTCAAAATCATAGGTCATTTGCAGTGACTCCAACCTTAATTCTTATATAAAATTAAGATGCATGTTTGATAAGCTGGATCACCGACAATTAATTCACGTAAAATAAGAGTTGCAATACTATTAGATTAGGAATATGATTGTATAAATGCGATCATATCTTAAGATATTTGTGGAGCCTAAAATAATCCCAAAAATCCTAGAGGTGACACGTGGATTTTTTCTCTAGAATGACAAGATTGACCTTATTAAATGTGCAGATCGCTCAAATACTCCCACGCGCAACTCAACACCCCTGAAGTAGTTGAATACGACTACTCACTGCTCGTGGCAAGGAAAAGTTAAGGGCATTAAAGATAATGATTAATTACCAAATTCTATCTTTAATACATTTCTAATTGAAGATTGACTGCATCAAGTAATCCTTATTTCAATCAATTAAGGATACTTCCACCATTATCCCAAGATATATTTCATATTTAATATCTTGGGAATATTCTTTCCTCACACCTTGGTCAATAGGATGCTGCAACGTGTAGGGCAAAACCCTAACACTGTAGCCGGCCTTCTCCTCCTATAATAAATAACTCAATCTCTACCAAATTTCGGTGTGCTTTTGCTACCCCTAAAAACTCTAAACACTCACTCTTTTCAGAGAAACTAATTTAGACATTAGAGATCCATCGGCCTAACCCCCCCACCTTGTGAGCACGTGAGGCTTAGGTCTTTGATCAAAGTTGTTGATTGTTTTGTACGTATATTTTCGTCTAGATTGAAGACGGCAGAAATTCGCTACCACAATATTCTTATGGGATTCTACCATATCTCTTAGATAGATATTATTCTATTAGAGTTGTAATCCCACTGGACTAAGGAATTTACTGTCCCTACTACTATAAATAAAAGCACAATAACATGATATAACAGACACCTCATCATCACATGTCTCTTTTCTCTCCTTCTGCATATTCAATTAAATTGGCCTACAACACATTATTAGTACGCTCTTGCCTGAAGCTAAGGAATTGAAGGTTTATGGAGGAGGTTCTTCAACAAATTTGAAGGCCTAATTGTTTTCTACCAATCAGGTTATACTAAAACACATGTTAGATATTTTTAACAATCATGAAACATGAAAACATACTCCATCATTTATGAAACCCCTACATTAATAAATAAGATGTCTTATAATATGAATAGATTGATAATGCCACCGTTACAACTAAAAAAAAAATATTCATAAATAGGATGTGATATATAAGATAACTTGGTTTTTGATTGTCCAAATAAAGGGATATACATCATGGTATAGCTGTTACCCAATCTTCTTGCATAGTTTGATGAAATTATTAACAAATATAACCGTATCATTTGGCGCAGTATATTTTCAAATGATCGTTAAAGTTGAATAAGAGGAAACATGAAATGGACTTGGAGTGCTTCAATCTTGTCAAGGATAACCCATTTGCTCAACCAAGTGAGGAAAACCTTTGGAACCTGGATTCTCTGCCCTCCCACTTCCCATACATTCTCATCCCCTCCTATTTGTACGGTCACGGTTAAGTCACGTCGATATTTTATATTATTATTATTTTTTGTCTCATTATCTTTATAAAAAAATCAATATAAAATGTTAACTTTGATTAATCGTGATCGCACAAAATAGATAGAGATAAGAGTGTATAAGAAGTTGGAAGGCAGAAAAACCAGGTCCAAACCTTTGTGTTCTTCACTATTTCGCAAACATAGGTTGGCCAACTTGTCTCAACTTTACGTCCGCATCAATCCAATCAAATGAGTGATAAAATGATCCAACCTTAGAACCTGTACAATGTACATATTTTCCAAATTCCATCCAATGTGAGGAATCGGCACTGTTAGCTCACATAATATAATAGAATGTTAGGACCTATTTTTCTTAGTTTGCATGATTATATGTTTAATTTTCACCATTTTTTTGTCCATAGTCATGCGCGTAATAGAGATAAGGAGGAAAAATGCAGAAAGGAAGATCCAGTATGTTCAAAAGTTGTTGAACATAAAGAGTTTTGACAATCAGGGCAATTTATTTGAGCTCGCAAGGCTCGTTACGACTTTTATGGTGGTTTATCTACTGCTTCTAGTTTATTCTTTTTCTTCTTCTTCAAGTTTCCAAAATTTAAAAGTACTGCAACCGAATTGAGACAATGCGTAGGGTAGATGGGATTGGGAGTAGAATATGCAAAACATCATCCATCTGCAACTATTGCATTTGCTTATTAATTAGAAATTGGGAAATAAAGTTAGCTATGTATACCCTTAGTAACGGAAGAGGGACCAAGAAAAATGCATCTCACTTTTTCCTTCTTGAATATTACAATCTTTGTATGAATTTTGACAATTTTAGTATACTATATTGTCAGATTATTGACGTAAATTACTTACAAATAAATTGCTATATTTATTTGATAACTAGTTGATTGAGAATAATCAACTCGAAAACCAAATCTAGACAAAAAAAAATATAAAAAATAAAAAATAATAATAATGAAAAGCTTGGCTTTACCACCAAAGTGCCTATGTGGGGACTATGATATGCAACAGTCTTGCTATGATTCGGTGCAGCGCCTAATATTAATGTAATAATCTTGCTGTTAATGGACCACTAAGTACATACAATAGTTTTGTTATTTAAATGTGTTATAGCTAGCTAGCTAGCTAGGCCATGAAGCAGGATGATGACGACAGAAGATTAACTATATTAATACATTTACCATTGAGTAGTTCTTACATCGACGAATTGTCCAGTCATATGTTGGTGCAGAAAACATGCATACATGCATGTGAAGGATTGTCATAGCTGTGTCATTATCAAATGTTCGCTTCTGGACATTGATGTATGTAAAATTCATAATGAATCAACGATTTTAACTAATATAACATCATTTATAAGATAAGTGAGAGGGACTAGTAGAAATTCACCCGAGGTTATTCTTTCTCATACTTAATTCACCATGTCAATTGGTATGTTTTCAAATGTTCCTTTTGGGATTTAATTTCCTTGGCCCCCAATTACCCTAGTGAGTTAGACCCCACCTCGAATACAAAAAAAAAAACAGAGAGGTGTCAAAGACTCGAAGGCTATGATTGCAGATTTGTACGTGCCAACCAAGAATTAACAACGCCACAGCATTGTAGCATTACCATGTCGTTTTCACTTGCGCTATAATACCATGTCGTTTTCGCTTGCTTACGTAATGCTTCAAAGCATTACGTATCTAGGGTTTGCTTTTATTTCCAGTCCAGTCATCCATGTGACGATCCTTAATGAGATCTGACCGTTTGTAACTTGTAAGCTTTGCCCATTTCCATATCTGAACTTCACTTCACCCAACAAAATGTATCACAAAACTCCAAAATCACTTCACCCCGAAACAAAAACCTTGTGATCAGCCATCACACCAAAACCCACAATCCAGTTTCTAACATCTAACCTTTTCACAACGGGAGTATTTCTTTACTGTCATTGAATATAACTCGCTTAATATATCTGATTTTAAGTTATAACGTGTTAGATTATATACGAGAGAGATAGACATATGTACATTTGCATACAACCAATAAAACCAATAACGTGGTGATCTTTTTGTCTTGAGGGTTATCTTTCGGTTATGGGTTTTGCTTATTAGATTTACTCACTCTTGCTTATTAGATTTACTCACTCACCTTCCCTGCCTTATCACCATGATCATCCTATAATTAGGCTGGTTAAAAAAGGGTCTTAATTTCTATATCTATTGGCTAAATTGCAATGTCTCTTTTGCTTGAATGGTAGCACAGAAATAAAGTTAAAGGTAGTACAAATTTCTTCTTCATGCGCAGTAGAAAACACACACACCGAAATAAGTGGTGAACCTTGAATCGCAAGAAAGAGAGCATGATTGGCCCCCTTCAGGCAAATATTTTTTGCTGGAGGCAGCATTCATTACATACCGTCGTTAATTTGGCTATGTACACAGATAGATATTACTTAAGTTGCATTTGCAAAAACATCCTCAAACTTACCTTGAATAACAATGCAACCAGTAAATTGGAGGGATGACTAAGCTGTCATCTTCTTCGTTATGTGGACAAATCTGGATGCACCACTCTAATATTGGGCACTGACTTAGATTTGTGCCCAATATATGAATTTTAAGACACAAATATTTGTCAGTCAATGAAATAATTATATTGTATGCTAATTAATTTTTTTTTTTTGTCAAAACTGTATGCTAGGAGGATTTGGATCCTCTCCTGAGCCCAACGAGAGGATTCTCATGATCAAGGAGTGTAGGCCGTTGGATGAAAATCATTTCATCTAACGGTTATAATTATTATAACTTTAAAAAATTCCCCTGTTTATAGCCTTTAGATTTTCATCCAACGGTCCACACTCCTTGGTCAGGAAGATCCTCTCCTTGGGCTCAGGAGAGGATCCAAATCCCTAATTAATTAGGTACCAACCCATTTTCATATGCTAGATTAGCTATAGGATGGGCATCGTAGTCTAGATTAGCTAGGATGGGCGCCATAGGCCTCCCCGACTAATTAAGAGTTGATTAGGGATGATTTGGGTGATATCCATTAATCTCACGCCATAATCACGTTTCAGTTATAACTAAATTTTTCTTTATGTGTAAACTAGGGAGTGTCTGTAATAGTGGTGGATCCAGGATTTTAATTTCGGGTGGTCCTAATATAAAAAATTGAAGGATTTTGTAAACGAAAATAGTGCAAAAACAAGAGAAAATTTAAATAGAGGATAGGTCCGCTAATAGCTAGAGACGACATTCATGCAAATGATAGTTCATTTGCATGGGAAAAGAAGAAGGAAAGCGAAGGCAAGCACATAGAGAGAGAAAACAAGGATAGCATCGGTGAAACTCTGGTAGCAATGCGGATCTTCGTTCTACCTTTTGGAATCCAGATAGGGGAATTCCCGTAGAACCCTTACACACACACACACACACACATATATATATATTTACAATTCTTATATTTTACATAGCTTCATATATATGATTTAGTGGCATGTATTATTTGGTTTAATTATATGATTACTTGATCAACATGATTCAAATGTTTATGAGTATAGCTTTGATTTCCGAAGAATTATGGACTCATTGGAAAAGTATCAATAGAAACAAACTGTGAATCTATGATCATTGCCTGATCATTTGATGGAGTCACAAATTGGGAAAGTATAAGATATACGGAAACATAAAAATAAAAGTAGTTGAATCCACTCTGGAGGCACCTAGGATCTACGTTCAGCCCAAAGTGCACGAAAAAAGAGAGTGCAGCTCTTTTGGTTAGATTCCTATAAAATGATCAAATAGAGTTGCAGATTTGGGGACTGAAAGTCAGACAAGATGACTAATGAAAAGAGAAATGTGTTTATCAGTTAACTGGGTTAATAGAATATAGAATGAAGAAACATTACATTCATGTATCATTATAGTTTCTGCTGTATTAAATGTTGGATTGTTGTGCCCTAAGGTACCGTTTGGTGCGTGGGACGGGACGGAACAGAGTGGGACGAGGCGTTCCGTCCCATATTTGGTGTGCCTAAAAATGGTGGAACGAGCTGTTCTACGGGACGAGTTTTGGGTGAATTTTCGTTCCACCTCACCCCCCTAGAACAACTCGTTCCACATCTGTGGAACACAAAATTATAACCTCTCCGTCTCCTTCTTCTTCCTCCTTGTTTCCATCCAAGGGCATCTTTGCTCCTGCTCTGTTCCGTTCCGTCCTGTCCCGTCCTGTCCCGTCCCATTCCGTTCCGTCCTGTCCCGTCTGCATACCAAACGATACCAAGCCAATTTTGTAATGGGAGACTTGGAATGTGGTCCTTAGTTATGAATATTCTTTGATTGAAACCTTGTGGTTTTTAATTTTTGATCTAGGTCCCTGAAATTAATGTGATAATTTATTTCTATGTACCTGACTATATTTTTTAAATTAAAAATTAGAAATTTTAGTTGTTTATATAAATGAGATTTTAAATAAAAAAAAACATAATTTGCGGGATTAAAAATATTAAAATATAAATATACTATTGTGTGTGTGTGTGTAAATAA
Organism: Pyrus communis; assembly: GCF_041283825.1. Classification (NCBI taxonomy): domain Eukaryota; kingdom Viridiplantae; phylum Streptophyta; class Magnoliopsida; order Rosales; family Rosaceae; genus Pyrus; species Pyrus communis. The sequence continues at coordinate 18,679,061 of NC_142574.1, forward strand.
ACATGGGTACATTCTTCAAAATCACAAAAAACAAAGATATTAGGCTTAATAACATTAGTAAATTTATTCGATTAAACTTGATATGGATACATTTTAAAATCAAAGAAAAAAGAATGTACCCATATAAGTTTTAAAAAAGGATTAGATTATATATATATATATATATATATATATATATAAAAGGGTACATTTTAAGATTAAAAAGTTTTACATGAATGTGTACATATAATTAGCATGGGTACATTTAACAAAATAAGAAGTACAAATAAAAAGAAATATATGGGTACAAATACAAATAAACTTTAAAAAATATGGGCACAAAATGAAATTAATATATGGGTACAAATTAAAACTTAAAAGAAAATTGGTACAAGTTAAAAAAGAATTACAAATTAAAAATGGGTACAAAGTAAAACTAAAAATATATGATAAAAAATTTAGTCATAAATATAAATATACCAAATGTAACATTTTTAACATTAAATGAATATATTTAGAAATAAAAAAAATATTTTATTATTGAAATAATTAATAATTTATTAATACCCAAGGACTTTGATCAAAAATTGAAAAGGAATAGGATTTTAATCAATGGAGTAGCAAAAGGAAGGATGAGAACCTAATTTCTCCTTTTGTAATATTGGATATCATGTAACAATTCTATTATTGATTAATTCAATTAAATGCAAGTTTATTCATTCACAAGTTTGGCTTTATATTATAGAGATAATGTACTATGAATGAGTCCACAAGATTTAACGTATGGAAGCAATGTCCTAAACAAAGTTAGGGTAGGGGGACTTGTATGCCATAGTCATTTAGTCCCTAAGTACAGCTCCTAGCCGTTTGAAAAGTCAACTAGACATTGAGTATCTGGAAGGGCCAGTATATATCGCATTAAGGCTAGCACAATCTCGTGCTACACGTGTTGGACACGTGGTGGATATACATATCCTTTTCTGTTGAGCAAGCTCACTAAACATTAATCACCCAAGAAGTTTAAACACATGAATTCTTTTGTCGAAGTACTTGTTGACCAAAAACTATGTTTGTAAGAACATCTTCAATATGAGATGCATCATGGTGATCATAGATGACTACATGTGATTTGACATAAATCAATATCACACAAATCTTGATCGGTATGTGGATGCTAGAAGAACTGAATTGCATTGTAACTACAATCAATGTTTGAAAGAGTACCATGATTAGTTCGCGTATACTTCTACTAATTTGGGTAGCCATAGAGTGTTGCTATGTGTCATTCATGGTTTGTGGAATTAAATTAATTTATTAGTTAAATTTCCCTTCCAACTTTTATGATAATCTAAGAGGTCACACACCTATGGCAGTTCTAGCAACGTTAACCAAGATAATTTTTAGATATAATTAATTGTTAATTATATTAGATTAATTATTTAGGCCTATTGGATATGGGACAAAGCCTCTGAACGTCAAGGCATAGGAAGGTGCAGCTAAGGGGTGCGGCAAGGGGTGTATATATATATATATATATATATATATATATATATATATATATATATCCCTTGTGTTTTCTCTCATTGCTAAGTGCAATCAGTTTTGTCCCTCATAAAAAAGAGAGAAAAACCCTAAGCCAAAAAAACCTTGTGTGCATCTCATCCATGTTGATCCAAGTGACAGATATTGCTAGCACATTTGAATTAGTCACTCCATCATCCGTTACTAACTTATCATTGTGGATACTTTTAAAGGCTCAACACTTAAAAGAGCTTCATATGATCAATTATGAAGAGAAAGATCGTGAGCACAAGGAGGATCCAATCAAGAGGCAAGCAATGACGCATGTGACTAAGGATTCAAGTAAGTTAATCTCTTCGCTATCTTTATTTGGGGCATTCGATAACAACCAACTGGATATATAATTGGTATACCATATTGTATGTTATTTATTATTTTTTGTTGCGTGTTTAATTATTCGAAATAATTAACCCCAATAATATGCTTGGAAACCCAACGTTAAATGCATTGTGATTTTCACCCTATTGAGTTAAAGGCTCACCCCTTATTAAATATTTGACAGGTGTTGAACTAGACACCTAAAAAAGTGTTCAACTTTCACGGGAAGTCTAGAGAAACTTGGTAATGTAAATTATAGTGTGTTTGTGTTGTTGTAAAACATATGATGTAAACTACGAGATGTTTATTTTCTTTTTATTTTTATCTTTATTCGGGCACCAAACGTGATATATATATATATATATATATATATATATATATATGTACACACACATATATATATTTTGCTGAAATGAAATGAGATAGGATAGGACTTTCTTCTTGAAATGAAAGGGAATTGTTATTGGCATTTCAAAATTCTCATTCTACATTCCAAACTCTCTAGCTATATTTAGAAAGAAAATTACACTTGTAAGGAGTGTAGAATGAGATTTTTGGAGTACCGATAACAATTCCCAAATGAAAATGTGGTTTTATATATAGTTGGGTACACATATGATATTAGAATAAGAAAAACATAACCAAACCAAAAGCAAACTTAACATAAATCGAACCGAAACAAAATTGAAAAAAATCGAATCAAACCAAACACTAATATTGATTTGATTTTCGGTTTTGACAAAAAAACCAAACCAAATGAAACCAAACCACCCCTATACTTTGACTTTTCTTCCTACCCTGACTTTTTAAACAATAACAAACATTAAATTTCCTAATTAACCAAAAAGGGGAAATAATCAAGCAATTTACCTCATTAAAATGGGAGCAAACCAATTAATTTCTAGTTGACTACATATTCTTGATCTCCTCGTTCCCCTTCTCCATTTCCATTTGAGTGTCATGGATTGGCCACTATTAATGCTAAAGATGCCCAAAGACAATTGAATTTTCCAGCTTCTTTTTATGCAAATTTTCATCCTCTCCCCCAAAATTTCTATCAAGTTTATCCCTTTGTTTATTTACCTCGTTAATAGGAGTCGATTTATGGTTTTCTTTCTTTATTGTAGGTTTGTGTTTTTTATTTGTTTTTTTTTATTGGATTTTGTTAGCCTACCTACCAAAGAGGCAATGAATTTTTGAATTTGCAAGGGTGTTCTTGTCAACATGTGTAGGTGTATAAATTTGGAAGGCAGATTGTATGCCCTCCTGTTTGGGTACCTTTCTCATCTTCTTCTATTTTGTGCGGTCATGGTTAAGCCACGTCAATATTTTATATTAATTTTTTTATAGAGATAATAAGACAAAAAGTAATAGGAATATAAAATGTTGATGTGGCTTAACCGTGACTGCACAAATAGAAGGGGATGGAAAGGGCATCCAAATATGAGGGCAGACAATCTGCCTCCATAAATTTGTTCTTTCCATATAAACTACCGATCTAATAGGTTTTAGTTTTGTGCCAATCTACCTGACAAAGATTATATGGCTTTGATATTTGTTAGTTTTATTATATTGATGTAATGGACATAAAATTTTAATTCAGATCCGTGCATGTTTTCATTATTTTTACGTTGTATCTATCAAGAAGGTAACATAATCTTACATTTATGCACTCATGCATATTTTCATCATGTCTACTTACGTGTTCATCTTTACCTCTTGGTTAGACAGATTATGTGTCATATATTCATTATAATAATTTAAATTTGTTGAGTGTTTTGTTTTGATTTATGGAATGATTTTATTTTGTTATTAGGCCAACTCCGATGGTTGGGTTAAAACTCAAAAGTTGAGTTTTGAATTCCGCCAAAACTTCTCTAATCATTAGGCTAAAAAAAAATTTTGGGTTAAAACTTATTTTGGGTTAAATATAGTCTAGAAAATGAGTCAAGGATAGTGGCTGAGACCCAGCTATTGACGTTGTCTGCCACTCACGAAAAGACCAATAGATATTTTTTTATTCGACAGCTCATGTGGTTGTACCATCTTGAGCCAATATTCCAGAATCAATTTTTTTTTAAATAATCAAATTTGTAAACATATTAAATCGAATGGTTAAGGTCGAATATAAGCAAATTTAACAGTCTGAGTGGACATTCCGAGTCAGGGTGTATCACTTCAGATCCCCAAACCACTCTTCTTCCTTTTTGTCAAAGCTACAAATCTCACCTCCAAGTCTCTTTTTCCTCCATTGAAGTTTCTCGCCTTCGTCTAGCACACACCCATTCTTTCCTCCAACTTTTCCGACGAGTCTAGCCCAAATCTTTCCCAACCTCTATCCGTCGAAGATATCACACCCCACCCACCATTATTCATTTATATTTTAAATTATTGATCTTGTTTTTTTCCAAAATTTTAGTATTAATTTAATAAGGGCTTAAGAGTCTTCTTTTAAAAGGATAAATATGTTGATAACATTTTCATTAAATGGTGGGTGGGGAAATATGACACAAGGGTGAGAATATCCCCCCCTTAGACCATCTCCAATGTCACATTCTGGCCTGAGTCGGATCACTTCCCAAGCCCGCTCCACCACCGTAGCACGATATTGTCCGCTTTGGGCTTAACATTCCCTTACGGTTTTGTTTTTGGGAACTCACGAGCAACTTCCCAGTGGGTCACCCATCATGGGAATGCTCTAGCCCCCTTCTCGCTTAACTTCGGAGTTCCTACGGAACCCGAAGCCAGTGAGCTCCCAAAAGGCCTCGTGCTAGGTAGGGATGAAAATATACATATAAGGATCACTTCCCTGGGCGATGTGGGATGTTACATCCAACCCATGGGATAAAACTTAAAATATAAGCTTTAAAACCCCCCTCAGAACCATCTCCAACTATGGGCTAAAATAAGCCTTGGGGAGAAAATATATCTCTGGGCTAGATTCCTCCTAATATTTAAGCTTGACTTAAATTATTCTGGACCAACCAAACTGTCATATTTCAAATCTTATTTTGTTTTTACTTATAATCTAATGGCTACGATCAAATGAGATCAAATCTAATAGTAAAATAAAGATTTGACGGCCCAAAATTAAATCTAACGTCTAAAATAATTAAGAAAATTATTTAAATCAAATTTAACTTAAAACTTTATAAATACCTATGTATTTGTATGATTTTTAATTACTTATCGGAATTTAAATATTTTTGGACTAAAATGTTCATAAAAATAAATTAAGACAATCTACATCAATTTTATTTAAAAAAAAAAGTTACCGAGAACAAAAAGTAGGCTAAAATTATTATTTAATTATCACGGGCTAAAATTTTAAGCCATAAGAGTTGGAGGAGAAAAGTAGTTTCTGGCTTATGGCTTAAAATTTTCTGGCTTAAATTTTTAAGCTTTATCCCCAAATATTGGAGATAGTCTTAGTGTAGATAATATCATTTAAAAACAAAAATATAAATCAAAAGGGCAAAATAGTGAAACAGAATAATTAATCTAGTTAGCGGATTGCTTAAGTGGATATTTTTAAGGGTTTTCTTAGAATACAACTTGGCTGGTGTAAATTCAGCAACCGGTCCTGCTTACAACCAATCATGGATGAACATGTGTTCAAGTTTTAATTAAAAAATTAAAACTTGAACACATGTCCATCCTGAATTGGTTGTAAGTAGGACCGGTTGTTGAATTCTTCAGCAGCCAGGTTCTTTCCGTTTTATTAGGGGGTTTTCTCAGAGATTTCACCGTTGACTGGCTTTCTTCCTAGCCTTGAGGTTAAGTGCTCCAGCATGTACACCCATGGTTATGGCTTCGAAAGTTGGTACTGGACATACGACGGTGAGGGGATCAAAAGACCCCTTTATGTAATAATGAGGGCTATATAACTTATCTGCAACGAATTACATATGTACTAATATCTATTTTTTTCTCACATAATGTGGCACAAGATCAGTCATTGACAAGAGAATCGAAGATAATTAATCTTATATATAACTCGATAAATGCAAGTTTTGTCATGTAACTAGTCATATCATCGACACAAGATCACTCATTGACGAGAGAATCGAAGATAATTAAGTTTATATATATAACTCGATATATGCAGGTTTTTCTCATGTAACTAGACATATCATTAGACGAAGAAGACATTTGGCAGAAATAAGGCTTGTGATACTATTGCTTAAATCTCATGCATGTTTTGGTTCCAACTTCTAAGAGCATCTCCAAATGAGATGTCAAAAATAATATATCAAAATTATATTTGATGGATGATGTGGCAAACTGAATACAAGTGTTAAATCATCTTCTTTTTGAATGGATGTATCAAATATGTATTTTGTTATTTTATTGGGCCAGGAGTTACATTAACTAATAATCAAAATTAATTTTAATTTTTATTCTATTGGTTGTTAATGGGACCCATGAATAAAAAAATTAAATTAAAAATATTTGACTCTTCTTTGTTTGCTATAAAAGAAAACAACTAAAAAGTAAGGAGTCAAATGACTCAACTACCACATCATATTTGACATATCCATTGGAGAACACTTGAATATCTTTTAATCCTATTTGACATATTTGACATTTCCTTTAAAGATGGTCTAAGCTTCTAACCATAGCCCTCTCTATATCTCTCTTTGAATTATTAGAGAATCATAAGCACAAAAGAATCAAATGTGTTTCCACACCAAGCACATTGGCATTATTATTGACTCATCACACATTTGCATGTGACAAACATATACGTACTTATTAATACTTACATATGCATTTTGTCCTTTATTTTTTATACAAGCTTAGTTACAAAGTAACAAATCTCATGAGTACACAGTTGATAGGTGATAAAAATTTGTTGATGATTTAGACAATAATCACCTGCCATAATTAATTCTCTAACAATCATGACAATATAAGCATCATGAGCTCCAATTGTTATAATGTTATATAAATATATATGGGAGCGAATTTATGACACAACCTTTTTTACAAAACTCTTTTTGTCAATATTCTAAAAGATAAATGATTCGGATCGTTAAAATATATTATGGAGTGGACCACACAAAAAGTATTTAAAAAATAGGTGACTTTGGATGCGGTCCCTAATTATTAACGTTCTTTGACTAAAACATTGCTGGTTTTCAGTTTTTGATTGCAGTTCTTGAAATTAATGCAATAATGCATTTCTATATTTTAAATTAAAATTTGATATTTGTTACTTATATTAATGAGATTTTAAATAAAGTCCATGTTTTGTGGGATTGAAAATATTAAAAGATAAATTATACTTATATAAAAAAGTATAATTTACAAATTATCTTAAATAAAACCCATGATTTGTCATTACTTATATTAATGAGATTTTACATACAAAAAATTGGTACATTTGTATAATAATGTGGGTACATTTTGTGACATCCCACATCGCCCAGGGGAGTGATCCTTAAATGTATATTCCCATCTCTACCTAGCATGAGGCCTTTTGGGAGCTCACTGGCTTCAGGTTCCGTAGGAACTCTGAAGTTAAGCGAGAAGGGGGCTAGAGCAATCCCATGATGGGTGACCCACTAGGAAGTTGCTCGTGAGTTCCCAAAAACAAAACCGTGAGGGAATGGTAAGCCCAAAGCGGACAATATCGTGCTACGGTGGTGGAGCGGGCCCGGGAAGCGATCCGCCCCGGGCCGGGATGTGACACATTTGACATACAAAAAGTTGGTACATTTTACACAAAAAGGTGGTACATTATATATATATATATATATATATATATATATATATATATATATAAATGGGTACATTTTGTATAAAAAAAACAACGGGTACATTTTATATAAAAAGACAACGTACATTTTAGATTAAAAATTTTAAATTAATTTATCTAAATATATATAAAAAAAAAACAACGGGTACATTCTATATAAAAAAACAACGTACAATTTAGATTAACTAATTTAAATTAATTTATCTAAATATATTAAGATAAATGAAATGAAAATTATAATTATAATGAAATAAAATTAATACATTAAAAATTAGGAAGAAAAAGAGAAATAATTAAAAAAATCAAAATATAATTAATAAATGAGGTTATTAGTGTATTAATGTGACATCCCACATCACCCAGGGGAGTGATCCTTAAATGTATATTCCCATCCCTACCTAGCACGAGGCCTTTTGGGAGCTTACTGACTTCGGGTTCCGTAGGAACTCCGAAGTTAAGCGAGAAGGAGGCTAGAGCAATCCCATGATGGGTGACCCACTGGGAAGTTGCTCGTGAGTTCCCAAAAACAAAACCGTGAGGGAATGGTAAGCCCAAAGCGGACAATATCGTGCTACGGTGGTGGAGCGGGCCCGGGAAGTGATCGTGGGAAGTTGCTCGTGAGTTCCCAAAAACAAAACCGTGAGGGAATGGTAAGCTCAAAGCGGACAATATCGTGCTACGGTGGTGGAGCGGGCCCGGGATGTGACAATTAAGGGACTAAAATTAGATTTGATCTTACTCATGATTTTAATCTAAAAGTCATCTTTACCAAGAATTAAAATGAAGTTTTCTAAAAAGAAATTAATATATGGGTACAAACTAAAACTGAAAAGAATATTGGTACAATTAAAAAAAAAAAAGGGTTGCAAATTAAAAATGGATACAAACTAAAAATAAAAGTATATGATACAAAATTTAGCCATTAATATAAATATATCAAATGTAACGTTTCTAACACTAAATGAATATATTTAGAAATAAAATTTAATTATTTTGACATGTAAAATATATTATTATTGAAATAATTAACGACATTCATTAAAACCTAGGAACCTTAATAAAATATTGAAAATGAATAAGGTATTACTCAATGAAATTGAAAACAGAGGTAAGAAAACCTAATTTCTCTTTAAAAATTATGTAAAAAAAATGATATCACAAATCTCTCTATATATAGTTATGGAGTCATACATTTTATATATCGTTTTATTCGAAAAAGGTTCTGTCTCCAATTCGAGTACTCCAAAGATCCACTAAAATTTTGTGGTGTACTAGTTGTACATACCACGTGCCATGAACGTGGAAAAGTTAGTACTAGCAAAGTAAATTAGGGTTAAATACAATAACATCATGCATGCTAACTGAGCTTAACTAAAACATGAAACAGAAGTGCATGTTCACCACAAGTATAGACCATATACATATATGCTTATACGACAGTTTTACAGAGAGAGTGCACTGCCTTCCATCTGGGTTGTAATTTGTAAGCACATGACAAAGTATTATCCTCATGTCTTCTTTCAAGTTAAAATCAAGTGAAAGCTTATTTGAGGAAAAGTGAATCAGCTGAGAGAGAGAGGGAGAGAGAGGGAGAGAGAGTCAACAATTACTTTCACTTTTCTCTCTGAAAACCTCTGTGAACTTTGAAATCCCTCACATTGAAGTTGGGGAGGGAGGCAAACTGCCATGAATTCTTGTTAAAAAATGAATGTTAGGCCAATTGCCGCTTTTAAGGTCTTCTCTTTTCTTTAATCACCATAAATATACAGTTTTTTACCCAAGCTAAAAAGAGAAACTCTTCCAAGAAGTAAGAACCAAGAGGATTGTGCATGTCACAGACTCAATTACTCACATTTGAATTTTTCTTCAATAGCACGTATTATTAGATGGTATTTAAAATGAACTGTTGAGATTGAAAATAGAAGATTTAACAAAATAGCTATGAAATCAAATTAAATAGTTCCTCCCATATATATGGCTTACTACCCAGCCCAGCATTCTTGGAAAACAATCAAATCGAGGGTATCATAGCGTTGAAGCCGGACTTGTCACATTTATAAAAAAATATGTATCTATATGTCAATTTGTATAATCATATGAAAAATACAGAGTATTTCTACATGAAGAAACTATTCCTTGTTACTAAATTCCCATTTGACATGTGTGCCACAATTATTTTTTGGGTTTTGATGAGTTATTGATGCATTTGTTTAGATTATGATTTACAGATAATGAGGATTTAACAGTGTTGATAAGACATATAATAGTGCGACAATTTGGTATAATGTTCTGAACTAGGGATAAGTGATAAAATTAATAATCTTTTAAAAACACAAAGTCTGAAGTCAAATAAAGCATCAAGTGAGAATATACACAATGCCCTACCAATATTTAAAGCCTGGAGTATTGGTAGGAAAGGGATCATTTTCGGATCCCTTCCACCAAATCTATCAAATTCTCAAATTTAAACCCTTAAAATTTGATCAAACGGCTAAAATTATTATAACTTTTAAATAGCCCCCTATTTGTAGCCGTTTGCCCAAATTCTAAAAGAAAATGACCCAACACTTATTGTGACAGCCCGTTCCGGAATTTTCAAACTGTAAGTGTGAAAGGACGATTTTGCCCCTAGTATGAATTTTCGTTGTGTGGTTGTTTTTGAGCTTGGTTTGGGCTGGTTGTGGACCACACACATTTCCCCACACACACACACTCACCCTTTCCCTGCCCTGCACCCTGTCCCGAGCCATTTCCCTCTCCCATTTCCATTCCCATTGTACGGACACACCCCAAATCTCTCCAAATCTTCACAGATCGAGGAAACAAAGTATATATTCTTGCTCGTGACGGTCAGCATGACCTGATCTCGATCGGGGTGTGTCACTTATCATTGATTGTCCTTTGCTTTATATATACCACTTGAGATTTGAGATTTGATAACCATAGGTAAGATAGAAACGGTAAGAAGCAAAAAAAAAAAAAAAAAAAAAAAAATTAAAATAAAGAAGTGTGTAACAAAAAATGAACATTTACCACAAGAAATTTACCACGAACTTTATGCGTCTTTTATAAAAAGTGAACATTTATCACGGGCTCAGTCAGCACATTGTGGATAATAATATTTTACAATAGACAAGTTGCGACTCGTTATAATAAAAGAATTTAATACCACAGATTTAATTAGCACATTGTAAAAATATTAAACCACCACGAATCTTGATCCGTGGAAATATTTTTTTTAACCACATTTAATGTTCGTGAAAAAAAAAATAAAATTCAATGTGGTGAAATTACACGCATTATTAAAAAAAAATTTAGAAAGCGGGATTAAAAAATTTCCCAAAATTTCAAATTCTTTGAAATTTCACTGTACTCCCGCAATTCTCAAAATTTGAGTGAAATCGTTCATTTCCTCTTACTTTACCTCTCTCACACAAACGTTTCTCTCATTTTTTTTGATCTTCTCTCCACTCATCGACTCTCTCCATCCGTGACTCCTCACCTCACCACCACCACCAATTTCTTCCCCTCATGATACGACCCACTCGAAAACCTCCCACTCTCCTCCTACAATAGCATCAGCAACCCAACAAATCAACCCCAACACAACCTCCATGCGCTCTTCTCCTCAGCCTCACTGCAACGGCGGCGACCATCCCTTCAACTCCACCGTGTCGCTCCGGAAACTGAGGCACTTCAACTGGAACAAACAGATTTGTAGTGGAAGCGAATGCAATAATGGTGCTACACTCTTTGGCGAGGTCGTCCACCTATGGTTCAATTGGCCATGACCAGGTCCTCCATTTTCCCAATCTCTCTAATTATTTTTAATTAATTTTAAAATTATGAATCTCACTCTCGCTACTAACCAATTGTTTAATTTCGAAAATCTGAATTTCTTTTGTTCAATCTCTTATTGGAAATTCAAAATCTAGGTTTTGGTATTTATTCTTTGAAAGTGCTATGCACAACCAATATAAGAAATTTGCCTCCTACGGTTACCGAAGATGAGATTGAGGAGGAGTTTAAAAACTTGGGTCAAATTATGCATGATGAGGGCTGGCATGTTGAGTTTGTCTCTAAAACTATGAACTGGATCGGAGCTAAAGTAGATTTTGGTGCATGCAGGAAATTGGAGTCTGCTACGCTTGTGTTGAATATGAAGACATTGTTGGCGTTCACAATGCACTCAAGGTTTGATTTTTTTGTGATAAGTTGTTTAGTTTTTTGCTTTCGTTTCAAAATGTTCATTGGATTCAGGCAAATTTCGTGTTATTTGTTGAAGGTCCTGTCAGTTCTCATATGTAGTTATGCATCTATTGCGGATTCTCAAGGCATATTGCATTTGTCTTTGGGTATTCAATTGTTAAGAGAGTTCCCATACTTGCGCTATTGTCAACATTCATGAACTATCTGCCTTTGTATTTGCTTTATTTTATATATATATATATATATATATATTTTTTTTTTTTGGGCTTGTGCTTGTAATTTGTACTTCTGTACTTAAATATGTGTGGGGTTCGGTGTCGTGGCGTTTTTAAGGTCATTTGGTTGAAGATGAATGCTTGAATATTTCAATGCTAAGTGTTATTTGAGTATTTTGTTGGCTATGGTCAGTTATTAGACAATCTCTATGGGATTCGGTATCGAGAATTAAAGATCATTCCATTCTTTTTCTGTTAATGTGGATTGATGGCCTGTTGTTTCTTCAATCTTCTTTATTCCAAGATATCATTCAGATGTCAAGGTTTTCATGGAATCAAATCATTTCTGTTCATGAGCTTAATAAGTCTATTGGCATAGCCAGAATTTAGAGTGTTATATACCAAATTGTTAAGCATCTGTTTTCTTAGAAGTAATCGTTTGATCAACTTATTTTTCCTTATGTGTTTAGGAGAAATATTCAACCAGGAGGAAGGGGCAGTGGCAGCGGTGGTTATCAAATTACGAATCTTTGTCATACGATTCAAGGAAAAGTGAAGTCTTTTGGGTGACAATTTGTTTGTAAATGGAGACGTATTTCATACTTGATAGATAGTTTCATATTTTTGAGGATAGCTCATTGATTTTAAATGTTGTTTATGTAATTATTATATTGTAGTAAATGTGCAGTCTTGTATATAAATATTATATTATATTTATTAAATAAAAATAAAAATATTTTTTTTAAGTTTTGGAAATTCTTTTATAATGGGCATCGGTTGTGGTCATTTTATAATCCACAATAGCCATAGTGCATGTGGTGTTAGATTTCAGTCTACCATGAGCACAATTTGTGGTTGTATCACATTTGACAATGGGCATAGCTTGTGATAAAAATTGAGATTTTTTATCAAATCCAGATTATTAACGAACACAATGCTCATGGTGGATTGCAAGCAGTAATTGTGATATATGAGCTTTTTTCTTCTAGCGTCCATACTTGTCTTGATATAAAGGAGAGTTAGTAAGAAATGTAAGTGCGGCCACTTAGATTGTGGTATAATGCAATTCTATTTACTTGTAAATAAGAGTTATTAAATTTGAATCTCGTGAATGATGAGTTCGATACAAATATATTCCTTAATTCGTAATATAAATATACCGTTGTAATGGTTGTCCAACTGAAAAAAGGCTCATATTTCTCTTTATTTAGTTCTTTAACCGGTAGATAGGTTGAGATGAAAAACTCAAAAAAAGCTCAAAAGAACACAAGCACGCACGCTCATATGCATGAGTGAGAACTTCAGCTACAAACACATTGGAATGGGATATTCAAAATGCAGTAGAAAAATATCATTGTCTTCCTTTACCTCAAGGGCTTGAAGTCGAATATTATTTTTGTTGTACTATAAAGTGTCGGTCATAAAATTTAAACTCAGAATCTATTTAAACAAAGTAAAAACTGAATGCCACATGCGATATGTTCATTCATTGTCCTTGAAATTGGAATGTTGCGAGTAGATGGGTAGGGGCAACTAGATCGGGGGAAAGTACATTTGAGTAACCAACTTATTCACCACAGGATGTGTGAGTTCCACACAATGGCCTAGTTTCAACTGCTCCAGCTTCAGTTGGAACTTAGAACTATAAAATCTTGGGCCGTTGTGTGAAAATATGCTTATCTGATAGAACGAAATTGGGCCTTCCATTCATCAGCACAAATACATTTTGTACACTTAACTTGCTAAAAGAAAAGTTACATCTTCAATTTCACTGTATTTTTTCACAAGTAAATGTCAGATTGCTTTGCCTGTGCTTTGATATCTTTCAAGTTCTTCAACATGTTGGTGAAGTAGTCCTGCAAATATTTCCCAAGTGTAACTATATCTTTTAGAAGACCATATGTTTCGTTCATTGCAACAGAGAAAACAGTATCGCTTGAAAGAACCTACAAATGCCAAAATGCAGGGCATTAGCCCTCCCAATTAGAAAAAAAAAAGTGTTTTATAAGAAATTCTATTTCTATTCAGATTTCCAATGCTGCAAAACAACAATTACAATGCAAATTACAAAATTTCAAATAGTAACTTGTTTTATGTAAATGACTGTCAAAACCATATTAACTTACCTCTGAAAATGCCAATCTATCGGCAACATCATTTGTCCACTCAAAAAACCTTGTTAGCTGCGGGTTACTCTCAAGACAGAAACTGGGACTCTTGTTATATTTGCCTCTTGCCCATCAAACCTTTCACACAATGTTATTACCTGAAAGCGAAGGGAACTTTCAAAAACCCTGGACCTTGGTAAAGTTCAGTTGCATAGTATAAAAATTAGAAGACGAAAGAACAATGAAGGGCCTATGGAGGTAAATATTCTCATTCACCTCTTGGGTTGTGAGGGTTGTCCGTGCCGAGGGCCAGCAAACGTGAGAAGCTTCCCATCGACTTTCTCATTTCTTAAAGCTATAAAGGTCAGACGAGCTACATCCTAATACCAAAAAAATAAAAAACTGTTCAGATACCATGACAACAGGTACACAAAAAAATGCATTTCTAAAATCAACCAGAGAAACGGTCAATGTCAATGCATGATTAACCTGGGTGTCCACGTATGCAATTCTTGTGGGGGCGTCTGTTCCCCATACTGATTTCTCTTCTAATAGAGGCATTGCATACTGTCCAATAATCCCTGAGAGTAAAACATAAAGATAAGCTTTTTAACTTAGTAGCTAGTACTAAACACAAGAAACTGTTACGACGGAAGGGTTAAAAATAAGAGGTTGTTGAGGCCGTTTGTGGTGAAGAATCGAGATGTTGAGTTCAAGAATGACAAGAAAAGAGGATGTGTCGCTTGGTTTTTAACCTTGGGCTTGGTGTTAGCAAAAGGGTTAAAGTAGAATATAAATGTACACCAAAATTATATTCGGATTTTGGACAATACTTGGGTACTCACTGGGAGTACCCAATTTACTGACTTCATAATGTGGGCCAATGAGAATAGGCCACCTGTCTTATCTAAAATTGCCCTAAACATTGGTTATCTTGGTAACCAAACATCAATCATCTCCCTCACCCTCAAGCCTTGTTTTCTCCGTGCACCCCAACAACAATCCCATAAAAAAGGACTGGAGTGGGATCGATGTCAAAGAGGTGGGACATTGTCAAATAGATAGTTGACGTTGGACTTGCCGGCGAACAGAGAGGTTGTGGTAGTTGAGGTCGTTGGAGGAAAGATGGGTGAAGTTGGGGTTGCTAGGGAAGTAAAGGATTGGGGCAAGCTCGCCGATGAAGAGAGAGTTTGGGGGTGGCCTCGCCTGAGAAGAGAGGGATTGTGGTGGGTTCACCGGAGAACTGAGGGCTTTAGGGTTGGTCTCGCCATAGAAGATAGGTGTTGTTCTCACCGGGGAATAGAGAGGCGAAATCGCCGGAGAATAAAATGGGTTGTCTGCAAGGCAAGAAGGGAGGAATGAGATGGTGCTTGTTTGGTTACGAAGATAGGAAGAGTACGGGGTGAAATTCATTTAACATTTGTTAAATCTGTATTGGGCCATGTAAGGTAATCAGTTTGTTGAGTACTCTCCAGTGAGTACCCAATTATTGTCCTCGGATTTTTAAGTTATATTTTAAAAATAGGTGGCATGTGTTAGGCGAGTTTGTGAGGACTAACTTTTGATACAAGTTCCGCTAGCAAAGCCCAATAATATACGTATAAGGGAGGTGTTATCCACACATTTATTTTTACTCCACATACTTCTCTTAATTTTTGGTTGTCAGATTGAATGAATTGAAGAAGATCAATAGACAAAAATTAACAAGGTATGTGAGAGATAGAAAAAAGTGTGTAAATAATACTATCCATGTATAAAACATTTTCTTACTAGAATATGACCATTGACTTTGATTGTTGCACAATTTATACCGAACAAGACTTGGCTGCTGAAATTTCAGCAGCCACTCCTACTTACACCCAATTCCGTGTGAACACGTGTCCAAGTTTTGATTTTTTTTAATCAAAACTTGGACACAAACACGGGATTGGTTGTAAGTAGGGATGGCTGCTGAACATTTCAGCAGCCAAGTTAATTCCGTTTATACCTATACCAAAACCCAACACAAAGTTACTGTTCATTAACAGTAAATGGACTAAAATGCCCTAAAGTTAGTCTTGAGTCAATGCTTTGTACCTTTTTGTTTAGTAAGTTACCGTTGTAAGTAGGGATGGCTGCTGAAATGTTCAGCAGCCAAGTTAATTCCATTTATACCTATACCAAAACCCAACACAAAATTACCGTTATTTAACAGTAAACGGACTAATATGACCTAAAGTTAGTCTTGAGTCAATGCTTTGTGCCTTTTTGTTTAGTAAGTTACCGCAAATGCCCTTTATATCCACCCATTCTTCATTTTTGGATCCTTTCTTTTAATATAGGAATTAACTTGGCTGCTGAACATTTCAGCAGCCATTCCTACTTACAACCAATCCCGTGTAGACACGTGTCTAAGTTTTAATTAAAAAAATCAAAACTTGGACACATGTTCACATGGAATTGAGTGTAAGTAGGAGTTCTTTAATTTATTCTTGATTTTTTTAAACCCACCTACATCGTTTGTGGCATAGAAAAAAATAAAATAATAATTAAAAAACTGGTGGTAGGACAAGAAAATAGTTAAAAAATGTAAGTTAAACCAGGTTACATGGTTTGTAGCATAGAAAATAATAAAAAATTATAAAGAAATTGGAGCATGGAAAAAGTTGTAAAGTAAGTTTGTCTACTGTGGTTACAAAGTTAAGAAGAGTTGATTACAATGAAAACGCTCAAGGATACAGGGGCAATAGGGAAGCATATGGAGTGCGATTGATGGGACATGGTGCTGAACAGATCCAATGGCCGAAATTGATGCATGGAAAAAGTTGTAAATTAAGTTTGTCTATTATGGTTACAAAGTCATGATTACAATGAAAACGCTCAAGGATACAGGGTAATAGCGAAGCATATTGAAGATGGAGTGCGATTGATGGGACATGGTGCTGAACAGATCCAATGGCAAATTCATCTGGAACAGACAAGCAGGTGGAAAAAAAATTCAAAAGCAACAAGAAATGAACCCAAATTAGACCAATAAACACTCAAAAGTTTTACAATATTTTTAGTTTTAATTAACCCCAAATTTGAAAACAAATTATGGAAACAACACAGGAAGCAAAACCCAATTCATCATCTCTCTACCAGAAGATGCAGAAACAGGTGTATCAAGCAGGAATTTAACTAATGAAAGCAAGCATATTCTATATTCACAAAATACAAACTAGAGCAAACACATATCAAGCTCAAAAAACTGACTTGATCCAATTGAGTTGACCCAAGTCTCCCAAAACATACAAAAATCCACCTAAAAGTTCAAGGCTCTGGGAAATTTTCAAAATACTCACCTGAGCTAAAATTTCAAAGCTCTATGGATTATCTTTCACCTTATATTTTTTACACAATATTTTATAATGTTAACACGAGAATTGACGTTAAACTGTGATGTGATAGAAAATCATTCGAGAGTATCATTTTTTTAAGTATCCTTAGCATTAATCTTGTAAGAGCATAATGAGTAATTTTTCGTTGTCATCACCACTTTGACATGTGCCCTTATTGATCCACTTATCTTATAACATATCTATCTATTTGTTAGTGTATAACGTTTATCTTTTACCATACAAGATTAACGTCCTTATGACAGTGACACTCTTAGTCATAAATTCTAGTAAATCACAATTGTGCTTAAATTCACTAAATATGAAAAAAAAATACTCATGTAAATTTGTTTAACTCATAACTCAATAACATAACATACTCTCGTATGACCGCCACACCGAAAAATCTGTTTCTACAGATTGAAACTTTTTATAGTTTTATAAAAAATAAAAAAAAAAAAGAAAAAAAAAAGAGTTGTTGAACAAAAGACCGAAGCTTTTCGTAGTGGTAACTATTTATAGACCAATAGAAGGAGGCAGATTGTCTCCTCTCCTTTTTGGATGCCCTTCTTATGTCTTTTTATTTGTGCAGTCACAGTTAAGTTTCGTCAATATTTTATATTCCTATTACTTTTTATCTTATTATCTCTATAAAAAAAATTAATCTAAAATATTAACGTAACTTAACCGTGATCGTACAAAATAGAAAAGCATAGAAAAAACATCTAAAGAGGAGGGCAGACAATTTGCCTCCCCAATAGAAACACTCTTTTAACAGTAAAAAAAAATAAAAAAACTTTCCCATTTCGTGGAAAAAGAAACCAAGAAAAAGCTAGTCAAGCACTCTCTCAAGCTCAAGAGTCTATTGAGCCAAAAGCACTAAATTTCAGTCCTCAAGTCGTCGCTAAGTTGGACAAAAATGGCCGGCCTTCTCTCTTTTCTTCTCCAATCCCATCCAAACGTTTTTTTTCTGCAAAAATCCATCTTCATTCACACACCTTTTTACAATTTTCCCAGAAAAAATTATTGGGCAAGTATTTTTATATAAATCGTATGTTGCACTTGTTTTTTTTGTTGACCAGGAAAGTCTTTGTCTTTGTGGAAAAAAATCCATCTCCATTCACACACCTTTTTACAATTCTCCCGGAAAAAATTATTGGGCAAGTATTTTTATATAAATCGTATGTTGCACTTGTTTTTTTTGTTGACCGGGAAAGTCTGTCTTTGTGGAAAAAGAAGGAAGCTTTGTTGTGGATTCAAGAACCCTTCTCTGGGATCTTTGATTCATCTGTGTTTTCTGCAAGGGAATTATCTCAGGTGAGTAGAAATTTTCCCAGAGGTTTGAACTTTAGCTGGATTTTTGTATGTTTAAGGAGACTCGGGTCAATTCATTTGGATCAAGTCAGCTTTTTGAGCTCGATATGTGTTTGTTCTAGTTTGTATTTTGTGAATATTGAATCTGCTTGTTTTCATTAGTTAAATTGCTGCTTGGTACACCTGTTTCTGCATCTTTTGGTAGAGAGATGATGGATTGGGTTTTGCTTCCTGTGTTGTTTCCATAATTTGTTTTCAAATTCGGGGTTAATTAAAGCTAAAATATTGTAAAACTTTTGAGTGTTTATTGGTCTAATTTGGGTTCATTTCTTGTTGCTTTTGAATTTTGTTTCAGGGCTTGGTGTTTACTGATGCTGGGGTTTTGTGGAATTCAGTATTCTTGAGCTCTGGTAATAAAAAATAGCGAATTTAGGCGATTTTGATGGCATTTTCGATGTATATTTATCAGAACTAGTTTTCCTTAGCTAGGGATACATGTAGCCGTGACTATGAATGCTTAAATTGTGGTTACAAAGTCAGGATGATGTAGATAACAGTATAGGCACTCATTGTTGTAAAGCAAGTTTGTCATTATGGTTACAAAGTCAAGGATGATGTAGATAACGTTTTCTCTTTGTTCCTATTTTTTAATTACATCGTTCAGCTACATTCAGATTATAATTTAAGGTGTATATTTGTGTTGGATCAAAAATGGAGTGTGTTTTATGAATGAAATTTCTGTATAAGAATGCCCAGGTATTTACATATATATATGTGTGTATACTTACGTAAATAGTCATTTAGGTAGCTGAGTGAAGTCCTTGTGATGATTACGATTTGGGATTTATATTTAGTTATATTAAAAAAAATTATTTGGTTAAAAGAAGAGGGAGAAATAAAGGGGAAGATAAATTATGTGCCTGGATAGAGATTTCTTAGTTTAAAGTGTGTGAGCTTTGTAAATTTTTTTTAATCTTTCTTAGAAACAGAGCTTAATAATAAAGAGGAAGAAAAATTACGTGCCTAGATAGTGATTTCTCAGTTATTAGTGCTTTGAATGAAAAAAAAAAATTCATTGTAATATTGGTCCTTTGTGTATCTGATTTGTAACTTTATTTTATATTGCAGATCATTGTCAGGGCAATTTATATAGCTACACAGTGCTCTTGTTGAGATTGAGAAAAAAAAAAAGAAAAGAAAAGAAAAAAAGAGTGAGTCCGGCTACTAAGTACCGTTAAGTTTGGAATTTACAAATTTTTATTAATCATTTTGATAAATGTTTATATATATGTGTGTGTGTTGCCATTGCTTTGAATGAAAAAAAAAAATTGTTATAGTGTTATTGTTTTGTACATCTTATTTATGACTTCGTTTTCTATTGCAGATTAGTGCCACAACAATTTATATAAGCTACAAAGTGCCTTTGCTGAAATTGGAAAGAAAAAAAAAAAAAGGGTGAGCTGACAAGTAATGTCAAATTTAGAATTTACAAATTTTTTTTTAATCTCTGCTAATTAATAAAACACTCATTATCAACCAAAACTTTATGAAATTATTAGTTTAACCCTTTAATTAAAACAGAACATGAATAAGAAATATGGGGCAGAAATTTAATTTCACATAATCAAATTTTGATGTTTTTTTTCAAATCCTCACCTACATGTAATCTTAATATATCCCTAATTAAAAAAAAACCATTCCCACTCCCACATTCTCTATCATTATCTTTCCCTCTTCTTCTATTTCAAAAACAAAACTAAAAAATTTTCTCACACTCTTTGTGTGTGCCCATATGCTAGTTATATTGATGATTGTTTATACAATATAAATGTGTCTTGGTATTTGTATCATTCTTTAAAAAAATTTGGTATATCAAATGTCAAAACATCTTTGGTGGTGGTTAACAATTTTGTTACTTCACAGCTTAATAAATTTATTGTTCAATAATATTTATGTTGTTTTTTCATAGGGTTTGAGAATGTGGCATTATTTAACATCAAGTTAGTTTTGTTTGCGTTGCAAGATTCTCTACACAAAAGGAGTCACATTCCGGCCCGGGGCGGATCACTTTCCGGGCCTGCTCCACCACCGTAGCACGATATTGTCCGCTTTGGGCTTACCATTCCTTCACGGTTTTGTTTTTGGGAACTCACGAGCAACTTCCCAGTGGGTCACCCATCATGGGATTGCTCTAGCCCCCTTCTCGCTTAATTTCGGAGTTCCTACGGAACCCGAAGCCAGTGAGCTCCTAAAAGGCCTCGTGCTAGGTAGAGATGGGAATATACATATAAGGATCACTCCCTTGGGCGATGTGGGATGTTACAATCCACCCCCCTTAGGGGTCCGACGTCCTCGTCGGCACATTTCCGGCCAGGGATAGGCTCTGATACCAAACTGACACACCCCGACCGAGATCAGGGTGTGCTGGCCGTCACAAGAAGGTGACGAAGCCATGTGCACGTGCGGAAGCTAGTAAAGTAGTAATATAAAAAGTGCGAATAATTAAAAACTAGCATACAAGGTACTAAAACAAGTGCTAGCGTAAGTGAAAGACAATTTCAGAGCAGGTCTACAGCAGTCCAAAAGAAGAGTTGCGACATAAGTACACCCAAAGGTGACCCTACGCTGGTGAGTATTTGTCAGAAAAGCCGGGAGAATCCTCTGGGAATACCACCGAAACTGCTAATCAACTAGAACCTGGAGGAGCGCAAAACAAAAGCGTGAGTGGGCAAAAACAAATCTCTTTGAAAACCATTTAGCAAAATACATTCTAACCCTTCGCCGTAAAACCTGTATACTTCCTAGAAATAAACATATATACGTATGTATAGATATGCCAAACATGCTCAAGGGTATGCCAATCATACTCAAGACTATGCCATGTCAGAACCTCATAATGAATGCAAGTGCCCAGGTATAAATCACATCAATAGCATAACATCTGGCAGCCGGAGTCACCTAACGTGACCTGTACGGCTGCATATAGAGCTCAAATCTCAAACTCAATAACTGAACCTGCCCACGAGTCGGAACCACCTAAAGTGGTCTGTACGACAGGCCTGGGTGTAATATATATGTACGCTCTAGTGCTACGATCACGTGAAGGCTGTGCGAATAATCGCGGGTCACCTACGAGTCGGAACCACCTAAAGTGGTCTGTACGACAGGACTGTGCACCTAACTTGGATCCAAGCTGAGCGTGTGGTGCGGGAGGTGAACATCACGTGAAGGACTGTGCCCTACTCTGGGCGGGAGCACTAACACCGGGGGTGCAGGTTATGAGCTCTCTAAGCATTTCAAACTACTACTGAATATAAACACGCATACCACTTACCTGGCACTTACCTGTGCGTCCACGGCACCCAATACGCATATATAAATGTATGTCACTACTAATGCATGTGATGATTCATAAACAATAATAATATGGTGCATGGCATAACATAAATAACCCTTTTTAATCAATTTCTGGGAATATAAATGTATATAGGTATATACGGAAAACAAAAGCCCACTCACTGGTATGTGGAAGGGTCGTAGCCCCCCTGCCTCGAGTGCGAACGCTCGTCCTCGGGGTACGTGTCACCTATATGCGAAATAACTATAAAAACGTTAACTTTAAAGCACATAACCAACTTCTCGTAATAACTTCTCATACATTGCTCAAAATGGACAAATGAATATACCAACGTGCTCTACACAACCTCAGGATCACAACCATATTTTTAGAAAAAATTTCCTCCGCCGCACGCGCCGGCCACGCGCAGGCACGTGCGGCGCACACGGACTGCGTCAACTGACGCCGTTAGGAATATTCCGTCAGTTTTGACAGATTCCGTCAACGGCGTCAGGAATATTCCGTCAGATTTGACGGAATATTCCGTCACCTTCTCCGGCGAGCCTCCGGCGACGTCGCCGGCGCCGGAAAACTGGAAAAATTTCAAACTTTGTTTTCTCACTAGTTTCTCAACCATTTTTCATGATTCTTGAACCAAAATGAAGCTTAGGACTTGTAGAATCACGATAGACTACTTTTAAAGGCTAAAAATCACGCGATCATACCTGTCTCAAAACTCAAAACTCGGCCAACTTCGACCACGGTGATCCCGACGTCCAAAATCGTCCAACGAAGCACTCCGAGGTTCCTTGGGACACCACCAAGCTATCTACGACCTTAAAAATCCCAAAAACATGCTAGATTAAGTTTGCATGAATAGTACTTAAATAGGCCATTGTCGAATCGACGTGAAAACGAAGGATTTCTCACCTGAAAATGGTATGGTTGCACTCGCACGAGCTTCACGAGCTCGAATATGGCCTTAGCTTCTTCGATCTGTGATGCTTTGTGTGAGTTATGTGTGTGTCCGTACGTTTTCAGAAGGAAGAGGAAGGAATGGAGCTCGGGGGGAGAGAGAGACAGGGAAAGGGTAGAGAGACAGTGTCTGTGAGTGTGTGTGTGTGGTCCAACACTTGCCACACCACACAAAACAACCAATAACGTGACGAAAACGCACGAGGGGCAAACTTGTAATTTCACACGTACGTTTCGATATTTCCAGGACGGGATGTCACATATCAGAGCCTAGGTTCGGCAGTCCTGTGTCCTTGTGAGTATTCTAATGGTTTTGGTGTCTTCTGTCAGAATTATGCCGCCTCGTCGGGAACCACGTCGTTCTTCTGAGTCTAGCTTCCCCGATGTTGCTCAGTTGGGGGAAGTTATTGCTACAGCCCTTCAGTCAGTGATGCGCCCTCCCCAGAGGACTCATCTGGAGACTATGTACAATCTGAAGTTGGATAAGTTCAAGGGTAGTGAGGGCCACGAGGGCGCAGAGAGGTGGTTGGAACACATTGAGAAGACCTTCCGTGTGTTGCATAATCAGGGGAACCTTCCTATGGAGAGGTGGGTCGAGACGACCTCATGGTTTCTGGATACGGAGTCTGCAGCTTGGTGGGAGCAGGAGCTTCGTAGGTTGACTCCAGATCAGAGGACTGATTGGAATGTTTTTACGGATTTGTTCAAGAGGAGGTATGTGCCCCATGAGTACATTGATAGAAAAAAGCAGGAGTTCACCGAGCTGAAACAGCGGAAGATGACGGCGAATGAATACTACCGCAAGTTTACTGATCTGTCCCGCTACCATCCTGATGTTGCTGGTAACCCAGCAGAGATGCTCCGTCGTTTCCGTTTGGGCACCAGGAAGAGGTGGCGTTCTATGGCGACTACTACACACTGTGAGTCATACCAGGATTTTTATGAGATTTTGTTGAGGATTGAGGACTCTGAGAACATGTCGAGCGACACTGATGAGGAAAAGGACGGCAATCAGAAGAAGGATGACAAGGGTAAAGGTCAAGCATCGCTCGGGCCTCGCCAGACTCAGAACTTCAAGAGGGGTGGTGCTAGCTCGAGTTCTTCGAGTGGTGGCTTCAATGCCACTGGACAGGGTCGTGGAGGTAGATTTTCTGGTGGCGCTAGAGGCCAGAGGCAGACTCGAATGAAAACTGTTGTTGTAGGCAAATTCCATCAAATCTAATCGCTGGTGCCAAACATCACCAAACTGCAACACCGAAGCTCGCAGCATATCCTCCAAAGTCTGAATAGTTCTCTCTGACTGTCCGTCTTTCTGTGGATGATACGCCGTACTGTAAAGTAATCTCGTGCCCAAAGCTTCCTGAAAAGCCACCCAAAACTTCGATGTGAATCGTGGATCACGATCCGAGACAATACTCACTGGGACACCATGATACTTCACAACATTCGAGATAAACAACTCGGCTAAACGGCTCAAAGAATACTTCTCTCTCACTGGAACAAAATGTGCCGATTTAGTGAGTCGATCAACGATCACCCAAATGCCGTCAAAGCCATTATGTGTACGCGGCAACTTGTACACAAAATCCATAGTGATATTCTCCCATTTCCACTCTGGAACAGGAAGCGGCCGCAACAACCCAAACGACTTCTTCCTTTCCGCTTTAACCTGCTGACAAACAGCACACCTGCTCACATACTCGGCTATCTCCCTCTTCATACCCGGCCAATAATAAAATGGTCGAATGGTATGATACATTTTAGTAGCTCCTAGATGCATAGCATAAGCCGAGATATGTGCTTCATCGAGAATTTCTTTCTTCAACTCCACACTATTAGGCAAGAACATTCTATTCTCTAGCATCAACATGCCATCCGAATCACGAACTCTGAGGTCTCGCCTTGATCTCGAGCTTGGATTAGTTCTTGAGTCTTCTGATCAGCTACCTGAGTTTCAAGCACTCGATCAACTAGGATTGGTCTAACTTGGAAATTAGCAAGTAACGC
This sequence comes from Pyrus communis, assembly GCF_041283825.1. Classification (NCBI taxonomy): domain Eukaryota; kingdom Viridiplantae; phylum Streptophyta; class Magnoliopsida; order Rosales; family Rosaceae; genus Pyrus; species Pyrus communis. Next base: position 18,704,221 of record NC_142574.1, read on the forward strand.
CACTTCTCGATCTTCTGCTTCTAATCTCACTCCCGTAGCACGTAAGTCCACCAAAAGAGGAACACGACTAGCGTACAACGCATTAATACGGCCCTGTGACTTCCTGCTAAGTGCATCAGCCACTACGTTTGCACGACCAGGATGATAATCAATCGTGCAATCGTAATCGCTGAGCAACTCCAACCACCTCCGTTGACGAAGATTAAGTTCCTTCTGAGTAAAAAGGTACTAAAGACTCTTGTGATCTGTGAAGATCCTACACTTCTCTCCGTAAAGATAGTGTCTCCACAACTTCAACGCAAAGATGATAGCAGCCAACTCCAAATCATGTGTAGGGTAATTCAACTCATGAGGTTTCAACTGCCGCGAAGCATAAGCAATCACCCTACCATGCTGCATCAACACACATCCCAGACCATTCAATGAAGCATCGCTATAAACCTCGAAATCACCACTATCGTCTGGGAGTGCCAAAACAGGTGCATGAGTGAGACAATGCTTCAACTGCTGGAAACTCTGCTCACACCTATCATCCCACTCAAATTTAACATCCTTCCTCGTTAACCTCGTCAATGGCAAGGCAATCACCGAAAAATCCTTAACGAATCTCCGATAATACCCTGCCAAGCCAAGGAAACTTCTCACCTCGGTGACGGTTCGCGGTTGCTCCCAACTCTCCACAGCTGCGACCTTCTGAGGGTCCACCAAAATACCCTGAGCAGAAATGATGTGCCCCAAAAACGTAACTTGATCTAACCAGAACTGGCACTTGCTAAACTTAGCATACAATTGGTGTTCCCTCAACCTCTTCAACACCAAAGTAAGATGTCGAACATGCTCCGCCTTCGACTTAGAATACACCAAAATATCATCAATGAAGACAATAACAAATCTATCCAAGTAAGGCTGGAACACCCGATTCATTAAATCCATGAAGGCGGCTGGTGCATTCGTCAACCCAAATGGCATAACCAGAAACTCGTAATGACCATAACGAGTCCTGAACGCCGTCTTAGGGACGTCATCCCTACTGATCTTTAGCTGATAGTAACCAGACCTCAGGTCAATCTTAGAGAACACACAGGCGCCTCGAAGCTGATCAAACAAATCATCGATACGAGGCAATGGATAACGGTTTTTAATCGTCACCCGATTTAATTGCCTGTAGTCGATACACAGCCTCAAAGTTCCATCATTCTTCCTCACAAACAACACCGGAGCGCCCCAAGGTGAAGTACTAGGCTGAATAAATCCCTTATCCACCAACTCCTGCAACTGCACTTTCAATTCCCTTAACTCTGCGGGAGCCATACGATAAGGACTTAAAGAAATAGAATTAGTACCTGGAAGCAACTCAATAGTGAACTCCACGTCTCGATCTGGGGGTAAACCAGGTAAATCCTCGGGGAATACATCAGGGAAGTGTCTGACCACTCTCACATCCTCAACTCTGTTAGGAACAGCCTCATCTAACACCACATGAGCTAGATACCCCTGACAACCCTTAGATAACAACTTTTTCGCTCGCAACGCTGAAATAACGCCATGTCTCACTCCACTCTGCTCACCCACAAAAGTAACCACAGGTAGTCCAGGTCGGTGAGACGTAACTACTTTCCCGTAACAGTCAATGTTGGCACGATAGAAATGCAACCAATCCGTGCCTCTGGCCTCTAGCGCCACCAGAAAATCTACCTCCACGACTCTGTTCAGTGGCACTGAAGCCACCACTCGAAGAACTCGAGCTCGCACCACCCCTCTTGAAGTTCTGAGTCTGGCGAGGCCCGAGCGATGCTTGACCTTTACCCTTGTCATCCTTCTTCTGATTGCCGTCCTTTTCCTCATCAGTGTCGCTCGACATGTTCTCAGAGTCCTCAATCCTCAACAAAATCTCATAAAAATCCTGGTAGGACTCACAGTGTGTAGTAGTCGCCATAGAACGCCACCTCTTCCTGGTGCCCAAACGGAAACGACGGAGCATCTCTGCTGGGTTACCAGCAACATCAGGATGGTAGCGGGACAAATCAGTAAACTTGCGGTAGTATTCATTCGCCGTCATCTTCCGCTGTTTCAGCTCGGTGAACTCCTGCTTCTTTCTATCAATGTACTCAGGGGGCACATACCTCCTCTTGAACAAATCCGTAAAAACATTCCAATCAGTCCTCTGATCTGGAGTCAACCTACGAAGCTCCTGCTCCCACCAAGCTGCAGACTCCGTATCCAGAAACCATGAGGTCGTCTCGACCCACCTCTCCATAGGAAGGTTCCCCTGATTATGCAACACACGGAAGGTCTTCTCAATGTGTTCCAACCACCTCTCTGCGCCCTCGTGACCCTCACTACCCTTGAACTTATCCAACTTCAGATTGTACATAGTCTCCAGATGAGTCCTCTGGGGAGGGCGCATCACTGACTGAAGGGCTGTAGCAATAACTTCCCTCAACTGAGCAACATCGGGGAAGCTAGACTCAGAAGAACGATGTGGTTCCCGACGAGGTGGCATAATTCTGACAGAAGACACCAAAACCATTAGAATACTCACAAGGACACAGGACTGCCAAACCTAGGCTCTGATATGTGACATCCCGTCCCGGAAATATCGAAACGTACGTGTGAAATTACAAGTTTGCCCCTAGTGCGTTTTCGTCACGTTATTGGTTGTTTTGTGTGGTGTGGCAGGTGTTGGACCACACACACACACTCACAGACACTGTCTCTCTGCCCTTTCCCTGTCTCTCTCTCCCCCCGAGCTCCATTCCTTCCTCTTCCTTCTGAAAACGTACGGACACACACATAACTCACACAAAGCATCACAGATCGAAGAAGCTAAGGCCATATTCGAGCTCGTGAAGCTCGTGCGAGTGCAACCATACCATTTTCAGGTGAGAAATCCTTCGTTTTCACGTCGATTCGACAATGGCCTATTTGAGTACTATTCATGCAAACTTAATCTAGCATGTTTTTGGGATTTTTAAGGTTGTAGATAGCTTGGTGGTGTCCCAAGGAACCTCGGAGTGCTTCGTTGGACGATTTTGGACGTCGGGATCACCGTGGTCGAAGTTGGCCGAGTTTTGAGTTTTGAGACAGGTATGATCGCGTGATTTTTAGCCTTTAAAAGTAGTCTATCGTGATTCTACAAGTCCTAAGCTTCATTTTGGTTCAAGAATCATGAAAAATGGTTGAGAAACAAGTGAGAAAACAAAGTTTGAAATTTTTCCAGTTTTCCGGCGCCGGCGACGTCGCCGGAGGCTCGCCGGAGAAGGTGACGGAATATTCCGTCAAATCTAACGGAATATTCCTGACGCCGTTGACGGAATCTGTCAAAACTGACGGAATATTCCTAAAGGCGTCAGTTGACGCCGTCCGTGTGCGCCGCACGTGCCTGCGCGTGGCCGGCGCGTGCGGCGGAGGAAATTTTTTCTAAAAATATGGTTGTGATCCTGAGGTTGTGTAGAGCACGTTGGTATATTCATTTGTCCATTTTGAGCAATGTATGAGAAGTTATTACGAGAAGTTGGTTATGTGCTTTAAAGTTAACGTTTTTATAGTTATTTCGCATATAGGTGACACATACCCCGAGGACGAGCGTTCGCACTCGAGGCAGGGGGGCTACGACCCTTCCACATACCAGTGAGTGGGCTTTTATTTTCCGTATATACCTATATACATTTATATTCCCAGAAATTGATTAAAAAGGGTTATTTATGTTATGTCATGCACCATATTATTATTGTTTATGAATCATCACATGCATTAGTAGTGACATACATTTATATATGCGTATTGGGTGCCGTGGACGCACAGGTAAGTGCCAGGTAAGTGGTATGCGTGTTTATATTCAGTAGTAGTTTGAGATGCTTAGAGAGCTCATAACCTGCACCCCCGGTGTTAGTGCTCCCGCCCAGAGTTGGGCACAGTCCTTCACGTGATGTTCACCTCCCGCACCACACGCTCAGCTTGGATCCAAGTTAGGTGCACAGTCCTGTCGTACAAACCACTTTAGGTGGTTCCGACTCGTAGGTGACCTGCGATTATTCGCACAGCCTTCACGTGATCGTAGCACTAGAGCGTACATATATATTACACCCAGGCCTGTCGTACAGACCACTTTAGGTGGTTCCGACTCGTGGGCAGGTTCAGTTATTGAGTTTGAGATTTGAGCTCTATATGCAGCCGTACAGGTCACGTTAAGTGACTCCGGCTGCCAGATGTTATGCTATTGATGTGATTTATACCTGGGCACTTGCATTCATTATGAGGTTCTGGCATGGCATATTCTTGAGTATGATTGGCATACCCTTGAGCATGTTTGGCATATCTATACATACGTATATATGTTTATTTCTGGGAAGTATACAGGTTTTACGGCGAGGGGTTAGAATGTATTTTGCTAAATGGTTTTCAAAGAGATTTGTTTTTGCCCACTCACGCTTTTGTTTTGCGCCCCTCCAGGTTCTAGTTGATTAGCAGTTTCGGTGGTATTCCCAGAGGATTCTCCCGGCTTTTCTGACAGATACTCACCAGCGTAGGGTCACCTTTGGGTGTACTCATGTCGCAACTCTTCTTTTGGACTGCTGTAGACCTGCTCTGAAATTGTCTTTCACTTACACTAGCACTTGTTTTAGTACCTTGTATGCTAGTTTTTAATTATTCGCACTTTTTATATTACTACTTTACTAGCTTCCGCACGTGCATATGGCTACGTCATCTTCGTGTGACGGCCAGCACACCCTGATCTCGGTCGGGGTGTGTCAAAAGGTAAGTGATTTAAAATTTCTAAAATTATTGAGTTCAAATTTATACCATCTGGTTTTATTTTGTACAATTAGAAGAAAGTTTCATATTCTGTTTAGGTTTTATTATACTCAAATTGAAATTTTAATTTTAGTAGTTTGTTTGCATTTAATGTTATATGTGTTGTTTTAATATGCGTGTTGCATCTTTGTTAATTTTTTTCCTTTTTTCCCAATTTGTTTGCAGTTGTTTGTTTTTCAATTGGTCATAACAATTTGTTTGCAATATGTCTAAAAGATCTATAAATTTAAAGCTTATGGATTATGATGTTGGATTTCAGAGTTGACCCTTTCACGAAAATTATAAAACTTGTCATTATGAGTGAATGAATTTATTTATTTATTTTTCATTTTTGTTTCTTTTAATTAAGCATATTTAAAAGAAAATTTTTAAGCAGTAGCATTATCAAATATTTTTTGGTTGACTAATCCTTGTCTCTTCAAATTTAATTTTTGTCCTCTCTGGAGTGTTTGTAACTTTGTGCACATGCTCAGTAAGAACTATGAAACTTCCTCGCATCAGGAGGAGGAGGAGGTGGGGGTTCATTCTTAACTTTACACCTCTTTCTTTCACTTTTCTTCTGTTTGAATGCACACAATTTCTACGCCGAATGTGCTGATGAGCAATTTCGTCTTTTTATTTTTTATGGTTTCTTTTTGGTCTAATCTTTTTTGATAATTTCCTCGATCGTCTATATTTTATTGAAAGATGCCTTACAGAGTGCTGCGGACAAAATTTTCTTTTAATAGTTGCATTATCAAAAAAAATTTAGGCGACTAATCCTTGTCTATCTAAATTTTGAATTTTTGTCCTCCCTGGCATTTGTAACTTAGTCCACATAATAAAGTACAATTTTTTATTTCGTTGTACTAAAATCTGATCTAGTTTCATTCTCTTATCTTTCTAAGAGATAGAGAGATGGAGGTGATTGGGACTTCTTCTTCTGGTGCTGCTGATTCTGTTACTGCTGTTGATGATGTTACTATCCCCCCTCTTCGAGAAAAGTATGATGTGTTTATTAGTTTCAGAGGTGAGGACACCCGTCTTACTTTTACCAGCCATCTTCATGCTGCCTTGCGTGGCAAGAAAATCGAAACCTACATGGACTACAGGCTGGAGAGAGGAGACGAAATTCGACCCGCCCTACGAGAAGCAATAGAGAAATCAAGGCTTTCGGTGATCATTTTCTCCAAAAACTATGCGTCTTCCACATGGTGCTTGATTGAACTTGTGCATATACTCAAATGCAAAAAGAAAAATGGCCAGATGGTTGTACCCATTTTTTATGACATCAGTCCATCAGAAGTGCGAAAACAAGAGGGGAGTTATGCAGATGCATTTGCTGAACTTGAAAATCGTTTCAAGGACCGTATGGATAAGGTGATCGAGTGGAAAGCTGCTTTGGTGGAAGCAACCAGTTTATCTGGGTTTGATTATTCAAACAAAAAAGGGTAACTAACTTTGTAACTTGCATCAATTTCTACTTGTGATTATTTCTTTTCAAATTTTATTTTTATTGTTTATAGGAAAGGATATTCATTACATAGACTTCAAATTTTTATTAGGTAAATTGAACCTTATTCATAATCAATACAAATATAACACTGAGAAACACAAATTAACCATATTTGACATAAAATTCTAAACCATGACCAATCCACCAAACTTACACAACATGAAATTTACCCTATTTGTTTCCCTCCAATACTTCACTGTACTAACGTGTGTCTACCTTACCGAAAACCCCATCACAAAAACATCATTTTTCGAAAATGAATCACCACATCACCAAGCAAACTGTTATTCAAATGAAAAAACTACTTAATACCATAACCATAAACCACTCAATATAATCATTAACTAAACCAACACCACATTCAACATTCATAAAATAAAAAATAAAATAAAAAACATAAAAAAAGGGGTCAAATTGAACACCTTTAAACCACAAAATCGAAAACAAGTTACAACAAACCATATAATTAGTGAGTGCAGGCTTTCCGGCATTCGGGACACCAATTATGCCAACAGGCAATGCCTTTTGGTCCTCCGCCTTCACCATTTCCTCCTCAGCCCCTGATTGCTCATCATCAGCATGCTCCAATGCCGCCTCTAGAAGCGCCCTTGCGATAACCAAGCTAATAAGCATAAGTTCAAACTTAATCCACTCTTTAAATTCATCCTTACTAAGTAACGTGAACGCTGATAAGTAACGTGAACGTTGATAAACTTTCAGCACATAATAATAATAATAATAATAATAATAATAATAATAATAATAATAATAATAATAATATTAAAATTAATATTATTAATAAGAATAAGAATTAAGGCCATCGTTGCCTTGTATACTTGTATAAACACAATACACAGCTTATCCCAGCTGAAGCAGAACTTGTAATTCATGCGAACTTTCTCGCTAAGCAAACAAATGGGTGTGCGAATTAGCTCAAATCCAGAACAATTAACAGTGAAATGAACAGTGCCAGAAGCTGAAATGAGCAAAGAATGCGTGAAACTTTGAGATTGAGCAGGGTGGAGTGGGGGGTTTTACCTTGTTCGCATACAGAGGGACTAAATCTCTTTCCTTGATGAACAAATCTTGATCTATAGTTGAAAGTTTCACTGCTTGCGCTGCTGCTACTAAATCGGCTTCTACTCTTTCTAATTCCTTATTCTCCTAATCGCAATCTCGGTTTTGAAATTGCCATAGCACGTAAAGAGGAACAATGATGTCCAAGAGAGGAAGCGACACCTGAGGAAAGCAATCTCAGATGACCAACACGTGGGAAAATTTGATAACAGCTGGGCCAAAGGGCATATTAGTAATTCTACTATGCAAAAATAAAAAAACACAAAGGAAATGAACCAGTGCAAGGCAAAAACATCAACACACTGCGTGAACAGTGTCTTTGAACTGGGTTTACTATACTAGTTAAAGCATTACTTACTATATATCGCTTATCATTTGTAATCCTATTTTGCAGGACGGAGGCTGATTTCATTAAGGAAGTTGTGAAAGATATTTCAACGAAATTGAAACGTGAAACCTTATGTGATTTAAAGGGCATGGTTGGAATTGAAAGCCGCATCGAGCAAGTTGAATCGTTATTAAGCACTAATGATTGGCAAGGTGTTTGCACTGTAGGCATTTGGGGTATGGGTGGCATTGGAAAGACCACCCTTGCTAAGGCTGTGTTCAACAGACTCTCTTCTAAGTTCGAAGCTTCTTGTCTTCTTAACAATGTTAGGGAGAAGGCAGAGCAAACAGACGGAGTCGTTCAATTGCAAAAAACACTTCTTAGAGAGATCTTAAAGGAAGAAGATCTCTCCATAGATGAGAAGAATGTTAAAGAAAGGCTCGGCCGTACAAAGGTTCTCATTGTTTTGGATGATGTTAGTGACTGGAGGCAAATAAAAGATCTAGTTGGAGACTACGAAGATGGAAGTAGAATCATCGTAACAAGTAGAGAACGGAGCGTACTCATGAAAGCTGTTAGTGATGAAAAATATATATATGAGGTTCAGAAAATAAAAACTTATGACGTTCTTCGGCTCTTTCAACTTCATGCTTTCAAGGATAACTCTCCTAGAGAAGAATAGACAGAGTTGTCGGAAAGGGTGGTACAATATGCTGGAGGCATTCCACTGGCTCTTGAAGTTTTGGGTTCCTTATTCTTTGAATGTGAGAGCAAAGAAGACTGGGAAGGTGTATTGAGCACACTGAGAAATTATCCCAATGAAGAAATTCAAAATACGTTGAGAGTAAGCTATAATAGTTTACCAAGAAGTGCGCAGGAGGTATTTCTTGATATAGCATGCTTTTACAAAGGGGATAATATTGAAGATGTAAAAAAGATGGTAGACTTTGGCCAATGGCATGGTGGTTCATGTGCGGCAGATGGAATTAGAGTTCTCCGTGATAGGTCTCTCATATCGATTGCTTCGGAATGGGAAACCATAGATATACATGATTTGGTACAAGAAATGGGTTGGTCAATTGTTCGCGAACAATGTATTGAAGAGCCCGGAAGACGCAGTAGGTTGTTCACTAATGAGGATATCTATCATGTATTGAAAAATAATACGGTAAGAGCTGCAAGTGGATTCACAATTTTTTTAAACAATAAAGAAAAGAAATAGATCGATAAAATACTGTGTACTTGCTATGAGAAGACAGCTAGAGAAAACTCATTTACAAAAAATAAGTCATATTCCTACAGATGTAGTTTTGATTAAATTTTGTTGTGTGTTAGTGTGTTCACATTTGTACTTTGCTGTTGGTTGTCAGGGAACTGTAGAGGTTCAAGCCATATTCTTTGACTGGTCAGGGAATGAAGAGAAAAACTTGGATCGTGCAGACTTCAAAAAGATGTGTAATATGAGATTGCTCAGTGTTACTTCTTGGCAGTGGTGGGAGGGCAAAATAAACCTTAAAACTCTCTTTCTTCCCAATTCTCTTCGTTATCTTTTCTGGAGGCAATATCCTTTGAAATCTTTGCCCCCAGAATTTTCTCTCGAAAAACTTGTTGAGCTTCATATGCCCAACAGCGACGTCACGCAACTTTGGGATGGAGGGCAGGTATATGTGCTTGTTATAGTTTTTTTGTGTAAGATGTAGTGTAGAAACTTATGCAGCCTAAGTTGTTAATTCTTACCTTCTCTTTAATTTGTTACAGAATCCTATCAACTTAAAAGTGCTCAATCTTCGTTCCTGCTTATGTCTGACTGCACTTCCAAATCTCTTGGGGAGTCCAAATATCGAGCACATGGATCTTTCTGGATGTGAAAGTTTGGTTGAAATTCTTGAGTCTTAAAAATCTTGACAAACTTACTTATCTTGATCTTTCATGGTGCAAGCGTCTGGACTATCTTCCAGAGATGCCAGACAATATTGAATTCTTAAGATTACAAGGCAGTGGCATAAAGGAGTTGCCATCATCAGTTTGGTCTCATGAAAAAATTTCTTCCTTGGATATGACATCTTGTAGAAAACTTAAGAAACTTCCAAGCAGCAGTTGCAAGCTGAAAGTCTCTGGTGCTTTTAGTCTAGAGTACTGCTCCTCTCTTGAAAAGTTTTGGGAGCTTCCTAGCTAGGGGTATTGGTGAATTAGATTTGTCTCACACAACATTTAAAGTATGGCTTAACCGTGATCATAGAAATACGAGGGGATAGGAAGGGTATGGGATGGGGAGGGCTGACAATTCAAGTCCTTAATATTGTAAGAAACTTGAGTTATTTTCAAAATGTGAAAAGAAAATACATTCCCACGAGAGAATAATCTTTCTTACAGGAAAAGAATAAATCCTATGTTAGAAAGGTACAAAGCTGGAGTATTTGCCAGACAAAATTGTGGGCATTCTTTTTTTATTCTTCTTTTTATTCATAGAAAATTGTTGCTTATTTAATTTATGGAAATTATTTTTAAAGCCGAGTAAAGAAGAATGGGATACAAAACCTATTGAGCGTGAAAATTTTAAGCATTGAAGAAGCAGAAGAGGAAAGATTTAGACTTAAAAAACTCAAAGGGTTGCAAAATGTGGTGTCTTCCTTTCTCCTCTTTTTCTTTTGCTGTTTGGTACTTTTCTAGGTGATGGGTTGGTTTCGAATTTCTGAGTTTAAAGCAGATCAATTTTTATATCTTGGGTCAATATTAATTTTGAATTTGATTTGAGGTTGTATTTTGGGTCAATGTTGATTTTGAATTTCAGTTTGAAGCTCGATTTTTCTTGGGATAATCTGAATAGGAACGATCAGCCTAGAACTGCATTAGTTTCTTTACTGAATGGAACAATAATTTTAAATATCTAGATAATTGATGTCTTGTTTTTTAATAATTTGCAATTGGGGTATGCTATCCACACATCTCATTTTACTTCTCACACATCCCTTGATTATTTTTATCCGTCGATCTTCTTCAATTTTTAGTAGCAGAAGTTTGATTCTTTTGGTCGTTTTGCAGTTGGATAATTACACTACACAACTTGAGTAGATGAAGAATATGAGCCAGCATGAATATGTTGCACATCTGCGATGGTAGCCATTTTGATTTGTTAAAATAATATAGTTCATAGGAGAATTTGGTATATGAATTAACATATGATTTCTTATCGTTGCATATACTCGGTTGCGAGAGTCTGGTCGGTGACTGGCTCAACGAGTCCAAGAATTATAAATTTGAAAATGCAATTATTTATTAATTTTTGAGTATTTAGTTTACTGGCAAAGCAATGGATGTAGGTTTGTGTTTCTATGAGTTAGATTTTTGAGGGTAAGAATTCAAAAGTGGATACTTTTTTAGTTATTTGGTGAATTGAGTTTTTGTAGTTTGAGGAGAATTTGGAGCAGCAGCCACATCTGAAGGAGCTGGTGCAGTGCTACGCAGCAGACTGGGTGAAGGATGACAAGTATGGTCACTACGAGAGTGTTGGACCACCCTCATTCCAGAACCAGATTTATGAGGGTCCTGACGCAATTGAAACCGGTACTTAACCCCCTTCTTTCGGTCTTCCAGTCTTTTGCTTACTCGAGCATGCAGATATGGTGGTGCATTTGGGTTTATGTACCAGAAGGCTCTTAAGTTTGTAAATTAAGCTATGTTCACTTGGTTTCTCTGCTGGATTGCCATGGATGAAGAGTATGACGTCATAGTTCTGGAGACAGTTCTTAAGGAATACATTTCTCAACAATTTCTTATTCATTTTCAATTTCACCTTTCTTTCTTAAAGTCCTCCACTAGGGGTAATTATAATTTTTTCTTCGCTTTTGAATGCACACAAATTCTACGCCGAAAGTGCTTTAGCAATTTCGCCTTTATATTTTTATGTTTTTTTTTTTTCACTTTGATGATTTTCCTGGATCACCTTTTTCAAAGTCCTCCACTAGTGATAAATTATAACCTTCTCTTTCCGTTTGAATGCACGTAGTTTCCGCACCCAAAGTGCTTTAACAATTTCGTCTTCATATTTTTTGTTTTTCTTTTGGGTCTAATCTCTGCTGATCTTCCTTGGATCCTCGTTTGTGCCTATATTTTATTGAAAGATACCTTACAGGAAGTGCTTTGGACAAATTTTCTTTTTAATTTTCACTTTTTGTCCTCCTGGCGTGTTTGTAACTTTTTGCGCAGATTCGATAAGAAGTAGTACAATTTCAATTTTTCTGCACTAAAATCTGATCTAGTCTCAGGTGCAACTATAGTTCAAATTCGCTCTTTGCTCTCTGTAATCAAATATTCGCTTCGATCGCTTCATTCTCTTCTCAGAGAGATAGAGTTGATTGGGTTCATTCAAGTTTTCAACATCGTCGTCATCGCCATCGGGACTCTATTGTACATGTGCTGCAGATCATTGACATTTTCTTCCTCGACTTTTTCTTCTGGTGCTGCTGATGCTGCTGTTGATGATAACGATGATGATGTTGATATCCCCCCTCTTCGAGAAAAGTATGATGTGTTTATTAGTTTCAGAGGTGAGGACACCTGCAAAACTTTTACCAGCCACCTTCTTGCTGCCTTACTTCGCAAGAAATTCGAAACCTACATAGACTACAAGCTGAAGAAAGGAGACGAAATAGGACCTGCCCTACTAGAAGCAATCGAGAAATCAAGGCTTTCGGTGATCATTTTCTCCAAAAACTATGCGTCTTCAACATGGTGTTTGATTGAGCTTGTGCATATACTCAAATGCAAAAAGAAATATGGTCATATGGTTGTACCTGTTTTTTACGACATCAATCCATCAGATGTGCGAAAACAAAAGGGGAGTTATGCAGATGCATTTGCTGAGCTGGAAAAAGGGGACAGTATGGGCAAGGTGCGCAAGTGGAGGAAAGCTTTGAGGACTGCAGCCAATCTTTCTGGGTTTGATAATTTAAACAAAAAAGGGTAACTAACTTTGAACTTGTATCAATTTCTACTTGTGACTATTTCTTTTCAAATTTTTATTTTTAGTTTTTATAAGAATCATTATATAGACTTCAACTGTCTTTTCAAATTTCTACCTGTGACCATCTTCAATTCTTGGATTAAAACTACTTTCAGAATTGCAACCAATCCTTTTGGATTTGATTCTTCAAACAAAAAAGGTTATCAGTTGAATTGCATACTCTCTGCCGTCAAAAATCCGGAAATCCTTGGCCTTTAGAGTCGAAAACACACAACCTCCTGCCGCTGCCTGGCTAGACCTAAAATTCCTGAAATTCCAACCTCTGAATTCCCCAAAATTCTGACCCCGGAAACTCCGTCACTCCTTCCTCCCCTCTTCCTATCAAGATTATTGCACGCCCTTCATGCAGAAGAAAACCCACAGATATTACCCCCAAATTCTTCAGAATTACACCAATATTTCACCCAACTGTTCAGTTTGGCCAGATCCACATCGGATCATGCCTGCATCTGTTCAATTTTACCAAACACCAACTGCTTTGTTTTACCTTTATTTATTCTTACGGCACAACAGAAGCAGTTTTTTAAAAAAGCCTACCAAGCAGTTTTTTAAAAAAGCCTACCAAACTAGCCTTTAAACAATCCTTATAGATAGTGAAGGCATTACTTATTGTTTCCCATTCATACTAATATATTAATATTTTTCAGGACTGATGCCGATTTCATTGAGGAAGTAGTGGAAGATATTTCAACGAAATTGAAACGTGAAACATCATATGATTTAAAGGGCATGTTTGGAATTGAAAGGCGCATCGAGCTTCCTCCTGGTCCAAGGTCTTAGAATAAAACTAGAAAACCTAAAAACTTGAAATAAAATAGGAAACATAATCCTAAATTAACTTGGTAAATTCGCCTAGAAATCTGTACCGCCACGTTTTGCACCCAAATCAACTCCAAAACTGACCCAAAGTAGCTGGATTTAAAGTTTGAACTATTCTGAACACTTCTCCAGAAGGCCACGAACCCATATGAGGTCATCTTGGGCTCCAAAAAACGCAAGTTAAACCCAGAAACGTCACTTTCCAGTAACGCGCACTGTTTCTTTATTTAAACGCCAGAAAATAACCGCTTGGTAGAAAAATCCCAAATTTTGATACGAATAAGACAAGAGACACGAATGTCCTCGAATTTGAATCACTCTAAAATTCGTCCGTTTGACCATGTTTTTCTCTAAAGGAAGTCGAATATCCTATATTGAAAATATAAATCAGCGTATCAAAATTCTACCAAAATATTACCAAATTAATACTAAGAAAAAGGTAAAATATATAATATAATATTGACTCATCAAAATACCCCCAAACTTAGCTTTTTGCTTGTCCTCAAGCAAAACAAAACTAAAAAAAAAACAAAAATAAAAACTAACAAACTAAAAACTTAACTAAAACTAAATGACAAAATTATTCACCTTCAAAGTTGCAATCCATAGAAAACATTAAAAATCAAAACATCTTTTCAAAAGTTCCAACTAATCCCACTACAGAGTCTAAGCCACTTAGAATCAATTAGAAAAGAATTCATGAACTTCCTTTGATGTAAAGTGAACCAACATGGCTAAGGAGACTCGACTAAAACCCTTACTTCTTGTCCTTTTTATTCCACACGTACTAACTTTACATTTTTTTTTTACTTTTTTCGAATTTTCTTCTCTTTCCTTTTTTTTTTTTTTTTTGTTTGTTTGTTTGTAACAGTAGTGGTCGTGCAATGTCAGTTCACTTAAGCTTTCGATCCAACCCATGTAGCGAGCTTTAGGTCAATGACTCCCAACCCACTAGGGCTTTAGGGCACTAGGTGTAGAACACCCCTAAGGACTTATTAACCCGAGCTGAAAAGGTTACAAAACCAACTAACCACCCTGCCCCATGCCAAGACTCTACCGTTTGACGCGAGAATCACTGCTGATTAGGCATGACTGGCCCGGTTACTAGGCAAAGCCTCAAGTGGAACAATTATTACTTTATTCATAACAAGAACTAGCTCTACTTGAAACAAAAATTAAAAATAAACTTAGACTAAAAGTAAGTGTTTCAATCTCACTCCCCACAAACCATGTTGATGTTAATGTGCAAATTTTCAAAGTATAACCCATGAATTAGTGTCTAAGCAACGATAAATAGAAAAGACTCTACTGTGAGATTAATCTTCACCATGTCCATTTGTTCTAACGTTTAAAATCATATATGGATATTAACTTAAAAACGAAAAAAATTTAACATGACTTAAAAAATAAAAATCTAACAATTCTCTTTCCTACCCCCAAACTTAAATCACACATTGTCCTCAAGGTGTGGAAAATAAATGCAACAAAGAAAAAACCTTACAAAGAAAATTAAATATTAAAACGAAATCTAACTAAACCTAACAATAATTAAAAGATAGTAAAGAAAAATAACAACAAAACGAAAAGAAAAGTGACAAAATAAATAATAAAGAACGAAAAGAAAAGAAAAGAATGCACCTGGTTTGAAAAACAGCCCACGCTGGGCATTTGACAAGGGGCCTGATGCAAACTGCGAAGAAACATAGAGCATGACTGGCAGCCCTAGGAACCAAAAGAAACTGGACCCTGAAATGACCCATGCACAGATTTGAAAAAGCAGCCCACATCGTGCACACATGCACCTCACACGCGCACCAAATCCCCAGCACCGGCTTGTGAAAAGCATTGGATTCCCTACGCCTCGAGCCGAGTTCCAAACGGTTCACCCTCTCTTTAATTCAAAACACTCATGTCAGAACAAACATGGGAAACACCAGCCTTGGACACGTGGCAAACATCAGTGCATTGCATCCTTAGAATTCCAAATGAAAGGTCAGATCTCTCTCTCATTTCTGAAACAACCCTATCACACATTATTTCAAAAACCGAAAGAGGCTCTTCATTTCTCTCATCCATTTGTCTCCAATGGAGAACCGTAACTGCGCCTTTATCCCAATTCAACAACAATGTGGTACTGTGCTCTCTCTCAACCTCGCACAACCTAGCCTTCATCCTTGTGCTTCCTTGCCATGTGCTCCAGTGCTCTCGAGTTCGGTCCTGGAAATTATCACCCTCGCAGGATCTTGGCAGCGAAACCCCAAAACCCAAAGGTAAACAGCTCGCCTCTCGGTAATGTCTTCCATGGTGCATATTTGCATGGGAAAACCACATACTAACACATGCATGAGTTTGTTCTTATGAGAATACTCGAATCGACAACAAGAGACGCACCAACACCCAAAAGTTCACAAAACTATGGCTGAGCATCTTGGATTCATCCACTCCATAGGTAACACACATTCATCCCCAAAGTGCAGTTCTGATGTTAATTACCAAGTTGCACGTCCATCATTTATGTTGGAGACCAAAAGACGACGGAATCGAAAATCCATTCAATCTCTGAGTTAAAATGTGTGTAAACTGCTCACAGATCTGTCGCCTGAAAGGTAGAAATCGGGAGTAGATCATCTCAAACCCTCAAATCTGAGCATAAGAAAGGTAAAAACGCATGTCGTGAAATGCTGAGCTCCATATGGCCTAGCATGGTTCAATGTCAATGTGTAACTCAAATGTTTGTCTCTCTATGCATGTAGGTGGTTCGGATCGAGTGGCAATCCGAGACGAAGAATGCTCAAGCTGCAGAGCGACCGAGTCAAAAAGGAAACATTAACTGTCAAGCTCCTAGAACTGGAACAAGTATAAAACGCATCATTCTGTTCTTATTTTGCTCAACATGTATGCCTTCAACGCATTTTTTTTTTCTGTGATATTCTGGGATACGTGTACAACTGATAATGAGAACTTGTAAATGCTAAAAACAATAAAATGTGGATCTGAATGTTGATGATGACACCGGAATGTAGATACCTTCTCCCTGTGATAGAACTTCATGAAAATCTGAGAACCCCGAAACATATGTATGAACCATGTGGACTCGAACTGTGTTGAGGACAAAGAAAGAACTACCCCCAAACTTAAATAATGGCATCCTTGAATGTAAAAGAGAGATCCCAAAGAGTAATGGTTGATATACGGACTATTTCCACTGGAACTCATACGCTGGAGTGTTCTGCTGCAGGAAAATACCCCAGATCGGTAAAGGAAACTGGATGACAAAACTATTGGCATACACTGAAGAATGGCCACTTAACAAAATTGAGAGGTATAACATTTTGTTTCTGCAATGTAAATCACAGATATGGTTGTTGTTGAGGATCTTGTTTACTGTCTTGTTTGCTGTCTGCAAAAACCAAGCATGAAAATCAGAGATAGAATGTAGAAAATACTATCGATAAACGAAAATAAAACAAATAAAAGAATTTATTTATATATATATAGTTTTTTTTTCTGTAAAGAAATGACAACCTAAGAAATTAAATGCATCGAGAAATTGGAAGTAATAAAGATGAAAGAAGATAAAGAAAAAGTTAGAGAATTGGATTGCCTCCCAATAAGCGCTTTATTCAATATCTGTAGCTAGACAAAACAGAAGCCCAGTGATTAAGTTGCTGGATCCTTCAGAGTCATTGACTCACAGACACTGTCAAAGGGTGACTCCAAGTATGGTTTCAGCCTGTGACCATTCACCTTAAATGTGTTACCATTAAGCTCGTTTGTAATATCAACAGCCCCATGAAGATAAACCTTAGTAACTGAATAAGGCCCATTCCAACGAGATTTTAATTTCCCTGGAAATAACTTTAATCGGGAGCTGAATAACAACACTCTCTGCCCTGGTTGGAAATCTTTTCTAAGAATTTTTTTGTCATGAAAGGCTTTTGTTTTGTCTTTGTATATGCGTGCATTGTCATAAGCATCATTACGAATTTCCTCAAGCTTATTGAGCTGCAGCTTACATTTTTCCCCTGCTAAATCGTAAGCAAAATTCAACTCCTTAATAGCCCAAAATGCCTTATGTTCTAGCTCCATAGGTAAATGACAAGCCTTGCCATACACAAGCCGAAGCGAGGACATCCCAATCGGAGTTTTAAAAGCTGTTCTGTAGGCCCAAAGTGCATCATTTAATTTCAAACTCCAGTCTTTGCGAGTGGAGCCAACTGTTTTCTCCAAAATACGTTTTATTTCCTTGTTTGAAACTTCAACCTACCCTGATGTTTGTGAATGATAAGGAGTGGCAACACGATGAGTTATCCCATATTTTGCAAGCAACGCAGCAAATTGTTTATTAATAAAATGCTTTCCCCCATCACTAAGTATAACTCGCGGGATTCCAAACCGTGGAAAAATAACCCCTTGGAGGAATTTTAGAACCATTAATCCTTGATTAGTTGGTGTTGAAATTGCCTCGACCCACTTAGAAACATACTCAACAGCCACTAAAATATACTGATTGCCATGTGATGATGGGAATGGTCCCATAAAATCAATGCCCCCAAACATCAAATAGTTCAACAACCAAAATACCATGTTGTGGCATTTCATTCCTCTTGGATTGATTGTCCACTCGTTGACACTTATCACAAGCCTTGCACCATTTGTTTGCATCGTTGAAAATGGATGGCCAAAACAAACCACTTTGCAATATTTTTTCGGCTGTCCGCTTGGGCCCAAAATGTCCACCACATGCATAGTGATGGGTGAATTTCAATACACTTTCCTGCTCATTTTCAGGAATACAACGCCTTATAATCTGATCTGGACAATATTTGTATAAATAATGCTCATCCCAAAAATAATGTTTAACATCTGCTAAAAACTTCTTTTTCTACTGAAAAGAAAAATTAGGAAGTAACGCTCTTTATGCCAAATAATTCACCAAACCAGCAAACCATGGAGTATTATTGTGAACAGCGTAAAGTTGTTCATCTAGGAAGCTTTCACTCAGTGGGAGTGAATCTTCTTCAGCAGTAGTTGGAAGAACTAATCTGGATAAATGGTCAGCCACCACATTTTCACTACCCTTTTTATCTTTAATCTCCAAATCAAATTCTTGAAGCAAAAGAACCCGACGAAGTAATCTTGGCTTTGGCATCTTTCTTAGACAACAAATATTTAAAGGTAGCATGATCAGTATAAATAATCACCTTAGCTCCAACCAAATAAGACCAAAACTTCTCTAAAGCAAACATAACTGCCAACAATTCCTTCTCTGTGGTTGCACAGTTGAGTTGTGCATCATTAAGAGTACGGCTGGCATAATAGATGATGGGGAAACTTGCCTTTACGCTGCACTAAAACTGCACCAATGGCATAGTTCGAAGCATCACACATCAACTCAAACGGTAAGCTCCAATCCGGGGTTGCAATAATAGAGACTGAAGTTAAGAGTGTCTTCAACTTGTTGAAAGCCTCTAAACACTCCACATCAAAATTAAAAATTACATCCTTAGCCAATAAATTACACAAAGGACGACTAATCTTGGAGAAATCCTTGATGAATCGTCGATAAAAACCTGCATGCCCAAGAAATGATCACACTCTTAACTGTAGTAGGAGGGGGCAGTTTGGCAATAACATCAATCTTGGCCTTATCAACTTCTATTCCCTTCCTGGAAACTAAGTGGCCAAGAACAATACCTTGCTTAACCATAAAGTGGCATTTTTCCCAATTTAATACCAAATTTGTCTCCTCACACCGTTGTAGGACCAAAGACAAATTTTGCAAGTATTGATCAAACGAATCCCCAAATACTGAAAAATCATCCATAAATACTTCCACAATCTGCTCAACTAAACCAAAGAAAATACTCATCATACAACGTTGAAAAGTAGCTGGTGCATTACATAACCCAAACGGCATCCGTCTGTAAGCAAAAGGGCCAAAAGGGCAAGTAAATGTTGTTTTCTCCTGATCCTCCGGTGCAATTGGAATCTGATTGTAACCGGAATAACCATCTAAGAAACAATAAAATGCCCGACCAACCAATCTCTCCAACATTTGATCAATAAAAGGCAAAGGAAAGTGATCTTTTCTGATAGCTGAATTAAGCTTCCTATAATCAACACATATGCGCCAGCCAGTAGTTAAACGTGTAGGAATCAGCTCATTGTTATCATTCTTGACTACTGTAATTCCAGTACGCTTAAGCACAACCTGTGTAGGACTCACCCATTGACTGTCGGAAATTGGGTTAATCATACCGGCGTCAATAAGTTTCATTACTTCAGTTCGAACCACTTCATTCATGATTGGATTAAGGCGCCTTTGTGCATCAACTGTGGGTTTTATGCCTTCTTCCATCAGAATTCTTTGCATACAAATAGCTGGGCTGATTCCCTTGATATCTGCAATAGTCCACCCTAATGTATCCTGATACTTACGCAACACTCTAAGCAATTTCTCATCTTCAGAATGTGTCAAGTCGGCTGTAATAATAACAGGCAGCATCTGGGCAGCCCCTAAATACACATATTTCAAGTGTTCAGGCAAAGGTTTCAGCTCCAATTTTGGCGGCTGTAATTTGGACGGTTTTAATGGCTGTTTGGCTCCCCCAAACTTTCATAAACATGTCTCCATTTAGGCAAAAATTTAGGCACACTGTCTAGAGCTTGGACAAATTCTAGGATGTCTTCATCATGTGTTTCTACATCAAAGATCCCATATAGAACCTGCTGCAATGGATCTTTTATCGACTGAGTCATATAATTTGCATGAACACACCCATCCAAAACATCAACACGCATACAATCAAGCTTTTATGCTGGCTGTTTAGCTGCGTAAAATAAATTAAAAACCACTGATTGATCTTGGACCCTTAGTGTTAAAGTTCCCGCTTCCACATCAATTAATGTTCTTGCTGTTGCCATAAACGGTCTGCCCAAAATAATTGGAGTTTGTAAATCTTCATCCATGTCCAAAACAACGAAATCCACTGGCAAATAGAGATTGTCAACTTTGATGATCAAATCTTCAATGATTCCCCTTGGATTTGCAATTGACCGGTTAGCTAATTGTAGAATAACTGACGTAGGATTTAGCTCTCCTTGACCCAGCCGCTAAAAAACAGAATAGGGCATTAATTTAATACTTGCACCTAAATCAATTGAAGCACGTTTAAAATTAGAATTTCCAATAGTGCAAGAAATAGTGAAACTCCCTGGATCTTTCTTTTTCGGGGGCAGTTTGTGCAGTAAAACTGCACTGCATTGTCCAGTGAGAATCACTTTTTCATAGTCCACGAGCTTTCTCTCGTGTGTGCCTACATCCTTCAAAAATTTGGCATAAGATGGAATCTTCTGAATAGCATCCAACAATGGTAGATTAATCTGAACATTGGCTAATGTTTGCATGAAATCTCTTAATTGCTGATCTTTGAGTTGTGGTTTTAACCTTTCGGGATAGTGAAGAGGAGAATCATAAACACTCTCCGGTTTCTGTACAGGGGTAGGTTCTGGGCTGTTCAAATTCTGTCCAGAAAGGGATTCAGAAATTGTTTCTGCAGTTGCAGAAACTAGGCTGTTAATTTTTACAGCTTTGTCCTTGTCGTCAATTTTTTCTTTATCACAATTGTCGTAACTTTTTCCACTGCGCAAAGCTCTCACTGCATTGCAATCTGATGTACCTCTTGGATTAGGCACTGCTTGACTAGGAAACTTCCTTTTTTTCCCTTTTTGTAATATTACCCGCTAGCTGCCCAAATTGCCTCTCCAAATTAGTTATGGAGGCTTGCATATTCTGCATGTTTTGATTCATTGTCTGTTGTATCTTTTGCAAGTTCTGGTTGCTTTGCTCAATACTGATGCGAGTGGCATCTGCCAACTTGTCAATTGCAATTTCCCAAGAAGCTTTTGCTGGTGCGGCAGGTTGCTGGATTGGTGGTGGAAATGGAGGTTTAAGTTGCTGCTCACTACCCCATTTTAAATTTGGGTGACCTCGCCAACCCGGATTATAAAAATTTGAATAAACATCATTTCTTTTCCTTGGATAATTGTTGAATGCATTAACTTGTTCTGCAACAAAATCTGGATATGCATCTCTCTGTGGACAGCTCATAAAATCATGTGTGGGTTGGCTGCAAATTGCACAACATACTGCTACAGGTTGCTGGACAGCCACTTGCTGAACTGGTGCTGAAATTTTCTGCAATATCATGTCAAATTGTGCATCAAAATTCTCTATTTTTCTCTCAATCTTTTCAATTTGAGTAGATACATATAGAGACCCCATTGATATTTCAAAAACGCTCCTATTTTGTGTTTGATCCCCTGCCCATTGTTGAGATTTAGATGCCATGTTGTCAAACAATTGATAGGCTTCCTGTGCATTTTTAGTTGAATATGAACCTCCTGATGAGGCATGAACATGATTCTTAGTGTTTGAATTTAATCCTCTAAAGAATATCCCCATCCGTGTGTCTCCATCAATGCCTGCATGTGGACATTATCTGAACAGCTCCTTAAAACGCTCCCATGCCTTGTGAAACTCTTCATTAGGCTTTTGGGCAAAAGATAAAATTTGAGTCCTCATATCAAGAGTTTTTTAGGCTGGATAATATTTGTTAAGAAATTTGTCACTCATCTATGCCTAAGAAGTGATACTGGCAGATGGTAGTGTAAGCATCCATGTTCTTGCCTTATCTTTCAATGAATAAGGAAACAAACGAAGTTTGATTGACTTTGCATTAAACCCCTTCACTATAATATTTTTGCACCCCATTAAAAACTCTGTGATATGCATATTTGGATCCTCATGAGCTAATCCATGAAAAGTAGGCAAAATCTCCAACATGTGATGTTTTATCTCGAACACGTTGCCTTCCTCTTCTGGATAAACAATGCAACTAGGTAATTCATTAGGATGGGCTGCTAATGTATCTCTCAAAGGACGCCCGGCAGCTGGTATGGCAAAAGCCATGGAATCTTTGCTATTCAAAACCCCAGAAAACAGATTTTTCAGAAAAGTGTCCTCCAATGAGGGTTCCCACGCCAAAATCTGCTCCCTGTGCCTTTCTCGTAATATGCATTTCGGTTCTGGATTGAATCTTAACTGCTGCTAATTCTAGGATCTGGTGCAAACCATATACAAAATCTGCCCAATTGTGTGATCTGTAGAAAAAAAAAAACGAAAATTAAATTAATTTTTTTTAAATTTTTTTTATTAATAGCAATAATTTACAAAGAATTATGATTAACATAAATTGTTTATAAAAAATCTCCGGCAACGGCGCCAATTTCTTGATAGGAGTTTTACCACCTGCAAAAGTAGGGATAAAAACACTTAAAAATACTTGCAAGAGAACAAGGTTGTTGTTGTAGTATAAATGGCTCAAGTAAGGTCGTTTTCCTCTGGGATTATTTAAAACAACTTATGAAAAACCCTAATCCTAATTAATTATCTGAAAGTCAAAATTGTAAAATGTTGATTTTGAATTTAAAAGTATTAAAAACGAATTTTAATAAAAGTAATTTAAAGAAAGCAACTAATGACCAATTAAAAAGGAAACAAATCAAAGAGAAGATTTTTAGAAACAACTTTGGAAAAGCACTAGGGTTCCGCAGTCACCCTAACGATCCTACTTAGTTCTTCTAATTCTTTATAAATTACACATGCATATTTTGAAGGTTAGGTTTTCCTAAAGTATGCTCTACTTGGAACCCCCAATATAGAACGTATATCTAACATGCAACCCGTCTGTGGCGTCTAGATCGAATGTGAACATGCAAGACTCATTAAGTTTTGTGAAGACATTTTGAAAAACCATATAACTCCTAAGACGTGTCATCCATCCTAAGTAGTTACACATGTTAACCACAAGAAGCCTTAGTCAATTTTAGGGACAGCCCTCCGCCAAAATTGCATCAAATTACTTTTCTAAATATCCTAATGGTCGTGAATTACTAAGACAAATAGATAGTTTAAAGCACAGTGATTAATAATCCAAAACTTGCATGCATAAATTCATAAGAAAATTAAAAAGAGACTACATATTCTTGCTAAGGATCATGGTCTTACCCTAGCAAAAGGGATTAGTTACGCATATTCATAAATAAAATCAACATAATTGTATTAAATTAGAAAAATGATGAAAACACCTAAAGTGTAAGTCTTGAAATCTCTAAAGCTTTAGCCAAACTATTCTCTCAAAAGTTGCATACGTCCAAAACCCAAACTAGGTTTGCCAAAAGGCTTATTTATACAACTCTCCTTCAAATACTTGAAAACTTGAAATAAAATAAGAAACATAATCCTAAATTAACTTGGTAAATTCGTCTAGAAATCTGCACAGCCACGTTTTGGACCCAAATCAACTCCAAAACTGACCCAAAGTAGCTGGATTTAAAGTTTGAACTATTTTGAACACTTCTCCAGAAGGCCACAAACCCATATGAGATCATCTTGGGCTCTAAAAACGTAAGTCAAACCCAGAAACGTCACTTTCCAGCAACATGCACTGATTCTTTATTTAATCGCCATAAAATAACCGCCTAGTAGAAAAATCCAAAATTTTGATACGAATAAGACAAGAGACGCACGAATATTCTCCAATTTGAATCACTCCAAAATTCGTCCGTTTGATCATGTTTTGCTCTAGAGGAAGTCAAATGTCTTATATTGAAAGTATAAAGCAACGTATCAAAATTCTACCAAAATATTACCAAATTAATACTAAGAAAATGGTAAAATATATAATATAATATTGACTCATCAGTAGGTGTTCCTGTTGAAATGAGGAGGAGACGAACCAATGGCGGTGGAGGTGGAAGAAGATGAGAAAGGAAGAAGATGGTCTGGAGTCAGGCACCATGAGAGTAAAGCTTGGAACGACGGCGTTTTGGAGTCATAGTGATGGTGCCTTACGGGTGTTGTCAGTTGGGTAGGAAGCCTTCAACCCATTGCCATTTTCAAGCGTTCTCTCTGTCAGTCACTGACCTTACACTTTTTCATTTCACATAGGGAGATGGAGAGGGAGAGAAAGAGAGAGATGGAACGATGGAGCTCAGTGTTGCCAAATCGTTCTCCAAAGTGGATTAGTGTTTTCTGCCACTTGTCACAGTTCATTTCTGTCTTTCGACCCGACTCGACCCTGGCAACATTCAAGGTCACTTTGGGCCGACATTCAAGGTCCTTTGCATTGTTAATTGTGCCCTTTTTTGTTTTTCTTTTCTTTTTTTGTTTTCTGATAATAATCTATATATGAAGAGAAGATAAAAATGGTGAAACTTTCATCATATCGAAATTATTAAGATAAATTGCGATGGTGCATGGAGGAAGGTAAAAGGTGGTTTTTGGTGGGTGGCAAGGGACTTTGCCAGAATTTTCCGTGCAATTGGTGGGCTTGGAAATTACCCTTGCACATCTAGTTTGATGGAAAAAGCGGATGCAGTCAAGGCGGCCCTTGTAGCTACCATGGAGAAAGGATTTTTGGATGTATAGGTCAACTCTGACTCAAAAATTCTTATGGGGATGATTAATGGTACTTTGCAATCGGAGGTAATGATTGAAGGTATCCTATTTGATATTGGATGATTACAACAATAATTGAGGTCATTAGAATTTATTTTGTTTCCTGTGTTTGTAATAGGACAACGCATCTAGTGGCATCTTTTGTGCCTGAGGAAGGTGACATTCATAGTTGGAATGAGTTTGATCCGGAGTGGTTGTTGAACCGGAGTGGTTGTTCAACACTCTTAACATCTGATGTAATTGTTTCGATTCAAATTTAATCAAAGTTTATATCGTTTTGAAAAACTCATGTAAGGTAGTTAGTAAGTTCATTATTTTTAGGGAATTGCTATTGGCACTCCAAAAATCTCATTCTACACTCCAAACTTTCTATATTTGGAAAAAAAAAAATGTACTTGTGAGGAGTGTAAAATGAGATTTTTGAAGTACCAGTAACACTTCCCTATTTTTAAACTATTTTAATAAAAAATAATAATATCTTAAATATGTAAAATAAAGAAAAAAATAAAACAATAATATGAGTCAATTGTCATACGTGTGAGCATGTAGTAAGAGTCTACTATATGTATAAAATGTTCTCTTGCTAGAATATGACCATTAAAAATGATTATTGCAAATTAAGTATGTTGAATATTTGCTGTTGGAATAACATGAATGTATAACACTTATTGTTGAATTTAACAATTGAATATAGATATGCATTGAAAATTTTGAGATAATTTAACGTGTGTATGTGATCCGCTTTAAAAAAGCGAGGTATAGTTAACATTGTTTTATAGAGTCGAAGTCGTCGTCCACCAGCATTAGGAACTTCCTCGCCTCCGGAGGATTAGCTGGGATTCATTCTTAATTTCACCTTCTCTTTTTTTAAGTCTCCACTAGGCCGAAAGTGATTGAGCAATTTCGCCTTTACATTTTTTTATGTTTTTTTTGTCTGATCTTTGATGATTTTCTTCGATCACCTTTCTTTCTTAAAGTCCTCCACTAGGATATATTATACTTTTTTTTTTTTTTTTTAGAACAAACGATATCATTTACACTAATAATGAAAGGGATAGGCTTAACCTCATAATAAGCTAGCAATAATGCAATTCAAATTCGTCTTTGGTAAGTATCAAAGCTAAGACCTTTTACTGAAAAATGAAGAAAAATACTATTAGACTGTAATTTTAAGTGCCAATATTTTCTTTCCGTTTGAATGCAACGAAAGTGCTTAGTAATTTCACCTTTATATTTTTTTGGTTTTTTTTTGGGTAATTTGTCTGGATCGTCGGTTGTGCACGTACTTTATTAAAAGATGCTTTATAGAAAGTGCTTTGGACAAATTTTTCTTTTAATTTTCACTTTTTATTGAAAGACGCTTTATAGAAAGATGCTTTATTGAGAGATGCTTTATAGAAAGTGCTTTGGACAGATTTTTCTTTTAATTTTCACTTTTGGTTCCGGGAGCGTTTGTAACTTTGCGCACATAGTCAATAAGTAGTAGTACGATTTCAATTTATCTTTAATAAAATCTGATCCAGTCTCAAGTGCAACTATAGTTCAGATTCTATTTCTCAGGTGCTTTGGACAAATTTTTCTTTTAATTTTCATTTTTGGTTTCATTTCATATTTTTTACACAATATTTTATAATGTTGGCACGAGAATTGACGTTAAACTGTGAAGTGACGGAAAGTTCTTAGAAAATATCATTTTTTAGAGTATTCTTAATATTTCTCTTGTAAGAGTCAAATGGGTAATTTTTCGTTGTCATCACCACTTTGCATTGTTAATTGTGCCCCCTTTTTTTTTTTTTTTTTTTTTTTTTGATAATAATCTATATATAAAGAGAAGATAAAAATGGTGAAACTTTCATCATATCGATATTATTAAGATAAATTGTGATGGTGCATGGAGGAAGGTAAAAGGTGGTTTTGGGTGGGTGGCAAGGGACCTTGCCAGAATTTTCCGTGCAACTGGTGGGATTGGAAATTACCCTTGCGCATCTAGTTTGATGGAAAAAGCGGATGCAGTTAGGGCGGCCCTTGTAGCTTCTGTGGATAAAGGAATTTTGGATGTTTAGGTCAAATCTGACTCAAAAAATCTTATGGGGATGATTAATGGTACTTTGCAATTGGAGGTAATGATTGAAGGTATCCTTTTTGATATTAGATGATTACAACAACAATTGAGGTCATTATAATTTTATTTTGCTTTCCGTGTTTGTAATAGAACAACGTATTTAGTGACATCTTTTGTGCTTCAGGAGGGTGACATTCATAGTTGGAATGGATTTGATCTGGAGTGGCTGTTGAATCGGTATGATTGTTCAACACTCTAACATCTGATGTAAATGTTTTGATTCGAATTTAATCAAAGTTTATATCGTTTTGAAAAACTCATGTAAGGTAGTAGTAAGTTCATTATTTTTAAGGAATTGTTATTGGGTTCATTATTTTTAAGGAATTATTATTAGCACTACAAAAATCTCATTTTATACTTCAAACTTTCTATATTTGGAAAAAAAAAATACACTTGTGAGGAGTGTAGAATAAGATTTTTGAAGTACTAATAACACTTCCCTATTTTTAATCTATTTTAATAAAAAAATATCTTAAATAAGTAAAATAAAGAAAAAAGTAAAACAATAATATGAGTCAATTGTCATACGTGTGAGCATGTAGTAAGAGGTTACTATATGTATAAAATGTTTTCTTGCTAGAATATGACCATTAAATTTGATTATTGCAAATTAACTATGTTGAATATTTTCTGTTGGAATAACATGAATGTATAACACTTATTGTTGAATTTAACAATTGAATATGGATGTGCATTGAAAAATTTGAGATAATTTAACGTGTGTACGTGATCTGCTTTAAAAAAGCGATGTATAATTAACTTTGGTGTATAGAGTGGAAGTCGTTGTCCACCAGCACCAGGAACTTCCTCGCCTCCGGAGGCTTGGCAGGGATTCATTCTTAATTTTACCTTTTTTTTTTCTTTTAAGTCTCCACTAGGCTGAAAGTGATTGAGCAATTTCTCCTTTACATTTTTATGGTTTTTTTTGTCTTATCTTTGATGATTATCTTCGATCACCTTTCTTTCTTAAAGTCCTCCACTAGAATATACATAACCTTTTTTTTTTTTTATCTTTTTTTGAACAAACGATATCATTTACATTAAGGAAGAAATGGTGAGCTTAACCTCATAATAGGCTAGCAATAATGCAGTTCAAATTCACCTTTAGCAAGTTTTGAACCTAAGACCTCTCACTTACAAGTAAATAATAATATCACTAGATCGTAGTACTAAGTGACAATATTTTCTTTCCGTTTGAATGCACAGTTTTTCCACCAAAAGTGCTTAGCAATTTCGTCTTTACATTTTTTGGTTTTTTAGGGTAATTTGTCTGGATCGTCTTTTGTGCTCATACTTTATTGAAAGATGCTTTATACTTTATTGAAAGATGCTTTTATAGAAAGTTCTTTGGACAAATTTTTCTTTTAATTTTCACTTTTTATTGAAAGGTGCTTTATTGAAAGATGCTTTTATAGAAAGTGCTTTGGATAGATTTTTCTTTTAATTTTCACTTTTGGTTCATGGAGCGTTTGTAACTTTGTGCACATAGTCAATAAGAACTAGTACGATTTCAATTTTTCTTTAATAAAATCTGATCTAGTCTCAAGTGCAACTATAGTTCAAATTCTATTTCTCAGGTGCTTTGGACAGATTGTTCTTTTAATTTTCATTTTTGGTTCCACTTCATATTTTTGATACAATATTTTATAATGTTAGCACAAGAATTGATGTTAAACAGTGAGATAACGGAAAGTACTTAGAGAGTATCCAAATGAGTAATTTTTCATTGTCATCACCACTTTGACATGTGCCCTTATTGATCCACTCATCTTATAACACCTCTATTTATTTGTTAATGTATAACATTTGTCTTTTACGATACAAAATTAACGTCCGTATGATAATGACACTTTTAGTCATAAATTCTAGTAAACCACAATTGTGCGTAAATTCACTAAATATGAAGAAAAAAAAAATATTCATGTAAATTTGTTTAACTCATAACTCAATAATATAACATACTGTCGAATGACCGTCATACCAAAAAATCTTTCCATACGGACCAAAGCCGTTTATAGTTTTATCATGGAGTGAAAAAAAAAAAAAAAAAAGGAGTGGTTGAACACAAAAGCACAGAAATGACCAAAGCTTTTCGTAGTGGTAACTATTTATAGACCAATAGAAACACACTTTTAACAGTAAAAATAAAATATAAAACTCTCCCATTTCATGGAAAAAGAAACTAAGAAAAAGCCAGTCAAGCACTCTTTCAAGGTCAAGAGTCTATTGAGCCAATAGCACTAAATTGCAGTCCTCAAGTCATCACTAAGGTCATCTTCAACCGAATGGTTCAGAGGGTTAGAGAGTCGAAAATAGCCGAAAAATCGTCTCCAACTGAGGGCTAGGCTAGAGGGCTTGTGGGCCCCATGACATCTGAAAGGGCCAAAGGGCCAAAGGGTTAACCCAATCCAGCCAACCAGCTAGCCCCAAGCTGGCTAGAAATGTCACATTCCGGCTCGGCCCTCCACCATAACCCGAGCCTGCTCCACCACCGTAGCACGATATTGTCCGATTTGGACCCCGACTACGCCCTCACAGTTTTGTTTCTAGGAACTCAGACGAGAACTTCCCAGTGGGTCACCCATCATGGGAGTGCTCTCGCGCGCTACTCGCTTAACTTCGGAGTTCCCATGGAACCCGAAGCCAGTGAGCTCCCAAAAGGCCTTGTGCTAGGTAAGGATGAGAATATATATATAAGGATCACTCCCCTAGGCGATGTGAGATGTCACAAGAAATTTAAGAATTGATGTCAGATATAACCGATAACATTGTTATTAATCATGTCAGTTATATCCGACATGAATTCTTAAACAAAATTTTGAATCCAACGGATTTTCGAATTTTTGTTTTACAGTTTTATTTTTTTTTATTTACAAATTTTTTTTTTCTTATAACTTCTATTTTTAAATTCTATTTTTTTCTATAACTTCCTATAACTTCTATTTTACAAAATTTGTTTCATGTTTTTTTTTTAAAATTTCATTTTTTTTTCCTATAACTTCTATTTTACAAAATTTGTTTCATATTCTTTAGAAATTTTTTTTTTTTTTCCTATAACTTCCTAAGCCATTATACAACATTAAATTAAATTAAGTAACATGAAACAAATTAAACAATATGAAACAATATTAAATAACATTAACAAACATAAAAATTATACAACATAAAAAAAAAACATTTAACAACATTAAATTTAAACAACATTTTTAAAAACATTTAACAACGTAAAATTTAAACGCCTACTTCATGCTTTTTTTGGCCCAAAGATGTGCAACAAGATCCTGTTGTAGGTACTTGTTTGTGGCACAAGAACACATCATTCTATAACGCCTCATGTACTCATTTATAAAGATATTACTAGTTCTTGGATTGAAAGACAAATTAGGCCTATCATATATTTTTGCATGAGCCCTTCTTGACCTATTTGGATCTTCTTGGTCGTCATCGGACTCTCTATCAATATACTCATCTCGCTCATCCTCCACCATCATATTGTGTAACATGATGCAAGACATCATGAGGTAGTCCAAATTTTCTCGACTCCACCCTCTTCTCAATTTGCTGATGATTTTCCACTGTGCTTGTAGAATACCGAAAGCTCTCTCAACATCTTTCCCGTATGCCTCTTGGTGTGAGGTGAACAACTTTTCAGCATCATTCCTAGGATTTGGAATTATTTGGGCAAGTGTCATCCACTTTGGGTAGATGCCATCTACCAAGTAATACCTCATATTATACTGATGGCAGTTGATGTAGTAGTCAAGTTGAGGTGCTTTACCTCCCGTCAGGCGATTGTAGAGGGGTGGATGTCCAAAAACTGTAATGTCATTTTGGGATCTATGGACTCCAAAGAAAACATGTCAGATCCATGTATCTTATGAGACAACCGCCTCTAACACAACAGTTGGCTTTCTCAACCTTCCGCTAAAGCCTCCTTACCATCTGGTGGGACAGTTCTTCCAATCCTAATGCATGCAGTCTAATGACCTTATCATGCATGGAAACCCATGATCTTCAGCTTTGCGAATGAGCTGATTCATATCTTCTTGATGTGGCTCGCGGAGGTACTCGTCTTTGTAAACCTGAACAATTATGTCACAGAATTATTCAAAAGAATCAAGGCATGTAGACTCAGACATACCATGGGTTTCATCCATCGAATCAGCTAGGGAGCCATAAGCCATCATTTGGAGTGCAACAGTAACCTTATGATGAGGTGAGAAACTAGGGTGGCCTGCTCTGTCACGCTTCTGTCGAAAATATAGATTGACCTGCTGGACATCACAAAGTAAATGCTCGAAGACAGGACGTCTCATCCGGTAGTGACGTCTGAAATCCTTTTCTGTGTACATCGAGTTGGGGTTGAAGTAGTTGTTAATCAGATTGGCATGCGTCATCGCTCTGTGTCGTGGTTTGTAAGAGCAACCAGCAACAAAGCCATCCTATTGAGGTTGTTCTTCAGTTAGTTGACACACCATGGCCGCAGTCATGGCTGCTGCTCTGTTTTGTTTGTTGTGCCTTGCTTGAACTTCTTTATCAGATTGCTCATCTTCTCGTCTCATTTGCGCCTATTTTTCTTTCAATTTGGATTTGGATGAGGACCCCCAGTTGGAATCCGAAGAGGATATAAAGTTAAAATTCATTGCAAACTTGAATTGAAAGAGATTGAATTGAAATAGATTGAATTCAAAGTTGTGTAAATTATAGCCCAATATCCATCCTATTTATAGCAAAAATAAAAAATAAAAAATTCAAATCCAATGGCATGACGTCAGCTACCAACAGCTAGCTGACGTCACTTAGCCGTTGGATTTGAATTTAAGTTGTAGTTTTTAAATAATAAATTATGTTTAGACTTATGACCCTTTGGCCCTCGGTTAGAGACAGTTTTTTGTAATAGAGCTAAAACGAGCCTTATGATTCTTTGGCACTCGGTTGGAGATGGAAGCAAATATGACCATGTATTGTTAATTAAAATATTAATTTTTTGGTGGACCAGAGGGCTAAAACGAGCTCTCTGTCCAGCCTTCCGTTGGAGATGACCTAAGTTGGACAATAATGGCCTGCTTTCTTTGACCCGGTGGCCCTCTCTCCTTTCCTCTCTTTTCTTCTCCAATCACATCCAAACGCTTTTTTCTGGAAAAATCCATCTCCATTCACACACCTTTTCACAATTTTCCCAGAAAAAATTATTGGGCAAGTATTTTTCTATAAATCGCATGTTGCACTTGTTTTTTTGTTGACCGGGAAAGTCTTTGTCTTTGTGGAAAAAGAAGGAAGCTTTGCTGTGGATTCAAGAACCCTTCTCCGGGATCTTTGATTCATCCGTGTTTTCTGCAAGGGAATTATCTCAGGTGAGTATTTTGAAATTTTCCCAGAGCTTTGAACTTTTAGGTGGATTTTTGTATGTTTTGGGAGACTTGGGTCAACTCAATTGGATCAGGTCAGTTTTTTGAGCTTGATATGTGTTTGTTCTAGTTTGTATTTTGTGAATATTGAATATGCTTGTTTTCATTAGTTAAATTGTTGCTTGGTACACCTGTTTCTGCATCTTTTGGTAGAGGGATGATGAATTGGGTTTTGCTTCCTGTGTTGTTTCCATAATTTGTTTTCAAATTTGGGGTTAATTGAAGCTAAAATATTGTAAAACTTTTGAGTGTTTATTGGTCTAATTTGGGTTCATTTCTTGTTGCTTTTGAATTTTGTTTCAGGGCTTGGTGTTTACTAATGCTGGGGTTTTGTGGAATTCAGTATTCTTGAGCTCTGGTAATAAAAAATAGCGAATTTAGGCGATTTTGATGGCTTTTTCGATGTATATTTATCAGAACTAATTTTCCTTAGCTAGGGCTATGATGTAGTCATGACTATGGATGCTTAAATTGTGGCACTCATTGTTGTAAAGCAAGTTTGTCATTATGGTTACAAAGTTAAGGATGATGTAGATAACGTTTTCTCTTTGTTCCTATTTTTTAATTCCATCGTTCAGCTACATTCAGATTATAATTTAAGGTGTATATTTGTGTTGGATCAAAAATGGAGTGTGTTTTATGAATG
This sequence comes from Pyrus communis, assembly GCF_041283825.1. Taxonomy (NCBI): domain Eukaryota; kingdom Viridiplantae; phylum Streptophyta; class Magnoliopsida; order Rosales; family Rosaceae; genus Pyrus; species Pyrus communis. Next base: position 18,737,478 of record NC_142574.1, read on the forward strand.
AAAATTCTGTAAAGAATGCCCAGGTATTTACATATCTATGTGTGTATACTTACGTAAATAGTCATTTAGGTAGCTGAGTGAAGTCCTTATGATGATTACGATTTGGGATTTATATTTAGTTATATTAAAAAAATTTATTTGGTTAAAAGAAGAGGGAAAAATAAAGAGGAAGATAAATTATGTGCCTGGATAGAGATTTCTTAGTTTAAAGTGTGTGAGCTTTGTAAATTTTTTTTAATCTTTCTTAGAAACAAAGCTTAAGAATAAAGAGGAAGAAAAATTACGTGCCTAGATAGTGATTTCTCAGTTATTAGTGCTTTGAATGAAAAAAAAAAAAAATCATTGTAATATTGGTCCTTTGTGTATCTGATTTGTAACTGTATTTTCTATTGCAGATCATATCAGGGCAATTTATATAGCTACAGAGTGCTCTTGCTGAGATTGAAAAAAAAAAAAAAAAAAGGTGGGTCCGGCTACTAAGTACCGTTAAGTTTGGAATTTATAAATTTCTATTAATCATTTTGATAAATGTTTATATATATAGGTGTGTGTGTGTGTTGCCATTGCTTTGAATGAAAAAAAATATTGTTATAGTGTTATGTTTTGTACATCTTATTTATGACTACGTTTTCTATTGCAGATTAGTGCCACAACAATTTATATAAGCTACAAAGTGCCTTTGCTGAAATTGGAAAGAAAAAAAAAGGTGAACTGAATTTACAAATTTTTTTTAATCTCTACTAATTAATAAAACACTCATTGTCAACCAAAATTCTATGAAATTACTAGTTTAACCCTCTAATTAAAACAGAACATGAATAAGAAATATAGGGCAGAAATTTAATTTCACACAACCAAATTTTGGTGTTTTTTTTCAAAACCTCACCTACATGTAATCCTAACATATCCCTAATTTAAAAAATAAAAAAAATAAAAAAACCATTTCCACTCCCACATTCTCTATCATTCTCTTCCTCTCTCATTCTATTTCAAAAACAAAAATAAAAAAAAAAATTCACACTTTGTGTGTGCCCATATGCTAGTTATATTGATGATTGTTTATACAATATAAATGTGTCTTGGTATTTGTATCATTCTTTAAAAAATTTTGGTATATCAAATGTCATTCAATGTTAAATTTGTATTTTCATTTATGTCTTTTGTAGTGCGGTTCAGTTTTTTATTTCTTTTCTTTTATAGGGTAAAACATTTTTGGTGGTGGTTAACAATTTTGTTACTTCACAGTTTAATAAATTTATTGTTCAATAATATTTATGTTGTTTTTACATAGGGTTTGAGAACGTGGCATTATTTAACATCAAGTTAGTTTTGTGTGCGTTGCAAGATTCTCTACACAAAAGGTAAGTGATTTAAAACTTCTAAAATTATTGAGTTCAAATTTATACCATCTGGTTTTTATTTTATACAATTAGAAGAAAGTTTCATATTCTGTTTAGGTTTTATTATACTCAAATTGAAATTTTAATTTTAGTGTTTGTTTGCATTTAATGTTATATGTGTTGTTTTAATATGTGTGTTGCATCTTTGTTAATTTTTTCCTTTTTCCCAATTTGTTTGCAGTTGTTTGTTTTTCAATTGGTCATAACAATTTGTTTGCAATATGTCTAAAAGATCTATAAATTTAAAGCTTATGGATTATGATGTTGGATTTCAGAGTTGACCCTTTCACGAAAATTATAAAACTTGTCATTATGAGTGAATGAATTTTTTTTTTTTTCATTTTTTTTTCTTTTAATTAAGCATATTTAAAAGAAAATTTTTAAGCAGTAGCATTATCAAATATTTTTTGGTTGACTAATCCTTGTCTCTTCAAATTTAATTTTTGTCCTCTCTGGAGTGTTTTTAACTTTGTGCACATGCTCAGTAAGAACTAGGAAACTTCCTCGCATCAGGAGGAGGAGGAGGTGGGGGTTCATTCTTAACTTTACACCTCTTTCTTTCACTTTTCTTCTGTTTGAATGCACACAATTTCTACGCCGAATGTGCTGATGAGCAATTTCGTCTTTTTATTTTTTATGGTTTCTTTTTGGTCTAATCTTTTTTGATAATTTCCTCGATCGTCTATATTTTATTGAAAGATGCCTTACAGAGTGCTGCGGACAAAATTTTCTTTTAATAGTTGCATTATCAAAAAAAATTTAGGTGACTAATCCTTGTCTCTCTAAATTTTGAATTTTTGTCCTCCCTGGCAGTTGTAACTTAGTCCACATAATAAAGTACAATTTTTTATTTCGTTGTACTAAAATCTGATCTAGTTTCAGGTGCAACTATTGTTCAGATTCTCTATCTTCTCTCTGTAATCAAATACTTCCTTGGATCGCTTCATTCTCTTATCTTTCTAAGAGATAGAGAGATGGAGGTGATTGGGACTTCTTCTTCTGGTGCTGCTGATTCTGGTACTGCTGTTGATGATGTCAATATCCCCCCTCTTCGAGAAAAGTCTGATGTGTTTATTAGTTTCAGAGGTGAGGACACCCGTCTTACTTTTACCAGCCATCTTTATGATGCCTTACTTCGCAAGAAAATCGAAACCTACATGGACTACAGGCTGGAGAGAGGAGACGAAATTGGACCCGTCCTACTAGAAGCAATAAAGAAATCAAGGCTTTCGGTGATCATTTTCTCCAAAAACTATGCATCTTCCACATGGTGCTTGATTGAACTTGTGCATATACTCAAATGCAAAAAGAAAAATGGCCAGATGGTTGTACCCATTTTTTACGACATCAGTCCATCAGAAGTGCGAAAACAAGAGGGGAGTTATGCAGATGCATTTGCTGAACTTGAAAATCGTTTCAAGGACCGTATGGATAAGGTGATCGAGTGGAAAGCTGCTTTGGTGGAAGCAACCGGTTTATCTGGGTTTGATTATTCAAACAAAAAAGGGTAACTAACTTTGTAACTTGCATCAATTTCTACTTGTGATTATTTCTTTTCAAATTTTTATTTTTATTGTTTATAGGAAAGGATATTCATTACATAGACTTCAAATTTTTATTAGGTAAATTGAACCTTATTCATAATCAATACAAATATAACACTGAGAAACACAAATTAACCATATTTGACATAAAATTCTAAACCATGACCAATTCACCAAACTTACACAACATGAAACTTTACCCTATTTGTTTCCCTCCAATACTTCACTATACTAACGTGTATGTACCTTACCGAAAGCCCCATCACAAAAACAGCTTTTTTCGAAAATGAATCACCACATCACCAAGCAAACTGTTATTCAAATGAAAAAACTACTTAATACCATAACCATAAACCACTCAATATAATCATTAACTAAACCAACACCACATTCAACATTCATAAAATAAAAAATAAAATAAAAAACATAAAAAAAGGGGTCAAATTGAACACCTTTAAACCACAAAATCGAAAACAAGTTACAACAAACCATATAATTAGTGAGTGCAGGCTTTCCGGCATTCGGGACACCAATTATGCCAACAGACAATGCCTTTTGGTCCTCCGCCTTCACCATTTCCTCCTCAGCCCCTGATTGCTCATCATCAGCATGCTCCAATGCCGCCTCTAGAAGCGCCCTTGCGATAACCAAGCTAATAAGCATAAGTTCAAACTTAATCCACTCTTTAAATTCATCCTTACTAAGTAACGTGAACGCTGATAAGTAACGTGAACGTTGATAAACTTTCAGCACATAATAATAATAATAATAATAATAATAATAATAATAATAATATTATTATTATTATTAATAAGAATAAGAATAAAGGCCATCGTTGCCTTGTATACTTGTATAAACACAATACACAGCTTATCCCAGCTGAAGCAGAACTTGTAATTCATGCGAACTTTCTCGCTAAGCAAACAAATGGGTGTGTGAATTAGCTCAAATCCATGAAACTTTGAGATTGAGCAGGGTGGAGTGGTGGGTTTTACCTTGTTCGCATACAGAGGGACTAAATCTCTTTCCTTGATGAACAAATCTTGATCTATAGTTGAAAGTTTCACTGCTTGCGCTGCTGCTACTAAATCGGCTTCTACTCTTTCTAATTCCTTATTCTCCTAATCGCAATCTCGGTTTTGAAATTGCCATAGCACGTAAAGAGGAACAATGATGTCCAAGAGAGGAAGCGACACCTGAGGAAAGCAATCTCAGATGACCAACACGTGGGAAAATTTGATAACAGCTGGGCCAAAGGGCATATTAGTAATTCTACTATGCAAAAATAAAAAATACAAAGGAAATGAACCAGTGCAAGGCAAAAACATCAACACACTGCGTGAACAGTGTCTTTGAACTGGGTTTACTATACTAGTTAAAGCATTACTTACTATATATCGCTTATCATTTGTAATCCTATTTTGCAGGACGGAGGCTGATTTTATTAAGGAAGTTGTGGAAGATATTTTAACGAAATTGAAACGTGAAACCTTATGTGATTTAAAGGGCATGGTTGGAATTGAAAGCCGCATCGAGCAAGTTGAATCGTTATTAAGCACTAATGATTGGAAAGGTGTTTGCACTGTAGGCATTTGGGGTATGGGTGGTATTGGAAAGACCACCCTTGCTAAGGCTGTGTTCAACAGACTCTCTTCTGAGTTCGAAGCTGCTTGTTTTCTTAAAAATGTTAGGGAGAAATCAGAGCAAACAGACGGAGCTGATCAATTGCAAAATACACTTCTTAGAGAGATCTTAAAGGAAGAATATCTCTCCTTAGATAAGAAGAATGTTAAAGAAAGGCTCGGCCGTACAAAGGTTCTCATTGTTTTTGATGATGTTAGTGACTGGAGGCAAATAAAAGATCTAGTTGGAGACTACGAAGATGGAAGTAGAATCATCGTAACAAGTAGAGAACGGAGCGTACTCAAGAAAGCTGTTAGTGATGAAAAATATATATATGAGGTTCAGAAAATAAAAACTGATGACGCTCTTCGGCTCTTTCAACTTCATGCTTTCAAGGATAACTCTCCTAGAGAAGAATATACAGAGTTGTCAGAAAGGGTGGTACAATATGCTGGAGGCATTCCACTGGCTCTTGAAGTTTTGGGTTCCTTATTCTTTGAACGTGAGAGCAAACACGAGTGGGAAGAAGCATGGAGCACACTGAGAAATTATCCCAATGAAGAAATTCAAAATACGTTGAGAGTAAGCTATAATAGATTACCAAGAAGTGCGCAGGAGGTATTTCTTGATATAGCATGCTTTTACAAAGGGCATCATATTGAAGGTGTAAAAAAGATGGTAGACTTTGGCCAATGGCATGGTGGTTCATGTGCGGCAGATGGAATTACAGTTCTCCGTAATAGGTCTCTCATATCGATTGCTTCGGAACGGGGAACCATAGATATGCATGATTTGGTACAAGAAATGGGTTGGTCAATTGTTCGCGAACAATGTATTGAAGAGCCCGGAAGACGCAGTAGGTTGTTCACTACTGAGGATATCTATCATGTATTGAAAAATAACACGGTAAGAGCTGCAAGTGGATTCACAATTTTTTTAAACAATAAAGAAAAGAAATAGATCGATAAAATACTGTGTACTTGCTATGAGAAGACAGCTAGAGAAAACTCATTTACAAAAAATAAGTCATATTCCTACAGATGTAGTTTTGATTAAATTTTGTTGTGTGTTAGTGTGTTCACATTTGTACTTTGTTGTTGGTTGTCAGGGAACTGAAAAGGTTCAAGCCATATTCTTTGACTGGTCAAGGAATGAAGAGAAAAACTTGGATCGTGCAGACTTCAAAAAGATGTGTAATATGAGATTGCTCAGTGTTACTTCTTGGCAGTGGTGGGAGGGCAAAATAAACCTTAAAACTCTCTTTCTTCCCAATTCTCTTCGTTATCTTTCCTGGATGGCATATCCTTTGAAATCTTTGCCCCCAGAATTTTCTCTTGAAAATCTTGTTGAGCTTCATATGCCCAACAGCGACGTCACGCAACTTTGGGATGGAGGGCAGGTATATGTGCTTGTTATAGTTTTTTTGTGTAAGATGTAGTGTAGAAACTTATTCAGACTAAGTTGTTAATTCTTACCTTCTCTTTAATTTGTTACAGAATCCTATCAACTTAAAAGTGATCAATCTTCGTTCCTCCTTATGTCTGACTGCACTTCCAAATCTCTTGGGGAGTCCAAATATCGAGCACATGGATCTTTCTGGATGTGAAAGTTTGGTTGAAATTCCTCAGTCTTTTAAAAATCTTGACAAACTTACTTATCTTGATCTTTCATGGTGCAAGCGTCTCGAGTATCTTCCAGAGATGCCAGACAATATTGAATTCTTAAGATTACAAGGCAGTGGCATAAAGGAGTTGCCGTCATCAGTTTGGTCTCATGAAAATCTGTTTGGTCTCCTGAAATAATTTCTTCCTTGGATATGACATCTTGTAGAAAACTTAAGAAACTTCCAAGCAGCAGTTGCAAGCTGAAAGTCTCTGGTGCTTTTAGTCTGGAGTACTGCTCCTCTCTTGAAAAGTTTTGGGAGCTTCCCAATGATATGACTAGTTACATGACAAAACTTGCATTTATCGAGTTATATATAAGATTAATTATCTTCGATTCTCTTGTCAATGACTGATCTTGTGCCACATTATGCGAGAAAAAAATAGATATTAGTACATATGTAATTCGTTGCAGATAAGTTATATTGCCCTCATTATTACATAAAGGGGTCTTTTGATCCCCTCACCGTCGTATGTCCAGTACCAACTTTCGAAGCCATAACCATGGGTGTACATGCTGGAGCACTTAACCTCAAGGCTAGGAAGAAAGCCAGTCAACGGTGAAATCTCTGAGAAAACCCCCTAATAAAACGGAAAGAACTTGGCTGCTGAAGAATTCAACAACCGGTCCTGCTTACAACCAATTCAGGATGGACATGCCATACATCATCACATTGCTATTATATGAAGTATATTCCTCAGTGGCAAGTAATATACTCTCCTTAGCATGACCTCTCAATCCCCTCCCTTTATCTCCCTAGAATCGTACAACAACCCATAAATACGGTGCCCCTTTAAAATCCAAGCATACATTAAAAATTCAACAATACAGTTACAAAATCTCTATAAATGAACATACCTCAAAAAGCCAACGGCCCAAGTGACACACTGCACACACTGCATGCACTCACATACATTGCATACACATACACTCACACACACTGAAGAATGAACACATTATATTCAGTTAGCACCATTCAACTTTAAAAGCAATGAGACCTTCCAAGGGCACAACCTAACTGGCCTCGGTTCAAATAACCAAATTGAGAACAGTTGAATTTTAGAAAAGCTGTACAGAGGGAAATAAAAAGGAAAAAAGAAAAAGAAAAAAGAGAGACAAAACAATCCTATAACCACACGAAAATGACATAAAACTAACTAAATTCCCAATATATCTGAGAAATACAACTTTTAAAAGTGTGACAATATATGCAGCACCAGGATGTTGCAGAACTCACTGCCCCAATTTAACAAACATACATATGCATTCAGGACACTATTACATAGGAAGCTTAGAGAAATCCTAACCCTTCCTGGGTCACTTCCAAATATTTAAAATTGGGGAGAAGACAACTTAATATAATATATGCACAACACAATTCACAAAGGTACGCAACGATATATAAAGAATCCAATCATTTTTCCCTGTATCAGAATCAAAGAGAACGAAAATATTTGCATAAGAACAATCCTTCAAAAATCCAATTCCAAAGTAGTAGAAAAATAGATATGCTCCTCATGCCAAAAGCAATCAAAAGAGAAAGAGAAAACATTGACTTTCCAATTTATTCCTTTATATTTCTTGTGCATCGAAAATAAACGAAAGTTGTACATAAGTAGAAGGAAATTGAAGATTTTTCAACACCATATCAAACACTATGATTGGAGTGATCATAAGAAATGAAATTGAGAAAGATTAAACTATCCCGCAATCATTATGGTGTGTGTAGGATATATAATAGATATGTATTTGTTCATAAAAAAGGAAAGAAAATAGAAGAAACGAATTAACAAAATTGAAGGAAACTATGTACTGTAGAAAATATATATGAGAAGAAGACATGGTTCTCTTGACTCTGTGGATTACATTAAGTATATGGAATTTAAAATTAAAAAATAGACAAAAAATAAATAACAAATAGGGAGTAAGAGATCAAACAAACAGTGAGTGGTTCAATTAACTTTTTTCTGTGGGCAGCGTCTGTCAATCCTTTAATCTGCAGAATCAGCTTGAGAACTCTTTCCACTAAACTCCTACCATCAACACTCCTGCATCAAAAGGGAAAGCAACAGTAGTTAAATATTTGAATTGCACCAAACAGATTGATTGGTAAAAAATAAACGAACATGACACAACCAATGGAAAAGTAAAAGAAAAGAACGGAGTGGTGGTGAAACATATGATTGGAATGAATTTCACCAAACGGGAAGTAATAAAATATTGGAAACTGAATGAGTTGGAAAAAAAAAACTCAACTGCATTTTCTTATTATCGTACGTTCATGTGGCTTCTTTTGCATCTTTATCTCTTCTAATTTCAAAGAACACAACAATGAAAACAGCTTCTTTTCCTCCCCATTTCTCACCATCCAAAAACAAAGCACTCATCTTAGTAGTACATTACACAAAATCCCATTTAATTCTTCACCAAAAAAAAAAAAACATCACATTTAATTAACAAAATATAAAAAAATCCAAGAAAGTAAGTTCATAACCGACAACCAATCATCAAGAACAAACCCCATCAAGCCCAAACCCAAATACAAACGCCACTAACATAATCACCCAAAAGTCACTACGGTAAACACAAAACCCACCAAAAAATTACCTTCATAAAAAAATGCCACCAAAAACCTATTAAGCCCAGTCAATAAAGAACCTATTTGACTAATTTCAACTCAGCAGATAGTTAGATTATTGCCCATTAAACAGGTAGATCAAAGTAAGAGCATATCCAGTTAATATTATAGAGAAAACAACTAAAATCATTGACAAATAGATACAACAAAGATAAAATTCATTGGAACTCCTGTTGAGTTGAAGAAAATAATAAGCAACATTTATGGAAAAAAAAATTCAACGATATTGAGAAAATTACTTGACCTTCTCTGTCATTGATAACTATATTGACAAATTTTGATATAGAATCAACGACATTGAGAAAAGAAAAATGTGCAAGGCCTTTGAGCTTGCTTCTAATTTCCTCATAAACATACGAACAAAAAGAAAGTTAAAAATGAGAGCAAATAAAACATTCTGAACTACGATTTTCTTTGATCATATTCACATCTTTCATTTTAAGAACTTACCTCTGAAAATGCCAATCTATCAGCAACATCATTTGTGCACTCAAAAAGCCTTGTTAGCTGACGGGTTACTCTCAAGACAGAAACTGGGACTCTTGTTATATTTGCCTCTTGCCCCGCAAACCTTTCACACAATGTTATTCCCTGAAAGCAAGAGGCACTTTTAAAAACCCTAGACCTTGGTTACAATGAGGGTGAGGCACAGTAGGAGCTAGCCTTAAGTTCAGTTGCAGAGTATAAAAATTAGAGGAAGAAAGAACAACGAAGGGCCTCTGGTGGTAAACATTCTCGTCACCTCTTGGGTTGTCCAAGCGCGAGGGCCAGCAAATGTCAGAAGCTTCCCACTGACTTTCTCATTTCTTAAACCTATAAGGGTCAGAGGAGCTACAACCTAACACCAAAAATAAAAAGTGTTCAGATACCATAACAAGAGGTAAACACGTATTTCTAAAATCAACCAGGGAAACAGTCAATGCATGATTAAACCGGGTGTCCATGTATGCAATTCTTGTGGGGGCATCTGTTCCCCACACTGATTTCTCTTCTAATATAGGCACTGCAGTACTGCATACTGTCCAATAATTCCCTGAGAATAAAACGTAAAGATAAGCCTTTTCACTTAGTAGCTAGTACAAACATCAAAATAGATATTCCATCTCACAACGAAACACAAGAAACTGTAATGACAGAAGGATAACTAGCATATATAATTATTGATTGTTTTATGAAATCATGTCCTTGGAAAGATTCCTTTCCGAACATATGATCATTCTCCACGCATATGCATACCTCTTCAGGGAGTGTGTGCTTACATGCATGTCTGTGTTTTGAATGATTTTAATACATACAACTTCTTATAACTCTGTCTGGTTTAATTGTTGTTTCTGATAAAGAAAGTGAATGGGGGTTGGAGGAGTGCTATATGAGAATAAGAATAATAAGAAGATACGGAAATTAATTTGGAACATCAAGCTGACAGTGAAGCACAAATCTGGATGCCAGTAACAAGATAGCAAGAGAGGAAGTTTAAGTGAAACCTACTTGCATGAATCCACATAAACGAATTATGACGTGATTTAATTTGTGCATGAATCCTAGATAAACTTTTCAGTGCAATACTTGATCTCCATAAGTGGAACTTCTGGATGCTTATCACAGTTGTGGATGGAATAGAAAACAAATTTTTGGATTCCTATTGCTTTTGCACATTGTATAAGAGCAACTTTTCCTTCCCAATCTACCTATATGGAGAAAATGGTTAGATAAGACCAAAAACGCACGCAGGACACGTTAGTAAGTCCGGTAATGTTTACTGCAACATATAAAATAACTTCATGATCTTAGATGGATACACGAATCTCTAAATTGAATCGGAGCATTTTTTTAAAAGGTTGAACAATCCATAGACCTTTTCTAATTTATTCTTATTTTTTATTTGAACAAGGAATAACATACAGCCCGAATACTGTAAAGCAAGCAGGAAACTAAAATTAGACAACGTATGCTTTGATCTACGTTTGTAATGGACGAGCTGATCATTTAACGAATGAACTGCTTGTTCTGCTTATCAATGATAGCTTCAACAGTTGGGCATTAAAAATCACCTTTTTTATGGGCTCTTCTGGACGTCCCATGGGGCAATTAAGACTCAAATCAACAAACAGTAGCACTCCAATCTCTTAGAAAATCGGCAGGGGTTGGTCTCGGCCTAACCAAGCACCTAACATACCCCTCATCAACTGCTCTCCTCACAATCTACCTCCCTAGAGTCTCGGTGGCGCCGACAACCAGGAGGGTCTGACAGGTGTCCCCCGAGCAAGATTCACAGCCCCAGCTCCCGCCCTGGCCGCACATTTCATGAAACACCACTTGTTGGTCCCTGCACACACAAATCAAAAATTGAAAATTCAATTCTTTTCAAATTTGAAAACAAATAATGGGTTCTTTTCAAGTTTGTAAACAAAAATATGGGTTTTTTTTTGCGATTTGTGAATAAAAGTAGAAAAATGAAAGCTTTCCTGTCGAAGGGAGGATACGAATGAGAGGCGGTAGAGGTGGAAGAAGATGACGAAGGAAGGAGATGGTCTGGAGCTATAGTCCAGCACCATGAGAGCAAGGCTTGGAACGATGGCGTTTCGGAATCACTATGGTGGAGGTTTCCTGGTGTTGCCAGCAGGGTAGGAAGCCTCCAAGCCATTGCCATTTTCAAAGCTTTCTCTGTCTGTCACCGTATGGACAAACTCTTTTATTTTACAGAGAGAGAGAGGGATGGAACGATTGAGTGTGTTGCCACGTCATTCTCCAAAGTGGACTGAGATTTTCTGCCACTTGTTGTAGCTCATTTTTGTCATACGACTCGACCCGACCCGACCCAACTCGAATGAGTCTTTGCAAGAGTTGAGTTGATTTGATCAAATTTAAATTCCTTGCATTGTGAATGGTTGTCCATCGAGCAAGTTGAATCGTGATTAAGCATTAATAATTGGAAAGGTGTTTGCACGGATGGTATTGGAAAGACCACCATCCACGACCATATATAATCAAATATAAATCGCATATATGTGGGCATAGGTGATATAATGTTTATAGATTTTATTCAATATTGGAATCCCAAAAGTATGAGTTTTTCCCTTCCAATTTGAGCGCGACTGATCATATCCCGTCCTTGCATCGCTGGTTCCACACACAGCCTCTATACCCAACATCCCAAAAAACAAAAAACAAATTAATACATAGTCCATATACAAATCAACCAAATGAACAAAAAAAAAAAAAAAAAAAAAAAAAAAACCATCTTTTTCAATCATTTTCTCATCAACCAAACAGAGCAGAGACTGGGAAATGTTTAAGCACCTGCATGGGGAACAACTTGCTGATACCCTTCATGACCAAAGCCGGCGCAATCTCCGAGTTCCTCATAATTCATTTTTCTTTTACAATTTACTAGATAAATGCAGAATTTGAATGGATTACTATCATTAGATTATCTCCAAAGAAAATATCAAATTACAAGAGTTAAATTACAATTCATGGTTGATGTGGCAATCTAAAGTCTCATATCAAAATTTGTGCTTCTCTAACTAAATTGTAAAATATTATTTTATTATTTAAATAGAGCTTTAAATGGTTGTAATTATTAAAAAAAATGTTCAAACAAAATTTTTATTGGTAGAAAATGTGGAATAAGGGACTTGCAATTAAAATGAACTAAAAATAAATTTAATATTGATGTCAAATTTGACTCCAAATCACAAAGCCTTCAAATTCAGTAAGCAAATAACACTTCGGTTGGAAAGACTTTTGATGTCAAATATGCATAGTGGCATTGACGCAACATAAACAAATGCAAAATTTGGATGTTGTAACTCCAGTGGAAGATCAAGCTACAAATTCAAAATTCAAAACATAAAAACGCAGATTAAACACAAAATTCAAAATTCACAATGCAAAAATCCAAATTAAACACAAAATTAAATTGCTTTCAGAGACATAAGCTTAGGAACACAAAAAACTGAAACTTTTTGAAAGCGCAAAAAGAGAGAGAAAATACAACTTCGAGTAAAGTTCAGAATTTTACCAAAGGGGTTTGGGAGATGGTGGTTTAGTTTTATAAAAATTTTCAAATATATCCAAAATATCACTTAAATAGACACAAATACCCTTAAACTTTAAAACTAAATAAAATAAAAAACCAAAACCCTATTAGATGAAAATTTATGACGGCAAAACCTAAGAAATGGTGGAGAAGTAATGAAGACATCAACTATTGGTAGAGGCTTCTACAGCCCTAAACGAAGGTGGGTGTAGATGGTTGATTTTTTGCATTTTTTCTTGTCTACGTATTCTTTTAGCTTTTGTAGTATTTTGCTTTGATTGAATATTTATTTAAAAACGAATTGTCAATCTTTGTAACATTATTTATCTCAATCCTTGGGATTATATGTGCTCCATATTTAGTTTTTTGCACTTTTGCATTATTAATGGTGTTGTCTGTGTTCGGATTCTGTTTTGAAAGTTATCATTGATCATGGTAGTGAATCAAGAGATCTACTATTCTTAGAAAGTGCAAAAAACATTTTTTTTTTTTTTTTTTTTTTTGCTCAAACGATAATTGACACACCCCGATCGAGATCAGGGCGTGCTGGCCGTCACGTGGAAGTGACGTAGCCATGTGCACAGTGCGGAAGCTAATAAAATAGTAATATAAATAGTACGAATAATAAAAACTAGCATACAAAAGGTAATTGAAACAAGTGCTAGCGTAAGTGAAACACAAGTTCAGAGCATAAGCCTAAAGCAGTCCAAATGAAAATGAGGCGACAACAGTACACCCGAAGGTGGCCTTACGCTGGTGATCGTCTGTCAGAAATGCCGGGAAGCCCTCTGGGAAAACCACCGAACCTGCTACTCAACTAGAACCTGGAGGGGCGCAAAACAAAAGCGTGAGTGGGCAAAAACAAAGCTTTTCGAAAACCATTTAATAAATACGTTCTAACCCCTCACCGTAAAACTTGTATACTTCCCAGAAAATAGATATACGTATATATATATATATATACACACACACCAAACATGCTCAAGAATATGCCATGCCAAAACCTCAAACTGAAATGCAAGTGCTCAGGTGTAAATCATATCGATAACATGTAATCTGGCAGCCGGAGTCACCTAACGTGACCTGTACGGCTGCATCTAGAGCTCAAATCTCAATCTCACTAGCTGGACCTACACACGAGTCGGAACCACCTAAAGTGGTCTGTACGACAGGCCTGGGTGTAATACATATATACGCTCTAGTGCTACGATCACGTGAAGGCTGGGCGAATAATCGCGGGTCACCTACGAGTCGGAACCACCTAAAGTTGTCTGTACAACAGGACTGTGCACCTAACTTGGATCCAAGCTGAGCGTGTGGTGCGGGAGGTGAACATCACGTGAAGGACTGTGCCCAACTCTGGGCGGGAGCACTAACACCGGGGTGCAGGTTATGAGCTCTCTAAGCATCTCGAATCACTACTGAATATAAACATGAATAACACTTACCTGGCACTTACTTGTGCGTCCGCAGCACCAATACACACATATATATAAATGCAGTAACCATGCATAACCAACAACAATATAATATATGGCATATAACGAATAAACAATTCAAATCATTTTCTGGGAAAATATAAGTATATAGGTATATACGGAAAACCAAAAGCCCACTCACTGGTATGTGGAAGGGTCGTAGCCCCCTGCCTCGAGTGACCAAGCTCGTCCTCGGGATAGGTATCACCTATATGCGAAACAACTACAAAAACGTCAATTTTAAAGCACATAACCAAACCTTTAGAAATAACTTCTCATACAATGCTCAAATGGGGTGTATGAATACACCAACGTGATTTACTCAACCTCAGGAACAACCCCATATTTTTAAAATAATTTTTCACCGTCGCACGCGCCCCCACGCGCCGGCCAAGGCACGGCCACAAGCTCCGGCCATGCGCAGGCACGTGCCTGGCACGCTGACGGCGTCAGTTGACGCCGTTAGGAATATTCCGTCAGTTTTAACAGATTTCGTTAACGGCGTCAGGAATATTTCGTCAGACTTGACGGAATATTCCGTCGTCTTCTTCGACGAGCCTCCGGCGCCGGAAAATCGGGAAAATTTCAAACTTCGATATCTTCTTCGTTTTTCATCCAAATTTCACAAAATTGGTACCAAAATGAAGCTTAGAACTAGAGGAACACATTCATACCACTTTCAAGTGCTAAAAACCACGAAATCTCACCTGCAAAATCACCCCAATTCTGGCCAACCTCGAAACTCGTGATCCCGACGTCCAAAACCTTCAAACGAACCACCGCGAGCCTCCTAGGAACCTCACCAAGCTTCCTACAAGCTTGAAATTCTCTAAAACGTGAGAAATCACGTGTGCATGAACAGTACCCGAAATCAAGCATCGTGGATTCGACGTGAAAACGAAGGTGTTCTTACCTGAAAAAGGTATGGTTGGACTCCTACAAGCCTCACGAGCTCGAATATGTGCTTGGATTCCACGATCTGTGAAGGTTTAATGGATTTGGGTGTGGTCCGTACGTTTCCAAGGGAAATGGGAAGGGAAAGGGGACATGGGACAGTGCAGGAAACAGAAGGAAAGGTGGTGAAGTGTGGGAACATGTGTGTGGCCTACAACATGCCAACCAAACTCAAGAACAACCAATAAACGTAAAGAAATCGAATTAGGGACAAAATCGTCTTTTCACGTGTACGTTGTAATATTTCTGGGACGGGATGTCACAATAATTTTGTTAGATTAGCTACTGACGAGGTTTGAACTCACGCCGTCATGCAAGCTCAAAACCATTTCACCACTGTTGTAAATGGCCACTTGCAAAAAGCATAATTTTAAGGTTTACCGAATAAAAATTCTTATTAGAGAAATTAGGTTCCTTTTGTGAATTGAAGATTGACAAATCTAATAGCAATAATTTGCCAATCAGTTAGAGACAAAGCTAATAAAAATTCTTTTAGTGCATATTAGAAAAATTAGGCTTACGAAATAGAAAGTTTTATTTCTTTGGGTTTTTATTCTTCTTATCTTGGTTTGGAAATTGTCAATTAATTGTACTAATTATCTGGGCAAATTAAATTAATTTTTTTCAATGCGTACGTCACTTTTTCTTTTCTTATTGTTATGCTTTTAATTCAGGAAGATGTCTATTTTGACAATTTTAGTGAACTATGGTGGGAGGTGGGCTGGCTCGCACAAAATTGCAAAACAAGAGATTACTTACTTCAGATAAAATTACATTTGTGGAGCTTTAGAAGAAAGTACATGGTATTGTGAGTGTGGACCCAGATGAGTATGAGATAAGTATGAAAGTCATATATAACACAATGGAAAATGCATGGCATGTATATATAGTTGATGACGATGACGTGAGGGCATTTATCTTTGAAAACCTTTCGAGATCTTGAAAGATTCCATTATGTGTTACATTAAAGCAGAAAGTATTTTCTTCCGAAGATTGTAAAAACTAAGAGACCATGTGGTGAGTCCGAAGGAAGCGGAAGTGATACTTTTGGTTCTTATGAGGAAGAAGATGATTCTTCGTCAAAGAATTCAAAGGAAATCAAAACTGGAGGTGCAAGATCAACTTTGTTCATAGAGAAAAAAAACTTGTGGTAACTGAGTTTCTATGTTTTCTAACAAGGGTTTAGGGTTTAGCCAATGCTCTTGATGGCTTGGGGTCTCTCATGTGGTTGTTTTTCTTATTTTATGCCTGCTGCCTCCCATGTACCTGGAGGTGCAAAATCAACCATGTTTACATATAATAGAAAAAATTTTGGATTCCCATTGCTTTTGCACATTGTATAAGAGCAACTTTTCCTTCCCAATCTACCTAGATGGAAAAAATGGTTAGATAAGACCAAAATTGCACGCATGACACATTAGTCAGTCCGGTAATGTTTACACATATAAAATAAGGTTAAACTCTATTTACTACTCTCATATTTCGTGGGTTTCAACATTTAGTATATCAAGTTTTTTTCATTCCAGAATCATACTTAAAATGTAAATTTTGGAACAGTCTCATACATCCGTTAGTCAAACTGTTAATTTTTCCGTTAAGTGATGACGTTGCACCCATATGGACAATGACTGGGCGTCATGTGTCATGAAGGGTCCACGCGGATTTTTCTTCTTCTTCTTCTTTCTCCTCTTTAGAGGGGTTCACATGGATTTTTTTCTGGGCATCCTGCAACACACCCTTCCCGACCCCCTCCTTCCTCCTCCCTCCCTTCTCTTCCCTGCACCCACCTCCCCGCACACCCACCCATCAATCCCGCTCCCTCCCTTTTGCACCCACCCAACCTCTGCACCCATCTATCCTTCCTTTAAAAAAAAAAAAAAAAAATTAAAAATTAAAAACAAATATGTGTTCTTCTGAAACAAATTAGCTAGAAAAAAATAGCTAGGGTTTTGTCTGCAAGTCGCTCCCCCGTTCCCGAGCTCCCGCGTCCACAACTCCTGCTTTGACCATAGTTGCCAGATCCCAAGCACCCCAGCCTCACCGACTTGTGGTGGCCTGGATCGCACACCTTTGCCATCACATACAGTCCGTACAAGCTGAGGACGCTGATGGTCAGAAACGTCATCGAGGCGGTGAAGATGATGGACATCAGACCCTTTGTCACCCAAAAAACAAACCTAGTTCCGTCAGCGGTCGGAGATCTCGGAAAAGTGTAGACTCGCGGGATGAACCACATCACCGCTTAGAGAGATTTGGATTTGGATTTGGATTTGGCGGGCATAAAGTTCATGGGTTTTGGGTTAGTTTAGGGATATTTTTGCAGAGAGGGATTTAGATTTGGATTTGGATTTGGATTTGCTGGGTTCTGTTTCAAGCCATGGTGTGTGGAATTGTTGGAATTGCTGGGTTCTGTTTCAAGCCAAGGAGGGAGGAAAGTGCGTAGAGAGGGAGGGAGCGGGGTAGATGGGTGGGTGCAGAGGAGAGAAGGGAGGGAGCGGGGTAGATGGGTGGGTGTGCGAGGAGGTGGGTGCAGGGAAGAGTAGGGAGGGAGAAAGAGGGAGGGGGTCGGGAAGGGTGGGGCAGCAACACGGGACTCCAAGGCAGAGTCGCAAGTAGCAGCGGGAAGGAGGAAGATTGAAGGAGCAGAGCTTCAATATTTTTTTTTGTATAGATTTCTTGGTGTAAATTCTAATATGGTAGGAGGCCTTTGTGGGTTCTTGCAGAGGAAAGAAGGGAGGGAGAAGAACGGACGGAGCGAGGAAGAAGAGGGTGCGGGGATGAGGGAGGACGGCTGTTTGTTTTTTATGTTTTTTTTTTTTAATTTTTTAATTATTTTTTTAATATTAAAGTTGGCCTATACTGACATATGGCACTCAGTAATTGTCCATGTGGCGCCTATGTGGACAATGATTGGACGCCACAGTCAACAAAAGTTCTAACGGAAAACTTAACGGATGTATGAGACTATCCCAAAATTAACACTTTAGGTGTGACTCTGAGACAAAAAAACTTGATATACTAAATGTTGAAAACCACAAAACATGAAGGTAATAAATAGAATTTAACCCTATAAAATAATTTCTTGATTTTAGATGGATACACGAATCTCTAAATTGAATCAGAGCATTTTTTAAAAGGTTTAACAATCGATGGACCTTTTCTAATTTATTCCTATTTTTTATTTGAACAAGGAATAACATAAAGCCCGAATACTGTAAAGCAAGCAGGAAACTAAAATTAGACAACGATAAGCTTTGATCTACGTTTGTAATGGACGAACTGATCATTTAACGAATGAACTGCTCGTTCTGCTTATCAATGATAGCTTCAACCGTTGGGCATAAAAAATCACCTTTTTTATGGGCTGTTCTGGACGTCCCATGGCAACAGTAGCACGCCAATCTCTTAGAAAATAGGCAGGGGTTGGTCTCGGCCTAACCAAGCACCTAACATATCCCTCATCAACTGCTCTCCTCACAATCTGCCTCCCCAGAGTCTCGGTGGCGCCGACAACCAGTATGCTGGAGGGTCTGACGGTGTCCCCCGAGCAAGATTCACAGCCCCAGCTCCCGCCCTGGCCGTACATTTCATGAAACGCCACGTATTAGTCCCTGAACACACAAATCAAAAATTGAAAATTCAGTTCTTTTCAAATTTGAAAATAAATAATGGGTTCTTTTCAAGTTTGCAAACAAAAATATGGGTTTTTTTGCGCTTTGTGAATAAAAGTGGAAAAATGAAGGCTTTCCTGTTGAAGGGAGGAGACGAATGAGTGGCGGTAGAGGTGGAAGAAGATGACGAAGGAAGGAGATGGTCTGGAGCTAAAGTCCGGCACCATGAGAGGCTTGGAACGATGGCGTTTCGGAGTCATGGTGATGGAGGTTTCCTGGTGTTGCCAACAGGGTAGGAAGCCTCCAAGCCATTGCCATTTCAGAGGTCTCTCTCTGTCTGTGACCGTATGGACAAACTCTTTCATTTTACAGAGAGAGAGAGAGAGGGAACGATTGAGCTCAGTGTTGCCATCCCATTCTCTAAAGTGGACTAATATTTTCTGCCCCTCGTGGCAGCTCATTTATGTCATACGACCCGACCCGACCCTAGCATATTCATGGTCATTTTGGGCTGACTTCCAGACAAAGTCTAATTAATCGTGACAAATGAAGGGGGTGAAACAGTTGAGGAAAACAAGCCTTTTGCAAGAGTTGAGTTGATTTGATCAAATTTAAATTCCTTGCATTGTGAATGGTTGGAATTAAAAGTTCATCGAGCAAGTTGAATCGTTATTCAGTATTAATGATTGAAACGGTGTTTGCATAGGTGGTATTTGAAAGACTACCATCCACGGCCATATATAATCAAACAGAAATAGCATACATGTGGGCATGGGTAGTGTTGTGTTTATGAATCATGTTCGTTTATCGTACATTGTGTGGTTAGTTTTTGTCAAGTATTGTGTTTAATTTTAAATAAAAATATTTAAAATACTTTTTTACTCCACAGTGTATGATGAATAGGCAAGATTAACGGATCTCTGGAATCAGAATCCGATGAGGATCCGGATTCGAACAATGGAGCTCAGTGTTGCCACGTCATTCTCCAAAGTGGATTAGGATTTTCTGCCACTTGTCACAGCTCATTTCTGTTATCCATATTAACCCGACCTAACCCTGGCAAATATTCAAGGTCACTTTGGGCAGTCTATTTAAACGAAGCCCAATTAGTTGAGACAAAGTAAGGATTTGTTAAAAATGAGGAATACGAGTGTCTGTGCTGGAGTAGAGTTGATCTGATCAAATTCAAATCCCTGAATTGTGCCACTTTTATTTTTTATAATAATATTACTTTAGTCTAAAATGCAGTTCTAATTGGCACTATTCATTTTGCCTATGAAACTGGGCTTCGATTTTGCAATATTTACGGTTGTGCCATTGTGTTTATTTAGGCAGGCTTGGGTTTGTTGTTTTTGGGCTGTCCAACAGCTGCTTGACGGGCTTTAGTCCGTGTTCAGTGAGGCCTGCCCTTTGGGTGGGCAGTCAAATAAAGCCGGCCCTGTTGGCATTAAAATGATGAAAATAACCAGAGAGAGAGAAAGATGTCACCCCATTGATCTTCGATGCGGTAGGTGGGATTGTGACAGTGAGAGAAACAGAGAGGGGGTTGTCGGGATTGCACACAGAGAGAGAGAGAGAGAGAGAGAGAGAGAGAGAGAGAGGTGAAGGTGGTGAACAGAGGCATGTATGGGTAATCTGGATGCCGAAGTCTCTATAACCCATGATGTTACTTACAAGTAAAACTTTTAGAATAAATAAAAGCAATAGTCTTGACCGTTAATATTTAATAGGAACAAGCAAATTATCCTGTAATTTCATACCTTTTCAATAGCATCTTGATTGGATATCGTGTGTACAGGATCGAACTGCGCCATGTTTCGATGGTTTTTGAAGGTGTTATTTGCATAAATGTGCTATACTTTGGTTTCACTAAAAATTTTGATGTCCAGACTCCAGAATCCCCATGATCCATTAACTTTTTCTCGTTTGTGCTTTTTTCATTGTCACAAGACTCTAATCTCTTTCTCTGTTTTTTCTCTCTCTAAATTGGTACAAGTAAATTCCATTTTTGTATTCATTGAACAAAACCAAGAGAGGATTTCTCAAATCAGTGTTCTTTGATTCATTTGGTAAAAACCCTTTTGGATTTAGAGGCAGATTAAGGGTTTTGATTTGGGCAGAAGCCATGGCAGCTCCAAAACCAGAAGAGATAAGCCATCCAGCAATGGACCAACTCCAAGGCTTTGAGTAAGGCATTGACTCAAATCCCTATTGGGGCATGTTTATTTTTCATCTTTTCTCAAACCCAAATCTCGACTTTTTTGTTGGGTTTTAAAATTTCCCCAATTTGGTTCTCATTTTTTGTTTTGAAAACAGGGAAGCAATTGCTTTGGGTTTCCAGCACTACATTTTGGCCTTGGGAACTGCTGTGATGATCCCCACATTCCGTGTTCCTTCGATGGGTGGTGATGATGTGAGTTGATTTTGTATACCACTTTCATTCAATTCTTATTTCGTTGTGGCCTTTGTTTTAATTGGAGACTAAATTCAAGTAAATTTTGTGTATTATTAAATCTTGCTAATTTCTTAAGAAAGAATTAAGTGCCAGTTTCACATAGCAAAAATGGTCAAGATTGATTTTTTTTTTTTTTTTTTTTTTTTAATGTTCGTGTATTTTATACTGATATGGATAATGAATGTGCTCCTTATTTGACTTAATTGATTAGGGTGACAAAGTGAGAGTAGTGCAGACTCTACTTTTTATTCAAGGAATCAGCACATTTCTACAAACATTATTCCGAACCCGATTACCAACCGTAATTGGAGGGTCTTACACATTCGTGGTCTGGATAATATCCATAATTCATGATTCACGGTTGATGAAGATTGAGGACAATCATGCGTTAAGTTCAATTTTTTTTCTCACTTATGCACTTAATTTGGCTTTGTGCAACTTGAAATGTGTTCTTTTGTTGACACTTGATAGAAGCCAGGCGGAGTCCATTCTTTCCCCTGCACGAATGCACCAATAAATGTTTTAGATTTTAATCATCGTGACTGGGAACATGTGCTTCTGTATAGATGATTTATTGATGAATTTCATAGGTTACTATTTAAATCCTTGCCAAAATTTTCATAGGTTACTATTTAAATCCTTGCCAAAATTTCATTCAGCTACCAATTACTTGGTTTGCATTCCTTCATAATATTTTAGACGAAAGTTTCTCAAACAGCTTTAGCAATCTACCTTACTACTAATCTGGTGGTTTCTGAAATATATGTGGGCAATATGCTGATTAGTATCTTCCGTTCTCTCCCTTTGCATCTCAATTTCAATTTTCATTTGATTTTTTTACCCACACCTCATTTCACCTTCAAGTGCTTTCTTCAATTTTTATTTGCACTTTGTTATGAGTAACACAATTATTCATATTCCCATTAGATAAATTGTTGGCTATCACACTGAACAAAAATGCTGGTTTCTTCATTTTTTTCGTTTTGTTTTCTTTCGCTTTGAAACTAGAATTTGCATCGTCACTTGGGATTCGCATTGTTAGTACGCAAAGACACACTGCAAACAATTTTCCTTTTTTGGACCTGGACTCCTCATCCCATATCCTTCCCATCCTTTCATATTTTTGTGATCATGGTTAAGTCACGTCAACATTTTATATTGATTTTTTTTATAGAAATAATAAGACAAAAAAAATGAAAATATAAAATATTGACGTGGCTTAACCGTAACAACAAAAATACGAGGGGATGAGAAGAGTATGAGATGGGGAGGGCAGACAATTCAAGTCCTTAATATTGTAAGAAACTTGAGTTATTTTCAAAATGTGAAAAGAAAATACATTCCCACGAGAGAATAATCTTTCTTACGGGAAAAGAATAAATCCTATGTTAGAAAGGTACATATCTGGAGTATTTGCCAGGCAAAATTGTGGGCATTCTTTTTTTATTCTTTTTTTATCTTTCTTACAGGGATTCTCATAGTTTCTGTCTATGTTGATGATATTGTGTACACTAGAAGTAGTGACACAATGCTTGACAGATTTAAAAATGATATGATGCAACATTATGAGATGACTGATTTGGGATTGCTACATCATTTTCTTAGTATGGGAATTGTTCAAACCATGAAAAGCATTTTCATACATCAGAAGAAATATGCAATGAAGTTGTTGGAGAAATTTGGTCTACAAGGTTGTAAATCTGTGGTAACACCATTTGTAGCAAATGAAAGGTTGTGCAAGAATAATGGAAGTGAAGCTGCAGATGAGTCTGAGTATAGGAAATTGGTGGGAAGTCTTCTGTATCTTACTGCCACTAAACCAGATATAATGTTTGGTACTAGTCTCTTGGCAAGATTCATGCATGGTCCAACTAAGAAGCATATGGGAACAGCAAGAAGAGTATTGAGATACATTCAAGGTACTATGGATTTTGGCATTGAATATGTAAAAGGAAAGTCAGCACTTCTTATTGGATATTGTGACAGTGACTGGGCTGGGAGTATTGATGACATGAAAAGCACATCAGGGTATGCTTTCAATCTTGGCTCAAGTGTGTTCTCTTGGGCATCAGTCAAACAAAACACAGTGGCATTATCCACTGCAGAAGCAGAATATGTAAGTGCTGCTGAAGCAACATCTCAGGCCAAATGGTTAAGATTTGTTTTGGAAGATTTCGGGGAAGAATAGGTTGAACCTACTATGCTAATGTGCGATAACACTTCAGCAATAGCTATTGCCAAGAATCCTGTGTTTCATCAGAAAACAAGACACATCAGCAGAAAATTTCATTTCATCAGGGATGCAATACAAGAGAATGAGATTGAACTTGTTTATTGCAAGGAAGAACAAATGGCAGATATCCTGACAAAGGCACTACCAAAGGAGAAGTTCAATTATTTCAGAGAGATGCTAGGAGTAAAGTCAGCTGCCAGCTTAGAGGAGAGTGTTGATGTTTAAGCTTTGCAGCTGCTTTCTGATTATCTTGTTTTTGTTTCTTTGTAATTCAAAGTTTTTACTCTTAGTTTGAAATGTAAGGCTCAGATTAAATCAAGGCTAATAGGCTAGATGTGTGTGTCTCATGGTATAACATCTCACTTATATGTGAGCATGTGAGGTACACATGAGTGTGTTTGTGATGGGTGTGTGAATGCGCCTTCAAACGGCTATATCTCTCTCCCCACTCTATGTTTTGTAGCTTCATCAATTCAGTCATAGCTGAATAGAATCAGAAAATGCAACATAACTCTTCATCTTCTTTGAACCTTCATTTTTCTTCACGTTTATCTGAGTAGAAATCATAATCTTATTGATTTCTTCTTGATTCGTGCTCTGCTACTTCATAAAACTCTAACATGGGTATTGCTCAAATTATTTTAAAAGTAGGAATGTAAAAAAGCTAGAGTGAAATTTGTGTTTGTTAAGTCTGATTTTGAAGGAAAAAAAGGTCATTCAAAGCGGAAAAGCATATCCTTGGCCTTCGGTGCCCGACTAGACCTGAAATTCTTGAAATTCCAACTCCTAAATTCCTTGCGCGGCCCTGAAATTCAGCCACTCCTTCCTCTCCCTCTTCCTACAAAGATTATTGCACGCCCTTCATGCAAAAGAAACCCACAGATATTTCACCCTAATTCTTCAGAATTACACCGAAATTTCACCACACCTCTTCAATTACCATGCCAGCATCACGCCATGCCTGCACCACTGCTCCTTTCTCTCTTCCTCTCCCTGCGAAGATTGGTGCACGACCCATAAAATTTCTGGCAGAGGTGGAGCACCTTCGACGGCATGTGCGTGTACCTAAACTGCAGCGTACCCGGAGGGCCAAACCGCCAGAGATTGAATTGGCCAAGTTGGGCACTTGAGGTTGGGTAATGCTAGGAAGACTAAATTTTCTTGAAACTAAAATTGTAAACTAAATGACGTGTTATCAATAGAAATGAGCATGTCCATCAATGTTTAGCTAATAAACTAATCATCAACTTTCATGTCCTTTAGTTTCTATAATTTAATCTCCAAATTGAATTTCCTTAGCATTACTCTTTGGGGTTAGGGTTTGGAGAGAGAGAGAGAGAGAGAGAGAGAGAGAGAGAATGGGGTGTTTGGTCCTTGGGAAAGAGTGGAGATTTTTACTATGAAAATTGTGAGAGATAGAAGATAAAAATAATAAATAGTCAGCAATTAAAGATTATAAATAAAAATAAAATAAATTATTATATTAAATTTGCTCTGATACTTTTTTTAGTTATTGAACATAGTTACACTAATTTTATATAAAATTTTAACTAACTCTCCGTCACTGTTTTTTTCTTTTTTTTGTTAAAAGATCTTTAACCAAAAAATTTATCAAACACTCAACTGTTTTATTTTACTTTATTCTAACATAGCAGAAACAACTTTTTTTTTTAAACCTCAACAATACCAAACTAACCTTTAAACAAATCTCATAGACTCATGAAGGCTTTTTTTTTTTTTTTTTTTTTTTTTTTTTTGTCAAACTATAGATTTTGTTAGATTAGATGTTAAATTAGTCATCGACGGAGTTTGAACCCACATCGTTATGCAAAGGTTCAATACCTTTCCACCAAGGCATTACTTACTATATATTGCTTGTCATTCATAATCATATTTTGCAAGACGGAAGCCCATTTCATTGAGGAAATTGTGGACGATATTTCAACGAAATTGAAACGTGAAACCTCATATGATTTAAAGGGCAAGGTGGGAATTCAAAGCCGCATCAAAGAAGTTAAATCGTTATTAAGCAATAATGATTCGCTAGATGTTTGCACTGTAGGCATTTGGGGAATGGGTGGTATTGGAAAGACCACCCTTGCTAAGGCTGTGTTCAAGAGACTCTTCTAACTTTGATGCTTCTTGTCTTCTTAACAATGTTAGGGAGAAATCAGAGCAAAAAGACGGAGTCGATCAATTGCAAAAAACACTTCTTAAAGAGATCTTAAAGGAAGAAAATCTCTCCATAGATTTGACTTCTGTTCGAGAAAGGCTCAGCTGTACAAAGGTTCTCATTGTTTATTATGATGTTAGTGACTCAAGGCAAATAAAAGATGTAGCTGGAGATAATCTTCGCTACGGCGATGGAAGCAGAATCATTGTAACAAGTAGAGAACGGAGCGTACTAATGAAAGCTGTTAGAGAGAGGAAATATATTATATATATATATATATATATATATATATATATATATATATATATATAAAGTTGAGAAATTAAAAACTGATGACGCTCTTCCGCTCTTTCAATTTCATGCTTTCAAGGATAACTCTCCTAGAGAAGAATATACAGAGTTGTTAGCAAAGGCGGTAAAATATGCTGGAGCCATTCCACTGGCTCTTGAAGTTTTGGGTTCGTTATTGTTTCCATGTGAGAGCAAAGACGAGTGGGAAGATGTATTGAGCACACTGAGAGATTATCCCAATGAAAAAAAAATTCAAAATACGTTCAGAGTAAGCTACAATAGATTAGGAAGAAATTCGCAAGAGGTATTTCTTGATATAGCATGCTTTCATAAGGGGAATCATATTGAGGATGCTAAAAAAGATGGTAGACTTTGGCCAATTGTGTGGTGGTTCACGTGCGGCAGATGGAATTAGAGTTCTCTGTGATAGGTCTCTCTTATCGATTGATTCGGAATGGGAAACCATAGATATGCATGATTTGGTACAAGAAATAGGTTGGGTAATTGTTCGCGAACAATGTATTAAAGAGCCTAGAAGATGCAATAGGCTATTTATTGTTGAGGATATCTATCATGTATTGCAAAATATCACGGTAAGAGCTGCAAGTGGATTCACAATTTTTTTACACAAAAAAGAAAAGAAATAGATCGATAAAATACTGTGCTTCCTATGAGAAAACTCATTTACAAAAAATAAGTCATATTCCTACAAATGTAGTTTAGATTAAATTTTGTTGTGTGTTAATGTGTTCACATTTGTACTTTGCTGTTGGTTGTCAGGGAACTGAAAAGGTTCAAGCCATATTCTTTAACTGGTCATTGATTGGAAAGCAAAATTTGGATCGTGAAGACTTCAAAAAGATGTGTAATATGAGATTGCTCAGTGTTAGATCTTGGGGGTGCAAAATATTAAACCTTAAAACTCTCTTTCTTCCCAATTCTCTTCGTTATCTTTTCTGGAAGGAATATCCTTTGAAATATTTGCCCCCAGAATTTTCTTGAAAATCTTGTTGAGCTTCATATGCCCGACAGTAAAGTCACGCAACTTTGGGATGGAGGCCAGGTATATGTGCTTGTTATAGTTTTTTTGTGTAAGATGTAGTGTAGAAACTTATTTAGACTAAGTTGTTAATTCTTATATTTTCTCTTTAATTTGTTACAGAATCCTATGAACTTAAAAGTGATCGAACTTCGTTACTGCAAACGTCTAACTGCACTTCCAAACTTAAACTGAGGTATTGCATGAATCATGCGAGTCTCCCACCCAGCATTTGTAAGTTCAAATCTCTTGAGGAAGTTGATCTCACTAGTTGCTTTGAACTTGAAGTTGTCCCAAGTAGCATCTACAAATTAACAAATATCAAAACGCTCAGCCTTAGTAACTGTCGGAGACTTCAAAATTTTCCTCAGCCGGCTGGCTCAGTTGGTTTTCTCTCTCATGAAGTACTAAACCTCAATTACAGCGGTATATTAGAAATCCCTGAGGGCGTCATTTGTTCAACCTCATTACGGGATCTTAATCTGAGCGGAACCGAAATTCAGAGCATACCCTCAAGCATTAAACAAGCTTCTTAACTGTCTTACCTGTGCTTAAGCAAGTGCAAGAGCCTTTGATCTATACCAGAGGTCCCAATGCTCAGTCGTCTTCAAGCAAATGGCTGCAAGTCACTGAAGACAGTGTCGAGTGTTGGAGTAAAATCCGGTTCTCACAAGATTTTGTGGTCTCACTATCATTGTACATTACTTGAGGATCAAGTTAGGATTAGGGAATTAACTTGGACTTTACCGGTTGCAAAAGGAATGTAATATTAAGTTGTTATTCTTGCTAAAGGGGTTCCTAATCCTGATTCGTTAAGGAGATATAGACATATTCAGTTATCTATTAGGTCTCAATGCTGGGCTAAGCCTATTAGGTTAACATGCCTATATAAGTGAAGGTCCCTGCGTTTGCTGATACACGCAATATTCACAAACTCCCCATACGGTTTGATTGCTGGATAAGTACAACGTAGAAGACTCTTTGCACACCAAGGTCAGGAACATCCCCATATTTTTAAAATAATTTTTCACCGTCGCACGCGCCCCCACGCGCCGGCCAAGGCACGACCACACGCGCAGGCACGTGCCTGGCACGCTGACGGCGTCAACTGACGCCGTAGGGAATATTCCGTCAGTTTTAACAGATTCCGTTAACGGCGTCAGGAGTATTCCGTCAGACTTGACGGAATATTCCGTCGTCTTCTCCGGCTAGCCTCCGGCGCTGTCGCCGGCCCCGGAAAACTGGGAAAAATTCAAACTTCGATATCTTCTTCGTTTTTCATCCAAATTTCACAAAATTGGTACCAAAATGAAGCTTAGAACTAGAGGAACACAATCATACCACTTTTAAGTGCTAAAAACCACGGAATCTCACCTGCAAAATCACCCAATTTCCGGCGAACCTCGAAACTCGTGATCCCGACGTCCAAAACCTTCAAACGAACCACCCCGAGCCTCCTAGGGACCTCACCAAGCTTCCTACAAGCTTGAAATTACCTAAAACGTGAGAAATTACGTGTGCATGAATAGTACCCGAAATCGAGCATCGTGGATTCGACGTGAAAACGAAGGTGTTCTTACCTGAAAATGGTATGGCTGGACTCCTACAAGCCTCACGAGCTCGAATATGTGCTTGGTTTCTTCGATCTGTGGAAGTTTAATGGATTTTGGGTGTGTGCCCGTACGTATATGGTGAATGGGATGGGAGAAGGGACTCGGGACAAATGCAGGGAAACAGGAGGAAAGGTTAGGGGTGTGTGGGAAGGTGTGTGTGGCTCCAAACATGCCAACCAAACTCACAACAACCATTAAACGTAAAGAAATCGAACTAGGGGCAATTTCGTCTTTTCACGCGTACGTTTTTAAATTTCTCTGGACGGGCTGTCACAACCTACCCACCTTACAAGAATTTCATCCCGAAATTCAAAACAACCAAATATCAACCCCTAGTGATCAAAGAACAACCGAGGATACAAATCCCTCATCCGATCTTCTGTCTCCCACGTAGCTTCCTCGACTGAATGATTCCTCCACAAAACTTTTACTAAGTTCACCGTCTTGTTCCTCAGAACCTTTTCTTTCCAATCTAGTATCGTCACTGGCTCCTCATCATAAGTCAAATCTGGGTTAATTTCCAAGGGTTGAGGAGGTATCACATGAGACAGATTGATGCGAGATTTATACGCACACAAACTAAACCCTATTTGTGACAATTGTAGTAATGATGTAAGTAGGGATCGTTCTAGACCGGGGATTAACTAGGGGTGCTAATCTACTTTGAATTGACTCGAAAACACAAAAACTAAATGTAAAGACTCTTAACAAGACTACTATAACTCAAAATAGCTTTGAAACACTCAAACTGCCTAAAACAATCAAATTGACTCAAACAGAAACTAGAACTTGATTTGGACGAATTTGAAAGTGTTTATGACTCCAAATGCTTAAAAACACAAAAATAAAATAAATACGAATGATTACGACTCAACAGAATATGGGGGGATTGTGTTTGGATGAGATTAAATTAAAACAGATTGTAAAATAAATTGTGATGAATTAATGGATGATGGAATAGCCAAGGGGTTCTTCTCCACACATGTTACACTTGCATACAAGATGATTTTCAGTTGGTCTTTCGATAAATTATGAAACTCAACACCCCGGGTTAATTAGGTCCGCTTAAATTAATAGTCAAGTTTTCCTTAAGTTAATGAATTGGATGGGTTAGCGCAACGCAATTCACCACATTCTCCAAAAGTCCTTTACGTGAAAAGCACAATAAAGATACAATCAAAGATCATTAAGCATCATGAAAACTATAAGTGTTGACGAGGCATTTGTTACTATGATGAGCATGAAACTCGTGCCAAGAATTCATTTAACGCGATTGTTTATAAGCAACCTCCACTACTTGTGAATATAAGTTCATAACGATTAGGTGAAACTCACTTATATTCTAGCGTCATATTCATGCATGAAAATTAAGCGTGCACTCTCAATAAACATACATAAATAAGTTATCAATCAAACGGTTAAACAAATTGAATCCACAACTTATGAAATTCCAACCAAAGATAATCAATTCATATCGCAAGCATAAACATGGTTTCGAATCACCCCCTAGCTAAAGGGGGTTTAGTTCCTCATACGTACAAGACAAAGAGAATTGAAATTAAACATTGAAATCAAAGAAACACCTAAACATTCCAACAACTCAAACTTGAATTGTATGAACGTTTAGGTCCTCTTCTCTTCCTCTTCGTTGCGGCACAAGGTCTAAGGAAATGTTTACGGCTTTAGGTGTATGTGGAATGGAGTGGGGAATGGTTGGAGTGGCTGCAATGGAGGAGAAGAAATGCAGAAAATGGAAGTGAAGGCACGGCAAGGGTGTGTGTTTTGTGTTGGTGTGTTGTGTGTTGTGTTGTGGTGAATGGAATGAATTGTATGAATGCATTGCATGGTTTTATAGGGGGAGAAAGGATGGGAGAACATGTTAATGGCACCTAGGATGAATGATTAAAGGGGCTGCTAGGTTGGAAATGATTAAAGAGTGAGGGGATGCATGTGAAAAACAGCTAGGAAAAGTTGGTGGAATGCTGGAATTGCAAGGGAAGCCACGACAAAGGCTTGTTTGGGTGATTATGGGTGCATGTGGCTGAAATATAGAATGGGAATGCATGTGGCTGCAAGCTAGGGTGAATGATTGAAGTGGGAATGGAAGAATGTGGCTGCAATGATGAAGTGTGATGGCTGAAATTGCAAGGGAGAAGTGTACGGCATAGATTTGTTTTGTGGAAATGCAAGGTAGGGTGAATGATGATGAATGCATGTGGATTAAAGAAGAATATGGAAGTGAATAAATCATAATAGGGCTGCCAGGTTAAAGGGCTAGGGTTTAAGTACATAGAATGGGCCTAAAATAGGGTGGTTTGCATGGCAAGGGAAGGGAAATATGGTTAAGCCCATGGCAAGGTTGTGTAATTGGGTTAGGGCCATTGTTTTGTGTCCTCAAGTGCATACAAGGCTTTCACTTTCATCCAACACTTTGGCTCCAAGCATAAGCTATCCATCCTTAGCCCAAAAGTGCTCCAAAAGGCCCCTAAATGCACTTCTTTCCTCCATTAGCCCTTAGAACCTGAAAACATACGAAAATGGCTTAAAAGACTAAAATAACTAAGGAAACACAACGTATATGCACGAGAACAAGCCAATTAGGACGCATAAATATGCTCTTATCACGGATCAGCAACATAATGTCGAAGCATAGACACGTGGAAAACGTTATGTACTCTAGCCAACTCCGGAGGCAACTCCAACCTGTAAGCTACCTCACCAACTCGCTATGTGACCATGTATGGTCCAATGTACCTGGGACTCAACTTACCCTTCTTTCCAAACCGCACAACTCCTCTCCAAGGTGAAAGCTTCAGAAATACCCAATCTCCGACCTCATACACTCTATCCGTAGCATGCCGATCTGCTACACTCTTCTGCCTGTCCTGGGCTGCCTTTAGGTTAGACTTAATCACCTGAACATTCTGAGTAGTCTTCTCAACAATCTCTGGACCCACTAAAACTCTTTCTCCGACCTCTGACCAACACAACGACGTACGACAAGATCTACCATACAATGCCTCAAATGGCGCCATGCCGATACTCGAATGAAAACTGTTGTTGTAGGCAAATTCCATTAAATCTAATCGCTGGTGCCAAGCATCACCAAACTGTAGCACCGAAGCTTGCAATATATCCTCCAAAGTCTGAATAGTTCTCTCTGACTGTCTGTCCGTCTGAGGATGATACGCTGTACTGTAAAGTAGTCTCGTACCTAAAGCTTCCTGAAAAGCCACCCAAAACTTGGATGTAAACCGTGGATCACGATCCGAGACAATACTCACAGGAACACCATGATATTTCACAATCTTCGAGATAAACAATTCCGCTAAATGGCCCAAAGAATACTTCTCCCTCACAGGAATAAAATGTGCTGACTTAGTAAGTCGATCAACGATCACCCAAATGCCATCAAAACCATTATGTGTACGCAGAAGCTTGTACACGAAATCCATAGTGATATTTTCCCATTTTCACTCTGGAATGGGAAGCGGCTGCAATAACCCAAACGGTTTCTTCCTTTCCGCCTTAACTTGCTGACAAACAGCACACCTACTCACATACTCAGCTATCTTCCTCTACATACCCGGCCAAAAATAAAATGGTCGAATGGTATGATACATTTTAGTAGCTCCTGGATGCATAGCGTAAGCCGAGATATGTGCTTCATCGAGAATTTCCTTCTTCAAATCCAAATTATTAGGCACGAACATTCTACCCTCTTGCATTGACATGTCATCCGATTCACAAACTCTGAGGTCTCTCCTCCTTCCTCGGTCTCGAGCTTGGATTAGTTCTTGAGTCTCCCGATCAGCTACTTGAGCTTCACGCACACGATCAACCAAAATTGGCCTAACTTGAAAATTAGCAAGTAAAGCCACATCTCGGTCTTCTGCTTCCAACCTCATTCCTGTAGAACGTAAATCTGCCAGAAGAGGAATACGACTCGCATACAACGCATTAATGCGGCCCTGTGACTTCCTGCTAAGTGCATCAGCAACTACATTTGCACGACCAGGATGATAATCAATCGTGCAATCATAATCACTGAGCAACTCCAGCCACCTCCGTTGACGAAGATTAAGATCTTTCTGCGTAAAGAGATATTGAAGACTCTTGTGATCTGTAAAGATCCTACATTTCTCTCCGTAAAGATAATGTTTTCATATCTTCAACGCAAAAATGATAGCTGCCAACTCCAAATCATGCGTAGGGTAATTCAATTCATGAGGTTTCAACTGCCGTGAAGCATAAGCAATCACCCTACCATGCTGCATCAACACATATCCCAGACCATTCAAGGAAGCATCACTATAAACCTCGAAATCACCACTATCGTCCGGGAGTGCCAAAACAGGTGCATGAGTGAGACAATACTTCAACTGCTGGAAACTCTGCTCACACTTATCATCCCACTCAAATTTAACGTCTTTCCTCGTTAATCTCGTCAGTGGTAAAGCAATCACAGAGAAATCTTTAACAAATCGCTGATAATACCCTGCTAAACCAAGGAAACTCCTCACCTCTGTGACGGTTCGCGGTTGCTCCCAATTCTCCACTGCTGCGACCTTCTGAGGGTCCACCAAAATACCCTGAGCCGAAATGATGTGCCCCAAAAACGTAACTTGGTCTAGCCAAAACTGGCACTTGCTAAACTTAGCATACAGTTGGTGTTCCCTCAACCTTTTCAACACCAAAGTAAGATGTCGAACATGCTCCGCATTCGACTTAGAATACACACGAATGTCGTCGATGAAAACAATAACACACCTATCCAAATAGGGCTGGAACACCCAATTCATCAAATCCATAAATGCAGCTGGTGCATTCGTCAACCCAAATGGCATAACCAGAAACTCGTAACGACCATAACGAGTCCTAAATGCCGTCTTAGGAACATCATCCCTACTAATCTTCAGCTGATAATACCCAGTCCTCAAGTCAATCTTAGAGAATACACAAGCACCTCGAAGCTGATCAAACAAATCATCGATACGTGGCAACGGATAACGGTTTTTAATCGTTACCCGATTCAATTGCCGGTAATCAATACATAGCCTCAAAGTTCCGTCTTTCTTTCTCACAAACAATACTGGAGCACCCCAAGGTGAAGTACTAGGCTGAATGAAACCCTTATCCACTATTTCCTGCAACTGAACTTTCAATTCCCTTAACTCAGCGGGAGCCATACGATAAGGAGTCAAGGAAATAGGATTAGTACCTGGAAGCAACTCAATAGTGAACTCCATGTCTCGGTCCGGTGGTAAACCAGGTAAATCCTCTGGGAAAACATCGGGAAAGTGCCTGACTACTCTCACATCCTCAACTCTACCAGGAGCGGCCTCATCCAACACCACATGAGCTAAATACCCCTGGCAACCTTTAGACAACAACATTTTCGCTCGCAAAGCTGAAATAACGCCATGTCTCACCCCACTCTTCTCGCCCACAAAAGTAACCACAGGTAGTCCAGGACGATGAAACGTAACTATTTTCCCGTAACAATCAATGTTGGCACGATTGAAATGCAACCAATCTGTGCCCAGAATCACATCAAAGTCAACAATATCTAACGGGATAAGATCAGCTGGCATAACCACATCCTCTACTATCACTGGACATCCTGGGTACACACAATCTACAATACATCTCTCCCCTCTAGGTATAGCGAACTCTAAATCATACCCTAGAGGTGTGGGGCGAGGTTGCGTCACTTGAGCAAATGTATGAGAAATCACAGAATGTGTAGCACCACAATCAATTAATACTCTAGCAAAATAACCAAGGATATTTAACGTACCCATAATCAAATCCGGATTGTTTTGAGCATCCTGCAGAGAAATATTATGAATACACCCCTGGGTCTGCGATCGTCCACCTCGACCTCTGCTCGTCTGGCCACCACGACTTTGTGTGCCACGCCCCTGACTGGGCTGACCAGACTACCTCGAAGACCCAGCACTACTCGTAGCAATCTCTCCCTGCTGGAACTGTCCTCCCTGATACCACTGAGAACCACCTACTGATGCTGGAGGATACGGTATATAGCCGCCAGAATACGGAGGATAACCACCCTGGGAATACGGGTTCTGGGGATACTGA
Organism: Pyrus communis; assembly: GCF_041283825.1. Lineage (NCBI taxonomy): Eukaryota > Viridiplantae > Streptophyta > Magnoliopsida > Rosales > Rosaceae > Pyrus > Pyrus communis. Next base: position 18,772,336 of record NC_142574.1, read on the forward strand.
TACTGTCCCGGGGCATAAGGAACAACATCACCCTAATAGTGGTAGGCACCACCTCGACCTGCCTGTCCATAACTACCCGGACCTTGAATCTGCTGAATTGGCGCAGGTGGCGGCAAGAAGACATGCTGCGGTTTTTGCTGCTGACTCTGGGGACAATTTGCAGCCCGATGTCCCATCTGCCCACAAGTGAAGCAACCACTGCTACCACGCCTGCACTCACCAAAATGCCGATTATTACACCTATGGCAAACTAGGGCCCTGCCTCGACCACCATCACCCTGTCTCTGCCCTCTGACACCACCAGCAAACCTACCTCCTCGTCCCTGACCAGTGGCACTAAAACCACCACTAGAAGAGCTAGAACTAGTGCCACCCCTCTTGAAGTTCTGCGTCCTACGGGGTCCGAGCGACGCCTGACCTTTACCCTTATCATCTTTCTTCTGATTGCCATCATTCTCTTCCTCCTCACTCTCGCTCGGCATGTTCTCTGAATCCTCAATCCTCAACAATATCTCGTAGAAATCCTAGTAGGTATCACAGTGGGTAGTGGTCGCCATCGAACGCCACTTCTTCTTAGTACCTAAGCGAAAACGACGAAGCATCTCCACCGGATTACCCGCAACATCTGAATGGTAGCAAGACAGATCAGTGAACCTCCGATAGTACTCATTCACCGTCATCTTCCCCTGTTTCAGCTCAGTGAACTCCTGCTTCTTACGATCAATGTACTCATGAGGCACAAACTTTCTCCTGAACAACTCCTGAAAAACATCCCAATCAGTCCTCTCAGCTGGAGTCAAACGACGAGATTCCTGCTCCCACCAAGCTGCAGACTCCTTACCCAGAAACCAAGATGTCGTCTCAACCCACCTCTCAACAGGAAGGTTCCCCTGGTTGTGCAACACACGAAAAGTCTTCTCAATATGCTCCAACCATCTCTCTACACCCTCGTGACCCTCACTACCTTCGAACTTATCCAATTTCAAATTGTACATAGTCCCCAGAGGAGTCCTCTGGGGAGGGCGCATCACCGACTGAATAGTTGTAGCAATAACTTCCCCCAGCTGAGCAACATCGGGGAAGCTAGGCTCAGTAGAGCGACGTGGTTCCCGACGAGGCGACATAATTCTGACAGAAGACACCAAAACCATTAAAATACTCACAAAAACACAGGACTACCAAACCTAGGCTCTAATACCAAACTGACACACCCCGATCGAGACCAGGGCGTGCTGGCCGTCACATGAAAGTGACGTAGCCATGTGCACAGTGTGGAAGCTAATAAAATAATAGTGGAAATAGTAATACGAATAAATAAAAACTGATTTTACAATAGTAATAATAAGTGCGACGCCTAGTTCAGAGCATAAGCCTATAGTAGTCCAAATAAAATGATGCGACAACAGTACACCCGAAGATGGCCCTACGCTGGTGAGGGTCTGTCAGAAATGCCAGGAAGCCCTCTGGGAAACCACCGAACCTGGTACTCAACTAGAACCTGGAGGGGCGCAAAACAAAAGCGTGAGTGGGCAAAAACAAAGCTTTTCGAAAACCATTTAACAAATACGTTCTAACCCCTCGCCGTAAAACCTGTATACTTCCCAGAAAATAGTTATACGTGTAATATATATATGCCAATCATGCTCAAGAATATGCCATGCCAAAACCTCGTAATGAAATGCAAGTACTCAGGTGTAAATCATATCAATAACATATAATCTGGCAGCCGGAGTCACCTAACGTGACCTGTACGTCTGCATCTAGAGCTCAAATCTCAATCTCACTAGCTGGACCTGCACACGAGTCGGAACCACCTAAAGTGGTCTGTACGACAGGCCTGGGTGTAATACATATATACGCTCTAGTGCTACGATCACGTGAAGGCTGGGCGAATAATCGCGGGTCACCTACGAGTCGGAACCACCTAAAGTGGTCTGTACGACAGGACTGTGCACCTAACTTGGATCCAAGCTGAGCGTGTGGTGCGGGAGGTGAACATCACGTGAAGGACTGTGCCCTACTCTGGGCGGGAGCACTAACACCAGGGGTGCAGGTTATGAGCTCTATAAACATCTCGAATCACTACTGAATGTAAACATGAATAACACTTACCTGACATTTACCTGTGCGTCCACAGCACCAATACGTACACATATAAATGCAACTAACCAATCATAATCAACGGCAATATAAAATGCATGGCATATAAACTAATAAACAATTCAAATCATTTTCTGGGAAAATATAAGTATATAGGTATATACGGAAAACCAAAAGCCCACTCACTGATATGTGGAAGGGTTGTAGCCCCCCTGCCTCGAGTGACCACGCTCATCCTCGGGATAGGTATCACCTATATGCGAAACAACTACAAAAACGTCAATTTTAAAGTACATAACCAAACCTTTAGAAATAACTTCTCATACAATGCTCAAATGGGGTATATGAATATACCAACGTGACCTACTCAACCTCATAAACATCCCTATATTTTTAAAATATTTTTTCACCGTCGCACGCGCCCCCACGCGCCGGCCAAGGCACGGCCACACGCGCCGGCCACGCGCAGGCACGTGCCTGGCACGCTGACGGCGTCAACTGACACCGTAGGGAATATTCCGTCAGTTTTAACAGATTCTGTTAACGGCGTCAGGAATATTCCGTCAGACTTGATGGAATATTCCGTCATCTTCTCCGGCGCTGGAAAACTGGGAAAAATTCAAACTTCGATATCTTCTTCGTTTTTCATCCAAATTTCACAAAATTGGTACCAAAATGAAGCTTAGAACTAGAGGAACACAATCATACCACTTTCAAGGGCTAAAAACCACGGAATCTCACCTGCAAAATCACCCAATTTTCGGCCAACCTCGAAACTCGTGATCCCGACGTCCAAAACCTTCAAACGAACCACCCCGAGCCTCCTAGGGACTTCACCAAGCTTCCTACAAGCTTGAAATTCCCTAAAACGTGAGAAATCACGTGTGCATGAACAGTACCCGAAATCGGGCATCGTGGATTCGACGTGAAAACGAAGGTGTTCTTACCTGAAAATGGTATGGTTGGACTCCTACAACCCTCACGAGCTCGAATATGTGCTTGGTTTCTTCGATCTGTGGAAGTTTAATGGATTTTGGGTGTGTGTCCGTACGTATATGGTGAATGGGATGGGAGAAGGGACTTGGGACAGATGCAGGGAAACAGGAGGAAAGGTTAGGGGTGTGTGGCTCCAAACATGCCAACCAAACTCACAACAACCATTAAACGTAAAGAAATCGAACTAGGGGCAATTTCGTCTTTTCACGCGTACGTTTTTAAATTTCTCGGGACGGGCTGTCACATTATAGCACAGTGATTAATAATCCAAAACTTGCATGCATAAATTCATAAGAAAATTAAAAAGAGACTACATATTCTTGCTAAGGATCATGACCTTACCCTAGCAAAAGGGATTAGTTACGCATATTCATAAATAAAATCAACATAATTGTATTAAATTAGAAAAATGAGGAAAACACCTGAAGTGTAAGTCTTGAAATCTCTAAAGCTTTAGCCAAATTATTCTCTCAAAAGTTGCATACGTCCAAAAACCAAACTAGATTTGCCAAAAGGCTTATTTATACAACTCTCCTTCAAATCCTCCTAGTCCAAGGTCTTAGAATAAAACTAGGAAACCTAAAAACTTGAAATAAAATAGGAAACATAATCCTAAATTAACTTGGTAAATTCGCCTTGAAATCTGCACAGCCACGTTTTGGACCCAAATCAACTCCAAAACTGACCCCAAAGTAGTTGGATTTAAAGTTTGAACTATTGTAAACACTTCTCCAGAAGGCGACGAACCCATATGAGATCATCTTGGGCTCCAAAAACGCAAGTCAAACCCAGAAACGTCACTTTCCAGCAACACGCACTCCTTCTTTATTTAATCGCCATAAAATAACCGTTTGGTAGAAAAATCCCAAATTCTGATACGAATAAGACAAGAGACACACGAATGTCCTCCAATTTGAATCACTCCAAAATTCGTCCGTTTGATCATGTTTTTCTCCAGAGGAAGTCAAATGTCCTATTTTGAAAGTATAAAGCAACGTATCAAAATTCTACCAAAATATTACCAAATTAATACTAAGAAAAGGGTAAAATATATAATATAATATTGACTCATCAGTAGGTGTTCCTGTTGAAATGAGGAGGAGACGAACCAATGGCGGTGGAGGTGGAAGAAGATGAGAAAGGAAGAAGATGGTCTGGAGTCCGGCACCATGAGAGTAAAGCTTGGAACGACAGTGTTTTGGAGTCATAGTGATGGTGCCTTACGGGTGTTGTCAGTTGGGTAGGAAGCCTTCAAGCCATTGCCATTTTCAAGCTTTCTCTCTAATCTGTCACTGACCTTACACTTTTTCATTTCACAGAGGGAGAGGAAGAGGGAGAGAAAGAGAGAGATGGAACGATGGAGCTCAGTGTTGCCAAATCGTTCTCCAAAGTGGATTATTGTTTTCTGCCACTTGTCACAGTTCATTTTTGTCTTCCGACCCGACTCGACCCTGGCAACATTCAAGGTCACTTTGGGCCGACATTCAAGGTCCTTTGCATTGTTAATTGTGCCCTTTTTTTTTTTTTTTTTGGTTTTCTGATAATAATCTATATATGAAGAGAAGATAAAAATGGTGAAACTTTCATCATATCGAAATTATTAAGATAAATTGCGATGGTGCATGGAGGAAGGTAAAAAGTGGTTTTTGGAGGGTGGCAAGGAACTTTGCCAGAATTTTCCGTGCAATAGGTGGGATTGGAAATTACCCTTGCACATCTAGTTTGATGGAAAAAGCGGATGCAGTCAAGGCGGCCCTTGTAGCTACCGTGGAGAAAGGATTTTTGGATGTATAGGTCAACTCTGACTCAAAAATTCTTATGGGGATGATTAATGGTACTTTGCAATCGGAGGTAATGATTGAAGGTATCCTATTTGATATTAGGTGATTACAACGATAATTGAGGTCATTAGAATTTTATTTTGTTCCTTGTGTTTGTAATAGGACAACGCATCTAGTGACATCTTTTGTGTTTAAGGAAGGTGACATTCATAGTTGGAATGAGTTTGATCCGGAGTGATTGTTGAACTGGAGTGGTTGTTCAACACTCTGACATCTGATGTAATTGTTTCGATTCGAATTTAATCAAAGTCTGTATCGTTTTGAAAAACTCATGTAAGGTAGTTAGTAAGTTCATTATTTTAGGGAATTGCTATTGGCACTCCAAAAATCTCATTCTACACTCCAAAATTTCTATATTTGGAAAAAAAATGCATTTGTGATGAGTGTAAAATGAGATTTTTGAAGTACCAGTAACACTTCCCTATTTTTAATCTATTTTAATAAAAAATAATAATATCTTAAATATGTAAAATAAAGAAAAAAATTAAACAATAATATGAGTCAATTGTCATACGTGTGAGCATGTAGTAAAAGACTACTATATGTATAAAATGTTCTCTTGCTAGAATATGACCATTAAAAATGATTATTGCAAATTAAAAATGATTATTGCAAATTAACTATGTTGAATATTTGCTGTTGGAATAACATGAATGTATAACACTTATTGTTGAATTTAACAATTGAATATAGATATGCATTGAAAATTTTGAGATAATTTAACGTGTGTATGTGATCCCCTTTAAAAAAGCGATGTATAGTTAACATTGTTGTATAGAGTCGAAGTCGTCGTCCACCAGCATTAGGAACTTCCTCGCCTCCGGAGGATTAGCTGGGATTCATTCTTAATTTCTCCTTCTCTTTTTTTAAGTCTCCACTAGGCCGAAAGTGATTGAGCAATTTCGCCTTTACATTTTCTTATGTTTTTTTTGTCTGATTGTCTGATCTTTGATGATTTTCTTCGATCACCTTCCTTTCTTAAAGTCTCCACCAGGATATATTATAACTTCTTCTTTTTTTTTATGAACAAACGATATCATTTACATTAATAATGAAGAGATGGACTTAGCCTCATAATAAACTAGCAATAATGTAGTTCAAATTTGTCTTTGGCAAGTATCAAAGCTAAGACCTCTCACTTACGAGAAAAACTTGTGTGAGGTTTGGCATGCCATTGGATTTTATTGAGTGACTTATAAGTGAAGAATAATACTATTAAACTGTAGTATTAAATGATAATATTTTCTTTCCATTTGAATGCACCGAAAGTGCTTAGCAATTTCACCTTTATATTTTTTTGGTTTTGTTTTGGGTAATTTGTCTGGATCGTCGTTTGTGCACGTACTTTATTAAAAGATGCTTTATAGAAAGTGCTTTGGACAAATTTTTCTTTTAATTTTCACTTTTTATTGAAAGACGCTTTATAGAAAGATGCTTTATAGAAAGTGCTTTGGACAGATTTTTCTTTTAATTTTCACTTTTGGTTCCGGGAGCGTTTGTAAATTTGTGCACATTGTCAATAAGTAGTAGTACGATTTCAATTTTTCTTTAATAAAATCTGATCCAGTCTCAAGTGCAACTATAGTTCAGATTCTATTTCTCAAGTGCTTTGGACAAATTTTTCTTTTAATTTTCATTTTTGGTTTCATCTCATATTTTTTACACAATATTTTATAATGTTGGCACGAGAATTAACGTTAAACTGTGAGGTGACAAAGAGTCTGTAGAGAGTATCATTTTTTAGAGTATTCTTAACATTTCTCTTGTAAGAGCCAAATGAGTAATTTTTTGTTGTCATCACCACTTTGCATTGTTAATTGTGCCCCTTTTTTTTTTTTTTTTTCCTGATAATAATCTATATATAAAGAGAAGATAAAAATGGTGAAACTTTCATCATATCGATATTATTAAGATAAATTGTGATGGTGCATGGAGGAAGGTAAAAGGTGGTTTTGGGTGGGTGGCAAGGGACCTTGCCAGAATTTTCCGTGCAACCGGTGCAATTGGAAATTACCCTTGCGCATCTAGTTTGATGGAAAAAGCGGATGCAGTTAGGGCGGCCCTTGTAGCTTCTGTGGATAAAGGATTTTTGGATGTTTAGGTCAAATCTGACTCAAAAAATGTTATGGGGATGATTAATGGTACTTTGCAATCGGAGGTAATGATTGAAGGTATCCTTTTTGATATTAGATGATTACAACAACAATTGAGGTCATTATAATTTTATTTTGCTCTCTGTGTTTGTAATAGGACAACGTATTTAGTGACATTTTTTGTGTTTAAGGAGCGTGGCATTCATAGTTGGAATGGGTTTGATCTGGAGTGGCTGTTGAATCGAAATGGTTGTTCAACACTCTAACATCTGATGTAAATGTTTTGATTCGAATTTAATCAAAGTTTATATCGTTTTGAAAAACTCATGTAAGGTAGTTAGTAAGTTCATTATTTTTAAGGAATTGTTATTGGGTTCATTATTTTTAAGGAATTGTTATTGGCACTCCAAAAATCTCATTTTACACTTCAAACTTTCTATATTTGGAAAAAAAATACACTTGTGAGGAGTGTAAAATAAGATTTTTGACATGCTAATGACACTTCTCTATTTTTAATCTATTTTAATAAAAAAAATCTTAAATAAATAAAATAAAGAAAAAAGTAAAACAATAATATGAGTCAATTGTTATACGTGTGAGCATGTAGTAAAAGGCTACTATATGTATAAAATGTTCTCTTGCTAGAATATGACCATTAAATTTGATCAGTGCAAATTAATTATGTTGAATATTTTCTGTTGGAATAACATGAATGTATAACACTTATTATTGAATTTAACAATTGAATATAGATGTGCATTGAAAAATTTGAGATAATTTAACGTGTGTACGTGATCTGCTTTAAAAAAGCGATGTATAATTAACGTTGGTGTATAGAGTGGAAGTCGTCGTCCACCAGCACCAGGAACTTCCTCGCCTCCGGAGGATTGGCTGGGATTCATACTTAATTTTCCCTTTTTTTTTTCTTTTAAGTCTCCACTAGGCCGAAAGTGATTGAGCAATTTCTCCTTTACATTTTTATGGTTTTTTTGTCTTATCTTTGATGATTATCTTCGATCACCTTTCTTTCTTAAAGTCCTCCACTAGGATATACATAACCTTTTTTTTTTTTTTTTTTTTTTTTTTTTGAACAAACGATACCATTTACATTAAGGAAAAAATGATGAGTTTAACCTCATAACAGGTTAGCAATAATGCAGTTCAAATTCACCTTTAGCAAGTATCGAACTTAAGACCTCTCACTTACAAGTAAAGAATAATATCACTAGACCGTAGTACTTAGTAACAATATTTTCTTTCCATTTGAATGCACAGTTTTTGCACCAAAAGTGCTTAGCAATTTCGTCTTTACACTTTTTTGGTTTTTTAGGGTAATTTGTCTGGATCGTCTTTTGTGCTGATACTTTATTGAAAGATGCTTTATAGAAAGTTCTTTGGACAAATTTTTCTTTTAATTTTCACTTTTTATTGAAAGGTGCTTTATTGAAAGATGCTTTTATAGAAAGTGCTTTGGACAGATTTTTCTTTTAATTTTCACTTTTGGGTCATGGAGCGTTTGTAACTTTGTGCACATAGTTAATAAGAAGTAGTACAATTTCAATTTTTCTTTAATAAAATCTGATCTAGTCTCAAGTGCAACTATAGTTCAAATTCTATTTCTCAGGTGCTTTGGACAGATTGTTCTTTTAATTTTCATTTTTGGTTCCACTCCATATTTTTGACACAATATTTTATAATGTTAGCACGAGAATTAATGTTAAACAGTGAGGTGACGGAGAGTCCTTAAAGAGTATCCAAATGAGTAATTTTTCGTTGTCATCACCACTTTGACATGTGCCCTTATTGATCCACTCATCTTATAACATCTCTATTTATTTGTTAATGTATAACATTTGTCTTTTACGATACAAGATTAACGTCCGTATGATAATGACACTTTTAGTCATAAATTCTAGTAAATCACAATTGTGCTTAAATTCACTAAATATGAAAAAAAAAAAAATACTCATGTAAATTTGTTTAACTCATAACTCAATAATATAACATACTGTCAAATGATCGTCATACGGAAAAATCTTTCCATACGGACCAAAGCCGTTTATAGTTTTATCATGGAGTAAAAAAATAAAAAATAAAAAAAGGAGTGGTTGAACACAAAAGCACAGAAATGACCGAAGCTTTTCGTAGTGGTAACTATTTATAGACCAATAGAAACACACTTTTAACGGTAAAAATAAAATAAAAAACTGTCCCATTTCATGGAAAAAGAAACAAAGAAAAAGCCAGTCAAGCACTCTTTCAAGGTCAAGAGTCTATTGAGCCAATAGCACTAAATTGCAGTCCTCAAGTCATCACTAAGGTCATCTTCAACCGAATGGTTCAGAGAGTTAGAGGGTCGAAAATAGCCGGAAAATCGTCTCCAACTGAAGAATAGGCTAGAGAGCTTGTGGGCCCCACAGAATCTGAAAGGGCCAAAGGGCCAAAGGGTTAGCCCAATCCAACCAACCAGCTAGCCCCGGGCTGGCTAGAAATGTCACATCCTGGCTCGGGCCTCCACCATAACCCAAGCCCACTCCACCACCGTAGCACGATATTGTTTGCTTTGGGCCCCGACTACGCCCTCACAGTTTTGTTTCTAGGAATTCAGACGAGAACTCGCTTAACTTCGGAGTTCCCATGGAACCCGAAGCCAGTGAGCTCCCAAAAGGCCTTGTGCTAGGTAGGGATGAGAATATACATATAAGGATCACTCTCCTGGACGATGTGGAATGTCACAAGAAATTTAAGCCCTGGGCGATGTGGAATGTCACAAGAAATTTAAGAATTGATGTCGGATATAATCGATAACATTGTTATTAATCATGTCGGTTATATCCGACATCAATTCTTAAACAAAATTTTGAATCCAACGGATTTTTGAATATTTTTTTACAGTTTTATTTTATTTTTTTATTTACAAATTTTTTTTCCTATAACTTCTATTTTTTTTCTATAACTTCCTATAAGTCTATTTTACAAAATTTGTTTCATGTTTTTTTTTAAATTTCATTTTTTTTCCTATAACTTCTATTTTACAAAATTTGTTTCATAATTTTTTTAAATTCTACTTTTTTTTTCCTATAACTTCTATTTTACAAAAAAAAAATTTCATATTTTTTAGAAATTCTTTTTTTTTCTTTCTATAACTTCCTAAGCCATTATACAACATTAAATTAAATTAAGTAACATGAAACAAATTAAACAATATGAAACAATATTAAATAACATTAACGAACATAAAAATTATACAACATAAAAAAAAACATTTAACAACATTAAATTTAAGCAACATTTTTAAAAACATTTAACAACATAAAATTTAAACGACTACTCTATGCTTCTTTTGGCCCAAAGATGTGCAACAAGATCCTGTTGTAGGTACTTGTTTGTGGCACGAGAACGCATCATTTTATAACGCCTCATGTACTCATTTATAAAGATATTACTAGTTCTTGGATTGAAAGACAAATTAGACCCATCATATATTTTTGCATGAGCCCTTCTTGACCTATTTGGATCTTCTTGGTCGTCATCGAACTCTCCATCAATATACTCATCTCACTCATCCTCCACCATTATATTGTGTAATATGATGCAAGACATCATGAGGTAGTCCAAATTTTCTCGACTCCACCCTCTTCTTGGTTCGCTGATGATCTTCCACCGTGCTTGTAGAATACCGAAAGCTCTCTCAACATCTTTCCGGTATGCCTCTTGGTGTAAGGTAAACAACTTTTCCGCATCATTCCTAGGATTTGGAATTATTTGGGCAAGTGTCGCCCACTTTGGGTAGATGCCATCTACCAAGTAATACCTCATATTATACTGATGGCAGTTGATGTAGTAGTCAAGTTGAGGTGCTTTACCTCCCGTCAGGCGATTGTAGAGGGGTGGATGTCCAAAAACTGTAATGTCATTTTGGGATCTATGGACTCCAAAGAAAGCATGTCAGATCCATGTGTCTTATGAGACAACCGCCTCTAACACAACAGTTGGCTTTCTCAACCTTCCGCTAAAGCCTTCTTACCATCCGGTGGCACAGTTCTTCCAATCCTAATGCATACAGTCTAATGACCTTATCATGCTTGGAAACCCATGGTCTTCAGCTTTGCGAATGAGCCGATTCATATCTTCTTGATTTGGCTCGCGGAGGTGCTCGTCTTTGTAAACCTGAACAATTATGTCACAGAATTATTCAAAAGAATCAAGGCATGTAGACTCAGACATACCATGAGTTTCATCCATCGAATCAGCTGGGGAGCCATAAGCCATCATTCAGAGTGCAACAGTAACCTTATGATGAGGTGAGAAACGAGGGTGGCTTGCTCTAACACGCTTCTGTCGAAAATATAGATTGACCTGTTGGACATCACGGAGTAAATGCTCGAAGACATGACGTCTTATCCGGAACCGACGTCTGAAATCCTTTTCTGTGTACATCGAGTTGGGGTTGAAGTAGTTGTTAATCAGATTGGCATGCGTCATCGCTCTGTGCCGTGGTTTGTAAGAGCAACCAGCAACAGAGCCATCCTATTAAAGTTGTTCCTCAGTTAGTTGACACACCATGGCCGCAATCATGGCTGCTGCTTTATTTTGTTTGTTGTGCTTTGCTTGAACTTCTTCATCAGACTGCTCATTTTCTCGTCTCATTTGTGCCTATTTTTCTTCCAATTTAGATTTGGATGAGGATCCCTAGTTGGAATCCGAAGAGGATCCAAAGTTAAAATTCATTGCAAACTTGAATTGAAAAAGATTGAATTGAAATAGATTGAATTCAAAGTTTTGTAAATTATAGCCCAATATCCACCCTATTTATAGCAAAAAAAAAAACAAAAAATTCAAATCTAATGGCATGACATCAGCTACCAACAGCTAGCTGACATCACTTAGCCGTTGGATTTGAATTTAAGTTATAATTTTTAAATAATAAATTATGTTTGGCCTTATGACCTTTTACCCCTCGGTTGGAGATGATTTTTTGTAATAGAGCTAAAACGAGCCCTATGATTCTTTGGCACTTGGTTGGAGATGGAAGCAAATATGACCATGTACTGTTAATTAAAATATTAATTTTTTGGTGAACTAGAGGGTTAAAACGAATCCTCTGTCCAACCTTCGGTTAGAGATGGCCTGAATTGGACAAAAATGGCCTGCTTTCTTGGCCCTCTCTCTTTTCCTGTCTTTTCTTCTCCAATCACATCCAAACGTTTTTTTCTGGAAAAATCCATCTCCATTCACACACCTTTTCACAATTTTCCCAGAAAAAATTATTGGGCAAGTATTTTTATATAAATTGCATGTTGCACTTGTTTTTTGGTTGACCGGGAAAGTCTTTGTCTTTGTGGAAAAAGAAGGAAGCTTTGCTGTGGATTCGAGAACCCTTCTCCGGGATCTGTGATTCATCTGTGTTTTCTGCAAGGGAATTATCTCAGGTGAGTATTTTGAAATTTTCCCAGAGCTTTGAACTTTTAGGTGGATTTTTGTATGTTTTGGGAGACTTGGGTCAACTCAATTGGATCAAGTCAGTTTTTTGAGCTTGCTATGTGTTTGTTCTAGTTTGTATTTTGTGAATATTGAATATGCTTGTTTTCATTAGTTAAATTGCTGCTTGGTACACCTGTTTCTGCATGTTTTGGTAGAGGGATGATGAATTGGGTTTTGCTTCCTGTGTTGTTTCCATAATTAGTTTTCAAATTTGGGGTTAATTAAAGCTAAAATATTGTAAAACTTTTGAGTGTTTATTGGTCTAATTTGGGTTCATTTCTTGTTGCTTTTGAATTTTGTTTCAGGGCTTGGTGTTTACTAATGCTGGGGGTTTGTGGAATTCAGTATTCTTGAGCTCTGGTAATAAAAAATAGCGAATTTAGGCGATTTTGATGGCTTTTTCGATGTATCAGAACTAATTTTCCTTAGATAGTGCTACGATGTAGCCATGACTATGAATGCTTAAATTGTGGTTACAAAGTCAAGGATAATGTCGATAACAGTATGGACACTCATTGTTGTAAAGCAAGTTTGTCTATTATGGTTACAAAGTCAAGGATGATGTAGATAACATTTTCGCTTTGTTCCTATTTTTTAATTACATCATAAGGTTCAACTACATTCAGATTATAATTTAAGGTGTATATTGTGTTGGATTAAAAATGGAGTGTGTTTTATGAATGAAAATTTTGTATAAGAATGCCCAGGTATTTACATGTATATGTGTGTATACTTAGGAAAATAGTCATTTAGGTAGCTGAGTGAAGTCCGTATGATGATTACGATTTGGGATTTATATTTAGGTATATTAAAAACAAAATATTGGTTAAAAGAAGGGGGAAAAATAAAGAGGAAGATAAATTATGTGCCTGGATAGAGATTTCTTAGTTTAAAGTGTGCGTTCTTTGTAATTTTTTTAATCTTTCTTAGAAACAGAGCTTAAGAATAAAGAGGAAGAAAAATTATGTGCCTAGATAGTGATTTCTCATTTTAAAGTGAGTGCGCTTTGTAATTTTTTTTAATGTTTCTTAGAAATAGAGCTTTCTCAGTTATTAGTGCTTTGAATGAAAAACAAAATCATTGTAATATTGGTCCTTTGTGTTTCTGATTTGTAACTGTATTTTCTATTGCAGATCATCGTCAGAGCAATTTATATAGCTACAGAGTGCTCTTGTTGAGATTGAAAAAAAAAAGGGTGAGTCCGGCTACTAAGTAGCGTTAAGTTTGGAATTTACAAATTTCTGTTAATCATTTTGATAAATGTTTATATATGTGTGTGTGTGTGTGTGTGTGTGTGTGTGTGTTGCCACTGTTTTGAATGAAAACAAATATTGTTATAGTGTTATTGTTTTGTACATCTTATTTATGACTACGTTTTATATTGCAGATTAGTGCCACAACAATTTATATAAGCTACAAAGTGCCTTTGCTGAAATTGAAAAGAAAAAAAAAGGGTGAGCTGACAGGTAATGTCAAATTTAGAATTTAGAATTTTTTTTTTTAATTATATTAATAATTGTTTACACACACACACACACACACTTGTATAAATGTGTCTTGGTATTTGTATCATTCTTCAAAATTTTTTGGTATATCAAATGTCATTCCGTGTTAAATTTGTATTTTCGTTTATGTCTTTTATAGTGCGGTTCAATTTTTTTTTTCTTTTCTTTTATAGGTTAAAACACCTTTGGTGGTGGTTAACAATTTTGTTACTTCATAGTTTAATAAATTTATTGTTCAATAATATTTATGTTGGTTTTCCACTGGGTTTGAGAACGTGGCATTATTTAACATCAAGTTGGTTTTGTTTGCGTTGCAAGATTCTCTACACAAAAGGTAAGTGAAACTTCTAAAATTATTGAGTTCAAATTTATACCATTTGGTTTAATTTTATTTTTTACAATTAGAAGAAAGTTTCATATTCTGTTTAGGTTTTATTATACTCAAATTGAAATTTTAATTTTAGTAGTTTGTTTGCATTTAATGTTATATGTGTTATTTTAATATGTGTGTTGCATCTTTGTTAATTTTTTTTCCTTTTTCCCAATTTGTTTGCAGTTGTTGGTTTTTAAATTGGTCATAACAATTTGTTTGCAATATGTCTAAAAGATCCATAAATGCATTAACCAACGATGTTGTAAAGCAGAAACAAAACAATGACAATGAATATAATCTCTTTGTCAATTATGGTCACCAACCAAAAAGAGGGTGTAGAGCCAGTTATATTCAAAATTCTCAAACCGCTGTTCTTATTAAAACGATTGCAATTTATTAATTTCATCTATAGTCACTTTTATTTTAAGATATTATACTATTATTTCAATCATGCAATAACTTTCTTTACATAATCAATTAGTTGCAGATCAATATATTCAATATCTACCTATAATCTGTCTCTAATGCTTTTACATAATTGATTGGAAATTTGACTTTCCTCTTCTACCATTTTTTGCCTTTATCAATCCTAATTTCAAAATCTATTACCTACAATTAAGCACTTTTACAAAGTTATCAATGCATTTATTCGTTCAACTTTAAACACTATTCAAAGGTTCTCCATGCACTCGTTACACTAGATTCAACTTTGATGACTTTTCAAACATAATTATCTACATAATTTTTAATCCTGCAGCAACGCACGAACATTACTATCTAGTATTATGTTAATTATCGGCCAAATTTGATTTGGCACATATTACTGAATTTAACATTTGAATATAAATGTGGACCCTAGGCTTTAAAAAACAATGTACAGATTAGATTTGTTTGTATAGAGTAGAAATTGTCCAGTAGCACCGGGCACTCCCTCGCATAGAGGAGGAGGTGGGACATTCATTCTTAATTTCACCTTTATTTGTTAAAGCCCTCAACTAGGATATATTGTAACGTTTTCTTCCGTTTGAATGCAAACAATTTCAACGCCGAATATGCTTGAGCAATTTCGTCTTTTTATTTTTTATGGTTTTTTTGTTTGATATTTGATGATTTTTTTGGATTGTCGTTTGTACGTATATTTTATTGAAAGATGCCTTACAGAGTGTGTTTTGGACAAATTTTTCTTTCAATTAAGCATATTTGAAAGAAAATTTTAATGTAGTAGCATTATCAAATACTTGTTAGGTGACTAGTTTCTGTCTCTCCAAATTTTTAATTTTTGTCCTCAGCTGGTGTGTTTGTAACTTTATGCACATACTCAACAAGAACTAGTACAATTTCAATTTTTCTGTACTAAAATCTGATATAGTCTCAAATGCAAGAATAGTTCAGATTCTCTTTCTGCTCTCTGTAATCAAATACTCTCGCTTTGATTGCTTCATTCTCTTCTCTAACAGATAGAGGGATGGAGTTGATTGGGTTCTTTCAAGTTTTCAACATCATCGTCATTGCCATTGGGACTCTGTTGTACATGTACTGCAGATCATTGACATTTTCTTCCTCGACTTCTTCTTCTTCTGGTGCTGCTGATGCTGCTGTTGATGATAACGATGATGATGTTGATATGCCCCCTCTTCGAGAAAAGTATGATGTGTTTATTAGTTTCAGAGGCGAGGACACCCGCAAAAATTTTACCAGCCATCTTCATGCTGCCTTACTTCGCAAGAAAATTGAAACCTACATAGACTACAGGCTGAAGAGAGGAGACGAAATTGGACCCACCCTCCTAGAAGCAATAGAGAAATCAAGGCTTTCGGTGATCATTTTCTCCAAAAACTACGCGTCTTCCACATGGTGCTTGATTGAACTTGCGCATATACTCAAATGCAAAAAGAAAAATGGCCAGATGGTTGTACCCATTTTTTACGACATCAGTCCATCAGATGTGCGAAAACAAAAGGGGAGTTATGCAGATGCATTTGCTGAACTTGAAAATCGTTTCAAGGACCGTATGGATAAGGTGATCGAGTGGAAAGCTGCTTTGGTGGAGGCAACCGGTTTATGTGGGTCTGATTATTCAAACAACAAAGGGTAACTTACTTTGCAACTTTGTGTCAATTTCTATTTGTGACTATTTCTTTTCATTTTTTATTTTTTTATTTTTATAGGAATGGATATTGATTAGTTAGACTTTAACTGGCAAGGTACCGCGCGATGTTGTGGGTCACAACAAAAGTTAGTTAAAATATAAAATCCACGAATATGGTAAATATTTTGAAAATATTACTACAACCATTTGTATCCAACAAAGTGCTTAAAAGATTCAAATTTACGAACAAAGTAAATCTTCCAAACCAATACATATCTCAAGTATGTGAGTCTCAAAACCTTTTTCATTTGTTTCCCTCCAAAGAAAGCTTTTGTTAGGACAGAACACATTACTCGTGCTTAACACTCAAAACACCTAACAAAATCTCATCTTTCTCCACCTGAAAAGGAGTTGAGAGACCTGGAAAGCTTCTGCCAAGCAGCTCAAGCAAACAACTATTTTGATATCTATCTGACCAAAGTGCAGTGAACATGAAAATATTGCTTTCAGGGAAATTAGGCAGATTGTACCTTATCCATAGTCAATGCAAATATAATACTATTTGATAAAATTCTGATGTAACTTATCCATAGTCAATACAAATATAATGCTGTTTGATAAAATTCTAAACCATGACCGATTCATCAAATTATCTTATACACCATGAAAAATTTACACTATTTGTTTCCCTCCAATGCTTCATTATACTAATACTATAGACATTGTGTATACCTTACTGAAAACCCCATACAAAATCATCTTTTTTTTGGGAAATGAATCGCCACATCATCAAGCAAACTGTTATTCAAATGAAAAAAAACAATTTACCCTATTTTTTTTTTCCTCCAATGCTTCATTGTACTAATCCTATAGCCCTTGTGTATACCTTATACTAATCCTATAGCAAACAATACCAAAAGTGTCATTAAAACTCTCTTACACTAATCCTATAGTCCTTGTGTATACCTTACTGAATACAAGTGGTACATCATGTGTTTTAATAGAAGTGGTGAGAAATTTTATTTTTGAAGTTATTAACTTTTTAGCACACATATCTCATTATTTGAATAATAAAACGTGGTGTACCATCCTGTATGCCGATTACACTGAAAAATCTCTCATCCAAAGGAGGGAGCGACACTGGAAGAAAGCAATATCAAATGAACAAACGTCGGCTAAATCGATAACAGCGGGGCCAAAGGGCATATTAGTAATTTTCCTGTGCAAAATGAAAAATAAAAAAAAAGTTAAACTATGAAATAGAGGCAAAAACGTCAATACACTGTGCGTGTACATTGTTTTTAAATTGGGTTTTAGTAAAAACTAATTTCTATTTATGACTATCTGATTTAAACAATTCTTATAGACTAGTGAAGGTAATACTTACTATATATTGCTTGTCATTCATATTCATATTTTGCAGGACGGATGCTGATTTCATTGAAGAAGTTGTGGAAGATATTTCAACTAAATTGAAACGTGAAACCGCATATGATTTAAAGGGCTTGGTTGGAATGACAAGCCGCATCGAGCAAGTTGAATCATTATTAAGCATTAATGATTCGCTAGATGTTTGCACTGTAGGCATTTGGGGTATGGGAGGTATTGGAAAAACCACCCTTGCCAAGGCTATGTTCAAGATACTCTCTTCTAACTTCGAAGCTTCTTGTTTTCTTTACAATGTTAGGGAGAAATCAGAGCAAAAAGATGGAATCGATCAATTGCAAAAGACACTTCTTAAAGAGATCTTAAAGGAAGAAAATCTCTCCATAGATTCAACTTCTGTTCAAGAAAGGCTCAGCCGTACAAAGGTTCTCATTGTTTTTGATGATGTTACTGACTCAAGGCAAATAAAAGATGTAGCTGCGGATAATCTTCAGTACGGCGATGGAAGTAGAATCATTGTAACAAGTAGAGAATGGAGCGTACTCTTGAAAGCTGTTAGTGATAAAAAATATATATATGAGGTTGAGAAATTAAAAACTGATGACGCTCTTCGGCTCTTTCAACTTCATGCTTTCAACGATAACCCTCCTACAGCAGAATATATGGAGTTGTCGGAAAGGGTGGTAGAATATGCTGGAGGCATTCCACTGGCTCTTGAAATTTTGGGTTCCTTATTCTTTCCATGTGAGAGCATAGACGAGTGCGAAGATGTATTGAGAAAACTGAGAAATTATCCCAATGAAGAAATTCAAAATACGTTCAGATTAAGCTATAATAGATTAGGAAGACATGAGCAGGAGATATTTCTTGATATAGCATGCTTTTATAAAGGGTATCATGTTGAAGATGTAAAAAAAATGGCAAATTTTGGCCAAATGCATGGTGGTTTATGTGCGGCAGATGGAATTAGAGTTCTCCGTGATCGGTCTCTCATATCGATTAATTCGGAATGGGAAACCATAGATATGCATGATTTGGTACAAGAAACGGGTCGGGCAATTGTTCTCGAACAATGTATTGAAGAGCCTGGACGACGGAGTAGGCTGTTCATTGCTGAGGATGTCTATCATGTATTGAAAAATGACACGGTAAGAGCCACAAGTGCATTCACTTTTCCTTTTAAACAATAAAGAAAAGAAAGAGATGAATATGACACCGTGTACTTCCTATGAGAAGACAACTAGAGAAAACTCAATTACAATAAATAAGTCATATTCCTACAAATGTAGTTTTGATTAAATTTTGTTGCATGTTAATGTGTTCTCATTTATGCTTTGTTGTTTATTGTCAGGGTACGGAAAAGGTTCAAGCCATATTCTTTAACGAGTCCAGCATTGGAGAGCAAAACTTGGATCGTGCAGACTTCGAAAATATGTATAATCTGAGATTGCTCAATGTTGATAATTCTAGCGTGTGCTTGAAAGACTCTATGTGGCAAAATGCTGACAGTTCTAGAGAGTACTGCAAATTAAATCTTTCTCTCTCTCTTCCCAATTCTCTTCGTTATCTTTCCTGGAAGGGATATCCTTTGAAAACTTTGTCCCCAAAATTTTCTCCTGAAAATCTTGTTGAGCTTCATATGCCGGAGAGCCAAGTCACGCAACTTTGGAATAGAGGCCAGGTATATGTGTTTATTATATATTTTGTGAACGATACTAGTAGTGTAGAACTTATTCAGACTAAGTTGTTAATTCTTACCGTTTCTATTTAATTTGTTACAGAATCTTATGAACTTAAAAGTGATCAAACTTCGTTATTCCAAATGTCTAACTGCACTTCCAAACCTCTTGGGGAGTCCAAATATTGAGCACATAGATCTTTGCGGATGTGAAAGTTTGGTTGAAATCCCTTCGTATTTTAAAGATCTTGACAAGCTTACTTATCTTGATCTTTCATGGTGCAAGAGTCTCGAGTATCTTCCAGACATGCCAGGCAACATTGAAATCTTACGTTTAAGCGGCAGTGGCATAAAGGAGTTGCCGTCGAGCATTTGTAAGTTGAAATCTCTTGAGCGACTTGATCTCACAGGTTGCACTAGATTTTACAAATTCCCTGAAATATTGGAGCCAATGGAACACCTGGAGTTTCTTCGTTTAGAAGGGACAGCAGTTGAAGAGCTTCCCCAGTCTGTTGGAAATCTAGTTGGCCTTCAAACATTAGATCTTGGTCGGTGCAAGAAACTTAAAGTTGTCCCAAGTAGCATCTACAACTTAACAAATCTTAAAATTCTCAGCTTTAATGACTGTTGTAAACTTCAAAATTTTCCTCAACCGACTGGCTCAGTTGGTTTGCTTTCTCTTGAAGTACTAGACCTCGGTCATAGCGGAATTTTACAAATCCCTGAGGATCTCATTTGCTCAACCTCATTATTGGCTATTAATCTGAATGGAACCAAAATTCGGAGCGTACCCTCAACCATCAAACAAGCTCCTCAGCTGTCTTTCCTCTTCTTAATCGAGTGCATGAGCCTTGAATCATTACCAGAGCTCCCAGTGCTAAGTCTTCTTCAAGCAGATGGGTGCAAGTCACTGATGGCAGTGTCAAGTTCAATGACTGCAATTACGCAATGTTGGAATAGATATCAATTGCTTCAAGAGCGACTTCACTTTTATAATTGCGGAAGGTTGGGTTATGATGCTGATGCAAGAAGCAGCATAATGGTTGATGCACAGCTTAGAATCATGCGAGTGGCAACTGCGTCTTCAAAGTGCAAAGAAGAACAGGAAGATTACGTATGTCTCTCTCTCTCTCTCTCTCTTTCTCTCTCTCTCTGTATGTTAAGTAACATGATGTCAATTAATGTTGCAGCAAAAGTTTTCTGAGCCCTTAGTTACAATTGTATGTCCGGGATACGAAATTCCAAATTGGTTCGTACATCAAAATGAGGGGGCTTCAATAAATGTCAAGCTTCCTGCAAACTGGTTTCGAAAAGGTTTCTTGGGATTCGCTGTATCTGTTGTGGCATCCGGACACCAAGATCAATCGGGAAAAGGTTTCTTGGGAGTCGCTCCATCTGTTGTCGCATCCGGACGTCAAGATCAATCAGGTATGCAGTTTGAGTGCAAGTATAATTTCAAAACTGAAGAGGGTGAAAGTCATGGAATCGATTGTCCTGTCTTTGTCCCGTGCAAGGGTGGAAATGGTGATGGTTGCACTTTAGATTCAAGGCACGTGTTCGTATTGTATAAAGACCTTGAATATGAAGAGCGAGCAAAATGGTCCTCGGATTTTTACTGCCGTGTCACTGAGGTCTCTGTTCACTTCGAAACGAAACCTTTCCAGTACAACTATACGGTGGAAAATTGTGGAATATGCCTATTGTATGCCGAAGATGCAGAGAAATTAAAATTTGAAGTCATTTCGCGACAAGAACAAGATGAGTCTGCAGCAAGTGGGAGTGTTGATCCTGAAGCCAGTGGAAACAACTAATCTGAGGAAGCAAGTGGAAGAGATGGCTCTTGATGAAGAAAGTGGAAGCGATGAATCCGAGCAAGCAAGTGGAAGCGATGAGTCAGAGGACGAAAGTGGAAGTGATGAGTCGGAGGAAGCAAATGGAAGCTGCTTGGGAGTTGCCCTCTTAATCGTCTATTGAATGAGTTCTTTGTAACCACTTTTCGTTCTGCAATTTATTTGTACTTTATTTTGTTACAAGTTCTTTTTAACCACTTTCCGTTATGTAATTCATTTGTCATTTATGTTGTAATTAATCTACGATGGTTATGAGGACAGTTCATGTATAAATATTGTACTCATGTACATTTGAGTAAGTTTCGATCTTGGAATCCCTAGTGCTTTCCCTCATGGCTGCTTCTTCCTCTTCTTCTCTTCCTCCTACTCCAAATATTGCCACCCTTGTTTCTGTCAAACTAACAGATACCAACTACCTTCTATGGGAAGGTCAAGTCAAACCTTTACTTCGTGCGACTTTTACGGAACCTGTTCTCTCTCAGATTGTTGGTCTTGCCACATCCCAAGCTATTTGGGAATGTCTGGAGCAAAACTTTTCTCCAGACAACGTCGATGTCATTCCCATTTCACTCACTTTCAGATTGACTCGTTGAACAGTAGTCATCCTCATCATCAACGTCCATGTCATTCCCATTTCACTCACTTTCCTCTTCTTAGTAGATCTCCCGAACATTTTGGTACCTATAGTTTAAGGAAATAATTCTAATCCGCACAGAATCGGGTCCCAAAGGCACCCTTAATTATTGTATTAGTTTCTTTCATTAAGAAATAACAACTGAAGTGGAATTATTGGGTTCTGTTTTCACCAAATTCAACATGCAGATATAAGTTCTATTGAAGTTTATACCAAATTCATATGAACATTTCCAAGTAATTCATACATAATTAACTTAAAAATAAACAATTTTTTTAGCAAATTGGGCTAAAACGCCTGCTCTACAAAAAAAATTCTTTAAATACTGATTTCAAGCAATTCAGTAACTAAATGCTTAACTTAGAAAAAGACTCAAATTTCAGCAATTAGATTTCTAACATAACTTAAACATTACAAATTTAACTAATTAGATTCATCCAGAATATAGATTTTCACATAATTTCAAAAGGGTCTCTTTTAATCACACAATTTGAAGAAACAAAACAACCAATACATACACGATCACAAAGCTTAATAACAGAACAGAAATTTTAGACACGATATCAGCCCAACCAATAGACCTTCCCAGAATCTGAAAAGCGTTTCTATAAATCCTGATCTCAAGGCAACCCAAAAGCTGAATTCTTAGCTTAAAAGCCTTAAATAAAGATGCAAAATTTTACTTTTTGGAAATGCCATTACCTGAAAGCTTAAGCAAAACCCATGAATCCAACCATGCAAAAAAATGCAAACTTTCGCATCGGCAGATCATTCATAACCCAAAAATCATATCTTAAGCAAAACTCATGAATCCAACTTAAAAAGGCCCAAATCTAAACCCACCAAGAGAAATAAAATATCAAAAACAGTTCATCGTCTCTCTTTGCATTTTAAATCATATGGTCATGTGTTTACTCGAATGAGAAAAAAAAGTAAACACAGAACTTATGAGAGAAATTCAAATAGTAGGGCTAGAAGCCAGCAAGAGTATGAATTTATATACTGACAAAATAATGACCTTGGTATTTCACAAACTTTGCATAAGCTGATCCTGAAGGCACAATTCGAAGCACCAGTCTTGAAAACTGCAAATTACCAACAACTTGTTAGAGCGGTAAAAACTCTATATATAATGCCTGGTTTCGACACTGTAAAAAATAATATAAAAACAGAGCGATCAATTTTCATCAGTAAACATACCCATAACCGTAATGTCAGCCCCATACTTCTTCAGCAAAGCGTCAACATTAGCTATAGCCTGTAAAAATAAAATAAAAATCAAACTTTTTACCTGGATCATCACACAATGGCAGCCACAAAAAATACCCAGATAAAAACTGAATGAAAAAATTATCTGTCTTGTGCCCTCGGAGTGATAGGGTTCCCATAGGTGATGAGCAACAGAAGCATGATATACAACGACCCAACGCCGAATTATCATCCAATTATATTTTACACAGGTAATAAATATTTTATATCTATACATATAAAAAAATTCAACTGACAACAGCACCAAATCCAATTCGAATCTATAATGCTATGATAAAGAACGAAGTAAGAGTTAGTTACTATAATCCCAGATTCTATTGGTGTCATTACCTCAATCTTGTACTCGATCATATACCAAGGTATTGAAGCTAACATTTTTAATCTAAAAGCCTAGAAATCATAAGAAAAACAAATGTTGAACTCACAGTAATCTCAGCCAGCAATGACCTCTGTATACAAAATTCCCCAAAAAATATAAATTAATACATAGTCCATAGTCCATAGTCCATAGTCCATACTCCATACACAAATCAACCAACAAATAAACGAAAAAAAAATCTTTTTCAATTACTTTCTCATCAACCAAATTGGGAAATGATTAATCACCTGTATGGGGAATTTCATGGCCAAAGCCTGACACGATCTCCCATAATTTCCTCAAAATTCATTTTTCTCACAATTTATTGGAAAAATGCAGAATTTGGATGGATTGTGGTCCTTACATACACAAATGCAAATTTGGATGTTGTAAATCCACTGGAAGATCAGGCTACCAATTCAAATTCAAAACACAACAACCAAAATTAAACACAAAATTCAGAATTCCCAACACAAAAAAAATCCAAATTAAACACAAAATTATGGTGCTTTCAGATATAGCTTACAAAGGCGAAAAACTGAAATCTTCTGAAATGCGGAGAAAGAGAGAGAAAATACAATTGGGGTTGAATTTTACCAGAGGTGTTTCGGAGGAGGTGCAAAGAAGAGGAGATCGGCGAGAGACAACTTGAGAGCAACGGTGGTTTAGCTTTCTAAGAAAGAAAACGGGAGAGGAAACATGCACCAACATACACAAAAAAGGAAACAAAAGTGTTAGACATACCGACCTTTCACTGTGCTAATAACGAAAACTGCAAGGCTAATTCAAACCAGAGATCAGATGCAGTCCACTCCTGAAACCAAAACCATCAATCAATTCCAAAAAAATGAAAATATTGAATTCAACTCACACAAAACGAAAAAAGGAAGACAGACAGATTGCAGACCCTTTCCATTTGGCAAGTAATGCCAATTATAATAGAAGTATGCCTAAATGACAAAAGCCTAAATCCTATAAAAACAGGAGTAGAGGAAATGGGCTCAATACAAAAATTTAATGACCAAATAAGAATAATGAATCCGTTAAAGTACGAAAGTTTAGGCATTCATCAATATTCCGACTTGAACAACGTTGAATTTAGCATTCGTCTTCTGGCGTTGTCTAGATTAATTCGTAGAGAGTGAGTGAGGGCTTAACAATCAAATCCATGTCTTTTACTGCAAATTTATACGTAAAAATCATTAGAAAAAAGGCAAAGTGAAAAATAAAGGAATTGAAGAACTTAACGTAGAAACTCTAAAACAAACCCAATTAACCCACATGCCAATCCAACCAAAATCAAATTGAAAACCTTTCAAGCTTCACATTACAAATCATCAACAAACAAACAAAAGGAAAACCAATTCAACCCACATTCCAATTCAACCAAAATTCAACAACTTTGCCCGAAATTAGACCAACAGAAAGAGAAATTGGGGAAAGGGGGAAAACCCACATGCAATGGGAGAGAAATAGAGAGAGATTTTTAACTAACTTACCACTCTGTTGGAACTTCGAAAACACGAACTCTAGCACCAGATCCTCTTGCGCTATTGACTATGGAGTTGTGGTTCAAAGAATCACAATTAATCAAGCCTCCCTTTAAAGAGAAACAAAATTTAGAAGGCATTTGTTTGAGTAAAGATGCAAACCTTCCCCTTTTTGACTTGAATGATAAGAGTTTGTGACATAACCCATTCCGAACACTATAGCAGCATGTTCCTGTCTGCTTTTCCCTTTTACTGACTTCCATAATTATCCCTGTATGCACCAAAAAAACATAAATGACAACCAATGTGATAGGTTACAATATCTGAACTCACTATTCTATTGCAGGCAAGGCAAGAATGCTTACCAGCTCGGCTTCCTGCACCTTGACAACACGCAGAGAAATCAAATGTTTCCCTCGCGCTGATCTCTGGAATATGCACGTCATGTTGGCTTACATAAGCTGAGGTTTTCTAAGAAACAAACTCTTCTAGTCTTATGACCATTGTAAGTTTGTAAGAGCATTCCCAATGGGGGCTTTATCCTCCTTGAGGCTACCACATTTGTAGCTCTAACGAAAAATTTCATCTCCAATGGGCTGGAAAATGGGGTTACATCCACCACATGGGCTAGCTATAAAGGGCAATATTGTAACTACACCATCTAGAGATATTACTTAGTGGTTAAGAAATCTGTTAGTTTGTTGTATTTGTTTTCCTTAGTAGTTACAAGATACTAGTATATAAATACTAAAAGTGTAACATTATTCCCTTATGAAATGAAATCATATTTTATCAAATATGGTATCACTGGCCTTTTGTTCTCACGACTTCTCTCTCTTCGATCCAAACCTTCTCGTTTCTTTCTACGATCTTCTTCTCTGATTTCTTGATTGATTCTTCGATCGTGTTCGAGTTCTTCGATCTTCAATCATCAATCTTTGCCAATGGCAACCTCTGCATCTCCTTCCTCTGAATTGGCTTCTCCAGTTCATCCTCTTCCAACTGCACCTCCAAACCCTAATTCTTCAATCTCTGCCTCAATCACGATCCAAAACATTGGATCCATGGTGCCAATCAAGCTCACCACCACCAGTTACTTGACCTGGAGTGCTCTCTTTGCTCCAGTTTTTCGTCACTACAATCTTACCAATCTTATTGATGGATCTATGGCAGCACCGCCTCAGTTTCTTCTTGATTCTTCGGGAAATCGCATCCTCAATCCTGCCTATGTCTCTTGGTATGAGAATGATCAAAATATTCTCATATGGATCAACTCCACACTCTTTAAATCCCTAATTCCCTATACAATTGGTGTGAATTTAACTCGTGAACTTTGGGCGAAATTGGAATCAAGACTTGCCACGGCTTCTCAATCTCGCATGCATGAGCTTTGTTCTCAACTTCGTAATGTTAACAAAGGTGATTCCACTGCTGCTCAATATCTTCAACAAAATGAGGCAATTGTTGATGCCCTTGATGGTGCTGGTTCTCTGGTTGAAGATTCAGGTTTGATCTCTGTCAGGTTTTTCCCCTGAATATGATTCATTCGTTGATGCTATACAATTTCGACTCGAATCTACAACAATTGATGAACTACATGGTCTGCTTCTTAGGAAAGAGATCCAGTTGGCTAATCACAAGAAAATCACCTCTGAATCATCATCTTTTCAGGCTCTCAATACTTCTGTTGGTATTCTTCCACTTCTTGCACCAAACTCTAACCCTCAGGCGTTTGTTGCTTAGGCTCCTTCTACCTTCAACAATCAAGGTCGTGGAGCGGATCACACTTACAATCGTGGCAATTTCACTTGTGGAAATTACATATCCTATAATAATCAAAGATCAAACAATTATAATCACCAGAACAACAACAATTAGCGTTATAATCGTGAAAGTCGAAATAATTTTTCTTCATACAACAAGAAAAATTCTTGCCATATATGTCATCAATTTGATCATGAGGCTTGTGATTGCCATCATCACATAAATCCAGCCTATGGTGGAAAACCCTCTCATTCAGCAATGGTTGCCAACGCCTTATCTTCAAATCCTACTTGGATTATGGACTCCGATGCCACCTCACACATGACCAACTCTTATGCAACTTTGCAAAATCCGGAAGCTTAAACTGGTCCGAACAAGTGTACATTGGTGATGGAAAATGTTTGCCCATCACTCACTCTGGCTCTACTGTTTTGAATACTTCTACTAGTGCTTTTAAACTCAATAAAGTCCTATATGAGCATGATTTGAAACATAATTTTCTCTCTGTAAATCAATTTTTGATTGATAATCAATATTATCTGCATCTTTATCTCTCTCACTTCACTGTGAATGATCTTTATTCGGGGATGATGCATTTTAAAAGACCTGTCTAGCACAGTTTTTATCCATTCCTTTTTTCCTCTTCTACAATTGGTCATCATAAAGCACTCACTGCATCAGTGAAAGCTTCAAGAGATGTTTGGCACCAACGATTGGGTCACCCCTCTATCAAGATTATCAATAAGCTTGCCTCTCAATCTTGTATTTCAGTTTTATCTCATATAAATTAGTCATTGTGCATTAGGAAAATGTTCTAGGCTTCCTTTTGTCTTAGAAAATTGTACAACTAGCAAGCATCTAGAACACATTCACACAGACGTTTGGAGACCATCACCTATAGCTTATTCTTAAGGTTTTAAGTACTTTATCATTTTTGTGGATGACTATACTCGATATTGCTGGTTTTATCCTTTGAAATGCAACTCTGATGTACTGTCCACTTTTATGCAATATAAGTCTCTGGTTGAAAACTCTCTGTGCACAAAGATTGTTGCTCTAAGGTCCGATTCTGGTGGAAAGTACTTGAGTACTCCTTTCTCAACTTTCTTGGCTACATATCGTATTCAACATCAACTCACTTGACCCCACACCCCTGAGCAAAATGGGTGTGCAAAACACAAGCATCGCCATTTAGTTGAAACTGTTTACACTCTTTTGGCAGCTTCTAAAGTACCTCACATCTACTGGGTTGAGGCATTTCACATAACAATCTATCTTATTAACAAATTGTCCACTGATAGGAGCATATTCATGCGACTTAAATGGCTTGTTCTCGTGCATTTACGTTATGTTTCTCTAGTTATTTTAGTCCTTTATGCTTCTTTTGTGTGTTTTCAGGTTCTAAGGGCAAGGTATGCAAAAGGATGCCTCTTGGAGCCTTTTGGAGCAAATTAGAGATTGGAATGGATATCATATGCTTGGAGCCAAGAGGATGGACGAAATTAAAGACTTGAAGTAGGAAAGTTAAATCCTAAAAGACCTCATGTTTAAGCATCATTGAAGACTCCTACGCATTTTAGAACACAAAAACAACATTCCTTGCAACCTTAGGACATTGTCGTGTGTTTCCTTGTGTCTACCTTCCTTGTCATGCAAGGAAGGGCTTTGTTCCCTATTTTAAACACTTAAAGCATTCATTTATCATATCATTCACTTATCACTTCCATTCACTTATCACATATCATTCATTTATCACTTAACAAACCATTCACTTATCACTTCCATTCACTTATCACTCACCACATATTATCCATTCACTTATCACATATCATTCATTTATCACTTAACATATCATTCATTTATCACTTAACATATCATACACTTATCATAATCATTCACTTATTCTTTCATCATTCAACCACCAATTCAACACATGCATCTTCAAACATATCAACCCTACAAGCACATGCTCCCCCTAATCCCTTGCCGTGCCTTCCTCAACCATTTCAACCACATTCTTCCACTTTGTCTCTCATCATTTCAGCCACATTTCTAACTCACATGCATCACATTCATTTCCAAATAACAATCACTTCAAATGCCATGCATTCACATGCATTTACACCACCAAAAACCCTTTGCCGTGGGCTTTCAATGCCTTTCCAGCTTTCCCTTTTATTTTCCAGCTTTCATTCTTCACAATTTCAGCCATTACACATGCATTTCAAACCTTTCAACACCCTTTAATCATCTCCCTTTAAGTTATGATTTTATTTCCTAACCCTACATGCATTATTTATTAGCATCTTCACATGCATTCACACACACTTCACACAAACAAACACCCTTGTTGCCGTGAGTTCCCTACCTTTTCAGCATTCCATTTCATCATTTCACCAACAATTCAGCCACATTCCACATGCATAACCAACCTAGTGTCACTCCCATTCATTCCCTTTAATTATTTAGCCATTATCATACATTTATTCTCCCATAAACAACCCAACAATGCCGTGAGTTCCCACTCCCATTTCCAGCTTTCCATAACTTTTCCTAGTTGTTTTATTACATACATTCCCCCTTCATTATTCCAAACACATGCACCCATAATCATTCATCCCCTCCTAGCTGCAATATTCCCTCTTTTGTTCCCCCCATTTCACCTATAAATAAGCATCCAACACTCCTCAAAATTCATTCACTCTTCCATACAAATTTCAGTCACAAACACCAAGCAACAAACCCCTTGTTGCCGTGGGTTCTCTTCATTTCCAGCATCATTTCCTTCTATTTCCACCACTTCCCAACCCTCCAAACCACTCCTCATCCATTTCCATAATCCCCCAAACCTCACCTTAGACCTTGTGCTACAACAACGAGGAAGAAAAGAGTGCCTAAACGTTCATACAATTCAAGTTTGAGTTGTTGGAATGTTTAGGTGTTTCTTTGATTTCAAACTTATGAGGAACTAAACCCCCTTTAGCTAGGGGGTGATTCGAAACTATGTTTATATTTGCAATATGAATTGATTACTTTTGGTTGGAATTTCATAAGTTGTGGATTCAATTCGTTTAACTGTTTGATTGATAACGTATTTATGTATGTTCATTGAGATTGCAAGCTTAATTTTCATGCATGAATATGATGCTTATAAACAATCGCGTTAAACGAATTCTTGGCATAAGTTTCATGCGTATTCCATAGTAACGAATGCCTCGTCAATGTTTATGATTTCCGTTGGACTTAATGATCTTTGTTGAATGTCTCTATCATGCGTATTCCATAGTTAGGGACTTTGATTAAGAATAATTTGGTTGTAATGCGTATTCCATTCAATCCAATGAATCTAGGGAAATCTGAAAGTTAATTTAAGCGAACCTAATTAACTTGGAGCATTGAGTTTCATAATTTATCGAAAGACCAACCGAAAATCAATCTTGTATTGCAAGTGTAACATGTGTGGAGAAGAACCCCTTGGCTATTCCATCATCCATATTTTCATCACATTCATATTTACGTTTATTCGTTTTACAATTTGCTTAGTTTATTAACTTGTTTTGTTATTTCAATTTTCGTCAAATCAAACTTCCCCCCCCTTATTTTGTTAAGTCTTAATCATTTGATTTGTCTTATTTTATGTTTTTAAAGTATTTGGAGTCTTTTGAACTTGTTTTGAGTCTTTTAAGTTTGTCTTAGTGTTTTAAAAGTTAGTTTTATTTATTTAAGTCAAGTGTTTAGCATCCCTAGTTAATCCCCGGTTAGAACGATCCCTACTTACATCATTACTACAATTGTCACAAATAGGGTTTAGTTTGTGTGCGTATAAATGTCGCATCAAATTTTGGCGCCGTTGCCGGGGATTGGCAAAATTGCTAATCCCTTGTCTTGAGTCTTGTTTAAATTGTTTAGTTTCTATTTTTTTTTTAATTTTTGCACCGTGTGTATGTGTTTTGTTTTTGTGCCGTGTGTGGCAACTTGTTTTCTTACTTGTGCCAAGTCTATTAAGTTGGTTATTTGTCTTGTTTACTTTTGTGTGTAGGTACTAGTTTATGACCCGTAGCTCACAACTTGTTCGTGAGCATATCTCCGACTTTGACGGTGATTTCGAGAGGACTTTGAGAAGGAACAAGAAATTGCAAGAGTCTAATCCTCCTAGTCCCGAACCTGAAGTAGAAGAGGAAGCCCCAGATTGGGTTAAAGAAGAAGTACCAAGCATGGCCATGGACAATCGAACCATCAAAGAGATTTCTGCCTCGGGTTTGGCCAATGCAGCCCCTCTTTACATTCAATACCCCGAGGCTGCCCAAGGCAAGACTGATGAATTCGAGTTGAAGTCAAGCTTGTTGCACCACATTCCGAAATACCATGGGCTTTCCATGGAAGATCCCAACAAGCATCTCAAGGAGTTCGAGGTTGTTTGTTCGAGCATGACACCCATAAATGTTGATGGGAACATTCTGATGATAAAGGCTTTTCCATTCTCTCTTGTGGAAAAGGCTAAGGATTGGCTTTATGAATTGGCACCCGGGACCGTTACTTCTTGGGAAAGCATGAAGAGAGCGTTCTTGGAGAAGTTCTTCCCTACTTCAAAAGTCATTCTCTTAAGGAAGAAAATTAGCAGAATCCAACAAAGTCAAGGAGAATCTTTTCCGGCATACTACGAGCGTTTTAAAGCCCTTGTTGCATCATGTCCTCAACATCAAATGAAGGAGGAGCTTCTCCTTCAATACTTCTATGAGGGCCTTCTTCCCATTGAAAGGCAAATGCTCGACGCTTCGGCGGGAGGTGCATTGGTGGACAAAACACCTATGGCAGCCAAGACCCTAATTGCAAACCGTGCTCTAAATGCACAACAATATGAAGGTGTTGGGCAGAGAGACGCCCCACGGCCACATCATGTAAATGAGGTAAGTTCTATTTCCGAATTACAATCCCAAATGGCTAACCTTCAATCTATGTTGTCGCAGTTTGTGGAGGGCCCCAAAGCGCAAGGAGCTACAATCTGTGGTGTATGCTCCATTCAAGGGCATCCATCCTAGACATGCCCTCAATTAATTGAGAACGGAGGGTGGGAATCTGCCAATGCCATGGGCTATGGGAATCAAAACCAACCAAGGAACGACCCATATTCTAACACATATAATCCAGGTTGGAGAGATCACCCAAATTTCAGATGGAGAGATGCACAACAACCTGCCCAACAAAGTGGATTCCGACAACCTCCGGGTTTCTTTCCAAGGCCAATGGCACCACAACCACCTCCTCAAGCACAATCATCCCAAACCAACTCAGGTACGTCTATGAATGATGATAAAACATATCAATTATTAACCACAATGGCGCAGGGAATGCAGACCCAAGCAAAGGAGGTGAATGAACTAAAGAAACAAATGGGACAAATGGCCGAATTTTTGGGACAATTTCGTGAGAATGGTAAGTTACCAAGCACTACGGAGGTCAATCCAAAGGGTGGCTTCGAATCTGCAAAAGCTATCACCCTAAGAAGTGGAAAAGAAGCGGGAAGCAAAGCACATGAATCTGCCCAAAACAAGGAAGATGAGCAATCCGACCCCACGGCGAGTGTAGCACCACCCAAGCCGCAACCATCTAAACCTTCCCATCCGTCCATCTCAGGTAATGTTGTCCCAAATGTTGTGATTTCGAACACTAATCTGCCCAATGTTCCTTTCCCTCGCAGATTTGCACAATCAAAGAAGGAAGAAGCCGAGAAGGACATTCTAGAGACCTTTCGGAAAGTTCAAGTCAATATCCCGCTCCTAGATGCCATAAAGCAAGTGCCCAAATACGCTAAGTTCTTGAAGGAATTATGCACTACAAGGAAGAGGGCGTCACATAAAGAGGTAGTAAGGGTAAGTGAGAACGTTTCCGCTGTTTTACAAAGAAAGTTACCACCAAAGTGCAAAGATCCAGGTAGCTTTACAATCCCTTGTATTATTGGTCAAACTAAGTTCGAACATGCTATGTTAGACTTAGGAGCTTCAATTAACGTCATGCCATACTCTATTTATGCTTCAATGAACCTTGGTGAATTGAAAAATGATGGTGTGATTATTCAGTTGGCCGATAGATCTAATGCCTATCCAAAGGGCGTATTGGAAGATGTCTTAGTGCAGGTGAATGATTTGATCTTCCCGGCGGATTTCTATGTCCTTGAAATGGAGGAAACCACCCATGCTTCATCCTTGCCGATTCTTCTTGGGAGGCCATTCATGAAGACGGCCCGAACTAAGATAGACGTGTTTAAAGGCACTTTAACAATGGAATTCGATGGGGAAGTGATTGATTTTAATATTTCTGAAACTATGAGATATCCCGTTGATGACCATTCTTGTTTTTCCATTGATGTTATCGATTCTTTGGCGCAGGTATACCTTGAAGAATTGAACGATGACGCCCTGGAAACAACCATCACTAAGGCCATAGAGCGCAAAAATGAAGGATTTTGGCCAATGCAAGGCCACGGCAAGGAGGAGGAATTCTTTGCCATGGGTTCTAGTGAAGAAATAATTGAGGTTGTGGCAGCCCTTGAGTCATTGCCACAACAATATGGTAAGGTTCCACTCTCACTTTCAAATTCAGTTTCCACTAAGATGCTACCTTCTGTTGTTCAGGCACCATCGCTTGAACTTAAGCCGTTGCCGGACCATTTGAAGTATGTGTTTTTGGGAGAAGGCGAAACATTGCCCGTCATCATTTCATCAAGTCTCACGGCAATGGAGGAGGAGAAGCTTGTGAGGGTGCTGCGAGAGCACAAAACGGCCATAGGGTGGACTTTGGCCGACATTAAAGGAATAAGCCCTACCACATGCATGCACCGTATACTTCTTGAGGAGGGGACTAAGCCATCCCGAGAGGCTCAACGCCGTCTCAACCCTCCGATGATGGAAGTGGTGAAGAAGGAAATAATCAAGCTTTTGGATTGCGGAGTGATCTACCCTATCTCCGATAGCCGTTGGGTCTCTCCAGTTCAAGTCGTTCCCAAGAAGTCCGGAGTAACTGTTATCAAGAATGATGAGAATGAGCTCGTGCCTACACGCATTCAGACTGGATGACGGGTATGTATCGATTACCGGAAGCTAAATGCCATGACTAGGAAAGATCACTTTCCTTTGCCATTCATCGACCAGATGCTCGAAAGGTTAGCCGGTCATGCTTTTTACTGTTTTCTTGATGGATACTCTGGATATAACCAAATTGTGATAGCCCCGGATGATCAAGAGAAGACCACATTCACATGTCCCTTTGGAACATGTGCTTATCGTCGCATGCCATTTGGCTTATGCAACGCACCGGCCACTTTCCAAAGGTGTATGGTAAGTATATTTTCCGATTTTGTTGAAAAGATCATTGAGGTTTTCATGGATGATTTCAGTGTATTTGGGAGTTCATTTGATAATTGCTTAGATAATCTGACCTTAATTTTGAAACGATGTGTTGAAACTAACCTTGTCTTGAATTGGGAGAAATGTCATTTTATGGTGAAACAAGGTATAGTTTTAGGACATATTGTTTCAGAAAAAGGAATTGAAGTAGATAAATCAAAAATAGACCTTGTACGTCACTTACCCTCTCCTACTTCGGTTAGAGAGGTACGTTCGTTTCTTGGCCATGCAGGGTTCTATAGGCGTTTTATCAAGGACTTCTCCAAGATGTCCAACCCTCTTTGCCGATTGCTTCAAAAAGATGTGGCATTCAAGTTTGATGAAGAGTGTAATTCGGCATTTAACCAACTCAAGGAGAAGCTAGTCTCGGCCCCCATTATTGTACCTCCAGATTGGAGCCTTCCGTTCGAGCTCATGTGCGATGCATCCGACTATGCATTAGGAGCTGTTCTAGGACAAAGAAGAGACAAGCGGCCGCATGTCATATACTATGCCTCTCGGACTCTCAATGATGCCCAATTGAACTACTCCACGACGGAAAAAGAACTTCTAGCTGTGGTTTTTGCTTTAGATAAATTCCGTTCATATTTAATTGGTACTAAAGTAATCGTTTATTCTGATCATGCAGCTTTGAGGTACTTGCTCACGAAAAAGGAAGCAAAGCCGAGGCTTATCCGTTGGATTCTTCTTCTTCAAGAATTTGATATTGAAATCCGGGATAAGAAAGGAAGCGAGAATGTAGTGGCTGACCATTTAAGCCGAATGATCCACGAGGAGCATGAACATGCCGTACCTATCCCTGAAACTTTCCCCGATGAGCAGCTGCTATCCATTGAGGTAAGTGAACCATGGTATGCAGATTTAGTGAATTACTTGGTGGCTAAACAATTTCCAAATGAACTAAACAAGCACCAACGTGATAAGCTTAAAAATGATGCACGTTTCTATGTTTGGGATGACCCTTATTTGTGGAAGTATTGCTCAGATCAAATTGTACGTAGATGTGTGCATGATTCTGAATTTCACTCAATTCTAAGCTTTTGTCACACATATGCATGTGGTGGTCATTTTGGCACACAACGCACTGCCCTCAAGGTTCTAGAGTGTGGTTTTTATTGGCCGACTATATTTAAGGATGCTAGAACCTTTTGTATGTCTTGTGATCGTTGCCAACGAATGGGTAACATAGGTACCAAGGACCAAATGCCGCAAACCCCTGTCTTTAATGTTGAAATTTTTGATGTTTGGGGCATTGATTTCATGGGCCCTTTCCCTCCATCTTATGGTTTCACTTATATCTTGCTAGCCGTTGATTATGTTTCTAAATGGGTGGAAGCAAAAGCCACCCGTACTAACGATTCTAAGGTGGTTGCAGATTTCGTGAAAACTAACATTTTTGCTAGGTTTGGAATGCCGAGGGTAATCATAAGTGATGGAGGGTCTCACTTTTGCAATCGGACCATTGAGGCGTTGCTAAGAAAGTACCATGTCAACCATAAGGTCTCCACACCTTACCATCCTCAAACAAATGGCCAAGCCGAGGTGTCTAACCGAGAAATCAAACAAATTTTGGAGAAGACCGTTGGACCAACAAGGAGGGATTGGAGCTTACGTTTAGATGATGCACTGTGGGCATATCGTACGGCATACAAAACACCCATTGGGATGTCACCTTTTCGGCTCGTCTATGGTAAGCCATGTCATTTGCCCGTAGAGTTAGAACACAAGGCACATTGGGCCGTGAAGACTTTCAACATGGACATAGATGCAGCGGGAGTTCATAGGAAGCTCCAATTGAATGAACTTGAGGAGATTCGGAATGAAGCCTATGAGAATGCCCGGGTGTACAAAGCCAAGACCAAAGCATTCCATGATAAAATGATTCGAACCAAGACCTTCACAGTTGGGCAGAAAGTGTTACTTTTCAACTCTCGCCTACGTTTGTTTCCTGGTAAGTTGCGTTCTAAATGGATTGGCCCGTTTGTTGTTACTAACGTTTTACCTTATGGTGCAGTACAAATCAAAAGTTCAAGGACGCAGCAAGAATTCAAAGTGAATGGGCATCGATTGAAGCCCTATTACGAGACGTTTGAGGAGCATGTCGTGGAGGAGGTACCCCTCCATGCCGTGGAACCTAGTCAAGCTTAAACGGAGGTACCGTCCGGCTGCAAGACGTAAAAGAAAGCGCTACTTGGGAGGCAACCCATGCATTCAACAAAGGAAGACTTAGAAAGCACTCCAATTCCAGATTCCTAAAAACTCTTCTCTTTGTTGATATTTCGTTTCTGCCTTGTTAGGTTGTTTAGTTGTTATTGTTTGTTTGTTTATTAATTGTGTGAGTCTATGATTGTAACATTAAGAAAATGTTTTGTTTATTGATAGGCACTGCTAAACAAAGAAAGATGGAGCCTTCACAAAGGACGTTTACTTGAAGCCCCACTACTGGGAAAAACTCTCGGAACGGAAGGCATCGGAGCGGAAGGCGTCGGAGCGGAAGGCATCGGAGCGGGAGCATTCCAGGCCCCAATACTTGGCCAAACGCTGGACGAGCCAGGAAAAATGTGCCTCTGGAAGTAAGCCGAAAGCCTTTGACGGTCACTTTGACGGTCACTTTGCATTCGAACATTGGATTCTTGCAGCTCATCAAGCTTCCTCTTCATGCCCGTCGAATAGTTGTTTGCAAGCACATGCAAACTTCTATTCTCATACTTCAGCTGCTTGATCTCTTGCTTGAGACTTTCCACCTCAGCCATCAATGATTCCACCTGACGGGAGCGGGCAAGCAGGCGTTGGCCCATATTGGACACAGAGCTCGCACACTGAACACTAAGTGCGAGGGACTCTTGAACGGCCAACTCATCGGACCGTCCTGACAGCAGCCTACTATCTTTTGGAGTGAGGAGGTTCTTAGCTACTATTGTAGCTGTTGTGGCGTCCTGCATCACGGAGTCTTCACCTGTGAGAGGACCGTTAGAAGAAAAGAAAGAAGGGCGCCATACGTTACCTTGACGCGGCGCGCCCGTATCACTGCTAAGGCTCAATTCCAAGCTAAGGTTCGATGAGTTTGCCATTTTCAAAAGTGTTCAAAGAGAAGGGGAGGATGAAGTTAAAATTTCAAAGGGCCGGAGATGATTTTCAAGAATGGGAATTCTTCAGAGTGTGTTTGTTGTGGTGATCGATAGCTCTATAAAAAGCCAAGGCGACGCGTCCACCGATTCAAGAAGCCAGAATTTCCGGCGTAATTTAGGCGACGCTCGGCTTTTCAGAAGGCGCGTTCAACTTTGTCAAAAGATTTCTTCTTTTCAGACAACACGTGGAGGCCATAATCGCAACTACACATCTTTTGCCGACAAGCGCAAAGTTCGGCGACGCTTTCTCTGCTTTTCAGAAAACGCGTGCAGCTTTGTCAAAAGGAGCCGCATCTGCACTACCACGTGTCATTCAGAAAGCGAAGGGGCGTCGTTCAGAAATCGAAGGGGCGCCTGCTCAGAAATCGAAGAGGCGTATTCAAAGATCGAAGAGGCGCCACTATTTCAAAAAGACGGATTTGCGGGATCAAAACGTTTGTCGACAAGGGTAAAAAGTACCACCACTTGCTATTATCTCTATATATGTCGACCTTCATTTTGTTTTTGGCAAGGTAAAACCTGAAGAAAATGCCCAACTCTTCCTCACCTCTGAGGGAGCACTCCCAACAAAGCCTTTCGAAATACTCAATTCTTTCTTCTTCCCCAAAGATGATACCAGATGCCTGGAGTACAGATGACCCAGGAGGAAACGACGGATTGAAATACGCTGATTCATTCACCGCTTCTTCAAAAGCAAAGGTATCTCATATCATCAAGGTCAAAAGCAAAAGTATCTCATATCATGCTTTTTCCCTGTCTTTTTCTTTGTCCTTGTTCTTACTCGCATGGCAAAGTAAAAGAAGCAATCAGCCGGCACTTGGAGTCAGTCTTCCGATCTGGAGCCAACTGCCTGGAACCTATTCCTGATTGCTTACCTAGCGTTGCTCTCGAGTAGTCATCTTCAACGGTTGATACACTTCCAGAGAAGGGACCACTCCTGCACAGATTGAACAAAGAAACAGATAAAAGGGATAAGCTCAGACCTTCGGGGGAGACCAAAAGAACCATCCTGCTGCCCAGTTCAAGAAGTAGCACAAAGGAAAATCAACGATGGGCAGAAACCAGTTCAAGAGGAACCCCTGTGGAATCAACAACATCAAGCCTCAATGAAATCAACAAGGAGAAGATGGAATTTACATTCCACAACCAGATTTGCGTCTCTAAACTCTTCTCTTTGTTATTTACATTCTGCCATGTTTAGTATGTTTAAATGCTTTTTGTGTGTTTACTTATGCTTTGTATGATTTTAAGCTTAAAACATTGGGGACAATGTTTGATTTAAGTATGGGGGGGTAACTAATGTTGTTAATGCAAATTCGTGGGATTTTATCGCCCATAACTTCAAATGTTGTTCCTTACTGTTTTAAGGTGTTTTTAAGTTGTTTTAGAGTGTTTTAGTATGTTTTGTTTTTTATAACTCCGAAAATACCATAAAAATTTGAAAAAAAAAAAAAAAATTGTTTTGAAAAGCCTAAAAAGAGTGTTTTGAGTCGTTTTTGTGTGTTTGTGTCTTAGGGTACCTTCCAACACAATAACGAGGATTTGGTTTGTAATTGCATGACTGTTAAAAAGAGTTATAAACATGGATGAAAGTTTGATTTACTCTTGGTATATGCTTGGTTATGGTTATAATGTATGACTTCACATGCAATCATAAAAGAAAAATTCGTTTTTGTAACATGCTTGAAGGAAGGAA
The DNA here is from genome assembly GCF_041283825.1 of Pyrus communis. NCBI lineage: Eukaryota > Viridiplantae > Streptophyta > Magnoliopsida > Rosales > Rosaceae > Pyrus > Pyrus communis. Next base: position 18,811,473 of record NC_142574.1, read on the forward strand.
CTCAAACAAACGCTACAACCCTGAGAGACTTGAGCCTATAACGTTCTTTGGAGAGTATAATCTGTGATTTCTTGTTTTCTAAAGTCGTTGCATGATCTCATTATTCCTTGCTTGGTTACTACTTAGAATGCAATTGTATCATGATAGAACTAAATGCTAGAACTTATATTCGTTTCATTCAAAGCATGATATTGATTGCATAACATACAATAAGATGAAGTTGTTAGTCAAGCCAAAGCCAAAAAGCCTATCCCTTTTTCACATGTATTGTAGGATTACCCCTTTTGAGCCTTTTCAAGCTTATTTTCTTTGTTAACCCCTTGTTCTTAAAGGATAGTGAAGCATGACTTAGAATGAACTCCTTTTGATCAATATACTGCAGAAAATAAGTGTGGGGGAAGATAATAGGGCACGGCCAAAGAATGAAATAAAGAAAAAATTGTTGAAAAGAAAAAAAAAAAAAAAAAAAAAAAAAAAAAAAAAAAAAAAAAAAGTGAGAATGATCTCACAAGCATTGGTTATTGAAACTAGGGTCCAAAAGAGTGAATTTGACCCTAGTTGTTTCATGAATCTTCCCTTGTGTTTAAAAGTTGATTTCTGCCATTAAAAGTGAGTTTAAGTGTAAATTTCATTACTTCGCTTTCTATTACCTTTGTTTCACTTTACCTTTCTTTGTTAAACCATTACCCTTAGCCCTGTTACAACCCTCAACTTCTATCTTGATGTTATGTATTCAATATGTGGAGTTTGGAATTGATATGAGCTTATGGAATCACTGGTTCTCATTCTAAGTAGTAACATTCCATTCATGAGATCATATACATGTTAATAATTCCAGAAAATGCTTTCCTTGTTATAACATATGTGAGTGTTCGTCTACATGTTTACATCAATCTTCTCACATATACCTAGTGTAGGGAGTGTAGTCAGAAAATCTGTGTGAAAAACGAGTGCATATCTTGTAAAGATTTGAGCAAATTCTCTAAGGCATGTTACTACATTCAAAACATGGTTTTAAATGCTTAATTGTGAAATAATATGTGGTGACTATGAGTAAGAATGTACTTAAGTGTAAAGATGACTAAAATCTGTGGGAATGATGATTTTTAACGTGTCATGTGCATTGGAAATCCCTAAGACGGTTGTTGGAAGGTTTAGGTTGTGTTTTCCTTGTTTTGTTTCGTTTGGTTTTGTTTTGTTTTTCTTTCTGTTTTGCTCGAGGACTAGCAAAAGATAAGTGTGGGGGTATTTGATAGGAGCATATTCATGCGACTTAAATGGCTTGTTCTCATGCATTTACGTTATGTTTCTCTAGTTATTTTAGTCCTTTATGCTTCTTTTGTGTGTTTTCAGGTTCTAAGGGCAAGGTATGCAAAAGGATGCCTCTTGGAGCCTTTTGGAGCAAATTAGAGATTGGAATGGATATCATATGCTTGGAGCCAAGAGGATGGATGAAATTAAAGACTTGAAGTAGGAAAGTTAAATCCTAAAAGACCTCATGTTTAAGCATCATTGAAGACTCCTACGCATTTTAGAACACAAAAACAACATTCCTTGCAACCTTAGGACATTGTCGTGTGTTTCCTTGTGTCTACCTTCCTTGTCATGCAAGGAAGGGCTTTGTTCCCTATTTTAAACACTTAAAGCATTCATTTATCATATCATTCACTTATCACTTCCATTCACTTATCACATATCATTCATTTATCACTTAACAAACCATTCACTTATCACTTCCATTCACTTATCACTCACCACATATTATCCATTCACTTATCACATATCATTCATTTATCACTTAACATATCATTCATTTATCACTTAACATATCATACACTTATCATAATCATTCACTTATTCTTTCATCATTCAACCACCAATTCAACACATGCATCTTCAAACATATCAACCCTACAAGCACATGCTCCCCCTAATCCCTTGCCGTGCCTTCCTCAACCATTTCAACCACATTCTTCCACTTTGTCTCTCATCATTTCAGCCACATTTCTAACTCACATGCATCACATTCATTTCCAAATAACAATCACTTCAAATGCCATGCATTCACATGCATTTACACCACCAAAAACCCTTTGCCGTGGGCTTTCAATGCCTTTCCAGCTTTCCCTTTTATTTTCCAGCTTTCATTCTTCACAATTTCAGCCATTACACATGCATTTCAAACCTTTCAACACCCTTTAATCATCTCCCTTTAAGTTATGATTTTATTTCCTAACCCTACATGCATTATTTATTAGCATCTTCACATGCATTCACACACACTTCACACAAACAAACACCCTTGTTGCCGTGAGTTCCCTACCTTTTCAGCATTCCATTTCATCATTTCACCAACAATTCAGCCACATTCCACATGCATAACCAACCTAGTGTCACTCCCATTCATTCCCTTTAATTATTTAGCCATTATCATACATTTTTTCTCCCATAAACAACCCAACAATGCCGTGAGTTCCCACTCCCATTTCCAGCTTTCCATAACTTTTCCTAGTTGTTTTATTACATACATTCCCCCTTCATTATTCCAAACACATGCACCCATAATCATTCATCCCCTCCTAGCTGCAATATTCCCTCTTTTGTTCCCCCCATTTCACCTATAAATAAGCATCCAACACTCCTCAAAATTCATTCACTCTTCCATACAAATTTCAGTCACAAACACCAAGCAACAAACCCCTTGTTGCCGTGGGTTCTCTTCATTTCCAGCATCATTTCCTTCTATTTCCACCACTTCCCAACCCTCCAAACCACTCCTCATCCATTTCCATAATCCCCCAAACCTCACCTTAGACCTTGTGCTACAACAACGAGGAAGAAAAGAGTGCCTAAACGTTCATACAATTCAAGTTTGAGTTGTTGGAATGTTTAGGTGTTTCTTTGATTTCAAAGTTTAAATTTAATTCTCTTTGTTTTGTACGTATAAGAGTGGAAGAGAAGAGTGCCTAAACGTTCATACAATTCACGTTTGAGTTGTTGGAATGTTTAGGGGTTTCTTTGATTTCAAACTTATGAGGAACTAAACCCCCTTTAGCTAGGGGGTGATTCGAAACTATGTTTATATTTGCAATATGAATTGATTACTTTTGGTTGGAATTTCATAAGTTGTGGATTCAATTCGTTTAACTGTTTGATTGATAACGTATTTATGTATGTTCATTGAGATTGCAAGCTTAATTTTCATGCATGAATATGACGCTTATAAACAATCGCGTTAAACGAATTCTTGGCATAAGTTTCATGCGTATTCCATAGTAACGAATGCCTCGTCAATGTTTATGATTTCCGTTGGACTTAATGATCTTTGTTGAATGTCTCTATCATGCGTATTCCATAGTTAGGGACTTTGATTAAGAATAATTTGGTTGTAATGCGTATTCCATTCAATCCAATGAATCTAGGGAAATCTGAAAGTTAATTTAAGCGAACCTAATTAACTTGGAGCATTGAGTTTCATAATTTATCGAAAGACCAACCGAAAATCAATCTTGTATTGCAAGTGTAACATGTGTGGAGAAGAACCCCTTGGCTATTCCATCATCCATATTTTCATCACATTCATATTTACGTTTATTCGTTTTACAATTTGCTTAGTTTATTAACTTGTTTTGTTATTTCAATTTTCGTCAAATCAAACTTCCCCCCCTTATTTTGTTAAGTCTTAATCATTTGATTTGTCTTATTTTATGTTTTTAAAGTATTTGGAGTCTTTTGAACTTGTTTTGAGTCTTTTAAGTTTGTCTTAGTGTTTTAAAAGTTAGTTTTATTTATTTAAGTCAAGTGTTTAGCATCCCTAGTTAATCCCCGGTTAGAACGATCCCTACTTACATCATTACTACAATTGTCACAAATAGGGTTTAGTTTGTGTGCGTATAAATGTCGCATCATCCACTGCATCAAGATCATCTCCTTGGGAATCTCTGTATCATCGAGCACCAAACTACAATTTTTTTCCTCAAAGTTGGATCCCAAGAGTAAGGCATGTGTATTCCTAGGCTCCAGTTTGAATCATAAAAGTTACAAGTGCCTTAATCCTGCAACCAACAAAATGCATATCTCCAGGCACGTTCTATTCGATGAATCAAGCTTCCCATTTCACCATATATCAACCTCTTCACCTACTTCTCCAAATTTAAAACTAGTTCAAGATCAACCATTTCATCCATCTTTACCTTTACATTTACTTCTTCTCTTGCACCTGTTCATACCAATTTAACCTCACCTCATTCATCTTCCTCTATTCAACCTACCAATTCACCTGTCAATTCCACCAATATAACTTCAAGCTCTTCAATGGCAATCTCACAACCCATCACCACCAACCTTATCCAACCCATTAACACTCATTCAACGCAAACAAGGTCCAAGTCTAGCATTTTCAAGCCTAAAGCCCTTACTACCACTAAACACATCCTACCCTCTCAACTCTCAGTGGATTATATACCTACAACTTACCTTCAAGCTTCAAAGTTCTCTCATTGGAGCCAAGCAATCCAAGAAGAAGTCAATGCCCTTATCAACATTAGCACATGGTCTCTTGTCCCTAAGTCTTGATCACAGAATATTATAGGATGCAAATGGGTTTTCAAATCAAGAGAAAGCCCGATGGAACTACAGACAGGTACAAAGCCCCGCTAGTTGTAAAGGGATTCAATCAACAGGAAGGTCTAAACTACATTGAAACCTTCAATCCCGTAGTCAAACTAGTTACTATTAAGCTTCTACTCACTATTGGAGCTTAATATGATTGGTTTTTAAACCAACTCGATGTCGGCAATGCCTTTTTACATGGTATACTTACTGAACCAGTTTTCATGTAACAGGCTCCTAGTTTTGAAGATTCAACTAAGCCATTTCATGTCTGTCAGTTGCATAAATCCTTGTACGGTTTAAAACAATCTCCAAGAGCTTGGTATGAGAAGCTTTATGGTGCTCTTCACTCTCTTGGCTTTGTAGGCTCTAACAGTAACCGTTCTCTATTTATCAAAAAGGTTCCAGATGTGGTTTTCATCCTATTCTATGTTTATGACATTTTGGTCACATGTCCCAATTCTGCAGCCTGTCAAAAAGTGATTCAGCAACTTAGCTCCACGTTTCCAATCAAAGATCTTGGACCTCTACATTATTTTCTTGGACTTGAAGTTAAAAGATCATCATCAGGCATATTCATATCTCAGACCAATATATCTTGGACCTATTATCCAAAGCCAACATGACTGGGGCCAAACCTTGCGGTACACCACTCAACATCTCTAAACTTGATCATGAATCTCCATTACTTGAAAATATTTCTGAGTATCATTCATTAGTTGGTGTTCTTCAATATCTTACATGGACAAGACCAAATTTCAGTTTTACAATCAACCTTGTATGCCAATTCATGCATAACCCAATAATTTCACACTTTCAGGCAGTTAAGCGAATCCTAAGGTACCTTAAGGGTTCTATTGATCTTGGTTTATGGTTCTCCTCCAAGTGTTCCACCACTCCCACCATCACAGCTTTCTTAGATGCTGATTAGGCCGATTGTGCTCTAGATAGAAGATCAACAGGAGGTTATTGTGTTTTTCTGGGAAATTCATTGATTCGTTGAAGTGCTAAGAAGCAACCAACTATAGCACGATCTTCCACAAAGGCAGAGTACAGATCTCTTGCCAGCACTGCGTTTGAGATTACCTAGATATGCAAACTGTTGGTTGATATTGGCTATTGATTGCCTAGTTCTCCTCAACTTTGGTGTGACAACATTTCTGCCATATCCCTTGCCAAGAACCCTATTTTTCCATGCTCGGAGAAAGCATGTGGAAATAGACTATCATCATATTCGGGAAAAAGTCTTGGCAAAACAGATTTATGTGCATTTTATTTGTACTTAGGATCAGGTGGCTGACATTTGTGCCAAGTCTCTTTCCAAGTCAAGATTCATGTTCCTCCGTGATAAACTTCGACTTCAAGTCCCTCAGTTTAGTTTGAGGGGGGATATAAAGGGCAATATTGTAACTACACCATCTAGAGATATTACTTAATGGTTAAGAAATCTGTTAGTTTGTTGTGTTTGTTTTCCTTAGTAGTTACAAGATACTTGTATATAAATACTAAAAGTGTAACATTATTCCCTTATGAAATGAAATCATATTTTATCAAATACTAGCAATTTCAATTCTTGGGTAGCAAAAAGTTAGGCTACATCTAGCCCCATATAGAGCCCAGAAACTTGTCAACACAAAGTGACTAGTGAAATAATCAGAACGTACACAAATGCGCGTATTCATAAAATTTATCACAAATCACTATCAGCTCATGAACCAATTTCTCGAGGCAGTACATCACCAAGTGGGACTAAATTATCATCATCAAGTACTTTATTTAAAACACAGGTTAGTTTTCTCAGATTTTCTGAAGAATACTAAAGCTTTTCAATTTTGGTTGTGATTCCTTACTAGAATACTGATTCTTAATCACATTGCTACCAATCGATGATTTTACTGAAGAAAGCTCTGACTTGGCTCAGAAAATAGACCCACCAAGTATTACATATGGAGGAAGGAGGATGAGGAGAGAAGCCTTTGATATGGCTGCGACAGAGAAGAAAGACGACGTTGGAGGAGGGGAAATTGGTGGAGTAAGTGGAATTGAAGAGGCAGTCGAGGAAGGGTTTGGAAGATGAGGTGAGGAATGAGAGGTGTGGTAAGGAAGATAGAGAATTTTACTCTATGCATTTTCTCTATGCGTCTTCTCTCTAATGGATCTTCTCAGGGTGCCTTGTCGTTTATTGGTTGATTGGAAAAATTGTTGTATTATTCTCTCTTCCATGCATATTCTATTTTCTCACATTTGTTGAAAAAGAAATCAGCTGGTGGTTTGTTTGGCAAACTATGGTGTTGATCATGTTGGGGTTCAATGGTGAGATTCTTGTCCATTGTGTCCAGTTATGGGTTTTGCTATAATCTTGTAGGACTTCCAAATTTTCATTTCTCTTAGGAGTTGTCTTAATTGTTTTTTGTTTCTAATAGTTTTTTACCTTTTTGTTAGGCTATTATTTCATGTCCCCTTTAGCTTATTGTATATTTATTTTTTTCTTCTTTAATATATTCACAATAATTCTACGATAGCAATATTGTTGTGGAAGTGATATTGTTCTTTTAAATATAAGAAATAGGAGTGATAAGTATGATAGGTTTCTGTTAGAAGTTGAATGGCTTCAATCTAATTATGCTTGTAAAAATTTTGGTGAAAATTATGTTTGTAATTCGCATATTGAACAGCTAATTAGTTTGCAGAGGAAAATTTTCTCCACGGAAAACCAAATACAAAATTTTGAAATTTTGGAGGGAGTAAGAAATGAAGGAGAAGTAAAGGGCAATCGTTTGATGTTCCATGGCTATTGAAAAGCATGGGCAACAATGACAAATACTTATCTCATTAAGTGACATCAGCTGTATGAATCTTAAAACGTCACTGCGCTCGATTTTGCGTCAAGTCTTCTGTTAGCTCCAACTTCTCCATCTCTTTTCTTAAAGTCAATATTCCAAGTTTTCATAAGTCTTCCCCTACTCATTTTGCCCTATGATAAAAGAAAATAAATCAAGGTGTATGGAGGAAGAAATTAGAGAAAATTAAAGACAAATTTGAATTATGTTTTCATTTTGTTGATTTTAAAAAATAAGGGTAAATTACATTTTACCCCCCCCTTAGATTTGACTACAATTGTAACCTCATACAATATCTTTAAAATATTTCAATTTTATACACAAACTTTTATTTTGTTGCAATTTCATATGTCATTTAGTTAAATCGTTAATTTGACTGTTATGTGATGACGTAACAAATATATGACCCACATATTTGATGACGTGGCATAAAAAAATTGATTATCAAACATCAATTTAAACAAAAAATTAGGCCACACGCCAATCTTCCCCCACACCACTGCCCCATTACTCCCTACTACCAACTTAGCCCATACACCACATGCTGCCCTATTACAACCCACAACACCAGATGCCCAATTACAACCCACTCATACCTCTTCCCGTCCCCATGTCCCTCCATCATATTAAGGACTATGTTTGCTTGCAGGTGACTCTGCCACCATATCCATCCTCAACTTCGCAGCCCGATTCAGTAAAAAGTACCTGGTATCCCATTTGTTACTATTTTGTAAAAGGTACATGGTATCCCATTTGTAACTATCTTTCTTACTACTGTTTATCTCACAATCGTCTTTCATATATCTACTCCGTCAGTTGGTGTGTGGAGCCATCTTTCATATATCTACTCTGTTAGTCGGTGTGTTCAACCATTTTTTTTTGCAGAGGCTGTGAGTGATCTTAATTGGCACCGTGTCATGGACAAGGAACTTGGTGCTTTACATGCCAACCGTACTTGGACCTTGACTACAAGCCCCCCTAGGGAAAAGTTCCTATTGCTTGTAAGTGGGTGTACAAACTTAAGCATAATTTTGATGGTTCCATTGAACGCTACAAAGGTCGTTTGGTTGCTAAGGGTTATACGTAGGTTGAAGGTATTGGTTACCATGATACCTTTTCTCTCACTGCTAAGATGATCACTGTGTGTTGTCTCTTCGCCTTTGCCTTTAGTCAATGTTGGTCCCTTCATCAACTAGATGTTAATAATGCTTTCTTGCATGGTGATTTAAATGGGGAAATTTATATGTCTATTCCCCCTGGTCTTCGGCGTTAGGGGAAGAACCTTGTATGTCGCCTCCACAAATCCCTTTATGGTCTCAAGTAGGCTTATCACCAGTGGTTTGCCAAATTTTCTTATGCATTTCTTTTTGCTGGTTTCAAACAATCCAAAGCTAACTATTCACTGTTTACGAAAAAGTCAGGTACCTATTCACAACTTTGCTCATTTATATGGATGATATTGTGATTAGAGGCAATGACATGGCTATAATTGATTCTAAGAAATCTTCTTTCCCCAATCACTTCCAGATTAATGATCTTGGTGATTTGAAATATTTTCCGGGCATTGAGGTTTCTCGATCCAAAAGTGGCATTTACATTTCACAACGTAATATATGCATTAGAGATTCTCAAGGATTATGGGAGCAAGACCCATTGTATTTCCTATGGATGATACAAAATTGTCCGACAAAGGGGAACTCCTCAAAGATCTTGAAAAGTATCAATGTCTAGTAAGACGATTAATTTATCTCACAATAACCCGGCCGGATATTACCTATCCTATACATGTTCTAAGTTGTTTCATGCATGACCCACAAAATTCCTCATATGGATGTTGCGCTTCGTGTTGTTCGTTATTTGAAATCTACTCCAGGTCAAGGCTTATTATTTAGCTCTAACAATCTAATAAAGTTAACAATTATTTGTGATTTCGATTAGGCGGGTTGTCCTATTACTCACTGCTTCACTATTGGCTACTGTGTTTTTTGGGGAGATTCTTTGATTTCAAGGCCAACAAAGCCATAGAAAATTGTTTCACTTAGGACAAGTACCCCATTCCCTTGATAGATAATCTCCTAGATGAATTATATGGGGCACAGTACTTCTCCAAGTTAGATATAAGGTCTAGATATCACCAAATCTTGATGAACTCAGAAGATGTGGAAAAAATAGCTTTTAGAACTCATGAAGGGCATTATGAGTTCCTTGTGATGCCTTTTGGGCTCACCAATGCACCAGCCACTTTTCAAAGTCTTATGAATGATTTGTTCAAGCCATATCTCAGAAAATTTATGTTAGTTTTCTTTGATGATATTCTGATATATAGCAGGACTTGGGAAGACCACTTGACTCACTTGCAGCTTATATTGGGAATTCTTAGAGATAACCAACTCTATCTCAAGAAATCAAAATGTTCATTTGGACAAGCTTCTATAGAGTATTTAGGGAGTATTGTATCCCGTGATGGTGTAGTTGCAGACCCTTCCAAGTTGCAAACAATTTAGGAATAGCCTACCCCCAGAAATGTTAAAGAGTTAAGAGGGTTTTTGGGACTCATTGGTTACTGCAGGAAATTTATGCTAGGATATAGGAAGATATGTCAACCTTTGTACAAACTAACAAGGAAGGATGAGTTTGAGTGGAATTCAGATGCTACATTGGCTTTTGAATAACTCAAGTCTATTATGGTTTCACCACAGGTTCTCACTCTTTTAGATTTCTCTAAAACTTTTGAGTTAGAATGTGATGCATCTGGATGTGGTATTGGTGCTGTGTTACATCAATCACGGAGACCTAGAGCTTTCACTAGCCAATCTATAAGTCCCAGAAATCAAGCTCTCTCTACATATGAGAGAGAGTTGATTGCCATAATACATGCTGTGAAGAGATGGCAAAACTATCTCTAGGGAAGACACTTTATCATCAAGACTGATCATAATAGTCTCAAATATTTCCTAAACCAAAGGGCAAATACTCATTTCCAACAAAAATGGGTGTCAAAACTGTTGGGGTATGACTATGAAATCCAATACAAACAAGGGCATCAAAATGTAGTTTCTGATGCACTCTCTAAAGTTCAAAGGACACCTCAATTACATGAATCTTCTATTTCTGTAGAAGACATGGACACGGAGTGTACTGCTATATCATATCGATACTTTGGATGGATGGATGAGCTTAGAATGAGTAATAAGCAAGATGAGTGGATTGTTGAGAAAAAGAAAGAAGTGATTCAAGCTATCCAAGATGGCTCTGGAAGTTCAACATTAGGCAAGTATTCTATTGACAATGGATTTATGTGCTACAAACAAAGAATGGTTTTAAGTTCTTCCTCTGATTGGAAAACTAAAATCATTGAGGATCATCATTCAACTCCTGCATCTGGGCACCAATGGGTCTTAAAAACTTACTAGAGAATTAAGAAGAGTTTCTATTGGCAGGGAATGCAAAACGACATCAAGAAGTTTGTTGTTGAGTGTCAACTTTGTCAACAAAACAAATTTGAAACTATCTCACCCCCTGGATTGCTTCCTCATAGGGTATGGGTTAACATTAGCATGGACTTTCTAGTAGGCTTGCTTAATTGTAAGGGAACAACTGTGATATTAGTGGTGGTTGACAAGCTCTCAAAATATGCTCATTTTGTACCCTTGTCACACCCCTACACTGCCACTGTAGTAGCACATCTATTTGTAGATCACGTATTCACATTGCATGGGATGCCTAATTCTATTGTCAGTGATAAAGACCACATTTTCATTAATGCATTTTGGAAAGAACTGTTTAAATTGCAAAACTCAAAGTTGTGCATGAGCTCAAGGTATCACCTACAAAGTGATGGCTAGACTAAGGGGATGAATAGATGCCTGGAAACCTATCTCAAATGCTTTGTGAAAGGTCAACCAAAGCAGTGGGTTTAATGGCTCTTTTGGGTTGAATGGTGCTTCAATACTTCTTGTCACACCTCCTCCAAATATACTCCATTTGAGCTAGTCTATGGATACCCACCACCCCACATAATCCCTTATAGATGGGCACTACAAGAGTTGATACAGTAGAGCAAAGGTTACTTGAAAGAGATAGGATCTTATCTGTGCTAGAAACTAACTTGAAGCTGGCTCATAATATGATGAAACAGTACAGTGACAAGAAAAGGACATAGAGACATTTCAGAATTGGTGATTTTGTTTACTTGAAGCTGATACCATACCAGTTGCAAACCTTAGCACCTCACAATTATCACAAGCTACAACCTAGGTACTATCGGCCCTATGAAGTACTTAAGAAGATTGGTGATGTGGCTTACAAGCTTAAAATGCCATTGGGGACTAAGATACATCTGGTGTTTCATGTGAGTTGTCTTAAGAAACAATTGGGTGATCACACTAATGCTCAAACTATTTTGCCTCAGGTTATGAAAGATGGCTTGGCTCAAAATAGTCCCAAAGCTGTGATAACTAGGAGAATTTACTAGAAGGGAGCCTCTGTAGGTGTGCAAATTTTGGTGTAGTGGCAAGATCAAGAGGAGGATAATGTTACTTAGGAGGACTTCGATGCATTCCAGGCCAAGTTTCCTGAATTTTCTCTTTGAACCTTGTGGACAAGGTTTTCTTAAGGAGGGAGTGTTGTTATGAATTTCATATCTGTGATTACTTTGATCACAAGAATAATAATTAGCTATAGTTAAAAGGTTAAATTGTAAGAGATTTGGGACTGAATTGTAATGATCTGGAATCCTTGGTTTAATTGCAATAGGCCAAGTATTGTAGGGAGTTATTTCAATAAGTTTGTTGAAGTTGTACAACTGGCAATCATACACTGGATTGCTAAGGAGTTATTTCAATAAGTTTGTAGAAGTTGTACAGCTGGCAATCACACACTAGATTGCTAGCTAGTGGTATATATATCTCTCAACACTCATTGTAACGTTTAGATTTGAATTAATAGAAAGAATATCCCAACTCCGACTTCTTCTTCTCTATTGCATTGCCGCCATAACTGCTTAGCCTAGGTTGATTTCCAGCTAAGGATTGTGATTCTAATACTTGCACGACCCACAAACTTTCTAGCAAAGGCGAAGCATCTTCGAAGGTGTGTGCGTGTACCGAAACTACAACGTACCCAAGAGGCAGAGATTGGATTGGCCAAGTTGGGGATTGGAGGTGTTTGGTCCTCGAGAAAGAGTGGAGATTTTTAATGTGAAAATTGTGAGAGATATAGAAGATAAAAATATTAAATAGTTAGCAATTAAAGATTATAAATTAAAAAATAAAATAAATTATTATATTAAATTCACTCTCATACATTTTTTAGTCATTTAACATAGTTACAGCAGGATTCAAAGAAGTAAATGCAAGAAGTTTCGAGTCACGTTCAATAAAGCTATGTCTTCCTCACAAAGCCTAGCCGCTCTCTCTATTCTCTCTTGCACATAACCCATCTTTCCCTGCTTTTGCCGCCGATAACTTCCTTTGGTTGGGGTCGCCAAGCACTCTCCCTCTTTTTCTTCTCCTTTTATGTCTTTTTGTCTGTGTCCTTCCCTGCCGCTACCTATGGTTGTCGGTTTGTGAGGTCACATTCTCAGTGTCTTTCGCCGTTATTCGGGCCTTTTTTTCACTGGCTTTAGCTATGATTTTCCCGTTTTGCTGCATTACTTTTCTTCTCATCCTTCCTTCTGCCCATGTTTCACAATCTAAGCCAAGTTTTACAACTTTTTCCTCTCGCATCCATCTCCCCCCTTTTCCTTTATCGACACCTCCATCTGTGACCTCTCCATTACCTCCCTTTTATACTTACCAAAAATCAGATATTTGAGTTTTGGACTCAATTTGAGATGTAGATCTCTACCCCACTACCCTTTGCTTTACCGGCATGATGGAAAATTTGGCCAAAGTGTTATGCGGCCTTTGTCATAGTAAAAGTGTTTTACACATCCCCTTGGCCCTCCCTACCCCTATGTTATGTCAACTTGGTTCTTTTCCTGCAAATGTGGTGGTTAGTAGGACATATCTAGATAGCTTGGTCGGTTCTAGCACTCCGAGATCTGATTTTTGCTGTAGATTTTCCTCCTTTGTTTTGGTTAATTTTGTTGTGCTTGACTCTCTGCGGATCCTCCTTCACTCTAGTTTCTACATGGCTGTCACTCTGGTGGTTACTGGTGAGAGATTGGCAGCGGCAGGCTGCTTCTTCAAGATGGATTTTAGGTTGTTTTGTCTTTGGCATCTATTTTCGATTTTTAGGCCTTTGTCGTTGTGGTTTTGGGCCTCCCATTGTTTATCTTGGGTTGTTGGTTGGCTTTGTATTTTGTGTTAAAATTTTAATGAACTCTAACTTTTCATCCAAAAAAAAAACATAGTTACAACAGTTTTATATAAAATTTTACTAAACAATAACTGCCTTTCTTTTTTTTGTTACATGGGCTTTAACAAAAGAAATTACCAAAATTATCATTGATTGTTGATATTAGCGTATACAAAATTATGGTATCATTTGTTATAATAAATTTGTTATAATAAATTATTATAATAAATTCGCATTTATTATATATTAGCGTATACAAAATTATCATTGATTGTTGATATTTATCCAACATTATGGTATCATTTGCCTTTTGCCTTTCGGCCTCCTCAATCCTTAATGTCTTCACTTCGCATCTCTAATTTCTTGATTGTTTTCAAGGATTTCATCTCAACTGCCATGGCTTCTCCTTCTGATTCATCATCTCAGCATGAATCGCTTCGAAATCAAGTACCAAATTCCTCTTCTCCAAACCCTAATTTCACAAATTCGTCGAATTCGTATGCATCTCTTACGATTCAAAACTGGAAGCATGGTTCCAATCAAGCTCAAATGATCCAATTATCTTCCATCGCATGCACTATTTACACCGATTCTCCATCGTTACAAGCTTCTTGGAACGTTGATGGAACTGAGTTGTATCTACCGCATTTTCTCCCAGATTGCTCCATTAATCCTACTTTTGAAATCTAGTATGAGAAATCAGAATCTTCTGATCTGGTTGAATTATACATTTTATGAAGATGTAATTCCCTTTTCCGTTGGTGTATCTTCTTCTCGAGATCTTTGGATCAAGCTTGAGCAACATTTTCGTGGTGTTTCTGATGCTCATATTCACCAGCTTTGATCTCATCTCTAAGCCATACAGAAAGGCTCTCAATCTATGCCAGATTATCTGGAACAGTTGAAAGAAATCTATGATTCTCTCTTTGCTACTGGAGCATCGATCTCATATCATAATTTAATGATGGCAACACTGCCTGGTCTACCAGATAAGTTCAATTCGTTCGTTGATTCACTTATGATTTGCCTTTCATCCACTTATGTGGATGAACTACATGGACTTATTCTCACCAAAGAACTCTTCATGTCTCGTCGCAAGAAGATCTCATCTAATACTGAACCGTTTCAGGCGTTTTCTGTGGAGTCCTAAGCACCTTTATTTCCCACTCCACCACCTCAAGCATTTGCCACTTAAAATCAATTCTCACATCCAAATTCTTCTCGATTTCACTCTAATCGTGGAAGAAAAAACAATCGAAGATATCAATTCAACAACAACAATCATTTCCATCACAATCGTGGTTCTCGGGGCAATTTTCATGGAAATTCTGCAAATTGAGGTCAGAATCAAGGGTTTCATGGTTCTAGTTTCTCTGGAAATCATATCATCCATCAGATTTTTGGTTCAACAAGTCATGAGTGATGCGAGAATTATACGCGCATAAATTAAACCCTCGTTTGACAATTGTAGTAGAATGGATAAGTGAGGGATCGTTCTAGACCGGGGATTAGGAGGGCTTGCTAAAACCTTCTAAATTGACTTAAAAACATAAAAACTAAATTAAAACAGATTTAAGACACTTGGGAACAAGGAAAAATAAAAAAGGGGGTTCTAGTTTTGACGAAGTTGAAATAAACAAACAAAATGCAAAAATGGACAGATTGTAAACAAGTGTTGTGAAACAAGATGGTTGGTGAATTAGCTAGAGGTTCTTTCTCCACACATGATATTTATGCATATGAATCAATTTCCAGTTATTCCTTCATTGAATTATGAACGACAATGCCCCAAATTAACCGTGACATCACTAGTTAACCCTCAGATTTTCCTTATATTATTGGATTGGATGGCATCATTCGACAACCCAAAACATTCTCAAAAGTTCCCTACATGTCATCATAATAGAGATACAATCGAAGATCATTAAGAATAATGAAAACCATAAGCATTGACAAAGCATTTGCAACTATGACATCATGTTACTCATGCTAAGAATTAAACTTAACGCGATCGTGACAAGCGACCTTCACTACTTTCAAGTATAAGTTAGTAACGATTATGTGAAACCTTCTTAAACTTTAGCCACATATTCATGCATGCTAATTAAGTGTCGACCCTCAATCAACAAACACAAATAAGTTAATCATCAAATAGTTAAGCCAATTGCATTCACGAATCAAGAGTTCATAACCGGAATTCATCAATTCATATCACATAAATAATCATGGTATTGAAATCACCCCTAGCCAAAAAGGGTTTAGTTCCTCATAACTTTGAAATCAAAGAAACACCTAAACATTCCAACAACTCAACTTGAATTGTATGAACGTTTAGGCACTCTTCTCTTCCAATCCTTATACGTACAAAACAAAGAGAATTGAATTTAAACTTTGAAATCAAAGAAACACCCAAACATTCCAACAACTCAACTTGAATTGTATGAACGTTTAGGCCCTCTTATCTTCCTCGTTGTTGTAGCACAAGGTCTAAGGTGAGGTTTGGGGGATTATGGAAATGGATGAGGAGTGGTTTGGAGGGTTGGGAAGTGGTGGAAATAGAAGGGAATGATGCTGGAAATGAAGTGGGACTCACGGCAAAGAAGGAATGGAAGTGTTTGTGGTGTGTTGTGTATGAAAATGAGATGATGACTTGAATGAATGAATGCAAGGGTATTTATAGGAGTAGTGGAGGGAACATATGGCTATGTCATTTGTAGGTGAAGTAGGTGGATGTTGTAGGTGAAGTAGGTGGATGTTTTAGGTGAGTAGGTGGATGTTGTAGGTGAAGTAGGTGGATGTTGTAGGTGAAGTAGGTGGATGTTGTAGGTGAAGTAGGTGGATGTTGTAGGTGATTATGAGTGATAAGTGATAAGTGTATGATATGTTAAGTGATAAGTGAATGATTATGATAAGTGATAAATGAATGTATGATATGATAAGTGGTGAATGATAAGTGATAAGTGGTGATGATATGTGATAAGTAATGAGTGGTGATGATAAGTATGGAGCATGTGAATTAACTAATGAAGGAAATGCATGTGCAATGACAATGTGTTAGAATGGATGTGTGTTATGCATGGCATGATTGGGATTAGGAAAGGTTTTAAATGTCCTAAAACTAAAGAGAACAAGGTTCCAACACTTTGGTCTTCAATTAGGTCTTCAATTTCGTCCAACACTTTGGCTCCAAGCATAAGCTATCCATCCTTAGCCCAAAAGTGCTCCAAAAGTCTCCAAAATGCATCTTTTTGCTCCTTTAGCCCTTTGGACCTATAAACACACGAAAATAGCTTAAAGTACTAAAATAACTAAAGAAACATAACGTAAATGCACGAGAACAAGCCATTTAAGTCGCATGAATATGCTCCTATCAAATACCCCCACACTTAGTTTTTGCTAGTCCTCGAGCAAAACAAAACAAAAGAAACCAAAAACAAAACAAAACGAACAAAACACAACCTACACCTTCCAACAATCGTCTCAGATTTCCAATGCACATGACAAGTTAAAAATCATTAGTCCCATAGATTTTTAGCCATCTTTACAGTTAAGTACATTCTTAATCATAGTCACCACATACTAGTTCACAATTAAGCATTTAAAACACATTTCGAAAGTAGTAACATGCCTTTAGAGAATTTCCTCAATTCCTTACTAGAATGCACTCTATTTTCACACAGATTTTCTGACTACACACCCTACACTAGTTATATGTGAGAGATTGATGTAAACATGTAGACGAACACTCACATATGTTATAATAAGGAAAGCATTTTCTGGAGTTAATAAGCATGTTTAGATATGATCTCATGAATGGAATGCTACTACTTAGACGCGAGAACCAGTGACACCATAAGCTCATACCAAGTTCAAACTCCACAATTGAAATACATAACACTCAAGATAGAAGTCAAGGGTTGTAACGGGGCTAAAGGTGTTTGGCTAACAAAGAAAGGTGAAGGATAAACAAACATTCTTAAAGCAATAGTGAGCAAAGTATTTGAATTAGGCACTTAGAATTCCCTTTAGAACGCAAAAATCAACTTTGAACACCCAAGGGAAAGTCACACAAAACTTAGGGCCATATTCAACTTTTTGGACCCTTTCTTCAACCATCAACGCTCGTGAGTTCATTCTTACTTATTTTCACTCCTTTTTTCTTTTTCTTTTTCTTTTGTTGTTCAATTCAACTAGTTTCTTAATTAGTTAGACATAAGCAATGCCTTTCTTCAAGGGGATTTGAAAGAAAAAGTGTTCATGGTACAACCTCTTGGGTTTCAAGATCCATCTCTTCCTAATCATGTGTGTAAGCTTAAGAAATCTTTATATGGTCTTAAACAAGCCCCTAGTGCCTGGTTTGATAAGTTGTTTCAAGCACTTAAATCTCTTGGCTTTACTCAATCAGCTTCATATGCTTCTTTGTTTGTTCTTAAAGTCCCAACCTTGATCATTGTACTGGTTTATGTTGATGATATTCTCATCAGTGGTCCCAATGATTCTCTCTGCAAACAACTCATTCAACAGTTGAGTACACTATTTCCAGTTAAAGACTTAGGACCCTTATACTAATTTTTGGGTTTGGAAGTTCACAAAACCAAATATAGTCTTTTTCTTCATCAAGGCAAGTATTTGCTTGATCTTTTACAAAAGACCAATATGGATGGAGTTAAACCCTGTTGTACACCCCTCAGTTCTACAAAATTGGATCACAGTGGTGAACTGTTACCTAATCCCACTGAATATCGACCTATAGTTGATGGCCTACAGTACCTTACCTGGACTAGACCTAATATTTCATTTGCTGTAAATCAGGTGTGTCAGTTTATGCATGCACCAACACTTACCCATATGCAAGCAGCAAAGAGAATTTTAAGATTTCTCAAGGGCACTATCTCTTAGGATCTTATGTTTAAACAAAGTTCTTTACATCTTTCTGCCTACTCGGATGCAGATTGGGCTGGTTGCACATTTGATAGAAGATCTACTTGTGGCTTTTGTGTATTTTTGGGTTCTAACTTGATTAGCTGGTGTGCAAAGAAACAAACAACAATGGCTCATTCATCCACTAAGGCAGAATATAGGTCATTGGCTCAAACTGCAGTAGAGATTACTTGGATATGCAAAGTATTGAAAGATTTTGGTTTTCCCATGTCAGCTAAACCCGTTCTCTGGTGTGATAACATTTTAGCCATATCTCTTGCTTAGGTTGAAAAAGATTATCACTATATCCGGGAATTAGTTCTTGCCAATTTAATCAAAGTTCAATATGTGTGTAGCCAAGATCAGAATGCTGATATTCATACGAAGTCCTTGTCCAAAAACAGGTTTCAGTTTCTACAATCCAAGCTCTCACTTCGAACTCTCACTTCTTCCAAGTTTGGCTTGAGGAGGTGTAAAGATGAAGATGCCAAGTCATAACAAATGTTATTATTAGTTTGTTATATGTTTGTTGTAATGTATTCTATTTTGGTTAGTTAGAGTGTAAATAGTCAAATACTATATATTAGTGGTTGTATTCTTCATTTAACAATTCTTAGTGTCTAAGAAAAGCTTCCAGAGAAAGCCTTGAGTTTCAATAACAACAACCAACATATTTCTATAAAATTTCATTTTTTTGGTCTCAGATTTTACCTTTCCTCAATCCCCAGATATTCATTTATTTGATTTCTATTACTGTTCTTTTGATAAATTATTGATATTTCATTGACTTGGATTGATTGAAGCTCTATGTTTGGATGCAGCAATCCTATTACGTTGAATTACAGCCCCAATTGCTCTAGGGGTCTTGGTTTAAGCTTTTCTGAACGAACTCAGGTATCTTTTTATCCAATTTTACTTCTTTTATGGAAACAATCACTAATTTGACTTTGGTGGTTGATTTAAGAGCTTTTTATCTTAATTGCTTGGTGTTAGGGACTTCTTGCGTATTTCAATATATTTGTTATGGTTGTAATTCCTCTATGTTCCTTAATGGGCCTCAGCATTAGGTTTTGAGATTTTACCTTTGGGAATTTTTAGATTCTTATGGCAGCCAGCCCATTTAATCCCTAAAAATGCACTAGTACCCAGCCCATTTAATCCACTTAAATGAATAGTAATTGACCCCAACAGTAATTGACCAAATGCATCTCTACCCCTTAAAAATGCGATGACACAAAGTCTAGTCAATTACTATTAAATATTATTATTTTTTTATAAATAACAAAAAAAATTAGTTTTTATTTCCGATAAGATTTTTAAACAATCTTGTCGTGCCATGTGTCATTATCCGAAAGTACTACTTTGTGGATAGATCCCATAAAATTTTCAACCAATCCTGATGAGCCATGTGTAACTATCTGTTTACAATCATGTAGCCAAGATTACGATAAGATTTTCAACCAATCTTGTCATGCCACGTGTCATTATCCAAAAGTACTATTTTGTGGATAGATTTCCAATAAGATTTTGAACTAATCCTGACGCGTCACATGCCACGTGCCACTATCTGTTTACAATCCTTTAGAAAAGATTTCAATAAGATTTTCAACCAATCACATAGTGCCACGTGGCATTATCTACAACCTCATCCTTTCTTTTTTTTGTCCATATAAACCCAGCATCCATCCTAATTCATACACCAAACTCAAACTAGCTTAGAATCCTTCTTCATCATTTTTAAATCTTGAGTTTCTACAATGTCTTCTTCAAGGAGATTGTATGAAATCGATGAGCAATAGAAAAAATTGTTGGCAAAACAAGAAGAATTGTTCAATCTCGAAGATGATGGAGATGAGGCATTCTTCATGGAAAAGGACGAGGATGATGAACATAAAAGGCAAAGAGCCTCACATTCCCGTCGTGTCATGGAAGTTATGGGTCAAATCTCCAAACCCAGACATGCCACAAACTTGGATAGAAAGAGGGAAAGACGAGGTAAAGATCTCTTGGAAGATTATTTTATCCCCAACAGTTTATTCCTTGATTATATTTTTAGACGTCGTTTTAGAATGCAACAATCTTTGTTCAACAAAATCGTCACTACTATTTGCAACCATGATCCATACTTTGTGCAAAAAAATGATGCTTTTCATGTTCAATGTCTTCTTTCTAGGGTACAACTTGGGTCAGGCCAATCCGAACTCGCACATGTCCAACTTGACTTTAAACCCGAATAAGCAAGTTTTTATTAGTTATAACCCACCCCGAACCCAACCCAATTTCAACTTGTCATTGCTTAGGTTGAATTGGGTTGATCATTTGCCCATCCATCCCCAACCCAACCCGATTAACCAAGCTACTTGACTGTGGAGAAATTCTCAAGGATCTGTCTCAATATAGGCAATTGGTAGGTCGTTTAATCTAACCAGATTGTAACCCATATCAATTAATACTCATACTATACCCATGTGGACCAAGTCCAAAAACCAACGCCCTTTCTAATATTTTTTTAATAAACTATCTTTTATAATAACATAAGCTTTTAGGGAATAAGAGGCTTTGATTAGTCAGCCTATATTCGTAATCTCTAAATCCTAAAGCTTTATAGTAGATTGTTAGTCTCCAAAATCTAAGGGCCTGTTTGGTATCCTATTTGAAATTTTTTATCATTTCTTGAAAACAATTTTCTTTAAGACTCAAAAACTTGATTGGTTTGCAATTTAAAATTTTTAAATCTTACGACTTAAAGTAGAACAAAGAGATCTAAAAAGAGGGGGGTTGCAAGAGAGGTAGAAAGAAAAGAGGAAAGAAAGTAAGAAATGATTGAAGGAAAAAGAAAGAAGAGAGAGGATCGGACGAGATAGAGAGGAAGATCGGTGAGAAAAAGAACCTAAAAAATGAAGAGAGCGGATTGGAGGAGAGACGAAAAAGGTTTAAAAAAAAAAAAAAAAAAAAGAGGAGAGAGAAAGAAGAAAAGAGAGAGATAGATTTGGAATGAGGGAGAGAAAAAAAAGGAGCGAGTTTAAGCTTAAAAACTCTAAAAACTCACTTTTTATGTTTTCAGAAAATAGACTATATTTTTGAGTTAGTCTTGAATTCAATTTTTGAAAATAGTCTTACCAAACAAGTTTTTAAGACCTAAAACTTGAAAATTGTTTTTGAGTTTAAAAAGTTGGATTCAAGTATACTACCAAACAGACCCTAAATTCTTTGTCTCGAAGCAATTGCTCAACAACTTTGATTGATTTTTGAAATTAAAGTTAGCTAGCTTTGATGACTTGGCTTAATTGTTTTAGGAATTCTTGGAAACTAAGGGTCTGTTTGATATCCTATTTGAAATTTTTTATCATTTCTCAAAACATTTCTTGAAAATAATTTTCTTTAAGACTCAAAAACTAGATTGGTTGGCGATTTAAAAATTTTAAATCTTACAACTTAAACTAGACAATGAGATCTAAAAAAAGGAGGTCGCATGAGAAGGAGAAAGAGGAGAGAAGAGGAAAAAAAAGTAAAAGATGATTGAAGGAAAGAAAAATAAGGGAGAGGATCGGATGAGATAGAGAGGAAAAGGAATGAAAGAAAGAATCAAGAGAATGAAAAGAACGGATTAAAAGGGAGACGAAAAAAAAAAAAGAAAAAAAAAAAGGGGAGAGTGAAAGAAGAAAAGAGAGAGATTTGGCGTGAGAGGGGAGGAGGGAGAGAAAAGAAATGAGGGTTTAAGTTTAAAAACTCACTTTTTATGTTTTTAGATAATAGATTATATTTTTTAGTTAGTCTTCAGTTTAATTTTTGAAAATAGTCTTACCAAACAAGTTTTTAATTCCTAAAACTTAAAAATTGTTTTTGAGTTTAAAAAGTTGGATTCAAGTAGAGTACCAAATAGGGCCGTACTTATCTTGATCTTTCATGGTGCGGGAATCTCGAGTATCTTCCAGAGATGCCAGACAATATTGAATTCTTAAGTTTAAGCTGCAGTGGCATAAAGGAGTTGCCATCATCAGTTTGAATTCAGAGCATACCCTCAAGCATTAAACAAGCTTCTCATCTGTCTCGCCTGTGCTTAATCGAGTGCAACAGCCTTCGATCTTTACCAGAAGTCCCAATGCTCAGTCGTCTCCAAGCAAATGGCTGCAAGTCACTGAAGACAGTGTCGAGTTCAAGGAATGCAATTGCTTCGAGAGCAATTGCATTCCCTGAATTGCTTCGAGAGCAACTTAACTTTTCTAATT
The DNA here is from genome assembly GCF_041283825.1 of Pyrus communis. Taxonomy (NCBI): domain Eukaryota; kingdom Viridiplantae; phylum Streptophyta; class Magnoliopsida; order Rosales; family Rosaceae; genus Pyrus; species Pyrus communis. The sequence continues at coordinate 18,834,373 of NC_142574.1, forward strand.
GCCGAAGGTTGGGTTATGATGCAAGGAGCAGCATAATGGTTGATTCATAGCTTAGAATCATGCGAGTGGCAACTGCATCTTCAAAGTTAAAAGAAGAAAATGAGGATTACGTACGTCTCTCTCTCTCTCTCTCTCTCTGCGTAAATGTTTAGTAACATGATGCGAATTACTGTTGCAGAAAGAGTTTTCTGAACCCTTAGTTACAATGGTATGTCCGGGAGATGAAATTCCAAAATGGTTCGTACATCAAAATAAGGGGGCTTCAATAAATGTCAGGCTTCCTGCAAATTGGTTTCTTGAAGGTTTCTTGGGTTTCGCTCTCACTGTTGTTGCATCCGATCTCTTTGATCCATATGTGAAGTTTGAATGCAAGTACAATTTCAAAACTGGAGAGGGGGAAAGTCATGAAATCAATTGTTATTTCAATTTAGAAATTGACAATGTAGTTAAATATCGTTGCTCAGATCTACAGCATGTGTTCGTATTGTATAAAGACCTTGAATATGAAGAGAGAACAAAATGGTCCCCTGCTTTTTACGACCGCGTCACTGAGGTCTCTGTTCACTTCCGGCAAGAGTGGGTATTCCTTACGGTGGAAAAGTGTGGGATGTGCCTGTTGTATGCTGAAGATGCTGAGAAATTAAAATGTCATGTCATGTCGCGACAAGAACAAGATGAGCATGCAGCAAGTGGGAGTGGTGATCCTGAAGCCAGTGGAAGCAATGAATCTGAGGAAGCAAGTGGAAGCGATGACCTCTGAGGGAGAAAGTGGAAGCAACGAGGAAGCAAAAGAAAACGACAAGTCTGAGGAAGCAAGTGGAAGAGATGAGTCTGAGCAAGCAAGTGGAAGTGACGAGCCAGATGCAAGTCGAAGTGATTAGTCTGTTGTTGGTGTTTAGGGCTCTCCTAAACTTCAATGTAAAAAATAATTTAAAGATAAAAGATTGAGTAGTTCATCCAGTATTCAACCACAATTCTATGTTAAACGTGTGAAATATATTAAAATTGTCTACATCTATCTTAAAATCTATTTACATCCTAATTAAGGGAGAAGTAAGAGATGAGAAATTTCATACCGACAGGTAGTCTTGTTTAAGAAATATAAAGTATTCATTAAATTCTACAAATATAACTAATAACTGCGTCATAATAGACCACCTATCAATTAAGATTGTTATACAAACCAAAGAATTCTGTTGATTCAAAAATCGAAGCCCGTAACAAAATCATTGACAAAAGATACAACAAAGATAAAATTCATTGGAACTCCTGTTGAAGAAAATAATAAGCAACATTTACGGAAAAAAAAAATTCAATGATATTGAGAAAATTACTTGCCTTCGTTGTCATTGATAACTATATTGAAAAAAATTTGATATAGAATTAAAGATATTGAGAAAAGAAAAAAGTGCAAGGCCTTTGAGCTTGTTTCTAATTTCCTCATAAACATACGAACAAAAAGAAAGAAACAAATGAGTGCAAATAAAACATTCTGAAATACGATTTTCTTTGATCAGATTCACATTTTTCATTTTAAGAACTTACCTCTGAAAATGCCAATCTATCAGCAACATCATTTGTGCACTCAAAAAGCCTTGTTAACTGACAGGTTACTCTCAAGACAGAAACTGGGACTCTTGTTATATTTGCCTCTTGCCCCGCAAACCTTTCACACAATGTTATTACCTGAAAGCAAGAAGGCACTTTTAAAAACCCTAGACCTTGGTTACAATGAGGGTGAGGGACAGTAGGAGCTGGCCTTAAGTTCAGTTGCAGAGTATAAAAATTAGAGGAAGAAAGAACAATGAAGGGCCTCTGGTGGTAAACATTCTCGCTCACCTCTTGGGTTATCCAAGTGCGAGGGCCAGCAAATGTGAGAAGCTTCCCATTGACTTTCTCATTTCTTAAACCTATAAAGGTCAGAGAAGCTACATCCAATACCAAAAATCAGATACCATAACGAGAGGTAAACAAAAAGAAAGTATTTCTAAAATCAACCAGGGAAACGGTCAATGCATGATTAAACAAAAAGATTCCTTTCCGATCGTATGATCATTCTCCACGCATATGCGTACCTTTTCAGGGTGTGCGCGCGCTTAGATGCATGCCTGTGTTTTGAATGATTTTTATACATGCAAATTCTTATAACTCTGTCTCGTTTAATTGTTGTTTCTGATAAAGAAAGTGAATGGGGGTTGGAGGAGTGCCATATGAGAATTAAGAATAATAAGAAAATACGGAAATTAATTAGAAACATCAAGCCGACAGTGAAGCACAAGTCCGGATATGCCAGTAACAAGATAGTAAGAGAGGAAGTTTAAGTGAAACCTACTTGCATGAATCCACATAAACGAATTATGATGTGATTTATGCATGTATCCTGGAGAAACTTTTCAGTGCAATACTTGATCTCCATAAGTGGAACTTCAGGATGCTTGTCACAGTTGTGGATGGAATAGAAAACAAATTTTTGGATTCCCATTGCTTTTGCACATTGTATAAGAGCAACTTTTCGATCCCAATCTACCTAAATGGAAAAAATGGTTAGATGAGACCAAAAATGCACGCAGGACACATTAGTAAGGGCTGGTTTGGTATTGCTGTGCTTTGAAAAAAAGCTGCTTCTGCTGTACTGTGAGAATAAGCAGCTGTGAAATAAAGCAGCAGAGTGTTTGGTAAACTTTTTTGTAAAAGTGTTTTTGAAAAAAAAAAAAACAGTATTATAGTGTTTGGTAAACTTTTATGTAAAACAGATGTGAAAAAAAGCTGGTTTTTCAAAGCTGGGTTTTGCAGCTTCTTATTTTTGGCTTTTTTTCATCCAAAACTATAAAAAAAAGCTGAAGCTGAGTGTTTACCAAACACAAAAACAGCTCCCAGCTTTTTTTTATAGCAGCTTTTTTCAGAATCACCTCAGTACCAAACTAAGTCTAAGTCCGGTAATGTTGACTGCAACATATAAAATAACCTCATGACCTTAGATGGATACACGAATCTCTAAATTGAATCGGAGCATTTTTTAAAAGGTTGAACAATCCACAGACCTTTTCTAATATAAAATAGCTTCACGATATGTTTTGATGTACGTTTGTAACGGACGAACTGATCATTTAACGAATGAACTGCTCGTTCTGCTTATCAATGATAGCTTCAACAGTTGGGCATTAAAAATCACCTTTTTTATGGGATCTTCTGGACGTCCCATGGCGCAATTAAGACTCAAATCAACAAACAGCAGCACTCCAATCTCTTAGAAAAAATTTAAGAGTTAGTGAATTGGAATTACATTGACAACAGTAGCACGCCAATCTCTTAGAAAATCGGCAGGGGTTGGTCTCGGCCTAACCAAGCACCTAACATATCCCTTATCAACTGCTCTCCTCACAATCTGCCACCCCAGAGTCTCGGTGGCGCCGACAACCAGTATGCTGGAGGTCAGACGGGTGTCCCCCGAGCAAGATTCACAGCCCCAGCTCCCGCCCTGGCCGCACATTTCATGAAACTCCACGTATTGGTCCCTGCACTCACAAATCAAAAATTGAAAATTCAGTTCTTTTCAAATTTGAAAACAACAAAAATGTGGGTTTTTTTGGGATTTGTGAATAAAAGTGGAAAAATGAAAGCTTTCCTGTTGAAGGGAGGATACGAATGAGTAGCGGTAGAGGTGGGAGAAGATGACGAAGGAAGGAGACGGTCTGGAGCTAAAGTCCGGCATCATGAGAGCGAGGCTTGGAACGATGGCGTTTCGGAGTCATGGTGATGGAGGTTTCCTGGTGTTGCCAGCAGGGTCGGAAGCCTCCAAGCCATTGCCATTTTCAAAGCTTTCACTCTGTCTGTCTCCGTATGGACAGACCCTTTCATTTTACAGAGAGAGAGAGAGAGAGGGATGGAACGATTGGAGAAATTTTCAGTTGGGATGGGAACACGAATGGTACATTATGTGTTTTTATGTAAGTAGAGAAATTTTTTAATTTTTAAGTTATTAATCTTTTAACACACATATTCTACTATTTATATGAAGACATGTGATGTATTATCTCGTGTGACGGTCACACTAAAAAATCTCTCGAACGATTGAGCTCAATGTTGCCACGTCATTCTCCAAAGTGGACTAAGATTTTCTGCCACTTGTCGCAGCTATTTCTATCATACGACCCGACCCGACCCTGGCATATTCAAGGTCACTTTGGGCCAACTTCCAAACGAAGCCCAATTAGCCGAGACAAAGGAAGGACGTGAAAATTTGAGGAAAACGAGTCTTTGTAAGAGTTGAGTTGATTTTATCAAATTTAAATTCCTTGCATTGCAAATGGTTGTCTATCGAGCAAGTTGAATCATTATTAAGCATTAATGATTGGAAAGGTGTTTGCACAGATAGTATTGGAAAGACCACCATCCATGACCATATATAATCAAACATAAATAGCATACATGTGGGCATGGATGACGTTGTGTTTATGAATTTTATTTAATACGGAAATCCTAAAAGCATGAGTTTTCCCCCTTCCAGTTTGAGCGTGATTGATCATATCCTGCCCTTGCATTTTATAGAGAGAGAGGGATGGAACGATTGAGCTCAGTGTTGCCACATCATTCTCCAAAGTGGACTAAGCTTTCTCTGTTTGTCACCTTACTATGTTCCATGTTTGGATGTCGAAATGTGTTGGTCCTATAAGCTTATATTAGATTCTCATCATGTGTTCGTGGTTTAATGCCTTTGAACTTGTAGAGGGAGCTAAATGCTCAATTGTTGATTTACCAAGAAAACAAAGAAAATGCTGCTCTTGTTTTCACAAACTTGTTAGGACGGTTTGGGGTTGTGGTGTTTTTTGAAGAAAAAAAAAAGCTTATTAAAAAATTTAGAACATCAAATGTGTTTGATAAAACAAAATAAGTGTTTTTTTTTTCTTTTTTTTTTTTTAAGAAAATGCTGGTAATGATGGTAAAAAAGCATAGAAATGTAGAAGCAATGTCTACCATGCTTCTAAAAAAGTGTGTTTTTTTTTTAATTTTTTATCAAAGCATAGTGAATAGTGTCAATTTAATGAAATTTTCAAATGACAAGTATATCCTGGCATATTTTATAAAATTACAATCTTTGTTCCTCCATTATTCTCTTTGGTAATTATTACATCGCATTAAATATCATATCTTTTTTAGTCATTTTACATTTACAACAATTTTATATGAAAGTTTACCAAACACTCGGACACTATTATTTTTGTTAAAAGTACTTTGACCAAAAAAATAAAAAATTACCAAACATTCAACAACTTTATTTTATAACTGTTTATTCTCACAATACAATATAATCAATTTAAAGCATTAGTGTTTTCCAAATGGGTGGTGAAAAGTTGTGGGCTCTGCTTGTTGTACTCCCAAGGTGCTGAGGTTATCAAGTTGGAGGGAGGAAGAAAAGAAGTTGGATTCTTTCCTCTCTTTTTTCCCTTTCTGTTCCCTCTCATATTTGAACAGTCATGATTAAGTCATGTTAACATCTTATATTAATTTTTTATAGCAAGAGAAAGACAAAATAAGAGAATGTGAGAGGAGAGGGAGGAGGGGAGAGAATCCTAGTCAGGAAGAAAGAAGTAGAGAAAGTGTCCGATTTTTTTATCTAACTCAACAATCTAACTCAACATATTAAATTGTGGAAAAGGATCATCGCCTGATCCTTTTCCTGGGGATCCGAGAGATCCTGTGATCATGTCCGTTAATTATACATCGTGCGGTCAGAAATCATTTAAAATTTAAATTTTAAAATTAAATATAAATAGTACCTAAGAAAACTGACTACACGATATACGATGAAAGATCATGATCACGGAATTTTCGAATCCCCAAAAAAAGGATCCGTCGGAGGATCCTTTTTCTTAAATTGTTACACCAATTTGGTCATGTACCTCACAAATGATATTCGATTCCCTGTTAGATGTCTAGTATGCATGTATTAAATTGTTACACTATTTTGACAACCAAGGTTCTATTAATAGTAGTTTAGATGTATAGTCTCTCCTTATGACTCGTTTCGTGCATATGATACATTGGAATCTGTTGAATTGCAGAATTCATATAATTCAAGGTATGAGGGAAGACCGAGAGTCCAAGACAAATGATTTCTCATTTGAAGGGGGATTAGAAGGGATTAGCCATGAAGGAAATTAACCTTCCTAATCCTAGCATTTTTCTGGGGATTGAAAAAGATAAACCACAAATCTTGATTTTTTTTCTTCAAACACTCTTTTTTGTGTGTGGGGAAATTATTTAGGGCTCGTTTGACAAATGCTTTTAAACGACTGAAAACGCTTTTAGATAAAATATTTTTGAAACCAAGTTTTAGTAAAAATACAAGTTAATTCTGGAAAAACATAAGTGTTTCCAACAAGAAGCACATTATTGCTAGATATCAATTCTCTGTTAGATATCTAGTATGCATGCTGTCCAAATTTTCATCATTTAAAATGTAAACTCTCCTTATTGCTCGTTTCGTGCGTATGATACATTGGAATCGGTTGAATTGCAAAATTCATATAATTCAAGGTATGAGGGAAGACCAAGAGCCGGAGACAAATAATTTCTCATTTGTAGGGATTACAAGGGATTGGCCATGAAAGGGATTAACCCCTCCTAATCTTAGCATTTTGTGGGGATTGAAAGAGATAAGCAACAAATCGTAATTTTTTTTTCAAAAATTCCCTTTTTTGTTGTGGGTGGATGTTATTTAGGGCTTGTTTGACAAGAGTTTTTAAGCAATTGAAAACGTTTTTAAATAAAATGATTTTGAAACCAAATATTTAATAAAAATACAAGTTAATTCTGGAAAAGCATTTGACGTGCTTCCATAAAAAAACACATAATTAGTGCTTTTAGAATCCAAAAGCATTTTCTTTAAAAATGCTTTCATTTATTTAAAAACACTTGTCAAACGAGCCCTTATACATCACATTTCGAAACTACTTCCAAAATAACAAATATAGGCCAAGAAAACAATTAGAGGGAAAAATAAATTTATAAAGTTGATAAGAAATACTAAATTAGAATTACTCTGACCCCTCAGTATCTGAGAGGGGGGCTTCCAGACTTTTAACGACGACGTAATGAAGTCGTGATGGTGATGCATGATGACGAGGATGGAGTTTGGCTACACGTCACAACTCGTTTCACCATACCACTTAACATTACAGTATTGTGTCTTCCAAAAAAAAAAAAAAAACTTTTCACTATATCATTTAGTTGGGACCCGACCCGACCCATTCAAGTTACGGGTTGTTTGGTGTAGGATGAGTGAGCAAGCCATCCAAACTACAAGACTTCTGGTTCCAAGTCTGGTCAAATCTCTGCATACAATTCCTCTTCCCGGAAAGTGGAAATTAAGGTAATCCCTCTGCAACTTTCAACTTGGTAATAATTTCCTGAGGCTGAGGTGCAGTTCATCCTTCCTTAATTACATTTGTTTCTTACTTAGCATTTAATCTCCCTGCAATTTTTAACTTTTTATTTACACTCCGACAGTTCTCTATGACAACACAATCCTCTTGTTGCATCTTTAATATAGTAAAGAAGATGGCAAATTTCTGGTTTAAGATCCGGAGAGGATCTTCGTTGTAATTTATTTCAGTAATTGAAAAGAAAAGATGGTAAAATCAATATGTATTATGTATGAATTTGGCAAAAATGAGATTGGTTATGGTGAAAGTATGATGCTTTGACTTGTGGGTTTGCAGTTTATGAATAAGATGGCTGATTCTTCTTCTGATTCGGATGTCGCCTGTCAAGAAAAATATGATGTGTTTCTTAGTTTCAGAGGTGTTGACACCCGCGATACTTTCACCAGCCATCTCTATGCCGCTTTAGTTCGGAAGAAAATTGAGACATACATTGATTACAAGCTTGAGAGTGGGGATAAAATTGCACCTAACCTTCTAGAAGCAATCGAAAAATCAAAGCTTTCGGTCGTCATTTTCTCGAAAAACTATGCTTCTTCCACATGGTGTTTGGAGGAACTTGCGCATATACTAGAATGCAAGGATAGATACGGACAGATTGTTGTGCCCATTTTTTACGGCATAGATCCATCCCATGTACGAAAACAGCAGGGGAGTTATGGAGATGCATTTGCTCAACTTGAACAGCGTTTCAAGGACAGTATGGACAAGGTGCTCAAGTGGAGGGCTGCTTTGACGGTTGCAGCCGATATCTCTGGGTTTGATGCCTCAAACAAAACAGGGTAACTAACTTTCTAACTTGTATCAGTTTCTACTACAAGAATTGTTAAGGCATACTAAATACATACTGTTTGTGCTGCACAATCATATTTTCCAGGACAGAGGCCGGTTTTGTTGAGAAAGTTGCCCAAGATGTTTTGAGCAAATTGAATCACAAATCGTCAAGCAACTTAAAGGGCCTGGTCGGAATTGAAATCCAAATTGAGCAAATTGAATCATTATTATGCATTGATTCACCAAATGTTTGCACTGTGGGTATTTGGGGAATGGGTGGTATTGGCAAGACCACCCTTGCTGAAGCTGTTTTTCACCGACTCACTTCTAAATTTGAGGCTTCATGTTTTCTTCCAAATGTGAGGGAGGAGTCAGAAAGACATGGACTAAAGCACTTGCGGAATGTACTTCTTCGTGAGATACTAAACGAAAAAGATCTAAATATTGACACTCCATCTATAGGACGAAGTTTTGTTCGAGAAAGGCTCAGTCGTACAACGGTACTCATTGTTCTTGACGATGTGAATGATTCAAGCCAATTGGAACTTCTAGTTGGTGATGATATTCGGTTTGGTCGAGGAAGTCGAATCATTATAACAACTAGAGACAGACGACTACTTAAGAAAATGGCTGATGCTGACAAGATATTCAAGGTTGAGGGATTAAGCTGTGATGAAGCTCTTCAGCTCTTTCATTTGCACGCTTTTAAAAATGACTCTATGGGGTCATATTATGCAGAGTTGTCAAGAATGGTGGTCGATTATGCCGGAGGCATACCGCTAGCTCTTATAATTTTGGGCTCCTTATTCCTTCACTGCGAGAGCAAACAAGACTGGGAAGATCAATTGAACGAGTTGAAAAAGTTTCCCAACCGTAAAATTCAGAATGTGTTGAGACTAAGTTACGATGGTTTAGAAAAAAATGCAAAGGAGATATTTCTTGATATAGCATGTTTTTACAAAGGGATGGATATATGTCTTGCAAAAGAAATGTTAGATATTCGTGGTTTTTTTGCGGGAGGTATTAAAGTTCTCATTGATAATTCTCTCATTTCAATTTCAGAGATGAACTGCCTAGAAATGCATGATTTACTACAAGAAATGGGACTGGAAATGGTTCGTGAGCAATGTATTGAGGAGCCCGGAAAACGCAGTAGGTTATTCATTGAGGAGGATGTCTCTCATGTACTGAAGAATAATACAGTAAGAGCCAAATGCATTCATTTTCTTTTTCTATATATAAAAAAAAAAAATCTTGAATTCTATGAAAGACACCAAGAAGTAATTCATTTATGATTAAAAATATGTAAGATGTCCACAAGTTTAGTATTCAGAATATTTTGTTGTCTACCGCATCCTCGTTTATACTTCTGGTCTTTTGTTTGTCAGGGAACTGCAATGGTTGAATGCATATTCTTTAATATGTCTAAGATTAAAGAGCTACACTTGAATCCCGCAGCCTTCAAAAAGATGTATAATCTGAGAGTACTGGAGATCTATAATTCTTCTAGCTTGGACAATAAGTGCAGCAAATTGTACCTTCCTGAAGGTCTTCAGTCTCTTCCCGATACGCTTAGTTATCTTCACTGGGAGGGATACCCTTTGAAATATTTTCCATCAAATTTTTCTCCACAAAATCTCGTTAACATTCAAATGGCCCACAGTCAAGTCGAACAGCTTTGGAGTAAAGGCCAGGTACATATTCTTATTTTAGTTCTTGTCAAAAACTTAGTGTGGAAATTATTTGGCTTTGTTATGCATTTTTGTCATTCCTCTTTTCTTTCTACAGAAACTTGCGAATTTAAAAGTGATCAATTTTAGCTTCTCCAAACGCCTGACTGAAATTCCAGATCTCTCTCTGAGTCGAAAAATTGAACATATAAATCTTGGTTGCTGTAAAAGTTTGGTTGAAATTCCTTCGTATTTTCAATATCTTGACAAACTTAGTTTTCTTGGGCTGAGAGGATGCTCAAATCTCAAATATCTTCCGGAGTTGCCAATCAGCCTTAAAACCTTATATTTGTCAGAGACTGCAATAAAGGAATTGCCTTCATCAGTTTGGTCAAACGAAAATCTTTCTCACCTGGATATCGAATTTTGTAAAGACCTTGAGAATCTTCCAAGCTGCAGTTGCAAGCTGACATTCCCCTTTCGGTTTAGTATAGAGGGCAGCTCATCACTTTGCAAGGTTTCGGAGCTTCCTAGGGATATACAAGAGTTATTTTTGAATGGGACAGCAATAGAAACATTGCCTTCATCAATTGAGTGTCTCTTTGGTCTTACTGAAATTGGACTGAAAGATTGCAAAAGTCTCGTCAGTCTCCCTACAAGCATATGTAAGTTGAAATGTCTTGAGGGACTTGATCTCACTGGTTGCTCTAAATTTGAATGCTTCCCAGAAATTTTGGAGCCTATGGAACATCTGAAGTTTCTTTCATTAAAGGGAACAGCAGTTAAAGAGCTACCTTCATCAATCGAATATCTCTCTCGTCTCCTAATCATTGACTTGAAAAATTGCCAAAGGTTGGTGAGTCTCCCGAAGAGCATTTGTAAGTTGAAATCCCTTTGGAAGCTCAACCTGAAAGAGTGCTGTAGATTCAACTATTTCCCTGAAATCTTGGAGCCTATGGAACGTCTAGAGTTTCTTAGTTTAAGAAGGACAGCAGTTAAAGAGCTGCCTTCATCAATTGAAAATCTAATTGGGCTTGAAACATTAGATCTCCGTCTGTGCAAGAAGCTTGAGTTTGTCCCAAGCAGCATCTACAATTTAAACTGTCTTAGAACTCTTAGTTTTGATGGCTGTTCTAAACTTAAAAAATTGCCTTCATCCTCATTTGGCTTGAACAATTTGGAAGAAGCAACTCTCAGTTATTCTGGTATATTAGAAATCCCTGATCGCCTTGTTTGCTTAACGTCATTACGTGGATTAGATCTAAGAGGAACCATGGTTAAGTGGATACCAGCAAGCATCAAACAAGCTTCTCGGCTGTCTTGCCTGTTGTTAAATAATTGCAAAAGCCTTCAATCTTTACCTGAGCTCCCAGGGGTACGTTGGCTGGAAGCACATGGTTGCACTTCTCTGGAGAAAGTGTCAAGTTTAAGGACTCAGCTTGTACAAGGTTGTGATGATTACGAACATGGAGTTGATGGAAGGATCCCCGATAAACTCATATTTTCTGGTTGCTTGAAATTGGATGAGAATGCGTGGAACAGCATAATGGATGACGCACATCTTCGAATTATGCAAATGACGGCATCACACAATGTGGAATCATTGGATGGAAATTCTTTAGTCACCATTGTATGTCCGGGAAATGAAATTCCTAATCAGTTCGGAGCTCAAAATGAGGGATCTTCGATAAATATCAGTCTTCCTCCGAATTGTTTTGGGTCAGACTTCTTGGGTTTCGTTTTCTCTCTTCTTGTTGAATTTGACAACTATAATGTTGAACAAGGATTGGAGTTCGGATGTAAATCCACACTCAAAGGGAATAGTGGTAAAAGCCATGAATATAGCTGTTGTTTGTGTGATCGACTGTGGGGTGAAACCCAAGGTGAAGAAAGCAACGGCTACAATTTCAATTCGGACCATGTGTTTGTGTGGTATAATACATTTGACCTTGTGGGGGGAGCACAATGCTCTACTGCTCTTCACGATGGTGTCACTGAGGCATCTGTTGAGTTCTACCCAATAGATCATCATGACATACCACTTAGCTCATACACAGTGAAGATAAAAAGGTGTGGAGTCCGCCTGTTGTATGCCGATGATACTAAGTAATCTGATGTTGCTTGACGGAGCTAAGAGTAGCAGAAGATACTAAAAGTCTGAGAAGTTGTGATGAGTCTGAAGCAAGCGGAAGTGATACTTTGAGCCCTTACAAGAAACAAGGGGATGACCAGTACCCGAAAGAGAACTAAACTTGAGGTGCAAGATCAACTATGCTCGATCGTAGAGAAAAAACTATTGTAGACTTAGTAGTCTAACTTAAAAACTGTGGTAGTCTTTCTTGTTTTATGCCTTCTGCCCTCCCATGTACCAAAAGAAATAAAACAAATCAATTCCATCTGAAATTCGATTGTAATACGATTTAAGGTACGTATTCTACATCAAACATTTCACGGAATTAGTTGAAATACCAAATAGTGTATTAATTGGATTTTTTGTTAGAAGAAGTTTCACAATTCACACTTCAATTCAATTTTTTTATTCTTTGTTAAAAGAAGATGATCATGGGTCACATCTCCTTTTGAATTTTTTTTACATTCTTTTACATATGATGCCTATGTGGAGATTAAGAGAAAAACATGAGAAAAATGTTTGAAAACCGCATGAAAGTGGCCTCGTTATGTTGTCATGATAATTTTAAATTTGTGCATTTTTGTTGAGTTGCCACCAGATAGTAAAGAGTTGGATGGCTTGAATTCCTTGGAAGTTTCCTTTCTATTTTTTTTAATTTTAGTTTTAAGTTTAATTTTTTTGGTTGTTAACGTCTGGTGATTTTCCTACATTGTTCTTGTGCAAATAGTCAACTACAATTGTTAAAACATAAAGGGATCTCTGCAACTGCTTTCTAGCTCTCATGCTGAATTTCGTCGTGATCAGTTCAACGTCTTCTTAATTAGGTTGTTTTGGTCGTAATATTTTGCAACTTCTATCTTGGTCTGGACTCCGGAGGTAATCCAACTGACTTTTGCTGTTGCATAAATTATCTGTCGAAAAATCACTCATTTCTCATTCATATACAGCCAATTTGCATGTTTTGACTTGTAGGTGTGCTGGTTGTGGATAGGGAGATATGGCTTCATCTTCTTCTTCTCCTCCTTTATCGAGACCCTCTCATCGCGAGAAGTATGATGTGTTTATTAGTTTCAGAGGTGAGGACACCCGCCTTACTTTTACCAGCCATCGTCATGATGCCTTACTTCGCAAGAAAATCGAAACCTACATAGATTACAAACTTGATAGAGGAGACGAAATTGAACCTGCCCTGCCAGAAGCAATTGAGAAGTCCAAGCTTTCAGTGATCATTCTTTCAAAGAAATATACGTCTTCCTCATGGTGTTTGATTGAACTTTGCCATATAATTGAATGCGAGGAAAAATATGGGCAGTTGGTTATACCCATTTTCTACGACATGAATCCCTCTGATGTATGAAAACAAAAGGGAAGTTACGGAGATGCATTTGCTCAACTTGAAAAGCGTTTCAAGGACAGTATGGACAAGGTGAGCAAGTGGAGGAAAGCTTTGATGACTGTAGCCAATCTTTCTGGGTTTGATTATTCAAACGAAAAAGGGTAACTAATTCTGTATAACTTGTATCAATTCTACTTGTGACCATTTGATTCATACAAGTTTCATTTAGGGATCTGACTATTGTATGTCCTTGATGATCATATATGCAGGACTGAGGCCGATCTAGTTAACACAGTTGTCAACGATATTTGGACCAAATTGATTCGCAAATCGTCATTTGGTTTGAACGACCTGGTTGGAATTGAAAGCCATATTGAGGAAGTTGAATTTTTATTATGCCTTAATGATTCACTTGTTGTTTCCACCGTAGGAATTTGGGGTATGGGTGGTGTTGGCAAGACCACCCCTTGCTGAGTCTGTATTTCACGGACTTTCTTCTAATTCGACACTGCTTGTTTACTCAAAAATGTAAGGGAGAGATCAGAACAAGCAGATGGACGAGATCTCTTGGAAAAAAACACTTTTTAGGGACATACTAATGGAAAACGATTTGTCCATTGGATCAACTTTTGTTTGAGAACGGCTCAGCCGCACAAAGGTCCTCATTGTTTTTGATGATGTGAGTGATTCAAGGCAAATAGATCATCTAGCTAGAGGTTAGTAGAATCATTATAAATAGTAGACATCGGAGCGTGCTTAAGAAAACTGTTGAAGATGATAAGATATATAAGGTTGGGGGATTAAAACCAGATGATGCTCTGCAGCTATTTCATTTGCATGCCTTCAAAAACAATTGTCCTAGTTCAGAATATGCAGAGTTGTCAGCAGGAGTAGTAGATTATGCTGGAGGTATTCCTTTAGCTCTTCAAATATTTGGTTCCTTATTCCTTCCATGCGAGAGCAAAGAAGAGTGGGAAGATATGTTCAACAAACTGAAAAAAATTCCTAGCAAGGAAATTCAGAATGCTTTCAGACTAAGCTACAATAGATTAGAAATACATGAGCAGGAGGTATTTCTTGATATAGCATGTTTTAACAAAGGGAAGAGTACAGAGTATGTAAAAAGAATGTTAGGCATCCGTGGTTTCTTTGCGGGAGCCGGAATTAGAGTTCTCATTGACAAATCTCTCATATCAAATGATTCAACCCGGGAAACCATAGAGATGCATGATTTGCTTCAGGAAATGGGTTGGGCAATTGTTCGTGAACAATGCGTTGAAGAGCCAGGAAAACGTAAGACGGTAAGAGGTTGTTCAATGCTAAGGATGTCTATCATGTATTGAAAAATAATACGGTATAAGACAAATGCATTAACATTACAAAATGTCATTAACTTTCTATTAGAAACTCATTTATAATAAGTTAAATTCTTATAAATGTAATTCTGGTTAACTTTTGTTGTGTATTGTATTCAAATTTATAATTTGCTCTTGATTGACAGGGAACTTCAGCTGTTGAAGCTGTATTCTTTAACATATCTGAGATTGAAGAACAACAATTGAATCGTGCAGATTTCAAAAAATGAATCAACTGAAGTTGCTAAATGTTCATAATTCTAGCTTTGGCCTATTAAACCTTTCTCTAGATCTTCCCAATTCTCTTTGTTATCTTTATTGGTGTGGCTTTCCTTTCAAATCTTTGCCGTCAAAATTTTCTCCAGAAAATATTGTTGAGCTTCGAATGCCCCACATCCTAGTTGATCAACTTTGGAAGAAAGGCCAGGTACATATGCTTATTTTACTTCTTATAACATGCAGGGCAGAATGTTGTTCAATCTAAAGTATTAATTCTTACTATTTCTCTTTCATTTGTAACAGAATCTTTTGAGCTTAAAAGTGCTTGATCTTAGTTACTCTAGCAATTTGGCTGAAATTCCAAATCTCTCTCGGTGTTTGAAGATCAAGTATATAAATCTTTTTGGTTGTACAAGTCTGGTTGATATTCCTTCGTATTTTCAATTTCTAGACAAGCTTACCTAAGTTCAACTTGGATGGTGCAAGAGTCTCAATTATCTCCCAGAGATGCCAGGCAATATTGAATTCTTAAGTTTACGAAGCTCTGGTATAAAGGAGTTGCCATTATCAGTTTGGTCTAATGAAAGAATTTCTGAGTTTAATATTGAGGATTGTAAAGAACTTGAGAAACTTCCAAGCAGCACTTGCAATCTGAAAGTCTCCAGTACTTTTAGTCTAGATCACTGCTTATCTCTTGGCGAGTTTTTCGAGCATCCCAAGGATATAAGTGTATTAGATTTGGCTAGGACATCAACAAAATTATTGCATATATCATCAATGGCGCACCTCTTTAGTCTCACTACATTTAAACTAAAGGATTGCCAAAAGCTTGAGAGTCTCCCAATTGGCATTTGCAATTTGAAATCTCTTAAGGAACTCGATCTCACTGGTTGCTCTAGATTTGAATGCTTCCCAGTCATCTTGGATCCAATGGAACATTTGGAGTTTCTTAGTTTAGAAGAAACAGCTATTAAAGAGCTACATTCATCGACCGAGTTTCTCCCTGTTCTCAAAACATTTCAATTAAAAGGTTGCAAGAGGCTTGAAAGTCTCCCAACGAGCATTTGTAAGTTGAAATGTCTTGTGGGACTTGATCTCTCTGGTTGCTCTAGACTCGAATACTTCCCAGAAATATTGGAGCCAATGGAACATCTGGAGTTTCTTTGTTTCAAAGGGACTGCGGTTAAAAAGCTTCCTTGTTCAATTGATAATCTAATTGGGCTTCAAACATTAGATCTCCATCTTTGCGGGAACTTTGAGGTTGTCCCAAGCAGCATCTACAATTTAAAAAATCTTGTAACTCTCAACTTTGATGCTTGTCAGGAACTCAAAGAATTACCTTCCGGCACTGTCAGTTTGATCTCTATGGAAGTACTAAACCTCTGTCGCAGCAGTATATCAGAAATCCCTGATAGTCTCGTTTGCTCAGCTTCATTGAAAGATGTAAATCTGAGTGAAACCCTGATTAGGAGCATACCTGCATGCATCAAAGAAGCACCTCGTCTGTCTCGCCTGTGGTTAACCAATTGCAAGATGCTTCAGTCTTTACCAGAGCTCCCAGTGCTAGTATATCTTGAAGCAGAAGGTTGCACATGACTAAAGACAGTGTCAAGTTCAAGGACAACACTCACACAAGGTTGGGATAAGTTTTGTCTAGAAATAATCAACTTTTTTTATTGCATAAATTTAGAGCACAATGCACGGAGCAACATAATGGCTGATGCACAACTTAGAATCTTGGGAGCCGCAAGTGTGTCACCGAAGTTAAGAGAAGAAAAATATGATGTACGTCTCTCTCTCCACTCTGTTGCTACTTTTCACTGATCTAAAATATACAATGTCTTTTTTCACAGATCTAAAATATATAGTCCAATTGTCCATCAATGTTACAGGAAAACTCTTTTCGGCCTTTGGTTACCATTGTATGTCCGGGGCATGAAATTCCAAATTGGTTCAGCAATCAAAATGACGGATCTTCAATAATAATCAACCTTCCCCCAAACTGGTTTCGCAATGGTTTCTTGGGTTTTGCTCTATCTGTGGTTGTTACTTATAACGACTGCCAGGTTCGACATGGTGTGGAGTTCGGATGCAAGTACAAATTCATAACTAAGAATGGTGAAAGTCATGAAATGATCAGTTGTTCTTTCTATTTAGGATGGTACGACTCCAATTTCAATCCACATCATGTGTTTGTGACCTACAACGCCTTCGAACTTGAAGAAGATGCTAAATACTCCACTGATTTTTGCGGACTTATTACGGAGGCCTCTGTTCATTTCCGGCCAATGAGTCTTTCCTGCCAACCCAGTTCCTATTTGAAGTGGAAAAGTGTGGTATCAGCCTGTTGTATGCCGAAGATGCCAAGAAATTGAAACTGATGTCATGATTATGGAAAGTAAAAGTAGATGAAGATACGGGACATGACGAGTCTGAAGCAAGTGGAAGTCATGAACCTGAAGCCAGTGTGACGAGCCTGTAGCAAGTCGAGTCATTGTTCGATCTAATAACCCGACTGTAGTTTGATTGTTGGGGGGGGGGGTTGGGGGGGTCATCTCCTTGAATTATGTTTGTAGTTTTGTGGTGGAAGTTATGTTTATAATATGCTTGTTGTAGAGCCAATTGTAAATACTGTGAAATCCACAGTACACAATGTTAAGGTCTGTTTCACACAACTACAGGATTTGAAATTAAGAGTTTTAACGAAAAGTTTATGGTACTGTTTATTTTGACGAAAAATCGTATTTTTACGCTAAAAAGTCAATTATGGTACTATTCACTTTATTCTTTATTGTATCTTTATCATTAAAAATTAAAGTTTTCAAACTCTTTCATTAGTTTTCTTTGTGAAATTTTCTGATTTAGTTTCTTGATAAGTTTCTGATTTGAAATTTACTAGCATTGTGTCTATCATGACTTTAATGGAAAAAGTATTCTATTGTCGTTTCCGAAGGTAGTATATTATACAGCATCATGAATACTGTTGTGACGTAAATTCCCGTAGAAACCCTGACCAAATAGTCATTGCCCTAGTTTCCTCGACGGCAACACACCTAGCGTCGCTAGGTGGCCTTAACCCGACTCAAGGCCTTTGGGCCTCACTATACTCAACCTACACTCAATCCCAGCCCTCTGTTTGGGCCTGGAACTTTCCCTTTTGCAGACCTAAAAAACAAAAGCCCAGTTTGGCTTCCTGTTATGTTTTGGGCTTTGAGCTCACTTATTTTCTCCCAATGGACTTGCATTCTAATCCGAGTGTGAGAAAATTATTTATTTTCTTCTGGGCCTATTTCGTTTAGCTCATATGAAATCCGAAACCCTATTTTCCGGGACTCGGCTTTCACTTTTCCTTTTGTAGCCCAACATTTGGGCCTGGGTTTTGTTAACCCATTTAATTTAATTTCTTTATACATATATTACCTTGTATATACGCTTTTGTTTGTAGGAGTTATGAACTCGAAGTTCATACTTTTAATTCAAACCTCAAGTTCCGAATATAGTACCATGAAAACCCAAAATTTTCATTAAACATACACCGATGAAACCCGAAGTATTTCATACTAAATTTAAACCAAACATGTCTATAGAACCCGAATGTTTTACTTGTGACTATAGATGTTTTTATCCATAGTACTGACCATGATTTTACTCTCACCATTGCAGTTACATGTCGAATCTTAACAAACGTGACTTTGCCACTTTGGAAGTATTTGGAAAGAAATTACCTGAAGTAGGTTCAAGATAAAGCTCCACCTCGCTACAAAAAGCTTTAGGGCTACCATTGAAGCTGAGATGGATAACCCGATTCGCACAACTAACAAGGTCACTGCCATGATCTTCATCGGAAGACATATGCATGACGCACTACAGACCGAGTACCTCTCTGAGGAGGGTCCAAGAGCTTTATGGCTTGCTTTGGAAGAGTGATCGTAAAAAGATATCTTCTTGCCTGAAGCAAGACACGACTGGTGACATTTATGCTTCCAAGACTTTAAGTATGTGAATGAATACAATTATGAGGTTTGTTGAATCCGACCACTTGTCAAGTTCTGTAAAAAGGACTTGACTCACATGATCTATTGGAGAATACCTATTCAACCTTCCATGCCACCAATATTGTCCTACACCAACAATATAGAGCATAGAAGTTACAAAATTTTTCGATTTGATCTTTGTCTTACCTATTCAACCTTCTATGTCACATGCTTCGGTCTTGTGAAGTACAAGATCCCATAAGCTCATAATACATTGTCCACGGAACCTTGCTTCAATCACACACTTAGGTTCTCATTCCAGATGACTTTTGTTCGAGCAATGAAGTTAACCAACTTGGAAACCCTAGTATCACATGACTTGAGGGGCAATAAGACATAGTGAACTTAGCAGTTCAACACCCTAGAAAGTCAAAACTCACAACCTAGACACACTTGCTAAAGATGCTTACTTTTATCAAAGCCACGCAAATAGTTCACACTTCTGTGGCTAAAGTTTTGGAAGAAGCTTCAAGCAAACCAAGTTTCAAGAACATTCAAGTCAATTAAATAACAACGATGAAGTAAATAGAAGAAAGTAGTTTATTAAATTTCTAGCAAATTGATAACTAGCATGAAAACCATCGAAATTCAACAACACGCACTTCCATCATTTCATCTTCAGCAGCTTTAGTCTCAGCAACTTCACCAGCTTTAGTCTCAGCAACTTCACCTTCAACTGCTCTATCTATAGCAAGTGAGAAATCAAACTTGAGCAATTTCTTTATTCTTAGTAAGCAGCTCAAACAAGCTAGCAGCAGAAGGAAAGGACTTTAACGCCTCTTAAGCAGCTAAATCCATTTTCCAAAATGACAAACTTTCATTCCCACTTCTCATAGTGGCGAGCCTTTTAGAAGCCGATCCAGACTTAGCCACAAATGGACGGTTCATTCTACCTCCAAACCCAGACGATGGGCCAATAAGGAACTTTTGCGTTGAACGATCTTCTCAGCTAAGACTTTAGCTCTTAATGAACTCTTGTGTTTAACGATCTTCTCAGGTAAGACTTTAGCTCTTTCGAAATGACATATTTAACAAACTCAGCAGTAATTTTTTTTTTTTTTTTTTTTTTTGGTCCTTTCAAGGAGATAGCTCGATAACAAACTTTCTTGAAGTAGCATAACTCCCACAAGTAGCAGAGGAAGTCTTTGATTTCTTCTCAACTAAAGGTCTAGCAAGCAGGATAACCTTCTAGTGAGGCATCACGCATCTCTCGTGGCTCCAACCTGCGCCTCTCCCAGCACTCTTAATCGCGTCGGCTTTCTGATCCTAGGCTCTCAGCCGCGTCGACTTTCGCTTCGCAGCTCCTATTCGTGCCAATTCAACTTTGCAACTCCTAGCTGAGCTCACTCCAACCCCGCAACCTGTTGGTTTTTTCAGTCCATGATGAGTTGCCCTAATTATATTGGGAACTATAGTCTTAGAGGATTAAACTGTTTACCCAATTTGAGTTGTTATCCTAATTGGAGTTGTTTCCCCATTGGAAGTTGTTTACCCAATTGAAGTTGTTTTTCCAATTGGAGTTGTTTTCTCAATTGAAGTTGTTCACCCAATTTAAATTGTTTACCCAATTGAAGTTATTTTCCCAGATAGAGTTGGTTTCTCAATTGGAGAAAGATTCACAACTTAGATTAGTAATTCTTATTGAAGAAGACCTTATTATGCATATATAAAATGAGCTATTGCACTAGTTTTAAATTGGAGAAAAACAATAAATTGTATACCACTAAGGAGTCAAAGTGAGAGAATGGTAAAGCGTGCGGGAGAGAAAAGAAAAGACATAAAAGTGTATTTCTTGTTCTTATTCTTTCAGATTTTTTGTCAAGTCTTAATACTAGAGGCTTGGCAAGATTATTTGTTGTACTCATTATTGATATAGTGAAAGATTATTTTTTCTACTGTGTGAATGTAGGCACAAATAGCTGAACCACATTAATTGTTAATGTTATTTATCTTGATTATTTTATTTTTTGATTTCCAAGTCTGTTTTTCCATTCTTAAATGCGATATTCATAGCACAGCTCCTAGTCGCGCCAATTTAGCTTTGCAGCTCCGAGCTGCGTTGACTCCATCCTCACAGCTCCGCTCGCAGCTCAGCTCCCCACATGTTCGGCCTATGCAGCAAACAACATCAGCTACAGTAGCAGCCCACGCTGATGCCAGCCTTTCTTCCAAACAGGCCCCATAACCCACTCACACACTCAGCATAACGCCCCAGCGCCAAGTTGAATCCACCATCACCTGCCAGGCCGTATCCTAGCTCAGCGCACCAGGCTCACAGGCCCAAAACCATTGGAACCCAACAGGCCCCGTGGTCTGTTCCTCACTCTCGCATAACACTTGGTCCCCGCCAGTCTTTAGTTCACAGTGCCAACCCTTTTAGCCAAGCCGTGCCAATCTCCACCAATAAGCAGCTGTTGCTGCTGTGTCATTCACGCAGGCCTCGGACCACTCATTCCAAGCTACCCCGTGGCAGCAGTATGGAGAAAAAAAGATGAACTTTTTCTAACCTTTCGGTGCGATAATGATCAACCCTTCATGGGGCAAGCAAAGAAGAACATTGGGTAGGGGGGCGCAATTTCCTTTGGTTTTCTTTTTTTTTCTGGTTTGGAAAACAATTGTTCTCTAGCTTATTTAATCCTCTACTTAAGGTGAGTTATATAAATTCTATAAGGCAGTTGGACTTCATCTCCTAAAAGACTTTAACTCCAAGTCAAAGCTCAGAATCCAATGCAATCAAGGAACTAGGGATGGGTAAATACCCATCGGTTATGGGTAACAGCGGTTATTCAACCATTTAAATTTCGCGGTTACAGTTATGATAACCATTTAGATAATTAAATGGTTATGGGTATAACCGTTTACCCGTAAAATTTAAATGGGCGGTTATAACGGTTACCCGTTTACCCATTTATTTTAATAGATATATAAAATTAAAAAAACAAAAAACCTAATCTGTAAGACTGTAACCTGTTCATGTAATGGTGATGTGCATCATAGTAGTTAGGTGATGAATCTGACTGGTATGTTTAATTCACTTTTAAATTGCTGCCATGGGAGCTGGTTGTGGACCTGTGGTATGAATATGATGTATAATCTGAGGTCACATTCACTAGTTATACCTTTTTCATCCTTCATACATATTTCCTCCTATATGCCAACACCTCTAGTTAAAAACATTTCTTTTGGGATACTAATTCAATTTATACATTTCTTTTGTAGGCTTCTTTTGGTGACAACGAGTCAATGAGACTTTGTGATTGAATGTGCTTAAAGTATTAGTGTTCGAAAATGTTTAGTTTTGAAATATTTTGGAGTTTTGAATCATCTAGTATTCAAGATAATGACTACCTTGAGTTTTTAGAAGCTTTACTTTGTAATCATATGGATGTTATAATTGAATACTTGCTTGGGTATAGAAGAAAAATGTGTCGAAAATACATGAATTTTCTTTCCAATATGCTTGCTCAAGTAATGAGAGGTATTTTGTTAGTAAAAAATCAATTATTAGCAAATATATTATATTACCTTGATTGATTAAAACTTCATTCGTCTTTATTATTTCAATTATTAGAGTTGTATACGGTTACGGTTAAAAAAAAAAAAGTAAATAGGTGCAAAAAGGGGTAAATGGGTTAAAAAATGAATTAAACGGGTATGGATAAATGGGTATATGGTTACGGTTAAATGGGTACGCGGTTATGGGTATGGTTAACCGTTTATAAACGGTTATGGGTATGGATATAACCGTTTAGGCAATTACCTAGCGGGTAAACGGTTTTGCGGGTATGAGTATAAACGGTTATGGGTAAATAACTGCAGTTACCCGTTCGCCATAGTCATTGCCCATCCCCACAAGGAACCCATTTTTGGCAAGCCTACTCAACTTGGGATTTTACTATTGCATGAGTCAACCTTGGGGAATAAGGAATGTAGAGTTATTTTGGGTATAGAATTATGTAATTAATATCCTTGTAGATTTGAGATACTTGTTTCCAAGTTTGTAGGAGATTGTATAAGTTTATATATTCCTCTATGTGAGAAGAATAATATCATAACAATATTCACCAAAACCTAAAATTCTATCTTGGTACCAGAGCAGGTTTCGACTTGTCTCTTCTTGAAAAAACCCTAGTCGTCAAAACTCTAGTGTTCATCAAACCTTGAACCCAAAAATCAAAACCTCGTAGCCTTTGGAATCAACAAAGCTACAACAAAACCAAAACAACCTGCAAATTTGTTCGTGCAATGGCAGAGTCTACCAACATCAACACCATTCCATTCGGGTTTCGGTTAAGCGACTCGAACTTCAAGGTTTGGTCGAAGATGATGAAGGTTCACCCTTCAAATCTCGGTAAGCAAGGCTATCTAACGGGAAAAATCCCGACGGTCGATGAAGATGATCCAGGATGTGCGAAGTGATCAACTGAAGATGCCATTGTGAGAGGGTGGTTGCTAAAAACCATGAAACCACACTTACTTGGCCTCTTTATAGACTTGCCCACGGCCAAAGATGTCTAGGAGAGTGTCACCCAAATGTTCTATGATGGTTCTGACGAGTCACAATAATATGAACTTTGGTGCAAGGCTATACAGACAAGACAAGATGGTCGTCCAATTAATTTGTATTTCATCGAACTAAAGGGTGTGTGGTAGGACCTTGACTAGAGATGTCCTCTTCATATGGTGTATGGAGTGGACTTGAAAACTCGTAAAGAGGAACTTGCAAAGGATGGGGTGTATGATTTCCTTGATAGGTCAGATAGTTGTTTCAACCAAGTTCAAAGTGAGATTCTAAGGATGAAGCCTATCCCCAGAATCGAATAATATTTCAATTTGGTATGATGTGAATCCCAAAGGCAGGCCACTATGATGGGAACAAAGACTACAATGGCAAGGCCCTCAATGGCTATGGCAACTAAGGTGCCTAGTTCTCGTCCACTGTATAATGGAAACTCCCAATTATTCCGTACCCAGGAAGATATCGACAAAGACAAACTCCATTGCAATCACTGTAATGGAACGAGACACACTGAGGAGACCTGCTTTGAAATTCATAGCTACCCGTAATGGTACTGGAAGAGGAAGAAGGAGTTAAAGGCACGAGGGAACAAACGGACGGGATAAGCTCAAGTGGCAGTTGCTGGATCAGGAACATCGTCAACTGCAGCAGGGGGCCAAAGTGGGCCCACACGAGAAAGCTAATGGGGGTAGATGGGTTACTACTGTTACAGCGAGGCAGCCCGGGCCCAATCTGCCCAACCAAATAACAGCATCCCAATATACAAAGCAGACCTCAAAGGCAGCATCCAAGGATAATGAGACCGGTCCACTTTTATCCTTAATCAATCAAATTTCAATGGATGACAACTCGAGAGATTTAGGTAAAATCGATATTGTTTTAATCACATCCACCAAAAGAGATACTAGTTGAATAATTGACTCTGGAGCTATAGACCATATGACTTACGATGCATCATTATTTTATCACATGACTCTACCGTCTAAAGATGATGTCATTACAGCCAATGGTGATGTTGCGCTTGTAACGGGAGCGGGTTCTATTTCCCTTACTTCATCTCTGTCTATTCATAACGCACTACTTGTTCCGTCATTATCCAATCATCTACTTTATGTTGGTCAAGTTACTAAGCAATTAGATTGTGTTGTGTTAATGTTTCCCACCTTTTGCCTACTTCAGGATATCCAGACTTGGGCGATAATTGGGTATGATACTAAGAGAAAAGGGTTATATTATGTGGATGATGTGTTGATAAGTAGAGTAAATCAAGTGCGCAGTAGTCACCCAAACAAGAATAAGACAATCTGGTCATGGCATTGTCGATTAGGGCATGTGTCTTTTGGTTATTTGAAAAAATTGTTTACGTCTTTATTTCATGGAATTTCAAACTCTGATTTCTAGTGTAATGATTGCATTCTTGCAAAAAGTCATCGTACTTCTTATCATTTGAGTTTCAATAAAAGAACAGTTCCTTTTTAGTTAGTTCATTCTGATGTGTGAGGGGCTTTCTCCGATAGCTATCAATCACAGGGTTCGTTGGTTTGCTATATTTGTGGATGATTGCACCAAAATGACATGGCTTTATACTATGAAACATAAAAGTGATGTTGGACAAATTTTTCAACAGTTTTGCTGCATGGTTAAAAATCAATACTCTCCTCCCCTTAAGGTTCTCAGGTTAGATAATGGCGAGGAATATCTCAATATCGAACTTTCTCAATTTTTCCAGGAGCACGACACTCTTCATGAGACCGGCGGATGCCTTTAGATACTCCGTTTATCTAATGAACCAAATGCCCATTTCCCCCCCTCCGAGTGCATAATTTTCGCACTCATATGGAAGTTTTTGCTGATCATGTGACGTTATCATCTTCCCTTTATTTGTCACCATGTATCTTTGATTGTGTGGCCTATGTGCACCTTCACAAAAATCAGCCAGTAAGTTGGATCCATGTGCAGTTCGATGTATTTTTCTAGGATTGAATGGTCAACAAAAAGGGTACTGGTGTTATCACCCACAAACCAAGCATATGTACATCACCATGGATGTTACATTTTATGAGCACGAGATTTTTTTCCTCACTGAACAAACCTACTATAATCTTCAGGGGGAGATAAGCACACATAAAGATTATAGTTGGATTGATCTTCCAACTGGGCAGGTGGATGGCCACGTGAGCGTGACACCTACTGTGGTAGCATCTACTAGCCAACCGTGAGTTTTAGCGATCCAGCAGCAGTAGGTTTAAGTGATCGTAAGCCCAACAGCATGGTGAGCCCAATTTGGGTTTGAGTGACCGTGAGCTCAATAGCATGGTTGAGCCTAATTTGGGCTTGCTGAACTTGGAAAGTAGAGAACTAGCAGGTGGGCCTGAGGGAGTCTCTCAGGCCAGCATGCAAAACACCTCACAGCCCAGTAGGCAGTGTAGCAGCGAGCTGCAACCTTTAACTCAAGATTCTGACAGCCCAAACACTTCAAGAAATAACCCTCATCTGGTGGTATCCGTCCATCTGCCCAAGCATATCCATGAGGTAAGTTTATCTCAATCTGATGAAGCTCATAATTTGACTAACATTGAAAGTACTTATGTATTGTCTCCTAGACAAAATCGTGGGAAACCTCCTGACAGGTATTCTCTGGATGAAAAAGTTAGATATGCTATTGCAAAGTATGTCTCTACGCATCAACTATCTCTTAAGTGCCAAGCCTTGGTGAATACAATGGATGGAGTCAAAATTCCAACAAAAGTGGAAGAAGCTTTGTAGGATCCTCGATGGGCAAAAGCAATTGAGGTCGAAATGAAGGCAAAAAAATGGAACTTGGAGAATGGAGTCATTACCATAAGGAAAAAAACCAATGGGATGCAAATGGGTGTTCACTATCAAACACAAAGCAGATGGAATCATTGACAGATACAAGGTAAGGTTGGTTAATAAGGGGTACACACAGAATTTCGGAGTAGATTATCAGGAAAAATTTGCCCCGGTTGCAAAAATGAATATGATAAGAGTTCTTTTGTCTTTAGCCGCTAACTTTGATTAGCCGTTGAAACAATTTGATGTAAAAAATGCTTTTCTACATGGAGACTTGGAAGAAGAAATATACATGGAGCTTCCACATGGGTATGAAGTATAGAATAGAGCAGGCAAAGTATGTAGACTGCGACAGGCTCTTTATGGACTCAAACAATTGCCTAGAGCATGGTTTGGAAGATTCACTGATGCAATGAAGAGATATGGTTACTGACAAGGAAATGCAGATCACACTTTGTTTATCAAACGCAGGGAAGGTAAGGTCACCTTGTTGATAATATATGTGGATGATATGGTGGTCACAGGTGATAATAAAGAAGAGATGGAGAGACTACAGGTGTATCTTTGTTCGGAGTTTGAGATGAAAGATTTAGGAGGTTTGAAGTACTTCTTGGGAATTGAAGTTGCTTGTTCCCATGATGGTATTTACTTATCTCAACGAAATTATATTCTGGATCTGTTGTCTGTGATAGGGATGTTGGCATGTAAACCAACAGAAACACCTATAGTTCAAAATCATCATTTGGTGATCTACCCGGACCAAGTTCTAGCGAACAGGGAAAGATACCAGAGGTTAGTAGGAAGGTTAATTTACTTGTCTCTCACAAGACCAGATATTGCATGTGCTGTTAGTGTAGTAAGTCAATTTATGCACTCTCCGAGTGAGGATTACATGGCTGCAGTAATGTGAATATTGAGTAATTTGAAAGGTGCACCTGGAAAATGATTGATTTTCAAAGGGTACACTGATGCTGATTAGGCTGGGAACATTACTGATATACACTCTACATCAGGGTACTTTACATTTGTTGGAGGAAATCTTGTGACTTGGAGGAGCAAGAAACATAATGTGGTTGCTAGGTCCACAACAGAGGCCGAATACCATGGCATGGCATATGGAATTTGCAAGTTATTATGGCTAAGGATTCTTCCTACATAAATTAGGTTCAAACCATGTGGAGCTATGCTATTATATTGTGATAATCAAGTTGTGAGAGAAATAGCTAATAATCCAGTTCAACATAATAATCCAGTTCAACATGATCGTACAAAACATGTTGAGGTGGATAGACATTTTATCAAAGAGAAGTTGGATTTTAAGTTACTTGATATTCCTTATGGAAAGTTTGAAGACCAGTTAGCTGACGTGTTAACTCATGCAGTGGCGACAAGAGTGCTTCAGGACTTACTTAACAAGTTGGGCCTAGGTGATATATACGCACCAACTTGAGTGGGAATGTTGCATGAGTCAACCTTGGGGAATAAGGAATGTAGAGTTATTTTGGGTATAGAATTATGTAATTGATATCCTTGTAGATTTGAGATACTTGTTTCCTAGTTTGTAGGAGATTGTATAAGTTTATATATTCCTCTATGTGAGAAGAATAATATCATAACAATATTCACTGAAACCTAAAATTCTATCTTTTACACCTCCTGCGAGCAGCAGAGGAAGTGTGGGCTCATTTATGGAGCCAGAAATAATCCAAAAAATCCTAGAACTGACAAGTGGACTTTTACCCATAAAAAAAACCAGGAAAGCCCTCATTAAATTAGAAAGGTTCACATTCGTTCCACGTGCAGTTCAACCCTCGAGAAGGCCTGAGCTGCTGACTACAACTTCGCCAAGCTCCTCTACTCATGGCAAGGAGAAAAGACATAGGAATTAAAGATAGGATTAATAACTAATCCATATCTCTAAGCTTTCCTTATTGAAAACCAACTAAATCAAGCAAGGAATCACAATAAAATCTAATCAAGGATACTACAAGATAATCTCTTAAACAATACCTTCAAGATAATTCTCCTTGGCCAACTGAATGTCTACAGATGGCATGGAAAACTCTACACATGTTCTCAGCCCTATGCTCTATAAATACCTTATTCTATACCAATTTCCAATAAGCTTTTGTTGCGCAACGAAGCCCTAAAATCTCTCTTTTCAGAGAAACAGACTTAGAAATTGGAGATCCATTAGCCAAATTCACCCCCCCCCCCCAAAAAAAAAAAAGAGGCCTCACGTGTGGCTTTGGTCTTTGATCAAAGATGTTTAATTGTTTTGTGGGTACAATTTTACTTAAGTACCACATTTATGACCTTGCCATACAATCTTACTTTCTTAAGCTTCATTTGATGTCTAGGACTCAGTAAGCTCAAACAGCGTTGAATAAAGAAATGAAAGTACACTTGCATATTTTGTCACTAGCTAGTGTTGTTAGTTTACATGTTCTTTTGTGTGCTATGTGGATTTGCAGGTTATGAATTATACATAGATACATCATAGCTATAATATATGCTAA
Organism: Pyrus communis; assembly: GCF_041283825.1. NCBI lineage: Eukaryota > Viridiplantae > Streptophyta > Magnoliopsida > Rosales > Rosaceae > Pyrus > Pyrus communis. Next base: position 18,863,186 of record NC_142574.1, read on the forward strand.
GAGAATTTGCATATTGCGACTTGTCGGTTTTCTTAGGTAATGGATACAGCTGGTTCTTTGCTTTTGCTATTCCCGCTGAGGAAAAGTACGATATGTGTTTCTTAACTATAATCTTCGTGATGCTTTGCACCAGAAGAAAATTGAAACCCACATAGATGACACATTTGCGATGAGTGATATTATCTACATAGATGACACATGCCCTTCTGGATGCCATCAGGGTACACCCTTTGAAATTTGAGGACACCTTGGAGCAGGGAAACATGTTTTCATACCAATTGACGAATCGTAATATAGTAACATGGAAATCGAGTGAAATACCCTAAGCTAGAATTAGCAATATGAGAAAACCTCAAAGTTTATTGATTGAATAATAAGAAAGATTACAAAATTCAACTCTTTAAGTCAGGCTTAAATAGAAAAAAAATCTAATTCGTAATTTTAAAATATTCCTAATTGTTGTAGGCCTATTTGGTTGAACGATCTTAGGGTTTAGAGAGGAAGGGGGCCGGCGACAATTAGAGAGAGGAAAGAGTGATTTAATTGTGAGGTGTGTTTGATTCACCCCATTGTGCCTTTATTTATAGTAGTAGAATAGGTAAAAACTTTTCCCTTTAGGATTACAACATTTAATAGGTAATCTACTCCTAATAGGAATATAAGATACATTCCCCGATTCCCTAGGATTTACACAATCACATTCCTATTCTAAATACGATTGCAACACTCTCCCTTGAGTGTGTAAATACTCAACAAACCATCTCATCATATCTTCAGCAGATAAGGTAGAATAGTTGATGAAGTCATTGGCACAACGGGTGATCGTGAGTCTCAAATTTAAGTGAAGTATGCATTTGTAGTAAAACTCGCAAAACCTCACTATAGTAAAACCCAAGGCATAAGGAAAACCCATAGATTAAGGACAAAAGTGAGAAGTACGTATAATGTCTAAAACAAACGTCAAATAGGACGAAAGTAGTGAACTTAACGGAGTATGATCATCTCAGGATGAGTGCCTCATTAAAACCTCGTTAGGTAGCAAAAACCCAGTGGGAAAAATGCTTATAATCATAGGAAAAAGAGTACATTAAGATAATGTGAGTATGCTTCTAGATACTCCCCCTGAGTTAGACATAACTTCTAAATAAGAGAACTATAAGCGATTCAACTTAGATAATTTACGCATACCGATTCCTTGGACGAGCTTCTGAAATGTAGACTTGGGTAATGACTTGGTGAAGAGATAGGCCAGGCTGTCCTGGGAACGAATTTGCTTGACTTCAATGTTTTAATGCTGCTGCTGCTAGTGTGAGTAAAAGAATTTCGTCGTTAGGTGCTTAGTATTGTCTCCCTTTGTGTATCCCTTCTTCAATTGCTCGATGCATGTTGCATTGTTTTCAAAGGTCGTTGTAGGAAAGTCAACGACTAATGTAAGACCACTAGTGCTTCAAATGTGTTCCATAACTTATCTCAGCCAAAAGCATTCACGCGATGCTTCATGCAGGGCAAGAATCTCAGCATGGTTCGACGAACTCACAACTAGCGTTTGCTTGGTAGACCTCCAAGATATAGCGATGTCTCAAACGGTAAAGACATAGCCCATTTGAGAACGTACCCTATGTGGGTCAGACAGTTATCCGACATATGCGTAACCAACAAGGCAATAATCAATTTGAAAACCCTAGGGGGCGGCAACACTAGGAGATTCGCGGGTATAGAACAAGCCCAAATCTGTAGTACCCTTGAGGTAGCGAAAAATCTCTTTAACATCATTTCAGTGTCTGTGTGTGGGCACGTTGTTGTATCTTGCCAAAAGATTAACATTGAAGGAGATGTCGGGTCTAGTACACTGAGCCAAGTACAATAAACCCCCAATTGCACTTAGGTAAGGAACTTCGGGTTCCAAAATCTCTTCCTCGTCCTCCTTTGGACAGAAGGGGTCTCGTTTAACATCTAAAGTCCAAACGACCATGGGTTTACTCAAAGGCTTCGCTTTATTCTCATTAAAACGTTGCAACACCTATTGGGTGTAGTTCGATTGATGTACTAGGATTTCATCCGAACAATGCTCGATCTCTAGGCCAAGACAGTATCAAGTTTTTCCAAGATCCTTCATCTCAAATTCCGATTTCAAGTGTGTAGCAATTTCCTCAAGCTCTGCAGGAGTCCCGATGAAGTTCATGTCATCGACATAAACTGCAACGATTATAAATCCAGAATGTGACTTCTTTAAGAACACGCATGGGCATAATTTGTAGTTCACATAACCCTGACTTGTCAAATATTCATGTAGACGGTTATACCACATCCGCCCAGATTGTTTCAATCCGTAAAGTGACCTTATTAACCTAATTGAGAAAGTGATCCATGGTCTAGAACTATTTAAATCAGTCAATGGAAGTCCTTCTGGAACTTTCATGTATATTTCTGTATCTAGATCTTCATAGAGATACGTGGTTACCACGTCCATAAACTGCATATTCAGTTTTTCGGAAACTACCAAACTGATAAGGTAGCGAAACATTATAACGTCCATCGACGGAACGTGGTTCAATGTCATCACTAAGCATGATATCAGTAGCTACTAAGTACACAAATGCATCGTTGACAATCATCTAATTCCTATTCCAAACCTCATCTAATACTGCGTAATGGACCGAAATCTTACGATTCTTAGGAGGCCGGCATGTTTCATCTGAAACATCACCGTAATTTAGAATAACCTTATGTGTTAGAATTGATGAGTGAGTGATGGTCAGATTCAAACTAGGGTCACTAGTTGGTGTCATTTTCCTCTTCCGGGGTTGTGAATCCTTTGAACCAAAGGGTCTGCCACGTTTCAAGGTCGGAGCAGATGATTGGCTTACCGCCAATGTACCTTGCCACGTGGAAGGTGTGGCCTCCCCACCTTTGGGGCCGGTCCGACCTTCCCAGGTGGGTTGTTGACATACGTGAGGTACATCTATCCTTGCAGGTGCGTTTGCAGCGGGTATATGTGATCTTGTCACCTTTGCTAGATCATTAAAAGCATCCGACATGCTTTGAGCAATGCTCTTAAGATCTATAATTCATCACACCTCAGTTTCAGATTGGGCAGTGTGGAAATCTAAATGAGACATAGTGGGAGCATACCATGATAATTCGCGGCGTTCTACGGGAACGTTAGCATGTTTATCTCTCCTTAACGACGGGAAGACTGTCTCATCAAAGTGACAATTCGTAAAACGTGCAGTAAAGAGATCTCATGTCAAGGGTTCTAAGTAGCGAACAATTTATGGCGAATCATAACCGACATAGATTCCTATTTTTCTCTAAGGACCCATTTTAGTACGTAGTGGCGGCGCTATTGGCACATAAATGGCACACCCAAACACTCGTAAATGCGAGACGTCAGACTCGTATCTAGTGACCAACTATAACAGTGAATGTGGTTAAGTAGCGGTGGGCCTCAAGTGGACCAACATAGCTGCGTGCAATATTGCATAGCCCCAGGCATATACCCACAGTTTGGTTCTTATAACTAAATTCCAAGCTATCAATTAAAGGCACTTTATGAAAGCTTATGCTAGGCCATTTTGGGTGTGAACATGGTGTACAGGATGTTCCACATCAATCCCTACTAACATGCAATAATTGTCAAAGGTATGTGACGTAAACTCTCCAGCGTTATCTAGTCGAATCGACTTAATCATATAATCATGGTGGTGAACCCGTAGCTTAATGATTTAAGTTAGGAGTTTAGCAAACGCAGCGTTGCATGTGGACAACAAGCAAACATATGACCATCATGTCAATGCATCAACCAACACCATAAAGTATCTAAATGGTACGTAGGTTGGTTGGATAGGTCCACAAATGTCCCCTTGAATCCTCTGAAGAAATTTAGGGGGGTCGTGAATAATCTTTGTATATGAGGGTTGAGTATTTCCTTAAAGAACACGTTTTGCATAGCGGGAGTCCAACATAAAGATGTAACTTATGCCCGTTTGAAAATTTGAGGATACGACGCATCATGTCACGTCTAGGATGTCCCAAATGGTCATGCCAAAGCAACAAAGGGTCCTGGAACTCAGGAATAGGGCCGCCCACATTGTGGGCTTCTATGTTGCAAATGGTTGTGATGTACAACCCACTTGGCAGGCGTTCCAACTTCTCGTGAATATGCTTCTGGCCATATTCGTACGAAGTGATACAAAGAAATTCAGAACTATTATCTTCAGTGGTTTCAATATGATATTGATTACCTCGAATATCTCTAAAATTCAGCAATGTTCTTTCGGAATGTGGAGAATAGAGTGCCTCCTTAATGGTCAAGATTGTACCATTAGACAACATGATATGTGTCATTCCATCTTTCAATCAAGTTGGATAGGCCTGAGAGAGTTGTCAAATGAGCTTTCTTTGGTATTAAGTTAGTAAAATAATGTCGTTCACGCAATATGGTGTGCGTGGTTACACTATCTGCCAAACAACTAACTTCCTCACTAGACATACCTAGAAATAAATTGATTGAATTGGTCACATGCATAAATATAAGTCTATTCTTTCAATTAAGCAATTTGAGAAAATAATATCCATTCAAATAACAATCCATAATTCAAAACAAATCAAAACCAAACAAATTATTCCAAATACTTAGAAAAATTGTTCAAAATTAAACCATAAACCTAGAAAAATAGGGGGGGTAGGGGTCGGCCACTCCTAGTAGGTTCAGCCACTAGGGGTAAACACCCTAAAAACATGTCTAATTTATTCATCCATAGAAGCTGACGCCTCTTGAAAATCCGATATCTTCATTGATGTAGTTGCATCTTCCGGATGATCCACATGTGCAAAGTTAAACTCACAACGTGAATGATACTTGGCAATAGCCTCAGGGGAAACTCGGTGTACGCATAACCATTGATCCATAACGATAGCACATGTCCAGTTTAGTAGAAACGGGCTGAACGGGAGCTTTGCCTTTATTCTTGAAGTTTGGGTCCTTAGGGGCAAGTGGTGGATACTGCTGGGTCACATTTCTTCCCTTAGGTGTGGCACTCTATTAACCTTGGGCCCATGGTGGGGCTTGCCACCCATTACCACGGCCATGACGATTCTTTCGTCGTTTATGGCTTTTAGAATTGGTCGCATACGCTTTAGGCACGTCGTTCAAGCCAATGGGTCGAGCTTGATAATTCTTCATCAAAAGTTGGTTTTGTTTTTCAATGAGAAGTAAAACAAAGATCAAATCCGAAAACTTGGTGAATTTTTGTGCCCTATATTATTGCTGCAAGACAATATTCGTGGCATGGAAGGTCGAATAAGTTTTCTCCAGAAGATCTGATTCAGTTAGTTCCACTTTGCAAAATTTCAACAGTGAACGAATTCTACAAACTTCAGAGTTGTATTCAGTCACGAACTTAAAGTCCTGGAAATGAAGATGATGCTAGTCGTGTCTTAATTCAAACACGTATATGTCTTTCTAGTGATCGAAACGGTCGACTAGAGCAAGCCAGAGGGTGCATGGGTCCTCTTTAGCGAGGTACTCGGTCTGCAGTGCATCATGGATGTGTCTTCGAATGAAGATCATTACAGTAGCCTTCTGAGCTTCGTCAACAGGTTTGTCGGCGATAAATGCCTCGATAGTGGCTCTAATACCCTTTGCAGTTAGATGGAGCTTCACGTCTTGAACCTACTTCATATTGTTTCTTCTAGAGACTTCTAGAGTGGAGAAATCGAGCTTGTTCAAGTTCGACATGTCCCTAAAACAGAGGGAAAAAACGTGATTAGTCATATGGTAAGCCATAAACATATATCGTAGAACATACAGGTTCTATAGACATGTATTTGTTTAATTGATGCATGGAAACTACAGGTTTCATGTGGTATGTTTTGAATGAAAACTTTAGGTTTCAAAGACACTAAATTTGAAACTACAAGTTCAATTTAGTTTTATGAACAATTAGTTCATAATGAGAGGTTCCTGCAAGAAACACATAATGCAATATACTAATTTGAATACAGTGGATTTGAGGTTCTTCAAGAACTTATGTGTGAGAGCTTCGTTACTATGAAAGTATGTTATAGTTCAAAGTATAAAAAAAAAAATATTGAATCGTTAATATCCAAAAGTGATATTCAGGTCAATAATTTTGGATTCATTATCAAATTAATGGACTGCAGGTCACTTTTAATTAATTCAATAAATCGAGCCATACGGGGTCGATTTTAGAAGCTAAATAATATTATCGGGTCAAAAAATATAGCCCCAAAAATATTTAGGTTGGGTGTCATGAGTAGGCAAGGCCTTAAAGGCCTCGGGAGTGGACTGTAGGCCACGAGTCTGGGTAGAAGACAAATAACAATAGCCCAAGCTACTAGTTTGGGCTTCAAGGGTGCAGGTCAAGGCCCAGCGAAAGGTAACCTGTCGGTTGAGGCACGGAAGCCCAGCCATATGGGCTGGCTGAGGGAGGCGCGGGCTATTGCAAGGACTAAGCCCAGCAGCACAGCTGCTGGCGTGGGCCAAGACTATAGGCCTGTGGTCAGAAAACAGACCAGGCACATGACATGGTTATCCACAGAAGTAGTGAAGCCCAAAGGCTTCGGCACAGGTCCAATACATTGTCTCAAGAGGGGGGGTCCCCACACGGTTGTGCCACAGCAGTGTTGCAGCATAATCCCATAATTCCTATCTCTTTTTTTGAATTTTACTAAGGTTTGAGAAACCCTAATTGCTTCTAATTTATTTTATATACATTGACTCACAAATTCCACATAGCAATTTAATTGTGCGATGCATGAAACAAATATATATATTGACAAAAATATAAACATATACAATATATATATATATATATATATATTGTAAGGAAAATATAAACATAGTGTTGGAAATGTGCCCTAAAACCAATCATATGATGATACTTTACGGACATTTCACAATGTTAAACTAATCTAGTTTAATATTAAGGGCAAACATTATTGTTTGAGCCGTCTCATATAAATGTTATATGCTTAAACGATAAGTCCAAGGAATATGTGATTGGGAGAATGCGATCTAAAGAAGTTAGATTGATGAGACCATTCTTTCGTAGACACATCCTAAACGTTCCTGATCATAGGATTGTCAATTGGGCATTAACAGTCCGTTAAGATCAATACGTGCTATGTCTTCTCTCAGGGAGAGTGACTAGTCTCGAGTCATTGGTGTGTGTGACATCAAGACAAGTACGTAGGTGCTCAATAGAGAATGAGTTCACTGAACACGATCAACGAAGAGTTCTCATATTCATGTCACATGAGAACTCATGGTTGGGATAATGCAAATTAGTCTTTTGACCTGAGGCATCACAGTTGTCTTGTGGTTAGGTCCTTAATCTTTGATTATGTCAGAGTCACTCCATCAGGAGGGTGTCCACGGCATCGTTGGGGTTAAGCCACTTAGCCATGAAGGCAAGTGAATGCGCAACAAGGGATCTCTAACCTTCAAACTGTTTGAGGGAGAATACTCTATGATATGATTTAGAATCTCTGGCCAGAGTATGAATGAGATGTTGGAATGTGTTCCAAATCACATTCAAGGTAATCATATAAGCACAAGACTCACATTGGATAGTAGACATGAATAAACTATCAAACCAAACAATGTGGTCAAGAGTATTGTATTAGAGAAAGACCGTATTGCATTTGTAATCCTAAAACTGAATAGGTTCTCCACCTCTTCTGATTAGCTTGGGTAACCATGACATGCTACTAGGCGTCAACCATGGTTTGTGGAAGCCCTAAAAGTGTATTATCACTAACGGGAGAATTGAAAGTAAGTTCCAATTCACAATCGATTTGAAAGAGTTTGAATCGCCCACTGCCTCGCTAAAAGGAACCTAATGGATCGTACACCGTGTAAGGTAAAGATTGAAGATTCAACGGAGATGAGTAAGAATAATTAAATGGTTTAATTATTTTTGGCAAGGATTAATTAATATGTTAATTAATCAAACGAATAAGTTCGTTAAAGACCTCGGGATAGTTTTGGACTTTAAGGCCCAATGGGCTTCGAACGTCAAGTCCATTGACTTAAGTTGTATGACAACTTAATGAATAATGATTCACAAAGGCCCAAATAGCCCAATAAATCCCCTTAAATTCGGCCATTTAAAGGAGGGTAGTGAACTTGGCTTAATTGCAAGTTTGCCACTCCATTGTGAGGTGGTATAAAGACATCTTTATAGCCATTTCATCCTTAGGGTTTTCTTAGGAGTAAAGATGAGAACAAAAACCTCCCTTTGCTCTCAAAGAGGCCGGCCACCCTAGAGGAAAACATCTAGCAATCTTACTTCCTCTAGGTCACTCATTTCTTCTACAATATGCCTTGGTGTGGAGACTTAGAGGTTCTCAATTTTGGGAACTTGGAGAAACCTTTTCATCCATCCAAATCCATGGATCTAAGATGCAAGGAATGAAGGCCCTCTCTTTGGGTGATTAGCCTTTGCTTATGCAAAGAGGAATCTAAAAAGGTATTGATTTCTCAACTCACTTTGTTTTGAGTTGAGTCTTGGTTCACCTATCTACTAGGCTTTGAAGTTCATGGGTTAAGTTTTGTTTTTGAGTGCATATAAATATGATTCCGCCTTTTAATTGTTAATTTCATGTTGTTGATGTTGCTCAAATGAACTTGTTTTTCACAAATCTTCCTTCAAGTGGTATCAGAGCCTAAGTCTAGTAGTTGGTGAATCCTTTTGGGTTTTGTAGTTCATAGTTTGTGATTTGAATGTTGTAATTGTTACAAGCTTTATTCTTGCTTCTTTGAATGTAAATTTTGTTAGAAAATTTGCCATCTCAAATGTTGTAGATGTAGTTCATATGAGCATGAATTTTGGAGCTAAATTTTGGTGCCATGTTTTTGGGGAAATTCGGCCAAATCCAAAGGGTGGATTTTTGGGTTCTTGTTTGACTTGTTAAAAGTGTTTTAAAGTGACTTTTGGAACCCCTAAGTACCCTAGGATATTAACCCTCTTTTGAGTTGTGAAAATTTGAGTTTTTGGTGAAAGAAAACATCCATGGAGCTATTATGAGTTTTCATGTATGTTCTTCATATTTCTTGAAGTTCTTACCAAGAACAAAAAGTTTTGAAGTTTTGATTCAAAAGTTTTATGTTTTTCATAAAGTTTTGTTTTTCAAATGGTGAGTGATAGTTATTGGTGAGATGTGACTAAAAGAATTTTAAAGTTTTATAAAAAACATTTTCTTACAAACCATCAAAGTCACCTTTGTCTCACCTACCAAAAACCACTTACAAAACTTTAGATTTTTTCAATTTTTCAACACTATGGCCGGCCACCTTTGGTAAAAGGTGATGGAGGGACTTTTGTGCAATTAAATAAAGTTTTGATACTTTTGTGTATTTGCATTTTGACCCCAAAAGTTTTTGTTTTAACAAAGTGACCCAAATTGTTGTGGTCATTGTTTTTGGCCCAAATTAGGTAGAGAACAAAATTGTTTTGTCTCTTTAAATGAGAATTGGATTTTCATTTCATTTAGCTCCATTTAAATCAATTCTATGGATACAAAAACCAAATGAAAATGTTGCATTCATGTTTAATTAGTTAAAGCGTTAATTAATTAAAGAAAGGGTGATTATGAACCTTAGCCTACGATAATTGAGCTATGTGAAAGGCCGTTTCAAATTTGTTTGAACCATGGGAATGTGTAGATTAAATTTTGGTTGTAATTTGATATGATCAATTGTTGTAAAAGAGCATAAGCTCTTCTTTACTTTAAAGTAATTTGATTTGATCAATTGTTGTAAAAGAGCATAAGCTCTTATTTACTTTGAAGTACTCCTTGTTTTATTCGATATGCATGAAATTGGAGTAGTTGGGTCCAACGCCCAATAAGACAACACGCCTTAATGTGATTAAACGCGTAACTAAAATCAATCACCATCCCTAGACCGAGATTCAACACTAGGCTCGTGTTGAATCGAATCAAAGGTTCATAGTCATCCTAAGGCCCTAAGGCAACTATATAGTCCATCAATGAATGCAAATCTTATGTTAGTAGTACCATATAGTCTTGCTTTAAAAACCGTTTTAAAAGCATAGTGGGAGTATTATATACTACTAAATCAATCATATGGACCAATAGTTGTAATAAGACCAAAATGTTTTAATTGGATTAAAATGTATATTTATGTGATGAGACCTAAAACCCTCAACAAACGAATATTAAGTTGATAAACGAGAGATGTTTTGAACATTTCTTCGTAGGCCTTCCACCGTGGTGGGCTCCAATCGTTTGTGACTCATGCACCGGCTTCACCCTATAATGGGGAAGTACAAAGTATGTGCTTACATCCAGGAGGAGTCCATAAACATATGATGAGGTGAGTGTAGACAACGAGTATGACCAACATGATATAATTCTGAGGTTGTGCTTGAACCTCTACATAAACTAAGCATGGTGGGAATAACTTAACTAAGTGCAATGGTGCCAACATGATATAATTCTGAGGCATTCATTCTCTAGAGGCCAAACTAGATGGGTAATTACAAGAGTTGTAAATGACTAAAGTGTTATTCTCTCATCATTATTTTTGTTAACCAACATGATATAATTCTGAGGTGGGCTTGGTAATGGTGAGTCTCCCATGCCCCGCTAAGAGTTCAACAAAACTCTCGAATTCCGATGAGGGATATGGAATTTTCCAAAAATAGTGGGTGGTGCTATTTGATTTAAAGACCCAAATCAGATGGTTTAAAATCAATCAATTTATATTCGTTATGTATTTGTTTACCAATATATTTGCAAACGCTATCCAAAACTTGACAAAGAAAAACCGAACGCTTTAGTTTCCGAACTTGGTACCACAATCCCATAGATTGTCTTGAATGGATTGTAAAAGTACCTAAGTAGTCTCATCCTCACAATCTTCCTATTGATAATGTATCAATGGAAGAACATGTTAGATAAGTCTACCATGAAGAGGACAGTGCAAACTCTAGTGCTTGTCTCTTTGTTACACGAACAAGGAACTTGAGAAGTAAGCACAAGGGCATGGACACTTTATGTGCCATGATTCTTCACTTACAAATTGTTGTATGAAGAAATGAGAGTTGCCTTGAACAACTCTTGAAAGTTTGTAATTATGTTGAGAACATAATGGTTGGTTGACAAAAATAGTCCATCAACATGGACTTATGATGATTTTGAATCATTGAGTGTTGAAGTGTTAAACCAATTAACGAGACGGAAATTAGGCAAGGACTTCACCTTTGTGTCCCTATCCTAATGGTTCACTAAGTTTATTGTAAACTATATAGTGAACAATAACCGCACGCTCTCCAAATCGTTTGATGTGTATAACACATTTGAAATAAGTTTCAAGATAGATAGTGGGAGTTTAGGGACCATGACTATTGTAGTCAAAAGGGAAGTCAAATGAAGAAAGCAAAAATAACTCCAAGGGAACAAACTTTCTTTATGAAAGGATGGACATTGGAAGGGGTATTTGTAAGAAATGTCTTGCAAGTGTCAAGAACGCACCTTTCGAAGGTATTGTAAAATGTTCTTGAATAGTTCAAAACAGTTGGTTCTTCTACTTGAATGTTTGATTCTGTATTAGTAACTATGTTTTACAATTGTTGTAAAAGTGTGCTAATAAAAAGTAGAAGATTAATGAGAGAAGAGAAAGTACTTCACATTCGGAAAGTGAATAAAATATAGATCTCTGCGAAAGCGGATTGTACTTACTTCCTCATATGAACTACCAAAGAAATTGGAAAATACTAAAGATTGTCTTTACATTCCAATTTTAAGGAACTTAAATCCGTCACTATAGTAGAGATGGATGAATGCTTTGTTTGACAAAACATTGTTCTTTATTAATCAATAATTAGATTATTGTAATCTAATTAATTGTCTCTATAGTAGAGATGATGTGGTAGTTTAACTGTTTAGAATATAACGATGCTTAAAACCCAAAAGGTTGCAAGGTAGTGACTAATCCCAACTGAGTTGTGATACCTCTAAAACATAAATTACGAGTTGGTAATAGATGGATGCATTGGATCGTTAGACCCGGATCCAATACCTTCTTGTTATATTGTATAGAGGCGAAATGTTCGAATCTTTATTCTTTTGGAAAGAAGAAAGAATCACAAAGTTGTTAAGGATAATTCACTTAGATGTTAGTGGCACTTGTCCACAACATAATACTACTCATGTTGTATGACATTCACCGAAGATCGCTCTCGGTTGGACTATAGTTTACTTTGAATAAACACAAGTCCGAATACTTTGCAAAAGGTTTCAAAGAATTCAAGAAATGTAAGTTGATGAGTAAGACGTCTAAAGAATTTACCTCCTTAGATTTGATCCAAGGAAAAGTAACACTTTAGATGAGTTTCCTTGAAAGATATCAAGGAAAATAGCATCATAAGATAATGTATTTCTCCATTAGGAGAAGAACGAACTTGAATAAGATTTAGTTCGTTGGATGTTATCTATTACCCATATATAGGATATATATACTTCTAAAACAATATGATTGTCAATTAGAAGATTTTCCAAAATTTTCATAACTCCATAAGATGTAGTTGGAAAGAAAGACAAAATCTTAAACATGTTAAGATTTGGGGTTGTGTGCTAATAAGCAATATTTGTTTGATATGATCAACAAATATAACAACCTAGTTCCTACACCACAAGCTCCAAGCTAGTCGAGAAGGATTTATAAATCGTCTCAGTTGAATGGTTTGAACTTTATGACTATGTCATAGAGTTACACCTCTTAATTCGAAAGAAATAAGAATGAAAATCCTTATGACTACACTTAGTGGGAGCTATAAGCATCTTATGAGAAAAAGGATCAAATCGTTTGATTTCTCATAAAGATGTAAATGAATCTTTTGTTTACTAGGTTTACAAAAGATTAGTGGGAGTTAATCATATTCCTAAAATTGAATATATATATATATACATGATATATATTAATTTTGAAAATGAAAGGAATTCTTCATCGTTAAAGTTATGACTTTAAACATTCTATAAACGATAGAATATATATGGGAGATATAGTCTATGGGATGGAAATCTATAATGATAGATTTCAAGATATAATTGGATTATATCAATCCCTAAAATAGACAAGAGATGCTAGGAAGTTTCTCATATGATGATAAACTTCAATAAGAATGACAATTCTAGTGAGACTAGGAAGTTGTTCTTCTCAAAGGGAATGTACCCTTTGACTCCCAAAGAAATAATGCGTAAATAGAATCCTTTATGCATACGCAGAAAGGTGATTTATGTATTTCATATTGTATGAAAACATTGATATAAGTTGTACCTAGAACGGTACAAGATGATATCAGTGCAAGCCCAAGATCAGAACCATGGCAACTGTCAAGTGAATCCTTAGGTAATTAAGAAATACTAAGGATGGATTCCTCAAAAATGAGGAAGAATTAGAGTAACGTAATGGAAGCGTAAATGTATTAGATTATGAATCTAATCCATCATAGAATATCTCTTCATTATGAATGAAGTGATAATGAGATATCTCTTTATTATGACTAAAGAGATATTTGGGTGGAAACGTTAAAAGTAATGACTTTAATGTGTTCCATCATGTATGCAAAATATATTGCCATATAGAAGCTTACAGCATTGTTGTTTGGATGGGAAAGTTCATTTATGAACTCTCCATTCGGTTCCAACCAGAAAGTGTATGACACTAATGGGGCGATAGCTCAAGCCAGGGAATCAAGGTCTCATCAAGGTCCGAACTCAAATGAGAGACTGAACCACATGATTGAGAATCATGTATAATGGTGACGTCGTTATTCTCAAGGTTGCTTCTATGGATAACATATAGATATCCATTGTTTAGGCCTACTACTCAGCCATTTATGAAATGAATTACAGAAGAGGTATCATCACTGATGACTAAGCTTATTGTCTCTAGTGCAAGTGGGAGATTGTTAGAAATGTGCCCTAAAACCAATCATATGATGATACTTTACGGACATTTCACAATGTTAAACTAATCTAGTTTAATATTAAGGGCAAACATTATTGTTTGAGCCGTCTCATATAAATGTTATATGCTTAAACGATAAGTCCAAGGAATATGTGATTGGGAGAATGCGATCTAAAGAAGTTAGATTCATGAGACCATTCTTTCGTAGACACATCCTAAACGTTCATGATCATAGGATTGTCAATTGGGCATTAACAGTCCGTTAAGATCAGTACGTGCTATGTCTTCTCTCAGGGAGAGTGACTAGTCTCGAGTCATTGGTGTGTGTGACATCAAGACAAGTACGTAGGTGCTCAATAGAGAATGAGTTCACTGAACACGATCAACGAAGAGTTCTCATATTCATGTCACATGAGAACTCATGGTTGGGATAATGCAAATTAGTCTTTTGACCTGAGGCATCACAGTTGTCTTGTGGTTAGGTCATTAATCTTTGATTATGTCAGAGTCACTCCATCAGGAGGGTGTCCACGGCATCGTTGGGGTTAAGCCACTTAGCCATGGAGGCAAGTGAATGCGCAACAAAGGATCTCTAACCTTCAAACTGTTTGAGGGAGAATACTCTATGATATGATTTAGAATCTCTGGCCAGAGTATGAATGAGATGTTGGAATGTGTTCCAAATCATATTCAAGGTAATCATATAAGCACAAGACTCACATTGGATAGTAGACATGAATAAACTATCAAACCAAACAATGTGGTCAAGAGTATTGTATTAGAGAAAGACCGTATTGCATTTGTAATCCTAAAACTGAATAGGTTCTCCACCTCTTCTGATTAGCTTGGGTAACCATGACATGCTGCTAGGCGTCAACCATGGTTTGTGGAAGCCCTAAAAGTGTATTATCACTAACGGGAGAATTGAAAGTAAGTTCCAATTCACAATCGATTTGAAAGAGTTTGAATCGCCCACTGCCTCGCTAAAAGGAACCTAATGGATCGTACACCGTGTAAGGTAAAGATTGAAGATTCAACGGAGATGAGTAAGAATAATTAAATGGTTTAATTATTTATGGCAAGGATTAATTAATATGTTAATTAATCAAACGAATAAGTTCGTTAAAGACCTCGGGATAGTTTTGGACTTTAAGGCCCAATGGGCTTCGAACGTCAAGTCCATTGACTTAAGTTGTATGACAACTTAATGAATAATGATTCACAAAGGCCCAAATAGCCCAATAAATCCCCTTAAATTCGGCCATTTAGAGGAGGGTAGTGAACTTGGCTTAATTGCAAGTTTGCCACTCCATTGTGAGGTGGTATAAAGACATCTTTATAGCCATTTCATCCTTAGGGTTTTCTTAGGAGTAAAGATGAGAACAAAAACCTCCCTTTGCTCTCAAAGAGGCCGGCCACCCTAGAGGAAAACATCTAGCAATCTTACTTCCTCTAGGTCACTCATTTCTTCTACAATATGCCTTGGTGTGGAGACTTAGAGGTTCTCAATTTTGGGAACTTGGAGAAACCTTTTCATCCATCCAAATCCATGGATCTAAGATGCAAGGAATGAAGGCCCTCTCTTTGGGTGATTAGCCTTTGCTTATGCAAAGAGGAATCTACAAAGGTATTGATTTCTCAACTCACTTTGTTTTGAGTTGAGTCTTGGTTCACCTATCTACTAGGCTTTGAAGTTCATGGGTTAAGTTTTGTTTTTGAGTGCATATAAATATGATTTCGCCTTTTAATTGTTAATTGCATGTTGTTGATGTTGCTCAAATGAACTTGTTTTTCACAAATCTTCCTTCACATAGAAGGGTTCATGCCTCATGGGGAATGTTTTCGTGCTTCGTGGACGTTTCAAATATCTTCTTTTATTTTAAGCGGACCTGATTAACAGAAAACAAATATAAGCCTTTGAATTTTTTGGATGATAGCCTTCTCCTACAATCCGTCAGTTCCTCAGCTTCTGGCAAGAGCGTGCTGATAACGTGTTGTAGGCCTATTTGATTGAACGATCTTAGAGTTTAGAGAGGAAGGGGGCTGTCGGCAATTAGAAAGAGGAGAGAATGATTTAATTGTGATGTATGTTTGATTCACCTCATTGTGCCTTTATTTATAGTAGTAGGATAGGTAAAAACCTTTCTCCATAGGATTAAAACATTTAATAGGTAATCTACTCCTAATAGGAATATAAGATACATTCCCAGATTCCCTAGGATTTACCCAATCACATTCCTACTCTAAATATGACCGCAACACTAATAACTAGTTTTGTTGGAAGTTTTGTGTGAAAACCTCTTTTGTAGTGGGTTATGAAGTGATTCGGAAAGGGATCCTCTCCGGATCCCTTCCACCGAAGCCTCCAAACCCACAAATCCGGGCCGTTGAAATTTGATCCAACGGCAACAAATAGGGGACCCCTTAAAAAGTTATAATAACTCTAACTGTTGGATCAAATTTTATCAGCCCAGATTAGTGGGTTTGGACGCTTTGGTGGAAGGGGTCCGGAGAGGATCCCTTTCCAAGTGATTCCAAACTTAAAAGTTCTTTTGTCTTTGGAGTGATGCTGCTAGTTGCATTCCTTTGTTGTGTCACGTGCTTGTCATGCCCGCATATCCACCAATCTGGTGGCTACTTAATTCAGACAGTTTGCCTTTTAGCTTGTCCTTTTATTTTGAGGACCCCTTGATAGTAGGTACACTATTTTTTTTTTTTAACAAACAATAATATCTACACTAAGAGATTGGGAGAGTAGGCTAAGCCTCCCAATGGGCTAGCAATAATATGGTTCAAATTCTCCTTTGGCAATAATCAAACCTAAGACCTCTCATTTACAAGTGAAGAAGAATATCACTAGACCGTAATACTAAGTGGCAGTAGGTACACTATTATTCATGATAAAACAAAAAACAAAAATGTTATTTTTACCATATATTTGTATCATCTCTCTGATAGAGATGGGAGCCACGTGCGTTGGCAGACCCTACCTTTATTAGAGAAATGACACAATCAATGGTACAAGTAGATGGTAAGTATAGCACTACTCAAAAAAAAAAAAAAAAAAAAAAAAAAAAAAAAAAAAAAAAAAAAAAAAAGTTTGATAGACTTACTAAAGAGATTCTGCCGTCAACTGCTGAGGCCCTTCTGTCGTTTATGTACAATGTGCTTTGTTCTTATCATAGACTTACCCATTCGATATGCATGTTGCCAAAGTCTCTGGCAAGAACAACGCTACAATCTCCAAGGTACATTTTTGCAGGCTATGAGTATGGCTGCTTCTTCTTCTGCTGCTAACAACCATCTTCATGAAAAGTATGACGTGTTTCTTAGTTTCCGAGGCGAAGACACCCGCAATACCTTTACCAGCCATCTTCATGCTGCTTTATGTAGGAAGAAAATCAAAACCTACATCGATGACAATCTTGAGAGAGGAGATGAAATTGCACCTGCGCTTATGGAAGCAATCACGAAATCAAATCTTTCGGTGATCATATTCTCGGAAAACTATGCTTTTTCCACATGGTGTTTGGGTGAGCTTGTGCATATATTGCGATGCAAGGAGGAATATGGACAGTATGTTATTCCCATTTTTTACAGCATCGACCCATCACATGTACGAAATCAGCAGGGGACATATGGGGCTGCATTTTCTCAACTTGAAGAACGTTTCCAGGACAATATTGACAAGGTGCACAAGTGGAGGGAGGCTTTGACGAAAGCAGCCAATCTATCTGGGTTCGATAATTCAAACAAAACTTGGTAAGTAACTATGTATATGTTTGTATTTACTCTCTACTTGTGATGATTTGACGACTAATATTGCAAATAAGATTAGTTAAGCCATACTTACTATCTATTGTCTGTCCAAATTGAATCATATGTGACAGGACGGAGGCTGATTTAGTTGATAATGTTGTGGAAGATATTTTGACCAAATTGAGCGAAACATTGTCAGATGATTTAAAGGGTCTGGTTGGAATTGAAAGCCGCATTAATGATATCAAGTGGTTATTATGCAATCATTCACTAGATGTTTTAACTGTAGGTATTTGGGGGATGGGTGGTATTGGTAAGACCACTCTTGCTGATGCTGTATTTAACCAACTCTCTCGTAAATTTGAAGCTTCATGTTTTCTTGCAAACATGAGGAAGGAATCAGAAAAGCATGAACCAAATCACTTGCGAAATAAACTTCTTCGAAAGATATTAAATGATGACAAACTAAATATCGACACACCATCTATAGGATCAGAACTTGTTAAAAGAAGGCTTCTGAATACAAGGGTCCTCATTGTTCTTGATGATGTGAATGATTCAGGCCAATTAGAACTTCTAGTTGGAGATCAGGTTCAGTTTGGCCCCGGAAGTAGAATCATTATTACAACTAGAGACAGGCGCATACTTAAGGAAAAAGTCGATAAAATTTATGAGGTCAAGGGATTGACACGTGAAGAAGCTCTTCAGCTCTTTCATCTGAAGGCTTTCAAAAATAATTCTCCTGGGACAGATTATGCTGAGTTGTTAGGGATGGTGGTAGATTATGCAGAGGGAATGCCATTAGCTCTTAAAATTTTGGGTTCATCATTCCTTCACTGCAAGAGCAAAAAAGACTGGGAAGCTGAATTGAACAAATTGAAAAAGTTTCCCAGCCAAAAAATTCACAATGTGTTGAGACTAAGTTACGATGGATTAGAAGAAAATGAGAAAGAGATATTTCTTGATATAGCTTGCTTTTATAGAGGATCAAATATAGATTTTGTAAAAAGAATGTCAGATTCTCGTGGTCTCTTTGCTGCTGGAATTGGAGTTCTGGTTGATATGTCTCTCATAAAAATTTCAAGTCGAAACTGCCTAGAGATGCATGATTTGCTACAAGACATGGGTCGGTCAATTGTTCGTGAACAACGTATTGAAGAGCCTGGAAAACGCAATAGGTTGTGCATTGCTGAGGATGCGTACCATGTACTGAAAAATAATACAGTAAGATCCAACTGCATTCACATTCTTATTTAATAAATGTAGTTTTGCTAAATTTTGAGTTATTCACATTTATTTATCTTTCTGATTGCCAGGGAACTGCAAAAGTTCAAGGCATATCCTTTAACACTCTTGAAGCTAGAGAACTAGACATGAGTCCTTCAGCCTTCGAAAAGATGTACAATTTAAGAGTATTGCAGATTTATGATACAAAATATATCTATGATGATAAGTACTGCAAATTATACCTTTCTCAAGGTCTTGAGTTTCTTCCCAGTACTCTTAGTTTGCTTCGCTGGGATGGATATCCTTTGAAATCTTTGCCATCTAAGTTTTCTCCAGAAAATCTTGTTGAGCTTCGAATGCCGTACAGCAAGGTTGAGCAACTTTGGACTAAAGAGCAGGTATATATGGTTATTTTAATACTTGAATGAAATACAGTGCAGAAAGTATAATTCCAGCTTGGTTATTGATTCATGTCTTTTTTCTTTAATTTGTTACAGAATCTTGGGAACTTAAAAGTTATTGATCTTAGTTATTCCACTCATCTGACTGAACTTCCAGATCTCTCGAAGAGTCAAAATCTGGAGTCTATGAATCTCTATGGCTGTACAAGTTTGGTTTTAATTCCTTCAGTTTTTCGATATCTTGGCAAGCTTACTTATCTTAACCTTGGCTCCTGCTGGAGTCTCAATATTTCGCCAGGCAATATTGAATTCTTAAGTTTAGTTAGCAGTGCAATGGAGGAATTGCCTTTATCATTTGGGTCCAACGAAAGCTCTCCTTGCTTGATCCTTTCCCTTTCGAAAAAGCTTAAGAAATGTGCAAGCAGCAACTGTCAGCTGAAATTCTCCTGCGGTGGTTTTTGTCCAATGATCAGCTCATCTCTTGGAAATTTTTCGAAGATTCCCAATAATATAACTGTGTTAGATATGACTGGAACAACAATAGAAGTTTTTCCCTCATCAATCGAACGCTTTTTTGGTCTCACAAAACTTGAGCTAAAAGATTGCCAGAGGCTGGTAAGTCTCCCAACGAGCATTTGTAAGTTGAAATCCCTTGAGCGACTTGATCTGAGTGGATGCTCTAAATTTGAACACTTCCCAGAAATCTTGGAGGCCATGGGATGTCTGACTTTTCTTGGTTTAGAAGGGACAGCGATTAAAGAGCTGCCCTCTTCAATTGGGTGTCTTATTAGTCTCATTAAAATTGAACTGGAAAATTGCAAAAGGCTTGCAAGTCTCCCAACGAGCATTTGTAAATTGAAATCAATTTACCGCCTTAGTCTCAATGGTTGTTTCGAATTTGAGTACTTCCCAGAAATCTTGGAGCCTATTGAACATCTGAAGTATCTTAGTTTAGAAGGAACAGCTGTTAAAAAACTACCATTGTCGATTGGAAGTTTAGTGGGGCTAGAAACATTATATCTCGGTCACTGCAAGAACCTTGAGTTTGTTCCAAATGGCATCTACAATTTGAACTGTCTGAAATATCTCAGCTTTGATGGCTGTTTGAAACTGCAAAAATTGCCTCCCTTCTCAGTCGGTTTGTGCTCTTTAGTAGAACTAAACCTCAGTTACTGCAGTACATTAGACATCACTGGTTCCATCTTTTGCTTAGCCTCATTACGGTCTCTATATCTATGCGGAACCATGATTGACAGCATCCCTGCAAGCATCAAACAAGCCCTTCAACTGCGTCACCTGTACTTAATCAATTGCAGTCGCATTCATTCATTACCTGAGCTCCCAATACTTAGTTGTCTTCATGCACATGGCTGCATATCACTGAAGACAATCTCAAGTTCAAAGACTGCACTCTCCCAAGGTTGGGATGAATATGAATATTTTCCAGGGATTTGCGAGGAATTTAAATTTTCTAATTGCCCAAATTTAAGTCAGAATTCATGGAGCAACCTAATGGATGATGCGCTGATTAGAATTATGCGAATGGCAACTGCGACATCTAACTTTATAGAAGAAGAAGATTCTGTACGTATCTCTCTCTCTCTCTCTCTCTCTCTCTCTCTCTCTCTCTCTCTCTCTCTCTCTCTCACAGACACACATTTTTGTTGGTCAATCAATTAACTAGGTTTGTCGTCCATGGTACAGGAATATTCGGAAGAAGAAGATTGTGTGGTACAGAATTATGGGGAGGAAGGATGTTCTGTTATCATTGTATGTCCTGGGAATGAGATTCCAAATTGGTTCAGCTATCAAAATGAAGGATGTTCAATAAATATCAAGCTTCCTCCAATTTGGTTTGGTACTGATTTCTTGGGTTTTGCTCTATCTCTAGTTGTTACTTTCGACAACTACAATATTGAAAAGTTGAGGTTTGGGTGTAAATCCATTTTCAAAACCAATAATGGTGAAAGCCATGAATTCAACTGTAGGGTGTCTGGCTCAGATTGGGATGGAGGCAACTACAATTTTCATTCCGATCATGTGTTTGTGTGGTATAATGCCCTCGAGCTTGTAGAGGGAGCAAAATGCTCCGCTACTCTTTACAATGTCACTGAGGCCTCTGTTCACTTCTACCAACAGGATCATTCTGGTAGACCCGTTAACTATTCCAATCTGATGGTGAAAAAGTGTGGGATCTGCCTGTTGTATACCCGAGTTGCTGAGAAAATAATAGTAGGAGAAGATACTATAAGCAAGAGGCGTCGTGATGAACCTGAAGCTTGGGGAAGTGATAGTTTTAGCTCTTTTGAGGACCAAAAAGATGAACTACTTCCTCAAATAACTAGAAAGAGAAAAAATGGAGGTGCAGATTGTTAGATACACTGCATATTCAGGTTGCACGATTGCATGGATGATATGGAATTCGCCAGTCACCTTTGTTGGATTGATTACCATAGATCAATTACATTCAGTTAAGATTATAATACCTGCAGGATTTATTTATTAATTAAATAAATCATTCATTTAATCCACCCAGCATATAGTTCTCTACTCACATGCATATAGTTCATTTTTATTGTTAGTTCTATAGAGTGTAGAATCTTTTGTGCCATCAATCTTGTCTTCTTCTATAGATAAATTATTTATTTTAGTTTATTGTATTGTGATCCAAATCTCTTGTTTTTGAGAGATTGGTTTCAATTAGGCGGTTCAGCTTGCAAACTCAGTTTATATACTGAGGTCATTGTACAGATCTGAATGTTGAATGAGTTGATTGTGATTTGGTTCTTGTAGTGAAAAATCAAAGTACGCGACGAAGAAGCAGATTATAAATTACGAATAATATTTTATTAATTGAACAAAGTGAAGGAAAATATTTGAGAAACTAAGTTTATTAAGCAACATATTATATGCATTTAATAATTAAATGGCAGAAGCATGCTTGTATACACTTTAAAACAAAACTAAAACCATGAAATTCAAACCCTACTAGTGGTGATGAACCAAGACTCAACTCTAAACACAAAGAGAGTTGAGAAACTATTATACCTTTAAAGCAGCTCTTTGCTTAGCAAAGGTTAATCACCCATGAGAGGGCCTTCATTCGTTTGTCTCCATGCTTTTTGGTTCCATGAATGTGGAAGGAGGAACTTTACTTCTTGGCTCCATGTCATCTTGGATTTGGATGGATGAATGGATTCTCCAAAAGCCCCCAAAGTAGAGGGCCTCTAAGTTCTGACACCAAGGAAAGATTGAGGGAAGATGAGTGATGTAGAATGAGGAAGATACTAGTATACCCCTCCTACATGGCCGGCCTCCTAAAGGGAAAGTGAGAACTTGTATTCTTTCATCTTTCTTCAAAGAAACTCTAATGAAGCAAAGGTTATAAAGTTGCTTTTATACCTCCCTTCATTTGAGTGGCAAATTAGTAATAAGTCTAAAACCACTCATTCTCTTAGCAAGTCTAGCCTCCCTTATTTTAGTGGGTTAATTGCCCATTTATTTTATTTGTAACACAACTTAAACTTAATGAGCCTTGTGGACCAAAACCATTTTGGGCCCCGAAACCCAAACTAACTTAAGGCCCGTTACAAACCTTTTGTATGATTAATTAACATATTAATTAGTCATTTTCATATACAATTAAGCTATTTAATTGTCCTAACTCATCTTTGTTATTTTCTTCAATTATTACTTTACACGGTATGGGATCCATTAGGTTCCTTTTATCGAAGCAATGGGGCGATTAAAACTCTTTCTAATCAATTGTGAATTAAAACAAACTTTTAATTCTCCCTTTAGTGATTACACACTTTCAGGGCTTCCACAAGTCATGAGTGACACCTAACAGTAAGTCATTACTGCACAAGCTAATCAGAAAAGGTTGGAGAACCTATTCAATTTGGCCTTTCTCTAACACAATACTTTTGATCACATTGTTTGGTTTGATAGTTTATTCATGTCTTCTATTCAAAGTGATTATCTTGAATGTGATTTGGAATGACTTCCTGAATCTCATGCATACTTTGGCTATAGATTCTTAATTATCATAGAGTATTATCCCTCAATGGTTTGAAAGTTGGAGACCCCCATGATTAAGTGGCTTAGCCCCAACTATATCGTGGACACTCTCAAATGGAATGCCTTTAACATGGTCAAAGACTAATTATGGACCTAACCACAAGACAACTATGATGTCTCAGGTCAAATGACTACTTCGCATTATCCCAACCACGAGTTCTCATGTGACATGAGTATGAGAACTCCTCTTTAATCGTGTTCAGTGGACTCATTTTTTATTGAGTACCTACATACCTGTCTTGATGTCAATCATACTAATGATGCGAGACCAGCCACTCTCCTAGGAGAGAAGACATAGCATGTACTGATCTGTGCTGATCGTTAATGCCCAATTGGCAATCTTAATTATGATCAAGAATGTTTAGGATATGTGTACGAGAAAATGGTCTCATTAATCTAACTTCTTTAGATCACGTTCTTCTAATTACATATTCCTTGGACTAATCATATAAGTGTATAACATTTAATGAGACGGCTTTAAACAATAATCTTTGTCCTTATATTAAACTAGTTTAGTTTAACATGTGAAATGTTTGTAAAGTATCATCTTATCGTTGGCTTTTGGGCATATTTCCAACAGAAAGAATGCTATAAATTACCAAGAAGGCTACAAAATATAGAGACTACATCTTAACTAAATTGTTAAATTAATGAATGCAGACACTCCTATATATATATGTGTTACATATATGTGTTACAGAATCTTGTGAACTTAAAGGTGATCAGTCTTAGCTTCTCCAAACATCTAACTGAAGTTCCAAATCTCTCTCGGAGTCTGAAAATTGAGCATATAGATCTTGATGGCTGTGAAAGTTTGTTTGAAATTCCTTCGTATTTCAATATCTTGACATGCTCATTTATCTTGATCTTCAAATGTGCACGAGTCTCGATTAT
The DNA here is from genome assembly GCF_041283825.1 of Pyrus communis. Taxonomy (NCBI): domain Eukaryota; kingdom Viridiplantae; phylum Streptophyta; class Magnoliopsida; order Rosales; family Rosaceae; genus Pyrus; species Pyrus communis. The sequence goes on from NC_142574.1 coordinate 18,887,507, forward strand.
ATTTCGGAGATGTCAGGCAATATGGAGTTTTTATGTTTACGTAACACTGCAATAAAGGAATTGCCTTCATCGGTTTAGTCTCAGCAAACAATTTCTCACTTTGATATTGCCTGTTGTAGGTACCTTCAAAATCTTCCGAGCAGCAGCTGTAAGTTGGAAGTCTCTGGTACTTGTAGTCTACATAAATGCTCCTCTCTTGGCAAGTTTTTGGAGCTTTCCAGGGGCATAAGTGTATTAGATTTATCTTGCACAGCAATAGAAGTATTGCCCATATCCTTCTGGAGTGTCTCTTTAGTCTCACTACACTTAAACTGAATGATTGCAAAAGTCTGTCAAGTCTCCCAACCAGCATTTGTAAGTTGGAATCTCTCGAGAAACTTGATCTCACTGGTTGCTCTAAATTCACACACTTCCCAGAAATCTTGGAACCTATGGAACATCTGGAGTTTCTTAGCTTGAAATGGAAAGTACAGCGATTGAAGAGCTACACTCGTCAATAGAGTTTCTCTCTGTTCTCAAAAAAACTAGAACTGAGTTGTTGTCAAATGCTTACAAGTCTCCCACTCAACATCGGTAGGTTGAAATTTCTCAAGGATTTGATCTCACCGCTTGCTCACATTTGGAGCCAATGGAACATGTGGAGTTTCTTGGTTTACAAGGGACAGCCGTTAAAAGGCTTCCCCGCTCGATTGGAAATCTAATTGGGCTTCAAAGACTAAATCTTGATTTGTGCAAGAATCTTGAGTTTATCCTAGACAGCATCTACGATTTAAATAATCTTAAAACTCTCACCTTTTTTGCCTATCCGGAGCTTAAAGAATTTCCTCCAATCTCTGTCGAATTGCTCGCTTTGGAAGTACTAAACCGCTGCTTCAGCGGTATATCCGAAATCTCTGATGGCCTTGTTTGCTTAACCTCATTACGGGATTTAGATCTGAGAGCAACCAAAATTAATAGCATACCTACAATAATTAAACAAGCTTCCCAGCTTTCTCGCCTGTGTTTAATCAAATGCAGGTGGCTTCAATCTTTACCAGGCTCCCAGCGGTGCAAAAACAATATAAAAGATGGATCACTTTGCGACAAGAAAAACAGTATGAAAGAGAAGAATATGGTGTGTGGTTTGAGATATAGAGGAGGGTGGTGGTGGTGGTGGTGGTGGTGGGTGTGTTTCATGTGTTTTATTTTATGTGTTTATATGTCTATAATGTGTTTCATGACTTTGTTGTACAACTCTCCCTTGTGTTTCATGTGTAGAAAGGGTTTTCCATGTTGTTCTATTAGTTACATGAAAATATGTTTCATGGGTCGGTTTAATAATTTTTTATTATTTATCTTGAATGTAAATATTTTTGGATTAAAATATTCATAAAAATAAATTAGAATAATCTACATATTTCATAATTTTTTTAATTAAATTTATCAAAAAATTATTTAGCTTAAATTCATTCTTTAATAATATCGATCTAAATTTTTAAGTCAAAACCATTAGAGAAAAAAAATTAAAAAAAATAAAAAAAAACTATTTTTGAATTAAAACCTAACCATTGGAGTTGGAGTTGGTCCAAGAACCGAGTGATACAGGTGAAAAACAGAACTTTGTACGTAAAGATAAAGGGGGCCGATTGTGTTTGCCACCACCAATTGTCTCTCTCACTTGTGTTGCTTAATTGAATAAATACTTGTATTTCTTCACCTATTAAATAATATGATCTCCATAACGTTACAGGAAAATTATAATCAGTCTTTGCATACCATTGTTTGTCCGGGATCTGAAATTCCAAATTGGTTCAACGATCACAACGAGGGATCTTCCATAGATATCAAGCTTCCTCCAAAATGGTTTCGTAAAGGTTTCTTGGGTTTCGCTCTATCTGTTGTTGCATTCGCCGATTGTCTGGTTCAGTGGGCTGGTGTAGTTTGGATGCAGGTACAATTTCGAAACGAACAATGGCGGAGGCCTTGAATTCAATTTTCCTTTCCGAGTTCCATGTTTGGTTGGAAAATATTATTCCTGCAGATTGGATTCAGATCACGTATTCGTGTTGTATGAAGTTTTTGAACTTGATGAGAAAAAAAAAAAAAAAACGCTCTCCTGATTTTTACAAACTTGTCACAGAGGCCTCTCCATTCACTTCTACCGGCTGGATATGTTCAGCAGACTTCATTGCAATCCGTCGGTGAAATTAGAATTGATGCCATGTCGGAGGATCCCCAAGTAGAAGGAGATAAGGGAGGAAATGAAACTGAGGCAAATGGAAGTGATGAGCCTGAAGCCCGTGGAAGTGACGAGTCTGAAGCCGATAAATAGCTGTTAATACAGGGCAAGATGAAGAACAACAACCAAATGTGGTAGCCGGCGTTGCAAGTCTTGTGGCGGAGGATGATTTTGGTTTTGTTGCTTTGAACGTCTCTGGTGTTGCGGTGTAAATGTAGAGCTACCATAACTTGGATCATTCTTTTTCACTGTTCTTTTGTAATATGAACTGGTGCCACATACACTTTTTGGACTAGTCACGGTGAACGTGAGATGTTTAACAAAGTTTGGTTGCATACAGATTTCTTGGTTTCTCTCCATCTTTTGTTGCGCGCATTCAGCGATTACTATAATGGTACGAGGGTCTGGGTTTTGAATCGCGTTTTTGCGAGTTTGCGTGGTATAATGCTCCGCTGCTTTCTACTATGTTCAGGCAAAATAGTGTGGAAACAATAACTACTTCATTAGCCTTCCTCAAATAGTTCTCTTTATAGCACGAAAACAACTTCCAAATTGGAAAGGTTATATTGAAAGACTCATTGATTATTGTTAAACTTGGAAAAACACGACGGATAATCAGACTCGCTGATTAGGATTGTGTGTGTAATTGCGAGTTGTAGAACCAATTTAAGAAGGCAAATACGTTGTCATTCCTTCATCTTGCCTTCCTCAAATACATTGAAGAGTTTTCTTTCCAAGTTCCAACAACCACAACCAAACAAGAGACTGAAAATTTGGAGTGAAGGAGAGAGATTTGAAGAATTCCATGCATACAACAGATGACGATGCATCAGAAACTGAAGAAAGTTTTAAGAGAAAGTAAAACCTGAATTCCGCGCCTATAATAACCACACCCTAAACCCTAAACCCTTGTATCTCCATCATATATACGTTCCTGCCTTACGGAAAGAATCATCAAAGAAGAAAACACAATGTTTTCCGGAGCATGAACCACTGTACAGGGTTCAAAATCTGAATAGTCCTGTATAGTCTGCCATCACTTACTGTGATTTCAAGCCAAATATGATGAACTGCTGAAGCCTGAATGTACAATGTGGTTTTCTGTTACGGCCACTTCAATTGTATAAATCACTCTCATCCATGTAAGTAACCTATCAAAACGGGCGACAGAAAGACCCAAATAATTTGTTGAAGAGCTTGTTAAGACAAAACTGCTAACTTGCCAAAAATTGAAATCCTGTCATCAAACTTCAGTCTGAAAAGAATTCTTCGATTTCTGGTTGGTCGGACTTATGTAGAAGACTTGGATCCGAAACTCTTACACTAGGCAGCACTTTCCCTAGAGACCTATTTGTAATTTCATCATAATCAGCCTCAGACCAATCTTGCTCGTCCTCAGTTACTTGCTCATCTGTCGCATAACCACTGTCCTTGTTTGTATAATCCTCCTTATCTATTTTAAGGATATCAGGACTTTCATTTTGAGGAATTGGAACTTCCTTAGCCTTTGTGTTGGATGCACTACAAATGCAGGCTACTGGGTTTTCGTGGAACTCACCCCTGCCTGGCTTTATCTCATTTGGCTCTCCCATGAATCCAATTTGACTCGTTCGAAGCCTCGATGCAAATTCTTCCCATGTCATGTTATTACGATTTATGAACAACAGAGACAGTTTCTTAGCATTTGGACGGATTGTTGGTTTGTGACCAAAGTATCTCCTGCGTGAGTAGACAAACTTGTTACAGCTAAAACATGAATCAAATCAGAACAAGTGAAAAAATAAATGTATTGGTAACTCGAGTTTTAATACCTTCGACCAGCTAACATTTTAGCCATATTGCCATTGTTGTTGGTGATGAAAACATCACTTTCATCACAAACAATGAAGTCCAGTGCAGCCATTCGAGAAGAGAAGGATGAAAATGGTGCCAACTCCTCCTTACTTAATAAAGTCTCTTTTGTGTGGAAGTTTGGGAAAAGTACTTTCAGTGGTGCCATTGTCTCTTCACCTCCATATACTTCACCGGATGCCACATACAAGTGAATATCATTTCCGAAACCCAATGCTCTAAGCATGAGACCAACTTCCTCTGGAGTTAGCGGGCATCTGCCATGTCTTCGTACCTTGTCAGGGTTGCTTGCCTGCACGCAATGTAGCCCCATAAAATAATGTAACTGTGAGGCAGAGACAAATTATATAGACAGGTAATTACTGGACGGCATTATCCAAGTCATTACTCATTAGTGAAGCCTTACATGTAAAGTTTTCCACCTTTTCCGAAGTTTGCCAAGTTCTTTCCTTTCCTTTTCTCCCCCACCATAATCGCATCCAGAAAACGCCAGCATATCAGGCTCAAACCTATAACGTAACCAACCAATGTAACAAACTTTTTTCTACATACTAACATTTTTACGGACAACACTAACAACCATCAAAATAACCTAAACCAAGGTTTTCGTACATTACAACCCACCCAAGTATATTATTCTGAGAAAACAGAAAGTTCGACTTTTTTTCAGGAACAAACACACGTTAATACTCAAAGTATCAATTTCAGTAAATTAGGAAAATAAAAACAATTAACATCTGCACAAGCAATTATTCTGTACAACGCATAGCTTACTCATAGTATACCAGCATGTATACTGGGGAAATATTACACAAGCAGTTAAAAATAATTTGCAGTTTACCTCAGATGCAGGGCAATGAAATGCTTGCTTTTCATTCTCATTCTCTCAACCAACTTTTTACCCATTTCGCTAATCGTGTTGGTAAATTTCAAGGCTTGATAATTGGCTCTACATCTCAGCTTTTGTAAATCTGAATTCAACCTATTTGAAAGTCTGTAATCAAATTTTGTGAGCTGAACAGCCTGCACATTAGAAAACATAACCTACAATTGTCAATTCTATGCAACCTGAAAAGCACAACCAATATAAATTTCATACACCCTACACGGTCCCAAAGCATATTATAATTCTTTAAAGAGAATGTGCTACATTCTTCAGCGAGACACTTACATGCTTTTTATTAAGAACAGGCACCAAGCGGTTCTGGTAACATTTTTCGTTACACTTCCTTGGGACTCGAGTGGTATGCACACTCATTGGTTTCCCTCCCTTCGTTGGAAGCTCTTTAATGATTTTAACATCTTTCGAGAGAGATGATATAAACCAGTCTACATCAAAGATTTCATCGAAGTTGCTGCAACAAATACCCCAATTTGCATTATAAATATGCTGACTATATCCCTTACATTGACAGTGTTCCTTAACTGTAAAATGATGAAACTGACCTGGAATCCTTCCAATACGATTTCTGGTCCAACTTGGGAACAACAAGAGTAGCGTTCAAGATATAAGCTGCAACGACAGCATCTGTTATCTGCAATACAACGAGTAAAGGAAGCATCAAGCACTGAACCAACAGCGAAAACACGCATAGTTACAGTGTACAAGTCCAATCAATTAGACCTAAACAATAGCTACTTATAACCAGATGCCCAAAAGAAACAAAAAAACCCCAATTGCGAATAAGAAACTCACCCCTGTTCTTTGTTGGTTCAAGCCTCCACTAGTAGCAATCAACAAGTAGCGATTCAAATGAGTTTTCGCATCAGCAGCTGCAACATTTAAAGCATTGCTTTGGTAAGATAAATTAAACCAGAGCTCCAACAATAAAAAATTCAAACTTTACCATAAATTCATCACACGGCATAGAATCGATTCGATTACAACACCATGAAATGAACAAAACAAGACTTCAATCAATCAGATTAAGCAAAACCATCAATTAATATTGAATTTCAATCTGAATATCCAATATACTTTACTTGCAAAGTTATCGGCGGCATTGCTGCAGCCATAGAAAAGCTCCGATTTCCTTGTACTCCATAAATATCGACCTGAACTTCCCCCACTCTCCTAAAAACAGAACAAAAATTCAAAACAAAAATCAGAGCAAAAGCCAATAATTAAATTAAATTCTGCAAAATCAGCTCCAAAAATATAAATATCGCACCGGCACGCGAAACTTCGTTGTCTCCTCCGAATTCGGCCAGACCTCAACGTCGCCATTGTCATCCTGAACGCAAAAACCACAAGAAAGTTTTCATATAAAAAGAAAATCATAGCAAACCGAGAAAATCGGAGCTGAGAGGTGATTCGGTATGTGCTTGAGTACCGAGGTGAGGTGACGCAAGAGCGAGAGGTGATCGTGAGGATGCAGAACCGGCGACGGAGCGAGCACAGAGAAGGCGGCGAGGAAGAGGAGCAGGCAACCGGAAACGGCGGAGATTAGCGGGAACACGTGGTGGCGGATACGGCGGAAGTGTCGCCGGAGAACAGAGGTTTTGAAAACGACGCCGCCGATGGCGGTGGCGGTGATGTTGATGCAGCTGTGGCCGTTGATTGCGTCTCTCTTCTTCTTCTTCATCGTTGGCGGCGTTGTTGCAGAGCAGAAAGGGGAGGAAATAGAGTCGTTGTATTTGAAGCTGGAAAGCTTCTGCGGCGACGGCAGAGACTACCAGAACGACGGCGTTTTTGTGCCTCTTCGTTTCCCTCCCCCGCAAGAAAACAAACAAGCTTCACCAAAAGGTCCCTTCCCTAAAACCCATCGCGCGCGTAATTCTTAATGGGTTGGTTCCCGTGTGACGCGCTCAGACAGTACTATTGTCAAAGTGCCGACGATGATGCGTTTCTGATCGTCCAACTGCAGTTTACGATGATCGTTGTTCTTTTGAGTGGGCCTATTGCTTTGGGAGGGGAATTTGAAGGAGCCAATGGGATTTTTGCTAGCGAAAATTTTGAATGTTTTCACTAAAATAAATTCTCAATGAACTCCTTGCATAAAAAAGTGTAATTAGTCTTTAAATTTAAAGATCTAATTCACAAGTTAGAAAGATTTAAAATTTTGTTGGCAAAGGGGAATTTTGCAGCTAATTTAGGGGGGAGGAGGAGAAAAATCAGCTCCCATTGCCTCCATTTTTAATCTTTTAATTTTGGATAAGTGGTTTTTTGCTCCCTAAATATGTGGGCGAAGAGTGGGTAATAGGGAGGCTCCTTATCCCATTGTTTTAGACTTTCTCAAGCCTTTTTAGGAAAATAAATGATTAAGATGAGATATCTAATCCTAAAACAAAGTCCTTAAACATATTTTAAATTGAGCTGTTATTAGCACTTCAAATTTTCAAGGGATGTGATATCCACATACCCCATTTTGCTTCTCACACACCTTTTTAATTTTCGGTTGTCGGATCGGATAAATTGAAGAAGATCAACGGACAGAAGTTATCATGGGGTGTGTGGATAGCACACCCCAATTTCAAATAACCCTTGAACCGTTAGTGTAAAATATAAAGGATGAGGAGTGTAAAATGGTTGTCCTCGCACCGTTTTTGTAAAATATAAAGAAATGAGGAGGGCAAAATGGTTCATTTTCAAAGTGAGGATAACAACCTTCATTTTAAATAATATTATGAGTCAATTTCTGAACTATGAAACGAAAATGTTATTTGCATTCTAAGAAAATCATGATTCATGATTCAACATAAAATAATTAAACTAAATTTATCTATATTATAGGGAGACATGTGCGAATTTGAGTGCAAAGAATGACACTTGCGAACAATAATTTTGTTAGACTATCATTAGCAATTTCAGTTTTATGAATTAAAAAGGAAAAATAAATGAATTAAGATGAGCTATTGAAATAATTGAGTGCACCTCGAGGGAGTGCAATCGTGTTGCTCATACGATGGTGGCATATGCGTTCAAGCATGATGGCTCCTACTTGTGCTGACCTTTAGATCTAGATTTTCTATTTAATGTTATGGCGGAAGATGTAAACGTTTCAGTCCGACTTTAATGAAATTCTTATCTTGGAAGATTTTTTTTTTTTTTTTTTTTTTTTTTGAGTTTATGGAGGAATTATCTAATGATTAGGTGAGATTAGTGGGTTGGGATGAGTTAAAGGATTCCTAAAACTTTTGGTATGAGCGCTATACACACCCGAATTCCCAGATTCTTTATTTATGTCCGGCAAGATCTTTGTTTCCCCGTCACTTCTCACGTGCTCAGCGCCCTTCCCTCTTTTTTTTTTTTTTTTTTTTTTTTTTTTTTTTTTTAATCCAAGGACAGACGGCGACAACAAATCCCAACAAAAAAGCGCGGGGCGGAGCTGATCAAGCACCGAAAAGTGAAAGCCGGCCTTTCCGTCAGTGACACTCACACAGGGACTGACGTGCGCGGTGCCCGCTTTCGCCCTCGCGCTAATTGTCGTTTTGGGCTTGTTAATAACGCTTTACGATGTGATTTAAGTGAGTGCCTTCGTCGTTTTGCGTTTTGACGTTACAAAAATCTGGTGGTTTCCGTTTGCCAAGAAATCAAAACACGAAACGGACAATTATCTTAACAAGAGAAATGCGAGTTCGTTCAAATTATCATTCTTTTTTAACTTTCTGCCATCTTAACTTCTATTTAACATCATATAATATTGTGTTTAAAATATGGATTGGCAAACAGTTCATGGAGAGTTTAATTTTTTGGCACCTCATGGTTTTGGCATCTTAAATTTTTTGGCATCTCATATTTTTTTGCATAATGTTTTATAATATTAACATTGAAATTGATATTAAATTGTAAGGTGGTAGAAAATTATACTTTAAGAGAGTCTCATTAACATTACTCTAACGATATTTGACCAAACTTTAAAAGAAAAGTGGGTATAAAATTAGGGAAATACATTTTTGCAAATTAGGGGAATATTTTTGCTTGTCACCCTAAAGTGATGGAGATGCCCATCACCCTATTGATTACTATTGGATGAATTTGATTTAATTTATCTATTACACAAATTTTAAAATTTAAACTAATCTAATAGTAATTAATAGGAGCCACTTAGCCCTAGTTTGGTACTGAGGTGATTTTGAAAAAAGTGGCTATCAAAAAAAGCTGGGAGCTTTTTTATGTTTGGTAAACATTCAGCTTCAGTTTTTTTCCACAGTTTTGGGTAAAAAAAAAGCCAAAAACACAAAGCTACAAAACCCAGCTTTGAAAAACCAGCTTTTTTCACATTTATTTTACATAAAAGTTTATCAAACATTATAATACTGTTTTTTTTTTTTTTTTCAAAAGCACTTTTATAAAAAAAGTTTATTAAACATTATGCTGCTTTATTTCACAGCTGCTTATTCTTATAGCTCAGCAGAAGCAGTTTTTTTTCAAAGCACAACAATACCAAATCAGCCCTTAGTACTATAGTCTAGTGGTATTCCTTTTCACTTGTAAATGAGATGTCTCATGTTCGATTCTCAACAAAGACGAATTTGAACCACATTATTGCCAACATATTGTGAGGCTTAATCCACCCCCTCTCCCTTAGTGTAGATAATATCGTTTGTTCAAAAAAAATAAAAAAAAAAAGTAATTAATAGGATGGTAAGCATCACCACCACTTTAGGATGGTGAGCAAAAATGCATTCATAAAATTAGAGGAAAACCAAGTTTTGAATTATACGCTTTATGCTATTATAATACCGTCAAGAGATGTTATTTATTCACAAATTATAGTACAGATAGATAAAAAGTTGATATTTCATAGATATAGTTATTTGTTAAAACAAGAATTTTGATAACATGGAATAACGATGTGGTTGTCACATTGAAAAATATGTGATAAGAAACACAATTTTTTTTCTTAAATACATATGAATGGGGGTAATTGACTGGTTAGTTAAGAGAATTTAATTATAATAATTGGGAATGCATGATGCACCTAACGCTTGGCTAAAATATTGGGTAGGTTGTGTACTTCCATGATTAAGAAAATGAAAAAATGTCAAGAGGTAGAGATAGTGATTGGTAATTTTAGGTCATTGAAATGGAAAGCAAGTTGAAAAAAAAGGAAAGCAAGTTAATTACTAATTAGGGAACAGTTTTTCAGCATTTAAATTACTTAACAAATAAAATTACTTTTTTTTTTAACAAACGATCTTATATAGAGAGGGGGAGGGGAGAGAGCTTAGCCTTACAATGGGCTAACAATAATGTGGTTCAAATTCGCCTTTGATGAGAATCGAACATAAGATCTCTCACTTACAAGTGCAGAAGAATACCACTGAACCGTAATACTAAGTGGCAAAAAAAAAATTACTTAACAAAGAATACATTTTTGACAGTTTTGGGAAGAGCATGAAAAAGCAAGGGGAAGTCCAACAAAGCTCCTTTGAATCTGCTTCAACTCATATGTAAAGGGCTCAGCTTATATGAAACGGGTTCGTCGTTATTATGGTGTTTTGGTCCAAAGTACTTTATCATATGGAAAAAAATATTATACATGACAATGTATTACTAGATTAAAATATTACGTAGAGATGAACATGTTTCATGTAGGTCTTTGTCCTATGAAAGAGAACTGTCTCCTAATAGGAAGGAGTTCGTCAAGCAAAATTCAGTAGCTGAGGTGGTGAGTGCTACAGGTTTACATAACTTAATTTCTTTTCTTGTTGTCTCTTTGTACAAATTTATTGTAAAAGGTGATTGACATTTGACACCTTCCTTTGCAGTTAAGGTGAGCAAAATCAGACTGTTTGTCATGGGAATAATGCTTGATAAATAGCTTTATCATTGGAAAAAGAACTAAAGAATGGGCCATTTAGTTCTTTTGTAAGAAACACGATCAAACTCCAAACACAAAATTTCAAGGGAAAGAGGTTTTCTTTGTGCAAAATCATCATTGTCTTTGCTCAAAAAAAAAAAATCATCACTGTTTGTTATTATGAGGAGAATTTGTCGGTTTCTAATTAATTTACATGTTGTGATATGAGTGGACAAATAAAATCATAAGTAAAACGTGTTATAACATGTGGAGAATTGTATATAATATTATTTGGAAGAAATTGTTTGTTAAACTCTAAGCCCTAATATACTCACATACGTTTTAGCATGAGTGATTTGGTGACACGTCACTATATAGTTATAGTGAATACAAAACAAAAGGAAAACTAATTCACTAGATAAAGTGATGTAGAATTTTAATAGCTCTTTACACTAGGATTCCATATCCAATGTGTGATACACTTGACACGCTTCCTTCTCGTGTATGATGTCTTTTTGTGCTGAAAACACGTCCAATTTTTATTGCGTGAAGTAAGAGCAAGTGACCCTTAACACTCAATATTATGATAAAATATAAGCATTCAATCCAAAACCAATTTAGCAGAATATAAGTCATTCGATGTATCATTTCACGTATTATAATAAGAGTGCACGACAAGTTCCTTGAAAAATTTGCACTCCATCTCCAAGCTCCCAATGTATACCACATATAGACATAGTCCCAAACTCGAAGTCAAGTGGAGGGACACACAACATCACTCTATATTTTTCACACAATTTCTTTTTCTGTTCTTTCTTTTACGTGTGTGCATTGTTTTGCTTGATAAGACTCTTTAACTCCCGCAACGCACATGCCTTAAGAAATTAAATTGACATTCCCTTTGATTCTTAACGTTGTTTGATTGGATTTGTATATACTTTTGGCTAATCTTTGCTTGCGTTTGCAAGTTTAGAATATAAAGGCATCGTCGTGTATGCATGCTGTGTTGTTTTTGTCGTACTCCATTGTTTTTGTATGCCAAAAGGACATTCTCGGCCGAAACCTAAACCTCCATTGTCTTATATTGTCAACCAAGTTGCGCCCTACCCATCTGAATTATTCAACCATCCAATGCAATGCTTCACGTGATTGGTAGATAGTTGGTATACCGTATACCCCATGCTCAAGACAGATGTAAGGATGCTAGTGAAGCCTAACATTAACGGTATGGCTATAATATTTCGTGATTTTAAGTGCATCTGGATATTACTAGGGTAGATGAAGGTGACAAACATATGATATGTATAACTTAGTATTACAATCTAATGATATTCTTTTGCATTTATAAGTGGGAGGTCTCAACTCCCATGAATGGTGAATGATACTAAATTATAATGGTTGGCTCATTCTTATGGCTTCTTAGCGTTCCCCACCTTTTAGTGTAAATATGGTTGTATTAAAGAAAATATAGGAATTTTCCTTGAAAATGTCATACTTTCATTTTATGGTACATTGAATATAACGTGATATTGTGAATTTTCTCAATATTAAGATAAAAAATAAAAGGGGATGGCTTTGTTACTGCAGTGACGAAATTTAATTATGTCAAACTATACACTATGATGTGAGGTTGATCTCCACTGATTGTCCTCCCCAGAAAATTAATTATTATTTAATTTATTAACGCTAATATCACTCTACTAAAAAAATAAAAATAAACAAATAAAGAATAGAATAATATTGAGGAGAGTGGATTAAGTATTTAGGCCCATGAAGTAAAACACTCTTCTTCCTTGCCAACCCAAAAGCTGGCCTCACACTACGTTTTTGGGCTAATAGCTTGGGCTTTCACCACAATTGCATGACATCCAATATTCATAAACCTGTTGTCATTGCAAAGCACAAGTCCGGGGTTTTGGGATGCTTTTAAAAGTGCCAATATACCTTCTGAGTTTATGACAACAAAAAATGTTTGACTACGTATTTGCATAAAGGCGCTTATGAGTCGATGTCATTCTGGAGGATTTTGATAAGAAAATGTCTACATAATTATCTTTAACGCACTTCTACTAGAAACATTATGAGTCGAAGTCATTTTGGAGAATTTTGATAAAAAAAATGTCTACATATTTATCTTTAACGCACTTCTAGTAGAAAAACCTACGAACAAAATTGTTTTCAACGTAAACATCCCCAAAACGAGCTTGTTGGATTAACCTAAGTGACTAAGATATGTGATAAATTTAGTTTGGGATCCTGAAATAAACATATATAATTTCACTCAAATCCATCTGCTCTTTCCTTTGCCATAGGCATGAAGTTTGAAGCATAAATGGACGTTGGCTGGCTGATTGGCTCATCCACAAAGCCAGAAGTCGGCTTGGCCTAATATTTTGGTGGTTGGTTTGGTTCTTGTTGGGACCAACTTAACCATTGCAATTCCAATCCTATATCTTTTAGGTGACCACACCAATCTCTTATAGCATCTCTAATGGTGTAGGAAAATTGACTAGGCAAATCTATTTTGATGAGCTACGTACATAAGAACTAGCTCTAATGATATAGACGATTGAGTTTTCAAATTTTGCCTATTCTCCCAAAGTAGACAATGTTGCCTACAATACCATGAGTAGACAAATCGACCCCACATCTCTTTTTATAATAAAATACTAGATGGAGCCTACACACTATGTGTGTGTCAATATAAAAATAAATAAATAAAACAAAGGAAAACTTGAAACGATTCTAATTTTTTGAGTCAATATTAGGAATAGTTCAATTTATTAAAATAAGTCTAATTGACACACCCCGACCGAAATCAAGGTGTGCTAGCCATCACGTGAGGGTGACATAGTCATGTGCACAGTGCGGAAGCAAAAGATAAAAATAAAAGTACGAATAAATAAAAACCAAACTACATACAAAGCAATGTAGTTAACGTACAAGTGCAAGTGTAAGTGAGATAAGCAATAATCAGAGCACAGAAAGCCTAGTGCAGTCCAAAGGAACAAACACTAACTAAACACATCCAGAGGTGGTCCTACATTGGTGATAATTTGTCAGATATGCCATGGATTCCTCGTAAGCCACCAAAAAAACAATCCAAACTAGAACCTGGAGGGGCGCAAAACAGAAAGTGTGAGTGGGCAAAAACAAAGCTTTTCAAAATCATTTCATTATCAAAAGTTCTAACCCCTCACCGTAAAACCTATGCAGTTTCCCAGAAATAGAATATACACATATATTGAAAACATGTTCAAAAGTATGCCATGTCGAATGCCTTCACTTGAACTGTAAGTAACCCAGGTAATGTCAATCAATGCAATGTAACATGTCAGCCGGAGTCACCTAACGTGACCTATACGGCTGAATCTAGAGCTCAAATCCCTAACTCACTAACTATACCTGGCACACGTGTGGTAACCTTAACGGCGTTAGGGAATATTCCGTCCAATACCTGACGCCGTTAGTATATTCCGTCAAAGTTGACGGAGTATTCCTTGTCTTCTTCGGTGAGTCTTGCCGGCCGTCGCCGTCTGCAACTCGAATTCTCGCTAGAAACTGAGAAATTTTCAAAACTTCATATCTTCTTCATTTCTCAACTAAAATCCATGAAATTGGTACCAAAATGAAGCTTACAACAAGTAGAACAAAACCTTACCACTTTGAAGCCCCAAAACCAACGGAATCTCGCCGAAATAATCCGACCAAACCTGCAACTCACTGAAACTGGGCTTCCCAACATCCAAAACACTGTAACATTTTTCCCCAAGCTTCGTGAGAGTGTTATAAAGCTTCCTATGACCTTAGAACATTCTAAAACCCCCCACGATCATGTGTGCATGAACAGTGCACGAAATCGGGATACCCTGGTTCTCAGTTTTCGAGGGTTTCACGTCTAAAAACTGGTATAGATGAGTTCGTGATGACAAGATGAAGGTGATGGTACTAAACACGAGCTCTCTAGACAAAAATGGGTTGGTTTGGTGTTGTCCGTACACTTGCAAAGGAAATGGAAGAAAATCCGAGAGAAGGAAGAGAGAGAAGGGTCACGAGAGTGTATGATATGGGTGTGTATGTGTGTGTCATGTAAAGTCAACCACCAAAAACAACAAAACAACCACCCAAAATGACAAATACCCACCAAGGGCAAAATCGTCATTTCACACCTATGGTACAAATAATCCGGGACCGGCTGTCGCACTAATCCCTTATGTTTACGATTATTTTATTATCTATTTTATCTCTTTAATGATAATTTCTTCTTCCTACTCTAAACCTCGTTTATAGGTTTTATTTTTTATTTTTATAATCAACTTATAGAACTGGTTAATTGTATTTATCTTATCCCCCAATCTTCTTGCCCCTCTTTTCTATGTCACAACCTTAATAATTTTTTGAATTGAAAGTTTTATATCTTATATGTTTTATTTCTTATTGATTTGCATTTTTTTTTGGTAGATTTAAATTTAAACAAAGAAAAAAGGTAATATATGGTTCTCTTAATTGCAGTCTGTTTCTCGATTACATAGTCGAAGATGAGGTGGTTGGGGTTAATTGTCTTGAAGCTAAGATGATGGAAGTTGCGGGATGGCAGGTGGGCTTAAGGCGGATCTAGAAACAAGTTCGTCGAACTGCATGTGTGTGGCTAAGGTTGGGGTTTAAGTCAAGGACAAGACGGGCGTGGTAGGGTGGGTGGGTTGTTTAAGTTTTTTTTTTTTTTTTTTCCCTTTTCATTTTGAAATTATATTTCCTCTTATTTTAATTAAAAATAATAATAGATTATAATATTTTTATGAAATTTTTAGTAGAGATTGGATGAAATGTCCTTAATTGGCTAACAATGATAAACATGATGATTAAATTAGCCAAATTAAAAACACGGGGATTAAATTGGCCAAATGACTATAGCACAAGGATCATTTTTGTGACATCCCACATCGCCCAGGGGAGTGATCCTTATATGTATATTCCCATCCTTACCTAGCACGAGGCCTTTTGGGAGCTCCCTGGCTTCGGGTTCCATGGGAACTCCAAAGTTAAGCGAGAAGAGGGCTAGAGCAATCTCATGATGGGTGACCCACTGGGAAGTTGTTCGTCAGTTCCCATAAACAAAACCGTGAGGGAATGGTAAGCCCAAAGCGGACAATATCGTGGTGGTGGAGTCGGGCTCAGGAAGTGATCCGTCCCGGGTCGGGATGTGACAATATGGTATCAAAGCCTAACCCTGGTCGCGTGTGTGCCGACGAGGACGTCGAGCCCCTAAGTGGGGTGGATTGTGACATCCCACATCGCCCACGGGAGTGATCCTTATATGTATATTCCCATCCTTACCTAGCACGAGGCCTTTTGGGAGCTCACTGGCTTCGGGTTCCATGGGAACTCCGAAGTTAAGTGAGAAGAGGGCTAGAGCAATCCCATGATGGGTGACCCACTGAGAAGTTGCTCGTCAGTTCCCAAAAACAAAACCGTGAGGGAATGGTAAGCTCAAATCGGACAATATCGTGCTACGGTGGTGGAGTCGGGCTCAAGAAGTGATCCGTCCCAGGTCGGGATGTGACAATTTTGACGTTTAAGCCTTTTAAAAAAAATATAAAACGAGTATAAAAGAAATAAAAGTGGAGAAAAGATAATACACGACTTAACCTAATAACTACTAGCATATGGGCACACACAAAGTGTGTGAGAAGCTTTTTTATTTTTGTTTTTGAAATAGAAGGAGAGAGGAAGAGAGTGATAGAGCACATGGGAGTGAAAACTTTTTTTTTTTATTATTATTTTTTTATTTTTATAATTAGAGATATGTTATGATTATATGTAGGTGAGAGTTTGAAAATAAACAGCAAAATTTAGTTGTGTGAAATTACATTTCTGCCCTATATTTCTTATTCATGTTTTGTTTTAATTAGAGAGTTAAACTGGTAATTTCATAGGGTTTTGGTAGACAATAAGTATTTTATTAATTAGTAGAGATGTTGATTCTTGGGTTGTGATATCTACACACCCCTTTTTACTTCTTACACACATTTTTTAAAATTTTGTCAATTGATATTTTTCAATTTATTCGATCTGACAACAGAAAATTAAGAGGGTGTGTGTGACACACCCCGACCGAGATCAGGGCATGTTGGCCGTCATGCGAAAGTGACGTAACCATGTGCACAGTGCGGAAGCTAATAAAATAATAAAAAAAAATAGTACGAATAAATAAAAACCGGCTTTACACAAGGTAATAACAAACATGTGCAAGCGTAAGTGTGAACACAAAGTTCAGAGCACGAAGACCTAATGCAATCCGGGAGAAAACGACACTACAAAAGCACACCCGAAGGTGGTCCTACACTGCTATCAATCTGTCACATATGCCGGGAAAATCCTCAGGGAAGCCACCAAACGTGCTAGCCAACTAGAACCTGGAGGGGCGCAAAACAAAAAGTGTGAGTGGGCAAAAACAAAGCTTTGCAAAAACCATTTCAAAAACAAGTTCTAAACCCTCGCCGTAAAACCTGTATACTTCCCAGAAAAATAGAATATACATATATAAAAATCATGCTCAGAAATATGCCATGCCAGAACCTCGAAGTAAAATGCAAGTGCTCAGGTAAAATCACATCAATGCCATATAATCTGTCAGCCGGAGTCACCTAACGTGACCTGTACAGCTGAATCTAGAGCTCAACTCTCTATCTCACTAACTATACCCGCACACGAGTCGGAACCACCTAAAGTGGTCTGTACGACATGCCTGGGTGTAATATAAGTACGCTCAAGTGCTACGATCACGTGAAGGCTGGGCGAATAATCGCGGGTCACCTATGAGTCGGAACCACCTAAAGTGGTCTGTACGACATGACTGTGCACCTAACTTGGATCCAAGATGAGCGTGTGGTGCAGGAGGTGAACATCACGTGAAGGACTGTGCCCTACTCTGGGCGGGAGCACTAACACCGGGGGTGCAGGTTATTAGCTCTCTATGCTTCTCAATCACTACTGAACATAAATATAAATCATAATTCACCTGGCACTTACCTGTGCGTCCGCAGCACCAAACATATATATATATATATGAAACTAACAATGCATAAACAAACGGCAATATAATGCATGGCATATAAACGAATAAACGTTTCATATCACTTTTCTGGGAAAAGTATAAGTATATAGGTATATACGGAAAACCAAAAGCTCACTCACTGGTATGTAGAAGGGTCGTAACCTCCTTACCTCGAGTGACCACGCTCGTCCTCAGGATATGTATCACCTATATGCGAAACAACTACAAAAACGTTAATTTTAAAGCACATAACCAACCTTAAGAAATAATTTCTCATACAATGCTTAAATAGGGTGTATGAATACACCAACGTGATCTACTTAACCTCAGGAACATCCCCATATTTTAAGAAAAAATTTTCACCGCCGCACGCACCCCCACTCGCCGACCACGCGAAGGCACGTGCTTGGCATGCTGACGGCGTCAGTTAACGACGTCAGGAATATTCCGTTAACTTTAACGGATTCTGTTAACGCCATTAGGAATATTCCGTCCAAACTGACGGAATATTCCGTCGTCTTCTATGGCGAGGCTCCGGCGCCAGAAAATCGTGAAATCTTTAAAACTTCGTATCTCCTTCGTTTTTCAACCAAATTTCACAAAATTGGTACCAAATTGAAGCTTACAATGAGAGGAACAAGTTCATACCACTTTCAAGTGCTAAAACACATGGACTCTCGCCGTAAAAACACCACCAACTCTGGCCAACCTCGAAACTCACGATCCCGACGTCCAAAACCTTCAAACGAACCACCCCGAGCCTCCTAAGGACCTCACCAAGCTTCCTACAAGCTTGAAATTCCCAAAAACATAAGAATTTACGTGTGCATGAACAGTGACAAAAATCGGGTATCCCGAATTCGACGTGAAAAACGAAGGTATCCGTACCTGAAATGGGTATGGTTGAACTTCTACGGACCTCACGAGCATGAATATGTACTTTGTTTCTTCGATCTGTGAAGATTACAAGGGTTTTGGGGTATGTCCGTACAATGGGATAGGAAATGGGGAAGGGAAATGGCACAGGACAGGGTGCAGGTTGTGGGAAAGGTGAGGGTGTGTGTGTGTGGAAAAGTGTGGTCCACAACCAGCCACACCAAGCTCAAAATAACCACACAACGTAAAAATCACACTAGGGGCAAAATCGTCCTTTCACACATAGGTTTTAAAAATTCCGGGACGAGCTGTCACAGCGGAAGCTAAGTAAAATGATAAAAAAAAAGTACGAATAAATGAAAACCAACTTTACACAAAGTAATAACATACATGTGCAAGCGAAAGTGTGAAAACAAAGTTCAGAGCACGAAGACCTAGTGCAGTCCAGGAGAAACGATACTACATAAACACACCCAAAGGTGGTCCTACACTGGTGATAATCTGTCAGATAAGCCGGGGAAATCCTCTGGGAAGCCACCAAGAATGCTAGCCAACTACAACCTGGAAGGGCGCAAAACAAAAGCGTGAGTGGGCAAAAACAAAGCTTTTCAAAAATCGTTTCAAAAAAAGATTCTAACCCCTCGCTGTAAAGCCTGTATACTTCCCAGAAACATAATATACATATATATAATCATGCTCGGAAAATATGCCATGCCAAATGTCTCTAAATAGAATGTAAGTGCTCAGGAATGTCAAATTAATGTGATATAAGCTGTCAGCTGGAGTCACCTAACGTGGCCTGTACGGCTGAATCTAGAGCTCAAATCTCTATTTCACAAACTATACCTGCACACGAGTCGGAACCACCTAGAGTGGTCTGTACAATAAGACTTGGTGTAATATATATACGCTCAAGTGCTACGATCACGTGAAGGCTGGGCGACGAATCGCGGGTCACCTACGAGTCGGAATCACCTAGAGTGGTCTATACGACAGGACTGTGCACCTAACTTAGATCCAAGATGAACGTGTGGTGCGGGAGGTGAACATCACGTGAAGGATTGTGCCCAACTTTGGGCGGGAGCACTAACACCGGGGGTGCAGGTTATGAGCTCTCTATGCATCTCCAATCACTACTGAACGTAAACATAAATCATAACTCACCTGACACTTACCTGTGCGTCTGCAACACCAAACATATATAAACATATGCGACTAATAATGCGTAAATAAATGGCAAACAATAAGCATGGCATATAAACATATAATGTTTCAAATCAATTTCTGGGAAAAACATAAGTATATAGGTATATACGGAAAACCAAAAGCCCACTCACTGGTCTGTAGAAGGGTCGTAATCCCCTTGCCTCGAGTAACCGCGCTCGTCCTCGGGATAGGTCTCACCTATAAGCGAAACAACTATAAAAACGTAAATTTTAAAGCACATAACCAACCTTATGAAATAACTTTTCATACAATGCTCAAATGGGGTGTATGAATACACCAACGTGATCTACTCAACCTCAGGAACATCCCCATATATTTAGAAAAATTTTCCACCGCCGCACGCGCCCCCACGTGCCGGCCACGCGCAGGCACGTGCCTGGCACACTGACGGTGTCAATTAACGCCATCAGGAATATTCCGTTAACTTTAACAGATTCCGTTAACGCCGTTAGAAATATTCCGTCGCCTTTTCCAGCGAGGCTCCGGCGCCGGAAATCAGGAAAACTTTAAAACCTTGTAACTTCTTCGTTTTTCAACCAAATTTCACAAAATTGGTACCAAAATGAAACTTACAACGAGAGGAACAAATCCATACCACTTTCAAGCACTAAAATCCACGGAATCCCACCGGGAAAACACCACCAACTCTGGCCAAGCTTGAAACTCACGATCCCGACGTCCAAAACCTTCAAACGAACCACCCCGAGCCTCCTAAGGACCTCACCAAGCTTCCTACAAGCTTGAAATTCCCAAAAACACAAGAATTAACGTGTGCATGAACAGTGACAAAATCGGGGTATCCCGAGTTCGACGTGAAAACGAAGGTATGCTTACCTGAAATGGGTATGGTTGAACTTCTACGGACCTCACGAGCATGAATATGTACTTTGTTTCCTCGATCTGTGAAGATTTGGAGGGTTTTGGGGTGTGTTCGTACAAATGGGGATGGAAATGGGAGAGAGAAAGGCTCGGGATAGGGGTGCAGGGCAGGGAAAGGGTGAGGGAGGTGTGGGTGAGTGTGTGGCCCAGAACCTGCCAACAAAAATCCCTAAAACAACCACACAACAAAACAACCATGCTAGGGGCAAAATCGTCATTTCATCCCTACGGTTCGAAAATCTGGAACGGGCTGTCACAGTGTGAGACACACCCCTAATTCTTTTGACCCAAATCAAAACTCCCCTAACCACCTAGTACTATGGTCTAGTGATATTCTTCTTCACTTGTAAGTGAGAGGTCTTAGGTTCCATTCGATTCTCGACAGAGGCGAGTTTGAACCACTTGATTGCTAGTTTATTGTGAGGCTAAGCCTATCCTCTTCTCCTTAGTATAGATAATATCGTTTGTTCAAAAACAAAAAAAATCTAAATGCCCCTAAAAATATATATGAGAGAGAGAGAGAGAGAGAGAGAGAGAGAGAGAGAGAGCATGGGTTATTTTTATTTTTTCTTTAATTAGAGACATGCTTTGATGATATGTTCATGAAGGATAAGAAAACAACAAAACAAATTGTGCAAAATTTATTTAATGCCCATGATTTTTCTTTTCTTATGTGTTCTTTCAATTATGCATGAAATGGTATAATAGTATTTTCGTTGGTTTTTTTTTTTTTTGTTGACAAATTGTATTCTATTATAGTCAACAAAAACCTCGAATCAACCACCCTTATTATCCCAACCATAACCCTAATTCTCTTATCAAACCTACCCTTACCATCCCTAGTTTCATCAGCAACACATCTAATTACCAAACCATACCCAACTATATTAGCCCCGCAATTAGCACCCACGATTAGCCAAAACGCAATCCAATGAACAACCCTAATTATCTCGATCCATGTGCGACCTAGGAGCTAGGCGGGTGAGCCTAGACAACCTAGACATGTCTAAGCATTTATTTTTAATTTTCAAACAACTATAGATTAATCGAGACGGTGGCTTAAATGACGCTAGGCGGAAATTCTAGAATAGTAATTCGTATATGTCTAATTGTCTTCCAAAAGGTTTTAGCATATGTATCAATTAACTAGGATTGGATTCAGTTTCATTTGGTTTAGTTTTTTTGTCAAAATCGAAATCCAAAGTGAAATTACTATTCGGTTTGATTTAGTTTGATTTTTGCAATTTGATTTTTACTTCGGTTCGATTTTCTTAGTTTCGATATATTTAACCCAACAAAAACTATAATTTTCATGATCCAATTCTGTAATATAGATTAGGAGAAAGAAATTTTGGTAATGTGTTTTGTTCATATTTTAGTTTTGATCTTTGTGCTTTTCAAATTGACAAATTAATCCATCTCCTCGAGTAGTAGCTGAGTCCTCTCGACTCGACCAGTGTCGAAACCCATTCAAGAATTCTCGAGCTACGCCTGAACCTTCTCTACTGAAGCTCGAATGAAAATTCTTTTGAAGTTGCAAAAACAAAGGAATCAAAATTTTCGAACTGTCTACATTTTTTGTTTTGAACAAAATATATTATTTACACTAAAATGGTGAGATAGTGGATTAAGACTCACAATGAGTTAGTAATAATGTAGTTTAAATTTATCTTTGGTGAGAATCGAAACTAAAACCTATTACTTACAAGTATACTACTAGATCGTAGTACTAAGTAGTCAACTGTCTACAATTTTTTGTAATAATTTTCCAAAATCTTTAAGAAGAATTTGCGTTAAGAAATTTCAAAATCCTTAAAATTAGTGGTATTCCTCTTTATTGTTAAATAAGAGATTTTATATTCGATTCTCGTCAAAAACGAATTTGAATCACGTTATTTCTAGACTTAGCTCACTTCCCCATGGGTTGATAATTTCGTTTGTCCAAAAAAAAAAAAAAAAAAAAAAAGTTGTGATAAGAGAAGTGAAATTATTTTAGCAAAATTTGGTTTTTTTTCAGAAATAAAAAAAATGCCTCCAGAAATTAACAAAAAGTCAAAAATAGGGTTTTCAATAACAACATCAACAAACAACCACAATAAAGAATAAAAAAAAAAAAAAAAATCAACAAAAACACAAAATCGAAAAACAAAAACCACCGAATCGAATCCAATCTCAGTAGAAGAAGAGGAAGAAGAGAGTGAGTAGGAGCTAAGAAGCAACAGAGAAGCATGAGCAACTCCGGGAAGCTCAACTCCTCAAGCTCTGAATTGGACCTCGATCGCCCCAACCTCGAAGATTACCTCCCTTCCGGCACCTCCATCCAGCAGGAACCCCACGGCAAGCTTCGCCTGTATGTTTTAATCCCCTCCCCCTCTTTCTCCTCTTATTGTTCTTATTCTCTGTTTGGTTCCCGAGAAACTGTGGGAAATTTGAGAGAATTTTCTCATCTTATTTGTTTCTCAGGCGTGATTTGCTCGACATATCTCCCACCCTAACCGAGGCTGCTGGTGCCATTATCGATGTAAGTCCTCGCTCTCAAAAATCTTTTGCTCCTCTCATTTGATTGGAGATTAAATCGTCTGATTAGATTTTGGGAGAAAGTAAAGTATAGTATTCAACTTTCTAACTGGAAGCTAGCTAAAGTTTAAAATTTTATGGAATTTTACTCAATTATTGTGTAAATTATGGATTTTTTTAACTGTAAGCTAGATGGTTGAGTAATTAATTGGCTCTTGATTGCTTTATTTTCACCGATTTCAGTTGAGTTTGAAAGTTGAGAGATTTTTATCGGATTTTGCGCACTCATTGTATAAATTTTCGTGATGATCATGATTGAATGAACAGGACTCGTTTACAAGGTGCTTTAAGTCCAATCCTCCGGAGCCGTGGAACTGGAATGTGTATCTGTTCCCTTTGTGGTGTTTCGGAGTGGTGGTTCGATACTTCATTCTGTTTCCTGCGAGGTTAGAATTTTCTATCTTTGGTCAAAAAATTGAAATGTTTCATGCATTCATGCCATAACGCAATAGCTTTACATGTTCTAGTTTGAGGGTACTGGAATTGCAAGACATACGTTGACTGGATGATTGTGCTTTCCATGGATCATGGTTACGGGTTCTTATATTATTTGTTGTTTAGTCTCTTAAACAGCTCAATTAATTCTGCAGGGTTCTTGTTTTGACGATCGGATGGATAATTTTCCTCTCATCCTTCATTCCAGTGCATTTCCTGCTGAAAGGCCATGATAAATTGAGAAAAAATTTAGAGGTGCACTTTCTTATCTATTACTTCATATCCTTTGGCTGAGTTCTATTCAAAATATTTTATTTCAGTTTTTATTAATCAGCGTTGTATGTTTTCTATCTTCTGATAACAAGATTGGATCCCTTTACCTGCTTTATAGGCATCAGGTCAAATGACGTTTTAATGCATAATTTACCGAAGACTGCTCTAATCGTATAGTTGTGCTTATGTATATAGAATCTGTTTAAGCATGCCTAAAAATAGTTGAAATATATTTTTGCAAATAACTGCATTCTTCTTTCACACTTGTTAGAACAATGATGTATGGCATGCCACATGAAAAATGATCTGTATTGACTGGACAATTTATGAGTAATCCATCCAATTACAAAAATGGAACCAATGGCCTGTATTTCTTCTGTCTATTATTACTTATGAATGATGCCATAAGAGTCCAGCTGCCAACAAAGCTTTGACTGGTAACTCAATCATCTTAAATCTGCCCCAACTAACTCACCTTAGAAAATAAACCACAAAATACCAAATACGAGATTGTCCACTGTCACAATTAATGGATGCTTTATCTATCAGATAACTGACCACAAAGAATTTGGAGTAACAAGGAAAAATAGAAGATGGTCATTTGTTCTCTTTATTAGGTATTGTTTTGTTCTCTCCATTAGGTATTGTCCCATACGATTTGTCCGGTAAGTGTTAGATATGCATAAATTCTCAGGGGTGCATAGATCTAGTATAGTATAATAGTTAATAAATTACACTTGTGTTTCAATGCTCCTTCATTTGACAGTTTTGCTTTCTGTAATGGCCTTCATGTAGTTATTAAGCTGTTATGTTTGTTTTCCTTTCAGAGGCTCTTGGTAGAGTTAATTTGTAGCTTCTTCGTTGCATCTTGGACTGGGGTTGTGAAGTACCATGGGCCACGGCCCAGCATGCGGCCAAAGCAGGTACATTTTTTAACCCAATCCTTCCTTTTTAAAATTTCATCCATTATTTTTGCATCTTTTTGGGAGCTGTTATTGGCTCTCCAAAATGTCATCATGTACCCCTCCACTTATATTTTCTCGCTTATGTTTTTATAAATAAGGAGTGCAAGATGACCCTTTTGAGTACCAATAAAAGCTCTCATCTTTTTACAAAATCAATTTCATTTGTTTCTTAAATGTCTGTGTTGAGATTTTCTTTCATGGTTTGAGCAGGTCTTTGTGGCCAATCATACTTCCATGATTGATTTCATCATCTTAGAACAAATGACCGCATTTGCTGTAATTATGCAAAAGCATCCTGGATGGGTTGGTAAGTGTAAATGGTGCTTTACATTATTAATTATCAGAGTTGTGTAAGTTTCCATGGATATTCAGAATTGAATTATTGAAACATTTATTGGAAGTGTGGTTTCCAAAAGTAAAAAACATTTCAAGCACAGTTTTATGTGTATCCATGAAATTTAACCATTAGCATGCGTTTATCATTTTAGATTTGTCCAATTGATGCAGTGCTTGTACAATAATGATCCATTATATATATGTCAGTTGTTAAGACTATGGAATAGAAGTTTTTTGACTTTGCGTGCAATTTTATCATTTTTTGGGGTTAGCATATCAATATAATAGTGTTACAATTTCTTTGAATGAGAATCTATGTTATCGATAATCTTTCTTGTTGTGCATTGATCGTTGATGACTCTTTTATATGTTCTGAAAAAAGGGTGCTTGGTTCTTTTGGTTGTCAGCACTTTTCTATTGTTGCTTATCACAAAGAGTGAATCTTGAATATAGTCAAGAATGACAAAAATCTGAATTTTCTTTTCTGTGATAAGAAGTGGAATCAAATGAGAATTCTCTTCGTTTATGCTTCTTGTGAAGGATTGTTGCAAAGCACTATTTTGGAGAGTGTAGGGTGCATTTGGTTCAATCGTTCAGAGGCAAAGGATCGGGAAATTGTAGCAAAGAAGTAAGTATAAACAGAAAGTGCATAGTAGCATTTTTTAACACCATTGTCCATGTCATTGTTATACGAACTAGTACAGTTCCTTTTTTCAGATTAAGGGAACATGTGCTTGGGGCAGACAATAATCCTCTCCTTATATTTCCTGAAGGAACGTGTGTAAACAATCACTACACTGTTATGTTTAAGAAGGTAACCGTATCCTACTTTAAATTTTTCTCATTTTAAGTTTAATATTCACGACTAGTTTATATTTATTGCTTGGTATTTTTTATTTACTAACTTTCAATTTCTATACTGCTTAGGGTGCATTTGAGCTTGGCTGCTCAGTTTGCCCCGTTGCAATCAAGTACAACAAAATTTTCGTTGATGCTTTTTGGAATAGCAAAAAGTAAGGAGCGTATTCTATCGTTGGACATTATAAATATTGAGTTCCTTATTTGACTTGTGGGTTTGCTTGAAAGTTTGCCTACTTCACCTTGCACGCTATTTGAATGCTTAAAATGTTGGGGTGTGATATCCACGCACCCTTCTAATTTTTGGCCGTTGGATCGGGATGAATTGAAGAAGATCAACGGACAGAAATTAACAAAGGGTGTGTGGATAGCACACCCCAAAATGTTCTATGATGCTTAAGCATAGTCATTATACTCTAGATTCCATTCCATGGGACTTGGCCATTGTTTAAGCTTAGATCCGTAATTTAGGGAACATTAAGCAAGGTGTTGGGGCCTTGGGGATGTTGTGATACCAGAAGGATTTATATGATATGTTTGTGTTGCAGGCAGTCCTTCACAATGCATCTGCTACAACTTATGACGTCATGGGCTGTTGTTTGCGATGTGTGGTATTTGGAGCCCCAAAACATTAGGCCTGGGGAGACCCCCATTGAATTTGCCGAGAGGTAAATGGTCTTTCTTGGACTTGTAATCTGGAACAATATGCTTCCCCGCCCTTATTATGGTCTTGTTTATCTCCACTATTTTTGGATGCTTTTTATGCAGGGTCAGGGAAATAATTTCTGTTCGAGCAGGACTGAAGATGGTTCCGTGGGATGGGTATCTGAAATACTCTCGGCCCAGCCCAAAGCACAGAGAGCGAAAGTAAATCAAACTTAAAATTTCCTCTTTTTTTTTTTTTTTTTTTTTTTTTTTTTAATTTTTCCTTCGTCTTCATTGATTCTTCTAAATTGTTTTACTGTTTTTGTATATATAAGGCAAGATCATACAAATGTGAAAAGAAAAAGAAGATTATACGCATGCAGTTCACAATCTTGTGGCTTATTGGTCGTTATTTGTTTGCAGGCAACAATGCTTTGCTGAGTCTATGCTCCGACGCCTAGAGGAAAAGTGAAATAAGTTTTTCTTAGTCGATTTATTTTAAACACGCAATGCACCCAATTTCCTCTTCATAAGCGGAACTGGTTATGATGCCCGAGAGGAAGCTGCCTTCTCTATCAAACAAGTAAATGAATTACTATCTCAATGCCAAGTTGTTTTCTTGAATACAAATGATGTATCAAGCTTGATTTCCCTGGTGTTTGCTCGAAGTTTTGTAGAAATTTGTCATTAGTTGAAAACGTCGCTCCTTACTTTTCGTTTGTCAGTAATTGAATACACATCTTAACATGAATGTACCTGTATGTGAATGATGAAAAGATGCCTTGATCTTTGATCTTAACATGAATGTACATTTTCATCTATTTATTCCCAAGTGCTGTGTTGCAAAATTGGATCTCCACTTCGGCTGTTGAATCCAAGGCAAAGGGTTTATGGTGCGGGTTGTAGAACTCGTTGCATTACTGAAAACTATTTCTGGTTCTCCGTTGAGGGCTTGTTCCCGGTTTCAAGCTGAGGTCGAAATGAAAACCAACTTGTGAACCATGACCGAGATGGTCCAACATGCCAGGAAGCATGGATAATTTGGTGGCAAACAGATGAAACCCACGGATAAGTTATCGTTATTGTCCACGTTTTCCTGTCCACGTTTTCCTGTTATCAAAAAAGGAGAAATTAAAATTCGGCTTTAGCCACCAATGTTTCTTGACTGAAACCTATTTGTTTTTAAGGGATGAAAGCCTCAAAGGTTTCAAAAATGAAATGAGGAAACGAAATAAAGTAGACGATCCAAAGAAGACGGAATATTCTTATAAAACAAAACAAATATCCTCATTTGTCACGGAATGAGAGACCCATGACTTGCATTTGATGACGTCCAATTCACATGTGACAAAGAAAGCATTCTAAAAAGGGCATTAGAAAGATTTTAGAGCTCTCACGAGTCATAAACTTCATGTACATTGTGTTCCTTGTTATTGAAAGTGAAATGATTTCCATTTTCCGATCATCCTTTCTCTTCATGCACACCTCTAATCAAGAGCATTTGGAAGATAAAAAAAAGGTGTGCGCAAATTATTTCTGGTGGAAAACCTACAAAGCAAACAACGGAAAACAAGTCAAAATGAAAGTTTTCTTTCTTGTTCATTGGTCCGCCGTGAATAAAACGGTGTTTCGTATTTGATGGAGAATTTGGTCTTCCTTATCAAATGAATCACTCAACGCCCCCTTACTGGTTTCTAATAACACCCACGTCTTTACTGCCACCAATTGCGTGAAGTGCCAAAGCAGTTCTGCAAACAATTGGACGTAAGTGCATTTCTCGCTAGTTTGTTGTATTAGTTTTCCTTTCCCATTGGTGGACTCTCAGTCTATATGTAAATTTTCATATCTGCACTGCTTACAATGCGAGCCATCCACCATTAACTCAACGGCATGCCCTGCGATGCAATGCGAGGCTTCGAGTCTGACCAGTCAGCTATTCCTTGGCAACAGCACATCTTCCGGTTGCAATCAAACAACTGTGCCTATGCTGGTTATACTAACCAGACCAAGATTCTTACAACCTTTGTCACGCAGTCCAGTTGTACAGGTAAGCTCGCTTTACACTTGTACACATGGAGCAAGTGTGTGGGACAACCTGTTTTGATACCATGAAGAAAGTTGATGTTTCATCATAAAATCAATTGGCAATATAGGGAGTAACTCAACCTCTTATAAGCTCATGCAATGTGAGACTTACTCTTAACATGCTTCCTTTCTTCATGGTATCAAAGCCAGAAAGCATGCCGGTAATGTCACATAATGGGTGGGTCTCCTTGGCTTTACGCGATGATAGTGGGTCCCCTGGCCTCGCATGTAGGGTGAGTCTCATTGACTTCACATGGTTGTCGATGTGTGGAACTACCACATGTGGCCCACTAATTGGGTCCCACGTGAGGGGGCATATTGGAATATCCCACATTGATCACTGAGAAAAGAAAATTTTAAATATCTTAATCCTACTCTAACTAATACCGAAATCTTTTGTGTTAAAACCCCACACCTTACCAAATTAAGAACAATATCTGTGAGATTGGAAGTGAGTTTTGGTTGTCCCTATATATAATTCTACACAACTAAACAAGCTATTAATAGTAAAGAAACCCTTCATTTCTTTCTCTTGGAGTTAGGACCAGATTAAGATCCAATTTCATCTCTATCGAATTTTAATATCAGAATAATGGATATAATTATGATGCAATAGGTTAGGTCCACTTACTTTTTATTTTGTTGAAACATAGTAATTGAAGTTTCATTCTGTTGACTCTAAAAATTACAAAACCTACGTGGCGCGCAGGCCGAGTAACTAATAAGCTAACTACGTCCTTCGGTTGAATGCGGGGCGTGCCAACTCGTCGGCCGAGCTTGGCCGAGGAGTAAAATTTGTTGATGTCGCGTTGAGCGCGTTGTTGACTTCTCTATCTTGCGATTGCGACCGAGGAAGGAACACTCTCGGTCTCTGGGTTCCACAGCCTGAAGACAAGGCTACTAATTCTGCGGAGTTCACAAATCGTCGGAGCCCGATTCGGTCACTGTGATTATATTTGTAAGAGTATAAGCACGTCGAATCGAGACCAAACTATATGGGCACAGGTACTCAAACGTGATGTATGTCTTGATGGTAAACGTAGTTCGGCCGTCGGAATGCCGAACCCTGAAACTTACTTGCGAGTATCCAATCATAAAATAACTCGGCGTCCAGTACGCCGAGCAATGCAATTCGTAACACCCGACTATGCCGAGAAGGCTAGCAAGGTGACCTCTTCCAACAAAGGTTCGAAAACCCTTCTCGGCCGAGACTTAGATAGATAACCGGTCGACCTCGACGCAGTGCTGTTTATCCAAACTGAAGGTGTTTCTCGGTCGGCTGATTCTGCGGCAGCAGTGCTGTTTATCCAAACTGAAGATGCTCGCCGGGTGCTTCCACAGTGCTATTTATCCAAACTAAAGGTGTGTCGGCAGGAAAAGAAAAGGAAAAATCTCAAGGTGTTTGAGAGGTTTTGCGCAGGGCAATTGTATGCTGATTTTGAAGGGGCTTTTCTGTTGCATGATTTCTTGTATTTATAGCACCCCATTCCTTGAGACCAATTCTGATTTGGATTGGGAGTCCTCGTCCCATTTCGACTCTAACTCGAACAAACCTATTCCCACTGGGATTATGAATTTTCCTTCTTTTCGAGGCTTTATTCCTTGCCGGTCGAGAATCCTGGTCGTACCAGGACTTCCTCGACCTTTTCTATTTATCCGGACTACTTAGGATAGGATTTGGCCGACCCTGCCAACTGGCCCGGGATTTATTATTCGGCCCATAGTATTTGTCATCACCTTGGGCCGAGCACATCCTGCTGCTCGGCCCAACAATAATATTTTGGGCCCAAACACATTCACATATTATTATTATTTTTAGTTATTGGGTGACAAATACCAGATGACTAGAAGAAAAAACACTAGTCATACACAGCACCGACATCTGCGTTGTGTAATTTTGTTAGCAATTACGTGTTTAGCGGTTTGAAATTGCCTATGATGATTTAGTTGGACATCCAACTAAACAGTGGTTATTATCGATGTTTAAAATATTAGTATCGGTGAAAATATCCATATGCAAATTTGTGAAAATATCAACGGATATATCAAATATCAATATCGATTGCTTTCGAAGGAAATGGTGAGAATTTAAAATGGAACTTTAGGGATTGTCAAACATTGGTTTGGACGAAATACAAAAGTTTCTCCGATATTTAACAGATGTGTCATAAATATCTACAATATATGTTGATTTTAGCCTAAAATTTAGACTTCATCCCTGTTTCTATATATTTCTTTGATTTTTTGAATATTTCTATAAAAATATCGACATTATCGAAAAAAATTTAAACACTGGTTATCATCCACTCAAACTGACATCTTTTACTTTGTTGGCAAACAGCTCTCGATAATAAAAACAACGCTTCAGAGATGAGTTTGCAAGGCTCGAGTAATCATATGTTGTTAAGTCTCTACAATGTCGCCCAATTTTTGCTTGTTCTAAGAGGATGAGGGAACCAAATTATAATGTAATTCTTCTGTACATCTCCTAACGCGAGTAACTATCAAATTTTTTGGCCAAGCCGTGATCATGCCTTTTGTAAAGTGCATTTCTACGTTTTACTGTAGTTAGGAATCAAAGACGTTCAACTTAACTTATTTCTCTTCTGTTTTGGTCACTTGGGATCATATAATTATACTCAGAAATTGCTAGTTTGGAAGTTGGTTGTTTTTCTATCTTTTTTTTTTATTTTTTTTTATTAAAAGGTTAGGGAGAACGGAGGTTAACCCATCGTAGGGCCAGGGCATACCACACGTTTATACCTATGTCTTGGTCTAGCGAAAAGAACGATCCTTACCAACTCATTCAATTCTCGTTGGAGATTGTTCTATCTTATCTTATTAGGTTTGTTGAATTTTGGAGAATAATTCAACAATATGTTTACATTTCAAATACTGCTTAATTAGAGCAGCTAAATAGCTAAATATTAATCTCATTGAGAAAAAAGTAACTTATATAAAAATGAATTCACCGTCACGTGACATCTTTTTCAATAATATAATATCATGTGTTGATAAACTTACCTATATTATTGTTTTATTAGAGAGGAATAGCACTGTAACGGTGAACATGTCCCATATAAGTCATTTTCCGTTAAAAGACACTTCAAAAATCAAACTACCAAAATAAAAAAATAAAAAAAATAAAAAAACTATCGAGATTAAATTAGTTCATAAATCAAGAAAATTTATTTCCATTAAATATTATTAGCTACAAAATAAAATTCCCGACTAGCACAATGGTGACCACAAGTGGGGCGTTGTACAGTTGGTTTCACATTAGTTCGGTGCACCGTACGAAAGATGCACAACTGCACCGGGAACAAATCCAGCAGAGTAAAAATCCTGCGACATGTCTCTCAACACCTGCTTCGGCGGAGCGGTAAATAGGTAAAACGGTAACTCCGGTCGAGCACCAACTTTCATCAGGTAATCGACCAAGCTCTGAATTTTATCCGACGGGTGAAAAGTTGCGTCCACAGTGCGATTATCCGGAAACCGAACCCTAATCACGGCCTTTGTGATCTTCGACCTGCGTTTTGCGTCCTCTGCCTCTCTAATCTTCTGCGTTTTGAGGAACTTGTCTTGTTTCTGCCGCGTGCGTTGAATGCGGTAGTAGTCCTCTGGGGTGAAGTCGTAGAATTCGTCTGCGCTCTCCTCGATATTGGCCGTGCAATCGATGCTGGCGATATGATCGACGGCGCCGATGAGCCGCCTTCGTCTGAAGGATCCCGCGGAGGAAACGTCAACCGTCATCCTGAGAATTCTGGGGTTCGCGACGGCGATCAAATTGGAGAAGAAGAAGATGAAAACTTATCGGAGGGAATTTTGCGACTCTGTGACTTGTATTAAACACTATTGAGTTTGCTATCCATTTAAATTTGGGAAAAGTTTTTCCAGTTTTACTTTCGTATTCCGCTTGGAATAGGAATCCCCTTTTCTTTTTTAATTGTTTAATTGACACCCCACAATTTCTTGAAAATTCCCACTTTATCCTTCGTTCTCCTGAAGTCACCCCACCGCCGAAAACAGAAGAACGCCGTCACAACCCCAATTCGACGACCAACCATCTCTTGTTGCCTCCGTCACGGACATCAGCATGGCGAAAGTTAGAGTCTCTTGCATCAGTCATCACTCTGAGAAAAGAAAAGTTACAAGAAAAACTGAAGCATAATCCATCAGTTCAAAATTAGAGCCCCTCACTACCATGTACTATATCGATTTTGTGACAATTTTTGTGTGTCAAACAGTAATGATATGGTAATTGTACCCAACCTATGATATTTAGTATAGTATTGGTATTCAAAATCTATGGCAGCAGTATTACCGTACCATAGCAAATATATATAAGTATTAAATACTTATATATAAATAGTTGAAGACGGATCTGTGACATAACTTTTTACATAATTTTTGACACACGTTTTTGTAGGGTTTACTCCGTAATGTTTTTTAACGATCCAAAGTTACAAAAAGAATTGTAAAAAAAAGTGATGACATGGATCTGCCCCAAATTAATAATACTAATTACTAACTTTAATCTTTATATATTTGATTTAGTTTGCAACTTGAAGTATTTAAGTTCAATTTGATTCGGTTTGTAATCCTAACTTTTGTATGTTATGCTTAATGCATGTTTTGACTTACTAAATATGTCTAAATAATGATGAATGATGAATCTTGGTTGTAGGATATAGGTATATTAGATTATTTGGAAAATTAAAGATTGTTGCCGAATATATATTTATGTCTGTTCATTAATTGGTGTAATTGTTGTAACCGTTAGGTCATTGATTCCTCAAATGAACAGGTCATTCATTCTTCAATTGATTAGGCAATTGATTCTCCTTATTGAATTACGGGTGATTTGTGTAATTTGTCAGGATAGCCACACCATTATTTAAAGGTGATTATGCCTCACATTGTAACACACTAAGAAATTTTCCAATAAAATTCTCTCATTCTCGGCTACTTGCATGCAAAAAGAAGAAGAAAAAAAAAAAAAAAAAAAAAAAGCAAAAAACATTTTGGACCCAAAAAAAAAAAAACTCAATTGGTACAATACCATTCCATGTCATGCCAACTGAATTTTATGGCATATAGAAATTTGGTATATCGAAAATTTGGAATGATAATAGTACTAGATTTTGTCATATCAAAAGTTTGGTATGATAATAGAAACAAGAATTTTAATACAATAAATGTACTGAACCCACCCATTTATTAAGCATTTCTTGGATTGAGTGGGCAACTAATTAAGTATTTTTCAATTATTTACACGTGAAGTGGTTTATTGATGTGGCCATGAACAATTGATAGGCGATGAGTTGTTCATAAATTTAAGGAATATAATATATATATATATATATATATATATCTATATATATAAAGGGAGAGACTCAGTTTGGTGAAGCTTTCCAAAATGCCACAAATGGCCATTTCTTTCCTTCACAATCAAAACCCAAAAATTTCAAAAAATAAGGACAAACTGGTAAAAAACCATATCTCAACAAAAAACTGTATTGGAAAACAAAATAAATATTAATTAAAAAACATGTTTACTTATAAGAATGAAAAAAATAAATGAATCTAATAACTCAAGAATATGAAAAAGTAAGGAATTGGTATGGGCAAAAGAAACATTCTCATTAATCTGTTTACTGATCATATAACAACTAAATATTAATGGAGTTGAATCTCGCCATTATTGTTCACTAATTCTAATAAATCAAAACATAAACCAACCTTTTTTTACTTAACATGATTACTAATTGCTATATTCAACGGTGGAATCGTGACATGTTCTTCTCAATGGGTAAATGTCTACTCAGAAGAAGTCATGAATTTTAAATCATTCATTTTCTTCTCATTCCCGTTCCTTATAAGTAAATGTTTAGTACCGTTTTCTCGATTGAGCCATATAATTCTATTTTTTTGTTTTGTTTCTTCTAACTGTATTTTTACACCAAACAATAATCATTTGCGTTAAGAAGAAAACACTAAAAGTACTAGTAACATACAAACTCCACTTTTAAACCTTTCATGAAGTGGTGGTTACGTGGCGGGACAAAAGAAGAGAAATGATTTTCTGCATCCGTTTATCATTAGAGAAAGAATAATACACTTGAGTGCGTGATGGTTAGGATAAAAATTAACAATAAATGCGTGATGGTTAGTAACACTTGAGTGCGGTCATTGCATAACGTGGCACAAAAAAGGTGTCATTTCAGAGCGCGGCACGTGGTTTAACATCCTGAGAGCGATGATTGCAAAAGTGAAAGCCAAAGCCTCGTGACCACCCTCCCTTCCCCTCTATCATTTGCAGTGGCGTACGGAATCAGCCGTGTAAATGTACACCCAGCCACTGACCACTCTTGGACCCGCCCGCCCCACCTCTCTCTCTCACTTAATTCTCAACCGACATTCCAACCCCCTCTCTCTTTCCTCCACTTCTTCTTCCTCACTTCAAGACCCCCAATAATCTCAATCCCTCTCTCTCTCTCTCTCTCTCCCCCCCCACTGCACAAAGGTGACTTCTCCTTCTTGTTTCTTCTCTACTTTCTGTTTTTCTTTTCCCCTGTTTTGTAGAATTTCCCGGGAACCAAACAGATTGTTCTCCCAACTCCCTTTTCACTTCCCAATTGCCGCCGCCTTATTCCGTTTAGTTGCGTGGGGTGCACGTTTTTATACAATTGTTATGCAGTTTTATTTTCTGTATTCAAATGTGATGTAATTTCTTTTCCCGAAGCGGAGTTTGGCTTTCACAAATTTGAATTTTTGTTTCGGGGAAGTGGGAAATGATTGTTTGGTTGTGTAAATTTCGTTCCTTTTTGCATAATTGAAGTTTATTTATTGTTGTTAAGACCCTAGTGCTCGGAAATTCTGACGAAAATTTTGGATTTTCCGTTTGATTTTGAAGGAATTACACGAACGGGTGAAAATGGCGGCTACCCAATTCAGAAGTGGCGCCCTCGCTAACGGATTAACCGCCGGATCCAGTGACGGTAACCCGATAACTCGAAAGTCCAGGTTTTTTAATCCATTGCACACAAGGGAAGATAGTAAGCAAGAAGTGGTAGGAAGGATTTGAGCAATGCCAATGCTGTGGGGGGATGTAATCTGTCTGCCACACGCAGACCACTGTGCTTGCCGCTAGTGACACGCCGCAGAAGACCTTGTTTTCCGGGGGTGGCGAATCAGTTGAGTTCGGATTTGGGTGTGGGATCCTTTGAGGTTGAAGGGAAGTTGGCTTTACAAGAAGAGGAAGCTCCCATAAGTGGGGGGACTGGTGACCTGTAAGACCTTATAGCCTACAGGATCTTGTTATGTGTAAATTTTTTGTTGCTTTAGCTTCTTGAAATGTTGCTTTTATTGTTCTTGTACTTGTTTTTTTTCATGATTGATGCTCTTGTTTTATTATTTTTATATCATTTTTTTTTTTAAATTGAACATGAAATAGGCGCGTTAATGGAGTTGCATGTTGCTTTTTCTGTAAAATACTTGGTACTGATCTGTCTAAGTTGAACTGCGCCTTTTACTTGCAAAGAGATTCATACGTTTGTTTTCAAATTTGATAGAGTGGGTGGTAACTGAGCATGATAGCTTTAGATAAATTTTTCTACTTTTGTTGGAAGCCTCCCAATCCCTTAGTCCCTCCCTTCGTATGTGGTTATTGATTTATAAGTGCAAGCAAGCTAATTTTGTTTATATTCACTTGATCTTGATGTATGAAGCTTATATGAGAAGTAATACTATCAATAGCTTTTGGGAATTGTCCATTTCAGCGATTCTCTAAAAATGTTATTATTATTCTTAGTTTTTAGGTGTTGGGGAGTTATCTTAAACATTGTTTTATGTTTGTTTTGGGTTAACGAGTTGAATAACATTCCTAGCAGTGAAACATATTCTCCAGATATCAAACGCGAGCTATTGATGCTTTCTTTACCTGCAATTCTGGGTCAGGCCATTGATCCATTAGCACAACTAATGGAGACTGCGTACATTGGCAATTTGGGTTTGTTTCACTCCTTTAAACGTCCTCAATGACTAAGCACTGTACAATTGATTTAAATTTGGAGCTGTTACCTAATTTTCTTTTGTTTTTCCGTAGGTTCTGTGGAATTGGCTTCAGCTGGTATTTCAATGAACATCTTTAATTATATCTCAAAGATATTTAACATCCCCCTCCTCAGTGTTGCTACATCATTTGTTGCTGAAGACCTTGCTAAGAGTGAAAGTAAAGGTTCTATTTCAGGTGAAGTTAAATTTTTGTTTTACTTCCCAGGTCATCTTTGTTTTACACATATTTGGTCGGTCTTTATGTCTAAATTAGAGCAGAGATTACTTAACATTATTTTTTTCGCTATCTGATTTCGGCTAATTCTCGTACAGAAAATGGTTATCTAGACGGTAAACCCAAACCTGTTAATGGAGTCGTTGAGAGAAAGCAGCTATCTTCAGTGTCTACAGCTTTATTGTTAGCAGTTGGGATTGGAATTTTTGAGGCCGTGGCCCTGTCTATGGGATCTGGGTTGTTTCTAAATACGATGGGCATATCATCAGTAGGTTACCTGATCTAAAATTACATCTCATACTGATTTGTTTGTCTGCTTTTTCTTATATTTTTTACATAATTATACAAACTTTCTATTTTTTGTATACATAAATGTAATTATATATATGTGAACAATTACTGTACAAGTTTCTAGGTCTTGTGCTGCAATTTACTTAATTTGGTTTTTTATTTTTGGTTGTGGGAGGAGCTCTTACATTTTCTGATTTCCCCTCTCATCTTTGACTGTTTATTTAAGGAAGATTCATATTTCCCCGAATGTCACAGGACTCACCTATGCGCATTCAAGCACAACTATTTCTTCAACTAAGAGCACTTGGTGCTCCCGCAGTTGTAGCGTCTTTGGCTCTTCAAGGAGTTTTCCGTGGATTTAAGGATACAAAAACTCCAGTACTATGTCTAGGCAAGTTTTTGGCTATATATACTTTAAATGTTCAAGTGAAAACATCCCCTTATAGATAGCAGTATGAATTTATCATGTGTGACTGCAGAAATGCCTGGTTAATCTATTGTCATCAGCATCTTGCTGAGGGGAGAGCACTGGGGAAGTGGTGTAACATTTTTTTATCCACTACAATGCTATATATTTGTGATATGTGTCCAATGGCCCTTGGCATCTTTTGATTGAATATGAAATAATCTGATGGAAAGTCTAGTTTTCTATAACGTGTAGACACACACACACGCCCCACCCGTACTATACATATAACACACAAACAAGATTGGTCTGTTATTCTTGCACAGTGTATCTACAGTCTTGTCTCCAACTTGTTGATTTCCATTTGTTTTTAATCAAGCTTGAGTGCTCCTTCCAGTTAATTAATGTATTGTTATTTGTGCAGGTATTGGTAATTTGTTAGCCGTGTTTTTGTTACCGCTCCTTATATATTATTTTCGTTTGGGTGCAACTGGTACAGCTATTTCCACTGTTATATCTCAGTATGTGATTTTCAATACATTTTCTGTAAATATTAACTTTTGTTTTCTCCGTAATTAGAAAATGAATATTATGGAATTTCTGTTTTTCAGATACACTGTCACCTTTTTAATGATCTGGTTTCTAAATAAGAGAGCTGTACTTTTGCCTCCGAAGGTTGGATCACTGCAATTTGGTGGATACATTAAATCCGGTAAGTTTTATTTCCTTTTATTTAACGTTTTACGCTCTCATCCATCTGAAAATATACAGCTTTTTTCCAGCCTTCTGATTCATTGATTTTCTTGACTATCATAGTAGTTCACTTTACTTCCGATTCAGTGCACATGTATCAGGGCAGTGTATATTAACTTTTCTTTTGTCTTTGTGTTGGTTGTTAAACTTTTTTCATTACCCCAGATATAATTCTCTCATCTACCCATTCAAAATTTGTTACCTAATATGATGTAGGTGGCTTTCTTCTTGGAAGAACTGTTGCTTGTCTTACAACCCTGACATTGGGAACATCAATGGCGGCTCGTCAAGGTCCAGTAGCTATGGCTGCTCATCAGATATGTATTCAAGTATGGTTGGCTGTATCCCTTCTAACTGATGCAATGGCTGCATCTGGTCAGGTACTGACTCTGCTGTTTTGATCATCGTAGTCTGTATCTATTGGTTTCCATATTGGTAACTCAATCAGTATGTGAAGACTAAGTATTAGTTTCACAAAAATTCACTGATATTTGTCATCTCGAATTGGGGTTTGTAAGAATTGTGTGTCTTTGTATATGGCATAGCTAAAATGTCTCATTTTGCAGGCCCTGATTGCAAGTTACTTATCAAAAGGTGAATACAAAATTGTGAAAGAAGTTGCTGACTCCGTGTTAAAGGTATTTTTTTTTTTTTTGACTTATTTGTGTTGTAGTTTTGTTATGTTGCATATGTAGTTTCTTGATTTCAAATACGATAAATTTACGTGAACGTTTTTTCAGATAGGATTGTTCACAGGTATTTCCTTGTCTGTAATTTTGGGAGTATCTTTTGGTTCTTTAGCTGCGTTGTTCACCAACGATCCTGAAGTATTAGCAATTGTTAGATCTGGTATATTGGTACGTATTCAAATTTATGCTTGTTGGCATATTAATCTAGATTTATGCAAGTGCAGATGTCTTTAACAGAGGTAATGATGTTTAATTTTCCACAGTTTGTCAGTGCTAGTCAGCCTTTGAATGCTCTAGCTTATGTTTTTGATGGCCTCCATTATGGTGTTTCAGATTTTGCATACGCAGCTCGCTCCATGGTAAGCTGCTCTCTTCGAAGAGCCGAAGTTATTCAGTCATGTCTTTATTATTACTTTGACCATGGAAGTGTGCATATTTCATTTTTTTTGTTGACAAAATTTCTATTGATCACTAGATGGTAGTGGGGGCAATATCTTCCGCATTTTTGCTATACGCTCCTTCTGTCTTTGGCCTTCATGGAGTTTGGCTGGGTTTGACTCTCTTCATGGGCTTGCGTGCAGTCGCAGGCTATGCCAGGTAATAACTTACCATGTCAAGTTTTGGTTATCATCATTAGTTGCGAATATATACTCTTTTCGATAACCAATCCAACTTTAAGTAAGTCGCTGGTTTATAACTCCCGATGATAATAAATCTAAGGCTTCAATTGCTGCTGAAATATGAATACGGCATTTGCTTATTTTAGTAGGAAAGGCAAAATGATTATTCAGATTTGTTTTTTACGTTTATCAGCATCATCACTATCTTTGTTGCTGCTTATTCGTATCTTTGTTTTTCTTCTGTTTTCCCTTCAGATATCTGTCAAAATCAGGTCCGTGGTGGTTCGTGCACAGGGATATTCAGACAGCTCAGGTTAGTCGACATTCAAAATTCTTCTCATGCTGTATTTTTCCGTTTTTATTTTTTTCGTAAACTGCAAAATATTTTCACTCAGGCTCTTGAAGGACTAGTTGGGATATGCCGATGAAGCTGTATGAAAAGTTAAATGTTGTCAGTGTCACTGTCTCATGTTTTCTTCCCTCGAAAATCTTATTTAAATTTAGAGATGCGATTATATATGAAACTATGAACATGTTTCCAGCTTTTAGAATGTGCCTAAAACCGTATAGTCCACTTCTTTTTTCAGCTGGCCACTTGAGATTGGCAAAATCAATTCGATTGAATCACATCAAAGACCGAGTATTTCCCACAAGCCGAAGAGACGTTTCAGCTGCGAATTGCACATTTGGATCAGTATTTGTATTAGTTGATTACACGATTTTATTATATTCATTGATAATTTTGGGGTACGAAAAAAGAACCTGAACATTACTTTGTATATATTCTTGTGAATTCCAGTTTACCATACCTTTAATGTGATCCTCGTGGTGAAAACGAATTCAATTGAAATCTACGCGCTCGTTTGTCTAAGCAACCTAAAATAAAACAAAAAAGACTTCGAAAACCCCTTAATACTTCAGTTTCTTCAAACTAAAGGTGACATAATTTAACCCCATTGCCTGCTCTCGTTTTGGTCGGAATATAAAATGCAAATCAGGAACAAAACTGTCATCTTAGTTAAAAGATACGCTGCCTAAATACGAACAGAAGGAAAACTAATCTTTTATTGTGTCCCTGTTGACCATTTGAAGAGGAAGCATAATCTATGGGGCCATAAAGCTCAATCAATTCAGCAAAGAGTCCCTTCTTTCTTTTGGGATTCCATCCCATGTCCTTGTACAGCTGGTCATTGTACCACAGATGAAGGGCGCCGATGCATGATTTCCGGTAGTATTGGCTGGAAGCGTATCGCTTCGCATATGCGTCCCATTTTTCCACATCTTTCTCCATCTCTTTTATGCATGGTAGCTTAAATGTGCCTCCAAGAAGCTCAGCTAGCCATCTGCATCTCATCTTGGAGCTGTATAAGTTGGAAATACTCTCGGAGAGTCCAATTACAGCTAGCTGTGGAATTCTTCCATGGAAAATCTGAGAGCTGGTAAAATTCTTTACGGGTTTGCATCTTGGTAGACTCGGTAGTTTTGTTCCACACTCCTCCAATGTTGCCCGAAGATTCAAACACAATGGGCTAAAATCCCTTTGGAAGTGTGTACTTGGAGGCAAGGAGGCCACTAATTCCAGGCAAGGAAGCCTTTTCTTCTTGAAATGTAAACATTGGCTGTAACGAAAAGGAAACAGGAATTGAACATGCTCTCTTGACACCCCAAACACCTAAAGGCAAATCAAACATACATATATATCCCAACAGTGTGTGGTGGCACCGTTGTCCACAGCAGAATGCGAGCACGGGCGTGTTTGATCTGTCAGGCTTATGACATGTGTGGCCTAATCCACAAAGATATGGCAACCCTGAAAACTTATCAATAGTGAAAAGTAGAAATCCTTATCCTGTCTTGGACCGTTGTCTTAAGACGAACACATAATTAACTTTGACGTGATAATACTTGCATTTTAAGCTCTTAAGCACTATGAT
The DNA here is from genome assembly GCF_041283825.1 of Pyrus communis. NCBI lineage: Eukaryota > Viridiplantae > Streptophyta > Magnoliopsida > Rosales > Rosaceae > Pyrus > Pyrus communis. Next base: position 18,929,518 of record NC_142574.1, read on the forward strand.
TCAAACTCTTCATTTTTTTCTTTATTGAAAAATCATTCATGTGAAAATTCACTTAAAATTCCGATAATTGCAAATTCACTTGTTTCGAGAAGATGTGTGAAATTTGAAAATGACAGATTATAAATTTTAATGTTTGGCCAACTCATCTAATTTGTTGGAAAGTTTTTTGTTGCAAAGTTTTCTCAATCATATCTGATGGAACTTTTTAATCGTCAATCCAATTGTATGACATACTAGGAAGACTAAATTTAGAGACTAATTTTGCTAAGAAGACTAAATTTGGAGAATAATAATGTGTCATTAATAGAAATAAACAATTTATCAACGTTTAAGTAATAAACCAATCATCAACTTCCATGTCCTTTAATTTTCAAAACTGTCTCCAAATTTAGTTTTCCTACCATTACCCTACGAGCTATTAATGGATTATGTTATAGGATTGGTTTCCCACCAGACAAGGAAACACGTCAGTTTCCTATGGATTTTAATAGAAAATTCTTATTGGTTTTAACAAGGATTGTATGTCTATAATTCTATATGTAGTGGTCTCTGCTCTCATAGATATTACGCTCATTGTTGGACTGGAACCTATTGCGAGTCGAGCATTCTGTTTTCTGGAAGAGAGGATAAGGTTCACTAAGAGTTTTGGTGCTATGGCTTCGAGTGCTGGAGCTTTTGCAAGTGAGTTTTTCTTCTGTGTTCTTCATACATGGAAAATGGTTTTGTATCTTGTTGATTTGTGATTCATGTGTCTTGATCTTTTTTGTATATTTAGTCTAACATAGGTAATGAAAGAAACTAAACTAGGATATGAAGATCTGAATTGCATAAGCTCAACTCAGTTAATTATGAGTGAGTCAAATGACTTCATATTTATAGAGATTACATGAATATGTTTGTTACAGATTACAAGTATTTCAGATTTGCAAAACAACTAAACAGATTACAAAGAGATGTAGATAAGCTAGGACTAAACAGATTACAAAGAGATCTAGATAAGCTAGGATTGTTTAGATATCCTTTGACTGATATTTAACTACGGCAATCTGTTTGAATAGCGGGAGCTGGGATTTCAAACATAGATGACCTGGATTGCTGACTTGGCACACTTTTCGACTTGTACGGCTGATATGGTTTATCACCCCCCCCCCCCCCCCCCCGCAAGCTTAACAGGCGCTGATGAACGGGAAGCTTGGAGAGAAGATATGAGAAACGAGACGTTGAAAGGCCTTTGGTTAACAAGTTAGCAAGTTGATCTGCAGTAGCCACATATCCCACGTCAACTTCCTTCCGAACAACCTTTTCACGAACATAATGATAATCGACTTCAATACGTCTCATGCGTGCTTGATAGACTGGATTGGAAGCAACTGCTAGGGCACTTATGTTATCACACCATAGACGTGGAGGTGCAACAGATAAGTGAAGGTTGCGAAAAAGTTGTCTAAACCATGATAAAGTGGCTATTGTGTATGCTAATTGACAATATTCGACCTCTGTGCTGGACTTAGAGACACCCCGTTACTTCTTGGAACTCCATGAAATAAGATTACCCCCCAAAAAAAATACAATAGCCACCTGTGGATCGGCGATCATCAGGATCACCCGTATAGTCAGCATCGACAAAAGCTATAAGCGCCAAGGAACTGGGTGTGTAGACTAGAGCATGATCATGAGTGCCTTTTAAATATCGAAGAATTCGCTTCACTGTTGCCCAGTGACTGGTAGTGGGAGAATGCATGTATTGGCATACCTGATTTACGGCAAAGGCGATGTCTGGACGTGTGAAAAATAAGTACTGTAAAGCACCTACCACACTTCGGAATGTAGTGCCATCAGAAATAGGTTCACCCTCATATAAGCTGAGTTTACGTCCAGAAGCAGCGGGAGTGGTTAGTGGCTTTGCATCAGCCATATTTGTCCTCGTGAGAAGATCAAGAATATATTTGGACTGAGATAAGTACATGGCTTGAGAAGTACGCTTTATTTCCATCCCCAGAAAATAACTTAAAGGACCTAGATCCTTCATAAAGAACATATTGCCGAGTTGTGCAATTAGACTGGAAATTTGTGAAGTATCATTTCCTGTAATAAGAATATCATCCACGTAAATTAATAAGTAGACCACAGTTTTCCCGTTGAAGAATGTGAAAAGGGAAGAGTGGGCAACGGAAGCAATGAATCCCAAGTCTTCAAGATGATGGGAAAAACATTGAAACCAGGCACGAGGTGCTTGTTTCAAGCCGTATAATGACTTGCGTAAATGGCAAACATGAGAAGGAAATTGAGGATCAACAAAACCTGAAGGTTGACACATGTAAACTTCCTTAGCTAGTGTTCCATAAAGGAATGCATTGTGGACATCAAGTTGTCGAATGGGCCATTGATAGTGTAAAGCAATGGACAATATCATACGAATGGTGGCATGAGTCACAACAGGACTAAATGTTTCACTGTAATAAATACCTTCTTGTTGATGAAATCCATTGGCAACAAGACGAGCTTTATATCGCTCAATGGAACCATCAGATTTTCTTTTAATGCGATAGACCCATTTATTCGGTAGTATATTCATTGATGGTTGAACGGGAACGAGAGTCCATGTTCCGGTACGTTGCAAGGCATTGAACTCGTCCGCCATAGCTATTCTCCATTCAAGAGACTTATTGGCCTGGGAAAAACAAGTCGGCTCAATAATATCGTTAGCTAAAACAGTGTGAAAGCTATATTTAGGATTGGGTTTCCTTATGCCATCCTTTGCTCGAGTGATCATTTGATGACCAATAGAAGTAGTTGGTAAACTTGCATTCACAGGTAAGAGTTCTAGGATAGGTGCTACGGCAAGGGTAGGAGAGGGTGTTGGGGTGTGCATTTGAGGTAATGGTTGAGTTGGTGTTGTAGTTGGTGAGTTTATGGAGAGAGATGATGGCTGAGGTGGGGTTTGTTGAGATGGGACAGGTGGGGTGGTTTGAGGAGTGTTAATATGAGTAGGATTGGAGTGAGGCGGTGGAGTCAGTGGAGGATAAGGTTGAAGAGATAAAGGGTATGAATCAATATGTAGGATAGGGGAAACTGTTGATGAATTCGTAGCCATAGTAGGAGTGGTTTCTTTAAATGGAAAACACTTCTCATAAAAAATAACATGGCGAGAAAGAAAAATGCGACCTGTGGACAAATCTAAACACCGATATCCTTGTTGGTTTAAGGAATAACCTAAGAAAACACATTTTTTTTGGATCGAAATTCAAGTTTGTTTGTGTTAAAAGTTCGAAGATATGGAAAACAAACACAACCAAAAACTTTTAAAAAATCATATTGAGGAGGTTTTGAAAACAATTTTTGAAAAGGACTCTCATCACCTAAAACTTTGGTTTGTAGCCTATTAATTAGATAAGTGGCAGTATGAAACGCCTCATCCCAAAAAGAGGTGGGACAGAGGCATGATCAAGTAATGTTAACCCGGTTTCAACTAAATGACAATGTTTTCTTTCAGAAATTTCGTTTTGCTCAGGGTGATGAGGACATGTAAGACGAGGATTAATCCCATGATTAGCGAAGAATTGTTTGAAATGATTGTTTACAAATTCTCCTCCTCCGTCAGATTGAAACAATTTGATGGTTGTGGTAAACATATTTTCAACAAGCTTTTTAAATTACACAAATGTAGCAAACACATCCGATTTTAATTTAAAAGGAAATAGCCAAGAGTAACGAGAAAAATCATCAACAAACACAACATAATACTTAAAACCATTCATTGAATAAGTGGGAGAAGTCCATACATCAGAGTGAATAATTTCTAATGGAAAAGAGGAAACAGAAGTAGACAAACTAAATGGTAACTTATGGCTTTTACCTAGGGGACATGAGTGGCAAAAGTCAGGAGTTACATTACCGCTAAGTGTTAATTTATTTCTATTAATTAAAAACTTCAAAACATTTGATGATGGATGCCCTAATCGAGAATGCCACATAGTATTTGACACTCTACTTCCTACAAATGCATGGACACCACTGTTATTTGATGAGACATTTGAAAAAGGGTAGAAACCATTCCTACTCCAGTCGTGGAAAAAGGGTCTTCCCCGTGTGAAGATCCTGGACATGATAAGAGGTAGGGTAAAGTGTTAGGGAGCAGTTGTTATCATTGGTAAATTGATGGATTAAAATGACATTAGTATAAGCATTAAGGCAAAGTAAGGTATTGGGAAGGTTAAATGTATGGTGTGGTGTGTGAATGCAAGAGGAACCAATATGAATGATATCCAAACCTGTTCCACCCACGACTCCGTTGACATGATCTGTGTCGGTGTAAGGACGTGGATTATTAACTTGTCCAGGGTCATTGGTGATGTGCGCATTTACGCCGGAGTCAAATAGCCAATTTTGAACTGCAGGAGCTGAGGCAGAAGACAATGGTGCCGCAGCAGCAAAGGCTTAGAGTTTGGGTGCTGGAACACGGCCTTCATAAGCCATGTTTAAGCGATTGTAGCAATCAATCGCAGAATGACCAGGACGGCGAAAAATTTAGCAGTGTATGTGTCCAGAAGAATTACCAAAAGGAGGAGGAGCACCAAGAACTCCATCATTGACAGCACGGAACTGAGCTCCAAGATGATGATTTGGATTGGCAGGCATGTACTGATTTCTCATATTTGGTGATGAGCCACGTCTTTCAAAAGAAGATGAAGAGAACGTTCCACGACCACGATAGCCGTGGCTGCCACCATGACCACCTCGAGTGGCAGCGAGAGCTGTGGGTCTAGTTTCTACAACAAATGAGCAGTGCATCTTCTGCCTGCGTTCAACGCCTAGGAGAAGGGCTTCAAGTGCACTGTAGCTGATGGCTTCCTCACAAGCTTGAGCGGAGGAAACTGTACTTTCATATGCTAGGCCAACATTGTTAAGTATAACAGCAACTAAATCCTAATCGAATATAGGAGCACCAGAGAGTGACAATGTATCGGCAAGACAATTTATTTTATCCAAAAAATCAGATATGGAAGAATCACCTCTATGAGTATTCATTAACTCACTACGAAGCTGGAGAAGACGATCGGTGGATTGAGAGGCATATCTCTCACAAAGAGTGGTCCAAGAAGAATGGGAACTAGTCTTCTCAATCAAGGTTGCTAGTACAGTAGGATGAACGGACGAGTTGATCCATGACATGACCATGGCATCTTGTTGTAACCAGGTGTCAAAATCAGGATTCACCAAGTCGGTGACGTTGCCAACATCATCTTTCAGGAATGCAGGCGGGCATTTGCTTGTTCCATCCACAAAGGAAACAAGATTTCGGCTTCGAAGCAAGGGTAACATCTGGGCATGCCAAAGGGGATAGTTCGTACGATCTAATTTGATCGTAAGAAAATTGGAAGCATTGGGTAGAACAGGGAGAGGAGATTGGGTTGCCATTTGAGTGAGGAGAGAAAAAAAAAACTTCACCAAAACTTCAACACAAAAGCTTCAATACCAAAGCTTCAACGCAAAAGCTTTAACACCAAAACTTCACCCACAAAGGTTCAACTCTCAACTACAAAGCTTGAACACCAAAACTTCACCTACAAAGGTTCAACTCTCAACTATAAAGCTTCAACATCAAACAAAGCTTCATCAATGGAGAGCAACTACAATTCTCAAAAGCTTCACACACTCTTAATCAAGATAGTGTGAAGCAAAATCAGTTTATGGTGCCCAACAAAGCTTTAACACAAAAGCTTCACCTACAAAGCTTCAACACAAAAGCTTCACCTACAAAACTTCAACATCAAAGCTTCATCCAATAAAAAAAAATAAAAAAAAAACATTTTCGAAAATTCAAAAAATCGAAAATTAAAAAAAATAAAAAAGGAAAGAAAGAAAGAAAGAAATGAGCCTAGGCCTCCCTTTCTTTGGGCCTAACAACTTTCATACCAAATATATATGAAGGAGGAGTTTTGGGCAACCACTTAGAAAGGAAAATGGTGAAGTTTTGTTTGGAAAATTGCTTACTAGCAAGACACCTCCCTCGACTGGAGACTTGGGGGACTCCTACCATATACCACTACACCTTGGTACTCAGAAATTTCACGACTACTCAGTGCCTTGGATTTTTCAAGTCCCCAACCGAAAAGTTTTCCTCACTCAAGAAATTAAGGGAGCACTACTTCAACCTACAGGGTCCACCCACGAAGTTTCAACAAGCAAACTTCAACAAAATAAAAAATCCAAGCTCGACATCATTGCTCTAATTGAAGAGATCGAGAAGCCTTAACAGCCTTTTGCTAACACCGTTGTCGAAGAACAAAGCTTAGCCATACCACATCTACTACTTTGTCAAACAGCAAAAGTATCCCATATCATCAGGATCGAACATACTCCAGGTTTGACGGACTTGTTTTAATCCTCAAATTCTGGAGTCGGCTCGCTCCTTTGGAGGAAGCCAGAAAACCCTCCAGCCCAATTCAAGAATACACCTGTGGAAAGTTAAGTACAACAAAGCATGTGTTGATTCGTCCGTCTTCTCCAAAAACAAGAGTACCACATATCATCTCTTCTCCCTGTTTCTTCTCTTTATCCTTGTTGCTGAATGAGAGACAGGGAGAATGAGTACAATCAGCTAGAACCCAAGATCAACCTACCGATCTGAGATTGATTGCTTGGAACCTTGATTGCTTACCTTGTCTGTCACCTCCTTCGGCAGATCTCCTCGCTTAGAGACTTGGGGGACTTCTACTATATGGTTTGTATCGCACTTGACCAAACCCGAAACTACAAGTAAGCTTCAAATGAAAATGATACATTACCTTGTGTGTCAACGCCAACTAAAGATACCATTCCTGGATGAAGGAAAAGTACTTACAAGAAAAGATGCCACATCTACTTACAGGATAGAGAAGGCAAGTGAATGCGACACCACACTTCGGTACTTGGAAGTTTCGTGATTACTTAATGGCTTGGATCTTGCAATTCCCAACCGAGGAGCTTTCCTCACTCGGGAACTTAGGGGAGCACTGTTTGTACCATACTTGACCAATCCCGAAACTACTAAGCACCGGTCAACAGTATACCGTCAAGGACCTACAGGACTTTTCCTCCAACCAGAAGGCCAATCACAACGCGACACATGTCGGTATCAGAGGCCAATCATAGGGCAACACGTGTCGATATCAGAGGCCAATCACAACACGACACGTGTCAATGTCAGAACAAAGCTAGAAACTCTCTTCTATAAAAGGGGATCATTCTCCCACAATAACCCCTAATGTCATTTATACTAAACTATTCACTAGAACTCACTAAAAGAAAGCTTGAACCTATGTATTTGTGTAAACCATTCACAATTAATGAGAACTCCTCTACTCCGTGGACGTAGCCAATCTGGGTGAATCACGTACATCTTGTGTTGTTTGCTTCCCTATCTCTATTCATTTACATACTTATCCACACTAATGACCAGAGCAATCTAGCGAAGGTCACAAACTTGACACTTTCTGTTATACCAAAGTCCTCACCGATTTTGTGCATCAACAACTTTATTAATTCTATTTAATAAAATCTTTATAAATTTTTTTTGTTTTCTTTATTGAACAAATAATATTATCTACACTAAGGTAAAAAGGTGAGTTTAGCCTCACAATGGATATAATCGATAACTGGAGGGCCGGCCTTTTAGCTAGTGAACATCACCCACCTGCTTAGGGCCAGCCCTTAATTATTCCAACTCTATACTTTAGATTTTACGCCTTTTCGGCTTTATTCATACTTCATCTATAACAACATATATATTGCACATCATGTTTTAATCATAAATAGGTACATCAAGACAAGTGTTTGACCATTTTCGACAAACTGAATTAGAAAAATATCTCAGTTTTTCTTCTCCGAGAACTTAATGTGAGCTCCATCCCCGAATGCCAACATAGGCCTTCGAGAAATGTGTACGCCCTTGATTGTTGTCCACCTATGTACATCAGAAATTGAAAAGATGATTTAGCTCTGCCAAAAACCATGTAGGCATAAACTAGAATTGCTACTTCTGGTGAGATGCTGAGATTAAAATAAGAGGGGAGTGGTGATATATACCCATATCTGGTGACCAAAACATGGAGAAAGGTGGACAAGTATGCTCTGCTGAACTCGGCCCCTGCACATTGCCTTAATCCGCCACCAAACGGCATGAAGTACTTAGATATTACAAGGGAGTCAAGGTCCTAATGCCATACAAAACATAAACATGCATAAACAAAGTTAGCTGTGAGAGTGTTTTGTGATTGCAATCAGATTCTACCAAAAATTGAAGTTATTGTTGAGAATTAAGTTGCATACTAGCTTAATATTGAGCTGCAGATGACAATCCTGCAGAAAGAAGCTGAAGAGAATACTGAGATCGAAGAGATGAAGAACTTGTCATTTTTAGTAGTAGCCGTTAGACTTAAATATGTAACAGCTAGTTTAATTTCTATTTTTAAAAACCTGCACAGCTGTTATTCTTATCTGTCTAGGATTGTATTGTGTTATTTGATCCTCTCCAAGTGGAAGGATCGTAGCCTTCGATGGCCTAAATCGCTGGAGATCAGTCTTTGCTCCCTAAAAAATAGGATTTGAGCATTTGACTGATTTAGGGATATAGGCTTGTATATTCTCTCTTGGATTTTTATTGAAGCATACTGAACATTCTCTATCCTCTGCGTTCATTCTCTTCTCTACAATATTTTGTCATAAAGTTTCAATCTTTGTGTTTTTAATCAACCTAACATGATATCACAGCTTTAGGTCTGATTCCAAAAGAGGGGCGTAAACTGTGAGTGAGGATCTTCCTTGAAAATTCCCAGAAGGGATAAATGTGGTTCCTTTATTGGTTGGTTTATTGATACTCACTGAGAAATGGTGGGTTCAAGTTCTTCTAGTGGAGATTCAAGAAGTCCACTGTTCGATGGTGCAAATTACGATTTTTGGGCTGTCAAAATGGAGATTGTCCTCATAGTGCATGATCTATGGGATGTGGTAGAACTTGGAGTACAACCGTAGCCAATTCTCAAAGAAGAAGAAGGCTCTAGAGATGAAGAAATTGAGGTTGAGCACGTTCCAATCGAAGCACCCATCATCTCCAGAGAAGACAGTGAGCTGAGTCTTATTCAAGGAGCAATAACAAATGAGCTTTTTCCTCGCATCAGAAATGAGAAGACTGCGAAAAGGGCTTGGGACATTTTGAGAAGAGAGTTCAGAGCAAATAAAAAGGTAAAAGTTGTAAAACTTTAAGCAGTTAGGGCTGGTTTTGAGTATATGAGAATGACAGAAGGTGAAACCCTAGATGATTATTTGGCTACTTGGTGAATTGTGAATAATCTGAAGTCACTTGGTGAAGATGTGCCTGAAAAAAGGATTGCGCAAAAACTATTGATGAGTCTAAGTAGGAGGTATAAGTCCATTGTGTCAATCATAAAGGAAACTCGAGATCTAGATGCCATTAGAACTGAAGAAGTCATTGCATCTGTCAAGGTCTATGATAAAAAATAAGACTTGCATGATGAAAGGGATAAGTTAACAGGAACTGAAAGAGCTTTTAGCAGTCTCAGAGTTGGCAACAACCAAGTTACTGGAACTTACAAAGGTTCACAGAATAGGCAAACTCAGAAGTGGCTATAAGAAGGGAACAAATTGGTCTTAAGGTGGAAATTGGAACAATAACAATGGTTCAAGCTGGAACAACAACCCTAGAGGAAATTGGAACAATAAAATCAATTCACAGTACAAGCAAGGGAGTAGTAGTCAAAGTGGTGTGAAACCACAGTGCTAAGTCTGTGGGAAATACCATTTTGGTGTGCATATACAAAGGAAAAGCCAAGTGTGGAAAGTGCAACCGGTTTGGTCATATTGCAAAGGACTGTGATAGTACAAGCAAGTAGCCAACTGCACAAAGGAAGAAGAAGTAACCACATGAACCATGTTCTGTGCTTGTCACTCAACTTTAATTGCACAAGATAGAGCTGCATGGTTTGTGGACAGTGCCTGTAGCAATCATATGACCTCTAAAGAGTTTGTGTTGATAAACATTGATAGATTTGTGACATTTAAGGTTAAAATGGGCACTGGAGATCTTGTACAAGCTACTGGAAAAGGCACTCTTGTATTTGAAACTAAGCATGGAAAAAGATACATAAATGAGGTGTTGTTGGTTCTAGGTTTGGATGAGAACTTACTGAGTGTAGGCCAGATGATGGAGCATGGATACTATATTTTATTTGGGGGTAATATGGCAGTGATCTTTTATGATTGTAGCCTTAACAATGTTGTAGCAAAAGTGATCATGGCAGGAAATCGATATTTTCCCCTTTTACTAGAATCAATGACTCCTGCAGCAAGGAAGGCATATGTGATTGAAGACTCTTGGGTGTGGTATAGAAGGCTTGGACACTTGAACTTTGCTAGCATGAAAAAGATGCAGCAGAAGGAAATGGTACTTGGATTACTTGTTTTGACAGAAATGAAAGATGTGTGTGAAGGCTGTGTATAAGGGAAACATCACAGAGAATCATTTGACAAGGAGAAGGTGTGGAGAGCAAGTCATCCACTTGAGTTGGTATGCACAGATGTGTGTGGACCAATACAAAATGAGTCCATTGGAGGGAATAGATACTTTATCACATTTATTGATGATTTCTCAAGAATGTGTTGGGAATACTTTCTCATAAATAAATCTGATACCTTCAATGTATTTAAAAATTTCAAAGCTTTTTGTTGAATTGCAAAGTGGGTTCAGTTTGAAGAAGCTAAGGAGTGACAGAGGTGGTGAATACAGCTCATATGAGTTTCTAGACTACTGTGCAAGCATGGGAATGGAGAGGCAATTGACTATTGCCTACTCTCCTTAGAAAAAATGGAGTTGTTGAGAGAAGAAATAGAACAATTGGTGAAATGGCAAGATCCATGATGATTGAGAAAGGAATCCCTGTGATCTTTTGGGCAGAAACTGTGAGCATAGTTGTGTATCTGCAAAACAGATGCTTTACAACATCAGTGTTAGATAAAAAACCTTTTGAAGCATTCACATGTAGGAAACCTGGAATCAAGCATCTGAAAGTATTTGGGTGTATTTGTTATACTCATGTTCCATCACCACTGAGACATAAGTTTGATGATAGAACCAGAAAGGGAGTTTTCATAAGATATGGAAGTTGTCGAAATGGGTATAGAGTGTATGATCTGCAATCTAAGAAGATTGTACTCTCAAGGAGTGTGATTTTCAATGAAAACAAGTCATGGAATTGGGAAAGCAACCAAGTGGAGACTCTCTCAATACCTTTCAACCTTGGAGGAAATGATGCAGAAGATGAAATTCCAGAAGAACAAACTGATACAACCCAGTTTGAAAATGATGGAGGTTCTTACTCAAACACAAGTGTTGCTAAGTTAATTGAGAACAATGATGGAAGCCATAGTCAAGGTTCCACACCTAGCTCTACTCTAGTGAAGTTAAGAACTCTGGAAGATATATATGCAAGATGCCACATGACCATTATAGAACCAGAGAGCTATCAAGAAGCGGCAAATGATGTAGCCTGGCAAGAGGCTATGAATGCAGAGTTGGAAGTGATTGAAAAGAACAGTATTTGGGAACTTGTTGAGAGGCCTGCTGATAAGCCTGTTATAGGTGTGAAATGGGTGTTTAAGACTAAGCTTAACCTGGATGGAACAATTCAAAAACACAAGGCTAGACTTGTGGCAAAAGGTTATGCATAGAAACCTGGGATAGTTACAATGAAACCTTTGCACTAGTGGCAAGGTTAGACACAATTCGAACTCTCATTGCTCTTGCAGCACAAAAGGATTGGAAGGGCACCCGAAAGCAAGAGTTCAGAAGATGTAGGAACTTGTATTGTGCCTACCATCCCTGGTACTTTACACTGCCAAGGAACATCTGGAAGTAGTTGGTGAGCTCGTTGATTTCAGGGGGTTAGGGTGGGTAGAGAGAACTTTCGTCTGGTGCTCGAACATAGAACCACAAGGGATGCGTTTGCTGTGTTGGATAAAAGAGACTGCAAAAGGAATACGAGCATGGTCGCGTTGCATCTAACCAAAGAAAGGATGTCCTGGTTTGAAAACAAAATGAATTCAAACGCATCCTAGTCATCGAAAAGAAGTGAGAGCTTCTCATCTATCTGTTAGTTTCTTCGGTTTCGTTTCCATCGTTTAGCGTTGGCCTTACCGTAGAATTCTGTCTGATGTTAATGACACCGTCCCAGGTCAATGATAGATGTACTACACATAACCCAATCTCAGACCACATAACAAGCTGGACAAATTTTATTTGACAATATATGAGCTTACATATGAATTCTGGGAAGCAAAAGCAAAGCAAGGTTTCATCAAATCAAAACTTCTTTATTACTGAATGCTGTTGGGATCAATTCCGATTATTCCCGAATAGGGAAAAAAGAAATATTGCATTTCGACAGATGTAGGATAACCTACCAACAATGTAGAAGAAAAAAAAAACAATTATAAACGTGACTATGTGAGGCAATGGACATGTTCCCCGTCAATCAGTCCAGGTTAGCAATAACGGCATCAACAACCTCTTGAGTGCTGCTGACTCCACCGAGATCTTTTGTCCGGTACTTGCCTTCTGAGATTACACGTTTCACCGCTGTTTCAAGTCGATCAGCAAATGAAGGAAACTGGAGATGCCTCAACATCATTGCTGATGACAGAAGCAAAGCCACTGGATTGGCCTTCTTTTGCTCCCATAACTTTTCGTTTCCGACATTTCCTGCTGAAGCACCTTGCTCAAAAACAGCGTGATCAGCACCCACATTTCCTGTAGTAACCCCAAAGAGACAAGGAGGCAGAGTTTAGAAGAGACCGACTACAAGAACAAGATAAATTATAAGTGGTGATCAGCGCTTGAAGCAGATGATCTTTCTTCTATGGAAGGGTGGAGTAGATATATCATGGAGTTAACAAAAACAACTTAAAAAAAGGGTATAGGATTTGCAACGACTCGCAGAATAATATAATCAATTAAATTTATTAATAAGGACTTCTACCTCCTGGCATGACACCAGTGCCTCCAGCAATACCAGCTGCCGTATTTGCCACTAGATTTCCATAAAGATTGGGAGTGACCTGCAAGACATGAAACAACCTCTGTAAATGGCACAGGAAAAGAGTAGCACATATAACCAACTATGAAGTTCGAAACTATGCAAACATCTATTTTAAATTTTCAATAGACAACTTAGTTTTAGCTCAACAACGTAGACAGGTCTTTTGGCTAAAATGAAGAGCAAGCATGAAACATCCGAAGCAAAGAGTTGGGCCCAGACCAATAAGTTATTCTCAAATGCAAGATGATCCAACACACAAAGCCTTTTGCCAGTGTGGGGTCTGGGAAGTGCCACATGGACACAGTTTTACCATTTTGTGGAAAGAATATTTTCCCATTTCAAACCCGGATGACAAGGGTAAACACCAAATCCTAGATTCAATTTACCCTCCCCCACCAACTCCCAAAGAACAGAAACATCTGAGTTCATGATCAACATGTGAGACAAGAAGTAAACCCATTAGAAACACAAGAGGAACAAGATGTTGATCCAAGTTAAAACAGCAGAACCAGGAATTTCACATTAGAAAACAAGGTAGATGAACACACTATCGGACTATTTGTGTTGTATTCGACTTATGAATCCATGCTTAATATTTCACTTGAGCGCATCCAGATTGTTCTTCGTTCCCTGCTTTAAATAGAGCATTACTATCTTTCTATGCTTACTTCTCGACCTACCACATGAACATCACAGAGACATCAAACTCTAATAGCTCACTCAATGTTTTGATGTGATTCATGGGTTTTATACTCTCAAACCTTTTCCAATTACTCTTCTAAGTTTTCATAGGTCATCACAATAGCAAAATACCTACAAGAGCTACTCTTTCCCTTTTCTTCAGTCCAAAACTAATAGTAATAGAGAACGTCTAAATTTTGCATCATCAGTTGGCATATGAGCCTATGCAAGATTCTCCACATGTCACGAGTACCTAACATACTTTATAAACTTATATCCACCATCTGTATTATGGATCAAACCAAACCTGAAGCATATAAGAAGATTAGAACAAAACCACCGTTTCTTGCCTAACAAACATTAGAAATGGTTTTCGCAATTCAAATCATATTCACAATTCAGATCATAGAAACCCCAAAAGCTTGAAACTTTTCACATTGGCACCATTTCAACAGCCAAAAAAAATTTAAAGACATACCAGTCAAGTGGAGTCAACTAAGTATTTTCCTGGAATTCCTAGTTAAAAACACGCAGGTCATCAATCCACGAAACCTGAACTTTGCTTAAAATCGATGAAAATTAAATTTCTTGGCAGCCACCCACCCCCTCTAGGCAGCAAGTTATTCCAATGCATTTTTTAACTAACTTCTTAGCTCTTAAATACAAGAGAGAAAGGACAGAATTTGTTGCTAAACAAACTCCTAATCACCAGGCAAACACGTCTGCCAAACAAATTCCTAGTAACCGACGTCAGACCAAGTCCATAATTTAACCAAATTATCCAAACTTAGTCAAAGATTAACAAATAGAAAAACTTTAACCCTGCCATGAACACATCCACATATAAAAACCAGATTCACAAAACAGATTTTGAGCTGAAGGCACATTACCATCACATCAAATTGCTCCGGCTTCGAAACGAGTTGCATACAGCAATTGTCCACAATGATCTCATTGTAGTTAATACTTGGGTACTTTTTAGCAACCTCTCTGCAGGACTCCAAGAACAACCCATCAGCCAGCTTCATAATGTTGGCTTTGTGCACAGCAGTCACCTTCTTCCTGTTGTTCAAATACGCATACTCGAAAGCGTACTTGGCGATTCGCTCCGAGCAGAACTTCGTGATCACCTAACACAGTCACAATCAATTCCCGATTTCTCACAAAATTGCAGAGCTAAAAAGATTGGATTTGAGTTTTTTATTACCTTGAGGCTTTCGACGACGCCGGGGACGACCTCGTGCTCGAGCCCGGCATATTCACCCTCGGTGTTCTCTCTAATTACGACAATGTCCACGTTCTCGTGGCGGGTGGGTAGGCCGGGGAGGTTGAAGCAGTTGACTAGCGACGCGTACAGGTCGAGCTCTTTTCTCAGCTGGACGTTTAGCGAGCTCACTCCGCCGCCCATCGGAGTCTTCAGGCCGCCCTTCAAGCATACCTTGTTTTTCCGGATCGACTCGATCACCTCCGCCGGGACCCGCTTCAGGTCGCCGTGGACGTCGTATCGCTCGAAGTACACGGGAGCGTGCATCGCTTCCATGACTTGCTCGACGGCGTTGGTGACGAGCGGGCCGATTCCGTCGCCAGGGATCAGGGTTACGGGCCGCGGGGCACCGTCTCCGGGACGGGGCATGTAGGTAACGGATCGGGTGTTCGGGTCGGGTTTGGGAAGGAAGTGTGCGGGCGTGGGGCGGTGGGTGAGGTTTTTTAGGATCGGGAGGGTCCGACGGGCCATGGCTGAGTGTTGGGGTTTTGGGTTTTTTTGGAGGGAGGAGGTTGTCGGATTTGCGAAGGGTCGACTTTTTGTTGCAGAGGAGTTGAAGTTGAGCGGGTGATTGACTAGCGAGGGGAATTGGAAAATATGAGAAAGTTGGAGGACTTTTTTACAATAATTCCACGTTCCAATTCGCGTTTCTGGGTGGACCTAATTATGGTGTCAAATTGTCCTAATAATTTCAGTGCTCCATTTTAGGGTATATGCCTAAATTTGTTGGGTTTATTTGTAAGCACACGCATTTTGACACACATTTTAGCATTACAAAATGAGTTCCGCTAAGTCTGTCAAAAATCTGTGTTCTCCAGATTTTAACCCAAATTTGTTTAATAGTACTTTTCTCAATTTTTAAATTGAATCTTTTATTGAAAGTCATTTAGTCCTCACTAGTGTAGTGACCTTCTTTGTGAAAATTTGAAAAACTTTAGCCGAATTATTGAACAGATAAACGATATTATCTACATTAAATGTGGAATGAGTGGGCTAAGCTTTATAATAAGTTTGTTATAATAATGGGCTTCAACTTCGTCTTTGGCAAAATTCGAACCTAAGACCTCTTAGGTACAAGTGAATGAGAATATCACTAGATATAATACTAAGTGGTTCAGAGTGGAGGAATATTAACAATTGAATACTAACCGACTCTTTTTTATTGATGCAATGATTAAAAACTAAATCATAAATAATATCAAACTTACTTCTACGAGATTTAAATCTAAAATCTCATACTTTCACGTATCATTTTACATTTTACATGCATTTTTTCCACATCCTTCTCTTCACCCTCCTATATTCTTATTCATGCCTACGGAATAGGATCCTTTCCGGATCCTTTTTATGGGGATCCGAATGATCAATCAATTAAGTCTGTTCATAGTACATCATGTGGTTAGAAATCATTTTAAATTTAAAATTTAAAATTGAATATAAATAATAATTAACGAAAACTGATTGTACGATATATGATGAACAAATACAATTGATTCATCATTAGATCCCCAAAAGGATCTGAAGAGCATCCTCATTCCATGCCTACAAGCAATCATGTCCTTTTAGTTCACGTAATGTCAATCTTTTTAACTTTTCACATGTTCACTAACCTTCACAATCGCAAATATGATTTAAGTCGCGTCAAGCGTAAAATATTTATCAAATAGACCGACACAATAGATGCAACAAACTAAGATAATTAAGGAGATTTTTTTTTTTTTAACGAAGATAATTAAGGAGTTACAATAGAAGCTTGCGTCTTACCGCATACCAATTTCTATTCACTTATTTGAGAGGGTATATGGCACTTACAATGACCGGTGAGCGTACATTAAACACATGGAAGTATAGTACGTTTAATATTTTTTCACTTTCGAGCATTGGCCCCAATCCCAACAGGATCCTCTTTGGATTCTTTTTGTGAAGATCTTGAAAATTCGGGAATCGTGTCCGTTCTTCATATATCATGCGGTCAGTTTTTGTTAGGTACTGTTTCTGTTTAATTTAAATAAAAAAATTTAAAGTGATTATGCATATGGCATGTAAATTTGTGGGTTGCAAAATTTTTTGGAACAAAATCAAATTATTCCGAGAATTTTGGTATATCAAACACATTAAGCTTTCAAGCTTGAACTACCTAGACTGACCAAGTCCATGTTGAAATAATTCTTTAAAACAAGACTCCACTAGTTCTTTTTAGGGGTGGGTTCAGTTTCATTCAGTTCAGTTTTTTGCCAAAACTGAAACCAAACCGAAACTTTGATTTTTTTTGGTTTTGTTTTGTTCGGTTCAGTTTTGTTATAGTTTGGTTTTTATTTATTTTATAAAACTTGATTTTTTTTAATATGGAATTTAGAAAAGAGATTTGCATTGGTATACTAATAATAAGAAACGGGGAAAGTGGAAAGTGGGAAGGTAGTGTACGAATACAAGAACATATAAACCAATCTTATTCTATCAATAACCTCAATTGCACAGAAAAATGATCACCGTATCCATTCAAAAAGCAAACAAATGGAGAAGTTCTTCCAAGTTCCAAAACTTTCCTCTATAACCAATGATCAATCCTCCCTAATTGAACCAAGTATGCTCCTTGAAAAAGCCCTAGGCTTAGTTTCAAATTTAGCAACAAAGTTTCACAAAAGAAATATCATGGGCATACATTCATAAAGTGTAAACGGATTCGGTTCTGTTTGGTTCTGTTTCCAAACCTCCGAAACCGAAACCGAACCAATAAGGTTTGGTTCAGTTTGGTTTTTTCTTTTTCCGTTCCCTTTTTTTTTTTTTTCTTTTTTTCTTTTTTTTTTCCTTCAATTTTCGGCTTTTTGAACCCACCCCTAGCTCTTTCCCTAATTGGCTATATCGTCTGCTATGGTTGTATAATTTTCTTTACAAGGCCGCTTGACAACCATTCATTTTTAGTTTTTAGTTTTTAGTTTTTAGTTTTTTTTTTAAATTGACAACCCGTTTGGTAAGTAGTTTCAGATTTCAGTTTTTATAAAATTTCAAAAAAAGAAAAACTCATAATTGAAAATTCAAGAAATTAGTTTTCTCTTTTTAATTTTTTCTTTCTTTTTTAAGCTAAAAGTAGTATCAAACGAGTTTTCAGTAAAAAAAAAAATGAACAAAAACTGAAAAATTCATAGTTATTTTTTAAAAGAATTTTGAAATATTTTGTTTCAAGAACTCAACTGAATATTGACATTCCGAAAACTTTTGGTTGAAATTGAAAGGCAATTCCGATTCGCGAAAACTTTGGATTAGATTTGAAACACTTGGTTCCAATCCAATCCGTCCAACAGTTAGGCAAACACAATCCAATGTTACTTCACATCTCGTTAAAAATCAAACCAATCTTTGGAAGAAATTAACATATCATATTTCAAAGTTGAGCTATTACAGAAACATCAATGAAAGGTAACATCAGTAAACTTTTTTCCAAGTTTCCAACCATACAACTTACACCTCAATGAAATACAAAAGTTCTGTGATTCTGAAAACTTCTGCCTACAACAAAACATGAAACCGGTTTCTTCTTGATCCTGGCAAAAAGTTTTGACTAATCTCGTATGGAACCACAGAGCATATCAGTCGTTTGTATAACTCGACCAAAAACATGCAACAAATTTATACAGATTCGTCCACATGGTTTCTTAGCTTCTCAATATCGTCTTCTTTCAAGTGTAAATAACAACTAAACTGCAGGATTTACGCATCAATGAGTTGAAGCATGTGGAGGAGGAGGAGCACCACCCAATCCCATCTTTTGCCCCAATACTGCAAGCTGCTCCACAAACTCCTGTCCTGTGAGTATTTCTGTTGTTCCATATATAACATGCTTGACAGGCTGCTGACGCTGCGCAAGCTCTTGTAGGCTCCCATATTCCACATAATTACCACCACCAATCATGAAGACGATAGCTTCCTTGAAAGGTCCTTTTAAATGGCTGCTACCCATTCCTGAGCTTGACTTTGGAGCACGAGGATCAAACACAAGGTAGGAATCAATTTCTGGATTCGGCCTCCCCTCCACCAAGGCCTCCACTGTTCTTGTCAGTGCTAGCTGCCTATCATTGGACAAAAGATTTTTCACACCTGCTGTCACAGCGCTTATTGATTGCCCATAGAGTTTCTCTGCCCAATCGACTATGTTGCTTCTGCTAGCAGAATTTGCTGATGCCAGTGAGACATTCAGCGCCTTGATCTTCTTCACATACTGAAATGCACTGGTATCAACCTCAGATTCCCTGAGGGCTGCTTCCACTGCTTCCACTTCCTGTTGATTAATGGCTTCAGAAGAAATAAGATACATGATAGAAAACCGCAGCTTATCCATCTTACTCCCTTTCCCTCTAAGCACACCTAAAAGTTCACTTCGATCAATGCCTCCTCTAACCATCATGTCATACTCCTTTTTGGCAAAAGAATCGAGCAATCTCTCTTTGATCTCACTCAACAACACAGTTGCAATGTTGGTGTGCTTATCAATCACCTGCTTCCGTGCTGTCAACTCTGGCAATGAGTTCACTGCACTCATCAAATGCTTTGTATTCCCAATCATGTCTGTTCCATCAAACTCAGCTCCATCATTCCCGCCAGTCCGTCTGTTGACCTCATCAACATCCCTCTTATACTTATTCAATTGGGTCTCAATCTCTACCGCTACTTCCGGAAATTCTAGAGACCCATTTGCTACCCAAAAGGGATCTGAGCTATCTAACTCATATGACTTCATCCCACCCTTTTCACCTTGAACATTCAACCTATTAAGCTTCAATCCTAGAATATCATGCACCAAGGGTCGGTACCTAAAATCATGCTGTATTCCCACAGATAACTCAAAATTACGATCAAATATACACAATATGGGGCGCTGGAAAGAGCTCACAAAATTTCCACCTTCCGTAAACAGATTGTTCTTTGACAACAAGTGGTCTCGAAGTCTCTGATCCAATGCTGATGCTACCATCTCAGCTGGTCCACCACGAGGGCACCTGATAATTGGCACAACAGCAAGCGTAGCCAAAACACAGAACAAACCACCAACTATCTTTTCAATAATGTCCTCAATCTCACGGTCTCCTGCCTTGGGATCATTTAACTGAACATAACTGTTCTTCTGTGCCAATGAGAACAAATTATCTTCCAGTGTCACAAACTCCAAATACTGATCATGCACCTTCGAAATCCGATGAATCGAATCCGAATTCAAAGTCCCAGATGCCAGGTCCTCAAGCAGAGGTCGAGGAATCAAGGACGAGAAGTTCAGATGGAAGCTATCATACAGCGAGTTGGAGGTGTCGGCAATAATCCTCTGAATGTTGGAATGGCTGGGCTGGACAAAGTAGACAGCAGGCACATCGTGAACAGGTTTTCGGTCCTTGTCAATCAGGAAGTACAGGGTCACGCCATGCTTACGGAGGTCCTTGACATGGATCAACGGGGAGAGAATGTTTTGACAAAACTTATCATAGATCAAGATCTTGTAGACCTCCTCGTTGGCCATACCGGTTGCATTAACGGGTTGGTTCAGATTCAGCATACGGGTAATACATTCTGAATACAGAAATCACAGATCAAAATCAATAATTTACGCAAATCCCAGAAAAATTATTCAAATTTAAGCAAGCCCAATTCAAGCAAAGCAAATGAATTTAGTCACAGTTCTCAAACCAAAACCACAGATCAAGCTCAACAAACAAAACCCTCAAAAAATATAAACATTTCATCCATTCCAATTGCAATTCCGGTGAAAATTCATCTGGGTTTTCTATATTAGGTAAATGGGTTCTCGATTTAATCCAATATTTTCAATTTTTGCTTCCTTGGTTTGGTTGATACACAGATCTAGAGAGAGAAACTAAAATGGTCAAAAGATAGTATCACCTGTTTGCCTCTGCCGCAGATTGAGCGCCATGACCGTGAAATCTACGTTCTCCGGCGAAGCAAAGACTCACCCAGCAACTTATGGTTCGCTTCAAATTTTATGAATTTCCCAAACAGCTCTGCAAATTTGAGGGTGCCGATGATGTAAAAAGATAGTTGTTCGTCTGCAGCCGTTTCAAGACGAAGAATTATACTCTAGCTAATAGGAGTTCGCCACGTCATATAAATACAGATGTAGTTATTTCATTGGTTGACCACGGAGTCTTAACCAATATGATCTCATTGAAGCCTACCAATAAAATCACATACCGAGGCTGTGTGAAGAGGAGAAGGAGAGGAGTGCGGTGGCGGGGGGCCGTGTGGAGATGGCGGAGACGACGTCGTTTCTGAGAAACAGATACTGGGTGCTGAGGCACGGGAGGAGCATTCCGAATGAGAGAGGCATCATTGTTTCTTCCATGGTTATTTTTTCTCTTTCCCCCCTCAATTTTCCTTAATTACTTGTTTGGCCCTGCAAATTTTGAGTATTTTGAATTCGACACAGGAAAATGGTACCCGCCCAGAATATCAATTGGCGCCAGAAGGTGTAAGTCAGGCACAATCAGCTGGACAATCATTCCAAAAGGTATTACTTTCTGTTTTAAGATTTGAACTTTTTTGGTTTGTTTTGAGTGCAATTTATTTCACATTCGAAAAGTTTGAATCTTTTTAGGGTGCAAAATTATTGAATGATTAGGAAATGTGAATTAGAGTTTGAAAACTGGTAGGCTGGAAGATTTAACCGAAAACCGGAATGTCGATGGAAACGAAGAAATGGGAGCTTGAGTAGTTTGTAATGTGCAGGTACTTGAGGAAAACAACGTACCGCTTGATAATGTTCGGATTTGCTACTCTCCGTTTTCAAGAGCAAGTCAGACTGCTCAAGTTGTTGCATCTGTCCTGAACATTCCATTTGAGGGGGCTCAATGCAAGGTAAGATAGTCCCTGAATCGACCAAAAGAACGGTATCTTGGTTGATTTCTGATTAAGATAAGCTTGGTTGTTCGATTATGCTAATTTAGATTTCAAACCAGTGATCTTTTCCCCTGGTTGCTTTTTCTGGACAGGTGATGGAAAATCTTCGTGAACGCTTCTTTGGTCCTTCGTATGAGCTTTTGTCACATGATAAAGTAAGTCCACTGGTGTCGTTTATAGGTGGTGCTAACTTATAATCGTCTGTTGCTGATGCTGAGGCTGTCGTAATTCTGTTTTCCCTTTTGCTGGTAGTATCACGACATATGGGCTCTTGATGAGAAAGATCCACTCATGAGGCCGGCAGAGGGAGGAGAGAGTGTCGATGATGTTGCGTGCAGACTTGCACAAGCAATGGAAACTATGGAATCACAATTTCAAGGGTAAGTGTATAAATACGCGTTTGGTATTCTAACATCGTAGTCATGTTTGCAATACTTCTATCTTAATTTCTAGAAACATCTTATTCTTATGTTTGACATTGCATATGATCAGGCACATTGGCATTGCAGAGACATGAAATAAAACGTGTAATTGTTGCTGTGGAACTTAAAAAGCCTATTTCCGAATAATTTCTACTTAAAAGAAAATAGAAACAGCCGTCCGCGTTTAAGAATTTTAGAATTAAGGATGAAAAACCTGTAACTGTAATTACTCAGTTTGTTTGCAGTTCTTGATAGATTATTTTTCAATGCGGTTTCTCGGTTAGCGATTTTCTCTGTTATTGTACAAGACCGTCGGTCTATCCAGCTGTGCCACGGCTTTCCTCTTTTAACTGCCATTAGGTTAAATTAAGTCATACCTTTTCTTGCCTGCGTATTATATCTGTGTGACTTTGTTACTTATGTTCGTTCAATCTACAGGTGCACGATCTTAGTTGTTAGTCACGGCGATACCCTACAGATCTTGCAGACGATACTCAATGCTGCCAAGCTAAACGCGGGATCCAGTTACACTGACCTGTCATCAAGAATTCAAGCAGTTCGAACCCCTCCCATCTTATCACAGCACCGGAAGTTTTCCCTGCTTACTGCAGAGCTCCGGGCAGTGATATAAGTATTATCTGCGAAGAAACTTTCATCTTTCGTTTGTAATTTGTCAAAAACTAAGATTATGGATAGTTGTAATTGAAAAGGATTAAGTATATGCACAACTCAGCACGGTGGCTTTGCCTTGATTGACCATTTTTTGGATAGCAAAAATCGATTTTTTAGTTCTCTTTCCGTTTGCTGCTCAGCCCTTCCCTCGTTCAAACTACCGAACAAGAAACGAAACTCGTTAAGAAATAATTCACCATCTCTGTAGCTATCATAAACTTGGACTGAACCAGCTCCTGCACATCGTTGGATCGCCAACGCTTGGAAAAAGAGTGGAAGGAGATTGAGTCACCTTCTCTAACAAAAAGTTGAATTTTAATTTCAGCTGTTACAATTACTGTCCTCGACATAAATGTGTAAACTACATATACCCTAACAAGACATTTCCTCTAACTTCGATGCCATTTACATTTTTTTGCGCCCCTAACAAAAAAGTAGCCCCGAGGCGACAGTTGTTGCCATCCTCTATGAATTACAAAGAACAAAAAAGGCAACAGCTTCAGATGAAAATATCGACAAGCAAACAACAATGGAGAAAACCCACAGGCCACAGCATCCCATGAGACAATTTCCATGATCCTTCCTCAATCTTTGGTTACCCACCTACGGCCTCTGACCTGAAACCCACCATAACTCTGATCACTACCACTCTCTCCACCGCTTTCTGCACTGGTATATCCAGATTTGCGGCGATGCCTATTTGCCCTTGCAACCCCACTGTCACTCATGCTTCCGTTCAAGAGAGGGTCATCTATCCCACGAATCACCTTCCGTGTAGGTGATGTGGATATACAACTGTCATCCCTCGTCTTTCGTTTCTCCTTGTCATGTTTCTTAATGTTTTCAGAGATCTTGTGTAGCTTCTCATTGAACCTGGTGAACCCCTTCTCCACTGGCTCTACTGCCTGTGTAACTGTGAACTTCACATCTTGCACAATCTGTATTTGAGGCAAAGAGCAGATTCAGAACTCAAAACTGAAAAATCATACACCATGACCCACAATCAACTGGTTTCATGTAGATACGACTTTCTTTCAGTTCAACAGATGGTTGGCCATTTGAAATGTATTAGAGAATAAAGGAACATTTTTCAATCCGAAATATTTGTATCCGTTCTTTTCCACAAACATTTACCACCTAACCACAGACATCAATTAGCAGCCTTCGCAATTTACACATGTTTTCAGTGTCTTACAGCACAGACATCCAATATCAACAGCAATCTACAAATCTTATTGGCTATACCAAGGTGTAACACTGTCATTGTTTTAATACATTTCTAAATAACCCTTTCCACGGGAGCTATTTCCAACCCCCCCCCTCCCCCCACGCTTTTTTTTTTTATTTTTTTTTATACATCAGGGATTACTAGTTCCATATTCTTAGATCAATTCATGATCGTAATGTACGAATAAAAAGATACTTACATATTCCCCGCCACCAATGAAAACATCTCGAACACTTTCTCTGATGGTCATGCCGCTCTTGACATCAATGTCAGGAGTGGGGAGGCGTAGCTTTGTGGGGCGTTCACTGTCCCTAACCTCCTCCGGATCCAAAGGACAGTCAGCCGATACATAGTCTCCAAGAACTGAGACAGTTCCAGGAAAACGATCTCCCATCATTTCGTAAGGTTTGGCAGGAAACACATATAGGTGAACAACAGAGGCAATGCCCATCTGTAGAGGGTGAAAACGCAGAACTCTCAAACTAAAATATGTTGCATAAAGATGGTAAACTGAAAAAATCTTTTGTCATGTAACCAATTTAACATTATTGAGAAATGCAAGACAAAGTATACAGAATACTAGTAGCAGAATAAAATGAAAATTGGAGGAGAAAAAAACTATTAGTCATGATTTTGATTTTATCGACTGACAAACCCTTCCTAGTTGTACAAATAAATTTCCACCAACACCTTCAGAAGAGGAGTAATTATCTCTCAAGACCACATCAACTCATAAAGTTCAAGTAAGAATAAACTATCATTCAAAACACTACGATACAAAATGTCAAATGAAAAGACACAATAAGAAACTGTGTTACCCAATGAAATGTTCTACCTCTATACAAATGATGAAGTCTTGAACACTTGACTTAAACTGCAATCCTTGAGCTATAGGGCTTTTGAACAAACCCAAGGCATAGAGAAGAGCAATTGCCACACCTTGCCACCATGTCAAAAACACAATTGATTTAAATGTCAAAAACTTGGCTAATGGTTTTATGCGAGCTAGTTCATCTTTTGTAACAGTGTAAAACTGAACAAGACAGTACAAAGCCCATGACTGACTAAAATTTAGAACCACTGCAATATAAGGATACCTGCAAGCACAAGAAAATTATGACCATGAGAGTCCTTTATGAGTTAAACGTCATTAAGTTACAATTCTTTTGTAGGACAAAGAGATACGTAGGGCATCAACTAGATAGAAGGAAAATTGGCAAGTCAAAATATCAAAAGCACTTAAAACAGAAGGCATTCTTATTTGAGAAAGTAATTGGTGAAATCCAACAAGCTATGATACCATAGCATAAGTCAAAGGTTCTAAGAAAAAGGCTATGGCTACGGAAACTGAGGTCTTGACAGGTCTCTCCTGCTTGTTTTTGAAGAAATACATACTTTAAAGAACTAAAGCAGGATCACATGACCATTTTGCGTCCCTATCAATTGACAAACCCGTCCACACAGTAACAGGCCAAAGAAATGAGTTAAAATATGTTAGCCACCATCCACAGTGAGTTTAGCAAGATTTTAGAGGTTATTTCGAAATGCAGGATTGCTGAAGATTCATTTCTAGGTATACAACTATAACCAAAACTTACAAGTCCCCAAGGAGCAACTTCACATGTGTATGAACATAATCAGTACGAGTAACAAGCAAGAGTTCCATGTGAAATTCAATAAGTGATAGTTTAAAGAGCTTCTTAAGGGGGCAAAAAAAAACTTATCCTATCAAATATATTACATCATAATTTCAAATTACAAATGCTTTTCCTATAATCATTTGAGATTCTCTTACCCGCATCCCCATTTAAAGTCACCTTCGCAATATACATCAAAAGCTTCAAGGATAACTGCTACAATAGCACTGAGAGACTTAATTAACATCTGTCCAAGAATAAAAAGTGAATTTATGTTATAAAGGGGAATGGTATTTGAGAACAAGAAACAACGGCCAGTAAAAAAATAAACTTTCTCAAAGTGATGGTAAACATACATACTGAACAATTCCGAATTTGACAACTTGGTAAAACCATTGACCAAGTTTCCATGGTTTCAAGATATAGTTCACTGGAAAAGGATGCTTAACGGTTCCCCTTTCAGAACTGTGTTCTAATAGGGGAGTCTTAGAACCTGCACGTCCTTCCCTTTCCATAAACTCAATAGTCCTCTCTTCCCCACCTTACAAGGAGGAAAACATATATAAAAGAAAAATGTCAAAAGCAGAATAAATATAAACAATGGAAGTAAAGAAGTTTCTTTATCTATTAAAAACAAAAGGACTACAAACTGTAAATGAAAAAAAAATCCTGGATATATATGTACCCCACCAAACAAGGATTATTTGAAATTACCATACATACACTAAGTTAAGGATGGAAAATCTGATCATTCAACATGATTGTCATATGATTGGTCCTAAACACTTCAAAACCTTACCATTGTGCAGAATAGGTATTTATTTATTTGTGCATTGGCCCTGGAAACTTAAAACCTTAACATTGGTTCTGATGTTAGATTCTCATATGCAGAAATTTGTGCATGTATAGAGAGAGAGAGAGAGAGAGAGAGAGAGAGCTGAATGTGTATGCAAGACCAGACAAGGAACATCTATTGCATAGCAGCCAACAGGCCAATCCTGTCATCAACAGTGCAATCTTGTCCACAATCAGTACTTGATTGTCGATGAATTCTCAATTACCATGTATTACACGTGAACATATACTTACAATGCTTTTTGTGAAATTCAAGTTTGAGATCCAAATAACCATTTAATGCATTATCACATTTCCAAACCCATCAAATTTGAATTTTAATGAGCATGTTAGCTAAAGCTAAAGTTCTTAAAAGGACATACCCAAGCATGCAACCAAGTACCTTCCAAAGCAATACATGGCAAAGGATTCATAGCAATCCCGTAGAATCTCGCAATAAACGCTTATCGAAGGGTTCAAGAAAGATACTAACTGTAAACAGCATCAAGTTAGAATCTGGAAAAAATACACCAAAGATCAAAGGAAGAGTACTTTTCTGTTTGTAACACAGGCACACCTGTACATCTAGTTTCAATTGTAATAAACAATGATCAATTATAAATCTAATACAAGAATTTAATCTTCACAAATTAACAGAAACTTAATGAATGGTACATGTACATTCAACTCATTATCTTCCCAATGTGCACTAAAGAAACATGGATGTTTGTGAGCCACACAAAAACAAATAAAATTGACAATTTCAACATCTTTCGTATGTTAAATCTCAATTCAAGGTTTACCATGCACATTAAAGTTTATAAACAAAAAACTACACATAAGATTCTCCTTGGGAACCACAAGCACACATGTCATATGTGCCGACGCAAACACCATAATTCCTCCCACCCTCTCTTTTCCTGAACTACTTTCCCCACCTTTTCCCTCCCCTCTCTCCATTTAACACTTACTATTAATGATCTACACTAATAACCATTGTCTAAAATAAGTGTGCGATAAAAAAACTATATATTTAAAAGACATTTAAGATTAATATATGTTCTACCTATAACCCCAAGGAGAGGTTTGAATTAAAAAATACAAACAAAATTAAATTTTAAAACCCAAAATAAAAACTTACAGATTCTATTGCATAGCACGGAACCATGAGTACAACACCAATTAAAAACTTTTGCTCCTGCAAGGTTCACACAAACCAAAATGTGAAAAATGCAACAGAGAAACATTACTATAGAACCATGCATAGTAAATACAATTTGTCACTAGCGAATAAATACCTCAGGATTTTTGTATGCAGAAAGGTGCTCAAATACAAGATAAATTGAAAGGGAAAGAGTGATGAGTACAAAGACACCACAAGCTAGACTTGCCCAGGTAGGAGGTGTGTAGGCCAACTGGGTAATGAGATCGAGAAATGGTGTTATCTTCATCAGCTGTATTTCCTTTTGACCAGCCTATATTCTCAAATATTGCCAGCATAATGGAATTATCAATTCACAAACATATGCATTAAGTGCTGAATCACCACAGACAACAGAATATGGACCTGTTCACCCAGACAATGAATAGTAAACATTAATTTAGAGTACAAATTATATAGATACCAAGCACACCACCTAATATATGATTATTCTCGCGTGGTATAAAAAGACAGATTGACAGAAAACAAAGTGGGTAAAAGGTGCAGGTAAAGGAAAAAAGTAATGCCATAATTTGTTCGGAGATCACCATTCCCTAGCTCTAAATGCATTACCATCACATCAAACCATTAGCATGCATGTATTTAACTATGCTGTTTAGTTGTTTGTAACTGATCATGATACTGAACCAAAAGAATCATAAATCATAAATTTGGACATTTTATCATGCACATCATACCACCACAATGCTCAGCATCCTAAATTAGTATAAAAATTGCATACGCAGATTCAACGCTCGTCAATTCAGACCAACCCTCATACACCAAACTCAGTCAAAACTTGCAGCTCAAATCAGCACATGAGAAAAATGCTAGGCATCTCCCCCAAAAGTGAATTTATCAGTCTTTGAGATGTGCAATAAAAACCCATCAACATTGTGAATTCAAGAATCATTTTTCCAAAACACAATCGGATTTTCCGATAACCAATCCAATTAAACAATTTCAGAAATCAACAGTGCGAAAAAGAAAATCTATCAGATAATAAATAGAGGATGGAAATCCACAAAAACTGTAACAAAAGTGAGCTCCTTTAGATACGATTAGCCAGAAAAGGGAAGTGAAATACATAATAGGAAGTAAATTTACATCATTTTTCCCACACTTTCCCAGCAACCAAACAGAAAACTCAGAAATTAAAAGCAGATGAACTGACTCCCGCAATCAATTTAACCAGAGAAATCCAATTTTACTATGGTGGGGTAAATATGGAAGAAAAGGGTCAGAAATTACTTACAGCGAGCTTCGTCGACTCGGTCCAGGGAGCCGGAAAGAAGATCCTTTCTGATCAGAGAATCAAATCAGCATTATAAACCTCACGAAATTCGCATTCACAGAACCCATCTCAAACCCAACACGGACGCCGCACGTGACACTTTGTTCCAACAGAGGGAGAAAAAATGAAAGCTCTTTTTAGGGTTTTTTTTCTACAACATCGTATTTACTCAAAAATTGTGGGTATTATAAATTTGAATTTAAAATTAATAAAAAAGAAATTGTTAATAAATGTACTTGATTTACAAACCAATCATTTTCTTTCTTTTCTGTCTAGGTTTGAAGAGTTGGAGAAATTTTTTATTGTGACGGGAATATAAATAGTACAGCACGTGTTTTTATGTAAGTGGTGGGAAATTTTATTTTTTAAGTTATTAACTTTTTAACACATATATTCCATCATTTATATAGTGACACGTGATGTACCATCTCAATGTACCGAAGAGTTGAAGTAAATTGTAAAGTTCAATGAGGCAGGCTTATGCCAAATATAACGAACCTATGGTCTCATTTGGTATGAAAATTATTTCTTTATTTCGTTATATATTATCAATTGATACAAACAAAAACCTTTGTAAAAATCGGGGTTGAATATCTAATTGTGCACTTCATATTTTGTATATTGAAATACTTGAATGAGGAGTGCTTAATTAAGTTTTTTGAGTATTAATAATAATTTATTCGTTAAAACGATATTTATATTTCGTTCTTGTAAATAAAGAATTCAAAACTAAATTATTATCCGATTCTTGAAAAACCCATACCTAATGCTGTAAAACAATTAAACATAAAAAATCCATTGAATGATGCATGAATGAGAGGGATTGTTTGTGTAGGTGCAATGTGAATCATATTTAAGTTGCCCCTCGAACTATCTATGCAATGTGAAAAGTGTGCCCTTCAATGTGAACCATGTGTGCCCAATACAAGCAGCATTCATACTAACGAGAACCATTCATGCTAATAACATAATCATTGGTATATATCCATTTGCTCACCATATATGCATTCAACTGTCGTGAAATGTGATGTAAATGTCACATAAGTGTTTGGGTAAAAAAGTTAATTAAAGTGGACTTTGGTGAAAGTCATTAAATGCATTAGATGAAAATGTGATACGAAGGTGAAATATTTTATTTATGTATGTAAGATGCTGAATAACTCAAAATCCCTATAAATAAAGGTATGTCTGTAATCTCATTACAACATACAAAGAAAAAAAGTAAAAGTAATAATACCAATATCTCTTTCTCCTCTCTTTACCTGCATTCCTTTTGTAATATAGTTACGAAAATATATAGTGTGATGCATTGCATCCATTCCACTTCTATCTCTAACAAATGTTATCTCTCTCATTTTTGCCTATTTATAACATCAGCTAAGTTTTTCTCATGTTTTGCTTATACTTAAGAGTGAAGTTTTGTTCCCTTTAGTTTAGGGTTTTGTACTTAGATCTAATTACCCCCAACTTTTTTTTTTGATCAATTCGATCGTTATGCTTTCGGAATTCAAATCTATTTATTCACAACTTATAAAAATTGTCACGTTCCGGATTTGGAATTGGCAAAAACTAATCACAATAACAAAATAAATGATATATGCATTTTGAAATATGGATTAAAATCCCATTTCCTCTTTTTGTCCCACTTTTAAGTTGTAATTGTGACAGCCAGTCCCGAATTATTCGTACCACAGGTGTGAAATGACGGTTTTGCCCCTAGTGGTTTTGTTTCGCTGTGTGGTTGTTTGGGGTTTTGGTTGGTTGCTTTTGGACCCCACACTCTCATTCTCATCTTCTGCCCTGTCCCGTATCTCTTTCTCCCTCTTCTTCATCACTTACGTACGGACAAGGATCAAAACACTCGAAAACGTTACGGATCGAAGTTGAAAACCATACCTTTGTGTTCGTGAGCTTCATACGAGTTCAACCATACCCATTTCAGGTAAGGAATCCTACGATTTCACGTCAAACTCGAGATCCCCGATTTGGTCACAGTTCATGCACACGTGAATTGTTGCGTTTAAGGGAATTTGAAGGTTGTAGGAAGCTTGGTGAGGTCCTTAGGAAGCTCGGGGTGGTTCGTTTGAAGGTTTTGGACGTCGGGATCGTGAGTTGCAGGTTTGGCCAGATTTTTCGAAGTTTCTCCGACGAGATTCTGTGGGTTTTAGGGTTTGAAAGTAGTAAGGTTTTGTTCTATTTGTTGTAAGCTTCATTTTGGTACCAACTTCATGAAATTTGGTTCAAAAACGAGTGAGAAACAAAGATTAGAAAATTTTCCAGTTTTTCTGCGAAGGCGACGGCGCCGGAAGTTGCCTGGAGAAGACGACGAAATATTCTGTCAGTTTGGACGGAATATTCCTAACGGTGTTAGGTTAACTTTAATGGAATCTGTTAGTTTTAACGGAATATTCCTGACGGCTTTAACTGACGTCGTCAGTGTGCCAGGCACGTGCTTGCGCGTGGGCAGCACGTGTGGCCGTGCCTTGGCCGGCGCGTAGGGGCGCGTGAGACGTCGAAAAATTATTTTAAAAATATGGGGATGTTCGTGAGGTTGAGTAGATCACGTTGGTATATTCATACACCCCATTTGAGCATTGTATGAGAAGTTATTACCTAGTTTTGGTTATGTGCTTTAAATTAACGTTTTTATAGTTGTTTCGCATATAGGTGAGACATATCCCGAGGACGAGCGTAGTCACTCGAGGCAAGGGGGTTACGACCCTCCCACATACCAGTGAGTGGGTTTTTGGTTTTCCGTATATACCTATATACTTGTGGATTTTCCCATAAATTGAAATGAAATGCTTATATGTTTTAAATGCCATGCATTGCGTTTGCCTATTTAATTATGCATTAGTAGTTGCATATATGTATGTTTGGTGCTGCGGACGCACAGGTAAGTGTCAGGTAAGTTATAGTTTATGTTTGTGATTAGTAGTGATTTGAGATGCATAGAGAGCTCATAACCTGCACCTCTGGTGTTAGTGTTCCCGCCCAAAGTAAGGCACGGTCATTCACGTGATGTTCACCTCCCGCACCACACATTCATCTTAGATCCAAGTTAGGTGCACAGTCCTGTCGTACATACCACTATAGGTGGTTCCGACTCGTAGATGACCCGTGATTATTCGCCCAGTGTTCACGTGATCGTAGCACTTGAGCGTATTTATTTACACCCAGTCCTGTCCTACATACCACTTTAGGTGGTTCCGACTCGTGTGCAGGTATAGTTAGTAAGTTGGAGATTTGAGCTTTAGATTCAGCCGTACAGGTCACGTTAGGTGACTCCGGTTGACAGATTACATGACATTGTGTCACATCCCGGCCCGGGGGGACCACTTCCCGGGCCCGCTCCACCACCGTAGCACGATATTGTCCGCTTTGGACCCTGACCACGCCTTCATGGTTTTGTTTCTAAGAACTCACACGAGAACTTCCCGATGGGTCACCCATCCTAGGAATGCTCTCGAGCGCTACTCGCTTAACTTTGGAGTTCCCATGGAACCTGAAGCCAGTAAGCTCCCAAAAGGCCTCGTGCTAGGTAGGGATGGAAATATACATATAAGGATCACTCCTATGGGCGATGTGGGAAGTCACAATCCACCCCCCTTAGGGGTTCGACGTCCTTGTCGGCATACCACGGCCAGGGTTAGGCTCTGATACCAACTTGTCACACCCCAAAGTTGAAAATAAGGATGATAATCGAATTAGGGCATGAATAGTATCTAAAAAAAAATTTAAATTTACAACAAACGTATGATGGAACCAGAGCCATCTAAGAGTTCACTTAACCTTGTTTATTTAATACAACATGAGTTTAAAGAGTTCAACTCTAACAACATACTCTTAAGATACTAAAACACTTTATTCTAAGTACAACTAGGAAACAAGCACACACATGCAATCATGATTCATCAAAGTCGCCATCTCACCGGATATCGCCCTTCTTCCTAGCCTGGTGGATAATTGTAGATTGTGGAAGTATTATTCCATTAGGTTCCAGGTTCGAAGGTTGGTCTCCATTAAGATGGCGACTTTGATGATTCATGATTGCATGTGTGTGCTTGTTTCCTAGTTGTACTTAGAATAAAGTGTTTTAGTATCTTAAGAGTATGTTGTAAGAGTTGAACTCTTTAAACTCATGTTGTATTAAATAAACAAGGTTAAGTGAACTCTTAGATGGCTTTGGTTCCATCATACGTTTGTTGTAAATTTTAAATTTTTTTTAGATACTATTCATGCCCTAATTCGATTATCATCCTTATTTTTGACTTTGGAGTGTGACAAGTTGTCACATTCTGGCCCGGGGCGGATCACTTCCTGGGTCCGCTCCACCATTGTAGCATGATATTGTTCGCTTTGGGCCTCGACTACGCCCTCACGGTTTTGTTTCTGGGAACTCACACGAGAACTTCCCGACGGGTCACCCATTCTGGAAGTGCTCTCGTACGCTACTCGCTTAACTTCGGAGTTCCCATGGAACCTGAAGCCAATGAGCTCCCAAAAGGCCTCGTGCTAGGTAGGGATGAGAATATACATATAAGAATCACTCCCCTGGGCAATGTGGGATGTCACACATTGATTGACATTACCTGAGTACTAACATTTTATATAGAGGCATTTGATATGACATATTTCTGAGCATGTTTTCTATATATGCGTATATTCTATTTTCTGGGATTCTATACAGGTTTTACGGCGAGGGGTTAGAACTTTTGTTAATGAAATGATTTTGAAAAATTTTGTTTTTGCCCACTCACACTTTCTGTTTTGCGCCCCTCCAGGTTCTAGTTTGGTTTGCTCTTTTGGTGGCTCTTGAGGAATTCACGGCATATCTGACAGATTACCACCAGTGTAGGACCACCTCTAGGTGTGTTTAGTTAGTGTTTGTTCCCCTGGACTGCACTAGGTCTTCTGTGCTTTGAATATTGTTTTTCACACTTACGCTTGCACATGTATGTTATTTACTCAGTGTATAGCTTGGTTTTTATTTGTTCGTACTTTATTATTATTCTTAGCTTCTGCACTATGCACATGGTTACGTCACCCTATCGTAACGGCTAGAACGTCCTGATTTCGGTCAGGATGTGTCAGTAATCATTTTCGTTTGCAAGAGAAAAATGTTGGGAATGGGATTCAAACCCAAAGTTTATGATGATTTGTAAAACCTTAACAAATAGTTTTCTTTTCTTTTTCTCTAAACTTTAAATTGAAGATACGCAAACAATTCCAGGGTATTTATGCACATTTATGTTTGAACTTTTATTTTGATCAATTTCTACCTCACATTAATAGTTTTTTTAGATTTCATCTATTTTTTCACAAAAATGTCCTAATTTAAGAATAAAATGTTATTTTTACTATCTATTTGTATTATCTTTCTAAATTAGAGATAAGACTCATGTATTCGTGGGCCTCACGGCCCCACCTCTCTGTTAGAGAAATGATTCAAATAAAGGTACAAATAAATTATTCAAATAATTCATTAGACAAACAACATATATCGATACACCACATTATTGCTAGGGTTTCGAGCCTCCACTACAGTGGTGAAGAGGAGTCACCACATTATTGCTAACGTATTATGAAATTAAGCTCATACCCTCTCCGTTAATGTATATGATATCGTTTGTTTAAAAAAATAAAAAAAAATAAAAAAAAACCCGTGAACTATAATACTAGGTGAGGCGCCGCGCAACGCTGCGTTTCCAGACGATTTTAAAGAAAAAAAGATTGAATAAAGAGTGAAACACCGAGTTTGTAATCGTCACTCTCACGGAGAAAAAAATAAAAATGGAGAACTCGTCGACTCTGAGAGAGTGGTTCTCGCGAGTTGACGCGGCCAATACCGGAAACATCACAGCGCCTCAGCTCAAGGTTCGTCTTCTCCAATCCCTTCGCCCTCATCTTCCCTAAAATACCCAATTTTCGTTTTCCTCTAACTAACGACGACGTTTCTATGGTGATCAGAGCGCTCTTGCTGTTGGAAACCTCGACTTCCCTCTCTCAGTTGTCCAGCAAATGATCAGGTCCAAATAGTTATAAATTACGCATCGATATCGTGGATTTGTATGTGGGGTTGTTGATTTAATTGCAGAAATTGATAAAGATGTGGCCTTTTTGCAGGATGTATGATTTTGATAGGAATGGGACTATGAGCTTCGAAGGTATATATGCTTAAATTGTTTCAAAATTTCGTAATTTTTGTTATGATTTTTATGCTTAATACTGAAATTTCGATGAATCTGCAACATGGGTTCGCTGATTTTGGTACGATTTTTCTCTCACAGAGTTTCTTGCGCTTAACAAGTTCCTCCTCAAGGTGAAAACTTTGACCATACAAATGCAACTTGTAATTTTTTGTTGCATGATGTATTTACTCTGTTTTATAGTGTCCTCAATTCGAGGATGCCATGATGAGTATTTATAAAACTTGTATTTATAAAACTTATATGTAATGTTCCTGGGAACTTGTCTGCTTTGCAGGTCCAACAAGCCTTCTCGGACCGTGAGAGGTGATTCAATGCCAATTCTAATATATTTAAGCATTTGTTTTGGCCACTGTAGTAAGTACTGTTGTGATTTGTGAGTTGCACCGTCTTCGTATAATCCTAATTAAAGGTATATTGATAGATTCAACCGTGTTAGTATGAAGCAACAAATAGCGTAAGATTCATCTTATCTGTTAATAATTTAAGTGGGCTGCTTTAAGACGTGGTTAGCAGTTTAATGTTTTCTTTATAATTCGTGCACTTTAATGTGTATCATTGAAATTAGGCTGTTAATTTTTTTTTTTTCCCCATGCAAACAAAGTCGTCACTTGACAATCTTTTGCAAAATGTGGACTTGTTATGAAATTAGAGCACTTTATAAAGTTTATGTTTCAGCCTATTCTTTTTGGCAATGCAATGCAATGCACTGGCCTTCATGAGCCCATCGTGCATAATATACATACCACCATGCCTACAAGGTTACAACTAATGTATTCATTTGTGCATGTTATCTGTATTCTCCTTTTGGTTGCAAATATTTGAGATGAGGGTAATTGGTTTGCGTGCACTTGTAAGCATTTAGCAACTGTCTAACTGTTGGTTTTGTTTTTACAGGGGACGTGGCTATCTTGTTACTGATGATGTGCATGAGGTAGTATCGAATTTTCTGTCTTGGATTAAAAATGAAAAGTTTGTGTGTTTAGATACGTTGCTGGTAGATCTTTAGTAATGAATGTGTCTGGAACTTGAAGGCTATATATCGTTTGATAGTACTGTAATAGGAAGGCTGTTCCTCCCTGACCTCTCTCTATGCTATTTCTTTTCTGAAATCTCAATTGCTGAACCATTGCGACAGGCATTGGTGAAAATCGGCTTCTTGCTGGACACTCCTGCTTTCTACACAGTCTGTGAGGTATATCATCTAATTTGATTTGAAGATGAAAATTGAGAATCTCAACATTTCTTGTGAAATTTGTTCCAAAGCATTGTTTTCTTTCACCTCGATGGATATTCAACTTTTTCTATAAAGAAACAAGAAAGTAGATGTGATGCTTCTTGTTTAGTTGATGTACGATTTGTTTCCATACATACAGATCTAATATAATCATTTTGGTTGTGCACTGATTTGCTGTGATAAATTTGCCATACAAAGAAAATAAATAAAAAAGAGAAATCAAAATTCTTTATTCAAGGCTTGAGATGGTTTGATATCTCATTCATTTTCCTATTAATTGTGCAGAGCTTTGATCAAAAGAAGAAAGGAATGTTCAGACTAGATGACTTCATATCTCTTTGTATATTTTTGCAGTCTGCTCGGTAGGTTGCATTTCAATTCACAAAAGGTGTTTTAAAATTTTAGTTCAGATTTAAGGAGTCTTATCATATTTCCCAAGTTAGCATAGACAAATTATCTTTACATGCGCACACACACACGTCTATGCCAGGTTTGGTTGTGAGATCTTTGACTATCAAGACTCGAGGTTTTGCGTCTAATTAAGTTAGACAAACACCAATCTTCAATATTTTATAAGATGCTATTTCAAAGACTAATGGTGTCGTTTGCCCTTTTTTTGTTGCAGTAATCTGTTTAATTCATTTGATACAGCTAAGCAAGGCAGGGTGACTCTGGATCTCAACCAGTTTGTCTACTGCAGTGAGTGCCTTAATAAATATTACAGGAATTTATTGTTTACTACATCTGAACCCCATCAATGTCTTGATAATTAACTAGAAAGGGTTTAGGTTGGTTGACTGGGGAAAAAATCAAAATAGAATGCCCACCGTCTAGATCAATCTGTCAGCTGGTACCCCTTTTGTTCATCTTGTTTTACAGTTCTTGGGTTCTTAACGGGTATCTTTTCCTTCAGGCCGCATCTGTAGGTCACTTTTTGAATTATGGTTAGAAGGATAGGAGGACTCTGTAACTCCATATGCTAATTTTCTCTACGATTCATCATTTATTGACATGCATCTAATATAATCAAGTTATTATTTTCTTGTCCAGCTGCCAATTGCAGAATATGAAATGCGGCAATTACGCTGGACTCGCTGGAATTCAATTCCTCTGTTATACTGCATCCCACGATTTTCCTCATGGATGTAAATTATCTTCATATAAATTTGGCATTTGGAAAAGGTTATTGATAAGAACTTTCACTTGTTATATGATACATGCGGGAGAGTAGGAGTAGCAGAAAGTGTTGGTCTGCTATTTGGCCCAATGTTGGTGTAGTTTGTATTTTCTCTTGCTTCTTTCCGTCCTTGTTATCCATTTGAGCTGTACTTTTCTTCTTTGCTTGCATATTCTTATTGAAAAGTAGAAAAGTATATGAAACATATGTATTGGACAAAATGACAAAGGCTGGCTAAGCATATGAAACATATGTATTGGACGAAAAGGATTTGGCTCGAAAAACATTAATATACCAGGATAGACACTTTAACATCTTTAGAAATTTTGGATCTATTCAATTGAAAGTCGACTAAGAAAATGGAGAGTTTTCTGGCGGACGGTATAAAGTTTAAGTAAAACTAACGAAAAGTTCAAAAAAACTTCTCTTTTAATAAAAAATCTTTTTTAAAAGGTATAGTGAATAGTACTAGGGAAAGATATAAATGTAGTTTTTTGTTAAAAGTGAACAGTATCGAAAGTGTTTTGTTAAATCTTCCTAAAGTTTACCCGTTGTTTTGGACGTGGAAGTCTTTCACCAAAAAGTTCTTATTCCCTTTTTGTGTTGTTTGACGTGTTCTTCAATTTTCCTCCTTTCCAATATAGCTGGCCAATAAAATCTCGTGAGATCGGCATCTTCCACTTAGTGAGAAAATAGGCTTATAGCAACATCGGAACACGGTGTCGCTTGAGTTGGTATGGTCCAAGTTTATGGTAAAGGGATTGGAGGAATATTTATGGTAATATTTCTTAGTTGTATTTTTGCCTTTTTTTGGACATTCATTTTGTTGTATTACAAAATTATTATGGTAATATTTCTTTTTTGTATATATGTTGTTGAATTTCTAGCTTATATGTCATGTTGTTTTTTTATTTACGTGTGCAATGTTTATAATAATGTTTTTTTATTTACGTGTGTAATGTTTATAATAATGTTATGTCGATGCTTATGGGAGTGGAGGAGTACTTTTATGGAATTATAATCATAGGTTACGTTATGGCAATGGGAATAATAAAATTACATGAATGGTAACTGGAAAATTGGCGACTGGGAGAAGGACAAGATAACTAGCAAAGGATGGAATTTGGGATGATTAAGTCACTGGAGGTTAGTTTATTATGGTAATGCTTTCATGGTTACAATGCAGTGGTGGAGCCATGATTTGAGGTTAGGAAGGGCCTCTTACAAATGTAAAGAAAATGTAGCAACAGAGCCAACAACACCGCAATACGCTCGCAAATACATCTCTTAGCTATCGTCTCATCCATCGTTTGGTCATCGTCTTAGCCACTACTTTGCTGCTCTAGATTTTTGGTCCGGTTCTGATGTTTGTTTGCTATGTGACGATGGTGTTGATTTTTCAATTCCACTCCATTTCATCAGTACATTCCAACCATTTGGGAGTTGTGTTAATTGGCGAAGAAAACAACCTAATAGAAGGGCTAACGAGAACATGAAAATCACACACGGATGGAAGCATAATTCAAACCTTGGAGCAGAGAAGAGATTTAGCTAAAATTTCCACAACGGAACCCCTTGAATTGATAACCGAACTTATATTTTACTTCTAACTCGAAATTTTGGTAATGGCTTTGCGTGGCTATGGAGGAATTGTATTATGAAATATTAAATCAATAACTTATAGTCCTTCCTTCAATAACAAATATCTGATGAGTAATACTAGGGACGGGGATTCGAATATAGATTCTTGCAAATGAATTCTTTCAGTGCAGAATGCAGATCCTTCTACCGAAACAAACCGCAATATACCAATCAACTTCTTCAAGTTTGATTTTCCATCTGTGATTGTAGTTGCAAGTTAAGAAGATGAAATGAGCTCTGTTGTAAACTAAATTTTAAAGGTGGGTAAGAGAGAGGGGACGGTAGAGGCAGAGAGAAGGGCTTATGCATATGAAATGAATTGAAATCGAGATACTGATGCAAGTTCTTCGCTTCTGAACAAGACAGATTCATATGTGAAAGAGGTTGATAATAAGTCCTTTCAAAATTGAATATATGTCCCTCTGTTAGAAGTGTTCCAGAAATGTTTGCGATTGAGTAAATAACTTTATGAACGAATGGATCAAATCGAATTGAAAATGTAAAAGCACTCCCCCTTGAGTGTGTACAACTTAAGAAACAGTCGCATCGTGTATTTATGATTAGGAGATGTTGGTTGTTGTTGTCAATTACAATAGTCGCTAGCACGAGTCTTATAGTAGGGGCGCATATCAAAAGAAAAATCTCATGAAAATGTTGATGTTGTAATCCATTAGTCATAAGGAGAAAAAATGAGTTAATGCAGGATGTCGATGTTTCACATCTTCAGATGGATCATTAATATTCGTGCTGGAAAAAATTCTAGATAAACTCGAACCCAAACCAAAAATTACCGAACCTAAAATTGAATTATACAGAAAACCAAAAAACAAAAAACCGAATATAATATAAAGTTTCGGTATACGGTTTTCATTATGCATTTGTTTGGTGACCACGAATCGAAGCGGAATATAATTTTTATTATAATTTTATATTTAATATTAATTGTTGAATTTGGTTGGGATTGGATCTCAACCATTTGTTTAAGCTCAACTCTCTCTATCTCTCTTGACCTCACTTCAGTATCTCAGACCATCTCCAACCGAATGATCCAAAGAGCCAGAGGGTCAAAGAGCTCGTGAGCCACACGGGACAAAAAAAGGCCAACCGGCTAGCCCAAAGGAGCCAACCAGCTAGCCCAGGCCAGGCCATAAATTTAAAACCAACTGCTAAATGACGTCAGTTACCATGATTTGAAATTTTTATTTTTTTTTGGGCTAAATTTTTTTATAAAATATTTAATTATAGGTCCAAAAAGGTATGGTTAGTTTAATGTTGGGGTGTTCCTTTTATAGGCATGTTTGCTTGCTCAATTCTCTCCCATGGCCGATGTGGGACTCTCCCACTCACTATAATAGGCCTATTTCCAAAGTTCATTTCTTCACTTCCTTTTTTATTTTATTTTATTTTTATTTTTATACTCTAAATAAGACCTCTCACTTTTGACTTGAAATAAATAAGTTGTAGTTTTTAAATTTAATAATAAATTATGTTTGGCCCTATAACCTTTTGGCCCTCGGTTGGAGATGTTTTTTTTGTCACAGGGCTATGTTTGGCATGTGGCCCTCTGGCCCATCGATTAAAGATGGTAAGAAATATGACTATGCACTGTTGTTGACCTAAAAATTACAAGCCTACGTGGCGTGTAGGCCAAGTAACTAATGAGCTAACTACGTTATTCGGTTGATGCGAGGCGTGCCAATTCGTCGACCGAACTAGACCGAGGAGTACAATTTGTTGATGTTGCTGACTTCTTTATCTTGCGATTGTGGCTGCGGAAGGAACAAGTCTCGACCTTCGGGTTCTCGAGCTTGAAGACAAGGCTGCTAGTTCTGCGAAGTTCACGAATCATCGGCGTCGGATTCGATCACAGTGATTATATTCATAAGAGTATAAGCACGTCGAATCGACACCAGACTATATGGACACAAGTACTCAAAGGAGATGTATGTCTTGGTGGTAAATGTGGTTCGGCTGTTAGAATGCTGAACTCTGAAACTTACTTGTGAATATCCAATCATAAAATCACTCGGCGTTTAATGTGCCGAATGTTGTAACTTGTAATACCTTACTTCGCCGACAAGGCTAATAAGATGACCTCTGCCAATAAGGATTCAGAAACCCTTCTCGACCGAGACTTGGATAAGTAACCAGTTGGCCTCGACGTAGTGCTGTTTATCCAAACTGAAGGTGCTCATCGGTTGGCTGATTCTACTGCAACAGTGCTGCTTATCCAAACTGAAGATGTTCGCCGGTTGCCTTCACAGTGCTGTTTATCTAAACTGAAGGTGTGTTGGCAGAAAAAGAAAATAAAAAATCTCAAGATGTTTGAGAGGTTTGCGCAGGGTAGTTATGTGTTGAATTGGAGGGGCTTCAATGATGCACTCTGCTATCTATTTATAACAACAAATCCTCCTTAAAATCAAGTTGAAACCATATTTGGACTAAGACTTCTTATTCTGATCCAACCTTATCTCGATCGATCCTACTCCTATGAGGACTTTGAACTCTCCCCCTTTTCAGGAAGTATTCATTTCTAGCCAAGAATCCTCATTGTATTAGGACCCCTTAACGTACTAGGACTTCGACCCATTTGCTCTTATCCAAATCACTCTTTCTTGCAATAGGACTCGACCGCCTTAACTGAGCGGCTTAAGACCACCATACAGCCTATAG
This sequence comes from Pyrus communis, assembly GCF_041283825.1. Taxonomy (NCBI): domain Eukaryota; kingdom Viridiplantae; phylum Streptophyta; class Magnoliopsida; order Rosales; family Rosaceae; genus Pyrus; species Pyrus communis. The sequence goes on from NC_142574.1 coordinate 18,971,679, forward strand.
TATATTTAAAAAAGCTTTAGGCCAAATACAAACCTACGCTCGGCCCAATAATATTATTTTGGGCCCAAACAACTGTTCATTAAAATATTAATTTCTTGGAGGACTATAGGGCCAAAGAAAGCCCTCTGGCCCTCCTTCAGTTGGAGATGGCCTAACTCCCAATCTTTCAACTCTAACGGCCTCTTTGTTGACCTCTTCTCCGCTTATCAAAAAGCCGACCAACCACTCCACAAAGACCATTAACCATTGACCACACCACACCACTCATCGTCTTCAATTGCAACATAATAGCAAAAATCTTGAACCTTGACCTCTCTCTCATCTTCGCGATCTTGAACCCAACCATCAGGACCACTCTGTTGGCTGTCTATCTCCCCTTAATTCTAAATAGCAACAAACCACCACCACTTCATCCCTCTCGTCTCTAGTTATGAATTGTGAAATAAAGATTTTGATTTCGATATGGATGACTTTTAGAATTTAGGGTTTTAATTTGGGATAAATTACTAGGGCAAGAGATTTTAGGGTTTAAGAATTTGTGAATGGGAATTAGGGTTCCAATTTCGAACTGGGGATGAATTTCTGAATTTAGGGTTTAATCTGGAATAAATTATTAGGGAATGGGTTGAATTTTAAGGTTTAAGAATTTGATGGTTGTTGATGTTTGGTTGTTGCTAAAATTTGAATCCTTTTGCAATTTGAAGAAATTTGAATCCTCCTGAAATTTCTTATTCCTTTTTCTTTTTCAATATGCCTTTACTAAAAGGGAAAAGACATTGCGGTCATGAGAGTATACTTTGTGATACTCCCCTTGAATTCGACAAAACGCCTCAAGAGAACTACCATTGATGCAAATATGAAAGTTTACACAATCTAATTCCATAAACATGCTTCTAAAGGGTAGACTTCAGCAGTGACTTCGTAAGTAGGTCAACAAGATTGTCTTGGAATTGAATCAGCTTGACTTTGATCTTCTGATGCTATTGTTACTGATGAGTGACGAAAAACTTCAAAGCAATGTGCTTGATATTTTCGCCTTTGATGTATTCTTTCTTTAATTGGGGGATACATGTAACATTGTCTTCATAAATCATTGTTCGAACATCAACGATGGAAGAAAAACCACATGAGGTTCTTATGTGATCAATCGCATTCCTCAACCAAGTACAATAAAGCACCAACTGCACTTAGATTAGGAATTTTGCATTCCAAAACCTCTTCATCCTCATTTTTAGGATGAAATTGATCTCATTTTTGCATCTTGAGTTCGGATGACCATATGAGTCATCGAAGACTTTTCTTTTGTCCTCATTAAAGCGATGCAACATCTATTGGGTGTAGTTTAGTTGGTAGACCGATATATCGTTCGAGAAAAATGCTCTATCTCTAGACCAAGGCAATGTCAAGTTTTCCAAAGCTCATTCATCTTAAATTCCAAACTTTAGGTGCACGACAGTTTTTTCAAGCTCATTCAGAGACCTTATGAGATTCATGTCATCAACATAGATTGCAACAATGGAAAATTCGAAATATGACTTCTTAATTAACATGAAAGGGCATTAACCTGTTATTAACATGACCAAGGACCTTGCAATCATTTGAAGGCGATTAATGAACACTTTTGCTAGACCATTTCGGGTGAACATAAGGAATTGGATGTTCAACTTCAATACCTTAAGACATGCAATAGTCATCAAAATTTTTTGATAAACTCCCTAGTGTTACCCAATCAAATTGACTTTATGGGATAATCAGCGTGGTGAGCCGTAATTTAATAATTTGCGCTAAGAGTTTCGCTTGTGGACAACAAGCAAACATGTGAACATCTTGTCGATGCATCAACTTGGTTAGATTGGTCCACAATTCCCTTGTATTCTTTTCAAAAAAAGATGGATGATCATTAGTAAATTTTGTAGGGGATGGTCTAGTATTCAATTTTCCTAAAGATCAAGCTTGACATGGTGTGTTAGAGAGCACAAGATCCTTATTTCGAATAAGGGGATGCTTGTGTGAACACTTAAGTATACAGCGCAACATATTATAACCTGGGTGTCCCAAATAGTCATGTCAAAGAGAATAAAGACTTCGGAACATAGGGGTAGGGCTGGGCACATAATGGGCCTTTAGTACTCAAATTGTTGTCAAGTATAACCCGTTAGGAAGGCGTTCCATCTTTTCTAGAATATGCTCAAAACATCTGAGTCAAGATTGAAATGAACCCCAAGTTCACTCAATATGTATTCATAACAACCAAACGAGAACACACCCTTATACATGTGCAAAACACAAAACGAATACAACATTGCAATGACATATGGAAGCACGTAAAGCAAATAACTTCAAAATGGTATGTGTGGGGAGTCTTCCAGATTGGTCATCAAGTATGTTTGAGGTTCACGCAATGTGTGGACTTCAAGCCCATTCCAAAATCGTCGTGGGGGTTACAGAGAGAACCACAAGACCCCAATCCACCGCTTCAAGCCCGAATTTCAATCCAAAAACTTGATTTTCTGTATTATTAACCAAAATTACATGGTCGATTCTAACAGATATGAGTGCGGCACCATGATTTTAAATTGACTATAGAGTTTAAAATTTTGAAAAGACACTTATCATATATTAAGCTAAGGCAGGCATGTAGATTGATTTATCCAATGAAATATCAACCAGTGTATAAATGATGAAGTCTTCAACACTTAAACAGTAAGCCTAAGCTACAGAACTTCTGAGCAAAACCCAGGGCATATAGAAGAGCAACAATGACAATGTTTAAATTAAATGAACTCAACATCTTCCAGATGTGTCGAGAAAGAACACTGATCTTTAAGAACGAAAAAAGAACAACTAGACATCGTTTGTATGTTAAGTCACAATCTGAGGTTCAAATGCACATTAACAACAGAAGAAAAAGGAAACCCCGCAGGTAGCGCTTCTGTGAGAGATGAGGGTGGCATTCAGCTGCATAGGCGAAATTCAATGTACAATGACTTGTTGCATACTCCAGTAAGTTTTTTCCAGTTTGAGCATTCTGATTCAAGGTAGCCATCACCCTTGTGCATTCACAATTGGTAAATAAATTTCATGTACAGCCTGTGACACGGTGTATGCCGTCCAAATAGTTTAGTTTACTAGTTCGTGAAAAAACCATAAAACTGCTGCTAGTAATTTGCTTGCTGGTCTTGCTCCCCTGCTCGAATTGGAACATACTACATACACTAAGCAGTTTATTAAAAATTTGCTGCCCGACGGGCACGGCTAAATGAGGAAGGACAGAAGCACAAGCTGATTCGGTTCACTTCCCTGAGTACCAAGTACATTATTAATACAATTGTTCCTATAAGAAATACCAAGTGAAATCTAATTGTGCTTCATATACAGTGGGTTCTGACCTTTTTCCATGATTGAGCTGCCTTGATAAGTATCCTCATTATAACATTATAACTAACGGAATGAAGGGGAGAAGAAGAGGGGAACTAGATTTCTGCATGTAAATGACATCTTCCCTTTGTTTATCCCTTATCTGACGTGCGAAGAGAATCTCCTCACAATTGCATGCTAGTTAGTAACATTGATGTCCCGCTAACCAATTGAAGCTTCGATATTGCTCTCAGAAGCTGCTTGTAAGATTGACTGGTAAAGAATATGTCTCATCCACATATAAGCTCAAACTAGCAGTAATCAGAAACACAATCAATCAAACCTATTGACAATTCATTCACATCACAGGTTTCTAACCAAAGTCGGAATGTGTTACCTCAATAAGCCAGTCCATGAAATTGAACTCATTTCTGATGTCAAAAACTACAGCCCCAAGTTCGGCAATTACATAGAGAGAAAATGGAAATGGAAACTCATTGAGAATAGATGAAAGTGTGAAAAGTCAGAGTTATATATACTACTTTTTTGTATGTAACACAACTGCGTATAAATCTAATGCAATAGCAGTCAACAACAATGATAGTTTGTAAATTGAATGAACTCAACATGAAATATATGACAACAACACTAAAAATATATACATAGTAGCTTTCATTAACGTCGTGATTATTACATAGACTTGGTAAGAAAGGTAGAGCTTTGTGTGTATATACCTAGAAGACTGATAGTTTCTCAACCTTAAATCCACTCAGTGAGAATAGATCAAGTGTCAGAGTGATTTCATCATCGGGTTTCAGAATCTCAGCCATTGCTTCATCATGGTAGGACCTGGTGTTATTTCTTCTACCAGTGAAAAACGGATAAAAGGGGCCATCAGCCTACCATTTTGGATATGACAAAAATGTCAGCATCAAAGAAAAAGACATCTAAAACTGCAGCAGTGGAATACCGAAACAAGCAAGCAATCAAATAAATTTGGACGTGCTATGTAGGTTTTCCACTTAAATACTGTGGATCTACAGGAAAAATGAAGAAAGTCCTAAAACCTTACGCACAGTCTTATGCTGAGTTTTCCAAAACCTGAAAGTACCAAAGATAAAGAAACGGGAAAGTTTTCCCGAGGGACTGATTTAGTACTTATATGCATACTTGGCCTAAGTATCGACCAAAAAATGAAAATCAAAAAAGCTAAAAGCGCAGGCAAACACTAAGACGTGCGAGCGATAAAATATTCTATATGTAGCTTAATTGTCAAATTAAATACTGCGGAACTGAATGTGTATGTTGAATTTACCAACAATTGAAAAACACCAAAGATCAAATAAACTACTTGGAAATCAAACAATGAAAACGAAAACAACACAGAACATGTCAAGAAGACTGAGAAGATGGAGTAAAACATACCAGAACAATGCCATATCTAGTGGCAACAGCATGTATGTCAGCACAAGATACAACTTTTGTACAAACATTGTCAAGGGCCTCCTTGGTTTGGTCAATTTTATCAAATCCCTTCAAGATCTTATTTGGCACAACCTATTTCTGTATGGAATGATTTTTATATCCATTGCTATCATCCAAGAAACAGTGGCACTAGACGAGAATGTCAAAGAAACAGAACCCCACCTCGCCCCGCCCTGCCCCCACCATCACCACCACACAGAACACAAAAAAAGAAGAAAGGAAGAACGAAAAAAAAGAGAAAAAAAATGCAGAGAAACAGAATCCTGCCCGGCTCGCACCACCTCACCCCACCACCACCACCCCCACCCCCACCCACAAGAACACAAATAAATAAAAAGGAAGAAGCAACAAAAACAGAAAATGAAAAAAGAAAAGGAAAACAAGAAATGGAAATCTAATTAGAGAATAATAGTTAGAAGCCTAAGCTTTCAACTATGAGGACGATGAAAACGTGCATCTGCTTCTTTAGTTGAAACAGCTCCAGAACGCTTCTTTTTAGGCAGTGCGGCTGGTCTGCCATTTTTCCCATGCCTCATATATGCTACTTGGACCTGTACACCTACATCCACTTGGAGGAACGAGAATTCCCTGCAATAACAACGAAGGCAACAACCCCGAAAGGCACAAACACAATGTAAAGTCCATAGTTCCCGACCCCACACTCTCTCTGTTTTTGTATTCTTTCTGGTTTTTCTTTGGTTATATTTAATTGAAGTGACTATTATATATATATATATATATTTATATCTATATATAAAGCCAACACAAAAGTCAAATAAGGCAGAGGTGTTTTTGTCATTTTAATAGTGTTTTTTTAATAATTAATTTTTTTTTGTGCTGTTTTATTTTTTTTTAAATTAGTATCTCACGATAAGCTAGCAATAATGTGATTCAATTTCCTTATTTGTAAACACATTCAAAACATCTTAAGAGTCGTGCAATGCCAGTTATAAAAAAGGTATTTCGACGTGCAGAAAACATTTTTTGAATCACGGCGTGCTATGCGCGACTTACACATTTTAAATATATTTATATGCATAAATTGACAAAATGAAAGTCAAATATTTGAAGTAAATGAATAATCTTAGATCATGCTAGAAGAAACCCTTCATAAACCAATTAAAGCAATTGAATCTACATAATAAAATTGGTTTCTATAGAATTTACATTAAGAATAAATAAAATAATATTTAATAAACAACTAATTGAATCACATTATTGCTAGCACATTGTGAGGCTAAGCTCACCCATTCCTCCTTAGTCTAGATAGTATCGTTTGTTATAAAAATAAAATAAAAACAATCATTTGACAACTAATTTAGTCACATTATTATCCGCTTGCAAAAGACCTTTTTTATAACATACATTACACGCCTCTTAAGATGTTTTGAACGTATTTAAAAATAGAGAAAATAATATTGAATGAACAGCTGATTGAATCACATTATTGCTAGCCTATTGTAAGGTACTAATATATATATATATATATATATATAGGTTCAAAAAAATTAATTATTAAAAAACACTATTAAAATGATGAAAATATCTCTGCATTACACACCTCTTAAGATGTTATGAATGTGTTTAAAAATAAAGAAAATAATATTTAATAAATAGCTGATTGTATCACATTATTGATGAGGCTAAGCCTACCCTCTCCCCCTTACTGTAAATAATATCACTTCTTAAAAAAAAAAAACAATCATTTGACAACTAATTTAATCACATTAATATCCGCGTGTGAAAGATTTTTTTTTTTTTTTGTATAACCAGTATTACATGTCTCTTAAGATTTTTTGTACATGTTTAAAAATAGAGAAATTGAATCACATTATTGCTAGCCTAATCGTCAACCTCTTTCTCAAAATGACAATCATATTCTTGTTTTTCTTCTTTTATCCTTACTTTTAACACACACTATTTACAATATGAGGACAAAACAGTAATTATATACTATGTTAAAAAAATTAAAAATTATGCCCATGTTAGAATAAACTAGAGTTGGTTTTAGTACATTACCGTATCAAAACCTCTTTACCAATTACCATATCAAATATTTGGTACAACAAAATCTATTATCATTACCATACCAAACTTTCAGTATACCAAATAGTTTGGTTGGTATGGTATGCCAATGGTAATTGCCACTTTGTTTTACGTCACTTAGTTTGCCCAAAATCTAATATTTTTTAATTAATGTAGACGTGTAAAAAATATAGAAAAAATATATAAACGCTCGTAATGACAAACTTTACAACTTTCGTGAAGAGCTTAACTTTAAAATTCACCATTATAATCAAATAAATCATAGATCAAAATTTAACCGTTGATTGTTGTTTACATTTACGCTTCATTTTTCTCATCAAATTTTATTTTTTGAAAACATGATCTATTAGAGGATGCAGGAAGATGAACGGTTTGAATCGTTGATATTATGTTTAGAGCTTTACGGTTAGTGTTGCTTGATGTTTATAAAGTTTCTATAAACTATATGACATCGACTCATATTTCAGTTAACCGTAAATATCAAAATGTGATATCAAATATCTGAACCGTTCATCTTCTTACATCCGCCAAATGATCATGTTTTTTAAAAAAGAAAATTTTAAAAATGAAATTCAGTAAGAAGAATAAAGCATTAATGAAAATCAACGGTTAAATATAAATTTAAGGTTTATGGATTATAGTGTTGGATTTTGAAGCTAACCCCTTCATGAAAGTTGTAAAGCTTGTTACTATGAGTGATTGTATATTTTTTTTTACATTTTTTTTATATATATTTTTTACATTTTTTACACTTCTACAATAATTATTATTAATTTTGCCCTCAAATAATTATATGAATAAATACATAATATAATATTAATAATATTAGTAGGTACGTTATACCACTAGTACTGGTTTTGAATACCAGTACCGTACCAAAACAATATGGTATGGTACAAATACCGTACCATTACCAATTGGTACAAATTTTTGTAATAATTTGCTATGGTATGGTTGGTATGATGGTTAGTTCGGTAATTTGGTAAAAATTTCCACCCTTAGAATAAACTGCCCCATCATTGTCCCATTTTTCATAATTGAATTTTTCTTTTTTGGAATGTTAAAAGCTAATCACACTCCTTAATCAAAAACAAAAAATAAAAAATAAAATGAAATTTAAAAAATGATTTTAAGTCATAGCATTTCTATTTCTATGAACTGAAATGTTCATGAACTTCTTGACCGTTATTTTATGGTAAAAACTCATGCTTTTTGTGTATATATTACTTTTACAATTGCCTACAGATTTTTAAGATACCTTCTTCTCCTTTTTTTCCTCCAAACATTTATTTTTTATTTATTTTTTATTTATTTATTTTTTATGAAACGGCCATTAAGATATTTGAGTAAACTAAATTATATTTTAGGGTACAAAATGCAGCTCCATAAGTTATTGTTTTACTAAATCTATTTGCCATCAATTAGGTTTTTTAGATGATTCTTGCACGTAAGAAAGGAGTCACCAAACACTAAAACCAAATCTTTTATTATACTAATTAATTTAACTGAAAATTTAACTTTCCCCCACCAAACTCATTTTTTCTAGCCTCTAGCCCATCATAAAATATTTATTCGAATAAAACCCAATGATTAGGATCCAACTAAGTAACTTACCAAATTAAGTTTGTATGTCCGTTTTTATATTTTTTGGATCCCTAATATACCCCTTCTAAGCTAGTATGGAAAGTTTGTAATTTTGTTTTAATTGATCACGTGCATTGAATTTGGCAAGGCCTTGTAGCCATGAAATATGGGTCTAGATAAAGGAATTAATTTGGAATTTTTTTTTTTAATTTCTACAATAAATTTCAATTTCAATATACCTAATCTAGTGTTTATTTTCAACAATATCTATTGTTTAATTTTATGAAAATAATTTACCTACTATGAAAATTAATTTTATGAAAACAATATCAATTGTTTAATTTTATACCTACAATATAATTACATGAAAATAGTTTACTTACTATGAAAATTAATTTTTTTGAAAACAATATCTATTGTTTAATTTTATGAAATAATTTACCTACTGTATAAGTACATGAAAAAATTTACCTACTATGAAAATTAATTTTTTGAAAACAGTATCTATTATTGTTTGATTTTATGAAAATAATTTACCTATTGTATAATTACATGAAAATAAATGTGCCTACTTTTTAAAATTGTGACAAAATTAATTTACCTACTTCTTTTTATGGTATTAGTATACATAAATGTAGAATATATGTCCGTATATATTTGATCTAATTAGATTTTGGATTGGAGGAGTTCACACAATATAAAAAATATACTAAACAAATTAAATGTCTAGCAAAAAGAAATGTATAAGAGATTTGGTGGCATGATTTTGTAAATAAACACAAATTCATGGACATCTTTTATCTAACATGACATCATCTTTAAAATTTAGGTTTTATTTAGAAGTTTTAATATAAATGGGTTTTTGTCTACAGTTTAAGAGTTGCAAATGTTTAAATCTAAAGAACCCTCAATTTAATTGGTCATGCGCGTAGAAAAGAAAAAGAAAAACAGAAAAAGAAAAACGAAAAGCAAAGAAAAATAAGAAAGGTAAGTATAATTGGAGAAGAATCCAAACATGAGGACGATGAAAACGTAGACCACCAAACCGACCAGAGCATTTGCTTCTCCAGTTGAAACAGCTCCATTCTTGGAGTGCTTCTTTCTAGGCACTGCGGTTGGTTCGCCATTTTTTCCCAGTCTTCATATATGCTACTTGGACCTATACACCTGCATCCACTTGTAGGGAATGAGAATTCCCTGCAGAAGCAACGAAGGCAACAACCCCGAAAGGCACAGACACAGTGTAAAGTCCATAGATCCCGACTCCATCTCTCTGTTTTTGTATTCTTTTTGGTTTTGCTTTGGTTGTATTTAATTGAAATGACTGTTATATTATATATATTCAGACATTTTTTTTCATTTTTAATTATTTTTCTAACTGTCAATCGATACAGTGAAAAGTAAAGGTTACTTTTTTTTACACACGTCATTTTACTGAATTTAAATTCTTCTACAGAAATCCATTTACAGATAGCAAAACAAAATTTGGGGATTTTACAGAAATCCCTTTTCAAATAAGCAAATTCTCTCCGCAAAGGATGTTGAAGAATAACAAGATGAAGAAAAAAGCATTACAATTTTGACATCTAACATACCCCGTTTCAAATAAGCAAAAATGTCAATCAACGAAGAAGACATAATAAAAAAGCAACAAACTTTTTCACATACAAAATACCCCTTTTGTGCCTTTTCAAATAATCATTGCAACTTGAAGTTCTGAGAAATCCCATTAAAAAATTACATACAACAAAAAAAAAAAAAAAAAAAAAAAAGAAATGGAGATTTTGGGAAGTTTGGGGGAATGGAAAGAAGAAGATAGCAATAAAATTTCATATCCAACCTACCCCATTTCAACTAAGCACTGAATTTGAAACTTTTACAGAAACCCATTTAAATATAACAATACAAAATTGGGGATTTTGAGAAGTTTAGGGCCAAGAGAATGAAGATGAAGACGAAGAAGAAGAAGGACCTCGATGCTTCCGGTATTGGCCGAGCCAACTCGCACGAACCGCTCTCTCACAATTGTCGACTTATTTTCCATTTTCTCTCTACTCTCTACTCTGTGAGAAGCTCACTCAGTCCTTTGAGTTCTCTCTTTTATCCATTCCCTTCTCATAAATCCTCTTGGAACGCAGCGTTTCGCGCCCGTCCATGTTTTTATTTGCAGTTCACTGTTTCAAAATCTCAACGGTAAATTTTTCCCATAGTCACTGCCTAAAAAGACCAAAGAGCCCTTTCCACGTCAGCTAAACTAACGTTTCTGCAATTCAGTTGACAAAATGGGATAATATGGGACACAAGGGATGAGTAACAGGGATGAGCTGAGACATATAACATCATACGATTGTAAAAAAAATCCCAATTATCAAGAACTAAATTTGCATCTTAGAAAATACGATGCTTGAAAACAATATCACGGGATGCTAAACAATGAAAAGATGCACTAACATCTTTAGTCCTAAATGTAGAATACAAAGTTCTTCAAAAATATTTTCAACCTAAACGTTGCATACTAATAATGTGGACCTCAGTAAAAAAAAAAATTGAAAAAAACCACATGAGACAAAACTTCAAGACAAAGAAATAAGAGCATGGCAAATACAATGTTTTATAACTTTGGACAAAAGATTAGTCGACTCAAATCAACAACCATTGCCAACTCTTCAAGAACTTCCAATCCATTGCAGCAAAAGAAATTTGCTGCAACTTAATGGCGTGAGGCCAGAATTCTAACATAAGATTGGATAGGACTTGCAGCCTAGGATATTTGGAATGCATTCGATTAATTGTAACATAAATATTTTGGATTTGAATAATAAATTCAATTCAAATGCAATTCTTGGTGCCACTCTGACCCGAACGTCACAGGGTTCTCTCAGTAACTAGGTTTGATTTTCAGAATGCATGGTGGCAGCAGTTTTTAATTGTTGCAAGGAAAAAAACATTCACATTATCTGCAGAGAGCAGATTAAAAGATAGTCGTTGGAGTTGTCAACGTAATATGTTCTTCTAGGAACCCCGTAAACGAGTCAATCAAAAACTACGGGAAAAAAAAACATTCACATTATCTGCAGAGAACAGACTAAAAGACCCCCCCCACACCAGAACAACTTTTGTTGCTCAGAGACAACTCAAGAAAGAATCTTGGTCGCTTAAATGTGATCGAAGTTGTCTGTCAGTACGATCAGTGATCCAAGAGGAACTCAGCTGGTTGAGCTTTAGCTGCATAGCCAAACTTCCGTGTGCTGTACTTCCTGTGCACTCCAGTGAGTTTTGCGGTTTCAGCCTTCTGATGAAAAGTAACCATCATCCTCGAGCATTCTCTGTCGATACATAAATTACACATGAAACATTTCTGACAAGTAAACAATACGCAATTGTCTGACAAATATGCCAATGTGGTCCAAATAACTTTATTATTTTGTGTATACCATAAAATTGCAATGCATAGTGACAATCAGTGCAAGAAATACTCACAGGAGTTCATCTTCTGAGTAATTTGTATACCACTCGCTGGTCTGGCTCCATTGCTTGAACCGGGACAGAGTGCCCTGAGCAGTATAAATTGCAGCAGCGGCTAGCATAGAGGGGGGGAACCTGAGCATTTCGTACTCCACCAGGCATAGCTCAATGAAGAAGAAGGACAGAAACTCAAGCTGTTTATTCAATTCCATGAAAACCAAGTACATTAATACAGTTATTTTTATAAAAATAAGTGATATTACTTCTTTTACTGTGGGTTTGTATGACTGACGTTTTTGTCTGATTGAGCTGCCTTGAGGAACCGCCTCATGAACACATACACGGTAGGAACAGAGAAGTTGAATTGTAAGCTGTTTACCATTGATTTTTCCATATCAAGAACATCTTTCCTTGAATATGCCTTATCTGATATCAGAACAAAATCCTCCACAATTGGGACAGAAACCTCCTCATACTTGCAAGCTAGAAGCATGGCAGTCACACCAACCAACTGAAGCTTCTTTCTGATCACTGTTTGGCGCTCAAGGAACCTGTCTATAAGATTTACGGTAAGGAATAGTGTCTCGTCCATAAGCTCAAACTTGTAGTGGACCTGTTAAAAGGAATCAAAACCATTAAGTTTACATCACAGGTACCAAACTCTTGATACTTAAACTATGGTCTTAGAAAAAATCTAACCGTTGACACAATATGGATACCTCGATAAGCCAGTCAATGAGAATCGCCCTCATTTTCTCGTTGATGTCAGGTTGATGAGCCATGTAACTTGGGGAGACAGAGCTTGAATTCTGCATGATTAAGATGCTCATTTTTCAGTATACTGAACTTGGTCAATAACCTCCCCCATGCATCTAGTTAATCTAGTTAAGGGGTGTCTCACTGAACAATCTGGCCAACTAACCAATTTGATTATTAAATGTTTGAGCTCATATAATCAAACAAATTATTTTTTGACAGATCAACATTTGCATGTCCAACTATTTTGGTTTAGCTACATGATTTCAGAAATTTTAACATTCGTTCGATTCTACCTTTCGCCATAAGAGAACAAACAGTGCAGTGCTTTTAATTTTCGAAGCTCATCTGATCAAACAGATACAATAATTTAGAAGTATTCGTTCGAATCTACCCTAAGCCATACATGAACACAAAAGTGCAGTGCTTCTGATTTTGAAGCTCATCTAATCAAACACATGCATGAATTCAGAAATTTCAACATTCGTCCAAATCTACCCTAAGCCATATGAGAACAGAACATATGTATTATGTGCTTGCATTGGATTCAGTGATAGCATAGTATAGCTTTTAATAGCTAATGAAAATATACCTCAGATTTCCTGTAGTGAGCATAGATGTCATCTATGTACTCAACAACATTAAGCGGATCCTTCGAGCTGCTGCTGTCGATATCCATAATGGGGTCCTCATCCTCCAGATTCTCATCCTCTTCCTGCAGTAATCAACAGAACGTACTCAGTTAGCCTTCTGATATATACAAAAATTTGAATAAGAAAACTGCTAGTAGTACTAGGCACACATACCATCCTATCAATTTCATCTAGCATAGCTTCAGTGTGCTTAACAAACATTGGCACATGAGCATCACAAGCCTCATCCTCAATATTCTCCACATCTATAATTTCGCAATCCACCAGACCACAAGAATTGGAAGTATACGAGCTCAGTTTCTTAGCTTCCTGATCAACATCCTGCACAGCCTTCGGATTCGCAGCAAATGAATTCACAGTCACTTCCTTGGTTTATTAATTACATATCACCAACACCGAACATTGCAATTTGAACCAAAGCGAAAGAACAAAATGTAAACAAAGGATCCTTGTTATCAGTCTAAAAGGTACTACCTTTGGGTGCTGCTGAAGCAATTGCGCAAACCTCCTATACGAACATAAAGAAATAAAAATCAAATTCTTCGGATAGCCTATTATGACATAAACAGGAAGGAAAATTGAATCGAGTGAATTCAAACCTTGTCACTGGTCTATGTTGCAGATCTTGCACATTTTTCTTACATTCCGCAACATCTTTTCTGAATAATGTTGGTTATCCAATGTCTCTAATTAGTTCATTAGTAAATGAAAGACTACTAAAAAAGAATCAAACATCAAAACATAAACTTGGAAAGAGATTCATTAGATTGTAAGAAAAAGTCACAAACCTAGGACATTCTCTTGTGGTGATGTTATGGACATCCCTCAGTGCTGGTCGAGGATTCGGCCCAACCTCCTTCACAAACTTGGAACCCCACATTCGTGGACCTTTTCGGGAATCCAAAGAAAATAAATACAAACGAAGAACATAAATTCCCAAAAATTGAAAATTAGTCAAATTTAAATCCTGGGGCTTTGCTGCGTCTCTTACCTTGATAATTTGAGGGCCTAACGAGAGCTGGGTTGTTCTCCTTTGATCCCATTTCGATCACCTTCAATACGAAATAACCATCAAATTAAAATTTGAATAAAATAAGAAAAAAAAAACCCATGATCTAGAACAGGAAGAAAACGACTGAAAATCTGAAACAATCAAAACCCCGAACATTCAAAATTTCCAAAAAAAAGGAAAGATAAAAAGAAACCCACAAACCTTGAAGAGAAATCAAGGGACTTGATCAAAGTAATACAAATATCAAAGCTTTGAATCTTCAAAACCCCGAGAGAGAAATGAATGACATAGGAAGCCGCTTTCTCTCTTCTCTCTCCCCCCCCTCTCTCTCTCTGTACTCTGCGCGTCTGTGTTTCTTCTTGGGTTCTTTAAAATGGGGTTTTATTTATTAAGCAGATTCGCATTCGAATAAAGAAAAAGAAATTAAAAAAGCGAAATTTGGGAGAGAAGGCCATGTGTTCGTCTCGTTTTGAATACAACGGCTACTACATTGCTAACCGTCGGATCTTCATACTACCGAAGAGTCCCGATGGTTTGTCTCCAACGGCTATCTCGCTTTTGTTCTGCCTGTCCTATTTATTATTTCAAATGATAATCGATCTCCGGGCTTTTTTGTTTCTTTGATTGGTTGGGCTTGGCCTTTTGACCTTTATGTCTCTAGTAATAAGCCCGTTAACTACGCTCTACACTAATAATTTGGCTTTTTCCCAGGGTCATTCTCGGAAATTTGGGGTACGCTCTGCAGCACTGTGGATAGTATGCCTAATCTCCTAGAAGCTCCTTCACGAAACACTTTTTTGCCCTTATCTTTTTTTTATTTAAATCTCAAAGAAAAAAAATCCAACCTAAAAATTTCAAGTACAAGAATAAATACTTTAATTAGGGTAAACGCTCTAATCATTTGAGCTACAAGCCCTTTTGCATTATTTTTGCTTTTGTTTTGGGTGTAGCAATGGGTAAGGTGAAGGTGAAACAGGTTGTCAAAAGAACTATTATGTATTAAGTATCCACAAATTAATTTTCCTTTTTCTTTGTTTTTTCTAGAACTGTTATTGAAATTTCAAACCAACGTATTGTTAAAGAAACAATGAGTGTGTGATGATTAATTCAGAGCGCTAGTATCAATTCACATTCTTTAACAAATCAATTATCACTTAATGTAATCAAGTGATAAATAATTGTATTAATTCTACACCTACATTTTCATTTTGAACCTTTAAACTTTAACATTAATTAGTGACAAATTCATATGAATTGACTTCATTTGCAGCACAACAAAGGAAAAGAATTAGAGACATCGAAGAGCAATGTTAGTATTCCTTGAATTTGGTTATCTTATTACAATCATCTTGGCAAATACTATGGTGTCTACCTCCATTTCAGATTCAGTTTCCCTTTTTGGTTTTTACGTTTTTCTTGCCAAAACAATTCAATTTTCTTTCCCATATTCCTCTACAAGCTCTATATGATGATGACTATGAAGGTAAATTGGCCTATAAATCATTTTTTATAATTACATATGGAACGTGGTAGAAGCCGTTTTCATGAAAGTTAAACATTATAGCATATTTTACTGGATACAATGATATTGGGAGAGTGAAGATTGTGCAAAGCCAAATAATAGGTCAACCATAATTTCGGTCGTGAACTCACACTCCAAAGGTTTCAAACATAAATCCTCCCATTTAAAGGAAATAAATATATAACACTAAACACTAGTATAAAGTCACGAGGTCCACCAGTACATAAAACATCACACAACAATGCTTGCCTAATCGGAGGGAGGGGGTTGGTTGCAAGCCCAAATTACATCAGAAGGAATAAAATGAGCATAATTGGCAAAGTATTGGCAACAAAGTTAGCCTCTCGCCAAATATGACTAAAATTAGTATACTCTAAGGTAGGGGTGGGTTCAAAAAACTGAAAACCGAACCAAAACCGAAACCGAAAAAACCGAATTGGACAAAAAAATCGAATCGAATTGAAAAAACCGAACCTCAGTTCGGTTTTGGTTTTAGTGGTCTAGAAACCGAACTGAACCGAATTAATTAAATTATTTTTATTTATTTATTTAATTATTTGTTTTGGGTATTATTTTCTAAACCTGTAAGCTCAAATGTGCTAAGTCCAATGTGTTGTCAAACTTTAAATCCAAAATATCAAAAAAAAAAAAGCCTTTAAAAACTCTAAACCCTAACCTATTATTTCTCTCCCACATAGGGTTCCGGAACCAGACCTCCTCCTGAAGTACCTACATCCGTCTCCACAGCACTGTCTACTTCTACCCCAGCTTCCTTTTCCAAATCTACTATCATATAACATGTAACAGAATCCATAAACATTTATCTCGGGCAGATTACTTGCGTAATTTGTGATGGAATCCAACACACACTAAATAAATCCACCCACGCATTACTTTTACTAATCAAGTTGTCAACTGCAGTTACAAGCAAACAACCTTGATCTTTAAACAACATCATATAGTTCAACTTTAAATGTTTATTTTCATTGTCTTTGATTCTAGTTGGAATGCTTATGTTATGATTGTGTTGGAGATGTTAAAATTTAAAATTTCAATTTTTTTAATTTTTTGAAAAAAAAAAAACCGAAACTGAAACCAAACCAGAAAAAACCAAACTAAAAAAAAACCGAACCGAAAAAAAAAATGAACCGAACCCACCCATATGCTAAGATAGAAGCTAAATACAAGATAAACAAGAGCATTAATTCTCCAAGAAATAAGACAATGATGTAGAATGCAGTAAAAAGGAGCTTCGAGTCACTTTTCGAACATACAAATGTTTGTATTTGATACCGAACAAATGTTTATATTTCAATAAGAGTGATGCTAGGTAGACTAAATTTATAAACTAAATTTACAAACTAAATAATGTGTCACCGATATAAAATAACCACGTTGATTAACACTTAAGTAATAATTCAATCGTTAACTATTATGTTATTTAGTTTACAAATATAATTTTCCTAGAATCACCCTTTTAGTAATAATGACTTGACCTAATAAGCTTGGAGGTGCATGTATCATGCAACCGTATACCACTTGCCGAGAAGAAGACATGTTGACCTGCGAAATGTGGTGGCTGGCAATCACTCACAAGTCGGAGCTTTCTTCGGCATTCGATTTGTGGCCCTTAAAAAGACTAATTACAAAGACCCCAAGTATGAAGTCGAGGTTGACGTGGAAAATACTCAATCCAAATGAGACGCATAATTCTTCCACTTTGCAGATTCAATCCAATCTGTAATTAATAATTTTGAATCCTTGTTAACGGGTCAAATTGAACATTTTGAATGTTTTCTTAGGCACCCCCACAAACTCGGCTCAACCCGTGGGCTAAGCACAACTGATTTTACTATCAATCAAGAATTCAATTTGGAAAATTTACTGTCTGCTATTAAAATCTTTACAATCTTGTTATAGTATTGATGAACAACATATTTATATTTTCAGGAATAATTTCAACAAGTATTTTTGCATAGGACAGTACTTTCCTCATTTTCAATACGGAGATATGTCTTAACTTTTCATTATATGCATCATTTTACTACACAACTTTTCATTCTCTTTATTCTTGTTTAAATGATCATGTTTATCAAAAAGAGAGTCTTAACAAAACACTCTTGGTACTGTTCACTTCTACCATTAATGACATTTTTACTCTAAAAAGTTACTCCTGGTACTATTCACTTACAACACCTTTTTTGTTATTTTGATTAAAACTCAAAGTTTTCAAGTCATTTTCATTAGTTTTCCTTTAGAAAAACTCGTTTGAATTTGGATGAGGATGGATGAAAAAATTTTGAATTGTTACCTATTTTGGACATTTTTCACTTGGTTAAAGGATGATTGTCCGCTGCTCACGCGTAGGAATTTCGGTATGCTTCAAGAGTATTTTTGTCCTCTTTTATCCAAAATCCCACGTGTCGCCTTGTGATTATTTTTGGCTCCATAAATACCCCCACACCTGTTGGGCTGCTCGCAGGAATGGGCAGCAGGTGTAGAGATCTTCCTGCTTTAGGAAACTTAAGACTGCTTCCTATTTTGATGTAGATTCCTTCTTTAATAGGAAATTAGATCTTTCTAGGAAAGGGAAATAAATTTCTCTCAAAGCTTATTTAAGTCCACCTTAAGTGGGTTATTAAATCAACTTTGGAGAGCGATTTATTCTACCCTGCAAGAGAGAGAGATAACTTATATGATATTTGTTCCCCCTCCTTTAACAATCTTCTACATCTTATATGTGCAAAGGATCGTCTTTCGTTGCTTTCTTTGTCTTCTTCGTGCCGCACCGATGTATGAAAAATTTAATTTTCCTTGTCGTCTTCTTGGATAGTATTGTCGTGGGGCAACCGTCGGGATGGTGTGGCACTTTAGTTGGCAGAGGCCAGGAGTCGACTCAGTATGAGCCGGGGATGTGTTGTGGCAGAGACCACTACTTTAGGTGACTCGGCTTGGTTGAAGCCAAGGGCAACTTATGCAGTTGGGGCCAAGGATTGTGGCGCTGGGGCGTAATGCTAGGCAAGCCGCATGGCTCATGTCCTTTGGGCTCTTGGACTTGACATGGGCCAGGCTGGTGATTAGGAGAAATGAGGAGGTCGCGGGCCTCATAGACTGCTAGAATGCTGGGCATACAGGCATTCTGCCTGCTTGTTCTAGAGAAAAAAATAAGAGAAAAGCCAATATAGGTTGAGCTCTCTTGCTGAGTACCATGAATAGCATTGACTACTTAGTCCTCTTCACTGGGAAAAAGGTGGGATGCTCCCGAGAGAGGAGATGAATAAGATCAAGGCGGATGCATTGGCTCGTCCAATCGCTGTTTGTGGATCCCGCTGCAAGTGAAGGTGGAAAAAAAGATCTTCCCCGTCTGCTCAAGAGATGCTGGTTGAGAAAAAACCAAAGACTTATTCCGCTGCTCGCGAAGGTTTGCTGGCTGCCCCCATGCTTGTGATTGACTTGACTTTTTCCAAAAGGACGAAAGACGGGGTTGCTAAATCTAAGCCAATGATGTCTGACATGCAAAAGATAGCTAGTTTGATTTCTGATAGGGTTGCTCAGTATAGAGGTCCTATCATGCCCCCAGTGCCGAAGTCTATACCAAAACATCCGTTAGAAGCTAAGTCTGGTTCACATTTGGAGATGTTTGCTATTATGAATAGCGATAAGGTAGACTCTGGTGCTAAAGTGGCGCCAAGGCTTACTCCTCCTCCTGCTGAGACTGAATCGCCTGCTGGGAATGAGGAGACTGCTCGCGTGGGCAGATGTGAGAAATCCACTAAACCTGCTTCTGATGAGGTTGTTGAGATCTGTGCGCTTTTGAAACCAAAAATGCTTGAATACATGGACGCTTGTGCCAAGTTTATCGATGGCATTAGAGGGATTGTTTGCCCCAAGTTCCTTTGCGAAGCATATGACCCAGTATAGGAAGACTGCCTGTTTGCCATGATGCAGAAGACGACTATTCTGGCAGCTGAGTCTATGCTTATTGACCAAATGGATACCAAGGCTGCCAAGGAGGTGGCAAGAGCTGTGGCAACCGAAGCTTATTCTTCTGCCGAGAAGATCAAAAGGTTGAGCTCGTCGTTTTGAAGGGGTCTAATATCCATGCCCCTACTTCTCTGCAGTTTGAAACCACTCGCCAATAGATCGTTGACTTGAAGACTAGGCTTGATGCAATCTAAGTTAAGTATGAAAGTGCAAAGAATGAGATCGAGTGTCACGTACCTCAGATTCAAGATCTTGAACGTGCCATTTCTTAGCTTCGTTTCGCTGCTTATGTAAAAGATGAAGAATTGATTGCTGCTTATAACTAAGTGATCCACTTCAAGAAGGTCGTTCATAGGCTTGAACTCAAGTGTTGGAACTCCAAGGTGTACTGAAGATCAATGAAAGTTTGAAGAAAGAAGTGGATGAGCTTCAGCGCGTCCGTGTTAGTCTGTTCGAGGAAATTAGGCAGTTGAAAAGTGAGAAGGCTCGGCTCAAGGATCTGCTTGTTCAGAGTCAGGCCAATTTCTACAAGTAGGTTATGTAGATCATCTCTTTGGTAGGCCGTTTGACTTCGAGTTTGCTGGGATAGATTTCAAAACCTTCTTTATTTCTCCGAAAGACTTGTTTGCCTTTACTTTTGAGGCCTTCATTGGTGAAGTAGCCGGAGATGTTAGTGCCCGGGCTAGAGCAGTTGGGGGTGAAGTGCCGAATGGTGCCGTTGCTGAGAATGTCGCGGCTGCTGAAGGTGTGGCGACCGAGTATTCGTAGAGTATCTAAGCTGCTGAAGAGTAGTCTTCTAGGTAATCTTTAGGATTTTCTTTGTTTCCCTTGTTGCTTTTTTCTTTGCTTAAACTTCTTTGGTCTTTGCTAGTTGTTTATCAATTTTGCTAGAAAATTTAATAAACTTGTTTCCTTCACTTTTCTTCATCTTTGCTTTGTTTATTCATGCCCTAACCTTTAGACTTTATAGACCAGTGGCAGGCATGCTACTTTTTTATAAGCAGACAAGTCGCATAGCCTATGCAGTCGTAGGTGTTGGTGTAGAACTTTGCAAAGTTGTTAGCCATAAGATCGGCAGCCAAACGCCTTACTTACAGAAGCAGATTAGTCCGTGTAACCACTAGGCTGTTAACGTTGGCTTTCTCTAATTCCATAGGTTGCATAGCAAGTATCATAACACTTTAAGACTTCGTGTAAATCGTTCCGCGCTTGGCAAGCTTATTGACTACGTAGCATGTCGGCAGTGGATAAAGCTTCATATATGCACACTAGCTTGTTTAACCTTTCATAAGAATGTGCAGTTGTATAAGTCTAGTGTGGCTTTACTGTTTGAAGGGCAAGTCGTAGATAGTTTTCTGGAAACCGTAGACTACCTTAGTGCACTCGGTAGCAACTTTAGGGTTCTAGGGCAGCCATCCATCGGGCGTACTGCGTAACGTGCCCCTCCGTCTCTAAGGCCCGGTTCCCCATGGATTAGGCCAAGAGACCCAAAATCCTTCAGTTAGCTAAGCCTTGAAAAAGACCATTGTGGCTACTTCTAGGAATCCCGGCGCAAGTCATCGTGCTTCTAGTTATACTAGGGCAGCCCTATTCATCCACGTCTGGATATTTGGAGTGGTGAGTTTACACGTCTGGATATTTGGAGTGGTGAGTTTATCTTTCTACTTTGGAGAGCATACCCATATGGGTGTCGGGGAATTGGTTTACCCTTTCGCATTGGAGAGCATGATTGGTCCCTCGAGGGGGGTGCAATTCCTGCAATGAGTCCCTAAGAAGGGCGCGATCTTCTTTTGAAGTGCAAGGATGATCAGTTGTTGTAAACATATAGTTGAGCCAAGTTGCAAATTACTTCTAAATTCTTCATTGAAAAACAAGCGAAATGAACGAATAACTTTGTTATAGAAAACTGCATAACAATCGGATAATCCTTGGCTTGCGAGGTGGTGCCCATCGAGCTGCTTGAGTCTTTGGGCTTTAATGTAGCAGGAAGTCACACATGGTACTTCCTCAGATTGTAGGCGTTCCACTACTTTTCAATCACTTTGTCGTTCATGGTGGCGAGGGTGTAATTTCCTTTGCCGCCTACTCTGCTGATCTTGTACGGACTTTCCTAGATGAGATTCATCTTTTTGGAGCCTTCTCTGCAGGCAGTGATGAAGGTTTTCCTAGATCTTCGGGCTGGAACTGCCGGATCTTGGCCTTTTTATGGTAGCTGGAGAGGAGTTGATGCTGGTAGGCTGTGATGTGAATGATGGTCTGCTCGCGCTTCTCCTCTACCAGATCGAAGCTTATGGCCGTCTCCTTACTGTTCTACTCAATACTTGGCAGTTGAGTGCTGATACTTGCTTGTAGTGTTGGTAGTGGTCACACTTTTGTACTAACTCCTTAGCATCTTGGTGTATGGTAGGCTAGTAATAGCCTTCGTTAAGAGCCTTATGTGCTAAAGATCAGCCTCCAGAGTGGTTTCCACAAATGCCTTCGTGGATTGAGCTTATAACCTTCAAGTCATCGAGAGGCGCTAGGCAGCTAAGATGTAGTCCGGTGTAGGATTTTGGATGAGAATATCGTTCCACATGTAGTAGCGTGTTGCTTTTATTTGGAGTTTTCTAGACTCCAATCTTTCCATGAGAAGTGTGTCATTGACCAACAAAAAATATACCAAAAAAGTTGATAAAGAAACAAGTAATTAAAGATAATATTTTGCAACAAGCAACGTGTAGTAAACATAATGAAATGAAATCTATCCACCACTCATAATCCTAATGTCCTTTTCATTTACAATTTAAGCATCTTCTCAAATTCTACACACAAGTTGATGCAGGCGATCACATGACCACTTTGGGTATTAATTTTTAAAATTCTTTTTGTGTAAGTTTATCTTACATTGTCGGTCCTAAGTCCGGATAAAGAAGGAGGAACAAGGTGTCGAGCAATCGACAGCCGGCACTCCGTTCTTACGTCGAATCCTTATAATAATGAATCCTGAATGAAATTCCCTTTTTATAGAATTAGGCTTTATTGTTGTTGTTTAATTTGCGCTTACTAAATATGGGTTCAAATTTATGTTTACTAACACGTAGAATCTCGATAAAACTATAAATTTTCCTCTTAAAGTCCAGAATCCAAAACTTCAATTAGAAATCAAGTCAACTAGAGGATTAGGTGATCCGATGTTCTTGTCCTTACTTCCCCTTTTTCTAAAAGTTGTTCGATCCCTTGCTTCTATCATCCTGTTAAGTAAACAGAAAGATAATTAATGTCATTCAGCACATCCATTGGTGTTTATACTTTATATAAGAAAATTAATTACATTTGATCAACTTTTATGCTCACCCATCTTCATTATCACCAGTATTGTATTCCAATCGCTTCTTCTCTTACATTGATAGTTTTTCAATATTTTATGGGAAAAAAAAACCCAGGGTTATAATGGCATTATGAATCTTTTTTCTATTAAACCATCCAAATGGAATGTCCTCACCCATATTTTTTAGAGAGTTGTAACGAAAAGCCCACGGTACTGTTCACTTTAATGAAAAACCACATTTTTACATTAAAAAATCAATCTTAATACTCTTCACTTTACTCTTTATTTTGTCTTTATCATTAAAACTCAAAAATTTCAAACTCTTTTCATTAGTTTTTCTTATTTTTTAATCTCTCTTTTCGTTATTGTAATGAATTAATGTTAACCTATCAAATTGAATGTCCTCACCCATATTTTCTAATCTCAACTAATTGTATTAACCAAACATGACCTAAGACTTGAACTCGTAAGTCTTTTTAGCACTTATTTTTTCTTAAATCAAACGATGGGAGGTTGAGAGTTGAACAATCGTTGTAAATGTGATGATAAATGCTCCAACATTGAATTTGTAACCTCTTTATCAAACTGAATTTTGATCATTGACTTCTGTTTATTAATCATTTTTTGTCATTTTCATCTAAGTTGAGTGCTAATGTGTGTACGTGACACGACAAAGACTAATGCATCAGAGGTTTTTTATTTTTCTAGTACAATGATATATTTTTTACTAAGGTGAGGGGAAGTTCGAGTAAGTCACATAATGGACAACCTAAATTGGTATTGAATTCTTTATTCACGAGATTCGAATGTAAGATTTTTCACTTATAAATGAAAAGGAATATCATCAAATCATAGTAATGAATGACCATACATTATAGTTAATTAACGTCAAATTAAGCAAAAAAGATTTTAAAAACAATTAAGGACATAAAACACAATAACAAATACTTCATCCTTAAAAGACAATACCAAGAAAAAATCCAAATAAAATACAATAAAACAGAATAACAAATGGTATTTCAAAAATACAAGTACAACCAGTTTTCCCCTCAATTTTAATAGAAGATAATTGAGTGGGTCCATCTTATATAGTATGAGTTATAACGAAAATTTATAATATGCATTATAACTCATAAATAAAAGAAATCGAAACTGCAAATGAGGCTTTACTATAATAGCGAAAATAATAATGTATATACAGATTAATGCGGGTTTGATTCCAATCCATCCTTTCACCCACTAATAATTAACTGTCTAGAGGATAACTTTGCAGAATCCTTAAAGTGGAGGTGATGCTTACCCCTCATTGATTTTGGTTTAACTGATTTAAGATATATAAATTAATCTAATGACAATCAATGGAGGGTGAGTATCACCCTCACTTTAAAAAGTGAGCAAAAATGCATTCAACTATCCAATCGTTGACGTTGTCACTCTACTAAAAATCTAAAACTTAAACTCAACAACAACAACAACAACAATTAATACATAGTGAGCAAAAACGACTCGAATAAGAGAAATTTTTCTATGTGATCAAAACACGAGATGATATATCACATGTCTATACAAATGGTGGGATATGTGTGTTAAAAGTTAATAACTTAGAAAATACAATTTTACACCATTTGTATAAAAACACGTGATATAAAACCCGTATTTTCGTCATAAGAAAAAATTTATCCCCAAAGAGAATCTCACCTTCATTTCTTCAAGAATATGCGAACCTAACTGTTGAGAATCTAACCTGTTCTTTCATTTTCCCTTACAAATAAATAGGCTTCCCCCTTTGGCACACAAATCCACCTATGCACGTTGCGTTTTTAACCTGTTCGATTCCAAATCTTCTTTAATTTCCTTTCTTTTCTCTCTTAATTTTATTTTTTGAGATTTTGCAAATTACAATTTTAATTTTTTAATTCCCAAAATATATTCCGCTATATAAATATATATTATATTTTTACTCAATAACACAATTTTTCTGGGCTGTGCCCTTTTCGGCTTTCACTTCAAAGGCATCGATTTCAATTTCATAATTTCTAGGGTTAGGGTTTTCGATTCATTCCTCGCGATCGATCGATTGGGTGGGAGCGAATTATGGGTGGCGAGGGCGATTCGAGCGAGCCTAAAGTCAGTGGCGAAGGAGAAGGAGGAGAGCAGATTAACATTCGATGCTCGAATGGCTCCAAGTTTTCGGTGAGGGCGAGCCTGGACTCGACTGTTGGGGCATTCAAGGAAGTTTTGGCTCAGAATTGCGATATTCCAGCTGATCAGCAGAGGTTAATTTACAAAGGTCGTATTTTGAAGGACGACCAGACCCTCAGTAGTTATGGTAAGCTTTGTTTCCTCTTCGATTTGATTCTGTGTTCGTTTTGACTTTTGAATATTTATTTTGTGATTTTAATCGAATCTGGGGTTGATTGTCATGTGGGTTTGTGTTATTTTGTAGAAATTTGAGTATAATTTTGTTATATTTGTGTTGGGAAATTGTAATTTGGGGAAATTTTGTGGATTATTGTATCGTTGAATGTTTTGGGGTGAGATTGTTGGATTTGGATGCTATCCATGGCTGTGAATGTTCCCATATGTCATGTTTTGGGTGATTTACTGTATTCTAATGCATAGTTGATTTCTTGTGTTGAAGGTCTGCAGGCAGATCATACTGTTCACATGGTCCGTGCCTTTGCTGCACCTGCATCAACCCCGGCTCCCCCTACTGCTACTGCTAGTCCTACCACTGCTCCTGGTGTTACACGCGGTGTTGGTAGTGAGGGGCTTCAGAGTCCTGACCTTGGGGCATCTTTGTTATTTGGGCAGGGTTTAAACCCACTTGGTGGTGGTGGTGGAGGACAGGGTTTATTTGGAGCTGGGCTTCCGGAATTTGAACAAGTGCAGCAACAACTGACTCAGAACCCGAACATGATGAGGGACATAATGAACATGCCTGCCATTCAGAGTTTGATGAATAACCCTGATTTGATGCGTGGCTTGATCATGAACAATCCGCAAATGCGTGATATCATAGACCGGAACCCAGAGCTTGCACATATACTTAATGATCCTGGCATTCTCCGACAGACATTGGAAGCCGCAAGGAACCCTGAACTCATGCGTGAGATGATGCGAAACACTGACAGAGCAATGAGTAACATTGAATCTTCCCCTGAGGGATTCAACATGCTGAGGCGGATGTATGAAAACGTTCAGGAGCCATTTTTGAATGCTACAACCGGAAATGCTGGAAATGATTTGGGTTCAAATCCGTTTTCTGCTCTTTTGGGAAACCAGGGTGGGGCACAGGCCAGGGATGGGTCTAACAATCCTTCAACCACTGGTTCAGAAACAGCTGCTGGTTCTGCTGCTCCTAATGCAAATCCACTTCCTAACCCTTGGGGCATTGCTGGTGGTGAGCTTCTCCCTCTTTGTTCTCTATTATCCAAATATTTGTTTGCTGGTAGTGTTTCAATTTATCTCGACAATTTATGGGTATTAAATGGAAGAGACTTCACATGGAAGTATAATATATTCTCGGCACTAAATTCTATCCTGAAAGTAGGACTGATTTTGCCGTTGGACATAGTCTTGATATCTGATATACAGTAATCAATTGTTATGCAAACTTGTTGCTGGGTCTTGAATCTTAATAATATGCTTAGTAGTCAATTCCTACATTTGTTACATTTGTTGGGAAATTTTAGCATGATTTGGCCCTCTCAATTTTAATGGGTTATATAGATGCTCTCACTTGCACCCTTCTGGAAGTTTGTGTTCAAGTCTGCATTGTATTATTTAAACCGTTGCATAATTTAAGAGTCTTTAGTAAATACAGTCGCTTGTTTGACCTGAAATTGACTGCTGTTGGCCCTTCAAATTGATTATTAGGTTAGCTTATGCCTTTTTCTGTTCTATTTTTGAGCTGTTTTTTACTAGATTTTATATTGTAAAAGAAGAGGTGCTTTGAATACATTATGACAATTTCCATATTCATATATTTGATCTGAATTGTCAGGAGGAAATCAGCCAAATACTACGAGGACAAATCCTGTTGGGGATGGAAGGGCCGCGGGTATTGCTGGCCTGGGAGGGCTTGGTCTCCCCGGAATGGAACAGATGCTTGGTGGCATGACAGATGCTAATGCAATGAATCAGCTTTTGCAGAATCCAGCCATATCACAGATGATGCAAAGCATGCTTTCCAATCCCCAGTACATGAATCAGGTACCATCAGTTGACAAAGTTTTCCTTACCCAAGATGTGGATTTTTGCGAAAATGTTTCTTAATGTTTCCAATTTTTTTTTAACTTTAGATTCTGAGCCTCAATCCACAACTACGTGAAATGGTTGATTTAAATCCTCAACTTAGGGAAATGATGCAAAATCCAGAGCTACTAAGGCAGTTAATGAACCCCGAAACAATGCAGGTACTTTCCCTTTCAAAGTCTGCTAATATATGTTTTTGAATATCTCTCCCGGCTTGTTTACTCTCCCTAGTCCCTGCATGGATCTTTATTTTTTATTTTTATAATCTAGACTTATTGTCCCTAAGAACAATGAAATTTTTGGGATGTGAACCACCTATCTTTAACTTAATTTTTTACTACTCTGACTTTTCCTCTTGCAGCAAATGCTCGCGTTACAGCAGTCACTATTTTCTCCCAATCGACAACAACCAACTCAGTGAGTCTAATACACCTTACCACGCCTGCTTGGTTTCCACATTCAAATTTTATAGTTACATTTTCTATCAGTATTTGATGGGTTTTTTACTTTATACTTTTGTCAAAATACAGCATCATTCTAGGGTGTCAATGATTTCTTAATATAATTGTGTCTAAATAATATACATCATGTACCCATAATTAATTCTCAATCCGTGGAGGTGTCAACCTATCTCAAGTAGGAGTTTTGGCCACTTAAAAAGAAACAGAAAAATACTTGTCTTGATGTTAACCTTATTACTAATCATTTGTTGCGTTCTTGCCAGGGATCCAACTCTGACTGGTGGTGCTACAGGTACTTTGAGAATAAGAAGTTCAAATAAAGTTATGGGTTCCTGTCATTTTCTTCTTTTGGGTGTTCACACTTGTTTAATTTCTGTGTATGATCAGGTGCCCCTAATAATGCCGGGTTGGAGATGCTGATGAACATGTTTGGAGGTCTTGGAGCCGGCAGCTTGGCTGCTGCAAACCCTAATGGTTAGGCTCCCTATTCATTCATAACATCTTAATACAATCTTACCCTTTATGAAATCAACTTTTTATTATAAGAAGTCGAATTAAATAAACCGTTATGTTGACTCCGAACACTTGTCATTGCGGTTGCAGTACCACCGGAAGAACTGTATGAAAATCAGCTGAGGCAGCTTCGAGAAATGGGTTTCTTCGATACCCAAGAGAATATCAGGGCATTGCAAGCCACTTCTGGGAATGTCCATGCTGCGGTAGAGCGACTTTTAGGGAATCCTGGGGTGTAACTTCACTCGGTTTCAAGTTTTTATATTATTCGATTGGGAAATTTTCTTGTGGACGTGTGAAATTAGTAAACTTGGAGTAAAGTCATCGCAAGACAAGACATACAGGCGCTTGTAGATTCCATTTTGAGGGGTGTGAATAAGCAAGAACACACGATGATAGAGCTGTGAAACTACTTGTGGCTAAGCTTTTGCATTACCCCTACTATTTACTTGCTTCTCTCTCTTAGTTTCTCCCTTGTTTGCTTGAAAAGTGCCTTTTTGATCCGGAGAAGGTTTCTCTCCTCGATTATTCCTCTCCTTCCTTTCACACTTTGTTTTTGTTTATAAAAAAACCAATATAAAATGTTGATGTGTCTTAATCCTATAAATAGAAGGAGAGAGATTAAGGGGGGAGATAATCCTCCTCCTTTTGGGTTATGTATACATGCACATTTGAATGGTTTCAAATTTGAAGAATGATTCTTTACCCTCCTATTCTCATTCCCTTCTCTTCTCTCACACATTACTTTTTGTTTTATTATTTCTAAGAAAAAATCAATATAAAATATTAACGTAGTTTAACTGTGGGCCTTCAAATAGAAGGAGATGGAAAGATAGAGAGATTAGGATGGCAGAGAATAGAGAGATTAGGATGGCAGAGAATCTTACTTCTTCAAATTTAACAAATCTTAATTTTTGTTTGGTCATAGAACAAATCATAATTGTTGCTGTCTGGTTGATTTGTTGAAACGACCATCAATCAATTCAAGGCCTTTTTTTATATAACAACTTACTTGCCACATATACACCATCAACCGCCATGGGGTCTTATGCGCACAGGAATCAAACTCAGGATTTTAGGTGCATGAAGAAGCTTCTTAATCGATTGAGCTACAATCCCATAGCAAGATTCTTAGTTTGAATACAAGTCATCATGCAAGGGCACACTAACTTTCTATCACTGTGGTAAAGGGTTACTAACCATCGACGGGATTCGAACCCAAACCTTCATGCAAAGATACAATATCTTTCTACCATTATGGTAAATGATCACTTACCATTGTACTATTGTTTCAATATTGATCAGTCCTATCAAAGCTAAGATCATTTCCCTAATATAATATCATTTGATAACGATGCACCTTAGGATTCTTTAGATTTTGACCGAAAGTTACAGATAAATACAAAAAGGAAACGTAAATTGTCAACAAAGAATTAATGAACTTCTATTTTACTTATTAGAGTTTCATCCCTAGCCAACGATGTGCTTTGATCAAAGCTTTATAGTATTTCATGCTTTGATCAAGGTTATTTGACTTTTGTACACGTCACATTTTAGCATAAATATATTAACATGTTATTAATATATTTTTTAAGCATAAATTTAAATTACTTTTTTAGGGCTTTTAGTGCTCACATTCAATTGGTTTACTTTTTTTTTAGAGGTTTGGTTTAGCAAGATTATCTCTTAATTAATTTCAGTTTAAAAAATTCGTTTCCTTTTTAATTTTGCAAAATTTTCACAGTTTGTCGAAAAATGTACCGGTTATTTTTTTTTCTTCTAAAATGTACCTAATTTGTTTTATTAAAATGTACCTTTAAAAAAAAATGCACACATTTTTATTAGATGGCAAGAGAGGAACTTCAGTAAAAACCTAAAACGCATAGGGGGTGTTTGTTTGTCTTCCCTAATTCTCATTGGACATGATTGGACTAAGGGTTAGTCTAGTCATGTGTTTGTTACCCGCAAGCAGGATGACAATTCTAACCGTTAAACTCAATAACCGTGGATAACCGTCCGAATGTATTAGATTTAGGTATGAAAATTTGGGTATATTTGGGATATGGGAAAAAACCGTGAATTTTATTCGGTTATGGTTTTGGATATGATTATATAGGTCCCCAATCTGAACTGAATAATATTATTATACATAATTGTATTATAATATAATAGTATTAATATATATTCATTACTCACCGAATCCATTATCTTGAGAATACAAAAGTTGCATTGTATGAGTTGCATTTTGTGGGAAAATTCAAAAGTTTTGATATGAATCAAAATCAATGAGAATTCATGGTACTTATGGGAGATATCAAAGATCAGCCAATATTATCAATGTTTAGCTTTAATTTTATACTCCACAAGATCCATTCATTGAATCATTTTAGACATCAAATATTTTATGATGAAATTAATATTTATTAAATTATAATGCGTCAATTGAACGAATATGTTTTTTGTATTGACAAAGATAGATATAACTGTTAACCGATAGGAAATCCATTACCTGGTAGGTATGGTTATGGATAATACCCGATGGTTAATTTATGGTTATGCATATGATTACTTTCGTGATTATGGGGATGGATATAACATTTTCATCCCCAAACCGAACTTTCCATCCCTAAACCAAACTGTTGTCATCCCTAGCCATCAAATCCCTAAACCAAACTGTTGTCATCCCTAGCCATCAAAGATTAGGTTTGCTGACCCTAACTTTCACTCGCGTCGACTAAACATGGGACTAGCAGTTCTTAGCGACGTCCCCAAAAAAGCATGAAACTAGCTAAGACTAACCAATTTTCACATGAATACCAAATTGCAGCCGGGAGTGGGCAGGGGGTGGTGGGAATTATACCTGAATTGAGAACAAAAGGGGTCAGAGATGGTTGGAAAATGGCCTGGAATTCTCAACCTATTTGGGTGATCGAATTTGGATCCAGGGATGGTGAAAAGTTTGTTGGTGGTGTTAAACCTCGTCTAAGTCGACGAGGTTAAACATAGATATAATTAAAAAATCTCTCCCCCTCGTGTGAGAGGTCTTCTATCCCTGCTATGAGAGTCTCTTCTTGCCCGTATGTGAGCTTGGTTCTAATTTTCCGTTCCCCCTCTGCCGTCGGCCCTAGCTATGGCCAGGGTCGGTGGTCCTTCTTCCTTGCTTCCTTGCTTCCTTTTCTCTTTTTAATTTCTGTTTTTCCTGCTTCTTCCGCACCAATCTGCCCTTTCCTCCAACCCTCTGTGCTTTAAAAATCAAATTTTCAGCCATCACTTTCCATCTCCCTTTCCCGTCCTCTTTTTTTCTTTTCCCACCATTAATCTCCATGCTTTTCTTCCATCCTTTTGTTACCCTTCCCACTTGGTTCCAACAATCCTTGATTCCATGTTTTTTTTTCGGATATGCAACTTTGAACCATTAATGCTTTTTGACGTGGTTCTCCCGGGAAGTGCGTAGAGCTCCGACTTGGGTGTTCGCACCACCACCTCCCATGGATTTGTCTTCAGTGGCTTGGTTGCCTTCGACGACTTTGTTGCTGGTGGGTTATTTCTCACTAGTTTTCTTCGGTTTCTAGTTGTTGTCCCGCTCTTCATGGTGGTCTTTGGATGTTGTTGGAGTCGCCTTCTCCTTCACTCTTGCGGATTTGGTTGGCTGGATCAATGGCGTCAGGTTGGAATTTTGGTCTGTGGCGGTTTCTTGGCTGCGCGGCGGTGGCGGCTGTGGTTGCAGGAATGTAGAGTTTTCTTTTTGGTTTGTCTGTTTTCGGGCTCAAAACTGTTGTTTTCGGCATTGGTTTGGGGTCCCCTTTTTATTTGTGTTTATCTTGTAATTGGGCCTTCTTGTATATTTGGTCTTTGTACTTTGCTCGGCCTTGGCCCTCTAATACTATTTTCGGTTTACCAAAAAAAAAAAAAAAAAAAAAATGAAAAAAGGTCGACGATGTTTGGCCGAAAAACGCTTAGGGAAAAGAGGTTTCGCCGTGAGGGTTCTGTTCGAATAGCGCACAGCTAGGAGAGAGGGGAAGGAAAGAGGGAGATATAGAGAGGAATCAAGAGGGAGTTTACGGGAAAATTTTTAAGGAGTCCAGTTCAGTGAGGTTTGATATGGGGAAGAAGGGAGAAAAAGAAGGAGAGAGTGGGAAGGAGAAGTGAGAAAAGAGGGGATTAATAATAAAATCCTATCATACTTCTTAGTCTGATACTCTACTAAATATTTCACTAAGTTAATTCATCTTAGTCTATTATAAGTCAGTCTTACTTAGTTCCTGAAGCTAATCCAGTTCAAGATAGTCTGGTACAATAGTCACCCCCATAAGATTTTTGTCCGTAACAGTTGGGGGGCGATGGACCACAACTAAACCACTCAATTAGTACTTCTCTTTCAGACATTGAAAGTGATCATAAGCTTGTATCTCCGCTATTTGTTGATATTTTATTCAATGACGGAATCAAGCTTCATTTTTTAGAAAAATTTTATTCGGACCTAATATTTTTCTTTCTAAACCAACATATAATTTTTTTTTTGTTTGAAACCTTTGTTTTCCCCATATACTACAATGCCTTCGATTATCTCATTCCCGCTCCTCCATGAAAACACCCTCTCGAAATCATTTGTCATTCCTATTGAATGGTTTAAACTCATTGAGTTTCAACCTCAAATTGGTTTATCACAAAATGGTTGAATTTTTCTGAAAAGGAAGAACGAATAACTAGGATTATGCACACATACTCATTGAACTCATTTTTAATGATTGGGATTGAACAAATTGGCTTAACTAGATGATACCTCTTAATTGATTTATTATTATGGTACTTGGAGTATTGCATCTTTATTATGGTGGGATGAGATTTGGGTCTTTGATTGTGGGCGGTATGGGAGGTGCAAATGGCGTGGTTGGGTGGTTGGTGAGGAGGTGAAGAACATTGGATGTCTTTGGGTTTAGAGATGTAGGGGTGGATGTCGTAGGTGATGTTGGCGGGGTTTCTTTTTCGTTTTCTTCTTTTTCTTTCTAAACCCATTTTGCACCCACTTTTTCTCACTTTAAACACCCTTGTTAATTTTTAGTTTTTGAATTGAATAAATCACAATAGAGTCAGGAAACACGTGCATGTGGTTTAGTATCTTAGTGGATAGAGTATTGAGTTTCTACCCATGCTCTCGAGTTCGAAACTCCTCATTCCCTATATTATTGTAAAAATTTCAAACTCTCCCTCCCTTCCTCTAATAATGATAAATTGAAAAAAGAAAAGGAACCAAGTCCAAGAATATATAACCAAAGCAACAATTCAGGCCCAACAGGCTACAGGAAAAGAATGATAATCAAGTCCTTCTGGGGTAAAAATATAATACCAAAAGACTCTAAGGACCAAAATGCAAAATGCCTTGCGTAGTTACTAGTTAGAGAGCCATAGTTTCTGGCTTTTGAAACCCATAGTTTCAAGCGGTTAAGGTAAATGCTCTTCCCCTTCACCTTCCATTGCTTTTTCTCGATCAAGATCTTCGTTTTCTTCTTCGAATCATTAGCTGTTCTGGTATTTTTCTTCTTGTTTTTGCATATATATGCATTTGCATTTTCAACGGTCTGATTAGGTGTTATGTGATGGTAGAACATGAACAAAATCTCAATTGCATGTTGATCTTTTGGTATGGAGTTTGATTTTAAAGTGAAATTGATCAGATGGGTGTTGCTAAATTTTTTATTTTAGTAGAACCCATGTCTCGAAACTGATAAATTCATGCGGAAATGCAGTGATTTGGATAATGGTAATTTTCTTTGACGCATATTTGTCTTTAAGTTTCCGGAATTAGGAAGTGGTATCTAAACGTGTGAAAGCAAGTTATTTGATCATTGATTAGCCTTTAAGCTGCTTTTTGTGTGAAAAAGGAATGCAGCGTTTGGTATTTGGAAGCTAAGTTGGCGTTTTTGTGAGACTTGAGTTTGGGTCTTCTTTAAAGTTTAAAGGAATGCATTTTTAGGTCATAATACCGAACTTGCGTTTTTCCCGCCAAGAAAGATAAAATGTTCGGTATACGACATTTAATGTTTTTGCTGATTTGGATAAGGTTGATTTCTTTGATGCTCTTTGTCTCTGAGTTTATAGAGCTAAATAGAGGAATCGAAATGCCTTTAAGCTGCTTTTGGTGTGATAAAAGTATGCATTGTTAGGTATTTGGAAGCAAAATTGGTATTTGTAAGTTTAAATGAAACTTGCAATGCAATTTAGGTCATAATACCGAACTTGAGTTTTTCCTGCCAAGAAAGAACGAGAGAAAATGTTGAGCATACAACATTTAATTTGTTTGCCGATTTCACTTATTTCTTTATTTATAATGCAGTAATGCACTTATTAGCACCTTCTTGTATTAGATATGGTAGGTTTCTACTCTTGTGTAGATAATTACAAGGATGAATACTTGGTCAAACCACCTCTTGTAAGATATTACTTTGATATTGTGTTAGATGAACTCTTCCGACGGTTTTAACTGTGTGTACTACTTTGAAACCTATATCAAGAACGATGTAGTCTCTTGTGCGCACCATTGTGGTCTGTAGGAGAGAATTTCTGATCAAGAACATGCTTTGTTTGTCGTGCTCTGGAGATCTTATGTAAAATAAGCTTGTCTGCTTTAGTTTACCATTGTAAGTTTGCTTTCGTTAATCATCGAATTACTCTTTTGTTTCTAATTTTGACTGGCTTTTCATCACAAGGTCTCTTACTTTAGATGGTTCAGCCAACCATAGGTTCTGTAGTCAGTAATATGGGATGGGAACTACTGAATCTGAGTCGCCTCTTCATGATAAACAACTACCAGCTCCTGTAAAGAAGACCGTGTTAAGAGATCTGCAAAATGTGCCCAAGGATATAGGACACACTAGTTATGTCCCTAGAGTTTCGAGCACCAAGAGACCTTTACCTGAGCAGAAGATGAGCCCTCCTCAACACCAATCCCACGGTAGCAGTGCTGCAAATGCACAGCTTGTCTATGTTCGTAGAAAATCAGAAGCAGACGCAGTCAGAAATAACGCATGTGATAAAGCAACCATTAATGCCGAGTGTCAGGTGTCAAGGAAACTTAGTCACCACGAGGCAAGCACCCGACCCATATCCCAAGCAAAGGAAACAAAAGTTTTTTGTGTGCCGGCTTTTGCATCTTTTCCAGTGGCAGCTTCAACCATTCTGCCTGGAAAACCTTCAGTTCCGGTCCCACTTTGTAAGTCTGGTACTGGACTACCACCAGCAGGAGCCAATGGCCATCCCCATACTTCTGCTACATTGCCAAGGGGTCTAAAAAATCTGCACTGGGAAGAGCGATTCCATCAATTGCAGTTGCTGTTGAGGAAATTGGACCAATCAGAGCATGAGGATTATCTCCAGAGTACGCTCTTGAATTGAGAAAATCCACCTTAATATGTTTTGATTGAATTTCCTTAGATTATAACTGTACTGACTTCCCCTTTGGATTTTGATTTTATGCTAGTGCTACGGTCGCTGTCCTCTGTTGAACTGAGCAGACTTGCAGTTGAGTTGGAAAAGAGATCAATTCAGCTTTCACTGGAGGAAGGTATTATGATTCCATTTTTTTTTTTTTTTTCAGAGATCTGTTATAGTTAAAAATTTGCTAAGCAAATATCCCTTAATTGGAATTCAATAATGGAAATTCTTGTTTTATTGTCTTGTTACAAATATAATTATCTTGGTCTTTGTGTAACTCCGGATTGGGCAAGTTACCCATAATATATGTTAAGAAATCTTGACCTGCTTCAATGTAAGCATTGTCGTCCAAATACGTGGCTTCTATCTTTTTCAAAATCATTCATTAGTTTCTCATTTAAAAGAGTGCATTTTTGCTCACCACCCTCAAATAGTGGTAATGCTCACTACCCCTTATTACCATCGGATGAGTTTAAATCTGGAGATTTGTCTATCCACTACACAGATATTGAAATTTAAACTTATCCAATGGTGAGCATCACCATCACTTGAGAGTGGTGAACAAAATTATTCCCCATTTAAAACTCTGTGATCCATTTGATGTTGGGTCAGAGTTGAAAGAGCCCAAGTTCTTTTAATCTTCTATAAGTATCTGGTAATCATGCGTTTTCCGGTCGCCATAACTGTTGTAGCCGGATAGTGGCTACATATAAACTTTTCAAGCTTTCTGTTAATTGTTCCTATTATATTTCCACCGTCCATATCTGGAAAAATAGAAAACCTGTGCCTCTTACATTCCCTTTTGCATCTCCCATTATTGCAGCAAAAGAGTTGCAACGTGTTGGGCGTTTCAATGTTCTCGGGAAATCTGTGAAGCACTTTAATGTGCTCTCAACTCAGGAAGACCAATCCAAGAAGTGAAATGAAACCAAGAAGGAGCAAATTGTGCTAATCAGTAAATTGCAGCTGGATAAAAGTGTGCATACTAGTTTATTTTCCACCGGTTCCTACCTTTTCTGCAGTTGGGTCTCCTCCTGGTATTCACTGCAAGTTGTCTGTAAAATTTGGGTTGCCATATCAATATGTGCAGTATTTTTACGTCAGCGGTAGCCAAAGCTGCTGAAAGTGTTGAATTGGAACTGTTGAAAAATAAAATTAAAAGGTAAATTTGTCAACTGCATTCCCGATGCTTTATTTGTTCCTGCAGCTTCTAATTTTACACTTGCTTGTCCTCTTATGTTCATTGGGCTCAAAATGTGGTGGTTCACTTCGATCATAAGGATCAATTTCTAATCGCATAGCTTCATAATAATTTTGTAAAGCTTCTGCTTAATTTTCTTCGGATTGAGTTGACGTTTGACGTTTGTTACGGTCATCATTCGATTCAAAATTTTTTTGTTAAATCCAAGGTTTATGTGAACGTTTGGCCCAATTGTATGATCCTTAACAAATTAATGTGGGAAAAGCATAGCGACTGGTTTTTAAGTAGAAATGGTTTAAAAAAAAAATTCGAATTTGTGTTGCAATGCATCCTTAGAAGTCTCCTTTTTATTTAATTAATTTGAAGTCCGCCTTTCTTGTAAAGAGAAAGTAAAGATTTGCGTAATGAAATCTTGGGTTAGGCGGCTTGAGATTTCGTCATGCCGTTCATGTTATTGATACATGCTATATAAGACACTAATCATATTTGATGCTTTGATTCCAATACTAAAGGTATGTTTGTTAGCTAATGCCACTCTAGGCAGAATTCCCATTGTCGAAAGTACATGACAATTTGGCAACATCTGAGTTATCGAAGAGGATACATGATTAGGTAACCAACTCAAAATATATTTCATTTAACGAGTTTAATGGGGAAAATAAAAAATGAAAACTTGGTAATTGCTGAAGTGAAAAAAATGGGAAACTTATAAAGAAAGTAAGGAACGAAAATCAGATAGGTTATTTCCCTTAGTTGATCTAATAATATTTTTACGGAATGTGCTTGCATATTTGGGCTAAATACCCTAATCTGGATTCATTACTTTAAATTCATGGACTAATCTGTTAATTTGCCTGCGTATTCCAGTGTCCAAAGAAGACCTAACCAAAACAAAGCAATTTAACAATTGCTTCCAAACCAACTTAGCTATTGGAATGGGAACAGAAGAATTGATTCAATAACCCTAACGTCTGAATTTCTGATTTTTCAGACTCGATTTTCCTGTATAATATGGCACAGCTTGTAGCTACAAATCGATCGGGCCGGTCGCCGCTCACGCCATATTTTGGCTAATGGCTTGTAACTCAATCCCAGAGACTAAACAAATACCAAACCAAACTAGCAAGAAGGTGCAACTTGAGTTCATACGTTGGCAGATGAACAACAAATTAATGTGCTACATGCATTAAGACAAACATCTAACAAACCCAACTCAGCTAATTTGTAATTTCTTAGCTAAGAAATTTAATTGTAATGAGAAATTTGTCTAATACACGATATATTTATATATATTCTCCCAATTGAGGAGCCAATAACAAGTATTTTAACTAAATACACATATATTTCCATGTCAAATATCAATTGTTACAAAATATACCAATCACCTATTTAAGTTCCAGAATACACACACTATTTTATATATATATATATATATATATATATATATATTCAGTAATTCAGATTCCTTCAAAGACCCAACCTTAAATCCAAAGTGAGTCCAGAAGAAGAGTAGTGCTGATGATCATCTTCAGTAGTGTGAGAAGCAGAAGCAGCAGCAGCAGCAGCAGCACACAAATTCAAGTCCAACCCCCCACCACCACCAGAATTTTGACCTAATAATAATCCTTTTGAAGTTTCACACGGATGCTGCAGGTTGAACCCGAACCCTAGCTCAAACCCTAACCCTAATTGCGTCTCATCCCCTTTGTCCCAGTGACACCTCATGTGCCCTCCCAATGCCTGCCCACTTGAAAAGACCCTCCAGCAAACACTGCACTTGTGCCCTAATGATGATCCCAAGTCCATGTGATCCTCATCCATCACATCCTCATCGCCATCACCATCATCATCACCACCATCTCCATTATGGTGATGATGATCCTGATCAACCTCCCCATCGCTTCTCGTAATTGCAAAACAGCCCTTCACATTCTTGTGGCTTGCCCTGTGGCCCCCTAACGCCTGGTGGGATCCAAACACTTTCTTACAACTCGAGCACTCAAACCTACCACTGTTGTTACTATTACAACCATCAAACCCCTCTAGTGCACCTTGGAGATTACTAGTATTACTCACACTCTGAGTAGCGGCAGTACTAATGATGATCTCATTACTTGTCCCAGAAGTAATCCCACTGGAAAGCATTAGCAAACTCGAGGCCGCCTCGTGGTCCTCTTCACCCATTGCCAATCTCAACTCGCTCAGCGGTATGTTGGACGACACGGGCTGCCGCAGATTCGGTGGCGGTTCAATGCCCCGCCACTGGCGTTCAGGGTGGCACCGCATGTGCCCGAACAAAGCCTTCCATGACCAGAACGTCTTGCCGCACTCAGTGCAGGGTTTCGTGATCTTCGGGGCAGACGGGTCGGGCTTTTTTGCATACTTTGGCCTCGAAACCTTGTTCAGAGCAGTCGGGTTGTCGAGCCTGATCAGCTTGGAGCGTTTCTTCCTGGGATTTTGGTGGGTTCTATCGTTTGCAGTGAAACAAGTGGAAGAAGAAGAAGCGGCGTAGGCGGTGGCAGGGGCGGTGGGAACGACGGCGTCCTGGTGGGTTGGTGGAGATATGGGAAATCGGAAATCAAGGTCGGGAGTGTTGTTCATTGAGGAATGCTTTGTTCTTGTTGTGATGGGTGGATTTGGTGGAAGAAGAGACAAGAAAATAGGAGAAGAGGAAAAAAGTTCGACAGTTAGAGTGGGTTCAGATTTTGTAGGGCAACAAAGGGCGGTTACTTTGGACTCATCTCTGAATTGGCAGTTATAGTGAGTTATTGTGGTTCCTATCCGTACAGTTCAAACCCCACTATTCCACAATATCTTTTATTTAATTAAAATTTTTAATTTGTTTTATTTTCTTCCACATTGCGTGTGCATGAAGGTATCCCACTATCCCCGCATTGCGTGTGCATGAAGGTATTAAGATCTTATATAGAGTTTTTGTTGCCATTTTTTTTTTTTAGTTTTTGGTTGGGATTTTGGCTTTGTTTCCTAATTTTCCTAGCTACAATGTTTAGCTATTAGAAATGGGTTGACCCACCTTGATTCGGGATGTCCACTAGGACTTCGAATCGAGCTGTGCTGGCTGACACCTGGAAGGTGACGAAGTCATAAAGTGTAGTGATGTGGAAAATGAGAATAAATTTAAACCTAAAAGTGCTTAAATAAAAGAGTACGCTAGTGAGCGGGAATGAACCCATTTCACAAGTGATGTCAGAGCATAAGTAAAGTACAGTGGACTGGATAAGGATCATACCCTCAGAGGTAGCCACCCATACTGAGATTCACCAAGAATCCTTGTCGATACAAACGTTTAGTAGCTAAAACTTGGAGGGGTGCAAAAATAAGGGTGAGTGGGCCTGAA
Source organism: Pyrus communis (assembly GCF_041283825.1). Taxonomy (NCBI): domain Eukaryota; kingdom Viridiplantae; phylum Streptophyta; class Magnoliopsida; order Rosales; family Rosaceae; genus Pyrus; species Pyrus communis. The sequence goes on from NC_142574.1 coordinate 19,012,071, forward strand.
AATAAAGTTTTAATAAAAACCTTTTGAAAACGTTATAACCTCTCATTGTAAAACCCGTATAGTTTCCAAAAAATAATATTACACATATACATACGAAAACCAATGCACAAGGCCAGTAAAAACTGAAGTATGCCATGCCATAACGTTTCCGCACTAAAAGATGTAAGTCAAGTGAAATCAATATAAAATAATATGCCAGTCGAAGTCACCTAATGTGACATGTACGACTGGACCTATAGCTCATCAATATATACTAGCACACGAGTTGGAACCACCTATTGTGGTCTATACGACAGGGTTGGGTGTAAATATGTACGCTCAAGTGCTACGATCACGTGAAGGCTGTGCAAATAATCGTAGATCACCCACAAGTCGAAACCACCTATTGTGGTCTGTACGATAAGGCTGGCACCAAACTTGGATCCAAAGTGAGCGTGCAGTGGGGGAGGTGAACATCACGTGAAGGATTGTGCCCTGGCCTCTGGCGGGAGCATTAACATCGGGGTGCAGCAATGATGAGCTCTAAATGCATTTATGCACACCAATATGATGCAACCAAATTCAATCACATAATACTCACCTGAAGCTTACCTGAGCCTCCGCAGCATATTCAATATAAATATAATTCATACTAATGCAACATTTAAAGAATCACACATTTTAGACATGGCATAAAATGCATGAATCAATTCAAGAGCATTTGTGGAAACTATCATTCACACACACACACACACACACACACACACACACACACACACACACACACACACACTATAAAAAGGAAAAGACCCACTCACCTGGAGTCCGCGCTACAACTCCCTAGCACGAATATCGAGGTGTCATGAATGATTGGCTCCTAGAACAATTATCAAATCACATCCCAAAATTCTTATCGATAGAACACGTAACTTACATAAAACATATCCCCAAGGACGTTCTAGAATGTTTTGTAACCCATTGACCAAAAGTCAACCGTCGGTCAAAGGTTAACGGTAGGGTCCATAACCCTACATAACTCGATCCAAAAGATCCACATCTCAGATTTCCAATCCGTACTTCTAAATATCCACATTATGCTTCTAGAATAACATATTAAAATCTTACCACGATCCGATGGTCGGATCTCCGCCAATTGCCAAAATTAAGTGATGGCCGATGTTTTATTTTACGAACTTACAAATCCAATTCGGGAAGATCCGTATGTCGGATTCCTGATCCATAAGTTCCTATGGTCCTCAAATATTATGTACTATAATGTATTAAAGTTTAGTGACAATCCAACGGTCGGATTGTCGATTACTATACTATTTAAGTGGCGGATCTTAATGGAACTAAGTTCAAATGATAGAATTTCATCAATTGGACTTCACATATGGAATTGGAGTATCAAATTTAGCCTAGGAAGGTCAGGGGACGCCTCGGCCCATGAGCTGCTGCAGGTGGCGGTCGGCCACCCCGACTCACCGAAAAATCCAACTATTTCCAAAATTTACAAGAATGAAGATCTCAATGAGTAGAGCAAGTTTTATACATGTTGCCAAGTCTAGTTTGGCTAGGAAAGGCTCCAATTCATCTCCAACCCGCCAGAACCCTAAGAATGGGTGGCTTCAATCAGTCACTTTCGGTGCTTCGTCGTCCCTATAGTTGTTTAGGCTTTGTTACAGGCCTCAAGGGAAGCCTAATGGTGGTGGAGATGCATGTAGTTAGCTTCAGATTTAGGTGATTCGAACATACAGCTGCTGCAACCCATCGTGCGAGTTCTCCTATTTTCAAGGCCAAATCCCTTGGTTTTTGGGGTGTAATAGGAAGCGGGAAGATCATGGATGGTTTTCCAAGTGATGGTTTGATGTAATTTGCCGGAAAAATGGGCGGAAAGCCGTCTGAAGAGTAAGGAGCCGATCGGGTCAAGTCAAAAGGGTGCGGGTCAAGAATCCCTTGTTTCCCCTTTCTCTCCTTGCTTCCTTCATCTCCTCCGTCCATCTCACTTCCCTTCTCTATCTTAGCCACACACATGGCTCATCCCATTACTTCAGATTTTCTGGAGCCTTCCAATTAAATGGTAAATTATCTATTTTGCCCTCCACTTCACTCATTAATAACTCCTTCATTATAACTTTATTTCACAAATGATTTACGCCTGCGCGTTCGTGAGGTCCCTCAAAAAATTACATTTTGCCCCCTAAGGCATTTCCATCAATTCCCTCAATTAAAATAAATAAAAACGTAAATTTAGGGACGGGTTGTCACATGGGCATCAGAAGTAAAAAATATATATATTATTTGTCCAATTTTTGACTTCATGTTTGTAAAAACACATGAAAGAAAAACGTGAATCTCACTTTAAAATCAATATTCCAACTTCTCAAACCAAAAATTGGATCAACTTGGAGACTGAGTTGTTATGGTTAGTATTTCTTACTTTTCCTATTCATAATTCCAATTCTTTACTACTTTTACAATTCTTAATAAGTAAACATGTCATAGATGAGGAAATTATTTAGTTAGACTCCCTGACCACGTGTCTTATCTGACAACCGAGATGCATCCACTTTGTCATTCACCTTTCATTTAGATTTTCGTCAACAGACACTAGGGAAATGGCACATGCGATGCAACGTGGTGGAAGTTAAAGAAGGATTTATTAGCAAAAATTGAAATTTACGAGTGTGGGAGAGGAAAAAAAGCATAGTTAGAAAAACCGTAGACCCAACACAATTGAAAGGCGAGCGATTTTGTATTATACTTTGATTTTTGAAGTGTTTCACTAGTATTTCATACCTATACATTGCTAAAAATACAGATCTGTTCAAAGAACTAAAGGAAAACAGGAAGAATGGGAGTAGTAAAAAAGTATCAAATACGAAACCAAGTAGTATGTAAGGGCCAACGGAGACGTAATAACGGAGTAGATGCCAGTCTGACGTTTTCAATGGGCTTACGGAGGTCTCAGAATCGAGTAGAGGCAAGTTTGCGACTTAGCAGTATGTCTACGAATGACGAATCACACTTCTTGTCCCATGCACCCTCAGCTGGTCTGGAGGTAAAAACTGTGGTTCTAGCTTCCTTCAACTTTGCTATGTGATCAATGCTATTGATATGCGACCAAAACATAGGACCAGAAGCCGAATCAAGTTGACCCGAAGCACATGAGAAAGACAATCCTGAAAAAGAAAGATTGGCTGAGCTTTTGTGATAGAAATAAAGGAACTATAGCAGGTAGCTGAAAGGTTAGAACAAGAGACCACAAAAGGTTGGATCTTTGCAAGAAGATGATAAGAATTCACCTAGTCAGTTAATTTCTAGTAAAAAACAATGCAAAACTATGTTACAGAAACTGTTTTGTGGTGAAAGAGAACTCTTGAAAAGAAATCAAGCGACCAGTCTAACATGAAGTGAGCTGCATGAGATCTTACATACCATGAACATTTTCTTTTGTGTATTTTAGCAGCTCATACAAAGGAAACTAAGGAAGCATCGACACCGTAGTCATATATGCCTTAAATATACACAATGAATAAGGGAAATCTAATTTATGGACAGGATGTTAATCGATTTATAGTTAGTCCATTCAATATCCTAGGAAGGATTTCGGTACAAGTGTGCTGTAAGATTTCTAAAATCAGTCAAAGTCTGTTATTCAATTGAGCTGAGCGAGCATTAAAAGTCAGCAAACTTTGACTCTGCGAATCCTGCTTGCGATTTTAACAGGAATTACTTCTGGGATCATATTGATATAAACCTGTCCCTTGTATGGAATTTATTAAAAAAAAAAAAAAAGAAGAAGAAGAAGAAGAAAAGGAGAGTCAATAGCAGAAAACCAGTTATACCTGAGATCTTAAAGGTCGATTTCTTTCTTGGCTTTTTTTGTAAGGTTCCATTACGTCGCCAACCAACTCCAAGTTTTTTAGGGAAATCATTTCCTCTCAATAATCGATAAATTCATTTGTGTGGGGCTGCAAATTAATTAGACTCTCTCGACCCCAGCCTTTCTGTACCCGCTTGAGGGTTTTCAATGCTATTCCACTGCCATCATCTCTGAAAAGAAGAAAGGTAAGTTACCAAGGAAATATCAAATCAAAAGTAAATAAGTAAAGAAACTGAGATGTCCCATGCATACACACAAAGCAATTCCAGAAGGTGATTAATCCAAAACGGAAGTTAAGAAGAAAAGAATCATGTATAGCTATTAATCAACCATACCTGTGCACTATGGTCTGCCAATCACTTCTGCAGGTGTTATTTGGTTTTCGACCACTTGTTTCCCTCTCATTTCGGTAAACCTTATCTGTTACCCTACCCTCTGTTTCCATTTCCATCATTCTCTCTGCAAGTTCATCCGCCCCGTGCTTATTTCCCCTTTTACCTAAGCCATCAATTACAGGCAGGAATGATGCTGTATCAAATCCATATCCTTTATTCTTCATCGTGATAAGAATGCTGCTAGCATCCTCTAACTTTTCATCCTTGCAAAGTCTGTCAATGAGATCTTTGTAGTTAAAATTTCCAAGATAAAAACACCTGTCTAATGCAACTTCAAATAGCTCTTTAGCATTCCATATTTCCCCTCCAGCGAGCAACTGATTGAACATCAAACCATACAAAGCTTCCTTGTGGCCACATACACTTAAAGCAATGTCGAATACCTCATGCGCGGCTCCAAAATCACATCCCTTGCAGAAAGCTTCAATCAATATTCTGAAGGTAGATATGTTCGGGGATATGCCCTTCTGCAGCATTTCATCTAAAAGAGATGTGGCATCTCTGACTCTCTCTCCTTCACAGAGACTTTTCATCATATTATTATAAGTGCGCACATCAGGGGGGACTCCTCTTTCTCTCATCTCATCCATCAGTCCATATATTTCAAATATTTGCTTTTTACTCCCTAATCCTAGGATTAGTGAATTATAAGTTTGAATGCTCTTGTTGCAACCTTTCTTCTCCATGTCCTTCAACACCCGGAATGCAGATGATATCTTTCCTTGCTCACAAAAACTACGTATAAACATATCATAAATCACTGAATCAGGGGGCAAATTTTTCCCCAACATCTCCATGAACTTCTTCTTCGCTTCATCAAGCCTCCCAGCCTTGCATAACCCACCAATTATGGTTGAATACGTGATCAAATCAGGGCTGCATTTCTTCCCATTGTTACTATCATCAACCAGGCCAATAAAGGAGTTCCCTAAGTTTCCAAGAGCCGCACTTCCATGACTCCACATCCCGCTTACAATTTCAATTGCTTTGTCCAATTTCCCATCATTGCATAGACCATCAATCACAATATTGCAGGTCACAGTATCTAAGCCATAACCTCTCTCATTCATCTTTTTCAGAAGCTCCTCTGCTTCTGATGTCCTTCCCTCCTTCCATAGGCTATGCAGTAAAGTGTTGCAAGTATGAGTATTTGGGAAGCAGTTATTCGTTATCATCTCATGCAGGATATTGTTGGCCTCAAATACCTTACCCTTGCTGCAGAAACCATGAAGTAAAGTACTGTAGGTCACCGTATCAGGGGAAATATTGTTTCTTTCCATTAGACTCATCACCGTTCTTGCATCACGGAGCATCCCACTTTTGCATAACCCATTTATCACAATGTTGTATGAGTAAATACTGGGTTCTATTCCTTTATCTACCATCTCTTGAAGAACCAATCGTGCCTCTAAGAGCTTCCCTTTCCTGACCAGACCCAACAACCATATGTTATAACTCTCTAAATTAATAAAATCACCAGCCTTTTCCATAGATTTGAGCAATGCCTCTGCTTCCTCTAGCATCCCTTCCTTGCAAAATCCTTGCAACATCAAATTATATGTTACAACATTAGGTTGAGGCAGCCCCAACCCTTGATCATCTACACGCATATCTCTAAATATTCTAGAAGCTTCAAGGATTTTCCCTGCACTGCAGAGAGCTGAAATCCTAGAATTGAAAGTAACAGCATCTGGAAACAATCCATCCTCTCTCATCCTCTCTACCAACTTCTCGGCCTCATCAGTCCTTCCTTGTTTACAGAAGCTAGAAATCAAAGTATTATACACAACCTTATTCGGCATAACATTACAACTCCTCACCTCATCCAAAACCTCCAAACCTCTGCCAGCAAGCCCAGCTCGACAATACCCAAGAACCAAAATCCCAACACTGTACTCATTCGGTTGACAACCCTTGTCACGCATTTTATCAAACACCTCGCGGGCATCATCCAAACGATCCGATTGACACAAGGCCCAAATCAAAAGGTTAAAAGTATAAGTTTCGGGCTTAATCCCGGAGAAGATCATATCCTTATACAGCCACAAGACGAAATCTACATTGTTCTCCCTGAGAGAGGACTCGAGAAGCAAATTATACAAATACACAGAGGGGGGCTTATCAGGGAAGCGGCTGCGGAGGGATTTGAAATGGGCAACGGCTTTATCGGGGAGATTTGACTTGGCCAAGATCCGCACGAGCGAAACGAGGCAAGGGCGAAGGGTTTCGAGGGATTGAGAGAGGAGGAGGAGCTGGTGAAGGCTGTCGATTTCGCGGTGCATTTTGGAGTCGATGAGGATACGGGCAATGACGCGGATGGAGCGGAGGGGGAGATCGGAGGAGGATGAGGAGGAGGTGGGGGAGGAGATGATGCGCTTGAAGAGGTGCCATGCGAGCTTGGGATTGTTGGTGTTGTTGAACAAAGCTTTGGAGAGTGAGGTGGTTGGGTCCATGTTTTGGCGGGAGACGAATGACGAGCTGCGAACTCAAGGAACTAACTTTTAACACTAAATTGTAGCAATAATATCTTAATTTTAACTCAATTGAAGTAATTGTCCATTAACTAAAAGTTCATTACCATCGGTTTTTCAACTCATCAAAATATGCAGCTATGATCTTTCAAATAAAAATTCATTACCATTGGTTCCTCAACTTTAATCTAACTAGAGAAATAATCTCTTAGCTTTAACTCAATTGGAGCAATGGTCCCTTAACTTTAACTCAATTGTAGCAATGGTCCTTCCAACATAACTCGTTTTGACAAAATTCTAACGAAGTTAATGAAAATGACCATAGTTACACGTTTTGATGAGTTGAGGGACACCCCCCCCCCCGAATTGTAGCAATGATCCTATCAACATAACTTATTTTGACAAAATTGTAACGAAGTTGACGAAAAAACCATAGCTACACATTTTGATGAGTTGAGAGACCAATGGTAATGAATTTTTAGTTGAATAACCATTTCTCCAATTTGATTAAAGTTGAAAGATTATTACTACAATTTACTCAACTTTTAAATATTTTTTCTTCCTTTTTTTACTATAAGGATAATACGTCGCACGACATGGTAATTCATGTGTACAATCACATGATTAACATTGTACTTATAAAATGTTACTAAAAACGTTAACTTCTTTTTATTCTTTTAATAAATAGTATGAATTATCGTGTATCAATCAACTTGTGAGTAGAAATGAACATAATGCGATATACATAGGTCGATCAAACGGCCACTTATGCCACTTTATACCTACTTTTATTTACCAATTGAAATAATGTCCGTTGTGCTCAAGGCTTTGGACCTGCTTCACTTCCTCTTATTGTCAAGCCCAACCTGTTTAATTTTGTCTCACTTGGGCCCTGCCGACATGGTGCAGCAACTTAGCTAGCTTGAGGGCCGACAATACAACGTCGATAATGGCATCGCCAATGACACAGACACCCACACGAGAAAAACTTACATGCACCACACAAGTTGCATATTGGCAAGTTTTTCTCTACCCGTATATTTCTGATTATGAAAATTATAGAAGATCACAGAAGGTGTACGATTTCTTAACAAGATTTTGTGGTTTTTATACCTTTTACGTAATCTGTCACATGTATCATTACAACATAACTGTTATCTTTGAAGGGTCACTTTTTACTACATTCCCACCAGCAAATGGGAGAAGCCGGGAGCGTTGTGCAAGTACGAGCACATATAGTTTGACAACAAAAGTAGAACCTCGGCCCGGAAAAGGAGAGCCATACTTCCACTAGTATTTCAACTCAAGACCGGTGAAGATTCAACTTCTTGCATATCAATACTTGCGTGCCTATTCGGTGGACCAAACAAGCTCAATACCACCTGCAAAACCACAAAAAGCAAGCTCATGTACTTGTTCGTTCAATCAGTTTTATCAGCGAAATATGTGTTTCCGTGATGAATAACAAATCTGTTGAAGGGACTTGCAGGAGTTCAACCAACAAAGAAAGTGTTTCAGTGGTGCAAATATCGCCAGCAGAGCCATCTTATAAGGGGATCAGAGTGGAAACAGTGCCGAGAAGGAACTCCAACAAACTTACCGGCAAAAAGACGAGCCCATGCAAGAAACCAATAAGAACCAATGCCAGGTACATTCGAAAATAGTAAACCTGCAAAATTCATAAAGCTACTTAGACATCCAGCATTGCGAGAAGAATTTAAAAAGCTGAGAGGGAGAGATCAAACACCACAAAAATTTCTGATCTTGAGAAGGCTAGGACAATTACTCCAACCAGCTTTGTAAGTGTAATCCCACTGCCATAAAAAATGCAAACAATCAAAACTCTACAAGGTATATACGTTGTCATATTTGTGGACAAAAGCACTGCCCTGTGTAGATTATAAATTAGACACCATAGTAACAAACTTAGAACGCTGATATATATATATATATATATATATATAAAGCAGTATGAAATTGAGATCTGTAGAAAGTCATGGGCCTGATGGCGAACAAAGTTCCTGAAGTGAGCAAGGCCATTTAATAACTTATCATATTTGTCCCAGTGAGTCTAAGACAATTCTCATTGCAAGAAGATTTCAGCTCAATCATGGAAATCCACTGAGTGCCACAGATGTCACCAACCCTAAATGCTTAACAAGAGAATATTACAGTTTACCTGAACACAGAAGGTCCCACTCTACTTAGAGCTTTCGTTGCTCGTTGGCTCCTGTTGCCATGACTCACCTGTACAGGTATGCAAGATTGGTAATATAGTAGCAATATATAACCCAATCAAAGGCGGTTGTCCATTGAGGAGAGATCTCAATGGAAGCCAATAGAATTAGTAAAAGTTAATTACGCTGTTTATGGTGTGTAATGTGATCATGTGAGAGAGAGACAGAGAGAGAGACATACTAACCAAGTAAGCATGCATTATATGGACACAGAACTCAACAGCAATTCCGATTGACATTATAAGATTTACAACAGAGACTGCGTTTAGTTGGATATTGAAAATGGCCATTACACCCTGAAAGTTCAGTGAAGTTTGTCAGTTCTAATATGGGCAGAAGTTAAAGGAATGAAAAGTAAAGCTGACATGAAGGACAAATAAATACAAGGGCGCATAATCGGGAAAATATAGTTGCAAAATTAAAAGCATTACTAATGACAGGTAAACATACCATGAGGTCCACAACAATCATTGCCAGTACAAGTAAAATGATAGCAGAGCTCCATACACTGTAATCAAACAGATGAAAAAGAAAAATGATAATTGCAAGTTAAAGTGATGGAGAAACACAGCTTTCTGGCCTCAAGAAAGAAGACAAACCTGGATGTCATGAGCAGACAAACGATGAAGATTGCACCTGTTATGTTATGTTATGTCATCATACGAGATAATATTTTGGTAACTGCTTTAGGGGAAAATAAATTTTTAAATTGCAGATCCAGATCGAATGATAATGAAATCTCTGCAGAGTAAAGCACAACTAAATAGCAGTTCTTCAGTCATCCTAAAAACTCATATGTAGTGGACAGATACAGATTCCGCAGTACCATTAAAGATTTCTTTCAGGGACTAGAATATGTAATCTCTATCAGCAGAAATATATTATGAAGAGCACACATGCAATGATAGTCAGGGTTAATAGCAACTTAGAAAACCAAGGGACGTGCAAACACATATTGTAGAAAGACAAAGAATACATCGTGCATAACTGTATAGTAATAGAGTTAGAAACACTAACCGAGTGCAATAGCAATGTTGATCAAAGCTACTCTCCATATATCCAGATATTGCTCAAAGAAGATATAGAACACCGAGTACGGAAAGATATCCATCTGCAGAAAATAAACACCGTAAACTTAACAGAGATCCACATCCACCTGAGAAAGTAATGTGGGCAGAGAAATGTTGAAGATGCAGAAAAAGAGAAGTTGAAAGGACAAGAATTGTCAGTTTTTCTCCTCTCCACTATTTTCAAGTTCAAGGCATTTGGGAACGCAATCAACATTGTTTAAGTAGGAAATGCCAGTGGGATACAAATCATTAGGTTCAGTTATGCTTCCTAAGTAATACTTAAGCCAGAAGACTCAAAACACAATCAACAAGAAGTTGACACTACCACTCTCATCGAGAAGGTTTCAATTAATGAAACTTTAATGAAAAACTTTCAGCATTATTTCATCCCAAAAAGAAACAAACAACATTACTTAGAATATTAAATACCCAATTGATAAACATGCGATGTCATTTCCTGCATAGAAAGTTGTGTTCTTGATGTGGTAATCAAATAATAGATGGACCTCTGGGCATAACTTCTACATGTTAGGGTTTTGAGAAATGAGAACTCTTTAGACATCCAACATTATCACATTCTGGCATACAGAAGTGGCTTTTAATTTCAGTTCCACTATGACGATATGTGTTTCATGAATTTAATATTCCTGCAGTTTCACCATATCAAGTTAAACGTTCAGGCATTAGGAACAAAACACCACTAATCCCGAAATGAATATATACATAAAGCAAATTGAAAAAGTGGAAAGCATAGCATCTTATTCCAAATATGTGAAGAAAATTTTCCAAAGCTTATTCATGGAACTATGCTGCTTGGTTATACCTTTAAAGAATCAGACATTCTTGAGCTGAACTCCCGCGCAGCTCGTATTGAATTGACATAATCACCCTGAAAACAATGAAAGATCAAACAACAGAAGGGTGTCCAATACAAGCTATGCCGAAATCATAAAAGTATAATTCTAGACTCAGTTTACTCAAGATACAACCATACTTGTGCGTTAAGTGGTGTGTGATAGGTACGGAACTCAGATGCACTTATAACACCACTCCCATAACCTGAAAAAGGGAGCACAAATGTTCCTGAAATTAGACTGACTACAGATTCAATTAAAATATTTTGGCTTCATGGAAGGTTATAATCACAGAACTTGAGAGAGAGAGCTGATCTTTCACACCTTTTAGATCCACACTATTAGTGTAAGCACCATGGCCCCCTTTTGCACAATCAGCAGAAGGCAGTGCATTTAGGAACCATGGAAGCTTCTCTCTAAACTGTGCTGTAGATGGACGATCATTGACCAAATCTGAGTGCCGAAAGCACTGGAAAAAATTTAAAACATTAATTCTTGACCCTGGTCGTTTCTAAGGTTAATCTCAACTGTATAGGTAAGAAGAGCCTTACTGTTGTACAATCTTTGCAAACTCCACCAAGGCCACAAGGACCTTCATCAGGTGAACAACAAGGTGGCTGGAGACAAATGCATCTGCTTCAGTATATCATTCTTAAATAAACAGAAATAAATGGGACGAGAACACCACCAAAGTTGAATCCTTACAGTCTACTGGTCAATGAATGCACCAAATATATCACTAATGTGCAATAATGCAATCATCACAGCTATCTTACAAATGAACAACAAATTAGCAAACCTAACTGAGTCACAAAAGTAAAACTGTTGCCTAAAATAAATGAAAGAAAGATCGAAAGATACAGATTGGAGACATTATCAACATATCTATGTCTTTTAAATGTAAAGAAAAAAAATATCTAAATGAATGATAGTAGGAAGGAGCACTCAAGTCCCAGAAACGAAAACAACAGATTCCTTTTCAAGTAAGGCATGTAAAATGAGCACCAACCTGATCATCAGGGGGACAATAAGAACCATTTAAATACTTCCGACAGCAACCAAAAGCCTCAGGTGAAATCCATACAAGAAAATCATCAAGCCAAGAGGCAGCTGGCTTAGCAATGTAGCTTGATTCCGGTGTTGAAGATGCTCTGGATATCTGCAGCATTACAGAAGAAGAAATTAAAGAAAGGAAAATAAAGTGTGCGTACACACAGAGAAAACGCTTCACAGTTGTCACAGTTCAGAGCACCAACACAAAGACATAAAATGACAGGATGGTCAAATAGAAAATAAAGCAATAAACACAAGGAATAAATAATCAGAAGAATGCAGCAACCAAAAATTACATTGTGATTCTAAAACAGGACAATTCAATAGTAGAGAGAAACATGCATTAGAAGTAGCTTTTGTTGGATGCATCCAGCAAAACCCACTTTTACTTTTTGAGAAATACTACTCAACCATTGTTGTACATGTACCTCATTTAAAAGGGAGTTGGAATCACATTTACTGATGGAGCATAACTGGTTTGTATGTCTTGATTCCGAACTGAGACAACCAGACAACACTCAACTGTTAATCATTGTTCTGAAAGTAATTTCTTATTAGTTATTACTTTAGATTATGGTGAAGCAAACCCTTTGACATGGAACAGGGGACTATACTAGAGAGACATATTGATATACAGCAGCCATAAAAAGACAAATAATAGTGGGCATCATGATAAGTTCATCTCAGTATCTATCTCAAGTTAGCAAACGATTGTCTGCAATGGCTCCATCATCACCATATAAGAGGCAGCGAAATCAGCCCCATCATTACTAACCCAAAAAATTTTAAAAATTTTACAAAAGGTAACAATAGATCTTATGTGACAACCCACAACTCCAATAATATAGCGATGTCCCCTCATCTTATACATGTGATAAGTCTATAATAGACAATGGACATTAAAAATGGATTAAAGCCATCAATGAGGTACTTACCTAATGGAGCGTAAAATGTACTCTACTTCTAAACAAAGGCATCCACAAAAAAAATTCATATTTCATCTGATGCAGACTATTAAACATCCACAATTTTCCCTTCATAACAGCATTATTCTATTTCCTTTTTTTATATCTTATTTCAACCACTGCATGCTATCTTCAAGCACTGCATGCAATTATCTTCAAGCTTGGAAATAAAAACCAAGAGCACAGAACCTGAACATTGAAGTAGAAGAGAGATCACAGAGATACCTGTAGTTGTAATCCTTGACAACAAAATATAACGGTGGTCCAATCCTAAGATGCTCTGAAATGTTATTGAAGTACCCCTGATACACAAAATATTCAAATGAAAAAAAAGAACAGGTCAGAACTTTAGGGAAAGAAGATTCCACAAAACTATGGGGCACCTGAAGGTAAGAATCCCGGGGAAGGGCAATCTTCTGTTCCAAACCAGGTTCAATACTAGTACATAATGTCTGTAAGGATCAAAATCATGTAAAAGGTTTCTGTTAGATACTCAAAAGATAAAATAAAAAGAAACATAAAATCATGTGTAAAAAGATCATAAGCAACTTACAATGCTTGCCAAGGTGAAAGCAAGAAAGACAGCAACAACAACCATTTTAATCACCCAATATCCAAGAATGCGTGCATGTACTTCCTACAATAAAGCCATGACCAAACTTATTTTTACTTTTGAATTAAACGAAGGAGAAGATATCTGGTCACTTAGTTTACTTCTGTCCAAGAAATAGAACAAAATAGTGATTTTTATTTTTCATGTAATACACAATAAAAACCCTGGGCTCTGATAGATTCCTAAAGATGAAGATGTCTAGTAGCCCAACATGCCCATAAGAAAAGGCAGAAACAAAGAACAAAAAAGAAACAAAAGTTACCTTCATATAGCGGGTCAGCAATCCAGCTCTTCTATGATATATTCCTACATGATTAAAATAGAAAAAATTTCAAATCAACGCTATACTACTAGAAACGCAAAGAAACCTCAACTCAAGACACTAGGTCAGCCCACCTGTATTATAATTAATTTCATTTCCATAAGACAATAAAATTACACAACTGAAAGAGACAACAAAATATAAACAAAAATCAAACACTGAAACAAAAGTGCCCCTAGAAAGGAAGAGCTATGGAGAGACTTGTATACCTTCACTAGTTCCCTCAGAAGATGGAGCGACTTGTATGCATGGAAAACAATCAACCCTGTTGTCCTCAGCTCTCAAAAAGTCAAAATATATCAGCGCAACAAATGCAGTAACTTGCAGGAAGAAGTCCAGTAGAACAGCAAGAGCTACAAAAGAAATAGTAAATATACAATCAATGCACTAGTGAAACCACGATTCCAATGTAATTGAATTAGGATAAGAGGAGAATAACTTTACCAGCAAACATGGAGAAGACACGACAAGCTGGCATAGGAATGAAACTTCCAACTGCAAATGCCAGAATCTCAGATAAACTAGCCAGCGTTATGGATGGGCCAACTTCAGCAAGTGCATTGCTTATTCGTATTTCTAAAGGTAAGTCCAGTGGTTGCCGTTTCACCGCATGTACCAGTATACACATGTTATCTACACCAACCTGATTACAGGATTACAGGAACCAGAAGGGAATACCATTTGAAATATCATTCCATACAAAGAAAACACATAAGATAGGTAATGCCAAGGGAGGAGGCAAAAATTTGCAAAAATTCACAAAAACTCAACAAAAGATCAGAAATATATCAATAAAATATCTCTTCCCCTTTTGAAAGAGAAGGATGTGTTTGAATATGAGGAAGGGGAGGGTTGGCACCTATTAAGTATTGTGAACAACAAAGACTGGATAAAATCTAAAATTAGGGCAACAAAGGAAAGCTCTGAAAAAGCAAAATGAAATAAAAATGATCACGTACAACGAGAATCACGAAAAAAGTTCTCTCAAACCATCAGGAGAAAACCTAAATTAGAGGTGCAAATGTTCAACACCAAAAGAGAGTGGTATAACTCTTCCATGTTTCTATGTTTTTCACTTCCTTTCAGTTCCTCTGGTGAATACTTCACTCCAAATTCGCTAATCTAAAGTGGTGGAAGCTACAAGGAGGGATATACGACATTCTATAGATATTCTAGGGTAGCAAAAAAGGTAATCGATGTGTTTTGATTAATTTATTGATGAGTTGTACTTGTAACATTGTATTACTACACACATGTACATTACTTCCCAATTATCTCTCCAATTAGAGTGAGTTTGCATCAGGGTCTCTCACTGGCAATTTGGTAAATAATTACCATTCTCTTAGCTAATAACAATGGAAACAAAGCTTCTTAGGCATGTCACATGGTGACATTAGAGTGTTGACTACAGCAGACCTACCATAACAGGAAATTTTAGTAACTAAAAACTGCACCCATAGTAGTTGGGTAAAAAAAAACTTACAGCAAGAACAAGGAACGGAATGACTTCCATTATGATTAATGTAGATTTAACTCCAACAGCACTGAAAAATCCAACAGACCCAAGGACAGAAAGCATGACAAGTATGACTCCTGACAAGCCAAGCAGGACCTACAAATCATTGAACCAAAAATTAATCGCATGTCTGAAAACTTCATCAATTCCAAATTGGTATCTATGTATGCCACATAGATAAGAAGTAACATGGTAAATACATGTTCTTGTGACACTTCTTCAATTATTATCTAGTGGTTGCTGACACGATATGTGAACCAACAGTAAAACACCCCAAAATCCTCCAACTTGCTCTCACAAAAGCCTTCACAAGTTAATCTCAGTGTCTTGAGTACTAGTTCTCTACACCCTTGCTATGACTTGATGCCAAGAAAAAATCTAATAGAGACAATTTTATTTTACTTTTACAGAAAACAAACTGTTCAACAGTGAGAATTGTTGATGCCATATCAGCACTTGTAAGATCAACCACGCAGAATTAGCACATCCAGATAAAGCATTGGGGGGGAGCCATAGTTATAGATGATTAAAACGGTGGCAGCCGGAATTAAAGTATAAAGTAATAGTCAAAGTAGCTTAACTATAAAAGCAAGCAGTAAAGGACACATTAGTGCACACAACATAAAAATATGCATGCTACAAATCAATGGTCGTAAGGATTTGCAGACTACTTAAAGCCTTAAACAAAGGTTTAAACGTACCTTGGACGAGAGGTAAAAAGAAGACAAATGAGGTGCATCTCCCAAGGCTAGAGATATGTAAACAAACATTACCAGATAGCTTACCTGATATAATGTAGCAAAAGAAGAATACTTATAAAACAGTCACTTATTTAAGTCAAATGTTTGGCAACAAGTATAAATATTATATTTATTTTGTTTATTAATGTAAGATGGCATGATGCACTTGATCTGCTGCAGATTGATCTGAGCAACATGAAGATATCCAGGTCTCAGACTTACTAATATGGTTATCACATCTGCAGTACTTTCTCTTTTTAACTCTTCCTCAATTGAGTTTTCGGCTGAGAATGAGAGAGTAAGATTCCGAGACAGAACCATTGGCATCAGTTCCTCCTGTCAACATAACATCAGATCTCAATATGCAAAATCATCTATGGACTAGCTCAAGGGCTTTTTCCTTCTAATGGATAGGGGCACATTTGAAATTTAATAGCAAATACAAGAACAGAAACACAAAACAAGCAATATAAATATCTATATATATATAGCCTTCAGAAGACCTACTCCTCTTGATAAAATTTCACCGGACGTGCAATTTAGGATAACCATTTACAAAGATGCAGCTATTATATAGATGCAATTTATCTTGAGCTTTATACAGAGTCTGAAATTCCATGAGACAAGCATCACATGCCACTACAAAAACAATCAAAGGATGGATCTGTAGTGTTGAAACCTTCGCTAGCTGAATAAAAGCCTTCTCCCAAGCCAATGCCTTCCCATTCTCATTTCCTACATCACCAGCTGCATTATTAACTGGGTAGGTGACAATGAATGCAGAAGCCTGAAATTTGAAGATCATCGTAGTATTAGTAGATACACATATATCTGAGAAAAGGATCACTTTCCTACCTCTGAATGGTTGTTTCCTGAGAATCCTCCCAAGGCAGTGCTTGGATCAAGTGGAGCCTGAAACGCGCTCAAACATGTGTCCGCAGAAGTAAAATGCTGCCGGTGGGAAAATGAAGGTGATGAGCATCAGTGAGTATTCAATACTAATTCAACAAGAACAAGCTTTTGATGTGCTTGCAAAGTCATTTTTCAAGAAGTTAATAAATAAAAACCTCACTGTCCCTGTCTAAAAAATTAAAACAAAGTGGCTACCGCAGTTTACCTGAAAGCAATACTCTACATGTACAACCCCTCCATAGCTGTCAAAGTTTTCAGGGTCCATCTTAAAATACTGTCAGAAAAAAGAAAGTTAAAAGAAGTAAACTATCAGCAATGCAGTAAGTCGAGAACTTTACACTAATTCACTTCATCATTAGGGGATTTAAACATTAATCTCTAAAAATCATAATAACAGTCCCAATAAGCAAGGTGTAGCCTCTGGTCTTTCCCAGTGCAGACCTTCCCTTAGTGCTGGTTGTCTTAAATACAAACTGAACATGTGAAAGAGTAGAAACAAAACTATACGCTATAACACCTGCAAAATGCTTTGGGTGGCACAATCTTGGCCAATAGGCGTCAAGCAAATATCAGTTAGAGCTACCACCGAGTCAGAATAATTAGCACGAATTCCATCAACCTGTTGAAACTCAGAGAATGTATAAATTAAATTAAATACTTGTACCAAAAAATAAAAGAGAAAAAATACAAACTAAAAAGACATCGTAGCACATAATAGTCAAAATACCTTGTTTTGTATGTCAAAAAGTAGCTGAATATTATCATCTGTGACAATACTTGGTGACTTGCCATCTTTGGGATCTGGCACAGTCGCTATTATGAGCTGAAACAGAAACCAAAACCAATTAGCATGTTAGTTTTTCCAGAAAACCATAACCTTCTTATGGAAATGCCGTGAAATATGCTACAGAGAGATAAAGAGCAGAAAACTGCATAACATAGGAACATAATTGATGATCACTTGAAGACTTGAAGTTAAAAGATTAGACATCCAATTTCTTTCAAGCCATGGAAAACCTTTATTACTCGGCTACAATAGATATAACAACTTAAAAGCAATTGTTTAATTGCATCATGTAATCCATTAACGTCGTAATAATATTAAAAATATCATGGAGTGCTACTTGACAATTTACCACTGTAATTTCTGTAGAAAATGGAAGAAAATATCACAGCTAATGAAGGAGAAGTGAAACAATAAGACCTGCTCAATTCTGTAGAAGGGGGCAAGATGGCTGTCAAAGTATTGTTTCTCTTCCGCTGCCTTGCTCCCAGGACCTACCCACAGCTGCGAAAGTATCTATGTCAACCCTTGACCAATATTGTTTCTTTCTTTTTATACAAGCACACTTGACCAACAGGTCCAATACCAATTACAGCAAAGCTTATAACAGAAATTGACAACTGAAACGAAAAGATCTATTCTCATTATCTTCAACAAAATATGGGTCTTTAATTATGTTCTTATCTATTTATTTGTCTTGCTTAGGGTTTTATGTTTTAAGTTATTTGGTGGACGATACCTAGTCTTACTATTTTTAATAGTCCAGTCATGTGAATTTTTAATTAGACCTAGTACAGCTGGGACTTATTAGTTATCCTAATAGTAAAGGGCTAAGATGCTAGTGCTGCTATAACCTAGTAAAATCTACTACCAGGTATTCTTCAAGAAGGGATACCACAACAAGGACTGAAGGATTAAATATGAACAGAAACATGAACCAAAATAATGGAAAAGTTAAAGCAACTGTCCCACACAACACTGTTATTAATTTGATTCAGCATGGATATTGGAGCTTCAGCATCACAGTAGCAAAGGCTTTTTCACATGCTATAAGTAATAAGAGAGAAACATGATACCTTCTCTGGCCGTGTCTCCACCTTGAAACGAACTAGACCCACACACAGAATAACAACAATTGCCACCGAGGAAAACAGCACAAGACTGGGATTTCTGGAGACCCAGCTTCCATAACTCCTAAATAGAAAACAAAAATTATTCAGCATAGACTCCATATGCTATAAGCAATGGTAGAGTTCTGACCTGTAAAAGTTTGACATATATCCCTGAACAGGAGCTAGGTGGATCCCTTCGGTAACTTGAGGATCCATATCATGCCTCTGATGATTATATAAAAATTACAATTAACAAAGGCCAATGACTTTAAAAAACTCTAAAAGCGTTACAGCAAACTGAACAGAAGATTAAGTTAAGAATTGAGAATAAGTTTCCAAAATTTACATTGCAAAAATTCAACAAAATGATATTACTACTCAGCTTCTCAGCAACCTAAAATAACATTTTAATGCATTCCGATATCCATAAAGCCCCAGTTAGTGAGGCATACATACAAAACAGCTCCTGAACTGTAACAAATCATGGATCTCTGAACACTTTTTTTTGTACCCAAGGTTATCAAATATGCCACCAGAAATATCCAAATTTACCTTTGTGGCAACACTTTCATCCTTGTGCAAGTTAACAGAGTCAATGTCATCATCATGAATGACATTCAACAATGGTTCCTCGCTAGATCCAGATCCCCTCCTTCGTCTCATCCGACCAAAAAAGCTCCAACCAAAGAATGCAAAAACTAAGAGAATATACAATATGGCAACCGAAACTTCAATGCACTTTACCTGGAAGCATCAATAGGCGGATGTAACGTAATTTAAATGTAAGGCTAAATTGACACACAGATATAGCAACAAATTAGTTACTGCTCTATGACTTCAACTAATGGCCACAGCCGTGAAGTTGTAACCCTCAAAAAAAGAAAAGAAAAGAAAAAATCTCAAAAGAAACAGTAGAAAAACTTAAATAAAAAGCGATTTTATCAAATCCAACCTCAATAGATAGAATTCTAATGGAGCATGGCTTTTTCTTTGGCGGAGGAGGTTCAGGATTTGAACACACTGGAGATGAAGGGCAGTCACCACAAGAGCAGCCTAGTGAAGTGTCACCACATGAATAAACTGACACATTCATGAGCTCCATTCCAGATGACTCAGGAACAACCAGCTTAAACTCAATCGCATAAGGTGAACCAGGGAAACCGGGCTCTGCTTTCGCACCAATAAAATCGAACCATTCTGTTGAAATGGAAATTGATGCATTAGAACTGGAAATACAATCAAGGAAAAATGGGAACAAACATTCTAGTCACATCCGAGCTATCTGCCTCAGGGCTAATAAGGACAAGCCAGATAATTTAGGAAAATTCTCCTTGTCAATCATTGTATATGAAAAGTCAATTATATTCTACTGAAGGCCTATAACAGATAATTTAGGAAGTCATCTAAAATCTAATGATACTTTTGTCACTACAGATAAACCCACTTTTTCTCCCACATTCTTATGCTTCTCTCCCCCCACTAACTTCCATATTTCCACATGAATAAACTTTATGAATTAGGGACAAGTGTTGTGTTTCAAACAAAGGAAACATCAAAAAGTCACAAACAGCCAAACTTGACTAATGCGACATAAAAAACAAGACATTAACTGCAAAACAAAATGACCAACAATAGACTGTATGTATTCCAAATTTTAAACCCACCAAAGTTGTTATAGTAGGTTACCTTCAAAATTTTTAGCACCGGCACCAATAAATTCTATTGCCCGTGTGTTCATAGTCCCAAATTTAACATCCTTGCAAGAGTCGAACAACCCTTCTCCAAAAGTGTCAGCTATGTAAAAGTCAATGCCATCCACAGTCATATTTCCATTAACCTGGAAAACATCAATTGTATAACAATGAGACTGAAAATACGTATGAGAGAAGCTTTCACTAATGTTGTGATTATTAGATAGACTTACTGATTTTAACAATCAAGTTGACCCTTTTAAAATCAAGTTGGCCTTTTTTTACTAAACTGTGTAATAGAACTAAATATTCAAGGGTCAACAACTTATGCCAACCATGAGAAACACTTTGTTTGCATATCGAGTTGTATAGGATGAACAATTGAACATAGAAGCTGAAGATCAATGACAGATACTTTAGTTCAATCTACACTGTCCAACAGAAGAAGAGAGTGGAAATGGAGAACAATAAAGCCATTTAAGAAGCATGCAGCAGTATTGATGCCAACAATCCTTATGGTTTACTTTGAAATGAAAAATACAAGCACAAAAGTCGTACCAACTAAAATCCAATCAAAATAGCAACAAAAAAGAAACCATAAACAAGCTTTAAATAGGAACTTTCAACAAGTTTAACAACATTAACATCAAGTCTGACCTCGGACACAGAGGTCACGTTGATAAACTGACTCTGATTTGGAGAGCAAGAAAGCTCACAAAAAAGATTTAGGAAGTTCCTCAAGCATGCTGGGCAGCCTACAAGAAACGGAATTGCCTGCAATAGATTACAAACACTAAGGTTGAGGTCTAGCAAAAGGCATTGCAACAAGTATCTTAGAAAGGCAGATACACAAAGAGATCAACTCGAAAAGAAAAATCATCTGCTACTATTTAGCTGCATGCCATAACTAATAGCTGTGATAGAATCATAGAAGTGACCTTAATAACTGAATTCGGTATAAATATGTGTTAAAAGAAGCCTTACTTGTTGAACTTGCGCGCG
Source organism: Pyrus communis (assembly GCF_041283825.1). Classification (NCBI taxonomy): domain Eukaryota; kingdom Viridiplantae; phylum Streptophyta; class Magnoliopsida; order Rosales; family Rosaceae; genus Pyrus; species Pyrus communis. The sequence goes on from NC_142574.1 coordinate 19,033,673, forward strand.
TAATGTTTCAAACTGAAGCTCCGTGCAACAAACATTCCCACTTATTGTTGGACACAAACTTTGAATTTTGGCAGAAAATAGCTCATCAGGCTAGAAAGCAGAACATATTACAGATTCCATCAAAATGCAGCATTGAAGGTGAAAGGAAAAACGAAAGAAGCAAAGATATTCATAACAGTGCAACTAGCCAGAAGTAATGTACCGTCACGGATGGGGAGCCATAAGGGCAATTCAGGACTTTTCCGTCGCTGCGTTCACCACATATATCATACATTGCACAATATTCTTCAGAGTTCCTTTTCCTAATAATTATAAACAGGGCATCAGCATCGTAAAGAGCGGAAATAGGCCACTCCTCCATCATCAGCAATGCAGTTACAAAAAGACACTAAACAAATCCATGTAAAAACCCTAGCTTCACAGAACCTAAGTCCACTCGGAGCAAATTAGCCTTACCCCGATGATGCGATGTCCGAAAATGAAAGAGCCGGTGAATCCGTCTCCTCAGCACTCATCAAAGGGGCGAAAAAGATAACCTACATCAAACAGTTCAGAGAAGAAAAATAAATAAATATCTCAACTGGAACAACTGAAGAAACATATAACATCATGAAAGAGTGGAACTTTTTTTCTCCAAAAATCATCACTCATATAATTATTCCATAAATCTTCTCTAAATATTATCTCTACAACTACAACCCATCAGAATTTGCCCAGAAGACCAAAATCAAAACAGAAAAAAATTGCAGAAAATTGAAAAAAAAATCATACCTGAAAGAGAAGGAAAAAAGCAGCAAAACCCAGAAACGACTCCATGATTTGTGAAAGATGGATCGATGGAGTAGCAGCAAAGACGTCGTCGGGTTTTGGTAGTTGTTGGGCAAAAGAGTCAAACGGAGCGACTGAGTGTGAAACCGTTTAAACGCCTCTTTTTTTTATTCTTTTTTTTTCTGCAAATTATGAGGATGCGACACGAGACATTAATGTGTATGTGTCATCATATCTTTCGCGAATATTTTACACTATTTGTTCGCACAACGCTGCGTTTTGAACGGGGCTGGCAGTAAACTGTAATATTTGACGTCGTTTCTTAACGGCACCAGAACGGTAACTTTGTTACCGACATATTGGAGGATATTTAGGTACATGGAAATGGGTACTAGCAACTTTTTGGGTTGGGAACGAAAAAGTTATATTTATTATATAATCACGAAAATTAATATTATTTATAATTGTAAATTAATCATCGAAGATTATTTAATAATTATTTTTATCGGGTAACGGATTTCTGATCTGTATCAATATGAAAAATATATTCGTTACACATTATAATATAATAAATACTAATTTTGTCATTGTAATATAATAGATACATTGATGTTGGCTGATGTTTGATCTCTTCAATAAGCACCATTGATCTCTCCCAAAAATGAAACTTTTATAATTCTCAAAATAATGAGTTCGGTATATATTATACAATACTATATTTATTATATACAAATTATATTATATATAACATGTATTATTCGGGTTGGATTCGATACGATAAGGAACCCTATAACCATAACCGAATAATATATCTGGTTTTTCCCTATATTCGAAATATAACCGAATTTTCATTTCCAAATTCGTTTCATTTGGACGGTTATCCACGGTTATACAAGAAAAATCGGTAAAAAATATAAAAAAATCATTTTTTGAATTTCAGTTACTGAAATGATCGTTTTTTTTTTTTTTTTTTTTTGGAAAAATTAGTATCTGGTCCCTAGTTTCCAATGTTCATTGATTAAGACTTTATCAATTTTTAGATTTTGATCAAAGTTTCTAGCATTAATATATTAAGAAATTACATGTCAGTTACATAATGTTTTAAAATAAAAATTAATAAGTAATTTAGAGTTTTAATACTCACACCCTTTTTTTTTTTTTCAAATGATAGATTTCTTAGATTAAATGTTAGATTAGAGAGCGGACAAAGTTCGAACACACGATGTGATGCAAGGGCAACACTCTTATTAAACCCCTAATCAATTTTCAATTCAAACATTTCCAAAATATAAAAAATAAAATTAGAATAAGTTTGTACCCATTAAATTTTTATAAAAAAAAAGTTCTCGAACAAGAGTTCCCCATTCTCGAATGGCAGGCAAATCTCGTTACAAATTTCATCGTAAATGTGAAATACTTATACAAATAAAACACAAATCAAAATGTTCCTGAGTTGTAGAGAACAGCACGAATTGAGGCAATCTTTCTGGATTCACTCCACCTTACAGCCTTGCTTCCCATTTTAATTAAATTTCAATGTTTTAATCTTATATGTACCCATTCATATAATTTTTTAATTTTGTCTAATCTTAAATGTACCCATTTCTTAAATATACCAATTTGTTATATGAAAAATGTTCCCTTTTTTCAATATAAAATGTGCCTATTTTTATATAAAATTCATTGAATCTTTTCTGTAATCCATTTTTTAAACTTATATGGGTACATTCCATTTAGTTGATTTAAGAATGTATCTCATTAATATAAAATATAAATAACTACAAATTTCATTTTAATTTTAAATACTATAACCTACATAAAAATATATTATTACGTTAATGTCAGGGATTTTAATCAAAAATTGAAAACCACAAAAATTTCAGTCAAAGAACCTTGATAATTAGGGGCCACATCCAAAACCTTTTTTTTTTTTTTTTTCAAAACAAGTGATATTATAAATAATAAGAGAGAGTGGGTGAGCTAGTCTTACAATGGCTAGCACTAATATAGTTTAAATTCACCTTTAACAAAAATTGAATTTAAGCCTCTCACTTACAAGTGAAAAAGAATATCACTAGACCGTAGTACTAAATGGCAATGATTGGCTTTTGGTATCTTTGGTTGTTGACATTTGATTGTTACGTCATCAATATTTAATCTCAATCACCACAAAGCAACTGAACTAACGAACTTTATTCAATTAAGTCGAAATCATCAACAATATTCCTGTTTCCGGTCTTGAACATGCAGGCATGCAACAGCTCAAGCATTGAGTGCATATTTCCATGAGATGGTGAAACGGATTTGGAGTGGGAATTACCATCACCAGCAACAAATCTACATGCCTTGTTACCAACATTCACTACACTGTAACCAGCCGCAACCCTCACCCTTCTTTCCTTCACCAACCTTCTCATACTTGCAGCGTCGACCCACAACCCGTTCGCTGCATAAATGCTCGACGCCAGTAAGTACCCGGCTGAGTTTTCAGGCTCCAGCTCAAGCACACGAGAGGCGGCTTCAAAACCAACTTTGCTGTTCCTATGGCTTCTGCAAGCGCTCAATAACGCACCCCAAGCATTACTTGTTCTGGCGGCCATCAAACTTTCTGGGATTTTTTTAATAAATTCCATTGCCATTACAAGCTTTCCTGCTCGCGCCAGCATGTCAACTACACAAGTGTAATGTTCCAGTCTTTGTTCAATGCCGTGATCTTGAACCATCGAATTGAACAAGGAAAGGCCCTCTTCGACTAGACCTCCATGGCTACACGCAGATAGCACAGAAAGAATGGTCACTGCATTTGGTTTCAAACCATACAGCTTCATTTCAGCAAGTAAAGCTACTGCTTCATGGCCAAGACCGTTCATTCCATACGCAGCTATCATTGCACTCCATGAGACGACGTTTTTTTCAAGAATTTGTCCAAAAGCCTTTCTTGATTCTCCTATTGCTCCACATTTCGAGTACATGTCAACAATTGCGGTTCCGACAGCTACTTGTGCTGCCAAACCTCTTCTGATAGCAATTCCATGAGCCCATTTCGACCTCTTCAATTCGGCTGAAGCTGAACAAGCGTCAAAAAGATTTATGATGGTGATCTCATTGGGCTTCTGATCTTGTCCCTGCAGCCTCATCATCTCGTTGAATACGGCAATTGCTTCATCAGGTCTGCCACAACTAGCAAACCCTCCAATCATGTTGCTCCACGAAACCACATCTCTTTTCTTCATCCCTCTAAAAAGTTTCCATGCAAGTTCAACATCGTTGCACTTTGCATAAGCATCCATGAGAGAATTCAGGAGCAATTCATTTGATTCGTATCCCTGCCTGATTGTTACGCAGTGCACCGACTTGCATTGAATCAAGCCCAAATGTTCGGATGTTTGAAGAACATTCACAAGAGTCACTTCGTCCACCTCAATTCCTTTATTCCTCATAGAGAAAAACAGTGACAGGGACTCCAAATGCTTCTCGTTAAACACAAATCCAGATAAAATAGAATTCCACGAGACCTTATTCCTTCGCGGCATTGCCTTGAAAATTTTAAATGCAGAATCTGCATCACTGCACTTGGAATACATATCAATCAAAGAGTTTCCAACGAACATATCACAATCTAAACCTCTACAGATTACCAACCCATGGATCGACTGTCCCATTGTCAAGTCCTTCAAATTAGTGCATGCTTTAAGAACACTGACCATTGTAACACCATCCGGTTCAATGCCAAGCTCGGCTACCATCCTTCGGAACATCTGCATCCCAATTAGAGCTTCCTCACAACGCACAAAGCCCCCAATCATCACACTCCAAGAGATAACGTCTCTCTCACGCATTTCGTCAAACACGTTCTGCGCGTTGTCCATGTCACCTTCCTCTGCATACAGACTCAACAAAGAGTTCTGAACCGAAGATACAAAGCAAAACCCGCCTCGAATCACATAACCATGTACGATCAGCCCCTCGCACTTATCCCGGAGGTGGCGACACGCTTGGATTACAAGCACCAAAGTAGAATTATTGGGTTGAAACTGACACCCATCAGCATAAACCCTAGCATTGTTAAACCACCACAACCCTTGTTCCAAATCACCCTGATCAAGGCACCCACAAACCACAATATTCCAAGAAACTCCATCTCTGCTCCTCATGCCATTAAAAACACACAATGCAGAACCCAATTCCCCTGTTTTAACGTAAAAATCCATGGCGGAATTCGCCACGAAAGTGTAGGACTCGAATCCAGTCTTGATCAAGCCTCCGTGCACAGCCCTTCCAAAGGCGGAGGAGCGGAGGGTTGAGCATGCTTTGAGGATTGGAGGGAAGGCTGAAGGGTCTGTCAGTTTAAGTCCAGATTTCTGGATTTCATGGTGGTAGCAGAGTAGTTCTTGCCATTTTCCATTAGATGATAGCTCTTTGAGCCTCACATTGCAATTGGAAAGGTTTGGTATCATGGGGAAGCGCATTTCCAACATGCACACATAATGTATGTATGTGCTGTTGTCCTCCACTCTTATTCAGTCCTTTTTGTTGGTTCTTCAATGCAGTGAAAATCTCGGGTGTGATAGTCGTCGACACATGGTGGTACAATATGATTGATATTTCATAGGCTTTTATAATATTGATGAATTAGTACCAGCATATGAGGTTGTGACAATCAAACTAAAAAAAATTCTCAATAACGTTTCATGTGCTTGCACCCAATCTCATTTGTATCAACAACAAAAAAAAATGTGCAAAATGACTATTTACGTTATCAAACAACAGAGGAGAAAGTTTCGGAAATTTTTCATACTCGCAACTTTGAATTAGCTTTTGAAAGCTGTTATTGGAACTCCAAAAAAAAAAAATAGGCTTTCCAGTTTGCAGAAACATTTTTGTTCTCTTCCTAGACTAAAATGACGTCATCTTTGAAAGAAATAAAGAATTTTGAATTTCCATTTCTTCTTCCGACCGACGGATATTACAAGAGCCGAGTGTGTGTGTGTGGTAAGGGGAGGGGGGGGTAGGTTTTTATTCACTGATTTTACAAAGTCGAAGATAAGGGTTATCAGACATTACATATTTTGACCAGTACGCCTTGTACTTTGAAATAGCCAGATCCAACCATGGCTTGTAGTTTCCATTGTAATGGATCACAGCTGCATTCTCTATCGCCGTTTTGTTGAGGGCCGGGTCATAGCCGAGTCCCAACGCATGCCAACCCCGATCCAGCGGATAGGTCAGGTTGTAAAAAGTTATAAGTCCTGGTGGCAATGTTCCAAGTTTCCAAAGTGTTCTATCCTCGTTCTGCAGAACAGTTCTTCCATCAGTTACGGTTTCTTAATTGGGAATAGCTTAAGAACTTGAGAATACAAAATGGGAAATAATGGGAAGAACCGAAAAGGTGATGAAACTTTACCATGTCTTGCCAACGATGATATATACCAGTGATGTTTCGCTTCCTCCACTCCTTCAAGTCGAAGATATTCATGCCGAATGCCCAGCCACAAGCATTGGAATCAAAGTTTTCAGAGATTAATGGATTTGAGAAGTTGAGATATTTATCATACCGATGGAAGCTCTCTTTACAGGTCTCCACTGCACCATTTACATTCCCTTGAAGATCAACAGACCAAAGAGCCGTCAAATCCTTCTGAACTACAATATCATCATCCAGAAACAGGATCTTGTCCAGCTTCGGGTAAACATCAGGAAGGTAGAATCTTAGATGATTCAGCAGGGACAAATATTTTGGATTCCGATATTTGAGAGAGTCAGAACCCTTAGAGAGGGAAGAAGGATGATTTGCCTTGAAATAATATTCTTGAAGTCTGGCAGATTCAAGTTGACGGAGAACAGAACACGAAGAAGAATTCAGCCACTTGAAATCATCAATGTTTTCAACCTGGACTGTTGCTCCCCCAGGAGGGTTGACAATAAACCACATTCTCATAGCAGCATAATTTAGTTTATCGGTGACTACATGGAAAACATGTTTGTTGGGTTCCTTCGCATGCAGCACGGTAGAATTAACAACCACTGATGTCGCTATAACATTATCAGAAAAGATGGCATAGTGGAAGAGAGAAGGATCCTCAAGCTTTTCTTTGTTCGCATCCCCTCTATTATGATAACCCAACAAGAAATAGTCAGATGCAAGTTGTAGAGGAAGGCAATGTAACGGTTTAGGGACTGTTTTCGCGGCAAGCTGAATCAAGAATGCACTCTTTTTCTTCAAAGCATTTACATTCTCTTCAGTTGACTGAAGCATGACTCTCAACTTCCTTTCGACAGTGAGGCAGTCATATAATTTGTCTTTCGCTGCAGAGAGAACACGGCCCATTGCTTTGGCTCGGTTAAGTGCACTGGTAAAAGAAAAATTAAACAAAATAAAAACTCTGCATAAAATCGATAAGCTTGCAAGCAGATAAAGAATAGAAAAACCTTAAATGAAGCTCAGCGTCTGAACTTGCTTCTCCAATAGCATGCTGACTAAGTTTATAGTGTTTCATGAGAGAATTAAAAAGATCAGTTTCATTCTTCGACTTGGCAATGCTTGCGTAAGCTTTGGCCATTATGATCTGGTCCAGCATAAGTTTCAAGGTTGAATCAGAATTTGGGCTTTCATAATCACTCCTCCATATGCTGTACTTTCCCTTGACAAGGGGATCAAAGTCTTTTGATCGTTCAATTGCTGCTGCAGCCATCTGGTTATTAGCTTCTGTATCCTTTCCTATCAACTCTGCAGTCCGAAGATTCCTCCTTCCTTGCCGCATTACCTAACGGGCCAGGAAAACCTTTAGACTACAAACCCAACTGAACAAAATGAACATGGTGAAGTAAAACAAGTAGCATTTGACAATTCACCCGACGCTTGAGCTTCACTGGGCTCATTGACGATAGACGAGAATATGGAAGTTCACCTTCACCAGATTGATGATCATCTGTAGGATGCTGAGTCTTTTCTTCAAATGTCATTCCAGATTGAGATGAATCCTCCGCCATCTGGAAAGAAGAATTAACTAAGTTAATTTCCGATCCAAGTTTCTATCTAGAAAATACAACTCCAATCCAGTTGAACTAAGAGACTATGACAAATAGAGATGTAGAAGTTGTGAAATTTCAATCTATGTGACCTTCATTTCCTTCAGCTATGATAAGAAACTGAATATCCAATACCTCAAATCTCTTTGGATGTTCCTGCCTCCCATCAACAGGATTTTCCAAGACCCAAGAAGCAGATAGGTCCCCCATTTTAACCCTACTACTTTGCACAGCTCCAAGATTGTTGCTGTATGTCGCAATTATGTCAATATTCTGTTCGGAATAGGATAAAAGACATAAGCACCAATGGCATCTACAAACATAAATAAAAAGTACCATCATCAATTACCTTTTCATCTGGAAGAGTACTGGCTCCGATCACCAATGCACCCTCTCCCTGCTCAATCAGCATATATTTAAGATTTAGCAACATGACCGCTTCAATTGAAGATAAAGATGAAACATATGAATGCAGGATTTGTGGGTGTCAGACAGTCAGTGCAGATGCATATCACTTCAGCGATCAATCTCTCTGGCAATTCAAACCATTGGGTTGTTAAAGGGTAAACCCATTTAGTTTGATTATACCAGAATAAGGTACTACACCATCGTCACCACTACCAGTCTCACTACCATATTATGGTGAAATCAAATTAAATGGGTCTTAACGGTAACCCATTAACATGCCACCTCTACCGGTGAGGGAACTTAAATGATTGTAGATCAAATACAATTCTTTATACCCTTCAGTGTAATGTATTTTTCTATATCATCAGGAAAATGACAAAGGCTAACTTTTCCCATAAACTAAATATTAATCATCTATATAACTAACTCTGAGATCAAATGCATACACTATAATTGCTACTAAGGTTCCACTTCATTGTCCTTTCCTAAACGGCCTCTAATGTTTCTGAACTAAGAACCCTCTTAACAAATAAACAAAAAAAAAAAGTACAATTGGATGCAAGGCCATGAAAGTGAAACGAAAACAACTCTGAAAAGAAAATAAAAGCGATATCAAATCACAAACAACTAAACATGTCTGTTTCCTACAGGCTGGTACTTTTTTTGGTGAAATCCTACATGCTGGTACAAGTAAACTAGCATCACCACAAATGCACAGTTACTAAATTTTTAGCATATGTGGAAAGACGGGATGCAAACCTTGCTGTCTTCACATTGCTCGCAATCACAGAGCGATCGGTATTTAGTGATATCTCTTTGCCTGAAAAAAAAAATCAGCAACAATAATCAAAACAATAAGAGTAACAAATTGGAATAAACCAAACGAATCAATTCCGAAAACCAAGAACAAAGCGGGTCATACCGTACTGTAGCATCAGATACATCTGCTCCAACTAGGACACAGTGCAAAGCAACCTGAACGAATTGATTCATCAAAACCAGAATTTAATACAGAATCTGAAATTTACTGATGCATAACCAGATATTGATCAAATAAGTGAATGATTGAACGGTATAACATTAATCACTAAGATTAGCATTAATCAATCAATCAGAGAATGCAGAGAATCTGAGCTATCGCTTTGGCCAAATACATTTAGATGAATAATTGGAGGATTATTTTCATACGAGGGATCTAACTTCTAAGCTATGGAAATCGATCCGCCATTGAAAAAGAAACCCTAGAAAATCACAGAGATAGTGAATTGGTTACCAATGAGATGCAGAGGATAAGCAGAGAAACGAAGCTCGCCGACGTTCTCGGAAGAACTTCCATTGCCGATGTACGGAGAAACAGTGTCGCTTCTTTTCTGAATTCCAATTCAATACGACGACATGTTTTCACTGTACAATTACAACCTCATAATATTTTTTTTTTTTTTAATTTCATACCACCGTAAAAGATCTGTTAAATTAACCGTTAATAACGTAGTAAATATGAGGTCCGTGTTGTCACATTTTTACCACATGGCTAAATACTTAATAAAAAATTAAAATAATTAATTAAAGAAAAGTAAAATAAAAAATAAAAAACCCAAAATTTCATTCTCACTCAACCTCGCCCCGTTCTCCCATCTCGCATCTCCCATCCCCCCATCATCACCCTTTCCCTCATTAATTCTACACCTCCATCTAACCCAAAATTCCAAATTCCCCTACCCGAGCCACCCCTCCATCAACCCACCGTTTTGTTTCCTTCTGTTTCCTGCACGTGGCCCCCTCTCTCGCTTCCGTCCCATCTATTTCCCCTTCCCCTTTTTCTCTGCCTCAAAAAATATGAACCCAAAAAATCCTAGAGATTTTTAGAGAAAACAAAAAAAAACAGGACTTGAAACTTGAATCGAGATCGAAATAGGAAGAGGTTGAGCTGGATTTGAGGTTGTTGATCGGTAGCAACTTCCGAAATCCAGAGAACTCGAAGCTGGCCAAAGCGTTCGACATAGATCCAAAAAAGGATGAACACCAAATACCGCCATCCCAATTGAACACGGCATCTTCGTCACCATTTGAGTCGTCGGAGCCGAAGAGCACGTTTCTGGATCCATATATGAAACAGGAGATGTAGATGATGAGAAGGCAGGAAGCGAAGAGGAAGCGGGAGCAAAAGAAAGGCCGAGGACAGAACGATCCTCAAGCGGAGGAACAGCCGGCCAAGAGGGTTAATCCAGTTGGCAGGGAGAAAGGGGTGGGCTCGAGTTAAAGTTTTTGGATTGATGGGGAAGACGAAAGGGATTGATGCAATTCTTTTTGGGCTCAGGGGGGGAAGACGAAGGGGATTTTGGGGTTTTTGTTTTTTTGTTTTTTTGTTTTAATTAATTTAATTTTTTATTAAGTGTTTAGCCACTTGGCATAAATGTGGCAGCCACGTCAGCACAAATAAGGACTCTATATTTGCCACGTCATCACTTAATGGTTAACTTAACAGATTTTTTTTTAACGGTTGTATGAAATTAAAAAAATAATAATACTAAATGTATGAGATTGAAATGCGTTAAAGATATTGTATGAGATTATAATTACACTGAAACCTGAATGGGTAAAATGTAATTTACCCTTTTTCTTTTTGTTGTTTCGCGGATTTACCCTTTAGGAGGTTCCTATAATTTTTTATTTTTTCCAACAAAAAGTTACTATAAATTTTTAATTTTTAATTTAAACAATTACCTCTTAATTTTTGTAAATAGCTAGTTCCTAAAAAAGTAACCATTCTCAACATTAGATTTTCAAATTTATATCCATTATTTCGTCTATGTTTAACATTAGATTTGTTATTTTAATCTCTCTTCTTTTTTTTTCTTTTTTAAACCAACCATAGGATATCTACATTAAATTATGAGAATGATGATTAGAACATGAAACATCGGGGTGTAAGGATGAAGACTCCTAACTAATTAATTGTAATATTTTGAAATTCTAGTTACTTTTTAAAAAAAAAAATATTATTATCAGGAAAAGAGGGAGAATTCAAAACTATTACAATAATTAAGGGATGAGGGAGTTTCAAACCCAAGACACTTAGGTAGTTCCAACACCCTATGCACTAAGACACTGGACCACATACTGAAATTCTTGATGCTGACAATTTAGTTAAAAGAGGCCAAATTTTGGTATTTCAAGTGATTCACCTAATTAGCATTTTCTCTATATATACTAGTATTTGCCTACACAATTCGTGTGTATGAACACATTTTTTTAGAAAATGAGAAGGGGAGAAAGAAAGAGAGAGAGAGATAACGTGAGGGGAGTGGGAGGTTTTTGTTTTTTTGTTTTTTAATATTAGAGATATTTTAACATCATCTGTAGATGAGGCTTCAATAAAAAACAATAAAATTTAGACCTGTGAAATTACATTATTGCCCATCATTTTTTTTTTTGTGTGATAGAAGACTAAGTTGTCTTTTCACCCTCTTTTGGTTGACAAATAGGATTTCATTAATTTGTGTGTGTGTGTATATGTAAATTTAAAATCTAGTGCATTGGAATTTTACCTTGCAGACAAGAATTTGTGAATTAGTGAACCACGAGAGAATGAAGCAGACTAGAAAAACCTTGTGCAAGTTATTTTAGCTGGACTGGGATCACCTTCGGATCCTAGCTTGCGGAGCCAGCTAATCACACATCCCATCCTTCTGCTTTCATCTTGCCTTGTTTTGCTTGTGAATTTTTCATTATTTCTAGCCACAGGATCAAAAATGAAAGGATGAGATGTTGTGGTCAGCTAGCTCCATAGGCTAGGATCCGAAAGTGATCCCAGTCCATTTTAGCTGATGCTAGAGGTGAAGCAAAAGTACTATTTGGCAATAAGACTATAGGTATTGACAGTGACAATCATAATTTTATAACAATAGGGTCATAATTTTGGCAAACAAAAAATTCATTGGATCATTTTGTAGAGTGTTCATTTGTTTGTTTGTTTTTTTGTTTTTTTTAATTTTTTTTTTTTTTTAAGTTGACCTTGGAATAGAGAAAAGTTCTTAATACCACAATATCTTACTAGAGAAGTATTATCTTCCACAATTTCCTACTAGAGAACTATTATTTTCTAGAAGTGATTTGCACACCCCCTTGAATTTGTTCCTTGGTCCTCTTCTTTTTATGATAGTTTAATTTGTAACCTTGTCTGTGATAACCCGTCCCTAATTTTACGATTTTATAAATTTTAAAATAGTGATTTGATGAAAATGTCCCTAGAGGTGAGATTGTTGACTTTTGTTGACTGTCTTTTCATGATGTGTACGAGCTACTATTTTATCGTATTCTTAAAGTACTCGACAGTACAAACATGTAGGTGCAAGCGAAAGCGAATTTGGAGTAACGGTTAAAATTTTACGGAACTACGAACGCGAAAGGTATTTTGGTAATTTTTGCATCGCATGGATATTTTCCTTTTTTGTTCTTTGGTGACATTGCTTTGTGAGCCAGTGGGGCCCACATCACATTCTCTCCCCATACCCCGGTGTCCTTTCCTCCCCACTTTCCCGGACATCTCTCTCATTTTTTTCAAATATCCTTCACCTCACTCTCCACTTATTTGCTGCCACCTCATCTATCATTCCCTTATTTCACTCACTCACTCTCTCTCTCAGCTCATTCTCATCTCTCTTTCTTTCTGAAAGTGTAAAGACCACACCACACGATCCTAGCCGGAACGACAAGCATCGCCACACCACCTCGTCACTCCGGCGATCCCTCTGACACTGAACCACCACCATAGTACCAGTTACCAAACTCCATTCGAGAACTGAGCTGTCTGGGTGTATACAAACCGAGAAGGAGTTTGTATCAATTGATTTTTTCGGCGAGTTTCTTCCATCCACGACCAAGGTATGCTTCGAGACACCTCAAACCTTTATTATAGCTTGATCGAATCCTACTTAACCTAAATGTCATCTTGGGGAAGCTGGGAACACAGAAATACCTCAAGAGTATAACTTCCCAGATTTCCAGCAGTTTTTTAGCTGTTTTCTGGCCAACTCCGGCCACGACCTAGGAAACCAAAGGTATATTCTGAATCTCTGATTCCTTATCCTATGTGCTTCGATTTGATATATTGGAAGGCTAGGTTTAATGAAGATTTGGAGTGGTCAGAACTAGGATTTATCCCGGTGGTTGCAGCGACAACCGGTTGGAGAAAAAGAAGAAAAAAAAAAGAAAAGAAGAGGAAGCCCAGATCCGCGGATCCGGCCCGGCCCATTTTTGAATTGGGTTTGGAATATTCCTTGAGTTGACTTTTTCGAAATTTTCTCGGAAACCCTCATAGGCTAATTTCGACGTCCCAAGTCCCTTTTTGGCATCCATTTAGTGAAATCATAAAGTTTTAACATAGTTGACCACCGAGGCATCTTAGTTGACTTTTTTAGGGTTGATCGTTGACTTTTTACAAATTTTGCCCGAGACCCTTATTAGCGTATTTCGACGCTTTGATTCCACATCCGCACTTTGTTTTCCTAAATTTAAATGTTTTAATCAAGTTTTACTAACATGTCCCAATATTATGCTTATGTGCAATTACTATCGGAGACTTCGACTTTCCTAGTTCAAACGGCTATGTCTTCGCCAGTATCTGTGAATGAGTCTTTTCTTTTATATAGTATATATAATTGTTAGTTTCCATTTATACATCTCATAAAGAGTTTTCCAAAATACACATAGATTAGCGTGACGTTATTAAGATTTAGCGCATTGATAGAAATTATAACGTTATGCTACATGCTACGGGATGCACAGGTATGCATATTATTGATGCCTTAATTATATTTATGGACGTGAATAATATTATGTTGACTAGAATTATCGAATCAAATATTATGTTTACTAGAATTATCGAATCAATGTGGCATGACTATAATTATGTTATATGCTCATCGTTTGTTGCACCGGTGTTAATGCTTACTCGGGCCAGGGCCAGTCTTTCACGTGTATGTGCACATCACACCGTACGCTCACCTTGGATCCATTGTAGGTGTCAATTCTGACCTAGATTGCTATAGGCAATTAGGACTCGTATGTGCTGCGCATAGAGTCAATCTTCACATGATTGTACTACTATAGCGTATATCATTGTTACACTCAATCCTATTCATGTCATGATATCTCTACATGAACTCATGTGTCAGCATATGTCGATGAACACTCGATATTATATGTTTGCTTATGCAAGATTATGTGATTACGAACGTCATGTGCTTACTTACGAAATATTGTGTCGTATTGAATTTTTGAGATTTTGCAAGCTACAGTAAGTATTTTTTTACTATATGTAGTACGTATATTTTGGAAACTATACTTATTTATGGCGAGGGGTTATTATGTTTTTGAAAAGGTATTTATAAAGCTTTGTTTTTAGGACTACTCACCCTTATTTTTCGCCCCTCCAGGTTTTAGTAGCTGAGCTTTCATATCGACGAGAATTCTTGGCAAATCTTGGTATAGGTGGTTACCTTCGATGGTATAATTCCCACTCACAAGCACATTCTTATATTTAGGCACTTTTAGGTCTAAATTTATTCACATTTTCCTCGTCACTACACTTTATGGTTTCGTAACCCTCCTGGTGTCGGCCATCACAACTCGATTCGAAGTCTAGATAGACATTCCGGATAGGGGTGTGTCATTGTCTATAATGAAATTAGGGTTTTCAAATTCATGTATGCTTTAAGGATTCATTCAATTTCAATGGACTTTTTTCATTATTGATTAGAGAAAATTATTGTAGCTTTCAGAATATGAAGAAGCATTGTGGATAATTGTAGCTTGTGATATATATATATATATATATATATATATATATATATATATATATTTTTATATATATATATTTATTTATTTATTTATTTATAAAAAGTTCCCAATAAAGTTCTGGAAGACTTTTTAGCCAAAATGGTCCCTCAGATTTGCATAATACAACACTTTGGTCCCTGAGATTGAAAATCAATAGAAATGGTCTCTGAGATTGTCTACCATCCATTATTTTGGTCATTCCGTTAAAAAATTCGTTAAGTGGTTCCGGAGCTTATACCGGAAACTAAGATTTTTGGTCGGAAGTTTGGGCAATTTTCAAAGCTTCATAACTTAATCGTTACTTAACCAAATTCGACCCACAATATATCAAAATGAAGATAGGAAAGTTTTGAACAAGATTATACCTATTTGGAAGCCCGATGGTTGCTGATGTGGCCAAAAAAGAGCCTGAAAGGTGACTGGTTCGCGGAAAAACTAGAAAACTCGCTGGAAACTGGGTAAAATTTAAACGTTCATAACTTCTTCAATACTCAACAAAATCGAGTGATTCAAAAATGAAAATCATACTTCTCAATGAGAAAAAGAGAATGTACCATTTTCAATGGCTAATTGGCCATGGTTTGGCCGGAAAATTGCTCGAAAGTGGCTAACTCGATGAGACCAAGACAACCAATTTCAAACCATTTTTCAGTCAAACCACAGCGATTTAGCCATCAATAAAGGTACCATTCTCTTTGTCTCATCGAGAAGTATGATTTTTATTTTTAAATCACTCGATTTCGTTGAGTATTGAAGAAGTTATGATCGTTTCAAATTTACCTAGTTTTTCAGTTTTCCCGTAGACCAATCACCTTTCAGGCTATTTTCCGGCCAAACCATGTTTAGTTAGCTGTCTTTGGCTCGTTGAGAAGTATGATTTTCATTTTTGAATCACTCGATTTCATTGAGTATTGAAGAAGTTATGAACGTTTAAAGTTTACCCAATTTCCGGCGAGTTTTCCAATTTTCCCGCGGACCAGTCACCTTTCAGGCTATTTTCCGGCCATCTTCGGCAACCATTGGGCTTCCAAATAGGTATAATCTTATTCAACACTTTTCTCTCTTCATTTTGATATATTATTGGTCGAATTTGGTTAAGAAACAATTGAGTTACAAAGTTTTGAAAATTGCCTAAACTTCTGGCAAAAAATCTAAGTTTCCGGTATGAGCTCCGGAACCACTTAACGGAGTTTTTAATGGAATGACCAAAAAAATGGATAGTGGACAATCTCAGGGACCATTTCTATTGATTTTCAATTTCAGGGATCAAATTGATGTGTTATGCAAATTTCAGAGACCATGTTGGCTAAAAAGCCTTTCTGGAATGCCAATAACAACAACCTATACAATAGTAATGCTCACACTAATGTATTATAGTAGAATGTTAATATGGATTATGTATTTAAACAAAGGATTATTAAGGAAAACGAATGAAAAAAGTTTTAAAACTTTAAATTTTAACCAAAAACTATCTAATAACTTTATTTAATAATAAGGGTAAAAGAAAGAAGAAAAATCAAAAGAAAAAAAACCAACAAAAATAAAAACCTAACCCAAAGCGCGTGCAAGGTGCACGCCAACCAATTCAAGTCTATTTTATTTTATTCATTTGAAAAATTAATGAGTCAAACAAAGCTGACCATTAGTTTTTGCAGTGCACTGTGTGTACCACTATGTTTCTTTTTCCCTTACTGAAACCATGTTCACTTGTTGGTTTTTGCGTCTCAAAATTAGGATGGTGCATAAATTAGGTATTTATTACCTATTCCTTTTAGTGTCCTATTTGGGTCTGGATTTGACTTCTTGGTTAGATTCCTTACTTGGTAGAGAGATTTTGTTAATTACCCATTCGATTGTGTTTACTTCCTATTAAGATTCATATGTAAACCTAATCTTATGCTCTATAAATAGGGCATTATGGTGAGTTTATTTTGTGTGGCAATTTGGTGAGAGCCAATTTGTGAATGTGTGAGTTAAAGAGCAATTTGGGAAGATTTTCTCCGTTTGTTTTGGGTCCTCTACTCATTTGGGTTAGATTTGTAATTTGTTGGATTTTGGTTGTGAGAGTTAAACACTCTTTTGTAATCTCATTTTGTTTAGTGAAATTCCTCGCCGTGTTTTGCCTGTGGACGTAGGCTTTACGCCAAACCATGTTAAATCTCTTGTGTTCTTATTTTGAGATTGTTTTAGTTTTCGCCTACGATGTGAATATTTGGTACTTTATTAGAATTTCTTTGAAGTATCCTGCGAGTCTATATGTATTGAGATACTTTAAGGACTTCAATTTCAGTTGATTGGAAGTCTTTTCTCCCTATATTTACTATTTAGAGACTATATGATTGTAGAGACTCCATTTAACGTCTTTATTGAAGATGCTCTAAGTTCAAGTTCATTGGCATACTGTTGACCCTAAAAATTACAAAGCATACGTGGCGTGCAAGCCTAGTAACTAATAAGCTAACTACGTCCTTCGGTTGAATGCAGGGTCTGCCAACTCGTCGGCCGAGGAGTAAAATTTGTTGATGTTGCGTTAAGTGTGCTGCTGACTTCTTGATCTTGCGATTGCGGCCGATGAGTAAAATTTGTTAATGTTGAGTTGAGTACGCTGCTGACTTTTTGATCTTGCGATTGCGGTCGAGGAAGGAACAAATCTCGGCCTTTTCGTTCTCGAGCCTGAAGACAAGGCTGCTAGTTCTGTGAAGTTCGATATCAAATTCGGCTCTCAGGGTGTCGAATGTAGTAACCTGGTAACACTTCACTTCGCCGAGAAGGCTAATGAGATGACCTCTACTAATAAGGATTCGAAAATCCTTCTCGACCAAGACTCGGATAGGTAACCAGTCGGCCTCAACGCAGTACTGTATATCCAAACTGAAGGTGCTTCGTGGTCGGCTGATTTTACGACAATAGTGCTGTTTATCCAAGCTGAAGGTGTTCGCCAGTTGCCTTTACAGTGTTGTTTATCCAAACTGAAGGTGTGTTGGCAGAAAAAGAAAATAAAAAAATCTCAAAGTGTTTGAGAGGTTTGCGCAGGGCAATTGTGTGTTGAATTGGAGGTCCCCATTTTCATTGCACCGATGCTTGTATTTATAGGCAAATGTTGTGTGGCGCGGCCTGCCTATATATATATATATATATATATATATATATATCTGATCTGTTGGTAATTGCATTAGCATCTATCTAATCTGTTCATTACTATTCACATACTTGTATCTTATCTGCATTTCTTAATCGTCGGTCCTCAGTTCTTCTTTCTTCCAGCCAAACAGTAATACGTGGTCCAAACAATAAGTCCCAGGAGAGGCATGAGCGGAGCGCATGAGCGGGGGAAGAGTCTAGACATACGAGGAAGGTGAATCTTTTAAGTCTTGCATATAGTATACTTGTTTTGTGCATATCATGAGTAGATTATTTAGATCTAGTTCAATGGCCAGCACTAGCTCTAGATCCACCTTAGGAACTATACCTGACATTGTCAATGAAGAACAAAAACTGGATTTTCAAACAGACGAAAGTATTGATTTTTCCGACTGGAACATTCCAAAAGTTTCAACCCAAAATATTTACAAGAAAAAATGGTCTTTGACCTCTTTTAAATCCGAACATCACGTCAAAACAGTTGAGAAGGCTTATGCTCTTAGCAAAGAACATGAGACTTGTCAATTATTTTCTCCAGAACAAATCAAAGCGCATCGCAAAAATGGTCATAACTATCTTCACATTGGTTTAGTTCAAATCGCTGTTAAACCTTTAACACGAAAAGGTCTTAATACGTCTATTCTTTTATGTCTTCGTGACGCCCGATTTACTGATTTTAACGATAGTATTCTTGGAATGATTGAATCAAGTCTTTATAACGGACCTATCCATTTTGATTGTTTTCCCGATCTCACAATAAGTCTTTCAGATCCACATGTTTTAAAAGCTCTTACTCTTAATATCAAAACCTCCGGGTACCAAGTCCTGGAAGGAACACAACCTTTGGCACTTATTTTTAGAGTTTATTACAAAGTCACTGGCACAAACATGAATTTTCAAGCTTTGAACAAAAGTCATCGCGACCACACTCTTTTAATCCAAACAACCCAAGAAAGCGCAAACATTAGAGTACCAAGAACCATTAGGTGGTCAGGCATCAGTCTCCCCTCAGATTGGTGTTTAATTAATGAAAGTAAGCCGGTTTCTGTCCAAAACAGCCTCGTTAATCTCGACAACATTGAACAATATTTTGACGGCACAGTTAAAATCAATTTTGATCGTCCAGCAAGAAAATCTTGTGAATCAGTTTTGTCGCACAAATCTTTTACTCCTAGCAGACAGTCTTTTTCTGGATCCACGTCAACCGATAGACTGGGTCGAGATCAAGATTTGATCAAATCTTTAGTAAACAAAAAGTTAAAAGAGCAGGAAGCTGCACAACAAGATCTAGTCAATGATTTACTCAAATTAAAGTCTGTCGACACCTCTTCACAAGTTGCACATCCTGTTTATCATCCTCCAAACCAAGAAGAACCCACTTCTCCAACTCCTTCTGATTTTGAAACAACATCGGTGAATCACCAATTACTTGTTTTAAATAAACCACATAAAATCCGATGGAGGAAGCTTAAAGCTGACATCACTTCTGAGGAAAACATCCCCATAAGAAATATTTTTAGAAAAAAGTATTGTGATGAAGAAAAGCTAGCCATATATGCCGAATGGAAAGCTTTTGTAGAACAATACCAATTTGAAATATCTTTCTTTGATTTTATTGAAAAACATTTTGAAACAAAAAATAAAGTTACGGTTGTTACCAAAGAAAATTGGGTCAAGGAAGACAAAACTTTGATTTGTTCCAGTCATCCTCCCAAAGAAACTATTTTGATTTCCACTGGTAATACCAACATCCCCGCAACCCCTTTTAAAATTCCAAAAGAAGATTCTGGTTTTAAACCTGTCATTGAACAGAATAATTTTACAAACCAAAGTCTTCATACTATTGGAAAACAGTTAGACAAAATTGAAACCAAAATCGACAAATTGTCTCAACCAAAATCTTCTCCAAAAGAAAAACCTTTAGTAAATTTTACTGATACTGCTTCAAGTTCCACTGCTTTAAAATCCATGACTACTTTACAAAAAATTGATCATATGCTCACTGAGCTCAAAAAAGAAAAAGTTGTTAATGTTTTGCAAAACAATGATGTTTCTGTCGAAGAAGAAAATACTTCTGATTCTTCTCAGGACACGGAAACTAGTTCTGCTATCCAAAATATTGAAAATATTTTTCAAAACATTGATCTTCAACCAACTTTTGATTTAAAACGTATTCGTACTCATCCGGTCAACCCTACTTCTCTCACAAAAAACTGGTATCCCAGGCCAACTCCTCCTGACCTTCAATTTGAAGAAAGAAATATCCAAAATCAATTTTCAGTTTCAGCCGACAAACTTTATGAGTGGAACATAGATGGCTTATCCGAACAAGAACTTTTGAACAAACTTCAACACATGTCCATGGTTGCTAATAGTTACATTTCAAATCACAATTTTACTCAAACACAAATCGTTGATCTTCTCGTCACTGGTTTCACTGGAATGCTTCATTCTTGGTGGGAAAAGCACTTAACTTCTCAGTCCAGAGATGAAATACGCTTTGCGGTCAAAAAAGATGAGGAAGGATTTCCCATTTTTGACGAAACGATAGGACAGGGAATACCCGACGGAGTAAATACTTTACTTTATACGATTATAGAACACTTTATAGGAACACCCAGCAACGTTACTACGCGTATTCACGACCAACTGAGTAATTTAAGGTGTCCAACCTTAAGTGATTTCAGATGGTATAAAGATGTTTTCATATCCAGAGTTATGCTTCGGGAAGATAGTAATCAACCTTTTTGGAAAGAAAAATTTATCAATGGTTTACCAAATCTTTTTGCTCACAAAATTCGAAATGTTTTAGTAAATGAAGAAGGTGTCATACCTTATCATACCCTTACTTATGGTAACATAGTTAATGTTATTCAAAAGGAAGGATTGAAAATGTGTATCGACATGAAGATTTCAAAACAAGTTCATAAAGATAAATCTATTGCTAAATACGAACTTGGAACATTTTGTGAACAATATGGTTTACCTCCAATCGCTCCTTCGAGTAAAAAGAAAAAAGCCCAACAAACCAGCAAGTTTTCTAAACATCAATCCAGATTTTATAAAAACAAAAGATCTTCCAACAAACCTTTTCAGACAAATAAATTTTATGAAAAACCATCTTCAAACAAAAAACCTTTTCGAAAGTCTAAAAAGGATTTTCAAAATAAAAAGGGAAAGTGTTACAAGTGTGGTAAATTTGGTCATTATGCAAATGAATGCAAGGTTAAAAAGGTTATTAACCAACTAAAAATCTCTGAAGAAGAGAAGGTTCAACTTATTCAGGCTTTAGAAATCAGAAATACCGACTCTAGTCAATCTGATAAAAATCCAGATTTTTCCGTCTCCGACTCTAGCAGTTCTAGCGACGTCTCCTCGCCAAACATTAAGTTTGGATGCACGGACACTTGTTGTAATAAAATTTCAGTGCTTAATAAGCAAGAAGAACAAGAAGAGTTTTTAATGGAATTAATTAGCAAAGTCGATGACCCTGATTTAAAATCTTTTTATTTGAAAAAACTAAAAAATTTGATTTCTCTCCATGAACCTGGCACTAGCCAAAATTCTTCCCAAAAGATTTCTCTCAGTACCACTTTGGAACGTTTCAATAAATCCAAAAAGGAAATCACCCTCAAAGATTTACAAAAAGAAGTTAATCAAATCAAATCGGAAATTAAGTTTTTAAAATCCGAAAATACCGAAATTCGTTCACAACTCAGTAGAGTACGTACGCAAGAACTCGTCCAAGAACAAAATGGTTCTTCATCAAATTCCGATTCCGACGCTCACTCGACTAAATCTTCTTCTTCAAAAGAACTTGTTTTAAGTCTTTTAGATAAAATAAGAATTCGAAAATGGTATTCTAAAGTTACGATAGTAATCGAAGATTTTCATTTAGAAACCATCGCTTTAATTGATTCAGGTGCAGATTTAAATTGCATTCAAGAAGGATTAATACCTACTAAATATTTTCACAAGTCTACGGAAACACTTAGCGCTGCAAATCAATCCCCGATGAAATTAAAATATGAAATTCCCAAAGCCCATGTTTGTCAACAAAATATTTGTTTTAAAACTCCATTTGTTTTAATCAAAAATATTTCTGATCCAGTTATTTTGGGACTCCCTTTCATTGCATTAATTTATCCTTTCAAAGTTCATCATAACTGTATTTCTACTAAGGTTTTTGGCCAAAAAATTACTTTTGAATTTTGCATGGAAACAGATCTTAAAAAGTTAAAACAATTTCAAAAAGATAATGTTTCGAAAACCCTCAACCAGATTACTGCAAAATCCCAACAAATTGCTTTTTTACAGGAAGAAATTCTTCACAAAAGAATTGAAGAACAATTAACAAACAAATCTTTATTAGATTCTATTCGCCAGTTTTCCGATAAGCTTACTAAAGAAATTTGTTCCGATCTTCCAAATGCTTTTTGGCACAGAAAACAACATATTGTTAAACTACCTTATGTTAAAGATTTTATTGAGTCAAAAATCCCCACAAAAGCACGACCAATTCAAATGAATCAAGAAGTTTTAGAGTTTTGTAAAACTGAAATTAATCAACTTTTAGAAAAAGGAATTATCCGTAAAAGCAAATCTCCATGGTCTTGCCCTGCTTTTTATGTCCAGAAAAACGCAGAATTAGAACGCGGTGCTCCACGACTGGTTATTAACTACAAACCTTTGAATGATGTTTTAGAATGGATCCGATATCCAATTCCTAACAAAAGAGACTTGATAAAGAGACTTTCTCAGGCAACTATTTTTTCTAAATTTGATATGAAATCAGGCTTTTGGCAAATTCAAATTCATGAATCTGATAAATACAAAACTGCTTTTGTAACTCCTTTCGGACATTACGAGTGGAATGTAATGCCTTTCGGCTTGAAAAATGCACCAAGTGAATTTCAAAATATCATGAATGAAATTTTTAATCAATACAGCCATTTTTCGATTGTTTATATTGATGATGTATTAATTTTCTCAAAATCAATAGAAGAGCATTGGAAGCATTTGCATGCATTTGTTAGGATCATTAGGTCCAATGGGTTAGTTGTTTCGGCATCTAAGATTAAGTTATTTCAAACCAAAGTTAGATTTTTAGGTTACCATATTTACAGGTCTACCATTCAACCAATAGATCGAGTCATCCAGTTTGCTGATAAATTTCCAGATCAAATTATTGATAAAACCCAGCTTCAAAGATTCCTTGGATCTCTCAATTATGTTTCAGAATTTTATCCTCATTTGCGTCAACAATGTAAGCCCTTGTTTGATCGTCTCAAGGAAAATCCTCCATCATGGTCACAAAATCATACTGCCATTATCAAACAGATCAAAAATCATGTCAAGACTTTGCCTTGCCTTGGCATTCCAACTCCCGGCTCTCTCAAAATAGTCGAAACCGACGCATCTGAAATCGGTTATAGAGGTATCCTTAAACAGAAAATTTCTTCCGAAGCTCCTGAACAAATTGTTCGTTTCCATTCAGGAGTTTGGAATCCAGCTCAAAGCAACTATAGTACTATTAAAAAAGAGATTTTATCTATTGTATTATGTATTAGCAAATTCCAAGATGATTTATTAAATCAAAAATTTTTAGTTCGTGTTGATTGCAAATCTGCCAAACATGTTTTACAAAAAAATGTTCAAAATATTGCATCAAAACAGATTTTTGCACGCTGGCAAGCCATATTAAGTATTTTTTATTTTGATATTGAATACATTAAAGGCAGCCAGAATTGCATACCAGATTTTCTAACCAGAGAATTTTTGCAGGGGAAGAATGAGTACTAATCCTACTCAGCAACGAAGGCTCCCAGCCACCCTTACCCAAACCCCAGCACCAGTAAAACAAGAGTCTATTCCCGACTCTTCATCGGCCCTCGCCATTACAAACAGATTTACTCCCTTAGGATCAACAGTAGGAAATATCCGACCAAATTACCAAACGGCCTTAGCCACCCCTTATGATCCTTACTCATCAGTTCGTTCTCCAGCTCCCTCACAACCAAAAACACCTAGCTATGCTAAAACATCACCATATGTCCAGAACCCTCATTCTGAAAAGCTTTTTAGCATTCTTCTTCATATTGACAAAAACCAACCCCCAGAGCGCATTGCCAAATTACTCCTTCCACCAAATTTTCATTTCTTACCAACTGAATCCTATAAAAGCCTAAAATATTACCAGGCTATCCTTTCAGAAACAGAAAGCATTGCTATTAAGCCAATTTACAGTACCACTCACCAAAACAAAATATTGTATCATTCACTCCATATTGGAAAATTCCTTACCGAACTCGAATGGGGAATTCCCCTTTTTCACACAAAACCCCTTCATACCCAGCATGTTCTCATCCCAAACAATCATTACAATTACTATGATTATATCCAAGCATGGACCAACATTTTTCTCCACCAGACAGAAGACTTTAGTCATTCATGGTTCATAACTTTTGATAAGAATTTCAGATTGCGGTTTCCTGCATGGTTTCCAGATTGGTGGGCTTCCCATGGCCCAAGCTCTTCCATCATTCCAGATGACCTTCGTCATGTACTCACAAACAACTTCCAGCCCAGTTTTGACAGAAGTCGTTTCGACAACAGAGTTACTATTTTTTCACTGCTCATGGCCAAGTACAAGATCCCATGGATTCTCAAATGGAACTTTGAAGTGGACACTAGTGGTCTTTACAGAACCCGATGGGTAAAATGGTGGGATAAATTCAACCACCAAAAAATTATTGATCTTGTAAAAGTGGAATTTCCCCAGGCATCTTCTCAGGCACTGCCAATCAAAGCTTCAACTTCGTCCTCACATGCTTTGTCAGAAAATCAGCAATTTCCTGAATTATCAAAAGCTCAGGAACCAGTTCAGTCCTTATCAGACATTAGTCCATCTTCCTCTCTCAAAGGAATTTCCAAGTCAGCAAAGTCCTCCAGCTCAAAGAAAGAAAAAACTACCCAACTGCTGGATATGGCTCAGCTGCTAATGGCGGAAGCAGCTTTGCTGCAAAAGAAAAAAGGATCAGACTCAGATTCAGATAATTCTGATGCCTCGTCTCAGCTTCCCGCCAAATGGGCTGATCAAGCAGATTTTCAAGATGCCCAGGACCCATTTGATATCTGAAAAGCAATATTTGCCCATGTGATTGTGTCAGCCCAGCAACATCATCAGCAGTAGCTGTTTTCATCTCTTCCGCAAAAGACAAAGCATTATTCTTCAATAGTGAAAAACAAAAAAGTCACTATTCACAATAGTGAAAACAAAAAAGTCACTATTCACAATAGTGAAAAACAAAAAGGTCACTATTCATTTAACTTTTGTAAAAGAATCAAAGCATCTTCACTATTCTTTCACCCAGCTTTAGCAGACAGCAGGATTCCCGGATCATTTGGCCAAGTCTCATTCAACCTCCTCGCTCTATATAACGAGGATTCATCTTCAGAAGACGAATAAGTTTTTAACTTCAAACACTCAGTTCAACCATATCTCTCTGAGATTATTCAAACACTTGTAATACATACATATTATTCAGGATGTCTGCGAGCTCCATCTCTTTGTTTACTTGTTTCATCTGCCATTAGGCAATACCTGTTTGTTATCTGCATTGCAGTAAGTTTTCAATAAAACTTATTTTCCAAATATATTTGCATCATTACGTTTAATTCATTATTTTGATATGCTACTCTGTTTTTATATGTTTTATTTCTGCACTTTAAATTCTATGGATGGCTATGCCTCCTGTTGCTATTTTATGTTTTACTTCCGCACTTTATATTCTATGGCCGGCTTTGCCGCCTGTTGTTAGTTCCGCCCCATATATATATATATATATATATATATATATATATATATATATATATATATATATATATATATATATAAGTAGCCTAATGTAGGCTGACTTTAACACCAAGGCTATAATGATGTTGGTTTGACATTTCAAACAAATTGCACACTGCACCAGGCATATATATATATATTAGCAAAAGAAAAGAAAAGTGGCCTAATTCTTCTCTTGACAAATGCCACCGAGTGGAACCACTTGCTGATGACAAGGTCCTCGGCCGAGACAAAAAACTGGCCGTAATGAACAACAAATGCAACTGCATGCTGACTTGCAGTACAAATATATGTTGCATATATGCTTAACCGTTCGTACTGCACGTTGCCCTCTTATTTTATTAAGAAAATACCTGATTCTCCTTTTTTTTTTTTTTTTTAGCAAAAGAAAATGAAAACAGCTGAATCATAATCAGGATGAGGCCAACAATGCTTTATTCCAAGCCGAGACCTTTTTACATCAAACTTTCACTTTGAGATTTTTCAAAGCCGAATAACAGATCATCTCCAAATATGTTTGGCTTGACGAAAGATTTTTTATCATCGGTTGCCGAATGTGATAAACAATTATTATGCCCCCCAGGCATAATTTCGCCAATTTCAGCTTTTAACTCGAAAAACTTAGCCGAACAAGATTTCTCCATATCGGCTTTATCACCAATAACCATGTCAATTGGTGTAGTTTCGGCATCTAAAACCATGTCTCCAATTACCATATCAATTGATGTGGTTTTATGGTCTGAAGTCGTGTATTGGTCTTGTTCGTCATTGGAACACTCCTCTGACAAATTATTTTCTGAGTCAATTTTTGGCTCAGAAACTTGAACATTTTGTTCTAGGCCTACCACACTTTCAGTCTCGATCTAAAAAATAAGTGGCCTTTGTTCTTCGGCCAAATTAACAATTTTCTTAGACCGATGTCTGATTACGGCGGGAGCGGAAAATTGCCCCCCTCCCCCGGTCTTTTCAACCAACCATTCCTTAAATGGAATCGATTTGTAGTCGAAAACGTAAGGAAAATATTCTCCATCTAGCCAGCCATTAAATCGAGCCCTGTCTTCATTTACCCATTGCTCTTGCAGGGTAACAAGAGCTTTTATTCTCAACATGTAAGCGAATGACTTTTGCATCTCTCTATGGCCGCGAAGAACTCTTTCCACTTCCAAAGATCTTTTTCGTTCCTCATCATGTTTTTTCAATTCCTCTAGGAGCTCGTATAATCGGCTACGTGGAGTCGAATTGGAATCTTGATATATCATATGAACTTCATAGTTTTAGCACTGGGTCCCACCAGGCGTGCCAAAATGTTGACCTTAAAAATTACAAAGCTTACATGGCGCGCAGACCGAGTAACTAATAAGCTAACTACGTCATTTGGTTGAATGCGGGGCATACTAACTCATCGGCTGAGCTCGGCCGAGGAGTAAAATTTGTTGATGTTGCATTGAGTGTGCTGCTGACTTCTTGATCTTGCGATTGCGGCTGAGGAAGGAACAAATCTCGGCCTTTTAGTTCTCGAGCCTGAAGACAAGACTGTTAGTTCTGTGAAGTTCAATATCAAATTCGGCTCTCACGGTGCCGAATTTAGTAACCTGGTAACACCTTACTTTGCCGAGAAGGCTAATGAGATGACATCTACCAATAAGGATTCGAAAATCCTTCTCGACCGAGACTTGGATAGGTAACCAATCGGCCTCGACGCAATGCTATTTATCCAAACTGAAGGTGCTTCGCGGTCGGCTGATTATACGGCAACAGTGTTGTTTATCCAAACTGAAGGTGTTCGTCGGTTGCCTTTACAATGCTATTTATCCAAACTGAAGGTGTGTTGGCAGAAAAAGAAAATAAAAAAATCTCAAAGTGTCTAAGAGGTTTGCGCAGGGCAGTTGTGTGTTGAATTAGAGGTCCCCCCTTCCGTTGCACCAAGTCTTGTATTTATAGGCAAATGTTGTGTGGCGCGGCTAGATAATTTTGTAGAGTCCCACTGCAATCCTAATTTGTGGAACTGAAGGATATCCTTCAAATTGATTTTGTTCCTTGACTTTTCAAACTCGTCAATTAGATAAGCAACAGCCTATCTAGATTTTACCACACCACATCAGAAACCTAACCCACCTAGGCTTCTAATCTCAATAAAAAAACCTTCAGCTGAAATTTATATTTCCATCACCATGCAAAAAACAAGAAAAGCCTAGCCTACCTAGGTTTCCTAGATCATCATTATACCACCACCAAAAAA
Organism: Pyrus communis; assembly: GCF_041283825.1. Lineage (NCBI taxonomy): Eukaryota > Viridiplantae > Streptophyta > Magnoliopsida > Rosales > Rosaceae > Pyrus > Pyrus communis. The sequence goes on from NC_142574.1 coordinate 19,061,953, forward strand.
CCTAGCTTTTCTAGGCTTGTTTCGTCATCATCCAAAGCCATCATCTTTAATATCATCTTGCAGCATATCCAATTCACACGTCCACACACATCCAACTCAATTTAAACTGTACCACTTGCTTTGGGATATAATTCGCACCCTATTTATCTGGTTGAAAAAGATGCTAGGATAATTCATATTAAAAGATAATTATTATAATAAAAACAATAATATTATCCTTTAATAATGACAAAAATTATCTCCACTTTTCCATCCGATGATTGAGAGCTATGCTCACTCAACGGCCTTAATTGCACGGGCCAATGGTGTAAATTTAGATCCAAACACATACTCAATAATGTCTCCACGACATCTTTCGTTGATGGCCAGTTTATGTGCTCATATTCCATGCAATTTAGAGCAAGATGAGAAATTCGGAATGTGGTTTTGGAAGGACATCTTCCCACCACACAGGATCCATAAGAGCATCTCTAAAGAATGAGTTCAAATATCCACATCAACAATAATAGTAAAAATGGACAACTTGAGTGTTTTTCAACCGAAATGTCAATTCTTACGTGGCATGACTTGAATTGACATCAAAGATGGTTGCTTCAAATCTATTTTTAGTATTAATAAACGCTTTTTTGTATTTTTATTATTATTTTTGGTTCTAAAATTTTTTTTTTTTTTTTTTTTTAACAAACCATATTATCACACTAATGAGGAGGGAGTGATTTTAGTCTCACAATTGGCTAGCAATAATATAGTTCAAATTCGCATTTGGTGAGAATCGTATCTAGAACTTCTCACTTACAAGTGGAAAAGAATACCACTAAACCGTAGGACTAAGTGACTGTTCTAAAAATACTCATTACAATTATAAAATAAATAATAGTTTAAATTTGACATATCAGGTGGAGAACAAAATTTTAAAAAATAAATAAATAAATAAAGGTTCCACATAAGTCTTCAAATTTAAATTTTATGTTTAAAATTTGACATCTCATTTGAAGATTGTCTAATGTTTCTCAATTTTCTTTTGTTTGAAAGAAATGATTTTGTTCAGTCTACTAAATTATGTTTTCCACTAAGAACCCTTAATAAATTAATCGAATGCTCATTTTACATATAGGTGTCTATCTTGATCCTAGTCACACTTCAATATTTGATGCAAACTTTAATGACAAAGAAGAAAATTTCAACCGTACATGAATCTTTCTGTTTTTTGTAAAATATATTTAGGGTCGAGAGTGATATAATTAGTAAGGGAAAATGAGATTGTTCGGGTCAATTGCATCCATGGCCCCTACCTTGGCTCTGCTAGTGGATGAATACAAAATTTAACAACATGATTGTGTTTTAGATATAGTCGAAAATCATTACTGTCTAGTCTAAATTCTAAAGTGAGAAGGGAAATTCATTTAGACAGTGACTCACTTGTGTTCCGTGCATGACACATTTTAGAAGAGCTATACTCGTACTAGATTCATGTCGGCTCGGCCCGCTGTACACTCTGTATTATGAATAAGAAATGTCTTTACTTTAAGTGTGAAATAAATTTGGATAAATTACACTTTGTCCCATCGCGTTTATGCTTATTTTAATTGGCTTGTCATTCCTCAAACCCTTGTGCAAGCTCTCACACTAGTTATTGGAGTTTGGCAGAACCCCAGCAAATCCCCGTCTTTTTCTTAGTCCTCTTCCTCTACCTCTTGGATTCTATCTACTTCGAGCTTCAACCACTAAAGGGGTCTTCTCTCTCCACTATCCAAGAAACAATGGAAAAAAAAAGGGGGTCTTAGACTTTGCTATGCCCTTGAGTTTTGTAAGTGGACGACTTTAAGACGGGCTGTACTCGTGCGAAAATTGTGTCAGGTCGGCCCGTTCTACATTCCGAAGCAGCTCGGCTCGTACGAAAATGTTATGTTGTTAGATTGTTGTTCTGAACTACTGATAACGGTTACGCTTATTTTAAATTTATAACTCAAATAAGATTCTACTAACAACTAGTATAAAATGCATTAGTGTAAACATCACCATTATAAATTAATTCCCTACCGAGGTAACAACTAGTATAAAATGCATTAGTGTAAACATCACTCCTATAACTTAATTCCTTGCTGAGCTAACAACGCTCAAAGAATTTCTTCAGCTTTTGATATTAAGAGTGTAGAATTGTTAAATTACAAAAAACAGAAGGTAAACTGACAATAAAATATTTGCCCTTGAATCTTTAAACTTTGACAACAAAATGGAAGAGCAAATTTCCCTTCCAGAAAACTACAACTAATGACTCTTGTAACAAGTTTTGAAGCTCAATCACCGAAGCTACACAATAATTACAGTTTCACTGTTCACGTAACGTAGCCAGTTTAACACAAAATAAACATAATCTAAACTCCCAGGAGATACGTAAATGAATCAATTGAAACTTTTTGACACGATATTTCCTGACAGCAGTCGTACTAGAGTTACCTCACTCGAGCCTGGGGTGACTGTTGGTAGCTTTGAAATCCATCTTGCCTGGGGTGAAGTGGAGAGTGATGATGCAAAGGCTTCTGTCCTTGTCGATGAGCCATAGGATGAGTAGAACGAGGCCTAGGCTCCCTTGTAAGTTCTTTGACAGATTCAATCCGTTCCAATTGCTCCACGACATCTTTCATTGATGGCCTGTTTCTGTGTTCAGATTCGATGCAATTTAGTGCAAGGTGAGAAATTCGAAATGCGGCTTTGGAAGGATATCTTCCCTCCAGGCGAGGGTCCATAATGCTTTTCAATTTTCTTTTGTCTGAAAGAAATGGTTTTATCCAGTCTACTAAATTGTGTTTTCCAGCTGGACGAGTTGTATCAAGGGCCCTCAAGCCTGTCAATATCTCAATCAAAACAACACCAAAACCATACACGTCGCTCTTCACATACAGATGCCCTGTTAAATTTAACATGAAATGAGGAATGTCATGGCAAGAACTTGAATTTTGTAATTGGCCTAATACTTATGCCAAACTAACGTCAAAATGTTGAACCTTAACACCAATTAATGCAAGTTCCATAAGTTACGTAGAATTACCTGTGGCAACATACTCAGGAGCAGCATAACCATATGTACCCATAACCCGTGTTGTCACGTGCGACTGACTAGCTGAAGGACCCATTTTTGCCAAGCCAAAGTCGGATATCTTGGCAGTATACGACTGCAGTACAACCAAAAGTTAAAAATAAGTCAAATTTTTCTTCTTTTTTTTGACCAACAGCTTTTGAAATTTTTTATTTCAATGAGTATTTGTTTTCTTACTAAAATTCACACTTAAAACCTACCCCCAAATCCAACCTCCTGAGTCAATCAATTGACCTAAAGCCTAAGAGTAACGTTGTTTTAGTTTTTATTTTTTTTGGTTCTGTGACAGCGTGCATATTTTAAATAGACATGATTCTATTCACAACAGTTTGGTGGATAATAATGAGTATATGGAATGGGTAAGGGTTGAATATATGGTGAGAAAATAAAACGTATGAGCCTTTCTTAGCTTAGTTCTTGATAACTGTTCAATAGTCAAATAGAATTTTACCGCGTCCAGAAGTATATTTGAAGCTTTGAAATCTCTATAGATAACTTGCTTCTCTGATGTATGTAAGAATTCCAGGCCTCGAGCAGCTCCTATTGCAACTTTAAGCCGTATATCCCATGGAAGTGGCTGAACAGCCGATCCCCCTGCAAAAGTTGAGAACATGAAGTGTAAGGTGAAGAATGAACTTGCTATATTTGTAAACAGCATTGCCTGCACATAGGAAAATGCTTGCATGTATAACTAGTAATGTGGAAACTTATTTATCCTTACTTCCAAATAGATGGTTTTCCAAGCTACCCTTTGGCATGAACTCGTACACAAGCAGCAGCTCTTTATCCTCCCAACAGTATCCGAATAACTTAACAAGATTAGGATGAGACAGTCGCCCTAAGAAATTAACCTCTGACTGCACCAGCAAAGAACCAGATTAGGATGAGATAGTCGCCCTAACTAAATTGACTTGAGGCACTGCTTATAAACTTTATGGTTCCAAAAGACTGATAAAACAGGCCAGATATCCTTGAAAATGTATGGATTTAGGTGTGTGCGCCATGCACGCCAGGAATGCTAGAGAGAGATTATGGCTTGAGTTGAGGGATTTGGGGAAAAGAACTCACTCGAGTTGGCCCTTTTTTAATTCAAACTAGAATCCACAATATCACCAAACCAAATTTGAAGAAATTGTATATCATGGAATTGTTTTATCATCTGCAGAACTCTATATCTCCCTTAAATTGTTGTGGACTCAGGGCACCAGCTACATTAACCAATCGAAACTCTGCCCTCCTACACGAGCAGTGGATACCAGTGTTTGACACAACGAAAATATTTATTTACAGTTTAATTTTGGTAAAGGATTAGTATCTCACCTTCCATTTTTTATTAACATATCTAATCAGAGCTGCAACTCTTATGATCTCATTTGCTTGAACAAGTTAAAGTGCTAATACGAAACAATTAAACATCACCAATTATAATCATTTCCTCAAGTGCAGTTAATTTACCTGCCATTCCTCAAACCCTTGCAAGCTCTCGGAACTCAATTTTTTCACGGCAATGACTGTTGATTTTCCTGACTTGGCCGGCGCCTTGTCATCAAGCCAGCCTTTGAAGACCATCCCAAAACCTCCTTCCCCAAGCACTGTATCTGATCTGAAGTTTCTGGTTGCAGCCTTCAACTCCAAGTAACTGAAGATCCTCAAGTTTGGGGTGGGCAAGATCTGCCCATGTGCACTGGCCTCGTCACCGCTTGCCGCGGAGAACTGGCTATTCCGGGATACAGTACTCGCCCCTGAAGATGTGTTATTACTGGTTGTCTGAGATATGTTGCTGATCACTGAAGAAGCAGCACAGAGTCAGAAAATCACACTTAAAATGAAAAACACATGGAAAAAAAATTTCCCATTTGACATGCAGCAAGTTACAAGAACATCAACGTTCCTAGAAATCCAATAGCCACAATATTCATGATTTAATAATGAGAAATACCAAGGAGACTCTCTCAAAACCGGGCCTCTCCGACATTTCATGTTTTTGGCATAATGTTTTATAATATTGACGCAGAAATTAACGTTACATTGTGAGGTGAGAAAGAATTCACGAAGAATCCCATTTTGAGAGTCCCCTTAGCATTTACTGGTCAATGAACCAGTTCAGAAACATAATTTGCAGCACAATTAAGGATGGGCAATTCTCAAAAACTAGTAACAACAAATCAAATACAACAAAAACCCAAATCCAAAGTTGAAAAGTTAATGAAATCAACAAAAAATCCAAATTTAATTGTGGGCTGTACCTGTACTGAGATCACCAGTAGTTACCGGTGTAGGGTTTCTAACTGGAGAACCCCAACAAATCCCCATCTTCTTCTTCCTTTCCCTCTTCCTCTTGGATTCTACCTCCTCCAAGCTTCAACCACTAAAATGATGAACAAAAGGGCTCTCTCCCCCCTCTCCTCTCTCTCTCTCTCTCTCTCTCTCTCCAGTATTCCAGAAAATGATGAACAAAAGGGCTCTGACTTTGTTATGCCTGTGGTTTTTGTGAGCCAATTAAGCATAAAAAGGGTAAAAATGGAAGCAAACGAATAAAGACCGAGTCTTTAAGAAGAAACAAGGTGAAGAGCTTGGTGGGGTAATGCAGAATTTCCAGTCTCTTTTGTTCCAAGTCAACAACCGTGGCAATGTGACTCAGTTTGGTCAGGCACAGAATTTCCATTCAAATGAAGCAACCAGAGGGAGAAATAAATTAATAATTTAACGCTATTATTGTTAGACAGCAGAGAAATATGAGTAAATGTGCTCAATTGTGGCCCAATAGAGTTTTGATTGTAAATTCTTGGAATTGTTATAATGTGAAATAATGATTTTTTTAATTAACTTCGTTTGAACTTCATTTATTTTTGTCTTTTGAAATTTTTTTATTTTAAATAAAGGATGGAGTTAGTCAAAAAGACTATTATTCTACGTTATAATTGTTTTTTTAAACAAACGATGTTATCTTCACTAAAGGAAATGATGAACAAGTAATAATGTTGTTCAAATTCGTATTTAATTAGAATCGAATCTAAGACTTCTTAGGTACAAGTGAAAAAGAATAGCGCCAGAACGTAATACTAAGCGGTTACATTATAATAGTTGAGAGATCAATCCTCACAAATTTTTAATTTATATATCAAGTATCAATTGAGCTAAAATTCAAAGATCAAATTTGCTCCAATCAAATTATCTCATACTAAGCGGCTACATTATAATAATTTAGAGATCAATCTTCACAAATTTTTAATTTATATATATCAAGTATTAATTGAGCTAAAATTCAAAAATAAAATTTCCTACGATCAAATTATCTCGTTGATAGTACGTTGTCCTAAGCAAAAGACCTTTCTGTTCTACCCAGTGCCTACAAAAGAAATTTGTCACCCCAATTAAATTAAAATTTTGTTATAACTGTGCTCCTTGACGTTGACTTGCTGTTTGTTAAGAATTGGTTTTGGAATGGTCTGATTGGGAAAGAAATCCTCTTCAGATCTCTTTCACAAAAGCTACCGAATTAAGTGATCCGGATTTTTGAAATTTCATTCAACGGTCCACATGTTTTGATCACTTAAAAACTATAATAATTTTTGGCCGTTGAATGAAATTTCAAAAGCTCGGATCACTTGATCCGGTGTCTTTAGTGGAAGAGATCCGAAGAGGACCTCTTTCCTTCTGATTGGATGAGAAAATTATAGATTATTAAAGAATTTTGAGATAATAGAAATTAGAACAACGGAATTTTATTTTTTAGAATTTGTAAGTTTTCTTGTTTATTTAATTTAACTATAAAATTTGAATACGAAATTTGTTATTTTTAAACTCTTACTCACAGAAATTTAGAAATAACACATGTTTACATAGAATTTCAACTTAAGAATGGAGGTCCCAAATTTTTAGTTTTTTTCACACAGAAATTCTAAATTCTCATGTTTATGAATCCAAACAAGGGAATTGATGCATGTCATCAATTTATAAATTATGACTTTTACCAAAATTTCAAGTTTATTTCTCTCATCCAAACATAGTGTAAGTGTTTTTTTTCAAGAACTATGATACATTTGACAGAAAAATTATATATGCTTTGGGTTGTAAAAGTGTTTTTTTTTAGAGAAGCACCTCGATCACATATTGTTGAATACGTTTCACATACTTAATACACCTCACATATGCTTCTTTAAATAAAATTTATCTTAATACACGCTACATACCTTCTCATAATACTCTGACACCCACACTTAACCTACACCTCCCATTTAAACAACTCAGCACATATAAAACTGAAGTACAATGAAAATTCATGAACCATGAAATTTTAGTGTTTATGCCAGTTTCTTGAGGACCAGTGTAACAAAAATTTTGGGCGTGCTGCCTTTACCAATCCAAGATGGAAAGAGTAGTGGGGAGGAAAAACAAAAGGGGAAAGCCAATCAGATATGTTTACGCATCATTAATCGTACTTTTTTCGAGATATAACATCATGATGCAGGCATGTCAATGTCATTGAAATATATCAAGCAAATAAATCACAACTATTTATTAAGATATCAATCAATTTGCATAACGATGTTGTTGAATTCACTAAAACAATGAAAAAAAAAATGAAGTTTTACCTTATATGAAACTTTCAAGATGTCGATTTCATGTTCTCGTCAAATTTCTTTTTTCAGTCAACGTATTTGTAATTTCATTGGTTAAAGTTTGTTCTGCAATAGGGGGTGAGAATGATTTTGAGAAAGAAGAAGATAAATAATCTTGAAATATTTGGAGTGGTAGTAAAAATACCCTTCTAACATATACATGTATTATTTTTATAAAAACATTTCCAAACGAAGCGCATTTATCGTTATTTTTAGAGAGCTGCATATGCTTACATGGTGCTTTAAAAAGTGTATCGATTTTTCACTGTCAAAATACCCTTCAAAGGGGTCATCAACAGAACACCTCAAGTTGTCGAACGAAAAAGAGAATGTATAGGTGACGCATTGCAACCAAGTTGACAATGTATTTGTGAGGTGACAAATGGTATAAGAAAGTGTATAGTATTTGTCTAATTTTAACCTAGTAGTGGTATTGGTACTGAGAATTAAAGGTTGCGTTGTTTCATTGGAGCACAACAATTCCAGGTAACCAAAAGTGATAAGATTTGGGTCAAACACTAGCTATTGGAGTATTTGACTGGTCACGCAATATTTAAATTGATTCAAAGAAGCCAAATCTTGTTAGCCATTAAACTTTGACAAATTTTCTTAGAAAGAAATAACTAATCTGATTTTTGTCCAGAGAAATATTAAGAAGATTTTTTATGAATTCTTTGTCGTCTCATATTTTTAGCATAATATTTATAATGTTAGCATGAAAATTAACGTTAAATTATGAGATGACAAATAAGTTCTTAAAGAATTTCACCTTAAGAGAATCTTTTTTATTATTTCTTATTAGACACCTAAGCTTAGAAGTTTCAAACCACTAAAGAGAGTGAACCCCAAAAGTAATGAATGAACCACCTACCAACTTCCCAGCTTATTAATAAATGAATACCAAATTTGGTGGGGTACATTTTTGCTCATTCATATTCGAGCGCCGGTAACACTCATCATAATATTTATTATTATTGGATGAGTTTAAATCTTGAGATTTGTCTCTATTCATTATATAGATCTCAAAATTTAAGATCATCCAATAGTAATAAAAAAAAAGGTGAGTAAAAATATTTCTAATTTTGCGTCCATTATTCATTCTTAAACTTTGGTATTAAAATATGTAAACAATTTTAAGTTTTATATAAAAACTTTTAAAGAATCACAAGTAGTTGACTGCCTTGGAGATTCCTCTTTAACCCATTATGTCATGGTTTCAAACTCTTTCATATTTTCTTAGTACAAATTAGTATAGAATACCGTTGGTAAAAAAACAAAATAAAAAAACTTTTGAAGAATTGCCGTGTGTCATGCTCTAATTTATTTTTGGTGTATGAAATTCTTTATGTGTCCTCCTTCATTGAGAAGCCAGAAGCTGTTTTTCTAGAGCGAAGTTGGAAGCGTCTTTCTAAACTGAAGTTGAAGTGTTTTTCTCGACTATAAAGTTGAGGTGTTTTTCCAAAGCAACGTTGAGGTGTTTTTCTAAAGCAACGTTGAAGTGTTTTTCTCTAAACTATAAAGTCGTTAATGACTTATATGTGAAAAGGGTTATTATACAAAATGATGCTTGAGATTTGCATGATCAATAAAAATAGTCTATGAGATTGTCCATCATCCATGATTTTGGTCCTTCCGTTCAAAACGATTTGGGCAATTTTCAAAGCTTTGTAACTCAATCGTTTCTTAACCAAATTCGACCCATAATATATCAAAAATAAAGATAGGAAAGTATAGAATAAGATTATACCATTTTGAAGCCTAATGGTGGCCGGAGATAGCCGGAAAATAGCCTGAAAAGTGACCGGTCCGCAGGAAAACTGGAAAACTCACCGGAAACTGGGTAAACTTTAATCATTCATAACTTCTTCAATACTCAACGAAATCGAGTGATTCAAAAAAAAAATAATACTTATTGACGAGACGAAGAGAATGATACTTTTTTCGAAGGCTAACGCGCCGTGGTTTGGTCGGACAACAGCTCGAAAATGGCTAACCATTTTCGAGTTAGCCAATTTCGAGCAGTTTTCCGGCCAAACCACTGCGAGTTAGCAGTAAATAAAGATTCCATTCTCTTCGTCTCACCGATAAGTATGATTTTTTGTTTTTGAATCACTCGATTTCGTTGAGTATTGAAGAAGTTATGAACGCTTAAATTTTACCCAGTTTCAGGCGAGTTTTCCAGTTTTCCTGCGGACCAGTCACTTTTCAGGCTATTTTCCGACCATCTTCGGCAATTACTAGGCTTCCAACTAGTATAATCTTGTTCTACACTTTCTTACCTTTATTTTGATATATTATGGTCAAATTTGGTTAAAAATCGATTGAGTTATGAAGCTTTGAAAATTACCCAAAGAGTTTTTAACGGAATGACCAAAATCATGGATGGTGGACAATCTCAGAAACCATTTCTATTGATTTTCAATCTCAGGGACCATTTCTATTGATTTTCAATCTCAATGACCATTTCTATTGATCATGCAAATCTCAGGAATCATTTTGTATAATAACCCTATGTGAAAATTCCTAAACTTTTCAGAATTTGTTACTTTCTTTTACCATTATAGGTAAATTGAAATATACTATTCCACTCTATTCGAGCTAGGCTTTAGTATCATGTAAAAGAGTCAAAATTATACCAGCATAAATTATAAATTAAGCCTTCTACGCGTTTGAAAAATGTGCGATAGTAACACATTTGAGAAGTCACACTGCATCAACAACTCGCAATCGTTCACGCACAAATGTAAGGGATTCGACATAGCCTCCAAGTTGACAGCTACTTGTCATCCATTTCTAAGAATAACACCATCACTTGCAAGCTTAGATTGAGAAATTAAGAGGCAAATGTGATTAATGTAGTATTGAACACCATGCTATTGTTGACCAAGTCCCTGCCTAGAACAAGAGAGCACAAAGACAGCAATACCCCTCCCTCTCACAAAAGTCAAAACTGCCATTGCTTCCAAAAGTCAAACCTGTGAACGACTTTTGAATAACAAGACAATTTCACAAGGCTACGAGCCACGATCAAACAAGAGAATGTGTTTGCAAGCGTTTGGTGAGTGTCTATTTTATTTTTAATTTAACATTAATGCGCGGGCATCATCAGTTAAAAATATTTATTATTATATTAAACGTCTCAAATTTGATTTGTCCTTCTTAAGTATTTGCTCGCAATAACCATCCTTATTTTGTTGGTTATATGTCTATGTTACTCTTAATGTAATGAAAAACACCTAATATTACTTTGTTGTTAAGTTCCTAGTCAACCAATGTGAGCACTGCCTGCAGGGTTGAAAGAATCTTTTCAAGCTTAAATTAGGGTTCAATTTACTCTTAACTGCTGGCATTTTCACAATTACAATTGGGGCGAACATTGACCGAAATTCAACAGTGTTTGGACGAAATGTTCAATTTCAAACCGATAAGAAGGACAACTACGTACTATTAGGAGTTTTTTCATCGCGAGAGTAACACTGATATATAAGTATGAGAAATTTTTCATTGTGCTCAGAACATTGACCGGTACCGTACATCTCATATGCCATAATACAAGTGAACGGATAAGTGAAAAAAAAAAACCCCTCCTCCATCTATATAATACATATGATATATCAACCTATATTTCGAAAACACTGAAAAATCTCTTAATATACCCCACACCACAAAATGACGTGCAATTTGACATGAAACGTTGAAAATTTTGGGCACTGCATAAAGTCGCTTGCATTAGTTTTTCAAAAGTCAGAAGTCGTGTCGGTTATCCTTTTTGATAGGACATCAATGTAGAAGTAATAAACCAGTCATGTCTTGCATATCAGGACGCCGTATGAACACATATTATTGAATAATCTCAGGCATGCAGAAAATGTTTTTAAGTATAAACGATATTTTACTGTAATCTACGCTGACAGAAAAGGGAGAGGGTATAAACCCGATAATCAGTGAATTGAGGAGGAAGACTCTTTAACGGCGAGAGAAATGCACCTGATGCAATCTTAAGTGAAGTTTTATTTCTTCAGACTAATAACAAATATTTCAAATGTGTGAAATAACATTACATCATCAGAAACCATACAGTGATTACAATCCTTGGACTAAACAAGGATTCTCAGATAAATGTTAAAAACAGATTATCCTACATCTTCAGACAAACATCCTAAACCTAAATCATGGTTTCTTTCTAACCTCACTAATGAAGCCTTTTTTTTACTTGTGGCCCTAACAATTAGCATTAGGAAGGATACATTAATTAATCTGTACAAGAACAATCTACTCCTTTACATTACGGTCGAGTGGGGATGCGCTCGATGTCGAGAGACCGGCTGTGGTCTCGTCACTAGAAGGAGCAACTGAATCACCCACCATTCTATTGGTTAACTTAATCGAAGGAGAATGGGAAATGGGAAGGGGAGAAAATGGATTATTATCGGAGCTGCAATGCTATACCCGGCTGCGCTGAATCAGCCCGGCTAGAACTGGGAGGGGACCCTGGGGACTGAAACCTGAGGTTCAGCTCTGGTGGAACTGAATCGGATATTTTGTTGGGGTGACAACCCTGAATCGGGTTTCTGTTGTTACGACAATCCTTGCCAAGATGGGCGGGTATGAGTCCCCGTTGTCCGTGCTGCCATTGCCTCATTCACTGGACTTAGTAATGAAGGGGAAGAGTTTATCGTACCTGGAGTTTCAGAGAGTTTAGTTTCTTCCGAAGTTAAGCTGTTTGAAGTAGCTGAATGGAAGTTAGCATTAGTCCTAGAGACCTCATCAAGCATTTGAGACGACTGGAAGTTAAAACCACCGGGCCTTGCCGCTCCAACTAGCTTTCTCATCTGAGCAGGAATGTTTAATCCGTTTGTGCCATTAAATCCGTTGATCCCAGGTTGGAATACGGAATTCTGATGGATCTGAAATGGAGGCCTCGGCCTCATTAAACCAGGATTGCTGCTCAGCATATTAAACCCAGTACGAGTGTTTGATCCTACAGCAGTTTCTACTTTTCCAGGGAGGGGTTCAGGAGATTTATTAGCAACAATGGGGGGTGATAAGGTAGCAGCAGACAGAGGAAGAGAACTGCTTTTATTGTCATCCAGTGCTGAAGGAATAGAAGGCACATACTTCTCTGATGAGTTATGTCCCGATGGCTTCTTTGATGAGTTATGTCCCAACAACTTCTCTGACAATTTATCTCCGTTAGACTCAACAGAGCAAGATGTTGCAGCAGAAGATGCATTTGGACGAATGGGAAAGGGCTCTGATGAAGATGGCTGACCTAGTGAGGCTGAGGCTAATAACAGTGGCCTATGTGACGCAACATCATTTTCTCCAACCCACCCTGGGCCGAACTTAACACCAGGGGGCAAAGGCCTTTCGATCTTCTTTGCGGCAATGTTCCAAGCTGCAGCTCCAAGATTTGCAGCAAATCGAGCCAGGCTCCTTGCATAACCATAGTCTGAGTGAAGCCCTACCTGATTCACATAAAAGACAAGTCAGCAGACCACACAAATTAAACTCCACACAAAAGATAGCACATACAAATTCATCCACCAAAAGGCAGAAAGCAGCATGTCCAAACCTACTGCATCGTTTAATCATAAGTCTAATATCCTTTTTCCTTTATTATGGTTTGTCCAATTAAAATAACACCCAAGACGGGTCATGACCATCCACTAGCAAACAAGTAACCTCTAAATATATCTAAGACACCAATATACGCAGTCCTTATACAAATTTGGGGCAAAATTCAGGCACGGACATAAGTATAATTGAACAAAGTTATATACATACAGCCATCAGCTGTTTCCTTTCTCCATCAAATGTAGTCAATACAGATGACTCTCGTCCACCGACTGAAGGATGAGATTGACTATATGTATTACGCCTGTTCTCATCAAACACAAATTGTTTTTTCCCAAGCTTCGAATTACCCCTTGTGGAACCTGAAAAAATTGCAGTTTAATATCAACATTAATCAAAGATCCACCAAGCCTATTAAATGGACAAGTAATACCAGAATTGATGCACATAAAAGCAAATCAAACCTGTGACATCATCATTCCTCTCAAATTTGTTATCCGTCAACCAATTAGTATAAACATCATTATTCCGCAAACCCGCCAAACCAGACTTGTCTGAAAGAAGAGATCCTTTTCTAAGATCCAATGCGGTGTTTTCAGCCCCACTAGCAAGAGTGGCATCTGAGACCTCTGAACCAGCACGGTCCAAGGAAGGCCTGCCCAGTTTCTTTTGGAAATTTTTTGTTGGTGGTCTGCCTCTTCTTACGACCTTTGGTCCTGGTTCATTATCATCACTATCTTGCCTCAAATTTTCAAAATTCTTTTTCGCAAGCTCATGTATTGAGCGTGCCTGGAAAGAAGTCATCGAAGTTCAGTCAACAAACAAATAACCTCAAACAAAGTAAGAAAGGAGCTGGATCAAACTGTACCTGTCGAAAATATATGGTATCTGGGGCATTGTACTGCATCGCATTGGAGCAGATTAAGAAAATATCATCCTGCAAGTTCATAAAATTAAATTTTAACTCTGATAGGCCAACGTTCTAGCAAAAATGAAAATTTTAGATAATCACCCCTTCGTCAATGGCACAATCCAAATTCTAGTGCTAATTTTCAGCAGTCAAATACACAATTTGTCACGTAGTACTCCATGAAGATACTAAATGGTAAAATTCAACAGTCAGTACCAAAAGACAGCCAAAAAGTTATTAAACAAAATGGTTTTGAAGGAAAACATATTTTTGAAACATCCAAGGTTAACATCAAGCAAACCATCGCACTCAAACATGGTAAACTGTTATTGCTTAAACTAAACAGGGAGGAAATAATACAGTCAATAACTACCAAAGCAACATGTCAGTGGCCCAAATTTCAGGGTGTTGAACATTTGATTATATACTCAAACATGGTAACCTTTTATGAACATTCACCATAGGACACGCAGGACGAATTTTCGGCCGACAGACTTTGATACGGTGGGTAACATGCTATTAAAATAATTGCAAGTAAACCTCATTCCAAATGAGGACATCTCATAATCAACCCATTCAAACAGCATGCCGGAACACATCAAACACCGGTACAAGATAACACCAAAACCATCGCGGGATCTCAAACAGAACAAGGAGGACAAAAAGACGATGAAATCAGAGTAAACTGACCTCAAACTGTTCCAAACTGGAGTAGATTCCACTCGTAAGTTTCTTCTTCACCGTCCCGAAATCCATAGGGTGCTCTATTACTTCATGGTAGTCCGGAAGCTGCATAACATAGAAGAAAAAAAAAAGTCAGTGTAAAAAAAGAAATCTTTACACAAATCCTGGAAGTTAATGCATCACCATTTATATAACCCAACCTCTTTGGGGTCCACTGGTTCAGAAAACACACCGTACGTGTCCTTCCTGAAAAAAAAAAAAAAAAAACAATCAAACATCATCAAACTGTGATGTTCTAAAGCTACTGCAGTAAAGCAAGCAAAACACAAATCCAGAAAACCCAAAAAACACACTTTTGGAGCCTGTCGAGAACGAACAGCAGCAAATTTTTATCAGGCAAAGGGGTAGAGGGTCCAGAGTCCAACGTTGTTCTCCCTCCTGCACATGATTATAACCTCAATGCTGTCAAATACACAGCTTCCAAATCCAAATCCAAAAAAAAAAGATCAAATTTGTTTCCACTAAATTTAGTAAAAATCAAACCTCGTAGGCTGCTTGCTGGGTTTGCAGCAGGAATTGACTTCTCACCCTGCAAAAGTAAAAAAAATTAAAGTCAGTAACCCAAAAACAGCAAATTTATATTTTTCCATTGTGGGTGTGAAAAGGCAAAGTAGCCAGGAATTCAAAGGACCCCAAAAGGGCAAATAATACAGTTGCAAAAACTGTGAAATAAAAATTATAAAATTGGAAAAAAAGACAAAAGGCAAATTTAAACTTTTGGCAGATCGATATGACAGTCTAATCATTATTAAGGGTTAGTAAATAAACATGAATTTAAGCAACAAAATCTAAGAAAAGACTGACAATTATGATCAAAGTTAAATACTTTTTGGGAAATTTATGCAGATCTGCAGAAAATTAATAAAGACCGACCGGGTCAACCCTATTTACTAAAGATTTTTAGGAAAAAAAAAAAAAACACTGACAAAAACATAGTTCAAAGGTGCGAAATTCAAGGAATTTTGAAATAATAATGTCAACGTATAGTTTTCCAGACCCACAGAAAAAGACCTGAAAAAAAAGGAGGGTTTTATTTTGGCGCTTCGAACCCGCGAAAAAAAAACAAAAAACCAATTGAAAATCCTGGCATTTCACCCAAAGCCCCAAAATTGAAATACCTTTTGAGGGTGAGCGAGTCCAGATCCATAGCCGATCGCATTGATCTTGCGCTTCCGGTCGGTTCTGTCTTTGCCATCGTCGTCGGCGTTGGACTCGGAGCCAACGCCGGGGGAGTTCCAAGACCCGGAATTGGCCGACTGTTTCTGATTGCCGAAGGGCAATTTGAGGACGAGCTTGAGTTTTTTCTCGCGGCGATTCCCGGCCGAAACGGCGTCGTCTTCGTCCTCTTCCTCGTCCTCGTCGTTGGAATTGCCGTCGGGGTTAGGGTTGCGGCGGGTGGATCGCCGGACGGAAGCGTGGGCGGATTCTGTAGGGGCAGTCCTGTAATTAGGGTTGGAATGAGGGGCAGAATTGGGCTTTCGCTTCTGGTGCTGGTGTTGTAATTGCTCCTGCTGCTCTCTGAGAGTCCGTTTTTGAAGATCCAAAAGAGAGGGCCGTCCTTTCTTCTTCTTCTTCCTTTCCACTACCTTACCCATTTTTTGTGCCCTCTCTCTCCTTTCCTATCTCTCTCTCTCTCTCTCTAGCCAGACAACAAACAGGGTGTTATTTTTTTTATTTTTTTTAAATTAAATTAAATGTTTTTTTTTTTTACTTTATACACATGGGAAAATTATAACTTTTGGGACGAAGGGGGCACTGCGAGTCACGTGATTCTCAAACCGCCTTAGCGTGGCGTATCGCCACGTGGTGCGGGAGATGTCGAACTGGCTGTAATGTCAAAAGGACAAGAGCCTTCCACTTGCGGTGTCCTCTCATACTTTCTAGTTTTGTGTGATTATAGTTAAGGTACGTCAATATTTTATATTATTATTTATTTTTATCTTATTATCTCTATAAAAAAATAATATAAAATATTAACGTAGCTTAACCGTGACTACATAAAACAGGAGGACACTGAAAATGAAAGGGCAGACAATCCTTGTCCATGTCAAAAAGGAGCTGATGAGTGTTGGAGTTGTATCCTAAAAGTTAATTTTGTTGGAGTTTGATTATTTTCTCTCAATCGGTCACGATTAAGTCAATATATGGTGTTGAATTGTTTTCAGAGAGAAAAAAAATGACGAGTGAGGAAGAAGGGAGTGGAAGTGATAAGATTTGAAGAAGAGATAATTATATAGTAGTAATAATATACAATGAATGAGTTCGTAGAGTAGAATTTAAGGTATATATGAAAATAATGTCCTAAACGAGGTTAGGTCATGAAGACTTGTATCTCATAGTCACTTAATTTTTAAATAACGATCTTAGTAATTTGAAAAGTCAACTAGACATTGATATATAGAAAAGTCGGTATATATCGAATTAAGGTTAGCACAGTCTTGTGCTACACGTGTTCAGGTTTCTTCCTCCACATTTATTTTTGTTTACAGTTGTGAGTACATATAAAAGTACGCTTCTTTGTGATGTTGTGACACAAAAAGTAATGTTATTCGTACCATGCCTTTGTAACACATTTTCATACCATCTTAGGTGACATTTGATGTGGACTACCACATCATTTGAATTAATCAGATTTTCAAATTTAGTTTATTATTTAATAAAATAATAATTAAGAAAAACTAGTTAATTAAATGATGATTGTGATATACGAGGAGTCTTTCTCCTTCCTTTCCTTGGATTTTTCAAATGATGTAACAAATACCAGCTAAAGTGGTATGAAAATATAATATAAATATACGATATGAATAACATTACTCTACACAAAATCCTCCGTTGCTCAAAAAGTTTCCTCTTTTAGAAACCTTACCGTTACCGCCAATCCCACGCAAAATCCTGAAAAAGTGCAAAGCTTACCGTCAAGAGGGCAGCTATTTCCTGAGACCCACGATACAGTGGGCCCAACTCACAACGAGGAGAGTGAAAGTGAGAGATCACGATGGACCGACCTTCAATGCAGAATCACTGTACGTTGAAGTGATGAGGAACCAAGAATTCTGCAAAGACAAAGTAAAAATTGTGGGGAAAAAATCGAATAAAAGGGCAACCAAATGTGTATAGCTGTGTTCGTGTGGCAATTCTGGGTTGTTCTTAATTTTCTGTTTTCTGTTTGGAATTTGATGATTGATCTGATTCATTGGGTTGAATAAGTTAAAGCTATAAGTGGGTTTCTTTGGTTAATTGGTTTGGTTTTTGGATGGCTCTTCTGAGTTGTTCTTAATTTTGGTTTTTTAGATTTAATTTCATTCGATTCATTCCGGTGAAAGAGCTAAAACTGAACGATGGGTTTTTTACATTGTTCTTGTTTTTGTTTTTGTTTTTGGATGGCACTTCTGAGTTGTTCTTAATCTTAATCTTGTGTTTTCTGATTAGTTGATGTAATTCAATTGGGTTAGCGTGCTAAAACTACAAATAGGATAATTTTTGTTTTGGTTTTTGGATGGCTTTTCTGGGTTGTACTTAATTTATGTCTCCTGATTGAATTTTAATTGCTTTTGTCTTTGGAGGCCAATAGAGCCTTTGGCATGGTGGGAAGGTGGAGAGATCGTAGGAGGAAGAGATGGGTTAGCAGGTGGGACGTGGCCGGCTTGCACCAGAGATGGCAAGGTGGCTTTTATCCCAAATGCAAGAGAAGTTCAAAAGCTTGCTCAAGCTAAGAGCTGAGGAGACCTTCCGGTTCGATTCTTGGAGGTGATTGTTGTATTAAATTCTCATATGTTTTGCATCTTCCACTCTGTCAACTATTGGCAAGAAGTTTTATTTGCATATATTGATGGGATTTTGGGTGCTTTAGTGTATTGGATTGCAAGCTGAATTCCCGTGTGTAGGTTGGGAGATAATACATAAGAAATTAGGTGGAACATTGAAGTAGGTGGTCCAATTAGCTTGTGATACACCGGTTATTCTCCGGGCAGGATGTAAAGACAGACGCCATTTAGAGCTTAAACTTTAGGATTCGAGTCTCAGATTGGTTAAAAATTGATTCGTTTTCAGATTTTAGTATCATACTTTCGGCAAACCAAAAACCAAACTATAAAGGGTGATTCTATGCCCTAAATGATCAACAATATTAATAAATCGATCAAAGTTGAATAAAAGTAATTTAACTAAGGTTTTCTCGAAACATCCTGCATAAAGAATCTCTGAGTGATCCGCACATATCTACATTCATTTTTACTTTGTACATTTTTATGTGTTTGTGGAAATGAATACCACCCAACTGAAAAAGGTTCAAGATTTAAGGTGTAGGTGAAAACTTGAGTAACTTATATGAAGTTATGGAGCTGGTACACTGCTGCTATTATTCCGAAATTACAACTTCCTTCACCAAACTTTCTAGATTGGCAGTGAAGAAAGTTACTCTCTCTACCAGTTTCTGTTTACATGATTAATTAAATTTTACGTTCCCTTTCATGTTATTGTTTGAGGAGGCTGAATGATTTTACTGCAATGTACTACCGCGAGCTTTAACTCTGACATGCGATTCAATTGCGAGCCAGTTCTTCAGATAGTATCGAAAAGGAAATTTCGTTGATTTCTTTTTCGTTGGTAATTATGTTCTCTTCTTCTTATTTTTATCTTAATTCTCTGTCTGATTTTCTCTGGTGAATTCAACAATCATTCAATATTTCTTGGTTTTCTTCTAAGCATGGTGATTTCCAGTCTAAATTCTAAACTTTAATTTTCTCTCAGACTAATCCCTTTTATTAGAGACAAGATGAGAAACTTCCTCGGATAATAATCGCAATTTTCTGTGATTGCGGAGCAAAAAGAGTCCCATGGAGTTCCACTACTACAATATATGCTATCACCGGCAGAGGAAAAACCGACGAGAAATCAAATTTCTGTCGGAAATTTGGCACGAATCCGACATTAAACAATGTAATGTCGCATTGGAATAGCGACACTATTGCTAGCGTCGCGAAAGGGCTTCAGTGTCGCTTTTTGGGCTTAATCCGCCACTACACAGCGTCGCTTTAAAGCGACACTAACACAGCGTCGGTTTAAAGCGACGCATACTCAATAAAATTAAATAAATAAAATATCCCTATTGTCGCTTTTAATCGACATTATAATAAAATTAAATAAATAAAATATCGCTTAAACCGACGTTAGATAACAATTAAATAAATGTTTGCAGATTGCTCTCCATTGTTGACTTGCATTACAATTTTTAAAAACATAAATTCAATCGTACAACAGAAAAATAAGCTATAGAAATAAATACTAATAAAATCAAATACAAACACGAAAAAATCAATTACCCCTGTACGCTCCGATGTTTCATCAATCCATGTTTTATCTTTTCGTGTATGACATTCAGGAAAAAAGGTTACAGGATCTGCTTCTTTCCCATGCTTCTTCCGCTTTATCAAAAATAAAATTTCATACAAACAACTTAAGCAAACCTCATAGTAAAAATAAATATAATTATTTAAAATTAATCATTAATTCAAAAAGTACAATCCATACATATTCTTCCCGCACTCTTGCAAAGGATTTTGTACCAGTAGTATGGTTCATTGATTTCAATCCCCGATTAATCTTATTTTTTTCAGCAACCTCCTGAAAAAAAACGAACGAAAAAAAAAAGAAGATTATATTAGGCAACTTTAACGTTATAACGAAATAAATCGTGTAAGGTTTACCTTTGTTTTGTCTCTATTCCAATATGCCAACAAATCATCCCACTGGGCAGGAATCACATCAGGAGGAGGCTCGCTGCGCACCTCTTCTGCTCTTTTAGTATAATACTTTTTTTTTTAACTTATTTCTAAACTCTTTGTGCGCATGCTCTGCAATCTTAAGCGTCATATGACGGATCAAAGGCATTTTTACTATATCTGCATCTTCAAAAAAAATATTTCCCTACATACATAAAAACAAAAAAAATCATGCTAGTCAATTATTATTACAAGTATTGACCTATTCTTCTATTTTCAACTAAAAAATAAAAACATCTATACCTTTATTCTATTCCAGAAAGCTTCCTTATCTTCTTCCGTAACCTTACGCCAATCTTTCTCCAACGGCAGATTTCTATAGTCCCTAACCTCCGCTGCTACATGTTTAGAAAAAGCACTAGCATTATCACTAATGCATTTTCCGGACGAATCAAACGAACAAAGTTGTTTTGTCCATTTAGGAATTGAGGGTCCACGCCTCCGTTGAGATGTACCTTGTTAATACAAACACACAATTAAAAACCAGGAAACAAATGTATATTTTCAGATTAGCAATAATAATAGTTCAAACACACAAAAAAAAAAAAAAAAAAAAAAAAAACTGAGACTAATAACAATTCAAAAAAGAACTAGCATTACCCTCGTCCTCTTCCAAATGAAGTTCCTCAGAACGTTGATCTTCACGGGAATTATCCATTGCAAAACTTAATGGAAGGAGAAGGAATATGGCTGAAATGGGGGAAAGAGGAAGCCAGAAATGGGGGATAGAGACGAGAGACAGAAGTGGAATACGGAAGTGAAGGGAGACAAAGAAGATTAAATATGGATAAAAACTTAGCGTCGAAATATGAGCACATTACGTCGCTTAAAACCGACACAATGACTGACTAAACCTCGCCACACGTAACCTGACTGACAGAAAGCCTGCACTTTTGACAGAAAGCCTGCTATACTTGTCAGTGCAAGGGTATTGCGTCGGTTTAAACTGACGTTATCTTGCATAACGTCGAAATAATGGCCTAGTGCATCGTTTAAAACCGACGTTAGTTTGCATAGCGTCGAAATAAGCATAGGTTTGTGTCGCTTAAAACCGCCACTATATCTGATTCGACCTATATTATAGCCTGACATAGTTTTGACTGCAAACCTGACATAGTTTTCAGTCATAGGTCACTTTGCGTCGAAATAAGGTCACATTGCGTCGGTTTTAACCGACACTAGCCTGACAGGTTTTCATAACGTCGAAATAAGAGCAGGTTTGTGTCGAAATATGAAAAAATTTGCGTCGATCTATGAATTGTGTTTGACAGAAAATTAGTCTCGAAAATGTATAATTTTGCATCGATTAAAACCAGTATAAGCATGAGTTGACATGCCAATGACTGACAAAATCTTCCAACCCATTCCCCAGCAAAAAAAACCGGGAAACCTCCCGCCCATCATAAAAAAACAAAGGAACAAGGATAAAAACAAAAACAAAAAAAAATAAAAAAGTTTAATCCAAAATTAAAAAATAATTAGTTATGTTATCTCATATAATATTTTAATAAATAAATTTATTAAGTTGAATCAATTTTTTTTGCACTGTAATTGTTATTTTAATTTGTTGTTATTTTGATAATTTTCTGTTGTTATTTACTAGAATGGATTAGATGAACATAATTTGAGTTGTTATGAGAAAATGGAATGAATAATATTTATAAGCATTTATGTTAAATTAACAATATTAAATATAACCTAAACTTATAATATTTAGGAATATAAGAATATATTATGTTAAATTAATTTTTTTTGCACTCTAATTGTTATTTTAATTTGTTGTTATTTTGATAACTTTGATAACATTTGGTTGTTATTTACTAGAATGGATTAAGCACCATTGAACCCAAATCAAAGTTGGAAGTGTGGTGATATGTAGAGTTGCTCCACATCGGAAAGTTAATTACCCTAGAAAGCTTAGAAGAGTTGAGTCACTCTCTTGTTACTTATCGCTTCAACTTTATTCATAATATTAGAGCATAATAGTGACTTGGCGTACAAGTAAACTAAGTTCATAGGGAATACGAAAAATCTAACCCAAGAAGACTTGGAATCCTAATCAGATTCTCCTATGTACACTAACACATGTGCTTCATGTTATCTTGTTAAATTGTCAAGGTCTTAAGCTTGAATATTCGGCACACATGAAATAGTGTGTTTGATAATCTAAAGAATTGTCCCTAGTATTAGAAAGTTAAAAACAAAAAAAAAAAAAAAAAAAAAAAAAAAAAAAAAATACTTGCAACGACGTATATAACGTTGATCCATTGCTTTTGGAGCTTCCCAAAGAAACCTCCTATTTAAATTACGGTTGCCATTGTAATTAATATAGTTGATAATAACTAATATATATATATATAGTGATTGTTGAAGCCTTGATCGAAACTGGAAGGTAGCACATGCAATGAGGAAATGTACTTGATCATGACTAATTAAAGAGGGCAAATGAAACATACTCGGAGTGGGTGATGCATGGAACATTATAAAACCAGTTTAATCGTTGTCTGCATATCTCGAGACATATTATTACATGCATGTTATAAAGGCGTGCGTATATTGATCAAGTGCAATGTAACATTCAGGAAACGCAGCCTATTCATTTGTACTAATTATGTTATTGTTAATTATTTTATAAGATATATGTAAGATAAGATGTCTACCTAAAGCACATGTTTACCTTATAGAACTCCACTGATCATAAAATACTTGTTGTATCAGTTTTTAATCAAGTCAATTAATTAACAGTTTGGGTGTTTTACGACTTGAAATTTATGGCGTACAATACTAGCATGCCTTAAATGATATTATTCACAACATTCGTAAAGTTCATGTCATAATACTTGCACATAATCTAGCATTCACGGCATCACTTTTGTGCAAGTCATTAAATAAAAATATTTACGGCGTAAACATTGTGTGTCGTATTTAACAATTTACACGACGTACTTTCCTTCTCTTTTAAGGCATTGTGTTATGTTGTAAAGTGAATTTTATATATATTTAGGTCCCTACCTTTTATGGCACGAATCATACATTGTAAATAATGATTTCAAACTTCGCGCCCAAACCTTCCCACTCCACACCTAATAAAAAATGGACAGTGGGAAATTATAGTGCTAGAATGAAATATCAAACAAGTGAAATTCTAGACCATCCCACTTCACTTTCCCCTTTCTTTCTCTCTGCCTTTCAGATTGCTCGTTTCTTTCACACCACCGTGACCCAACAGGCATGTCATACCCACATTTATTTACCCAGAAAACAAACCCCTCTCTCCATCACTTTGTCGCGGTCCATGGGCTCATCTCCATGTCGCTTGTTGTCCACCACCTAAATTCAAGAACCCAAGAGATCCATTCCGCCAAAACTCATTCCGCCGTTTTTCTCCTAATGTTCTAAGGTTGATTTTTTTTTTTCCTTTCAAATTTTTATTTTATTATTATATAAATTTGGTTTTGAATTTACAGGTACTTTCCTCATGTTACTTGTGTATACCAATATCCTGGAGGCTTATCTCCTCATGTTACTTGTGTATACCAATACTTGTATCACTCATACGAAAATCAATGAATCGATCGGTTTTTACTAATGATGGAACTTGTGCTTATTGGTTATATTTGGTTTTTGGGTTCACTATCTAATCCATAGTTTGTAATACACTTCAATATTTTTATATAATTATTATAGTTTTTAGGGGTGTAAAACAGTTAAATTAATATATAATTATTATTATTAGGGGTATAAAACTGCAAATAATAAAAAATAATTATATATAATTATTATTATTAGGGTGTAAAACATTCTTTGTATTCATATAGGGGTGTAAAACAGTTAAATTAATATATAATTATTATAGTTTTTAGGGGTGTAAAACAGTTAAATTAATATATAATAATTATTATTAGGGGTATAAAACTGCAAATAATAAAAAATAATTATATATAATTATTATTATTAGGGTGTAAATGTAACAGCCCGTCCCGAAACGTACATTTGGAAATTACGATTTTACCCCTAATCTATTCGTTTACGTGTAGTTTTGTGTAGTGTTGTGTTGTAGGACCACACACACACTCACACATCACCCTCACTTTCCCGGGATTCCCTCCCTCATTCCCTCACTCTGTCTTCTCTCTCTCTCTCTCTCTCTCCCCGAGTCCATTTCCTCTCTTCTTCTTCTTCTTCTTCTACACACAGATAACACACACATATACTCAAACCTTCACCAATCCAGGAACCAATTACACCATTGAACTCGTGAGGTTGTGAGGAGCACAACCATACCAATTCCAGGTAAGAATTCGAACGTTTTCACGTAGTTTCAACGAGGTCCGATTATTGCACTGTTCATGCAAACCTAAACTAGTGTGTTTTTGGAATTTCTAAGCTTGTAGATGTGTTTGTGAGGTCCCAAGGAGCTTGGGAGTGGTTCGTTGGGTGAATTTGGACGTCACGATCGTCCTGTGCAAAGTTGGCCGAGTTTTGACCTTGAAGACAGGTGAGATTTCATAGTTTTTAGGCCTTAAAACTAGTCTAACGTTGTTCTACTAGTCCTAGGCTTCATTTTGGTATAAAGAACGTGAAATTTGGTTGAAAAACGAAGGAGAAAACAAGGTTTGAAATTTTCCCAGTTTTCCGGCGACGGCGCCGGCGACGGCGACGGCGACTGGCCGGAGAAGGAAGGGGAATATTCCATTAAGTTTAACGGAATATTCCTAACGGCAGTGACGGCGTCAGTTAGGGAATATTCCGTCAGGTTAACGGAATATTCCTGACGGCGTCAGTTGACGCCGTCAGTGTGCAGTGCACGTGACTGCGCGTGGGGGCGCGTGGGTCAGTGACTGTTCAGGCGCGTGGGGGCGCGTGCGTGGTCCAAAAATTATTTTAAAAATATGGGTGTGATCCTGAGGTTGTGTAGATCACGTTGGTATATTCAATTGTCCAATTTGAGCAATGTATGAGAAGTTATTACGAGAAGTTGCTTAGGTGCTTTTAAATTAATGTTTTCGTAACTTTGTTGCGTATAGGTGATTCGTTTCCCGAGGACGAACGTTCACATTCGAGGCAGGGGGGCTACGACCCTTCTAATTACCAGTGAGTGGGCTTTTGTTTTCCGTACATACCTATATACATATTAATTCCCAGAAATTAAATAGAAAAGGTTATTGTTTTATGCCATACATTTTATTATTAATACTTATGCATCATTACATGCATTAGTAACGGCATACAGTTATAAATGTGTATTTGGTGCTGTGGACGCACAGGTAAGTGCCAGGTAAGTGGTACGTATGTTGTTATGCAATGGTAGTTTGAGATGTTTAGAGAGCTCATAATCTGCACCCCGGTGTTAGTGCTCCCGCCCAGGGCCAGGGCATAGTCCTTCACGTGATGTTCACCCGCACCACACGCTCGTCTTGGATCCAAGTTAGGTGCAAGCCTTGTCGTACAGACCACATTAGGTGGTTCCGACTCGTAGGTGACCGCGATTATTCGCATAGTCTTCACGTGATCGTAGCACTAGAGCGTATATATATTACACCCAGTCTTGTCGTACAGACCACGTTAGGTGGTTCCGACTCGTGTGCAGATTCAGATATTGAGTTGAGTTTGGAGCTCTATATGCAGCCGTACAGGTCACGTTAAGTGACTCCCGGCTGCCAGTTTATATGTGATTGATGTGAATTACGCTTGAGCATTTACATTTGATTATGAGATTCTGTTGTGTCATATTCTCAAGCATGAATGGCATATGTGGAGCATGATTGACATACCTATACATACGTATATATGTTCATTTTCTGGGAAGTATACAGGTTTTACGGCGAGGGGTTAGAATGTATTTTGCTAAAGAGTTTTCAAAGAGCTTTGTTTTTGCCCACTCACGCTTTTGTTTTTGCGCCCCTCCAGGTTCTAGTGGTCTAGCAAGTTCAGTGGTTTATCCCAGAGGGCGTCCCGGCATTTCTGACAGACACTCACCATTGTAGGGTCACCTTCGGGTGTAAATACATCGTATCTTTTCCTTTTGGACTGTTGTAGAATTGCTCTGAATTGTGTCTCACATACACTAGTACTTTGTATGCTTTTAGGTTTTTATTTATTCGTACTTTTATATTACCTTCTTATTAGCTTCCGCACGCGCACATGGTTACGTCACCTTCGTGTGACGGCCAGCACGCCCTGATCTCGGTCGGGGTGTGTCAGTAAAACATTCTTTGTATTCATATAGGGGTGTAAAACAGTTAAATTAATATATAATTATATATAATTATTATAGTTTTTAGGGGTGTAAAACAGTTAAATTAATATATAATTATTATTATTAGGGGTATAAAACTGCAAATAATAAAAAATAATTATATATAATTATTATTATTAGGGGTAATACATATGATTGACAACAAGTACCTTGCGTCGAAATAGTCTCATATTGCGTCGAAATAGGCTAGGGTTGCGTCGGTTAAAACCAATGCCAAGGCTGACACACATGTCGTATTGCGTCGAAATAGGCTAGGATTGCGTCGGTTAAAACCGACGCCAAGGCTGACACACATGTCGTATTGCGTCGAAATAGGCTAGGGTTGCGTCGGTTAAAACCGACGCCAAGTCTGACACATCATATTGCGTCGGTTAAAAGCGACAGAAAACAAGGAAAAAAAAAAAAAACAGAATAAAACAAAGTCTAATTAGATGAACATAATAAAACAGAATAATAAAAAAAAACAGAATAAAACAAAGCCAAAAGGATTATATGTTATGATACGATATCATAGCATACAAAATAAAACAAAGTCTAATTAATACAAAAAATAATTAATATATTTATTCCCTGTCATCATCTGTTAGCTCTTCGTCGGTATTGGCATGATTAACGAACCCGGTAGGCAACGCTAATGATTCAAGAAAGGGAGTCTCTTCCACGCCAACCCTTGTATGGAAATTTTCATTATCAAGAATTCGATCATCCAAGTTCGGCGTGGCATAATCATCAATAGCATCACTATCCTCTAATACGTCAAATAAATCTCTTGGCTGAGTTCGAACAACTACGTGCCAATCTTTTTCAATCGTGTCCTCCACGTAAAATGCCTGTAATGCTTGTGATGCTAGTATGAAAGGATCCTCTTTAAATCCCAATTGATTGAAATTCACCATAGTAAATCCATACTGATCAGTTTTCATTCCTCGTGGACTTTCACTATTAACCCATTCGCACTTAAATAACATCACAGCTCGACCCCTATCTCTTGCTTCAGTAGGACCGCAATATTTGACCTCGAACATATCTACAACTCTGCCATAGCAATTTACTTGCCCAATTGCTCCAGGAACATTTGCAGGTACAAAGACACCACAATTTTGATTCTTATGTTTATCATCCACAGATTTTATACGAAATCTAAATCCATGAACAATGTGACTTTTGTATCTACTCACAACCCTACTAGGATAATTAGCTAGCCAATGCAAGTCTTGAGATATCAATGTGTCATTAGCATCATATCTTGAATTCATCTGTAATAAGTATGAAGATAAAAATTGACAGAATAACTATAAACATGTTATAATTAAAATGCAAAACAATAACAAATTTGGTTGCTTCATGCACATCCAAGGTGGCAAATTATAAACAGAAAGCACCACAGGCCATGTGCTATGATCATTCCTCATTTTCCCAAAAGGATTAAATCCATCACTGGCCAACCCTAATCGGACATTTCGAATTTCTAACGCAAAATCCGGATATAAATTATCCAAATGCTTCCATGCGGGAGAATCTGAAGGATGTCTCATAAACTCATCCTTAGGACATTCAATTGCATGCCATCTCATATGTTCAGCCATATGCTTCGACATAAAAAATCGTTGCAATCGTGGTTTTAAAGGAAAATACCACATAACCTTAGCTGCGACCTTTTTCCTCGAGCTATCCTCTGCATTGGTAATTTTATATCTTGATTTACCACAAACTGAGCACACGGTCAAATCTGAAGTATCTTTCCAATAGATCATGCAATCATGGGGACATGCATCAATTTTCACATACGACAGCCCCAAGTCATTTATAAGTTTGTTTGCCTTATATCAGGATTCAGGCAAACAATCCCCTTCAGGCAACATTCTTTTAATTAACTCCAGTAAAGTGGTGAAGATCTCGTCAGGCATTCCCGCTAAACACTTGATCTGATACAATCTTACAACTGCTTCCAATTTCTTAAACTCCTTACAACCTGGCCACAAATCTTGATCTGCCTCTTCAAGCAACTTAAAAAAAGTCTGCACCTCTTCTGGACGCCCTTCCCCAATAGGGGGTTCAGTAGATGGCCCAACACCTTCTTCTGTTAATGGTTGGACAAATACATCATTAAGAAAATCATGCATGCCAATCACCTCATCTCCTGTTTCTTCTTCTCCAATTCCCACATTTTGCTCTCCAATGTTTTGCTCGCCATGATGTCGCCAACAAGCGTTTTTATAATCTTTATCCATATCATACAATATGAGATATTCAACAATGGTGTTCCTAACAAAAGTATATCGATTACAACATCTTTTGCAAGGACATCTAAACTTATCAGGACCAACACCATTTGCAACTGCTTGATCCAAAAACAAATTAATTCCAGTTGTATACGCTTCAAAATTTCGAGGTATTGTCAACCAACTCTTATCCATATTTTATCACTTTACGAAGGTAAAATATTACGTTGACACTAAGATGCCTACAATCTTTCAATTCCTATCATGTAGGCATAACTATCAAAATTTTCAATTTCTATCTTTCACCCCTCGAACTCTATCACGATTGCAATCTTTTAATTTTCAACACCTATTATAGTAAAAACAAATTAAAATAACAACAAAAAGTTATCAAAATTATGCTCATCTAATCCATTCTAATAAATAACAACCAAAAGTTATCAAACTTATCAAAATAACAACAAATTCAAATAACAATTAGAGTGCAAAAAAAATTAATTAATATATTCTTATATTCCTAAATATTATAAGTTTAGGTTATATTCTTATATGAAAGGATATTCTTATATTATAAGTTTAGGTTATATTCTTATGAAAGGTTATATTCTTATATTCTTATATTCCTAAATATTATAAGTTTAGGTTATATTCTTATTAGAGTGCAAAAAAAAAAAATTAACATAATATATTCTTATATTACTCAATATTATAAGTTTATGTTATATTTAATATTGTTAATTTAACATAAATGCTTATAAATATTATTCATTCCGTTTTCTCATAACAATTCAAATAATGTTCATCTAATCCATTCTAGTAAATAACAACAAAAAATTATCAAAATAACAACAAATTAAAATAACAATTAGAGTGCAAAAAAAAATTAACATAATATATTCTTATATTACTCAATATTATAAGTTTATGTTATATTTAATATTGTTAATTTAACATAAATGCTTATAAATATTATTCATTCCATTTTCTCATAACAATTCAAATTATGTTCATCTAATCCATTCTAGTAAATAACAACAAAAAATTATCAAAATAACAACAAATTAAAATAACAATTAGAGTGCAAAAAAAAAAAAATTAACATAATATATTCTTATATTACTCAATATTATAAGTTTATGTTATATTTAATATTGTTAATTTAACATAAATGCTTATAAATATTATTCATTCCATTTTCTCATAACAATTCAAATTATGTTCATATAATCCATTCTAGTAAATAACAACAAAAAATTATCAAAATAACAAAAAATTAAAATAACAATTAGAGTGCAAAAAAAAAATTAACATAATATATTCTTATATTACTCAATATTATAAGTTTATGTTATATTTAATATTGTTAATTTAACATAAATGCTTATAAATATTATTCATTCCATTTTCTCATAACAATTCAAATTATGTTCATCTAATCCATTCTAGTAAATAACAAAAAAAAATTATCAAAATAACAACATATTAAAATAACAATTAGAGTGACAAAATTAATTAATTCGACTAAATTTTTATTAATTTAACAAAAATAGTAGAATTTTATCTAAGTGCTTAAATTATAATTTTTAAATAAATAAACTTGTGTATTATACAATTTAAAAATTAAAGAAGTTAGTGATACAAACCTGATTTGTTGAAGAATTTCGACGTCAACAATTCTTTATGTACTCAACCAGCTCAAATAAATTTCCTACAAAAATAAATTGTAACTAAAAATTAAACATAAGAGGAGAAAATAAAAATATTATAAGCAAGAAAAACTTACTGTTGTGAAGAGGAACAAATGAAGTTTGAAAACCAAAGGAGAAAGCTGAAAGAGAGAGAACACGGGAGACTTTGTAAAAATTGGAAGAACGAATAAGAAAAGTGCAAGAGAAGAAAAAGAAAACACGGGGGAGATCATATAAAGACCATCAATGTGTCGCTTACAACCGACACTGGTTTTCAAAATATATGTCGCTCAAAACCGACGCAGGATTTAAAATATTAAAAACAAAGAATTAGTGTCGCCTAGAAGCGACACCCATAGTTTATGTCGCTTAAAAGCGACACTATTTTATTTAAAGCGACGCCAGTACTTAAAAATATTAAAATATATGTCGGTTATAAGTGACACTAAATTTTTACGTCGGTTTAAAAGCGACATAGAAATTTTACGACGCTTATAAGCGACAGTAAATACGACGTCATCTTCAGTGAGTGTCGCAAATCTCTTTTTCGCCACTATATAATATTAAACCGACGCAACAACTGACACTATTAGGTCCTTTTGTAGTAGTGTTCCCCAAGGAAGTTGTGGAGGAGGCGGATCAGTACAACGGATTAAACCTGATATTGGCCGATCTTTGTTCTAGGACCATGGCTTATGTAACCAACAGACCAAATGAGGACAAATGTTTTGTTACTGAGGTCTCGCATGGGATTCATGTCTTGTCAAATGCAAAGCTAGACTCTCCTTGGCCGAAGGTAAGAAATCTTGTTGTTCCAGCTTGTTTGCCTTGATACAGTAACATATCAGTCCTATGATCGGAACCTGGAAGCCGACACTGATACATATTAGAACCAACGAACCCGATGGCAATGATCTCCCAGTAAAAGAAAATGAAAAACTAACAAACACGGTTAAAGTTGAGGAAGAAAGCCAGCTGCCTCACATTTATCCTCCAGAAAGCCCCTCCATTGGTAAATCCAGTTACCTATGGAGAAGTTGGTTACCATGAGAGATGTCTGGAATGAAGCATGGAAAGAAGGAACAGTAACTAATCGGATCGATTCAGGGTTCAGTACGTGAACGATTTAACCGTTGAACTCGGCCTACAGGAACCAGGCTATCTACCGCTTTTAACCCTGTTTGCATAGGCTCATGCACAGATTTACGTTCAATAAGCCCAGGGGCTTTCACTTCGACACATCTTCGCTCGTGATCGCTAAGAGCCCCAAATGGTGAGTTTATGGCTTAGTAACTCTACAATCATTTGCAGAAATCGTTGCTGACCTCATCTGATCATACAAGATCAGTCTGATACTTAATGGCTTACCGTGTTTCGGGTTCGAAAGAAACAATGTTGCTTCTCAACAATTTATGGCTGGTTTAGCACAGGTTCATGCCTTGTTATCATAACCACTTGTTTGGTCATACAGGAAGAATATAAGCACGAGATCCCGCAGCATCTGCTCTGCCGTTTGTAACTTGTACCTCTTATAAGATTCTACTCTTTGATCCTTGTAACATTAGTTCTTGTGCTTAATTGTTCTGACTACAATTTGGGGTTAAATTGAACATGTGATGAGTTGGATAAATTACGGTGACACCTCTTGCAGCTGTTTGTACAAGCCAAGTGTTATTTTGAAAGAAAACTGATTTTTGCATTCTAAATTATTTGTTTATTTTTGTTTCTCGATTTTCTAATCTATTGTTCAAAGAGAGGATCATGCACGGCAAAAACTTTTTTTTCTTGATTGAAAACCAATTTTCACCCTTGATGTTTGACATTATAATCTTCCAAATTAGATTCAACCCCATTAATTTGATGGGGTTTCTTCGATTATGTGAGGGCCTCGTGTAAATTTGAATTATTAACAATATCAATAATATAGATAATATTAATAATTGTGATTGTGAGGAGGGAGGAAGAAAGAGGGAAAAAATAAAGGAAAACTAATAAAAATGATTTGAAAAATTTAAGTTTTAACGATAAAGACAAAATAAAAGGTAAAATAAATAGTACTATAATTGATTTTTAGTGTAAAAATGCAGTTTTTTATTAAAGTGAACGGTACCAAAAAATTTCATTAAAGTTGAAAAAAAAAAAACATTAAACATACTTTATTGACTTAGAATTTGATAACATAACCAAATATAATATTCGAAAAAAAATGAAATTATATGATCTCTTACATATATTTTGTAATCTCGTTAGAAAACATATCCAAATATGATATTTGAAAGTCTGACAACATATGCGATTTCTTAAGCTGGTACTTGCTTGCAAGAGACGCCACCAGGGCACGGATTCGGGCAGCCGCACCAGTCGTAGGAGCTGGACGCTATAACTAGCTAACTGCTTTGGAATAGAATTATCTCTCCTTTTAGTCTTTTTCTCTTTTCTTATTTGAATGATGTGTAGTTAAATCATGTTAATGTTTTATGTTAATTTTTTAATAATCAGAAAAAGACAAAAAATAATTTGTGAAAAGATGAAAGGAGTACATGTGTGATGCATTGCTAGACACCGTGGTGATTCGAGATTTTAGGGCAGTAATAATAGTGGAGGTGGCAATAATTTTTCATGCATTTCTTATAGTATTGCACCACGTAAACAAAACATTCAACATCTTTCTAAATTGGTTAAGTTGAGTACAATATCGCTGATGTTGGTAGGAAACCATATTAAATTTGAAAAAGTTTATCAAACTTAAGTATACTTTCTTTGAAAAATAACTTGCATGCAACGCTCATAAAATAACGTCTATTTTTTTATTTATTTATCATGTGATCATTTAACAGTTTAGCGTTTTAAAGATCATCTAAAATTGAGCAAAGTAAAGATAGGATACCATGGAGAAGCTGTGTTAAGGATGTTTTAATGTGAATTTCCTTGATTATGCCAGCAGACAGCAGAAAATACGATCCACCATCTTTTGCTTTGGGGCATGGCGTGTGGATCATATAAGTGGGGTGCGAGGTTTAGATATTTCACAAATATCATCGACAAGACAGTGATATATCAAACATCATTACATAATCGATAATTGAGGTAGTTCACATGCACAACATCGAACTATTTGCTACGACAAAAATTGGAATCAAGGGATTGTAAAATATGAACAAATTTGAGTATTTTAGGAACCAAAAAAATATGATATTGTTAATCGCTCATACGTTTTTCGCAAGATCTGATCGTTGATATACTATGAGCTAATATGTATAATGAAAAGGAATTTTTCATGTATGTACGTGCAACGAGAAGACGAAAACACCTAGGGTGCGTTTGTCTGCACTCGCTAGCATTCATTAGACTGGATTAGATTAAGTGGGAATGCAGTGTCGTGTTTGTTCCACTCCGGGACAAGCTTTAATGAGACTCGTCCCGACTAACCAAGACTAACGGCTTCGCTAGAGGGTCTTAGTGAGATCCCTCGAAATTGGCCGGATTGCTAAGACCAACTCCTTGCTTCGCCACTGCCGCCACCCCACCCCCCCCCCCCCGGCCGGTGTCCTCTTCCTACTTGTTCCTCGCAAAATTCGAAACCCATATCCCATTTACCAACTTTGCTCTGCTTCGCCCCTCTCATATACCATTTTCAAACCTAAATCCCTCAAAATTCGAAAACAAAAAAGGAGAAAAATTATGCACTCTTTCCATTCTAAAAACCAAATCCAAATCCAAAATTCGATACCAAATAAAAACAAAAAAACAAAAAAAAAACAAAAACAAAATCGTTGTGCGTATGAAACACACAGCAGTCGTCCATTCACACATGCACAAGAGCCGTTCTAATTACACATGCACTCCAGACTCCCTAATCGCAGAACTTCATCATTGACGCCGGAGAAGCAGAACGATGAGTACCCATATGACTCAAACTCTGATATGGGTTCTAATTTGCCAATTGCGTGTTAGAAAAATTAGAAAAAGAAACAAGAGAGATGCACCGAGAAAAATGGGAAGAAAAACGTGGAGATGAAAAGGGGGATGGACAAAGAAAAAGAGAGACTAGGACAGAGAAACTTATGAAGGGTGAGGGAAATGAACAGAAAAGAAAAAGGAAAGCACTACTGAGGTTTCTAGAGAGGAAAAATATAGACAAAAGTAAGAATAACATAATAATAAACCTGAATTAATAATATAAAATAATAATTATAGTTAATTACATAATATAATATTAGAATTTGTTATTATTTTTAGTTCTTAGTCCGACACTACACCAAACGCTTCAATAAGTTAGTCTAACTTAGTCTAGTCTAAGCCAATCCAGCTTAATTCTCAAAGTTAATTCAGTCTGAAATAGTCTAATGCAACAAACACATTCCTAGTTGCTAATTTAAAAAACGTGAGACATTATTTGATTTGATAGATGAGCCAAAAAAAGGAATAAAACTGTAGTATGTTTATATTGTACAATTTCTTCTGTGTAGTTGAAAGCTTTCAAACTAGCTCTCTCTCTCTCTCTCTCTCTCTCTCTCTCTCTCTCTCTCTCTCTCTCTCTCTCTCTCTCTCTCTCTCTCTCTCTCTCACTCATATTATAATCTTAGCACGTTAGCTCATTTAAATTACCAAAGTCCATAAATGGAGCACCATCTATGATTCTATATGTCTTTTAATTAAAATGCACCTTAATATATGTGGTGGTAAAAGAAATTAACTTGTTACCTGTAACAATGACCAAGGTTCTAAAATGTATTAGACGTTAATTGGGTGGCGAACATGAGTTTAGCGTTTATGCATTTAGGCGTCTAGATGGGACTTAGGCAAGAATTTTTAGACCAGTGGCAATAACTTCCTTTCAAGAAAAACAAACAAAATCTATGAATGATAGTGTCACAACCTCATCGTATAAGAAGTTTTCGCAAATCAAGATATATAGCAGTGATTAGAAGAAAAAAAAATATGTTAGAATATTCAATCTTGCATACATTCATTGACAAACCCAAAACTATTCGTATTTAATATTTATTCATACACAAACGACTGATTCTACCACTCCTCTTACACGGAATACAATCATTATGCTGAGAGATTTCAAACTTCTACTCTTTGAGAATCATGTCCCAAGTATATTTGGTTCATGATCTATGTGACTATATTTCAACTTGCATTGCGTGTCTAGGAAAGAAAAGTTATTGTCAATGGAAAAAAAAAAAAAAAGGAAAAGAAATGTTGTTTATCACCGGCATCTGCAGTAGAGTTTGGCATTTGGACCTTTTGGACCGACCCTTGTCATATTTTTGTAACTAAATCCTTCTTTATTTTCTTTTGCAAGCAGCCACTCCAAAGACTTTGCAAAATTGCAAGCCCCAAGGCCCTCTTTCGCAAATAACAATATTAATGTCCACTTTTGTGGTCCCCAATATTAGCTGTAGATCATAAACGCGCCATTAAAGTTGGGACTTTGGGTCATGAATAGATCTGAATTTTTTTTTGCACCATCCATTAACAACAGGATGCGAAAAATAACAAATTTTACTGTTTTAATTTAATTTGTTAATGAATTGGATTGTTATTAGATCACTTGTAAATGAATCGTATTGTTATTAGGTTACCTGATACGATAACGGATATAATACGTAAACAACAAGGACAAGACATGATACATCACAAAAATAATAAATTTCGGGGCAATTTGTTAACAAGTTCGGTCGTTATCAGGTTACCTGTTGAGAATATATTAAAATAACAAATTTCACATGACAAAATCTATTATAATAGATATAATACAAAAACAACAAACACGACTTGTTTGCTAAATCTAGTCATGAGTGTGGCCTATTGTCCAAGTTTCTACCAAGTATTACACAATTTGAATAGAAATAAATTTGCCAACCCCATCATAAAATGACTCATAATAAGATCCATGGCTTCCTCCTTCCGAATTCAAAATATTTAAATTAAAATGAAGTTTTGGCAATGTCGGGTTTATAGAATCAACATTCCTTGGCTCTTACCCTACTTACTTCTCTTAACCTACAAATTATGGTTAGTTATGCGTACATATAAAAATAAAGTTTCAAAAGACGTAGTTAAAAATAACCCAATTTAAGTTTAATAGGGATATATTTTCAATACGAGTCCAGATACAGTTAACATGAATGACTGTTTTCATATATGCATGCGGCCATGCATTTTCTTGTTGCAAAAGGAGGATCAAATCACATGGTCAAAGTGCTTGTAAGGTAGGTGGCGACGGTGATTAATATTGAAAGAGAGCTTTTTGCATTGTTTGACTTGCATAATCTTGTAGGGACTTAGCATAATCCAAAGATTACGTCCACCAAATTAATCACACTTTTGGACTTATGTTCAACAAATACTTTATAAATTAAATTATTTCATCACAATTTTATTTTATATTTTTCTTAACTTGTGTATTGAAATATAGACGTGAGAAACCCATTTGAAATGATGACAGTAGTAGTGCCTTTGACAGCACGATGACGACGACGACCGTGAAATATGACATTTTGGACTCTCCTGCTTTGTCTCTCTGTGCACCTCTGTGTATCAAAATCTAAGTAAAATGCTTAATTAAATGCTACATTTCATTCACTTTGACAAGCTTTAAAAAATCTACTACTAACCTCTACATTTTAAAAGACCTAATTCTTTGTCCAAGTTGTTAGTGTTGATAATGACATCGTCATTCATTTTTACCCATTTTTTAAAAACCTAATTTTCCAACATGTATCAACGTTTTTATAATACGTAAATTGATATCAACACACATTACATGCATGTTTGCATCATATCACTTACTCTCCGCTGTCTCGTTTCTTTATGCCATAAATTAAGAGTGCGTGCACGAATTTATTGTTAAATTGGTAATAATAGTGAATTTCACTTTTACATTCAAGTTTGCATCTCTCATTCGTATTTCGAATCGGTTTAAATATATGTTTAATTAAATAAAAATAAAATTAGTGACATGAACCCTCACAAAAATTAAGAGTGAACAAAATTGCCAATGCAAATTTCATTCAAATGGGAGAAAAATAGATATAAACATATATGAACATATGGTATAAAAATTCGAAATAACCTAACTAACCCACCACAATACAAAACAAAAAATTCAAGAAAATTACTATAAGCTCAAGCGGAGCTTACTTTATCCTCCAGCACGCCCACCACTGCCACCAGCACCACCACCACCAACCACCAGCAGCGCCACCGCCAACCACCAGCAGCACCACCGCCACCCAGATTCTCTCAACCTCCAACTATCTATAACAAAATAATACAAATTTCTATCTTTTTTTTTCTTTCAAATTTAATCTAGTCCAAGGCATTAGGCCCAGCACAGGCCTTCAAAACAGGGCTCCAAATCCACTGCAACAAAAACTTCCTCCCTTTGCTTCCATTCACATTGAACGTCTTCCCTTCCCGATCCCTCATCACCTGCCCAATGTAACCGCCGCCGCCACCGGTCCCGTACAACCCTTCGCACAAGTCCCCAATCTCCGTTGGCGCCGTTGGGTCCTCCCCTGCGTACCACGCATTCACCAGCGGGTTGGACGAGAGCTCAGCGAGCTCGTGCCCAATCACGCTGATCATCCCGTCCACGCCAACGTCCCTGTTGGGCGGGGACAGCGCCCCGGGCCCGCCACCGCCCATGTACCCCGGGACTGCGAACGGGTAGGCGCAGACCTCCGGGCACTGCTTGCCGGAGTTTCCGATCCAGGCGTATGGCAGAGTGTAGCCCACCATGGAGGGGAAGGTGAAGTAATGGAAACCACAAACGGCGCGACAAAAGTCCTGAACGGTGACGTCCTCGGAAGTGAGGATTAGGTAGACGCCGTGCTTGTGATCGACGGGGAAGGGGGCGGATCGGACGGCGGAGGCGATGACCTGCTGGACTGAGAGGCGGGTGAGGTGATTCCCCTGGGAGTACTTCATGTCGGAGTACTGGCCGGCGACGACGACGGCGCGTGAGACGTTGGCGCCGGTCTGGTCGGTGTACAGGGAGACAGTTTGCCACCACTCGGCGACGGAGGGGGAGGGGGAGGCGGAGGGAGCGGCGGAAATGGAGTGGATGAAGTCGGTGATGAGGAGCTTCTGGGGCGCGGCCCACTTGCCGTACCAGATGAGGTAGATGTTGATGGGGGAGGAGGAGAGGACGGGGCCCATGTGGTAGCGGAGGTCGACGAGGTTGGAGGAGCCTTCGAATTTCTTATTGGAGGAGAGGGTGCGGGGAGGGAGCTTGGGGTTGAAGAGCTCGTGAGTGTTCAGGGTTTGGACGGAGGGAGTGGCGGCGGCATTGGCGAAGACGGTGGTGGTGGTGAGGAGGAGGAGGCGGAGGAGGAGGAGGAAGGTGAAATTGGTGAGCGGCATTGTTGGGGTGAGGGGGATGGAGAATTGGAGAGGGGAAGGGAGGAGAGGGGGTATATAAAGTTGAGAGTGAGAAATGGAGTGGGGATTGGGCTGGAGACAGCTGCAACCTCTGTGGGCACAGAAGACAGAGAGAGAGAGAGAGCGCGCGATATTTACTGTCAGTGAGTGAGAGTGGGTGTGTCACCGTCTATCTCTCTCTCTCTCCTGTCTGTACTGGAAAACCGGAAATCGGCATTTTGAGCGGTCAGTTTTTGTTTTCCTTCTGTTTTTAAATTTTTCAACACGAAGAGAATATGTGAGACAAAAATAATGTGTAATTTGCTGCAAATTTTTGTTCCTAAAGAAATATATTGTCTCTAATGAGAGTCTTTACACAATAAATCCGAAATTTAAGGTTTATATAATTGAAACCGTTGATCTCTAACAATTTAAAAGTAACAAAATCCATAATCAGTATGCACCGTTGATTGCAATAGTTCACAAAAAATTCAGTGAAGCAGCATGTTGCGGGGCCCACGCCTATAGCTGTGTTAGCAGTTGTCGGGCGAGTACATAGAAACTACGTCTGAGGATTTTTGTACTCACAATGGGCTCCACTCTTTGCACAACAACTCAGTCTCTAAGAGCAACTCCAGCCCAACACCAATTGACTGGCACCAAGTGAAGAAAACAGCCCGGCATGCAGGGAATGAGCTCTAGCCCACAAAATTGATTGGCACCCAGCCCGTGCCAGTCAACAGCCCAGCCCAAAATGGACAGACCCAGAGGCCGGTCTGTTTCTTGGCGCGTGCACAACACGCGGTGGAGATGGCGAGTAGCCGACAGCGTCTGCAGGCAGTGGGGCCCGCGGTGCAGGGCAAGTGGACTAAGTCTGTGAGAGGGCTACGTGGCCCTCCTCAGAGCCGTTGGATTTCCAACGACTAGTTTTTGTAGGCCGTTGGATTTCCAACGGTAAAAAAAATTTAAATTTCACTTTTAAATTGGATCGTCCGATCACAGATCAACGGTCCACGTTTTTTTCACCAAAAATTAAAAAAAAAAAAAAAAAAAAAAGGCCCAACGGTCAGAAATTTGACCGTTGGCCACGTGGCGGCGTGTTGGCTGTTGGCTGTTGGATTTGATTATTTTTCAAATACAACGGTCCAGATTAATTACAACATTAAAATTTATTAAAAATTAATTAAAAAATGTCAAAATTTTTTTAAAAAATACAGAAAATTTTTAAAAAATTAATTTTTTTTTCTATAAATACCTAACCCTCATCTTCCACCTTACACCACATTTCAATATTTTCTACACTTTCTACACTTTCTACATTTGAATATTTTGTACACTTTGGGTTCGCACTACTCATGACCCGATTACGGGTAATGAGATGGATAAGCGAGAAATGTGGAGTAAAATTACGAAATCGTTCAACGATGTACATGGAAAAGATGTACATGGAAAAGATGCCAGATCTAGTCAAGGTCTTCAAGGTCGTTGGAAAAAACTCAACGCATACTTTACTTGTTGGAAAAACGCCCTCTCTCATGCTTCTGGTAATCTGCGTAGTGGGACAAGTTTAGCGGATGAGGTAACAATATTTTTATTTATTTATATGCATTCCACCCACATCAATATTTTAATTTATGTAATTTTTATGTAATATGCATTCCACGCCCATCAATATTTTATGTAATTTCTTATGTAATTTATATGCATTCCACGTCCATCAATATTTTAATTTATTTATTTGTGTTACACCCGTATTTTTTAATACTATCTTATCCCACATTTTTATAGACACTACAAGCACAAGCATTCTACAATGCAAAGAACCATAACAAATCATTCAACAAATGGGAATGTTGGCAAATTGTCAAAGATTGCCCTAAATACAACATTGTGGCAACCGGTCCAGAAGTTGTCATGCACGGTATGGGTCTACACAGTTCGCCAGAAGCAGACACAGCCAAACAAGAAGCCAACACATTTGAAGACACGGAAGGGACGCCTGAACAAGTGCTAGAGACCCAACCGACTCGTCAGTCCCTCAGGCCTCAAGGTAAAAAGGCATCAAAGAAAAAAGGTAGTTCTTCCAAAAATGACTACACTAGATATATGGAGGAACTTACTCGTCAAGGTGAACTGAACATGGCATGGGAAAAGGCTAGAGATGAGGAAAAAGCTAGAGATATGGCAGCAATTATTGCAGCTACTGAGGCTCGTGATACGGCGGCTGAGAGACAAAGAGAAATAGTTAATCGAGAGAACGAGATGATTAGAGAAGCACTTCATCGAGAGAATGAGATGCTTAGAGAAGAAAGGATGGCTCAAACAGATCGTGACACTATGAACAAGTCTCTAGTAGGACTGTCTCCGAATTCAAAATATTTTTGGACTTCAGAAAAAAGAGATGTCGTGCGAAGGAGGCGTGCAAGAGATGCCGAAACAAGTCAAGGGGGTTCCAGCTACAAAAATCCTTGCAACCAAGATCCTAGCACCACATATCCTAACTCCACAGACTTTATTTAATTTCTTATTTATTTTTAGAACTTTATTTAATTTCTTATGTAATTTCTTATTTATTTTTAGAACTTTATATAATTTCTTATGTAATTTCTTATTTACTTTTAGAACTTTATTTAATTTCTTATGTAATTTCTTATTTATTTTTAGAACTTTATATAATTTGTTATGTAATTTCTTATTTACTTTTAGAACTTTATTTAATTTCTTAAGTAATTTCTTATTTATTTTTAGAACTTTATTTAATTTCTTATGTAAACTTAAAACACTTGCCCTAAAATTACATAAAACACCATTTAAACTTAAAACACCATTTAAACTTAAAATTACATAACCTCACCATTTAAACTTAAAACACCAAATAAAATTACATAACCTCACCATTTAAACTTATAAAAAAAAAGCAAACACACTAAATAAGATTACTTAAAAAACAATACACTTTATTCTTCAACCACAAGCCTTATTTTAATTATCTTCGCCTTCGTGCAATCTCCACTGATGGTCAATCAAGTCATTCTGGCGGGCTATGTGCCAGTATGGCTCTTGCAATGAAGTGTATCGTTGAACGATCAATTCATTGTAACGTCCATCCCGTTCCAACGGCTCGTGTTGCACGGGATCTTCGGTCCGGTCATGAGCATAGTAGATTTGTGTTCTTGAGTTGTTCATCGGATCCGGCTCGTATTCATCGACGGCATCATAATCATACTCGTCTTCAACAATCATGTTATGGAGAATAATACACGTCATCATGATGGATCGAAGAGCCTCGACATCAAACATTCTAGCTGCAGCCCTGACAATGGCCCAACGAGCTTGCAGGATACCAAAACAACGCTCGACATTCTTCCTACACCCTTCTTGACACTTTGCGAAGTGTTTCTCTTTTTCACTCTGTGGGTGTGGCACTGTTTTGACAAATGTTGACCACCTTGGGTAAATACCATCTGCAAGGTAGTATGGTCCCTCGTATTTATTACCATTAACCCAATATGTGCATCTCGGCCCACGCCCTTGTAGCAGTTCGTCAAACACTGGAGATTGGGCAAGGACGTTTAGGTCATTCTGAGCTCCTGAAAAACCAAAAAAAGCATGCCAAATCCATGTATCAAAAGAAGCCACCGCTTCCAGAATGATGATTTTGGCTCCTTTTCTGTCGCCATAAGCTCCTTGCCATGCACTTGGACAGTTTTTCCATGTCCAGTGCATGCAGTCGATGCTTCCAATCATGCCAGGGAAGCCTCGCATCTCACCCTTCCTCAGAAGCCTTCGCATGTCCCTTGTCGTGGGTTGCCGAAGGTACTCATTGGTGTAGAGGGCTTCAATTGCAGAGCAAAACCGCATCAGGGACTCCAGAACTGTTGTTTTTCCCATCCTTGCGATCTCATCCACTTGATCTGCAGATGCTCCATATGCAAGCATTCGCAAGGCAGCCGTAATTTTTTGCTCAGGAAGAAGACCTAGAACATGAAAAGCATCCTCTTTTTGCACAAAATATGGATCATGGTTGCAAACATCACTCATGATTTTAGCGAACAAACTTCGTTGCATTCTAAACCGACGTCTAAAAACATGATCAGGGTAAACGCTGTTGGGAATAAAATAATCTTCCAAGAGATCTTTACCTCGTCTTTCCCTTCTTCTATCGATGTTTGCCGCACGTCCGGGTTTGGCTATCTGACCCATAGCTTCCATGATACGGCAGGAATGTGGGGCCCTCCGCCTTCTATGGTGATCATCCTCATCCTCCTCCATTGCGAAGGCCTCATCTCCACCTCTACCTTGGTCAAGATTGACCAATTCTTCCTGTTGTGCCAACAACCTTTTCTGCTGCTCTTGCAACTGTTTATACGCTCTCCTTGAAGAAGACATTGTAAGAACTCAAGATTTGAAAACGATAAAGAAGAATTCTGAGCTAAAAAAAGGATTGAGTTTAGTGTGAGGATGGATGTAGGGATGTAGGGTTTATATGGACAAAAAAAAAAGAAGATGAGGTTCTGGACAATGCCACGTGGCACTACGTGATTGGTTGAAAATCTTAGCGGAAATCATTCAAAAAATAGTACGTTCGGATAATGACACGTGGCGTGACGAGATTGGTTAAAAATCTTATCGAAATCTTGCCTAAATTATTGTAAACAGGAAGTGACACGTGGGTTGTCGGGATTGGTTGAAAATCTTAGCGGAAATCTATTCAAAAAATAGTACGTTCGGATAATGACGCGTGGCGTGACGAGATTGGTTAAAAATCCTATCCGAAATTAAAACTATTTTTTTTAATTATTTTATAAAAAAAATTATTTAATATTTTAAATGGACTGGGTGCCAGCGCATTTTATAGGGGTGTAGATCGTTTGTGCCAGCGCATTTTTAGACTAAGTGCCCACATTTTTTTTGGGGTGGAGATGTTTTGGCCTATTATTGTTCATTGGGTCTATTACTGTTCAATTAAGTGGATAAATGGGCTGGGTGCTGACGCAAAGTGGATAGGGGTGGAGTTGCTCTAAGAAGTCCTTGATCGTGAGGATTTTTATACATACTTCGGCTAGGATCTAAACCTATAGTTAGGCCTCGTTTGGCAGGTCGGACTGTACTGATTATTTCTGTCGGATACGATAAATAACCATCGGATAGTACTGACTAAATTAGTCAGGTGTTTGATGCAGTATCGGACTAGTGACCGTATTATTTATACTGTGTTTGATATTATACTAGATAGGAGGAATTAAACTTAAAAAAAAAAAAATTAAAAAAAAGTGAAATCATTTTTTTGTTCCCAGATCTCTCCCCCCAAACACCCTCCCTCTCTCCCTTCTTCTTCCCTGACTGCAGAAGAATCCCAAATAATTGTTCCCCAGCTCTCTCCGCCACACCCCCCAAACTCCCTCCCTTTCTCTCCCATATTCTTCTTCCCCGACTAAATAATCCGGGCGTTTTGGTTGGTTTTATTAAGCGGGTGT
This sequence comes from Pyrus communis, assembly GCF_041283825.1. Lineage (NCBI taxonomy): Eukaryota > Viridiplantae > Streptophyta > Magnoliopsida > Rosales > Rosaceae > Pyrus > Pyrus communis. The sequence continues at coordinate 19,106,705 of NC_142574.1, forward strand.
ATACCGTGTTATCCTATCCGACCGGTTAAATTAATCCGGCACTTATTTAATACGAGTGAACGCCAAACACCCGAGTCCGTATAACTAATCCTATCAGATCCTTTATTTGATTTGCCAAACAGGACCTTATTGTTTTTAGATCCATTGGTACACCTTGGACATCATATATGAGAGTTGTATGGTTGTAGGGACTAGATATATAGCACCACTTGACATGCTCTTACTTTAGATGCACAGGTCTGCACCTTCTACTATAAAAGTTTCTGCATCACGAGTTAGAGCAATTTAAGATATTGTCTTGTTAGAAAAATTATAAAAAAAATTTGCAATTTCCCTAAATTAAGACCTTATAGCAAAATTATCATATTTACGACACAAATTTAGTATTTACTTGGAAGATTCAACTTGGTTGTAAATCCTCTAATCTTTTAAAAAGTATCAATTTAATTAGTCGACAACTATGAAGCACGAATTCAGGAGCAAGAACAAGGATTCAAGAACAGCAAATTCGGCGATTCGTCAAAACTCAAAGAGCTCTAATTTGGGAGCTACATTGATTCGACAATTAAAAATATTAAAATAATTTTAGTAATAACAAATGTTCCAACTGGTCTATTACTATTAGACCAACTCCAACCCTTGGAGTAACTCTCAAAATTTGCCTTCTATTCCCCCCCCCCCCCCAAAAAAAAACACTCCAACCTTTCGCCTAAAATTGGGTTATGGGCTAAAACTAAAAAATTGGCCAAATTCCGGCCAAGATTTGAGTTTGCGTTAGTGGGCTGGCCCACGTCTGCGCGTGGACACGACCAGTTTTTTTAAAACCACATGGGAATGACACGCCATTTACAATCCCACACCCCCCCCCCCTCACTTTTCCAAAACAAGCAGCAAGGGGACCCACCCATGTGGGCATGTCGAGGAAGATATATGAGCCCAATGGCTCTTCATTTCATCTAACGGTGCAAAGCAATGGACCGTTGGTTCCATCCAACGGTTCATATTTAAACTTTGTTAATTTCCAATTTTATATTTATAAATTTGTTGAATCTGACGGCTGATATCTAATATAATCAAATCCAACGGTATAAAAAAAGATCTAACAACTCAAATTTAAATTCAACGGCTAAAATAATCTTAAAAAAATATTCAACTCAAAATTCACCCAAATTTAGTGATTTTTCAATATTTATCGGAATCTAAAATATTTTTGGGTTAAAATGTTCATAAAATTAAATTCGGATAGTGTACATAATTTTTTTCAAAAAAAAAATTTTTACTTAAAAAAAATTAGCCTAAATTTATTCTTTAATAATTTCGGGCTAAAAAATTTAGGCCAGAATGGTTGGAGCAGAAAAGTTATTTTTGGGTTAAAACTTAAATTTTATAGGCTAAAAATTTTAGGTTTTACTTCAAGAGTTGGAGATGGTCTTAGGAGTCTTATTATTTAGTATTTTTCTATTAATAATTTTATTTAGTATGTATTTATATTGAGAAGGGAGGAAATAGAAACAGTATTAAATAAAATGATAGGATTTCAACTTTTTATTCTTCCTCGTCGCCATATACTTTGTACAAGAGAATGGCTTCTCTTTTTCAAGATTGCATAAGCTTGAGAGCTTTGGCAACGCACGGAGGCCGTAAAATTGAAGGGAATCTAATGAATGTTTGGTATCCTATTCAAAATTTCATCATTTCTTAAGAACATATTTTAAAAACAATTTTCGTTAAGATCCAAAAACTTGATTGGTATGAAATTTAAAATTGTTTTCAAATTTTAATAATTAAAAGAAAAGGAAAATTATCTTGCAACAACTCCCCACTACACAATTCAATTGGACAGATAGAGATATTTAAAAAGAAGGTCAGAGAGAGGGAGATCAAAGAGAAAGATGAGAGAGGGTGAGGAATCCGGGATCCTCTTTGTAAGGATCTCAGGGATATGTGAATCGTGTTCATCGTACATTGTGAGATCATAAATCATTTTAAATTTTTTTATTCAAAATTGAACATAAACAGTACTTGAAGAAAATTGAACGCACGAACGGACATGATTCTTGCATCTCCGGGATCTTCACAAAAATAATTTGGGGAGGATCCTGTTGGGAGAGCGAGAGAGATGAGAGAGAAAGAACAAAGAGATGACAGAGAAATAAGAGAGAGAATCAGAAGAGGAGGGGGGATGTGAGAGAAATAGGAGAGACATTCTGGATGAGGGGAGGAGAGAAAAAGAAAGAAGAGAGAAAGAGCAAAGATGAAAGAGAGGAGAGACGAGAGAGAGCAAGGGACATGATTCACGCATTTTCGGGAACTTTACAAAGAGAATATGGAGATGATCCTATTGGGATAGCGAGAGAGATAAGAGAAAGAGAAATGATAGAGAAATATGAGAGAAATTTAGAGGAGGAGGAGGAGGGGATGAGAGAGAAATAGCAGACAAAGTAGAGATATTCTGGAGGAGGGAAAGAGAGAAAAAGAAAGGAGAGAGAAAGAGAGAAACTAGAAAGGGCAAAGATGACAGAGAGCAAAGGTGAGAGATTAGTAGGAGGAGGGGATGAGAGAGAGAAAAAGGAGACATGAGAGAAATTTGGAGGGGAGGAAATACTAAGGGTAAGAATCGTAAGATAGGATAAAGAGAAAAATTGGAAGTGAGAGGAGATGAGAGAGAAAAGTAGTGGGTTTGGAATTGGGAGTGAGAGAAGGAGAGAGAGGAAAGTAGTGAGTTTGGATTTTGAGTTTAAAAACTCTAAAAACTTATTTTTTGTGTTTTTTAAAAGTAGGTTAATTTTCAAGTTAGTTTTGAATTCAGTTTTTTAAAACAGTCATACCAAACAAGTATTCAAGTTGTAGAACTTTAAAAATGTTTTTCAGTTTTAAAAGTTGAATTCAAATAGAATACCAAACATGCTATAAATTGAAAGGGTTCTTGATGAATTGCAGCCGCTTGGAGTCGCTTCTTCAATCTATTTTAAGCCAATTGGAGCCGTTTTCAAGCCGAATTCTTAGCAAATCCAGAGAATTTGCCGCTCGAAGAGAGCAATTCGTCACCAACTCAAAGCTCCCGTGCTTCATGGTTTGGCAGCAAGAGGAAAACTGACACAATGCAAAGTTTGAAAAATGTCATAAATTCATGGTATTTAAATTTAATTTACGTTTAATTTATGATAATAGAATAATAAAAAAAAATTTTAACGAAAAACTTATGGTACTATTTATTTTAACGAAAAACCATATTTTTACACTAAAAGGTCAATCCTGGTACTATTCACTTTATCCTTTATTTTGTCCTTATCATTAAAACTCAAAGTTTTCAAATCATTTTCATTAGTTTTTCTTAAAAAAAATAACACTAGTTTTTTTAAATATAAATTACACATTGGTGCGGAAAACAACCATGCATGTTCACCATGATGTGAGTTTGATTCTCACTAATTCCGCTTTTCCTAACAACTAACTATATAATCGACTAACGTTATTGTTATACTAATATATATATGTAAACGGATTACATTAACATAATTAAATCATCCTTTTAGACTTTAATTTATTGATTCAAGGCCTAGTGACAGTTGTTAATAATGCTACAACAACATTGAAACTACAACACCAAGAAATTGGTTCCATAATATAGGGTCCACAAATATTATTTTGGCAAAGCAATTCAAAGTTTTTTAAATAAAATTATTAGCACTCATTTATTTGTCTCTTATCTTTCTCTTGGCTCATTTTCTAAACCTTGTCTATTTTTTAGGAGAAAAGAACACATGATGAAGTAGCATGATCAATAGCCACTGACCAATAAGCATGCTGCTGCAGCTGCTCCCCTCCCAAACCTTCATTATCAAAGGGGATGGGAGGTGATAAAAAGGTAAGATGCTGTCCGTTTTCCCTTTTGGCAAGTGAAGAAAATTTTCTTATGATTATTTTAAAAATTAAAATGTTCATTGAGAAATACCAAAATACCAAAGGAAATGAAAATCGAGGAATATTGTAGGTTGCGCAGTCAATTTGAGTAGTGTGTCTTATATCTTGCAGCTCAGTTTTCAGTGATTATAGTAATTAGAATATCTTATCATGCCATTTTAACTTGAAATAGAATTTCAACAAACGAAGGCTACCTCGATCGTCTTGATTTTATTCTGGAACAAAAATAAAAGGTATATTTTAAAAAATAATAATAAAGTTAGATTTTGTTGTGACAACGGCAGAGATATACGACCTAAAAGTTTGGGACAATGTTTATTATTGCCAATATTAGTATCACTTATTTAATTAACAAATTAACAGTGAAAGTTGAGCTGGCTGATCAGAACACCTGCAAACCATTTGAGCCAATTTTCCCTTATATCCCATAATTGGTGGAGAAAAGTGTGAAAATTACATCCAAAGTTGACTAAAATATATGTTCCTCGTTTAATCAAACAATTTTTGTTCACGAATTAGAGAGGAAAGAAAGTTGAGCTTTTATCATAAAAATAAGTGATAATATACGATGTAGCTAAACTTACTTGTAAATTCATGTAAAGTCTATTTTCTATTAATATTTGATTCATTCTCAATATATTATCTTACGTGTGGTGAATTTAAACTTAACATGTGAATAAAACAAATAAAATGACATGATATGTGTGTGAGCGGCTTAAAATGTATTAATTTTGACTTGCTTTTGCAATAATTGAGAGGCCAAAAGGCCTACAAAGTGACGTTGACTAGAAAGTGCAAAAAGATCTACTCTATGGAACCTCTGAAAATATCTAGTGGGAAATTTCAAGTTTTCTGTAAGTAACTACTGCAGTTGCATTTAATGGGATCGATCAAACTATATGTCCCAGTCCCTTACTATTTCATTGATGATTATAAACTTTTTATTTATTTTGACAAAAAAAAAAAACTCAATATTTATTGGAACAGAGATGAAAAGAGAAGAGTTTGTGTTATTTTATCATTTTTTGTTAGGGGCCAAAAAAAAATAAAGAATAAGCTTACATGAAACGAAAATATTAAAGTGATGATATCTCAAATTAATTATGCGATATTATGTCAAATATTAAATTTGTGCCATGATACGTTTGAGCAGCATTAACCAAGCAACCTCGTTTTATGCAATTCTTTTCCAAAAATAAAGTCCAAACGAAAAACTGTTAACCAATGTTGGGCCTAAGTGTTTTCCATAAACTCATGGCTATTGATAATTAGAAACTCACCTAATAGTAATTATTAAGATTAGTCAAGGGTTTAATATTATTTTCTGATGTAAAAAATCCTATAACTTTATATATGATAAGAGTTGCAACGCTCACTCTCTTCCCTCCTTTCTTTTAGATCCTTATATTATCGTGTATAATCTTTAACCTAGTTGTTGCATTAATCTTTAACCTTATATTTAGATTTGATTCGACTAACAATTCTTTGACTCAAGTTCGTTACATTACCCTATTTGTTAACATAAACAATTAACAAGTTGTGAAGAATTATTAATTTTATAATTTATTGATTACGATGATATTGGAATGATCCTTGTAAATTTCTATCAAGCATTAGCAAATTTTATTTATAAATTTGTGTCAGCTTTGTGTCATGTTGTGTCAAAATTTGTCATCCTCCGATACCAAAATTGTGTGTCAATGCGATAAGGATTAAGCACTAGCACCCTCAAGAGAAATGCATGACTGGCCACAAACTCGGCTTTAAATGTTATGAATGGTAAATTGGTTTGTGTTGACGCTCTCAAGAGAAATGCAGCCATATGCCACACCAAAATAGACACCGTGCAGCCAAAAACAATGGAATTAGGACAACGACAGGCGTGTGAGATGTCTAGTGTCGTTTCGTTGTAAAAGGAAAACCGTATGTATTGTGTGTCGTTTTTGTTGTAACAGGACAAGATTTGTACCACAAGAAAATGGATGGACATCGTCGTCTGCTTCTGAATTCTGATTCGAACACAATGCTTTGAGAGGCCGAAGTAAATGGGCTTGCATTAGCTAAAAATAAGGCCCATTTGGAAAAATAAGAGACCCATAAGGCCCATTTTTTGATAGGACGAAATGTAGAGGAGATTTTAGTTTTTGGCACTAAATGGTTGATAGTAATGTGTGAGATGAAAACATTTACAAATGTGAACGAGCAATTTGAATCGTAAAAATTTTACTATTACCGGTTTGGTTCAGTTTATTCGTTTCCTAAATAGGTCAAATCGAATTGAACTAATCTAATTGTGATTTAGTTCGATCTAGTCCAAGATTGTAGTATTTTAGTACGAAACCTAAACCAAACAACTCGAAAATTTTTAAATTGATAGGTTTGAATGGTTCGGGTGAATTTTTGTCTACCCTTACTCTCATTAGTATATGCGGAAAATAATAAGGAAAACTAATGAAAATGCTTGAAAACTTTGAGTTTTAACGATAAAGACAAAATAAAAGGTAAAATGAATAGTACCATAATTGATTTTTTAGTGTAAAAATGTGAATTTTCGTTAAAATGAACAATACCGAGAGCTTCTTGTTAAAGTTCCCAAAATAATATTCTCATTGATATTTTCTACCTTTGCACTCCTTCCTTTTCTCTAGCATTTGCATTAATAAAGTAATAGACAATCAAGTGACATAAACAAGAGAATGAGAACAGAAAGAGAAAACGAGAATGTGAAAATCGCTGAAGTTGTTTATCTTTTATTTGTGATAACTAATTAGTTCGGAAATGATACATGATGAGAAAGCCAATTTGCTTTGGGTTGTTGACCCAAGAAAATAAGTCCCATGGAACATGAAAATGACCTCTCCTCTAAGATAAGAAACAACTTGGAAAATGGTCTTCCCAACAAGGCCGTCATCAAATCTAATCATGAACCTTCATTTTTGGTGGGGTCGGTTTTCAAGATTGAGCATTATTTGGTAGTACCTAATGGGCCGGGCTCATTAGGTCCAGTGGCAGTTTTGATATATCACAACAAATACAGTACCATTTTTGTCACAAAAAAATCAAAGCAAAAATCGATCAACGCCGATCGTTTTTTCCTTAAACTATTTGGCATCTCTCAGTGTCTCCATCGGCTTCTGATTTTCCTTCTGATCGGAGAAGAAAGGCAACCAAATCCCAGCTGTACGTCGTCGTTTTCAGGGTTTCGAATTCCTTGTCCGCCGAATTCGTGGTTTTCTGATTCTTTCCCGGTGCTCCTCACGCGTACGTTAGCTGAAAACGCGGCGCTCTCGATTGATTTCATGGTCTGATCCTTCTCGAATCGCAATCCGGCGGCGGCGATGGCGTCGGCACAGAACCAATCGGCGAATGTGGATCTCTTCGATGCGTATTTCCGACGAGCCGATTTGGACGGCGATGGCCGGATTAGTGGCAATGAAGCCGTCGCTTTCTTCCAGGGCTCCGGTCTCCCCAAACAGGTCCTTGCGCAGGTACTCTCTCTCTCTCTCTATACATATATTTATATTTTTTTTGTGTGTGTATATATATACATATATATATAATTGTATGTGTATTGTAGTGTGTATGTAGTGGTTGATCGGGATTTGGTAACGGTGGAAATGTGCTCCAAATCAGATTGATTTGAATTTTAAGTTTAATTGTTGGTGAAGAGGTCTCGGGATGTCGTAATTCTTTGATCTGAGCCGAGCTTTTTATTTCGTATATTATAAATGCGGAATTCATGTTCATTTAGTTGAAATTTTATAGTTTTATGGAAAGAAATGGTATAAAACAAGTAGATGAAGGATTTATACTACAATTGGTGAAGGTTAAGAGAGCTATGTTATCAGGTCGACCTTAGGTGGTAAGCAGACTATAGAAATGGTGTTATATGGGTACTGACTGTAAGATGTGACTACCCAAGGATTCTTTATGACATTACAATAATGTAGTAGTGAAAACCTACAGCATAAGGGAATAGTTAGGATTGTAGCATATAAGGGAAATTTTCATGGGTCATGATCATATTGACAAATAGGTTTTTGAAGCTGTATATTTGTTTTGCTGAAGGAATTTCTGTAGAAGATGATAACCGGGGGCATAAGATGTTAAATACTGATTAAATGAAAGAACTTTCTCATTATCTTTTGTAACAGAAGTTTGCATCTGTTCAATTTTATATTGGTTGCTTATATTTATTTGCAGATATGGGCACATGCAGACCAGAGGCAGACTGGTTTCCTTGGTCGCGCAGAGTTTTACAATGCCCTTAGACTTGTCACTGTGGCACAAAGTAAGCGAGAGCTTTCTCCGGAAATGGTGAAGGCAGCATTATATGGCCCAGCTGCAGCTAAAATACCTGCACCCAAGATAAATCTCGCAGCAACTCCTGCGCCTCAGTTCAATTCTGCTCCAGCAGCACCTTCGACTCAGGGTGGTGCTGTCACTCCGATGTCCTCGCAAAATCTTGGGTTCAGGGAACCGCAAGTACCACCTCAGTATAATTCTGCTGCAGCAGCACCTGCCACTCAGGGTGGTTCTGTCACTCTGATGTCCTCCCAAAATCTTGGGTTCAGGGGACCACAAGTACAATCTCAGTTCAATTCTGCTCCAACAGCACCTTCTACTCAGGGTGGTGTTGTTACTCCAACATCCTCCCAAAATCTTGGGTTCAGGGGATTACCTCCAAGTGTGAATGTGAACCAGAACAATCTCATTCCCCAAGATGGTAAGTCAATTAGGCCTCCAGTGCCTCCATCTAGTTCTGATACCCAACCCTTACAGGGTGTCGCTGCACAAGGCTTTCCCAGGGGAGGTTCAGCAGTTGGGCTTCATCCACAAACCTTGAGCATGTCAAACGATTGGGTTGGTGGAGCAACGACCGGGGTACCCTCGCAAGTTGTAAACAAAGGGGTCACTCCCCCTGCAACACAAGATGTATTTGGTCTGGCAACATCAGGACCAACAACTTCCCTACCACCTAGACCACATGCAGGTTTTGGAATTAGACCATCAGGACCACTGGCTAAGGATTCCAAACCGTTAAATATATCTGGGAATGGCTTTGCTCCTGACTCATCCTTTGGAGATGATGTGTTTTCTGCAACCTCATCTCAACCAAAGCAAAATTTTCCTCCTGGCAGCGTACCCGTCTCATCAGCCATTGTGCCAGTATCTGCTGGGACCCAGTCTTCAGCTATCCCAAGTACACAGTTTGGTGGCCAGCCTCAGCAGGCCCAGTCATTTGCAAAACCAAACCAACAGGTCTCAGCTCAGACTAGCCCTTCTGGAGTTTCACCTGGAGCTGGGAACTCTGCTTCTAGTCAGTCCCATATGTCTTGGCCTAGGATGACTCAAACTGATGTTCAAAAGTACACCAATATCTTTGTGAAAGTTGACACAGACAGAGATGGGAAAATCACTGGTGAACAAGCCCGCGACCTATTTCTGAAATGGGGACTACCAAGAGGTAGGACTCTTTTTTTTTTAATTCATCTTTTGGCTTGTGTTTTACTGGCACAGGTGCCATGTGGTTTATTGAAGCTCTTTTCTTTTGTTTGTTTCACTTCTATGTTAGCTTGTAACTGAACTAATGCATCTTTGCAAAACTTGTATTATCCCTATCCTGGAGTTAAAGTTGTTTAATTTTCCTCTTCCGGGTGGTGGCCAACTCACAATGTTTAGTTGGTGGCATTTAGCTTGAATTCCTGAACATAACAGGCTAGATCAAGCATATTTTTCTGCAAGATGCTTTGCTGCTGGATGTTCATTCTTTGCTTGATGTGTTGGTATTTTGATGTCAAAACTTACTTGATGCCATGGATATTTCGTAGATATAAATTATTTGTAATTGGGAGTAATTTTTCGCCGGACAGTTGACAATGACATACAAACATCCATAAATACTATAAAATTGAGTCACGTCTGAAGTGCAGTCTGGATTGATAGAATGATGACCCATCATGCCACATTATCTTGCAAGAGAACATGCATATGAAATTTCAGGGTGTTAAGGGTTCCCCCATTCTTAACTTTATGCTCTTGTTTTCATCTGTCAGAGGTTTTAAAGCAGGTGTGGGATTTATCCGATCAGGATAATGATAGCATGCTTTCTGTCAGGGAGTTTTGTGTTGCACTATATTTGATGGAGCGGTTTAGAGAGGGACGCCCTCTTCCAGCAGTGCTACCAAGCAATGTTATGCTTGATTTATCCAACATCTCTCAACCTGCAAATAATTATTCCAATGCTGGCAATGTAGCCTGGAGACCAGCATCTGGTATTCATCCATAAAACAAATCAATTTTTTTATTTATAAATCATACGTCTTTCTTTGATGAAGAATGGTTTCTTATTTTTCACCTTAAAAGGCTTTCAACAACAGCAACCGATGCCTGGTCCTCGTGCTCGGCACATGGCACCCCCAGCTGGAGGAAGGCCACCGAAGCCAGTTGCTCCTTCTCATGCTGAGGAAAGGCAGCAGGCCAATCAGCAGAAACCCAGAGTACCAGAATTGGAGAAACATCTTGTAAATCAACTGAGTACAGAGGAGATTAACTCACTGAACTCAAAGTTCAAAGAAGCAACTGAAGCTGATAAAAAGGTAATTAGAACTTTAATGTTTCTCAATTTATTCAGCTGGAGCAGCAAAGTTATGTGTACATGTTACTTCCTGATAAGTATCAAAGCATAACAAATGTCCCAAAGACTTGGATTTCTTGTGATGGTGGATTTTACTTTGATCTTAATATCGTTCCTTTCTGTTGAGAAGATTTTGATCAAGTTTAAGTAGGGATGCTGTGCGGGTTTTGAAGTTCATGATCAGTTTTTTGATATTAGTAATCTTAATGATTGGTGTTTCACATGTTTCTAATGCATGGGATTCATTATACTATCCTTTTGTTATAGCATTCATTATACTTTATTGAAGTTTGTTCCATTTTCAGCTTGTGTTTCTTCACCCTTTTGATCTGATTCTGTTTGTTCTTTGCAGGTAGAAGAATTGGAGAAAGAAATTTTGGATGCTAGAGAAAAAATTGAATATTTCCGAGTCAAAATGCAGGAACTAGTGAGTATCTCGCGTTCTTTCTGCCCTTTCTTTCTTGTATGCCGTTGGTTGTGCATAATGAACATTCTACCATAGTTTTACTGTTTGCATTTGAATATAATTGTTCTACGAGTGATAGATTTTTGGACGTCCTAATCATTTATTGCTTTTAAATAATCTGCAGACTTCTTACTATTTGATTTTTGCAGTGGTGTAAGATGTTTTATTTTTTGAACATGTGGATGTTTGTGGTCTGAGTCAGTATTGGTTCTTGAATTGACAAGTACTACTGGGAGAAAGTGCAGATCATCTGTTTTATCATTGTCCTATAGCTTTAAATGTAGCTTTAAATGTGGGAGAAAGGACACAGCTTATGCCGTATTTCAAGGTGGCTTCATTATGTTATTGTAGGCTCGCAATATTTTAAAAGGCATTGGACTAAAAATTGTAGCAATTTTACATCTACTTACTAATATAAGGAAATGATTGTTTTTAACTTTCGACTTTTGAATTCTGATTCGCATCATTGTGAATGCTAGTGCTTTATTTTAGATCTCACATATATAGGGTGTGGTGTTGAAACTATGATGTATGCGACTACCTTGTTATATTTGCTCTGATCTATTTTCCTTTTTGGTATAAGGTCTTGTACAAGAGCAGATGTGACAATCGCCTTAATGAGATCACAGAAAGGGCATCTGCTGATAGACGTGAGGTATGCTGTAGGATACTTGAGCCTAAGCACATATTTGCATTAATCTTTAGCAACTGTCTTGGCTTAATGAGTACTACATAAATCTAGGCTGAGTCCCTGGCTAAGAAATATGAAGAGAAATACAAACAAGCTGGAGATGTAGCTTCCAAGTTGACTATTGAAGAAGCCACGTTTCGTGATTTACAGGTACCTTTCACCACATAGAAATTGTGGTCAATTAGTAGCCCATGTGTTTTTGCTTTTGCTCATTCGAAGATCAAAGTGTCAACTGCTTGCTGTTCGTTTTGTTCATCTGAGTCGTAATTGCCTGTATATGTGAGATGGCGTGCTTTTATGTTTTATATTTTTAACTTTAAGTATTACATTCTGGAGAAACAAAGAAAAAAAAAAATTCATAGTAATTTTTTAGGCCTGGTGGGATTGATAGCAGATGACAGAGAGAAAGTAGGGTGGGAAAATAGAATCAGTTGAATGGTCATACCCCTAGTGGTGTATTCTTTTTATTATCGTCTTATGTGATTTATATGCAGGAGAAGAAAATGGAGCTATACAGGGCAATTGTCAAGATGGAGCAAGAAGGTGATGCTGATGGCACCCTTCAGGTACCTTTGCACAGCCTTGCTGTTTAAAACATACTTTTGCTCAACTTGTCTAAGATCATTATCAACTGAAATTTTCAGGATCGTGTTGATCGCATCCAATTGGATCTTGATGGGCTTGTGAAAACTCTCAATGAGCGCTGCAAGAAGTATGGATTACGCGGAAAGCCTACAACATTAACTGAGCTTCCCTTTGGTAAGTTGATCTCATTCCTTGCTAATTACTTGGCAATCTAAGAATCCTATATAAATTAATGATAAGAGTACTTCCATGAGCTTATTCTTTATCAAACTATCTGATGGATTTTACATTAATTTTTTTTTTTATGGACTTTGGCTTTGGGTAGTCAATTTATTTCAATTTATTAATAGCGTTGCCTTTCTAGAAGCTGAAAGTCATTCTGTTGTTAAATCATCAAAATCCTACAGAGAAACCCTTGTTTTTTCACCGTTGTAATCTTTTCCTAATCACTCTGCTTTGTTTGATTATCATCATTTGAATTCTGTGTAGCGTTTCTTGAGTGCTTCATTTTATTTTTTGTTATTGTTCACTGCTGTGGTATTTGTGCTACAATGCATTTTGTTATCTGAAATTTTATTTTGTTTTTATATAGGCTGGCAACCTGGCATCCAAGAAGGAGCTGCTGACTGGGATGAGGATTGGGATAAGTTTGAAGACGAAGGTAAATGCCAAAAATGAGTTTTATAGATCCAGTATTGGCTCTGAGATGATAAATTTCTGGTAGCACTTAAATTCTTTTTTCCTTTTCACCTTGTGCTTAATGGAGCATATTGCCTGCTGTTTGTAGTTCCTTTGTTGTCTGGTGGTGGTTTCCCAATCGGTTCAGGAGTTTTAACTATTCGATGTGACTGATTTAGAAGTTTACTTTTCAGGATTCACTTTTGTCAAGGAGCTCACTCTTGATGTGTCAAATGTCTTGGCGCCTCCAAAACAGAAATCATCATCAGTTCAGAAAGAAGAAGCTCCTCCAGTTGAGAGTCCAACTGCTTCTTCACCTAAAGTTGATGTCAAGTCAGAAAAGCCTCAGAGTGCGGATGAAAAGGTTGTTGAAAATGGAGCGGCATATGATAAAAAGGAAGAGGAGTCCGCAAAAAGTGCTCCGAACAGTCCATTTGCCAGCAGTACCGTTGGAAGCCCATCTAGAGAATTTTCAGATTCTAACTATGGAAGGACAGCAGGCACAGATGCCTCACCCCGTGATAAGGAATCTCAAAGGTATAGTTTTAGATCTGCAGTAGAAAGTTTTCTACATATTTAAGATCACCATGATACCTGCAAAAATTGTTGAGATTCTAAACTTTGATGTGCAGTGATGATCATGGGGGTGCTGGGTCTGTGTTTTCCGGTGACAAGGGTTTCGATGAACCAGCATGGGGGACATTTGACACTAATGATGATGTTGACTCGGTGTGGGGTTTCAATGCAGTTAGTACCACCAAGGTAAGCTGATATTGTACATTCAGTATTCTTTATTATTTTATGGAACTAAATTCTTTGGCCTCATGTTTATGATGACCGGGTAGTGTTCCATGATTGCTGTTAATACCACCTAGTTGTTTGTGGTGGTGATCATATATCCTTTGTTTCAAGAGTAGCCTCAAGTGTCCTAATGCTTGCTGTGTTTAGTTATTAGAGAAGGTTCTGAGAATTTTATCAATAATAGTTTCTATCTTCACCAAGTTTCCAGTTGTGATGGTTTCATCATGTAAATCAGTTGGTAGTACGGGTCTTTCAACCAAATATGACAAAACCGAGCTTCCTGATTTCTGTCTTGGGTCACTGTAGATATAAAAAGAAGGGGTTGTGGAATTGTTCTTGGTGCAATTAATTGCACATTGAAGGGGACTCTGGTTTTGGCGTTAGGTCTTGGTTAATCGAGACTCTGTTTATGTTTACATTGACAACAGAGGGTGCTGCATTGCACACGGAACATTTTGTAGCCGATGGAAAGTTTTGATTATTTTGCCCCTTTTAAGTAGGCATGGATTCTAGGTTCAAGGGAATACACTTTCTTTTCTAATGGCTTGTTGGTTACGTAGCACTTTCAAGCTTTCTGTTTTTTGCGGTTTTATATTTGTTGTTATTACTGGCATGCTGGATTGTGCGGTAACTGCTCTTAATCATGTGTGATGTAGGATATGGATCAGGAGAGTAACAAGGATCACTACTTTTCTGGCCCTGGGGAGTTCGGCCTTAACCCTATCAGGACTGGGTCATCACAAGGAGGTAGCTTTTCCCAGAAGAGCCGCCCTTTTGCTTTCGATGATTCTGTTCCCAGCACACCAATGTCTGCCTTCAATTCAGGATATTCACCACCAAGGTACAAGGATAGTTCAGATCCTTCATTTGACACCTTCTCCAGGTTTGATTCGTTTAGAAGCACCCAAGATACTGGATACTTCCCTCAACCAGAAACACTTGGAAGATTCGATTCTATGCGCAGCAGTAGAGATTTTGATCAGGGTCATGGATTTCCAACATTTGATGACATCCCAGACCCTTTTGGCTCTTCAGCGCCATTTAGGTCATCGCTGGACAGTCAAACACCAAGAAGAGACTCGGACCCCTTTGGATCTTCAGGGTCATTTCGGATGTCACTGGACAGTCAAACCCCCAGAAGAGAATCAGATTTTTTCGGGTCTTCAGCAGCGCCATTTAGGACATCATTCGACAGTCAAACTCCAAGAGGAGACTTGGACGCATTTGGGTCTTCTCCATTTAGGACATCATTCGACAGTCAAACTCCGAGACGAGACTCGGACCCATTTGGGTCTTCAGGGCCTTTCCGGACATCAATGGAGACTCCGAGAAAAGACTCTGATCATTGGAGTGCATTTTAGCCGGTTAGTTGTGCTTCGTTTTGTGTCTGCTATTCAATCGCCGTTCAAAGCCTTTCTATCGTGGCGTGATGGGACGGGCCTTGTGTTTTATGCTTTGAAATCACTGAGCCTGTAATGTATCTTTTGTATTTCATCCCATTTTGTGTATGCAGGTTGCCATTTCTTCATTATTTTTCCCTTTAGCTTGTTGCGTGACATATATTTCCTCCTTAATTTTGGAATGTTCCTAGTCCTATTGAAGCGAAGACCCCCATAGTTTTTTCGTTAGTTTCAAATTGATGATTGTATTATTAAACTTAAGGACGTAATTTGTTGTAATTTCCTTTTCCATCTCAAATAAATTTTGTTTGCTGATTTTGTTATTCAGTTCAAACGAGAACACAAGATTTGGCGTTTTTAGTCCAACTGGGTCATTCATATATTTCGCTCATTGCAGTTGAGCTATCGAACTATTTGAGTTTTCTTTCTTTTGTCGAATGTTCAATGTCAACTACGTGACTCGTCACTTCCACTTTCACGATGTCAAATTCAACTACGTGACACAGCCGCGGCATCTACCACCAAGAACTGAAGCTGAAGAACCTCCACCTCAACGAGGACGGCAACTTGAAGGTCACTGATATCGGAGTCAGCGTTTCTCAGCACACTTGAAGCAGGGTGTCACCCTTGTCGCGGACCCCTTGGAGCTGGGGACTTGTTTGCTCTTGGTGGTTCGGTGGATTTTCTGATTTTTGAGCTATTTTATAAGGTACTTTCAGAGTTAATTGAGCTGATTTTCTGGGTTTAATTGTGCGTTTCTTAATTCTATTTACTTGATTATGGAACTGGGCATGCAGATGGACTTAATTTGCTGGACGGATTCAGCAGGTCAAAGATCTCGCGCAGTTCTGATTATCATGGCTGGAACTTTGAAATGAAGCACTTATTTTTGCATTTACCAAACACATTTTACACTAGATTTTTTCGTAGCTGTTTGTATAAAAAGTTAAAGCAATCCCAAACCTGTACTGAGCTTAGGCAACAAAGCCTACATATCCAAAGGGAATAGACAAATTCAAAATGATATGGCACTCAGGCAAAACGCCCAAAGTATAATATGGTGGCTGACTCAAAAGCTGTAAACGAATCACAACTTGATTCACTGGCTTCTGACTCATCATCACTTTCATTTGCTCTATTCTTATAACTTGATCCACTGGCTTCCCAAGTTTCATCTTCTCTTGTTTCTTCTTGTATTTTTGGTTCCCCAGATAGTTTGAATTTCTCAACATCTTCCGCATACAACGGCCATATACCACATTTTTTCACCTTCACGCTGGAAATGGGAGTGCACTTAAAATCCTCCACGCGGAATTCAACAGAGGCCTCATTTGCAAGTTTGTAAACATCAGGGGAGCACATTTCTGCTTCCTTTTCACTTATAACGCTTTCATACCACATGTACACGTGATCTTGTCCGTCGTCACAGCAGTCATTCAATATCCGGCTCTTTCGTCCGACAAAGGAGAAAGAAGTGAACAGTTCATGGCTTTCACCCAGGGATTTGACATTGCACCTAGCTCTTATTACAAACCATTTATTGCAGTTGGAAACACAAGAAACAACAATAGAGAGAACGAAGCCCAACAAACCTGTTCGAATAAACTCTGGAGGAAGCTTGATATGGACTGAAGATCCCTCACCTTGATAGTTGAAGCTGAACCACTTTGGAATTTCTTTTCCCGGACATACAACCCTAAACCTAGATGTCCAAGGTTCCTTTCTTGAATTAGTTGCAATTCGCATAAATATAAGTTGTGCTTCATCCATTATGTTGCTTCTTGCATTATGATCCAATTTTCGGCAATTCAAAAAATCACGCTTCCCAAAGTATGTGTATTTATCCCAACCTTGTGTGAGTGCTGTCCTTGAACTTGGCACTGTCTTCAGCGACGTGCAGCCTTCAGCTTCAAGATTACATGGCACTGGGAGCTCTGGTAATGATTGAAGCCGCTTGCACCCAATTAAGCTTAGTCTACGCAACTGAGAAGCTTGTTTGATGCTTGCAGGTATGCTCCTGATCATGCTTCTACCCAGATCCAAATCTTGCAATGAGGTTGAGCCAACGAGACCATCAGGGATTTCTGATATGCGGGTGCTATGGAGGTCTAGAACTTTCAAAGATAGCAAACGAATCGAGCCAGACGGCAACTCTTTGAGTTCCCGACAGTAACGAAACCTGAGAGTTTTAAGGTTGGTTAAACTGTAGATACTACTCGGGATACTTGAAAGCCTTGTGCAAGACAATAATTCAATTTCTTTGAGAGCAGGGAGAAACTCGATTGATGAGTGTAGCTCTTGAACGGCTGTTTTCTTTAGATTAAGATATTCCAAATGTTCCATGGGCTCCAAGATCTCTGGGAAGTTTCCAAGTTTAGAGCACCCAGAGAGATTGAGTTTCTTGAGAGATTTTAACTTACAAATGTCGGTTGGGAGGCGCACAAGTCTCTCGCAATCAGCCAATGATAATTCACTTATATTCCTGGGAAGCTCAGAAACCTGGCCAAGAGATGTGCAGAAACATAGATAAAAACAACCGGAGATTTTCAGCTTACACTTGTTGCTTGGAAGTTTCTTAAGGTCTCTACATCCTGTTATACCCAAGTAAGAAATTTTTTCGTGAGACCAAACTGAATCAGACAATTCCTGTATACCACTTGCACATAACTTTAAGATTTCAATATTCTCTGGCATCTCTGGAAGATACTTGAGACTCTTGCAATATTCAAGATCAAGATGAGTAAGCTTGTCAAGACGTTGAAAATATCCAGGAATTTCAACCAAATTGTGACAACCACTAAGTTTTATGTGCACAATTTCTCGACTCCTAGAGAGATTTGGAACTTCAGTTAGATATAGAGAGCAGTCCAGATTGATCACTTTTAATTTCACAAGTCTCTGTAACAAAAGCAAAGAAAAATACAAAGAATTCATAAGGGAGACTTTCGACACTGCATTTTTATACAAGAACTAAAATAGGCATATATACCTGCTCTTCATTCCATAGCTTTTTAACTCGGCTTCCGGGCATATGAAGCTCAACTAGATTTTCAAGAGAAAAACTTGACGGCAAAGATTTCAAAGGATATCCTTCCCACCTAAGATAACGAAGAGAATTGGGAAGATCTAGAGAAGCGATTCCAGTGCAATACAATCCAGTGTAATGCACAATTAGCATCATTAGGTTAGACATCACTTTGAAGTCTGCAAATGTTTGCTCTTCAATCTTATACCAATCAACTAATATGGCTTGAACAATTGGAGTTCCCTGACAATAAGAGCAAATTTTAAATGTGAATATACATACAACAAAATTCAATCAGTAATTAAATTTTATAGATGAGCTTTTCTTTGGTGCGTTATCATCTAAAATTCGTTATTTGTTTTTAGTAAAAAAGAAAAGAAAGAAATTGAATACGTTTAGCTCTTACTGTGTTATTTTGCAGTACACGACTGACATCCTCATCCTTGAACAACCTACTCCGTTGACTAGGATCTTCACTACACTGTTCGAGAACAATTGTGCTTCCCATTTCTTGTAGCAGATCATGCATCTCTATTGTTTTCTCTGTTGAATGAATTGATATGAGAGACATATCAACGAGAACTCTAATTCCGCCAACCGCAAAGAATCCACGAACATCTAACATTCGTTTTACCTCGTCCACATCATTCCCTTTATGAAAACATGCTATATCCAGAAATATCTCCTTCTCATTTCTTCCCAATCTATCATAACTCAGTCTCAACGCTTTATGGATATTTTCATTGGGAAATTCTTTCAATTTGTTCAATTCATCTTCCCATTCTTCTTTGCTCTTGCAGTTTAGAAATGAGGACCCCAGAAGTACGAGAGCTAAAGGAATGCCTCCAGCATAATCCACCGCCATTTCTGCCAACCCCTTATAATCTGTTATAGGAGTACTGTTATTCTTGAAAGCACGGGAATAGAAGAGCTGAAGAGCGTCATCCGGTTTTAATCCCTCAACCTTGTAGATCTTATCCTCTTCAACAGTTGGCCTAAGCGTCCTCCTATCTCTACTCGTGATAATGATTCTACTTCCAGTGCCATACTGACGCTTGCCAGCTAAATGGTCCATTTGCATTGAATCACTCACATCATCAAGAACAATGAGGACCTTTGTACGACTGAGGCTTTCCCTAACAAAAGTTTGTCCCATGGATAGATCTTCTTTCTTCAATATCTTTTTAAGAAGTTTTTTTTCCAAGCGATCTAGTCCATCTGTTTGTTCTGAGTTCTCCCTAACATTTCTAAGAAAACAACTGGCTTCGAATTTAGAAGAGAGTTTGTGAAATACAGTTTCAGCAATGGTGGTCTTGCCAATACCACCCATCCCCCATATTCCTACAGTGATGCAAGCGTCTGGTGAATGAATGCATAATAAAGATTCGATTTGCTCGATGCGTCTTTCAATTCCAACCAGGCCCTTTAAATCACATGATGATTCGCGAATCAATTTGTTCCAAATATCATCAACAACTTTCTTAACTAGAACTGCCTCCGTCCTGGCATATATATGTATAATTAGGTAGAAAAGTAGTAGTTAGTCTTAAATAGGCTTTACCAAATCTTAGCACAAATAAAAAATTGTCACAAGTTTAAAGATATTTTATACAAGTTCAAGAATGAGTTAGTTACCAGGGATTGTTTGAGTAATCAAACCCAGATAGATTGGCTGCAGTCGTCAAAGCATTCCTCCACTCTTGAACTTGATTGATACTGTCCTTGAAACGTTTTTCAAGTCGAGCAAATGCAACCGCATAGCTCCCCTGTTGGTTTCGTATATCCGATGGACTGATGTCGTAGAATACGGGTATAACCATCTGGCCACATCTTTCCTTGCATTTGAGTATATGCACAAGTTCCTTCAAACACCACGTGGAAGAAGGGTAGTTTTTTGAGAAAATGATCACCGAAAGCCTAGATTTCTTGATTGCTTCTACAAGGGCAGGTCCAATTTCTTCTCCTCTCTGAAGTCTGTCATCTATGTAGGTTTCAATTTTGCTCTGTTCTAAGGCCTGGTGAAGATGGCTGGTGATGCCACGTCGGGTGTCCTCACCTCTGAAACTGATGAACACATCATACTTTTCCCGAAGAGGGGGGATTTCAACATCGTCTGCATCACCAGCTGCAGAATCAGCAGCAGAAGACGAAGAAGAAGAAAAGGTTAACGATCTGAACCACATACGCAAGAGAGAAATGATGCACCCCATCTGAGTGCTCGATAGTATATCAAAGATCAAGAGAAAGAAGCGAGTGCTTGATAATATATCGAAGAAAGAGAATAGATATATCAGAGGATCCAATTAAGCAAATTAAAAGAGAGGGTGAGAGAGAGAGAGAGAGAGCTTGAAATTGGGAAGCAAGCAAGAAAGCAGAGACTATCAGATCTTAAAGAAAATAATAAAAAAAAATGATAAGAAAAAGTGGAAATGAAATTACCCTACTCTCCAACTGATGACTGCTCATACATTTTATTAAAGCTAGGTGAGTTACAAGTCAAAAGTGCACGGCAGTGGCAAACACAAAGTAGCCAAGAGGCTCCACGTCCCCGGCCTTACGCGCTTTACGTACAAATTTAACTTTGTTGCTCCACCGACATATTTCATCTTTTGAAGAGCACAGCATCCTATGCAATTTAATTTCTACGAGGACTAATTTAAGTTGAAAATCAGACTACGCAACGAATAAATAAAATATGAAAATTTATTTCAAGGAGAGTACATAATTCAGAGAGACTACGGTCTAATTTGGGATTATTGTGTTTTTTTTTTTATTTATTAAATTGTTTTTGCTGTATTATGAAAATAAATAACTTTGTGAAAAAAAACAAGTACATGTTTGGTAAACTATAATGCTAAAAGTGATTTTAGCATAAAAAAGAGAAAGGTATGATTGTGAATAAGTTTCATTAATTGGTATTGTTCACTTGCTTTCAATGAAAAACATCGCTTTTTAGAAAACTACTAGATAGTTTTGCCCGCGCG
Organism: Pyrus communis; assembly: GCF_041283825.1. NCBI lineage: Eukaryota > Viridiplantae > Streptophyta > Magnoliopsida > Rosales > Rosaceae > Pyrus > Pyrus communis. The sequence goes on from NC_142574.1 coordinate 19,127,896, forward strand.
TTGCTGCGGGAATTTGTTTCAAAGATATAAAAAGATTGTATGACAGAAAATGCTGAATAAATCTTTATATACGAAAGATTTGATTGATACAAAAGATGATGTGCATGTGAAAAAGATTAATCTTTACTTCCATTCCTGCATTCTTACATTTTTCGAACTCACCTACTTTAACTCCTCCACACTCAATAGGCACGAACCTTCATCTTTCTTGTTGGATTAAAAGCTGGCAAATCGCAGAGCTGAAACCATTTTCATTCAATTACAAAGTTGTAGAATCAAAATATCAGTTTTATCAATTTACGAAATCACAAATATGCAGATTAAATTGCATGTAAAGAAATGTGTAAATAGAAAAGTATCAAATTGCAAAAGAAATGTTAACACAACACCACTACAATAATAAGAAATCTCAAATAATAACATCTACCACATATGATTTTTTAAAATGGATACCGGTAATAGATAACTTATAGCTTTCACTTGCTTACTGTTGTTAATGAGATACAAAATACAGCCAACAAAAGAAGACATAACAAATACCAAAAGAAAGATTAAGCTCCCAATCAAGTATTTAAATGAAAGAGATGTAAAGGTAGTCAAATAACTGAAAAACATCAATGTTTCAAATAATAACCATCACAAAATTATTCCACTCAAAGTCCCCTAAATAACACATCATGGGCATCCTGCCACGATTATCTGAGAATATATCATTGGTTACTGTTGAAAATATACTGCATGGTAGTGGCAAACACAAAGTAGCCAAGAGGCCCCACATCCCCGGCCTTATGCGCTTTACGTACAAATTTAACTTTGTTGCTCCACCGACATATTTCATCTTTTGAAGAGCACAGCATCCTATGCAATTTAATTTCTACGAGGACTAATTTAAGTTGAAAATCAGACAACGCAACGAATAAATAAAATATAAAAATTTATTTCAAGAAGAGTACATAATTTAGAGAGACTACGGGATTATTGTGTTTTTTATTTATTTATTAAATTGTTTCTGCTGTGTTATGAAAATAAATAACTTTGTGAAAAAAAACAAGTACGTGTTTGGTAAACTATAATGCTAAAAGTGATTTTAGCATAAAAAAGAGAAAAGTATGATTGTGAATAAGTTTCATTAATTGGTATTGTTCACTTGCTTTCAATGAAAAACATCGCTTTTTAGAAAACTATGTGTAAAGTTGCTTCTACTTCTGCTATTTTGCACCCATGACTTTTAAAAAAACATTTTTTTTTTTTCATTTACCAAACACAATTAAAGCCCCAACTTTTTTACGAAGTAGCTTTTAAAAAATTTAAGCAATTCCAAAACAGCTTTACATCTTTAACCTATTTATACAAAAAACTAAATCAAACCCTAATCTTTAGCGGGCAAGTGATCATAAACTTAACAAGCAAGAAAACATAATCCTTGGCCCACAAGAAAAACGTATTAAAAAACAATAAAACTAAAACTAATTTTCCAACGACCTACGCCGGCCCATTGTTGTAACATCTAAGTGGCGAACTTGCTAGTGCATTATTAGTCTAGAATTTCATGGTGACAATGCCATGTGTAAATAAAACAAATCTAACGCATTTCAATTTTTAAATCAACAGGCGTGATACCTTGAAATTGAGAACGCCCACCTCCAGATCGGTTTTTGGTCCGGTCCGATTTTGAAACGCAAGGTCCTTCCCATTCAATAGACTTGTTTTCAGGACTCATCGACCCAATAAAAGAAGAGTAAAGTGAAGGAAGAGAGAGATCAAGGGGGAGGTTGGCAATGTGAGGAGAGGACTTGGCTGGGTCATTGCTGCTGGTTTTCCATATTTTTTTTTCCGGTCGAAATGGTTTATATGGTTTTTGTTTGGGGTGTGGTATCCACATATCTCATTTTACTTCTCACACACCTTTTTAATTTTCGGCCATCGGATCGGATGAATTGAAGAAGATCAATGGACAAAAATTATCAAGAGGTGTGTGAGAAGTAAAATAAGATGTGTGAATAGCACACCCCTTTTGTTTTTGATGAAGCAATATTGGAGGAGAGGGAAATTCGACACCAGACTCTGTCCACAGATGTAATTCATGTTTGTGAAAGAAACATAGCGGATGAAATAACTGAATTGTTTGAGTATAATAATTGTATTTGGTTTTCACGGTTTCTTAGTTATATTACCAAATACATGTACTATGACTACGTGTCCATTAAGATCCCTTAAGGAATAGTCATTGTGATTACAACTTGTTCAAAAAACAAATTTATGGAAGAAACAACATCGTAAGTACAATTGTCCACGAACAATATCATCTAAACAAGTTTGAGCACCTTGGTCTAATGATTTTTCAAGCTTATACCCGGCTCTACTCTGCTCGTTTGTAAACCGAAATCTAGATTTTGGTAGGTTGGCTCAGCTCAATTTTTAGATGAGCTCGAACTTATGTTTTGCTTGACTTAATAAAAATTAGGCCAAATTTTTTTCGTGATCCTTGTGGTGATACTCTACTTTTAAATTGACCTCCGTGATGAAAACGCTATTAATTGTAATCATGTGGTGAAATTCGTTATCAATCATATTCCAAATAGGATTTTTCCTCATTTTTCTGTCATTTGTAGGGGCAAAAGAGTTATTTTTGTTTTTATTGATTGCATCAACCAATCATAAAGCACCATATGAACATAATTTTTTTTTTTTTTTTTTTAATTTGAAACTTTTAGAACTACAATAAAAAATAAATAAACAATAAAATTACAAAGTTCATATTATCAGACTTTCCCATTTCAAGAATGCCAAGAGTCCAAAATCAAGATTTAAAAAATCACAAAGTACCTTACCGCATTTAGGTTAGAATATTAGTTATTATGCGGACATTGAATTTAGTTTCATTTTAAAAAGAACAGTGGTGGGCAAGATGATCGGGGGTATGCGAATGAGAGAGGGGGAAAGGTAGTGGTTGGTGGTCGCTGTGGCAGTGTGGCTGATAAGGGTAGAGATTGGGGAGGGATTTTTTTTTTTTTTTTTACCCTTCTATTTTTGTTGATTATAAAAAAGAATGAAATGATCCTTTTACCCTTCCATGTGGATGAGATTTGACAATAATTTCAATTTGGATTACGATTGATAACAAACTTCACCACATGATTAAGATTAACACTTTTTTCACCACAGAGGTTGATTTAAAAGTAGTGTCTCACTATAGGGATCATGAGAAAAATTTTGCCTAAAAATTAAAAATAATAAATAACCAAAATAACAAACCATTGATATTTTGAAAATTTTCTTGGTACAATTACTTGCACATTGAAAGGAACTGCGGTTTAGGCATTAGGTCTTGAATGGTTAATCAATATCACTTTTTGTGTGGATAATACTTGCATTCCTCCTTTGGGGGGATGTTATCATTTTTCTGCTTGTAAATAACGCGTTCATCTTTACCGTAAAAACTTTATGATCAAAAGCGTTTAATCTTTTAATCTTCATTTGAAGATAATTCCACACAAAATTATACGAAACATCATTTAGTCATCCAAATGTTTTAAATAAGCCAACGATGTAGGTACCAAATAACATATTTATACTTTTCTTGATGAGAAGGGATATTAACATCATCAGCATCACCGCTGCAGGATCAGCAGCAAAGGACGAAGAAGAAGAGGAAAATGCTAATGATCCGCAACACATTTGCAAGAGAGTCGTGATGCACTCCATCTCTCTCTCTCTAGGCAGTAGGCAGTAAGCAAAGACAGATAGAGCTCAAGGGAGAAGCTAGGTTGCACGGACACTCTAAAACTCTAGAGTGTCAGTGTATTGGACACGCTCCAGACACGGTTTGGACACGATCAAGACACTGGCATGAACTTTTTTGTAAATTTAAAAAACATTTTGGGACAATTTTGGAAATATTGAAACTAAAACCTAAAAGTGTCCCTGACCCGCGGTTCTCTCTTTTTTTAGTTCTTTAGACACTTCGTTCCACATCCGATGCGCAACCTCTAGCATCTAGCATAAGTATTTTGTTATATTATGAATTCGAAGTATTTTTTTTCTTTAGATGTAATATTTATCATATTTTAATTGTCATGTTCTAATTGTGTACATGTTCTTGTTTTTTTAAAATTTATCGTATCGTTGTATCTGTGTTCGTGTCGGTGCAACATAGGGGAGGAGCGAGCAATTGCCAGGAGAGACTATATCAGTTTTGAGTTCAGCAGTTGTACTAGTTAACTTGACTTGCACAAAGTTACCAAAAATTCTATGATGCGGAGTATCCTAAAGTCAATCTCCAAGAAAATCATCAAAGAAATGAAAATAAAAAGTAGAAAATCACCCAACTCAAGCACCTTTCGCGAAAAAATCATAGCGTTCACACATGAAGAAAGACAAATTAAGGGCAAATCATCGTTCATACCTTTTGCCAAAGCAAGCTGACTACTCACTACTCACAGGTGGGTGTAGTGCCTAGCCGTGCCAATAGGTCCCCCTTGACGCGCTTTTACGTACAATGTTGTTGTTGTTTTATTTTTTTTTATTTTTTTATTTTTTAAGGATCCAAAGAAATTTAACCTAACAAATACAACTAATCTACAACCAACGGATCACCGTAGCACCCACTTGTTGCTTTGTTATTAGTTTAAGATGTTACGGTACAAGATTTTAGGTTCGAATTTTGTAAATGGTGAATTTCGATTCCAAATTAGACGGCCTATTATGTGGCTTAACCGAACTTCTACTCCTCTTAGTGTAAAATATATCGTTGTACTAAAAAAAAAAGATGTTACAATAGCGTATCGAGTATAAGCAACTCTTCAATTAAAGATAAAAGTAAGGGTAAAGTACAAAAAACTACCTCAACTATTAGGGTCACGACAGTTTCATACCTCATCTTTTAAAATTGACAATGTCATGCCGCATCTTACAAATTTGTGACAATGTCATACCTCCGTCAATTTTTCTGTTAAATGCTGACGTGGTAAGAGACAGGGACCACTTTCTATTAAAAAATTAATAAAATACTATTAAAAACTAAAAAAAATATTTAATATTTTTTAAATATTAAAATAATAAATAAAAGTAAAATTAAAAAAAAAAGGGTAAAGTACAAAAAACTACCTCAACTATTGGGGTCACGACAATTTCATACCTCATCTTTTAAAATTGACAATGTCATATCGCATCTTACGAATTTGTGACAATGTCATACTTCCGTCAATTTTTATGTTAGTTTTTCTGTTAAGTGCTCACGTGGCTTGATTCGGGACATACTTTCTATTAAAAAATTATTAAAAACTAAAAAACAATTATTTAATATTTTTTAAATATTAAAATAATAATAAAAAGCAGAGAAAAAAAAAAACCATCAGTTCGTCCCTCCCCTCCCCCTCCCCCTCCCCCTCCCCCCTCCTCTCTCTTCTCCCCATCTTCATTTTCTTCCCCCCACCTGCAAACCCAAAAAAAAAAAAAAAAAAAAAAATTTTGAAAACCCAACAACCCCCCTGCGGAAGAACAAGAAGGAGAAGGAGGAGGAGGAGGAGGAAGAAGAAGGAGAAGAGGAAAAAGGAGGAAGGAAAACAAAAAAGAAAATTCACCCCTGTCGACGCGGAAGAAGAAGAAGGGAGAAGGAGAAGGAGGAAGAAGAAGAACAGAAAGAAAAGGAGGAGGAAGAAGAAGAACAGAAAGAAAAGGAGGAGGAAGAAGAAGAAGAGGAAGAAAAAATAAAAAAAAATTTGAAAACCCATCAACACCCCCCTGTGGAAGAAGGAGAAGAAGAAGAAGAAGAAGAAGAAGAGGAAAAAAAGGAGGAAGGAAATTTTTTTTTTTTTTTTTTTTTTTTAAAACCATCAACTCCCTTGCGGAAGAAGAAGAAGAAGAAGAAGAAGAAGAGGAAAAAAAGAAGGAAAAAAAAAATTTGAAAACCCATCAAACCCCAAATCCACCACTTTCATCCATTCTCCACATCCTCTTCCGCACCCATCCTCCACCTTCTCTACTCACCCATATTCCCGCCGACGGGATTTGGGTTTTTTTTTTTTTTACTGGGTTGCAGGAGGGAGAAGAGTGTGGGTGTGGGTGTGGTGTGGGGAAATTGAGTGTGGGTGTGGGGTGAAGACGTTTTTTTTTTCTGCTTTTTATTATTATTTTAATATTTAAAAAATATTAAATAATTATTTTTTAGTTTTTAATAATTTTTTAATAGAAAGTAGGTTCTAAATCAAGCCACGTTAGCACTTAACAGAAAAACTAACAGAAAAATTGACGGAGGTATGACATTGTCACAAATTCGTAAGATGAGGTATGACATTGTCAATTTTAAAAGATGAGGTATGAAACTGTCGTGACCCCAATAGTTGAGGTAGTTTTTTGTACTTTACCCTTTTTTTTTTTTAATTTTACTTTTATTTATTATTTTAATATTTAAAAAATATTAAATATTTTTTTTAGTTTTTAATAATATTTTAATAATTTTTTAATAGAAAGTGGTCCCCGTCTCTTGCCACGTCAGCATTTAACAGAAAAACTAATAGAAAATTTGACGGAGGTATGACATTGTCACAAATTCGTAAGATGCGGTATGACATTGTCAATTTTAAAAGATGAGGTATGAAACTGTCATGATCCCAATAGTTGAGGTAGTTTTTTGTACTTTACCCTAAAAGCAAACATTAGAAAACAAGTGGTGGATTGCTCTTATGGTTATGCATTTCTCCTTAAGACCAAACCCAACCCTGAGCTAAATGTTATTTTTTAGATTTTATTCCCCCTCCAAACTCAACCCAACCCATGCTAAATGTGTGGGCTAAAAGCTAAAAATCAAACAAAAGCCAAATTCCCCCCAAGATTTAGCCCAGAAAATTGTGTGAGCACCACCAGCGGAACCCCACCCACATAGGCATGTCTCCCAGGATTTATTGAATCCAACAGCTGAGATCGAATATAATCAAATCTAACAGTAAAAAAAAAAAGATCTAACAGCCCAAATTTAAATCTAACGGCTAAAATAATTAAAAAAATTATTTAACTCAAAATTCACTCAAATTTAGTGATTTTTCAATATTTATCGGAATTTAAATATTTTTAGGTTAAAATGTTCATAAAATTAAATTATGATAGTGTACATAATTTTTTTTTAAATTACTTAAAAAAAAAAGCTTAAATTTATTCTTTAATAATCTCGGGCTAAAAAATTTAGGCTAGAAGGATTGTAGCAGAAAAGCTGTTTCTGGGCTAAAACCTAAATTTTTTGGGCTAAAAATTTTAGGCTTTAGCCCAAAGGTTGGAGATGGTCTAACCCACTGTAGATTAGTCTAAAATATTGCTTGTAATTAAAAAAAAATAAAAGCAAGATGCTTCCCATTCATCAATTAACGCTTACATTAGACCTGACATTTTGGACCCGACCCATTAATATTAGTATTTGGGTGGATGCTTAACGGGTCGGCTCGCTAATGGGTGAACCCGTTAACAACCCGTTAAATAACAGGTCAATTTGGATCAACCCGTTAGACCCGTTGGCACCTGTTAGTTGAGGATATTTTAGTAATTTCAGTAAAGTCTTAACAACAAAAAATAAACTCTATGCAAAAAAAAAAAAATTAATAATAATAATTGTTAACGGGTGTTAACGAGTGAAACAGGTGACCTGTTAGCTTAACGGATCGGGTTCGGGTGACCCGTTAACTTAACGGGTCGGATTGAACCCAACCCAAACCCAATAAACCCTACCCGTTTACAGGTCTAGTTTACATAACACTTATTACCTACGAGGTTTTCAATTTTTCCAGTTTAGTGACCAACTAGAAATTGCTGCTCACCTGTTGTGGTGGGATTAAAATTATAAGAACGATTATGTTTGAAAGATATAAAAGATTGGCCCTAGAAGATTAGTATTATTTACTTTGAAAACAATAGAAAGATTTTTTTCATACAAAAGATATAATTGATACAATCCACATGAAAAAATCGTAGAAACTTTTGACTATCTACATAAAACAAAATAGATCGAAACGTTTTTGAGTAGTTTATGTGGTTTTCGATCAATAGTAGAACTTATATACAAAAGATTATGAAATGTTTGGTTGTTTACATGCAAAAAGTATTAGGAAATATTGTTTGATTTACATTGAGAAAATATGACAAAAGTTGTTTATCGGAGCACAAAAGTTCCACTCTACTACTCTTGATTGTCAAGAAAGTAGAAAAAATGAAATATTAAAATACATGCAATTAATTTATACATCAACAGATTTTTACGAGGAGGGGTTATAAAGTTTTCGAAAAGGTTTATACAAAATTTATTTTTAGACCCACTCACCCTTATTTTTCGCCCCTCCATGTTTTAGTAGCTGAGTTTTCCCGTCGACGAGGATTCCTAGCAAATCTCCGTATAGGTGGTTACCTTTGATGGTATAATTCTCATCCTACTTTACTGTAATTTACTTATGCTTCTACATCATGTGCGAAATGAGTTCATTCCTGCTTACAAACGCATTCTTATATTTAGGCACTTTTAGGTTTAAATTTACTCACATTCTCCACATCACTACACTTTTTGGCTTCGTCGGGTGTCGGCTAGCACAACTCGATTCGGAGTGCAAGTAGACATTCTGAGTCGGGGTGTGTCACAACTGAACTAACCCAGGGGAATTTTGGGCTAAATTTGCCCCAGAAATGAGTTTTGGGTTAAAAACTCATATTTGCCCCAACAAGTTGGAGTAAGTTTAAAACCTAAAATTTGAGTTTTACTCCAAGGGTTGTAGGTCTAACAAAGTACCGTGCAAAGTCATAAGTGTGAAAACTAAAAAATAAAAAATAAAAAAAACCAAAAGTCACAAAACTTTATGGCTTGTTTGGTATCCTCTAAAAAAATTTCATTATTTCTCAAAATATTTTATAAGAGCATTTCTTGAAAACAATTTTTTTAAGACTCAAAAACTTGTTTGGTATGAGATTTAAAATTGTTTTTAAATCTTAAAACTTAAGCTGGACATAGAGATCTAAAGAGAGAGGGTCGCAGGAGAGGGATAAAAAGGAGAGATGAGGAAAGAAAGAAAGAGAGGATCAGATGGGAGAGAAAGACAAGAGAGGATTAGAGGAGATAGAGAGGAGGAGAGAGAAAGAAGAAATATGAGAGAGAATGAAGAAAGCAGATCGGAAGAGAGAGAAGGCAGAGAGAGAAGAAAAAAAGAGAGGGGGAAGAGAAAGAAAGGAAAAAGAGAGAGATAGATTCAGAGTTAGAAGGGAGGGGAGAGAGAAAAGAAAGGAGTGGATTTTAAGTTTAAAATTAAACTCTAAAATCTCACTTTTGGTGTTTTTTAGAAAATATGTTATTTTTAAGTTAGTCTTGAGTTCAGTTTTGAAAATAGTCTTATCAAACAAGTTTTTATGGCCTTTGACCAAAAAAAAAAAAAAAAAAAGTTTTTAAGGCCTAAAACTTGAAAAGTGTTTTTACGTTTAAAAAGTTAGATTCAAGTAGAGAACCAAACAGATCCTTATAGTTGCTATGCGTATTACATTTTTGTGCAAGAAATCACTTCACACAACATTTCAAAGTACCAAATACAAATTGAATGAATTTATGGTTAACTAAAGCGGTCAACACTATTCCTTTCCTAGTAATTGTATACCCCACTATTGCCTCCTCGTTTTGCTAATTGAAATTGAATCATGCATGCTTTAGATATTCTATTGTTTTATGCTTATTCTGGATGATTGTAGCATAATTCAAAAGAGGAACGGAGGCAATGTTCAATGCATTAGATCAACAAAAAAAACATCAAAACACGTTATTTCAACATACATGGGGTTTTTAATTTCTGAAATTTCTAAACCATGTGAAATACAATAAGCCATATCATGCCCGCAAACTAATGCTGTTGAAGATAGCTTGAGCACAAAAGAAACAGAATATCACGGTCAGACATAAATATTATGCATCACAGATGAAAGTCAGATAGTTTTAAGAATTCGAGGAATAGAACCTGTTATTAATTGTTGCTGATATTTTTTATGGATGACCTAATTATCCAGAACAGAGAGTGCTTCTGGCAACTAGTATAGATATATTAAAGATATGTTTTGGCCTGATACTACGTGCATATGTCAGCGAAAACATGAAATACCTTCTCAATGATAAATGCAAAGACAACCAAGCTCGATAGTTTCGAAAGATATGCCAAATGTCTAGCAACAACATTTCTACATTACCCAGCAAAGTAAACCGCAAAGAAAATTAATTACTGGTGCATAATATAGTGAATAATTACCCAACTAAATCAGCTGAAAGAACTGAACGGAGTAGTTCTGGTCGTGATGACAATGTCCTATGGATTTCGGAAGAAGGAAAAGGCAGCGTGAAGATGGCTGGTAATACCAAGATGGGTGTCCTCACCTCTGAAACTGATAAACACATCATACATTTCCTGATGAGTCACGATGCTCTCTCTCTCTCTCTCTCTCTCTCTCTCTCGGCAGTAGGCAGATAGAGCTAGGAACTGGGAAGCAAACAAGGGAGGAGAGAGCAGTTGCCCGCAGAGATTATCAGTTTTGAGTTCAGCAACTGTCTTAGTTGACTTGACTTGCACAAGGTTCCCGAAAGTTCTATGGTGCTCTGGAGCGTATACAGAAGCACCATGAAAATCATCACAGATTCGGTAAAAAAAAAGTAGAAATGAAATTACCCAACTCAAGCACCTGTCCCTCAGTTTCGACACAAAAAAAAAAAAAAAAAAAAAAAAAATCCCTGTCGCTGTGCAAAATACCATCAACCCACTCCGATTGAGACCGACGGAACACCCCAACCCTAAGCGTGATTTACAGAAATGCCCACAACTCGTGGCCTGAGGAATCAAGCAGAGAAAATTGTAATTTCCCTACCCCACTCCCAGCCCAAATACAATTGTTTTATGTGAAGACAGGCCCAAAACGGAATGCTAAGGCTAAATGGTAAAGAACAAAAATTGAAGCCCTATTCCACACCAAACATGAATAGTGAAATTGAAAACCCAACTTTAGAATAGAGTAATTAGTTTAGAATACAGATTGTCATTAAAAAAAAAAAAAAAAAAAAGAAAAAAAAAAAAAAGAGCAGTTGTTTCTCATTCAATTGACGTTTTTACTCATGTTTACCCATTTTACCTACAAAGTTTTGAATTTTTCCAATTTAATGACCAATCTCTTTTAAGAAATTTCTAAGCACTCTCGATTGAGTATCTTTCTAAAATTTGTAAAAAAAGAGAAGGACAAGTGAATTTCACACCACAAAATCGTGGAGGGCTAAGAATATAGTCCTTCGCTACTAGAGATTGCCAAAGATTTGGAATCTGTCTTTTTCGAGGCTAATGAGAGGTCATAAGAGAGCCTGTAACTTGGCCTGAAGGTCGAGAAAAACTTGTGTGAAGGTGGCTAATCATGTAATCCGTACAAGAGTAACTTCCATACCATTGTGACATCCCATGCCAAAATAATTCAATATATGAAAACGTTGTATCATTGAGATGTACGAGACGCCACCATGACAATGCTGCTATAAAAGTCGTCCATCAATAGAGAATCTCTTAGCAAAACATTCTTGGTATTTTTTGTCTCACCCTAATTTGAGAGTTTCCCATGGTAGAAGAATTAAGATGGGACTATTAATTAACATACACTAGCAAAAGAGCCCGCGCGTTGCTGCGGGTTTACAATTTTGTGTAGACATATTAACAACAATGTTTACATCTCTATTTACATATATATTTATTTACAATCCTATTTACACAAACATACTATTCATAACTTCCGACTCTCTTCATTGAAACTTCAGAGTTTTTCCCCCCTTGCTTACAAATTAGAATAAAACTGTAATTATTGAGGTGATTTTTTTTTTAATTGCCAAAAAATTGGACACTTTCTTCAGTCAGTCTTCAAATACATTTAATAAGAAATGTCAAAAACAAATATATGCTGATCTACAAATTTAAGTATGCCATGAAGAGAAAACTAATAATTACAACTTACACATGTTAAAGCAAACATATGAGGAGAAAGTACTCTTCAAATTGCTAATCTCACATTTTCCACTAAGCTAACCACAATAAACTCTTCTACCACAATTCTTAGCCTGCACGTATGAATAAAGGTTAGAATTCACATCTTATTGTAAACAGAAATATACAGTGATTCTGCTGAATTGTGAACTGAGAGAGACAAATACATAGATGTAGGAAAAGAATGATAAGACCTTCAAAAATGTAAAATTAAAAAAAAAAGAAAAAAGAAAAAGAAAAAAAAAAGGGTAATCATCCTTTTATAAATGCTTTATTATACTTTGTACCTCATATTTTCAATACAAATTTAACTTTTGGTCTCAAATCTTTCATTGGCAACCATTTTTTTTTCTTCCAAAGGTTGTACTGCAGTAACGTATTTCAAAATATCTTGCAATTTGACAATTAGCTTTGTAAGATTTGTTTAAAATGTTTAAAAAACGTTGATAAGCACATGTTGTCAATAGTTTGGGAACCGAGAAAATAAAACTGAGATCATAGAATCTGTTGATAAACAAATGAGCGGCTAGTAAGACAATTTTGTGTGATGTTTTACTTCGCCTGTATAGAAATGTGTGATCTCATAAACAAATCCATGTTTTATCTTTGGAGCAACTAAAAATATAATCATCTTTCTACATGATTGAATGAAAAAGGAAAAAGTTAGCAACAAATAGATTATCAAGTTAAAAGACTGGCGTCATGTTTGAGATTGCTTACAAAATGGCTCAAAGCTTTTTTTATTGACGAAAAGCGATTCTAACAATATTTCACAGAAAAACTTAAAAACTCGACCAGTTTTCTAACCTGAGAAAGAATTATAGGACCTCCTTGAGTTTGAAACAGCTTCTCTGCCTTTATCATAACAGATAATTAGAAATTAAATTTAGCTTCAAAATTATTTATTAAAAAAATTAAATTGCATTGGAGTAAACGGAAGATTTATAATATCCTACCTTGAAAGGTTCATTGTCCTTCGCTGGGAATCCCCTGTTTCAGAAACAGAACAAAAAACAGAGTAATGAATATAAGCATAATTACATAAGATCAAAAAAAAAAAAAAAAAAAAAAAATCACAAAATATTCTTAACAAAAATAATTACCCGAAGTTCCATTGAGCGCAAACATAAAGGCCAATCTGGAGACTAACAAATAGACCTGCTTGTTGCACCAGCTTGTTGAACTTGACCAAATCATATTCGTCCCTCAAAATAATACTGCAAATTTGAAAAAAATAAAAAACCAACGAATTAGCAAAAATATATTTACATTAGAGAGGGCAAAGAAAATGCAAATTTTAAATGTGAATTGCTGATTGCATTACTTTTCCCGGAGAATGTTCATGGCCATTCCAAAACACAAAGGATGACAATCCCAAAACACAGAAGAAAAAAACCCTAATACACAATCCTAAATTTCTAGTTGGGGTTTATCAGAAATTTGTCAAATTCAAATTCCTATCCAAACTCAATAACCAGACAACCAATAAACGTTTGATCGTATCCTCTCTTCCTGCAATCAAAAATCAAAACACATAAGAGAAGCACAAATTATGACGTTGGCTCTCTCCCGCTTGGGGAGACCATAGGCAGGCACCCCTTCTAAGTGCAATCTCACCGACTAGCCCAAATACGTGCCTTCTTGATTAACCATTGACCCCGTCCCAGTAAGTATATGTTGTTTCGTGCTTTCGAGCAAGGAGAGGGCTTACCAAAGAGGCGGTCAAGTCTCAAGTCTCTCTGATTTAAATTGTACTTCATCCTACATAATGAAATGCATGTAAAAGTGGATGCGGCCTAATTACAGATGAGCAGCTTAAACATCACTCATGCTACGCGCGCGCGTGATTACAATTTACAGCTTGATTTTGTGTGTGATTGCAAAAAAAATTTACTGCTTGAGGTTGGCCTCAAACCAATTGGTAATATCCTTCAAGTTAGCAGCGTGCAAATGTAGATGTTGCAATTTAAAGTTTTTCTATCGTGAGGTGGGTGGGTCGGGCCTTGTGTTAAATCACGAAGATTGCAATGTATCTTTTATATTTCATCCCTTTTTGTGTAGACGTGTTGCTTTTTCTTCATTCTTTTTTTTTTTAGCTTGTTGCTCAACAAATATTTATTTTGCTTTTGGAATTTTCCTAGTCCTATTTGAAGAAAAGACCCCCATAATTCTTTCGTTACAAATTGGATGATTATATTATTCAATTGGGGTCGTGCCTTTCTTTTTTTGACCTTTGGTCTAAATTTTAAAATTTTATTTGAGAGGAAAAGATAATATTTGTATTTCCCATCAAACTATTCCCTTGTTTTTTGTGTCAATTGTTCAAATTATCGGGCTTGATCATGAGATTTTAACCTTGCCCTGGTGTATCAATGTCCAAGTTTATGAAATAAAAGAGGAATTTCAAGATGCCACAGAACTTGTAATAAAGTTTTAAAAACTAGAGAAGAATTAAATGGGTTTGTTGGACCTTGTCTTGAACGGACTAGGATTCTCTCCCCTCCTCTTTCCATCTCCTCCTCTCACATTCTCTATTTTGTCTTTCTCTTTCTATAAAGACTAATATAAGATATTGACTATGGATGCAAATTTCTTCCTCCTTGTTCTTGGACAAAATTGCACCTAGAAACAAATAACACCTTACGTCAAGGCTAAGAGCTTCACGCACCCACGATGAATGAGGAGGGGCTTTGGGCGAAGAACCTTTGATACCAAAATTAGAATTTAGAGAGAAAAAAATGTTTGGAGAATTTTAAGTATTTAGCAAGAGTGTAGACCTAGGTTTTTAGAGAAAATGGGGTAGTATATATAGGGCATGGGGGAGAAGATGGCCGGCCCTTTGTGGTGTTTTTGAGTGTATTTTGTAGTTAACTGGTAGTTTAATTAGCTATTAATAGATTAATTAGGTAATAAATCTATTAATTAGCTAATTAACATAATTTAAAAGGAATGTTTTGGGGGTTACCTTATGGAGAAGATGGATGAAATAGATTTTGAATCTATTTGAATAAATACCTATTTTGGGCACTTTTGACTTGATTATGGGATGATTGTCCACTGCTCGCGCGTGAGAATTTCGGTGCTCCTCAAGGGTAATTTTGTCCTTTCTGCCCAAAAATCCACGTCTCGTCTCTTGATTATTTTTGGCTCCACATTGACGTGGCTTAACCGTGACCGTTGAAATAGGAGGGGAGGGAAGGGGAGGAAAAAAAAGAGGGGGAGAGAATCCTACTTCGTCTTGGAAAAATGATGCCTTGAGACTATTAACTTGGAGTCGGTGCATAGAATTTTATTCAAAATCATGCTTTATATCACTACACCCAAATAAATTTTATTCAAAATCATGTTTGGGCCGAGAATGGGCTAACCAAAGTTGAAAGCCATAATTCTTGGCTCAATAATGATTCCTCAACCCGATGGGCTTTCAGCCCACAAAAGGACCTCTTTCGCCTAAAGAAGTCTTTAGCTTCTAGCAAAGTGAAGTGTTGAATAATCGGTTACTCTCAAGAACCACGTTCACCATAAAAACAACGCTCATCTTGTTTGAGTACTTGTGCCCTTACAACTTGATACCAATTCGGCACACCAATACTTGCGTTGTAGTGGCCGAACCTGGTGTATTAGATCTTGAATTTTGCAATGAACTAAGCAACGTTGTCTTCAAGTTTTAGAATCCAATTACAAGTCTTGTTCTTTGCTCGATCGAAGTCACTCAAGTGCAAAAGCTAGTAACACATTCCACACCACCACCGCCATATCTATTATACTCGCCCAGCTGAGCTTAATCACGAGTTGTCACAACCTCATTCACAATATAAACATAATTAGTTCATTTACTCAGCCGATAAACATTCTAATTTTTAGGGCAACACCTATTAAACCCAATACTAGTTTTTAAATTAACTTTTCACGCCCAAATTTTATTCGATGTGTATTCCGACGAGCCAATTTGGACCGTGATGGCCGGATTAGTAGCAATGAAGCCGTCGCTCTCTTCCAGGGCTCCGGTTTCCCCAAACAGGTCCTTGCGCAGGTACTCTCTATCTGTATATATGTATATTCTTGAATATATGTGTATAATTGTATGTGTATGATTATATTTGTGCAAATATAGTGGTTGATCGGGATTTGATGCTGGTGGAAATGTGTGCGAAATCAGATTGATTTGAATTTTAAGTCTAATTGTTGGTGAAGTGGTTAATGTGAGCTCGGGATGTCGTAATTTTCTGATCCGAGCTGAGCTTTTTATTTCGTGTTATTATAAATGTGGAATTCATGTTCATTTATTTGAAACTTAATAGTTTGATGGAAACAAATGGTATAAAATAAGTAGATGAATGATTTATACTACAGTTAGTGAGGGTTAAGAGAGCTATGTTATCCGGTCCATCTTTGGTGGTAAGAAGACTTCAGAATGGTGATACATGGCATTACAATAATGTAGTAATGAAAACCTACAGCATAAGACGACTATGGAATAGTTAGGATTGTAGCATATGAGGGATATTTGTTTGGGTTATGATCATATTGACAAGTAGGTTTTTGAAGCTGTATATTTGTTTGCTGAAGGAATTTCCGTAGAAGATGATAACCGAGGGCATAAGATATTAAATACTGATTAAATGAAAGAATTTTCTCATTATGTTTTGTAACATAAGTTTGGATGCCCAACCCACCAGGGTGTTGCTTCACAAGGCTTTCCCAGGGCAGGTTCAGTGGTTGAGCTTCATCCACAAAACTTGAACATTTCAAACGATTGGGTCGGTGGAGCAACGACCGGGGTTCCCTCGCAAGTTGTAAACAAGGGGATCACTCCCTCTGCAATGCAAGATGTACTTGGCCTCGCAACATCAGGACCAACAACTTCCCTACCACCTAGACCACAGGCAGGTTTTGGAATCAGACCATCAAGACCACCAGCTAAGGATTCCAAACCATTAAATATATCTGGGAATGGCTTTGCTCCTGACTCATCTCTTGGAGATGATGTTTTTCTGCAACTCCATCTCAACCAAAGCAAAATTTTCCTCCTAGCAGCGTCCCAGTCTCATCAGCCATTGTGCCAGTATCAGCTGGGATCCAGTCTTCAACTAGCCCAAGACACAGGTTGGTCGCCAGCCTCCGCAGGCCCAGTCATTTAAAAACCCAAACCAACAAGTCTCAGCTCAGACTAGCCCTTCTGGAGTTTCACTAGGAGCTGGGAACTCTGCTTCTAGTTAGTCCCATATGAGATGGCCTAGGATGACTTGAACTGATGTTCAGAATTACACCAATATCTTTGTGAAAGTTGACACAGACATAGATGGGAAAATCACTGGTGAACAAGCCCGCAACCTATTTCTGAAATGGGGACTACCAAGAGGTAGGACAATTTTCTTTGAATTCATCTTTTGGCTTGTGTTTTACAGTTACAGGTGCCATGTGGTTTATTGAAGCTCTTTTCTTTTGTTTGTTTCTCTTCTATGTTAGCTTGTATCTGAACTGGTGCATCTTTGCACAAGTTGTATTATCCCTATCCCGGAGTTAAAGTTGTTTAATTTTCCTCTTCAGGGTGGTGGCACTGGACGACTCACAATGTTTAGTTGATGGCATTTAGCATGAATTCCTGAACATAACAGGCTAGATCAAGCATATTGGGAGATGCTTTGCTACTGGATGTTCCTTTTTTGCTTGATGTGTTGGTAATTTGATGTAAAAACTTACTTTATGCCATCGATATTTTGTAGATATAAACATTTGTAATTGGGAGTAATTTTTTGCTGGACAATTGACATACAAACATCCATAAATACTATAAAATTGAGTCATGTCTGAATGTGCAGTCTAGATTGATAGAATGCATGACATTCATTACACTTTTTTTTTAAAGTTCACGATCAGTTCTTTAATATTAGCAATTTTAATGATTGGCATTTACATGTTTTTAACGCATGGCATTCATCACACTTTCTTTTTGATATAGCATTCATTATAATTGTTCAGCTTCTCTTTCTTCAACAGTTCAACTTTTTGACGTGATCCTCTTTTTTTGATGTGATTCTGTTTGTTCCTTGCAGGTAGAAGAACTGGGGAAAGAAATTTTGGATGCTAGGGAGAAAATTGAATATTTCCGAGTCAAAGGCAGGAACTTGTGAGTATCTCTTGTTCGTTTCTGACCTTTTTGTGCATATTGAACATTGTACAGTAGTTTTACATTTTTACGTTTGAATATAATTGTTCTACGAGTGATAGATTTTTGGATGTCATAATCATTTGTTGCTTTTAAATAATCTGCACTTCTTACTATTTGATTTTGCAGTGTTGTAAGATTTTTTTTTTTTTTTTTAAAATTTTTTTTAATTTTGGATTTTTGTGGTCTGAATTGGTATTGATACTTGAATCCACAAGTACTACTGGGAGAAAGTGCAGATCATCTGTTTTATCATTGTCCTGTAGAATTAAATGTGGCTGAGATTGTTTAAGGAAGGAAATGTAAGTTGGGTAATTCAGGCGGGGTACATAAGTAGTTTTGTGGTGATTTAATGGCTTTTCTGATGGTGCAGTATGCCAGCAATGTATTTTGTTCACCGTGTTTTCTCAAAACTTTGGCTCCGTAGTTATGGAATAAAGTTGGATTTTGTTCTCCACTTTGGCTCCGTATTTTCTCAAAACTATATTTCTTGGCCATATTCTTTGATTGGAAAGATGCTGTTTTTGGATATTCTAGTTTATGTTGAAGGTCCTGTATGTAGGAAGAAATTGTATTGTTCTTGCAGTTTAGTTTTCATAGTTTAGTTGAAGGTCCTTTGCTCAACTTGTGTAAGATAATCCCAACTGAAATTTTCAGGATCCTGTTGATCGCATCCATTTGGATCTTGATGGGCTTGTGAAAACTCTCAATGAGCGCTGCAAGAAGTACGGATTATGCGGAAAGCCTACAACATTAGCTGAGCTACATTGCATTTTATTTGAATTCTATGTAGTGTTTCTTGAGTGCATCATTTTATTTTTCGTTATTGTTCACTGCTGTGGTATTTGTGCTACATTGCATTTTATTCGAATTCTATGTAGCGTTCCTTGAGTGCGTCATTTTATTTTTCGTTATTGTTCACTGCTGTGGTATTTGTGCTATATTGCATTTTGTAATCTAAAATTTTATTTTGTTCTTATAGAGGCTGGTAACCTGGCATCCAAGAAGGAGCCGCTGACTTGGATGTGGATTGGGATAAGTTTGAAGACGAATGTATGCCAAAAATGAGTTTTTATAGATCCAGTATTGTCTCTGAGATAATAAATTTCTGGTAGCACTTAAATTCTTTTTTCCTTTTCACCTTGAGGTAAATGGAGCATATTGCCTGCTGCTTATAGTTCCTTTGTCGTCTGGTGGTGGATTCCCACTATGTTCAGGAGTTTTAACTATTCGATGTGGCTGATTTAGAAGTTTACTTTTCAGGATTCGTTTTTGTCAAGAGCTCACTTTTGATGTGTCAAATGTCTTGGCGCCTCCAAAACAGAAATCATCATCAGTTCAGAAAGAAAAGCTCCCCCAGTTGAGAGTCCAGCTGCTTCTTCTCCTAAAGTTGATGTTAAGTCAGAGAAGCCTTAGTGCAGATGACAAGGTTGTTAAAAATAGAGCAGCATAAGATAAAAATGAAGAGGATTCAGCAAAATGTGCTCCCAACAGTCCATTTGCCAGCAGTAATGTCGGAAGCCCATCTAGAGAATTTTCAGATTCTAACTATGGAAGGACAACTGGCACAGGTGCCTCACCCCGTGATATTGAATCTCAAAGGTATAATTTAGATCTGCAATTTTCTACATATTTAAGATCACCCTAATACCTGCAAAAATTGTTGAAATTCTAAACTTTCATGTGCAGTGATGATCACGGGGGTGCTGTGTCTGTTTTCTGGCAACAAGGGTTTTGATGAACCAGCATGGGGGACATTTGACACTAATGATGACGTTGACTTGGTGTGGGGTTTCAATGCAGTTAGTACCACCAAGGTAAGCTGATATTGTACATTCAATATTCTTTATTATTTTATGGAACTCAATTCTTTGACCTTGTGTTTATGCTAACCGGATCTTGCTCCATGATTGCTGTTAATACCACCAAGTTGTTTGCGGCGGTGATCATGTATCCTTTGTTTCAAGAGTAGCCTCAAGTGTCCTCATGCTTGCTGCGTTTAGTTATCAGAGAAGGATCTAAAGAATTTTAACAATAATAGTTTCTATCTTCACCAAGTTTCCAATTCTGATGGTTTCATCATGTAAATTCGTTAGTAGTACGGATCTTTCGACCAAATATGACGAAATCGAGCTTCCTGATTTTAGTCTTGGTTCACGGTAGGTATAAAAAGAAGGGGATGTGGAATTGTTCTTGGTGCAATTAATTTCACATTGAAGGGGACTCTGGTTTTGGCGTTAGGTCTTGGTTAATCAAGACCATTTTTATGTTTACATTGACAACAGAGGGTGCTGTATTGCACATGGAACATTTTGTAGTCGATGGAACGTTTCCATTATCTTGCACCTTTTAAGTAGGCATGGATTCTAGGTTCCACTGAATCCACTTTCTTTTCTAATAGCTTGGTTGCGTAGCACTTTCAAGCTTTCTGTTTTTGCGGTTTTATATTTGTTGTTATTACTGGCATGCTGGACTGTCCGATAACTGCTCTTAATCATGTGTGATGTAGGATATGGATTGGGAGAGTAATAAGGATCACTATTTTTCTGGCCCTGGGGAGTTTAGGTCTCAACCCTATCAGGACTGGGCCATCAGAAGGAGGTAGCTTTTCCCAGAAGAGCCGCCCCTTTGCTTTTGATGATTCTGTTCCCAGCACACCAATGTCTGCCTTCAATTCAGGATATTCACCCCCAAGGTACAAGGATAGTTCAGAACCTTCATTCGACACCTTCTCCAGGTTTGATTCGATTAGAAGCACCCAAGATACTGGATACTTCCCTCAACCAGAAATGCTTGGAAGATTTGATTCTATGCGCAGCAGTAGAGATTTTGATCAGGGTCATGGATTTCCAACATTTGAAGACATCCCAGACACTTTCGGCTCTTCAGCGCCATTTAGGCCATCACTGGACAATCAAACTCCAAGAAGAGACTCGGACCCCCTTGGATCTTCAGGGTCATTTTGGAAGTCACTTGACGTCAAACCCCAAGAAGAGAATCAGATTTTTTCGAGGCTTCAGCAGCTCCATTTAGGACATCATTCGACAGTCAAACTCCAAGAGGAGACTCGGACGCATTTGGGTCTTCTCCATTTAGGGCATCATTCAACAGTCAAACTCCTTGACGAGACTCGGACCCAATTGGGTCTTCAGGGCCTTTCCAGACGTTAATGGAGACTCCGAGAAAAGACTCTGCTCATTGGAGTGCATTTTATGCCGTTGGTTGGGCATATTGAACATTCTACAGTAGTTTTACTGTTTGCATTTAAATATAACTGTTCTACGAGTGATGGATTTTGGACGTCCTAATCATTTGTTGCTTTTAAATAACCTGCAGACTTCTTACTATTTGACTTTTGCAGTGGTGTAAAATGTTTTATTTTTTGAACATGTGGATGTTTGTTGTCTGAATCAGTATTCGTTCTTGAATTGACAAGTACTACTGGGAGAAAGTGCAGATCATCTGTTTTATCATTGTCCTATAGCTTTAAATGTGGGAGAAAGGTCACAGCTTATGCTGTATTTCAAGGTGGCTTCATTATGTTATTGTAGGCTCGGAATATTTTAAAAGGCATTAGACTAAAAATTGTAGCAATTTTACATCTACTTACTAATATAAGAAATGATTGTTTTTAACTTTCAGCTTTTGAATTCTAATTCGCATCATTGTGAATGCTAGTGCTTTATTTTAGATCTCACACATATAGGGTGTGGTGTTGAAACTGTGATGTATGCTTCTACCTTGTTATATTTGCTCTGATCTATTTTCCTTTTTGGTATAAGGTCTTGTACAAGAGTAGTTGTGACAATCGCCTTAATGAGATCACAGAAGGGGCATCTGCTGATAGACGTGAGGTATGCTGTAGGATACTTGAGCCTAAGCGCATATTTTCATTAATCTTTAGCAACTGTCTTGGCTTAATGAGTACTACATAAATCTAGGCTGAGTCCCTGGCTAAGAAATATGAAGAGAAATACAAACAAGCTGGAGATGTAGCTTCCAAGTTGACTATTGAAGAAGCCACGTTTCGTGATTTACAGGTACCTTTCACCACATAGAAATTGTGGTCAATTAGTGGCCCATGTGTGTGTTTGCTTTTGCTCATTCGAAGATCAAAGTGTCAACTGCTTGCTGTTCGTTTTGTTCATCTGAGTCGCAATTACCTGTACTTGTGAGATGGCATGCCTTTATTTTTTATATTTTAACTTTAAGTATTACATTCTGGAGAAAGTAGGGTGGGAAAATAGAATCAGTTGAATGGTCATACCCCTAGTGGTGTATTCTTTTTATTATCACCGGACTGATTGTCTTATGTGATTTATATGCAGGAGAAGAAAATGGAGCTATACAGGGCAATTGTCAAGATGGAGCAAGAAGGTGATGCTGATGGCACCGATACCTTTTGCTCAACCTTGTTGTTTAAAACATACTTTTGCTCAACTTGTCTAAGATCATTTCCAACTGAAATTTTCAGGATCACGTTGATCGCATCCAATTGGATCTTGATGGGCTTGTGAAAACTCTCAATGAACGCTGCAAGAAGTATGGATTACGCGGAAAGCTTGCAACATTAACTGAGCTTCCCTTTGGTAAGCTGATCTCATTTGTTGCTAATTTCTTGGGAATCTAAGAATCTTGTATGAATAATGATACGAGTACTTCCATGAGCTTATTCTTTATCAAACTATCTGATGGATTTTACATTTTTTTATTTTTTTATGGACTTTGGCTTTGGGTAGTCAATTTATTAATAGCGTTGCCTTTCTAGAAGCTGAAAGTCATTCTGTTGTTAAATCATGAAAATCCTACAGAGAAACCCTTGTTTTCACCATTGTAATCTTTTCCTGATCACTCTGCTTTGTTTGATTTTATCATTTGAATTCTGTGCAGCGTTTCTTGAGTGCGTCATTTTATTTTTCGTTATTGTTCACTGCTGTGGTATTTGTGCCACAATGCATTTTGTAATCTGAAATTTTATTTTGTTTTTATATAGGCTGGTAACCTGGCATCCAAGAAGGAGCTGCTGACTGGGATGAGGATTGGGATAAGTTTGAAGACGAATGTATATGCCAAAAATGAGTTTTATAGATCCAATATTGGTTCTGAGATGATAAATTTCTGGTAGCACTTAAATTCTTTTTTCCTTTTCACCTTGTGGTAAATGGAGCATATTGCCTGCTGTTTGTAGTTCCTTTGTCGTCTGGTGGTGGTTTCCCAATCTGTTCAGGAGTTTTAACTATTCGATGTGACTGATTCAGAAGTTTTACTTTTCAGGATTCACTTTTGTCAAGGAGCTCACTCTTGATGTGTCAAATGTCTTGGCGTCTCCAAAACAGAAATCATCATCAGTTCGAAAAGAAGAAGCTCATCCAGTTGAGAGTCCAACTGCTTCTTCACCTAAAGTTGATGTCAAGTCAGAAAAGCCTCAAAGTGCGGATGACAAGGTTGCTGAAAATGGAGCAGCATATGATAAAAATGAAGAGGAGTCCGCAAAAAGTGCTCCGAACAGTCCATTTACCAGCAGTACCGTTGGAAGCCCATCTAGAGAATTTTCAGATTCTAACTATGGAAGGACAACAGGCACAGAGGCCTCGCCCCGTGATAAGGAATCTTAAATGTATAGTTTTAGATCTGTAGTTTTCTAACTACATATTTAAGATCACCATGATACCTGCAAAAATTGTTGAAATTCTGAACTTTGATGTGCAGTGATGATCATGGGGGTGCTGGGTCTGTGTTTTCCAGTGACAAGGGTTTCGATGAACCAGCATGGGGGACATTTGACACTAATGATGATGTTGACTCGGTGTGGGGTTTCAATCCAATTAGTATCACCAAGGTAAGCCGATATTGTACATTCAATATTCTTTATTATTTTATAGAACTAAATTCTTTGGCCTTGTGTTCATACTGACCGAGTAGTGCTCCATGATTGCTGTTAATGCCACCTATTTGTTTGTGGCTGTGATCATGTATCCTTTGTTTCAATAGTAGCCTCAAGTGCCCTAATGCTTGCCGTGTTTAGTTATTAGAGAAGGTTCTGTGAATTTTATCAATAATAGTTTCTATCTTCACCAAGTTTCCAGTTCTGATGGTTTCATCATGTAAATCAGTTAGTAGTAGTATGGGTCTTTCAACCAAATATGACAAAACCGAGTTTCCTGATTTCAGTCTTGGGTCACTGTAGATATAAAAAGAAGGGGATGTGGAATTGTTCTTAGTACAATTAATTGCGCGTTGAAGGGGACTCTGGTTTTGGCATTAGGTCTAGGTTAATCAAGACTATTTATGTTTACATTGACAACAGAGGGTGCTGCATTGCACATGGAACATTTTGTAGCCGATGGAAAGTTTCCATTATTTTGCACCTTTTAAGTAGGCATGGATTCTATGTTCCAGTGAATCCACTTTCTTTTCTAATATAGCTTGTTGGTTATGTAGCACTTTCAAGCTTTCAGTTTTTTGCAGTTTTATATTTGTTGTTATTACTGGCATGCTGGATTGTGCGATAACTGCTCTTAATCATGTGTGATGTAGGATATGGATCAGGAGAGTAATAAGGATCACTACTTTTCTGGCCCTGGGGAGTTCGGCCTCAACCCTATCAGGACTGGGTCATCAGAAGGAGGTAGCTTTTCCTAGAAGAACCGCCCTTTTGCTTTCGACGATTCTGTTCCCAGCACATCAATGTCTGCCTTCAATTCAGGATATTCACCACCAAGATACAAGGATAGTTTAGAACCTTCATTCGACACCTTCTCCAGGTTTGATTCGTTTAGAAGCACCCAAGATACTAGATACTTCCCTCAACCTGAAACGCTTGGCAGATTTGATTATATGCACATCAGTGGAGATTTTGATCAGGGTCAATGATTTCCAACATTTGATGACATCCCAGACCCTTTTGGATCTTCAGCGCCATTTAGGCCATCACTGGACGGTCAAACTCCAAGAAGAGACTCGGACCCCTTTGGATCTTTAGGGTCATTTTGGATGTCGCTGGACAGTCAAACCCCAAGAAAAGAATCAGATTTTTTTGGGCATTCAGGACATCATTCGACAGTCAAACTCCAAAAGGAGACTCGGACGCATTTGGGTCTTCTCCATTGAGGACATTATTCAACAGTCAAACTCCGAGACGAGACTCGGACCCATTTGGGTCTTCAGGGCCTTTCCAGACGTCAATGGAGACTCTGAGAAAAGACTGATCATTGGAGTGCATTTTAGCCGGTTAGTTGTGCTTCATTTTGTGTTTGCTATTCAATCGCCGTTCAAAGCCTTTCTATTGTGGCGTGGTGGGACGGGCCTTGTGTTTTATGCTTTGAAATCACTGAGCCTGTAATGTATCTTTTGTATTTCATCCTTTTTTGTGTATGCAGGTTGCCATTTCTTCATTATTTTTCCCTTTAGCTTGTTGCGCAACATATATTTCCTCCTGAATTTTGGAATTTTCCTAGTCCTATTGAAGCGAAGACCCCCATAGTTTTTTCGTTTGTTACAAATTGATGATCGTATTATTAAACTTAAGGACTTATTTTGTTGTAATTTCCATTTCCATCTCAAATAAATTTTGTGTTTGCTGATTTTGTTGTTCAGTTCAAACGAGAACACAAGATTTGGCATTTTTAGTCCAACTAGGTCATTCATATCTTTTGCTCATTGCAGTTGAGCTATGGAACTATTTGAGTTTTTATTCTTTTGTCGAATGTTCAATGTCAACTACGTGACTCGTCACTTCCACTTTCACGACGTCACATTCAACTACGTGACACAGCCGCGGGGTCTACCACCAAGAACTGAAGCTTAAGAACCTCCACCTCGATGAGGACGGCAACTTGAAGGTCACCGCTATCGGAGTCAGTGCTTTCTCAGCACACTTGAAGCAGGGTCTCACCTTTGTCGCGGACCCCTTTGAGCTGGGGACTTGTTTGCTCTTGGTGGTTTGGTGGATTTTCTGATTTTTGAGCTATTTTATTAGGTACTTTCAGAGTTAATTGAGCTGATTTTGTGGGTTTAATTGTGTGTTTCTTAATTTTATTTACTTGATTATGGAACTGGGCATGCAGATGAACTTAATTTGGTAGACGGATTAAGCAGGTCGAAGATCTCGAACAGGGGAGGTGGAGAAAAAGCAGGTTTTGACTTCTTCTTTTCTGATTATTATGGCTGGAACTTTGGAAAGAAGAACTTATTTTTGCATTTACCAAACATTTTACACTGGTGATTTTTTCATAGCTGTTTTTACAAAATGTTAAAGCAATCCCAAACCCGTACTGGGCTTAGGCAACAAAGCCTACATATCCAAAGGGAATAGACAAATTCAAAATGATGTGGCACTCAGGCAAAAAGACCCATTCAGCCAAAAGGATCCTTCGGCTTCTGACTCATCATCACTTTCATTTAACTCAAACTGATCATAACTTTATTCACTGGCTTCTGAATCATCATCACTTTCATTTGCTTTATTCTTATAACTTGATCCACTGGGAGCTCTGGTAATGATTGAAGCCGCTTGCACCCAATTAAGCTTAGTCTATGCAACTGAGAAGCTTGTTTGATGCTTGCAGGTATGCTCCTGATCGTGCTTCTACTTAGATCCAAATCTTGCAATGAGGTTGAGCCAACGAGACCATCAGGGATTTCTGATATGCGGGTGCCATGGAGGTCTAGAACTTTCAAAGATAGCAAATGAATAGAGCCAGACGGAAATTCTTTGATTTCGTGACAGCAACAAAATCTGAGAGTTTTAAGGTTGGTTAAACTGTAGATACTTCTTGGGACAACATCAAGGTTCCTGCACATATCAAGATCTAATGTTTCAAGCCCAATTAGATTTCCAATAGACGAAGGGAGCTCTTTGACCGCTGTCTTTTTCAAACTAAGAAAGTTCAGATGTTCCATTGGCTCCAAGATTTGAGGGAATTCCTAAAATGCAGAGCAACCTTTGAGATTAAGTGTGCCAAGAGATTTCAACTTATAGATGCTCTCTGGGATACTTGAAAGCCTTGTGCAAAGTTGTAGTTGAATGCTTGTTAGAGCAGGGAGAAACTCGATTGATGAGTGTAGCTCTTTAACCTCTATTCCACTAAATGTAAAGACTTCAAATGTTCCATTGGCTCCAAGATCTCTAGGAAGTATTCAAGGTTAGAGCACCCAGAGAGATTGAGTTCCTTTAGAGATTTCAACTTACAAATGCCCTTTGGGATACTTGATAGCCTTTTGCAAACATGTAGTTGAATGCTTGTTAGAGCAGGGAGAAACTCGATTGATGAGTGTAGCTCTTTAACCTCTGTTCCATTTAAATTTAAAGCCTTCAAATGTTCCATTGGCTCCAAGATCTCTGGGAAGTATTCAAGCAGCATGAAGATGGCTGGTAATACCAAGGCGGGAGTCCTCACCTCTGAAACTGATGAACACATCATACTTTTCCTGATGAGGGGGGATATCAACATCTTCAGCATCACCAGCTGCAGGATCAACAGCAGTAGACGACGACGAAGATGAAAATGTTAAGGATCTGCAGCACATCTGCAAGAGAGTACTGATGCACTCCATCTGAGTGCAAGATAATAATATATCAAAGAAAGAGAATGAAGCGAGTGCTTGATACTATATCGAAGAAAGAGAATGGATATATCAGAATGAATGAGATTTGCTGAGTTGCAATTGAGAAGAAAATCCAATTAAGCAAATCAAGACAGAGAGAGCTTGAAAGTGGGAAGCAAGCAAGAGAAGAGAGAGCAGTAGCCCGCAGAGACTCAATCAGATTTTAGTTCAGCAATTGTACTTGTTGACTTGACTGAGTTGACTACTTACCCAGCTCATTCACCTTACCTTCCAAGAACAAAAATTTGTTACGGATCTCTTCAACCAAAACCATAAATTAAGTGATTTGGATTGATTTAAATTTTTGAAATTTGATACAACGGATTACTTAATTTAGTGGTTTTGATCTCTTCCTCAAAAATTTAAAGCGTTCAGACACATTGAAAATGACAGATGAAGGGCACATCATCACATGGCAATGGCATCATCAGTTCACACCTTTTATTAATATAGCTGATTACTCACAAGAGACACAACTCACCAGTCACTAGTGCATGGTAGCGGCAAACACACAGTAGCCAATAGGCCCCCCTTCATGGCCTTACGCGCTTTATGTACAAATTTAACTTTGATGCTGCGTCCACTGATTTCATATTTCATCAGCAAATGCAATTTAATTTCTACAAGGACTAAACTAAGTTGAAAATGTACACGATGAAGAATTGAAATATAAAACTTTATTAATTGAAACTACATAACTGCCAAGAAGGCTATATACATTAAAAGGACTACATCTTCACTGACTTGTTATTCAATAAGTTACAAAGCAACCTATTTATAGAGAAAACGAATTCAAACCCTAATCTCTAACGGACAAGTAATCATAAACTTAACAGGCAAAAAAACCTAATCCTTGGCCCACAAGAAAACCCTGTTAAAATAACAATAATACTAAAAGTAATTTTCCAACAACCCACACCAGCACGTCATGTTATGTCGTGACCGTAACATCTAAGTGATATACTTACTAATGCATTATTAGTCTAGGATTTCATGGTGGCAATACTAGGTGTAAGTAAGTCTTCAATTGAAGATAAAACCAATCTAATGCATTTGAATTTTTAAATCAACGAGCGCAATAGCTTGAAATAGAGAACGCCCACCTCCAAATCGGTTTTGGTCGAGTCTGATTTTGAAAAGCAAGGTCCTCTCCATTGAATAGACATGTTTTCAGGAGTCATCGACCCAATAAAGGAAGAGTAAAGTGAAGAAAGAGAGAGATCAGGGTGAGGCTGTCAGTGTGAGGACATGAGTTGGCTGGGTCATGGCTGCTGGCCTTCCAAGCTGTTTTTGTTTTTTTGGTCGAAATGATTTTTGTTTTTTGATATAAGCAATATTGGAGGAGAAGGAAATTAGACATGTTCATAGATATAATTCATGTTAGTGACCATACAAGCAATATTTGAGTATAATAATTGTACTTGATTTTCACAGTTTCTTGGTTATGTTACCAAATTATATTTATATATATTAAAACATAAATTTAAAAAACACTGTTCATTAATAGTGAAAGGACGGACATACCCTCGGGTTTCTTCTTTGTATAACGACTGTTTCATATTTTCTACAGATAAACGTCAAGTTTGCCCTTCCCGGCCACGCGTCTTTCATCGTTTCTTTCTTCCTCTGCTTCCACCGCATCGTTTTAACTTTACCTTTAATAAAGAAATTATCTTGTCTGGAAGGTGGGGAAAGGAAAGAGAAGAGGGATAGTGGCTGGAGTATTTTATTTTCATTCTAAAAAGGCAGATGTGGCTAGAAGAAATAAAGGTTTGTGGGTCGGGAGAAGGAAGAAAACGCCACCCTGTGCCTTTTTTCACCATCTACTTTTTCTGCACGTAGGCAAAACAAGTGCAGCTTTTCAATTGTGATGAAGAAATATTCTGGCACCCTTAGTGTTCTGATTTTTTTTTTTTTAGAAAGTTTTGACGAAAAATTCACAGTACTGTACACTTTAACGAAAAATCATATTTTTATATTAAAAAGTTAATCTTGATACTATTCATTTTACCCTTTATTTTATCTTTATCATTAAAACTCAAAATTTTCAAAACATTTTTATTAATTTTTCTTTTTTTCTTAAGCAGGACAAAATATGAAAAATAAAAAGAGGGAGAAAGTGAAGGATAAAAATAGGAAATCGACAGCAAAAGGGCATCCGTCTACCACCACCAAAGAGGTGCAGAGCCATGTACGAATGTCGATGTTAAATAGAGAAGTTTTGTCGTGGAAGGTGATGACTGGGGTCCAGGCTTTACTTATCATCCCACCCAACCGCCAAAATCCACCACTATCACCAATTCACCATGGTCCATGACTGATATCCAACGAACGATTTGAATAACGTTAAGGTCATTTTCAATCGATGGCTAATCAGAGAGCTTGTTTTAGTCCTCTCGTCTTTTAAGATATTAATATTTTAATAACCAGTACAGAGCCACATTTGCCTCCGTCTCTAACCGAGAGCCAAAGGATCATATGGCTCGTTTTAGACCTGTCACAAAAAATCGTCTCCAACCGAGGACCAAGAGGCCAAACATAATTTATTATTTAAAAAACTACAACGTAAATTCAAATTGTTTAATGTTTTTTCATGTTACTTAATTTAATTTAATATTGTATAATGGCTTAGGAAGTTATAGGAAAAAAATATGAAACAAATTTTGTGAAATAGAAGTTATAGGAAAAAAAATATAATTTAAAAAAAAATCTGAAACAAATTTTATGAAATAAAAGTTATAGGAAAAAAATAAAATTTAAAATAAAATGAAACGAATTTTGTGAAATAGAAGTTATAGGAAACAATGGAATTTAAAAAAAAATATGAAACAAATTTTGTAAAATAAAAGTTATAGGAAAAAGATAAAATTTTAAAAAAATATATATGAAAAATAGAAGTTATAGGAAAATTTTGTAAATAAAAAATAATAGGGTAAAGTACAAAAAACTACCTCAACTATTGGGGTCACATTAGTTTCATACCTCATCTTTTAAAATTGACAATGTCATACCGCATCTTACGAATTTGTGACAATGTCATACCTCCGTCAATTTTTCTGTTAGTTTTTCTGTTAAGTGCTGATGTGGCAAGAGACAAGAACCACTCACTAATCCAGCTGGATTAAAAAATAATTAAATATTTAAAAAATTAAAAATAAAAAAACAAAACAAAAAAAAATTCCTACAGGTGCGGGGACCCTTTTCCCCTCTCCTTCTTCTTCTTCTTCCTTCTTCTGGGTTCTTTTTTTTTTTTTTTTTTTTTTTTTTTTTTTTTTTTTTTTTTTTTTTTTTTTTTTTTTTTTTTTTTATTTTGGGACCACTATGTTGCCATTGATAGATGATATTGATTGATATGTTTCCTGTTTTCTTGAGATTTTCTGTGATCTCTGATTTTTTTGTATAATTAAATCATTCATTTTATGTATTTCTTATATAGCAATTATACTTGTAAATCAAGCTATTATACTCATGTAATTCAATGATAATTCACCCTCAAGACCATCGAGGTATTTAGCCACTTACCTACCAAAGCATGTTGTCTTGCGTGTGAGGTCCAATGACTACAAGTGCTCTAAGTCATCCGATTTGTGCCGTACACGTGTTAGGCTTGTAAATTCATCACATGTTAGGGGGCGTATTGAAAGTATCAATCCCACGTCGGGAAAACAAAAGACCTTGCATGCACTTATAAGTCATTTGGCTACTCCTCATATTGCCATTGGTTTTATTGTGAAATCTCAACTTTCTTTGTCCACAAGCTAGTGATAAGTCAGACCATGACATTGTTTCCATTTGAATGGCTTGGGTTGAATGCTTTAAAGGTTTCAACGTTTTGCGACTTTCTTGCTTGATTGGTTACATTCATCTATAATCAACCACTCGTTCCACTTCATTCTCTTTTTTAATTATACTCACAAACCGTATCAGGTTATTAGCTTGTGCGTTGGGAGGAACAACAAAAGACATGGAGTGTATCATGACTCTGTTGTCTATGTGCCGTAGATCATTAACATTTACTTCTTCTTCATCTTCTGCCACTACTGCCGATGCTGACGCTGGTGGTGATGTTGATATCTCTCCTCATCGGGAAAAGTATGATGTGTTTATAAGTTTCAGAGGCGAGGACACCCGACTTGGAATTACCAGCCATCTTCACGAAGCCTTACTTCGGAAGAAAATCGAAACCTACATAGATTACTGGCTTGTGAGGGGAGAAGAAATTGGACCTTCCCTGCGAAAAGCGATCGAGAAATCTAAGATTTCGGTGATCATATTCTCACAAAACTATGCTTCTTCAACATGGTGTCTGGATGAACTTGTACATATACTAAGATGCAAGGAAGCATATGGCCAGCTGGTTATACCCGTATTCTATGACATCAGTCCATCAGATGTACAAAAACAACAGGGGAGCTATGCAGTTGCATTTGCTCAACTTGAAAAACGTTTCAAGAACAGTATCGACAAGGTGCACAAGTGGAGGGCTGCTTTGACAACTATAGCCAATCTATCTGGGTTTGATAATTCAAACAAAACTGGGTAATTAAGTAACTCCATAATTTGTATAAATTTTTTTTCTACTTGTTATCATTTGATTCATACAAAATTAGTTTAGGCATACTTATTACTAACTATTGTTTGTCCTTCATAATCATATTATACTTGCCAGGACAGAAGCCGATTTAGTCAAGAAAGTGGTTGACGATATTTGGAACAAATTGATTCGTGAATCATCATGTGATTTAAAGGGCCTGGTTGGAATTGAAAGACGCATTGAGCAAATAGAATCTTTGTTATGCATTCATTCACCAGATGCTTGCATCACTGTAGGAATTTGGGGGATGGGTGGTATTGGGAAGACCACCCTTTCTGAAACTGTATTTCACAGACTTTCTTCCAAATTCGAAGCCAGTTGTTTTCTTAGAAATGTTAGGGAGAACTCAGAACAAACAGATGGACTATATCGCTTGCAAAATAAACTTCTAAAAGAGATATTAAAGGAAGAAGGTCTATCCATAGGGTCAACTTTTGTTAGGGAAAGCCTCAGTCGTACAAAGGTCCTCATTGTTCTTGATGATGTGAGTGATTCAATGCAAATTGAACATTTAGCTGGCATTCGTCTTCAGTATGGCACTGGAAGTAGAATCATTATCACTAGTAGAGATAGGAGCACACTTAGGCAAACTGTTGAAGAGGATAAGATCTACAAGGTTGAGGGATTAAAACCGGATGATGCTCTTCAGCTTTTCTGTTCGCGTGCTTTCAAGAATAACAGTACTCGTAGAACAGATTATAAGGAGTTGGCAGACAAGGCGGTGGATTATGTTGGAGGCATTCCTTTAGCTCTTGTACTTTTGGGGTCCTCATTCCTAAATTGTAAGAGCAAAGAAGAATGGGAAGATGAATTGAACAAATTGAAACAATTTCCCAATGAAAATATCCAGAGAGTGTTGAGACTAAGTTATGATGGATTGGGAAGAAATGAGAAGGAGATATTTTTGGACATAGCTTGTTTTCATAAAGGGAAGCATGTGGATTATGTAAAAAAAATGTTAGCTATTCGTGGATTCTTTGCAGGGGCTGGAATTAGAGTTCTCGTTGATATGTCTCTTATATCAATTCATTCAACAAAGAAAACCATAGAGATGCATGATTTGCTTCAAGAAATTGGAAGCACAATTGTTCATGAACAATGTATTGACGATCCCGCTAAACGTAATAGGTTGTTCAATGATGTCGATATCTATCATCTACTAAAAAGTAACACGGTAAGGGCCAAATGAATTCAATTTCCTGTTCTTTTTATTTCCTTTTTTAAGTAAAAGCAAATAGAGAAACTTTAGATGAAAACACACAAAAGAAAAGCTCATTTATATAAAGACGTCAGATTACTACAAATTTAATTATTAATTGAATTTTGTTGTACATGCATTTAAACTTCACTCTTATTGTCAGGGAACTCCAATTGTTCAAGCCATATTGGTTAACTGGTTTAAGATTGAAGAGCAAACATTGAAACGTGCAAACTTCAAAGTGATGTCTAACCTAATGATGCTAATTGTGGTTAACTCTGAAAAGTTTGGCACTTACTGGAAATTAACCGCTTCTCTTGATCTTCCCAATTCTCTTCGTTATCTTTACTGGCGTGGATATCCTTTGAAATCTTTGCCGTTAAATTTTTCTCCTGAAAATCTAGTTGAGCTTCATATGCCTGAAAGCCAAGTTAAGGAGCTTTGGAATGAACCCCAGGTATATATATACTTATTTTTGTTCTTGTAAAGAATGCAGTGTAGGAAGTCTTGCTTATTAATTCTCTGTAGTTTTCTTTACTTTTGTTACAGAGACTTGTGAACTTAGAAGTGATCAATCTACAATACTCTAAATATCTAACAGAAGTTCCGAATCTCTCTTGGAGTCTAAAAATTGTGGACATAAATCTTTGTGGCTGTGAAAGTTTGGTTGAAATTCCCTGGTGCTTTCAACGTCTCCACAAACTTACTCATCTTGATCTTGCAAGATGCACAAGTCTTAAGTATCTTCCAGAGATGCCAGAGAATATTGAAATCTTAGATTTATATCGTAGTGGTATACAGGAATTGCCTGAATCAGTTTGGTCTCACGAAAAAATTTCTTACATGGATATAACAGATTGTAGAGACCTCAAGAAACTTCCAAGCAACAGGTGTAAGCTGAAAGTCTCTGGTTGTTTTGATCTACAGGGCTGCACATCTCTTGGCCAGGTTTCTGAGCTTCCCAGGGATATAAGTAAATTATCATTGGTTGGTTGCAAGAGCCTTGTGAGTCTCCCAACCAACATTTGTAAGTTGAAATATCTCAGGGAACTCGATCTCTCTAGCTGCTCTAAACTTGAAACCTTCCCAGAGATCTTGGAGCCGATGGAATATTTGGAATATCTTTGCTTAAGTCGAACAGCTGTTCTAGAGCTACACTCATCAATCGAATTTCTCCCTGCTCTCAAAAACATTCAACTAAGAGACTGCAAAAGGCTTTCAAGTATCCCGAGGAGCATTTGTAACTTGAAATCTCTTGAGAGACTTGATCTCACCGGTTGCTCTGCTTTTTACGAATTCCCTCCAATCTTGGAGCCAATGGAACATCTGAACTTTCTTAGTTTGAAAGAGACAGCGCTCGAAAAACTTCCTTCGTCTATTGGAAGTCTGATTGGGCTTGAAACATTAGATCTTGATATGTGCAAGAACCTTAACGTTGTCCCAAGAAGCATCTACAGTTTAACCAACCTTAAAACTCTCAGTTTTCGTGACTGTCGAGGACTCAAAGAGTTGCCATCCGGTTCTGTTGGTTTGCTCTCTTTGCAAGTTCTTGACCTCCGTCGCACCCGCATATCAGAAATCCCTGATGGTCTCGTTGGCTCAATCTCATTGCAAGATTTAATTTTGAGTGAAACCAGGATTAGGAGCATACCTGCAGGCATCAGACAAGCTTCTCGGTTGCATAGACTAAGCATAATTGGGTGCAAGCGGCTTCAATCATTACCAGAGCTCCCAGTGGTATGTGACCTTGAAGCACATGGATGCACGTCGCTGAGTACAGTGTCAAGTTCATGGACAGCACTCATACAAGGTTGGGATAAATACGACTCTTTTGGGAAACTTGATTTTTCTGATTGCCGAAAATTGGATCATAATGCAAGGAGCAACATAATGGATGAAGCACATATTAGAATTATGCGAGTGGCAACTGAGCCATTAAAGAACCCTTATGGGAACCCTTGTGTTAGCATTGTATGTCCTGGAAAAGAAATTCCAAATTGGTTCAGCTTCGGCTATCAAAGTGAGGGATCTTCAGTTCATATCAAGCTTCCTCCAGATTGGTTTCGAACAGGTTTATCAGGTTTCGCTCTCTCTGTCGTTGTTTCTTGTGTTTCCAACTGCCAGGGAGACTTAAGGGTAAGAGCTAGTTTCAATGTTAAATTACTGGGTGAAAGCCATGAACTGTTCACTTCTTTATTCTACATCCCAATTCGGAGATTGAATGGCTACTGTTACGACCGACATCACGTGTATGTGTGGAATAAGGCCTTTATAAGTGAAGAGGTAGCAAAAAAATGCTCCCCTGATGTTTACAAACTTGCCAATGAGGCCTCTGTTGAGTTCTACCTGCCAAAGTTTTACGAACAACACACTCCCGGTGCGAAGGTGGAAAAGTGTGGTATATGCCCGTTTTATGTTGAAGATGCTGAGAAATTCAAAGTTGATCATGTCTTCGTATCAGGGGAACCAAAAATACCAGAAGAAACAAGACAGGATGAAAATTTGGAAGCTTGTGGATCAAGTTATGAGAACAAAGCAAATGAAAGTGATGACGAGTCATTAGCCAGTGAATCAAGTTATGATTAGTTGGAAGCAAATGAGAGTGATGATGGTCAGAGGCCTAGTCTTTTTTGACGACTGGTGTTGCTGGAGATCACTTGGACATTAGTTCTGTCCTACACGGATTACTTTTAGCTTTGTACTATTATAAATATCAATGAACGGTGGGCTCGCTCAGTCATTGAGTTGAGATCACAAACTTTTTTATTATCTTTCACTTTTTTAGGTTTTTGTTTTCTTCTCTTTTTTGGTTTTTTTTTTTTTTTTTTGGCCTGAATGGCGCATCAAATTATTGAATTTGTCTATATCTTTGGGAGATGTAGGCTTTTTTGCCTAAGCCTTAGAGTAGAGGTTTATGCCTAGGCATGCACCTGAAGCAAATGCAAGTTAAGAGTACTATGAAGCCATCATGTTAGTGGAAGTGAACATTCGACAAAAGAGAAATACTCATGGTTTTATAGCTCAACTGCCATGAGCAAAATATATATGAATGACCTTGACACGTCCCGATTCCAGTATCCGGAAGACACTGGATTGGCCATGTGATGGTTGACACCCGATGGTGACTCAAGCCATCCCATCTAGTGACGGATCCAAAAATTCATCCGAGGATGGGCCTTTAAGCCAAATGAAAGAAATTAGAAATTTTTTTTTTTTTATAACAATACAATTAATTGGGGAACAATTAAAGGTTTTTATTTTATTTTTTTGTCTTTTCATGGAATATTTTAATCAAACAAGAGTGATGGAGGTTTAAAAATTGAACGAAATATTTGGTACTGAGATGATTATATCATAAAAACAAAGCTTGTTTACGAGCCCTTATAAAAAAAGGATTAACAAAGTAGATTCGAACAAAATTTAAGGTCATAACTCAAAACTATATATTACCATGAGATTTTTCTTTCAACTTAATTGAATCTTCTTTTAAATTGTATAGAATTGGTTTATATGAACTAACCAAAAAAAAAAAAAAAAGGGAATTGGTTTAAAATAATAAAAGGTTGTTGACATCAGAAGGCTTATATTGTGAGATAGAAGACTTTTATGATAAAATAGGAGGTTAATTATAACTTGTATGGTAAAAAAGTTAAAAGATTGTTGGGAAAAGCAAGTAGGGGTGGGCACGGGTTAGGCCGGGCCCAATTTTGAAGGGATCGGACCGGACCCGGGTGCAAAGGAAACGGGTCGGGAACAACATATTCTAATATAGGAACCGGACCTAACCTGGCCCGGTTCGGGCCGGGTCCACAATTCTTTGTTTTTGTTTTTGTTTTTTTTTTTTTTTTCTGAAACCTCTACCTTCCTCGATGTCTCCGCCTCCTTCCGCCAAGGCCACGCCATCCATCAGAGTTGAAACGGCCACGCTATGCCCAAAAGACCTCATTTTGTGAGCTCCAGTCTACAACAGCGTAGAAAGCTTCCTCTACAACTCTCGATCTTACATAGCACAAATTGAACAGCCGCCGCCCATCCTTCCACTTCTACCTTCAAAACCCTAAGGTCGCAACTCTCTCTCTCAAACCCTTTCAACTCTTGGCCCCTATTTCTCTACACACCCGTCACTCTGCGAGCTCATATTAGAAACCTAGAACCCACCTCCATCAAACCTACAACCCCCACACCTTGGAGCTAGGAAATTAAAACCCAGATAGTGAGACTGGTGTGAGCACTGTGAGGTGAGGGGAAGACGATTGAGAGTTGTAGTGGAGGGAGTCGAGGGAGAGGCGATGGAGTGGAGGCAGTCCAGAGAGTCAAGGAAGAGGCGATGGAGTGAAGGGAGTCCAAGGAGAGGCGATGGGGTCGAGGGAGAGGCAAATGAGTGATTCTGGAATCTAGAGGAAGCTAGGGTTGATCTTGAAACTAACGGTTGAGATTGGACGATAACTTATCATCCAATCTGGGCCGTTCATTATAATTAGAAACGGGTCGGTCCGGGTACCCATTTTTCTACACTTATGGAACCGGCCCGAACCTAAAGTTTCAAAGGCCTGGCCCAGCCCGCCCCGTTTCTCTTTTTGAAAATTAGGAACCGACTTGTACCCACCCCGTACCCGCATTACCTGCCCCGACCCGCGGTTCCTATACCCGTTTGCCCACCCTTAAAAGGAAGTCTTGAATTTGTTACCTACTAAAATCTTTAAATTGTATCCATCAATAAACCATATACTCTTTATTGTAAAAATTAGCACACAATACACATAAATGGGTGAAATTACAGGATGGGTCATGGCCTATTGTGGCCTCCACGTGGCTTCGTGCCCTGATCATGTCATATTTATGCTAAGAACATGTAAACAAGCATGCAAATTTTGGCCAAATAAAATAAACATAAATAAAATATGTATCTTTAATATTCAAAACATGGAAATACATGAACATGACATGCCCGACCCTGAAAATCCTCCGATCACCAGGGTAGGCACGTGCTGGCCGACACCCAAAAGTGACGAAGCCATAATTACATGCATGAGACTAACGAATATAAATTAAATACTTATAAATTTATATATAATTAATATGCAAATAAGGAACGTATTTAGAGCATACAACTGAACAGAGACACTAAAAAGAAATAATATAAAATTAAATGACCAAATGAATGGGTCCTACACCGAGATGACTCGAAGATGCCGATGCGGGAGTGCCTTGATGCCGGGATTGTATGCCTCGATTCTAAGTCTTGAGGGGGTGCAAAACAAAACATGAGTGAACCAAGTTTATATATATACACACACACACACACATAATACTAAAACAGTTATCAACATACTAACCCCCAAAATTTTATGAAAACTAATAGCATAATAGGTGATAGGTTTTCCGAAAACCATAGTATGCCAAAAAAACTTTCCAAAACATATATCACATAATGTGCTAAATAGTGGTACCCTAGTCATCCGTGGTAGCCAATAACTATCTCTCCCGGCCCGAAGCCAACAACTATATCTCTCGGCTTGAAGCCAATAACTAATTTACCGGCCCGAAGCCAACAACTATATCTTTCGGCCCAAAGCCAATATCTATATCTCTCGACCCGAAGCCAACAACTATCTTCGTTCGTAGGCAGAACAATGACCACTAGATAAGCACAAAAACATTGAATATACCATTTCCAAACATAGGTACATATATCTTAAAAACATCTTCATAGCATATAGTCATCCGTTAGATATACTATAAAGAAGTGTAAAAACATGTTCATAAATAGTATATAGTCATCCATCATATATAATACAAAGAACATAAGTTCGATAAAATATGCTATTCCAAAATATTCTCAGTAAAACATGATATTCATACAATGTAAATTCAATTTGCTTATAAAACGTAACCATTAAATCATGTTTTTCATATATGCAGTTCTAATAGTAAAATATGCATTTTAAAAGAGGTCCACTCACAAATACTTTACCGTCGAAAAGCCACGCAATCTAGCGAAGAAGGGAACTCCACAATAAATGCACATAAGTACATAAAAGGTCTAATTAATAAAAATCTACTGTAACGATTGAATTTCAGAAATTAGACGTCATAAATAGATTCAGGACGTCAGAAAACATAAAAGGGACCTCGGGTACTCCGTGCGCCATCGTACGCGCCCTCACGCTGCAGGGGAATCGTCAATTTAATTTTTGTTTGGTGGTTTATCCAGCTCACTTCTTCCCTAGGTTAAAAATAAAGGATTTGGATCCTCTCCTGAGTTGATGGAGAAGATCCTCTTGATCCATCATCGTGAGCCGTTGAATTTTTATCTAACGGTTACAATTATTATAATTTTAAAAGAACCCCCTGTTTGTAGTCGTTGGATAAAAACTCAATGGCCCATGATGATGGGTCAGCGCCAAATCAACCCTGCCATGCAAACCCATCAAGCTTATGCCATATTTTCAGAGTCCATGAGGCAGACAAAATCATAATAGCCACAGTAGACAACACCAGAAGATGGAGACCAAACCCGGCAAATCGAAAATAAGTTGGGAGATTGGGAGGTGAGGCGAGGAGGGAGACGGGGAGAGCAGGAGGCAGGCAGAGAAAAGGTGAACCCAGTCTAAAATGGTGGGGAAGCATCCAGAGAAAAGGTGGGTCAAGATAATAAAACGGTGAGGGAAGAAGGAATTCAGAAATGAAGTAAAAGACTAAAGACTAAAGCAGGGGTAAAAAGAAAATCACATTGTAGAATGAACATTGACCATAGAAATAAGGAAGGGGCAAAAATGAAAAAACACTGTAGAATAAACAGTATTTTGAACGTTTTTCTCTTTCAGTATATATCAGAGGAAAATTCCAGAGATCCAGCTAGAGGGCACAACAATGAAGAAAAAGGGTTAAGTGAATTAGTGGGGGTGTAATAAGGGTTGAGTGAATTAGTGGGGGTGTAATGGTGAGTCAGATGGATTAGATGAGTGAGAGAAATCAAAGGAAAATTTCAGATGGAGACAATAAGTATTATTGTTAATGAAGACCATGTAGACAAATATTTGCATAAAATAATTGAACATAAAATTATTGACAAAGACATCGTTGTCTCAATGCCTTAAGACCATCTCCAACTGAAGGATCTAGAGGGTTAGAGGGTCGAAAATAGCCCGAAAATCGTCTTCAACCGAGAGTTAGGCCAGATGACTCGTGGAATCTGAGAGGGCCCCACGGAATCTAAAAGAGCCAAAGGCCCACGGAATCTAAAATTCAAATGCAACGGCTAGCTTGCATTTTTTTTTTTTTTACAGTTTTATTATTATTTTGGATAAAGTACAAAAAACTACCTCAACTATTGGGGTCACGACAGTTTCATACCTTATCTTTTAAAATTGACAATGTCATACCGCATCTTACAAATTTGTGACAATGTCATACCTCTGTCAAATTTTCTATTAGTTTTTCTGTTAAGTGCTAACGTGGCAATAGACTGAGACCACTTTCTATTAAAAACTTAATAAAATATTATTAAAAACAAAAAAAAATATTTAATATTTTTTAAATATTAAAATAATAAATAAAAGTAAAATTTTAAATTTTAAATTAAAAAATAAAAAAAATAAAAAAACCTTAGTCGTCCCTTCCCCCCTCCCCCTCTCTCTCTTCCCCATCTTCATCTTCTTCTGCTTAATCTTTAACTAAAAAAAAATAAAAAAAAAATAAAAAATTGAAAGCCTAACTCCACCCACCCTCTAGGAGAAGGAGGAAGAACCAAAGAAGAAGAAGAAGGAGGAAGAAGAGGAGGAGGAAAAAAAATAATAATAATAATAAAATTTGAAAACCCAACCCAACCCCAGCCGCCCCCCCCCAGGAGAAGGTGGAAAAACCAAAGAAGAAGAAGAAGAAAGAGGAAGAAGAGGGGGAGGAAAAAAAAAAAACATTTGAAAACCCAACCCCCCCCCCCCCCAGGAGAAGGAGGAAGAACCGAAGAAGAAGAAGAAGGAGGAGGGAAAAAAAAAAAAATGGAAACTGCAACCATAGGCATAATCTCATCGTGCAAGCAAGATCATATCCTAGCTCTAGGTAGTGATCACCTATCGCGGATATACCAATCATGATTACTCCTAGAATATGTATGGTCCCCATCGCAGATATACCAAGCAGAACCACATGTGTAGTCTAATAATGTAGGCAGTGATCACCCATCGCGGATGTACCAAGTATGATCACCCCTAATAGTCCCCCATCGCGGATATACCAAGTAGGACTGTATCCTATAGCTCTAGGTAGTGATCACAGATATACCAAGCATGATCACTCCAAGAATGCGTATAGTCCCCCATCGTGGATATACCAAGCAGAACCATAAGCATAGTCTAATCGTGCAGGCGATGATCACCCATCGCGGATGTACCAAGCATGATCACCCTTGAAATACGCATGGTCCCCCATCGCGAATATACCAAGCAGGACCACTGCTACATGGTGTAGTAAATTCAACACACAACCTACTCATACCTCAACCCCTATAAGTTACAACGTAGGCACCTACACTATCAACTTTTCATGGTCATTAACTGACTTGTCACACAAGCATATAAGTTCTACATGATACTTCTATCTCACATTGTCAAAACAGTTATCATACATATCATTCTTGTTATCGAGAAAATAACTACACATATATATAACAATAAGACATCCCATATACGTGAACCGAGGTATATATATTAACTGGGATAACTCACTAACCAATATAGGCCCACTAAGCCCCACATAGTCTCTAGTAATGCTGATTTTAATATTTAATCAATTCATAACATATTAACCAAAAGTCAAGTCTCTGTCAACGGTAGGGTCCATAATCCTAGTAATCTAAACCAAAGATTCGCCTATCAGATTTATGATCCGTAACTTCCCAAGAGTCTCACTACTCTTCTAGAACAACATACTAAAATTTCATTATAATACATCAGTTGGATCTCCGCCAATCGCAAATTCAAGTGGCGGTCAACGTTTGATTTTACGAACTTAGAAATCCAATTCAAGAAGATCCTTGTGTCAAATTCCCAATATGTAAGTTCCTAATGTACTCAAATATTATTTACTATTACATATTTAATTTTGGTGCCGATCCAACGGTCAGATCATCAATTCACATAATGACCCAGTGACGACCAACTAGATGGTCAACTACGAAACTATATTAAAAACTCAGAATTTCACTAAAAAAATGTCAAATATGAAATTGGGGCATCAAAATTTTCCTAGGATGGTCAGGTGGGGTCTCAGCCCACGTGACCACGCCATGCGCCACCCCGACTCGTCGGAAAATTCAACTATTTCAAAAAATTACCAAATTTTTCAGGCATGTAGATCTTAATGAGGGGAGTAATTTTCATACCTGTGGATAAGGCCAATTTGGCCGGGAAAAGCTCCAATTTCCCTCGAACTCGCCGGAAACCCTAAAAAGGGTGTGCCTTGATCTGTCACCTCCGGTGCTCTGCTGCCCCCAAACCTGTTTGGGCTTTGTTCCTAGCCTCTGGAGGATTGTTTTGGTGGTGGTAATTGAAGGATTTAGCTTTAGGATTTTAGGAATTGCAGCCACGAACTCGTTGCACCTACTGTAGGTTTTTCACAAAATTGAAGCCAATTTTCGTTGGTTTTTTTAGTGGAATTGGAATAGGAGAGGTAGCTAGGTTGATTCTAGGGGTGGGTGGCTTCAATTTACAGGAAAATTTCCGTAAAAGGTGTCGAGATTACCTTGCAGCGACTGGGTCTGGTCATAGGGGAAACCGGGTCAAGGGGATCTGGAAGAGTTCCCCTCCTTCTCCTTTCTCTCCTTTCTCTTGCCTCTCACTGGTCTGTCCCCCTTTTTCTTTGATTGGGCAGCCAATGCACTCCCTCATCTCTCTCCTGCACCTCTTCTTCTTGCTCTCTCACTTGCTGCCATCAGGCTTCTAGCCTTTCTTTTTTTTTTTTCTTTTTTTCTTTTTTTTTCATTTTTTGAGATTTCCCCCCTCTTATTGGTCCCTTCCCAAATTAATAGGAACCCCTAAAAATATTAAATCCCTATTTTATTTAAGAAACTTCTAACGTGCGTAACTTTTCTTTTCTCGTCCCGATTCACAAATGGCCTTCGCCTATGTGCTTGTGGGGTTAAGCTCAATTCAAAAACATTAAGAGTGACCCCTGAAGGTCTACGGATTTAAATAATTATTTTCAAAAATTCAAACTTTGTAATTAAGTAATTAAAATCTAAAAATAATTTAAATTT
Source organism: Pyrus communis (assembly GCF_041283825.1). Taxonomy (NCBI): domain Eukaryota; kingdom Viridiplantae; phylum Streptophyta; class Magnoliopsida; order Rosales; family Rosaceae; genus Pyrus; species Pyrus communis. Next base: position 19,171,735 of record NC_142574.1, read on the forward strand.
CCAAAAATAATATAGAATCTCCTTAATGTAAATACATAGTTTGCAATAGTGAAATCCAGGAACAGGATTTCACACGTCAATTAGTATCAGAGCAGGGATTTGCCCTATTCTAAATGCAATCAATCATGGGGGAAGATATACCTTAAGTGACGTTGATCGCAAGGTTGTTACAATAAATGCGGTGTGCACACGGGGAATTGCCCTGACCCAACCTCTTCTAGTTGATGTTGAAGATATTCCTATTTTCTTGGGAAGTGATTGCATTGAAGGTTTTCTCTTGTAGGTTTAGGATGTAGAGAAACTTTTCAAGACAACTAATTCCAGATTGCTTCTTGTTTAGATGGTGACGTGTGTTTATGGTGGGATCAAATGCAAGAGTCTACGCGACAACAAGGTAAAAATCATATCCAAACTTGACGTTGGTTGAAGCGCCTAATTGTTAAGCAATTCTTTCCTGATCTCTACAAATTGTATTTGGTAAGAATGGGTCAAGCAACCATTAGAAAAGAAGCTACAATGATGAAGACTGAATTTTCATTTTGCCAAGAAACCATGGAGGTCAAGGTGGAAGAAAAAGAACAAGAAATTTTGCTTTTTAAGAATCATGTTGAAGACTACCTCTCGAAACATGAGAACTCACAAGTGGAGACTCAAGAAATTCAAGGTATGGGTGATTCTGAAATTGTTATTGTTACATCCCACATCGATCAACAGAGAGGGGGTGATGTGCCTTATATGTACATGTCCACCTCCATATAGCACAAGGTCTTTTGGGAACTCATTGGCTTCTGATTCCATCGGAACTCCGAAGTTAAGCGTGTTCGGGTGAGAGCAATCCTAGTATGGGTGACCCACTAGGAAGTTCTCGTCGGAGTTCCCAAAACAAAACCGTGAGGGCGTGGCCCAAAGCGGACAGTATTGTGCTACGGCGGAGTTGGTCTGGGATGTGACAGAATGGTATCAGAGTTTGAATTATTACTATTTTTCCTATAACCCGTGTTCTTTATAGAATATCTGATGGATGATGATATACTAATTAGAATATGTTTTCATACACTTCTTTATAGTAAAGATGATGGATGACTTTATACTATGAAGATGATTTTGAGATATATGTACCTATGTTTTAGAAAGATTATGTTCAACGTTTTGTGCATACCTAGTGGTCACTATATGCCTGTTTGGCAAATGACACTGATATGCCTGCTTGGCAAATGATATACATGCATGTTTGGCAAATGATATTGTTATGCCTGTTTGGCAAGTGATAGATATGCCTGTTTGGCAAATGAAGGGTTCTGATATTGTTACTAATACTGATACCACTAGTTAGCACACTATATACGAGATATGTTTTATGGCATGCTAAGGTTTTCGGAAAAACCTTTTACATATTATGTTATTGTTTTCATAAAACTTTGGGGGTTAGTATGTTGATAACGGTTTTATTATATATGTATATCAACTTGGTCCACTCATGTTTGTTTTGAGCCCCCTTCAGGACTTAGAAATGAGGCGTACAATTTCGACGTCAAGGCACTTCCGCATCGGCATCTTCGAGTCCTCTCAGCGTGGGACCCATTCTTTTATTCATTCAATTTTATATTATTTCCTTTAGTGTTCTAGTTAGTTATATGTTCTGAACATGTTCCTCATTTACATAATATTTATAATTAAATTTCTATTATCTTATTCGTATTTTTAATTCTCATGCATTCTAAATGGCTTGCGTCACCTTCGGCTGTTAGCCAGCACGTGCCTAACCTGATGTATGGAGAAAATCAGGATCAGGGCGTGTCAGTTATGACTTTGGAGAATCATCAATCTATTAAATTGGAGTTAAATTTCATTGTGGATCAAACAAGAAAATTAGAGGAGGAAAAATATTTTGATTATTGTTTGCCATATTTTAATTTTGTTTATGGAATTAACTTCATGATTATTCCACCTAAGAACATTGAAGGTTCGGCTTCTCGAGTTGAAGAATTTGTGCTTAACAAGGAAGTTATCTGCTAGCTATCAAGATCGTTTCAAGGAGAACTCGAGGTCAAGTTCTTTTCAAGTGAAGGAGTCTAATGTAGGACAAAAATTCGATTATTACGCTTGCAATAAAATTAAAAGAAGGAAGAGGGGAGCAAGAAAGAAAAGTAGCTTGGATGACCGCTACCTTCATTTCTGATGCGGTCGTAGAAGAGGGGTTCAATTCTCCCACAAAAGTAGCTTGAGCCATCTTTTGCAAAAATTCGTCAAAACAATAGTCTATCTGTTTACTTAAGCCATTTGTCTTCTCGTTTGTAACCATCTTTCCAATCTTTCAATCAATTAGTCAAACTATCCTTTTGGGATTTCTATCTAACTGGTGGACTCCAGACTTTGTTCTACAAGGATTTACACTGGTAATCCTTCTTAGCTTCATGCTGCATCACAAAGCTTTTCTTCTGTGGTCTCAAACTTGAAGTCGAAGGTATTGACACCATTGTAGATGCCATCATCCATGTTGTTGGTAATTAATTCCCCACTAGTAAGACTGTCACGCTGGGTCTAGAAGGGAACATCACATCAGGCCACCGTTGCTAGTTGCCTCACCATCACCCTAGTCATTGCCGGCAACACAACCTTACAAACAGTATCTTTTTCACTACTTGTGATTGTTTGGGTGACGGTATACCTCGTGCAGAAATTATTGTTGTTCCTGTTGAGATTGTTGCTGACCTGGATGTGCCAAAACAAGGTGTGTCAGTCGTTGCTAGTGGAGTCATCGGAGTCGGTGACGATCCAATCATCCTTACTAAACCTCCACAATTTGCCCGAGGAATTGGACTTTATGCGGATGCTCCCGTCCGCATTGGTGAAGACCTGGTTCCCCAGCATTTGATCTCTAATTTTGGTGGTTGAAACTGCAGATATGAGTGTCCGTCGTTCAAGCGGGCGCTGAGGTAGTTACCATTGTGGCCTTTGAACGCCACATGTTTGGGAAGTGTCACGAACAGTGATTCCCAATCGAGGATTGCGAACACACTAGCCACATCTTTTGAGATACGCTCTGGGGGTGGTCACACGAATATGATACCCCTGAATGCTGAGTTACTCGTCAAAATACTTACATAGTTTCCGAATTGGACACGGCGAAATTGGAGTAATATACTGTTAATACTTTTAGCATAGTCATCTAATTGGTCGACAGGCTCGAACAAGGTACATGAGGTTTTGGATTTGTCTTCCTCTGGTTTGTCAGCCCCAGCAAAAATCCCCATGCCAGTATACGAACTTACAAGGGGTGCGGCAAGCTTACCCAGTATTTATTGTTGTAACAGCTTCTAATGTGGACGAGCCCCTCGTTCCCACCACTCTGCTTTCTCCACTTCAAACTTTGTGAAGTCACTCCATGCCTCCTCTCCGATGACTTTCAAAAACCCTGCTGCCACGTTCTCATTTTCTTCATGTATGATGTAATGTCGCACAAATATTTGTTGTTGTGGTTTGATTTCAGCACAACAAACCTCGGCAGAGTTGGCATTTTAATTCTCTCTTTCTAGTTTCTATCCCGTTCGTTCTCATACAAGTCACTTCAATTTTTGTTTGTGCAAGATGTATTCTATGTTTAACGTACTTTACCAGCGAAAGCACACGCAACAGAAGAACAATGAGGATTCATAAACAACAAATGAAACATACCATTCCAAAACCAGAAAAAGCTCCCAAATCAAAAACTCACATTTTCCGTGATAAATGACAATGCAAGCCCTTCATTAGATAGTGGTAAATTTCTTTGAACATCAGACCTTTACAGGTTTTGAATAATGATGCAATCAAACTGTGATGATAAATCTTTTAGTCATACAAATAAAATCATTCAATCTATGCTAATCAAAATACACATCAACTCGTATAACCCTCCTATACTTTGGCAGCAAATATCTCCTGGAGAGCAGACCAAGTTCCTGAAACTGCAAGAACAACTCCCAACACCAAAATGCTGACATTAGAGCACCATTGCCCCCACCCCATCTTACTCTTGAACACGATCAGATGAAATAAGTCGGCACCACAAACCCTAATGCACAGCACACACCACTCCCCACCAACGACATGAAATCTGCGAAATTGGGGACCAACAATATATGCCACCAAGATCGGTGCCAAAACCAGCATCCATCTCATCCACAAGCAATACCTCCCTCCCCAAAACCTCCTTTCGACAATCTCATACACCGGGTTCATCATTATAGGCAATGTGAAGAACAGATTCACCACAAAGCCAAGCTTCACTAGGGTACTAATCAATCATGCACCGTAATTAACCGAGATCATATCCTTGGTTTGGTCCCCAAATGCAAAATAACCAAGACCGGAACTCAGGGGAGCACATTTCTGCTTCCTCTTCACTTATAACGCTTTCATACCCCACGTACACGTGATCTTGTCCGTCGTCATAGCAGTCATTCAATCTCCAGCCGTCGACAAAAATTGCAGAATCGAACAGTCCATGGCTTTCACCCAGGGATTTGAAATTGCACCTAGCTTTTATTACAAACTCTTTATCGCAGTTGGAAACACAAGAAACAACAATAGAGAAAGCGAAACCCAAAAAACCTGTTCGAAAAAAATCTGGAGGAAGCTTAATATGGACTGAAGATCCCTCTCTTTGATAGCTGAAGCTGAACCACTTTGGAATTTCTTTTCCCGGACATACAATGACAAACCAAGGGTTCCCATAAGATTTGTTTGATGAATTAGTTGCCACTCGCAAAATTCTAAGTTGTGCTTCATCCATCATGTTGCTCCTTGCATTATGATCCAATTTTTGGCAATTAAAAAAATTACGGTTCCCAAAATATGTGTATTTATCCCAACCTTGTGTGAGTGCTGTCCTTGAACTTGACACTGTCTTCAGCGATGTGCAGCCTTTAGCTTCAAGATCACATTGCACTGGGAGCTCTGGTAATGATTGAAGCTTATCGCACCTGATTAAGCTTAGTCTATGCAACCGAGAAGCTTGTTTGATGCTTGCAGGTATGCTGCTAATCAGGCTTCCAGTCAGAACCAAATCTTGCAATGAGGTTGAGCCAACGAGACCATCAGGGATTTCTGATATGCGGGTGCCTAGGAGGTCTAGAATTTCCAAAGATAGTAAATGAACAGAGCTGGACGGCAACTCTTTGAGTTCCCGACAGTAACGAAACCTAAGAGTTTTAAGGTTTGTTAAACAGTAGATACTACTCGGGACAACACTTAGGTTCCTACACGTACCAAGATCTAATGTTTCAAGCCCAATTACATTTCCAATAAACGAAGGAAGCTTTTCAACCGCTGTCCCTTTCAAACTAAGAAAGTTGAGATGTTCCATTGGCTCCAAGATCTCCGAGAAGTTTTCAAGTTCAGAGCACCCATAGATATTGAGTGTCTTGAGAGATTTCAACTTACAAATGTCGGTTGGGAGACTCACAAGTCTCTTACAACCAACCAATGATAATTCACTTATATCCCTGGGAAGCTCAGAAACCTGGCCAAGAGATGTGCAGCACTGTAGATCAAAACAACCAGAGACTTTCAGGTTACACCTGTTGCTTGGAAGTTTCTTGAGGTCTCTACAATCTGTTGTATCCAAGTAAGAAATTTTTTCGTGAGACCAAACTGATTCAGGCAACTCATGTATACCGCTGCGATGTAAATCTAAGATTTCAATATTCTCTGGCATCTCTGGAAGATACTTGAGACTCTTGCAATATGCAAGATCAAGATGAGTAAGCTTGTCAAGAGGTTGAAAACACCCAGGAATTTCAACCAAACTGACACAACCACCAAGAATTATGTGCACAATTTCTCGACTCCCAGAGAGATTTGGAACTTCAGTTAAATTTACAAACCACTTCAGATTGATCAATTTTAAGTTCACAAGTCTCTGTAACAAAAGCAAAGAAAAATACAAAGAATTAATAAGGGAGACTTTCGACACTGCATTTTTATACAAGAACTAAAATAGGCATATATACCTGCTCTTCATTCCATAGCTTTTTAACTTGGCTTCCGGGCATATGAAGCTCAACTAGATTTTCAGGAGAAAAACTTGACAGCAAAGATTTCAAAGGATATCCTTCCCACCTAAGATAACGAAGATAATTGAGAAGATCTAGAGAAGAGGTTAATTTACAGTAAGCGTCAACCATTCTAGAGTTAACCACAATTAGCATCATTAGGTTAGACATCACTTTGAAGTCTGCACGTTTCCATTTTTGCTCTTCAATCTTATACGAGTGAACCAATATGGCTTGAACAATTGGACTTCCCTGACAATAAGAGCAAATTTTAAATGTGAATGTTCCCTGACAATAAGAGCAAATTTTAAATGTGAATATACATACAACAAAATTCAATCTATAATTAAATTTTATAGACGAGCTTTTCTTTGGTGTGTTATCATCTAAAATTCGTTATTTGTTTTTATTAAAAAAGAAACGAAAGAAATTGAATACGCTTAGCTCTTACCGTGTTATTTTGCAGTACACGATGGACATCCTTATACTTGAACAACCTACTCCGTTGACAAGGATCTTCAATACACTATTCAAGTATAATTATGCTTCCCATTTCTTGTAGCAGATCGTGCATCTCTATTCTTTTCTTTGTTGAATGAATTGATATGAGAGACATATCAATGAGAACTCCGCCTGCTGCAGAGAATCCACGAATATCGAACATTCGTTTTACCTCGTCCACATCCTTCCCTTTATGAAAACAAGCTATATCCAAAAATATCTCCTTCTCATTTCTTCCCAATCCATCATAACTTTGTCTCAACACTTTATGGATATTTTCATTGGGAAATTCTTTCAATTTGTTCAATTCATCTTCCCATTCTTCTTTGCTCTTGCAATTTAGGAATGAGGACCCCAGAAGTACGAGAGCTAAAGGAATGCCTCCAGCATAATCCAGCGCCTTTTCTGCCAACCCCTTATAATTTGTCCTAGGAGTACTGTTATTCTTGAAAGCATGTGAATAGAAGAGCTGAAGAGCGTCATCTGGTTTTAATCCCTCAACCTCGTAGATCTTATCCTCTTCAATAGTTGGCCTAAGCATCCTCCTATCTCTACTCGTGATAATGATTCTACTTCCAATGCCATATTGAAGACGATTGCCAGCTAAATATTTCATTTGCATTGAATCACTCACATCATCAAAAACAATGAGGACCTTTGTACGACTGAGGCTTTCTTTAACAAAAGTCGATCCTATGGATAGATCTTCTTTCTTTAATATCTCTTTAAGAAGTTTTTTTTCCAAGCGATCTCGTCCATCTGTTTGTTCTGAGTTCTCCCTAACATTTTCAAACCTTTTCAAGAGGATAATTGCACAGACTCTTTGATCTGGAGGGACTCTGTGGAAATTTAAGTACGAAATCCGCCTATGCCTTAGTCGGTTGATTTGTATATGGACTACGTATTAATATATATATATATATATTTTTTTTTGTTGGGGATTTTGGGTATAGAGGCTGTGTGTGGAACCAGTGATGCAAGGGCGAGATATGATCAGTCGAGCTCAACCTGGAAGGGGGAAAACTCATGCTTTTGGGATTCTCATATTGAATAAAATCTATAAACACAACGTCACCTACGCCCACATATATGCGATTTATGTTTGATTATATATGGCCGTGGATGGTGGTCTTTCCAATATCACCCATGCAAACACCTTTCCAATCATTAATACTTAATAACGATTCAATTTGCTCGATGGACTTTTAATTCCAACCATTCGCAATGCAAGGAATTTAAATTTGATCAAATCAACTCAACTCTTGCAAAGACTCGTTTTACTCAATTTTTTTTTTTTTTGACGTCCTCCCCTTGTCTTGACTAATTGGGCTTCGTTTGGAAGTCGGCCCAAAGTGACCTTGAATATGCCAGGGTCAGGGCGAGTCGGGTTGTAAGACAGAAATGAGTTGCGACAAGTGGCAGAAAATCTTAGTCCACTTTGGAGAATGACATGGCAACACGGAGCTCATACGCTGACGGACAGACAGAGAGAGGGCTTTGAAAATGGCAATGGCTTGGAGGCTTCCCACACTGCTGGCAACACCAGGAAACCTCCATCACCATGACTCCGAAACGCTTTCGTTCCAAGCCTCGCTGTCATGATGCCGGACTTTAGCTCCAGACCATCTCCTTCCTTTGTCATCTTCTTCCACCTCTACCGCCACTCTTTCGTCTCCTCCCTTCAACAGGAAAGCTTTCATTTTTCCATTTTTATTCACAAATCGCAAAAAAAATCCCATATTTTTGTTTACAAACTTGAAAAGAACCCATATTTGTTTTCAAATTTGAAAAGAACTGAATTTTCAATTTTTGATTTGTGTGTGCAGGGACCAATACGTGGCGTTTCATGAAATGTACGGCCAGGGCGGGAGCTGGGGCTGTGAATCTTGCTCGGAGGACACCCGTCCAGCATACTGGTGGTCGGCGCCACCGAGACTTTGGGGAGGCAGATTGTGAGGAGAGCACTTGATGAGGGACATGATGTTAGGTGCTTGGTTAGGCCGAGACCAACCCCTGACGATTTTCTAAGAGATTGGCGTGCTACTGTTGTCAATGTAATTCCAATTCACTAACTCTTATAAATTTTAAAGAGCCCATAAAAATGTGAGTTTTAATGCCCAACTGTTGAAGCTATCATTGAAAAGCAGAACGAGCAGTTCATTCGTTAAATGATCAGTTCATCCATTAAAGCATATTTTTGTCTAATTTTGGTTTCCTACCTTTTTGTGTATTTAAAAAATAGGAATAAATTAGAAAAGGTCTATGGATTGTTCAACATTTAAAAAAAATGCTGCGATTCAATTTAGAGATTCGTGTATCCATCTAAGATCATGAAGTTATTTTATATGTTGCAGTAAACATTACCGGACTTACTAATGTGTCCTGCGTGCATTTTTGGTCTTATCTAACCATTTTCTCCATTTAGGTAGATTGGGAAGGAAAAGTTGCTCTTACACAATGAAGTTATTTTATTTGTTTTCTATTCCATCCACAACTGTGACAAGCATCCCGAAGTTCCACTTATGGAGATCAAGTATTGCACTGAAAAGTTTCTCCAGGATTCATGCATAAATTAAATCACGTCATAATTCGTTTATGTGGATTCATGGAAGTAGGTTTCACTTAAACTTCCTCTCTTACTATCTTGTTACTGGCATATCCAGATTTGTGCTTCACTGTCAGCTTGATGTTTCAAATTAATTTCCGTATCTTCTTATTGTTCTTATTCTCATGTAGCACTCCTCCAACCCCCATTCACTTTCTTTATAAGAACAACAATTAAACCAGATAGAGATATAAGAAGTTGCATGTTTAAAAATCATTCAAAACACAGGCATGCATCTAAGCACACACACCCTGAAAAGGTATGCATATGCGTGGAGAATGATCATATGTTCGGAAACGAATCTTTCCAAGGACATGATTTCATAGAACAATCAATAATTATGTATGCTAGTTATCCTTCTGTCATTACAGTTTCTTGTGTTTCGTTGTGAGATGGATATCTATTTTGATGTTAGTTTTAGCTACGAAGTGAAAGGGCTTATCTTTACATTTTATTCTCAGGGGATTATTGGACAGTATGCAGTATTGCAGTGCCTATATTAGAAGAGAAATCAGTATGGGGAACAGATGGCCCCACAAGAATTGCATACATGGACACCCAGTTTAATCATGCATTGACCGTTTCCCTGGTTGATTTTAGAAATACCTTCTTTTTGTTTACCTCTCGTTATGGTATCTGAACACTTTTTATTTTTGGTATTAGGATGTAGCTCCTCTGACCTTTATAGGTTTAAGAAATGAGAAAGTCAGTGGGAAGCTTCTCACATTTGCTGGCCCTCGCGCTTGGACAACCCAAGAGGTGAGCGAGGCTGTTTACCACCAGAGGCCCTTCATTGTCCTTTCAGCTTGCAAGTGTTGCTTGGAAGTTCCTTGAGTTTTTCACAATGGTCAATATCCAAGTAAGAAATTCTTTCATGAGACCAACTGATGACGGCAACTCCTTTATGCCAGTGTTGCTTAAACTTAAGAATTCAATATTGTCTGGCATCTCTGGAAGATACTCGAGACTCTTGCACTTTGAAAGATTAAGATAAGTAAGTTTGTCAAGATTTTTAAAATGCTGAGGAATTTTAACCAAACTTTCACATCCAGAAAGATTCATGTGCTCAATACTGTCTGGCATCTCTGGAAGGTACTCGAGACTCTTGCACTGTGAAAGATTAAGATGAGTAAGTTTGTCAAGATTTTTAAAATGCTGAGGAATTTCAACCAAACTTTCACATCCAGAAAGATTCATGTGCTCAGTACTATCTGGCATCTCTGGAAGGTACTCGAGACTCTTGCACTGTGAAAGATTAAGATGAGTAAGTTTGTCAAGATTTTTAAAATGCTGAGGAATTTCAACCAAACTTTCACATCCAGAAAGATCCATGTCCTCAATATTGTCTGGCATCTCTGGAAGGTACTTGAGACTCTTGCACCATGAAAGATTAATATGAGTAAGTTTGTCAAGATTTTTAAAATGCTGAGGAATTTCAACCAAACTTTCACATCCAGAAAGATCCATGCGCTCAGTATTTGGACTCCCCAAGAGATTTGGAAGTGCAGTTAGACGTGTGCATTCCCCAAGGTTGATCACTTTTAAGTTCTTAGGATTCTGTAACAAATCAAAGAGAAAAGGTAAGAATTAACAACTTAGTCTGAATAAGTTTCTGCACTACATCTTACGCAAAAAAAGAAAAACTATAACAAGCACATATACCTGGCCTCCATCCCAAAGTTGCGTGACTTTGCTGCAGGGCATGTGAAGCTCAACAAGATTTTCAGGAGAAAATTCTGGGGGCAAAGATTTCAAAGGATATCCCCCCCAGTCAAGATAACGAAGAGAATTGGGAAGAAAGAGAGTTTTAAGGTTCAATATTTCGCTCATCCCATAACCAATTTGGAGCAATCTCATATTATACATCTTTTTGAAGTCTGCACGATCCAAGTTTTGCTCTCCAATCCTTGACCCCCGGGGAAACTTTATGGCTTGAACCTTTTCAGTTCCCTGACAACCAACAGCAAAGTACAAATGTGAACACACTAACACACAACAAAATTTAATCAAAACTACATCTGTAGGAATATGACTTATTTTTTGTAAATGAGTTTTCTCTAGCTGTCTTCTCATAGCAAGTACACAGTATTTTATCGATCTATTTCTTTTCTTTATTGTTTAAAAAAATTGTGAATCCACTTGCAGCTCTTACCGTGTTATTTTTCAATACATGATAGATATCCTCAGTAGTGAACAACCTACTGCGTCTTCCGGGCTCTTCAATACATTGTTCGCGAACAATTGACCAACCCATTTCTTGTACCAAATCATGCATATCTATGGTTCCCCGTTCCGAAGCAATCGATATGAGAGACCTATTACGGAGAACTGTAATTCCATCTGCCGCACATGAACCACCATGCCATTGGCCAAAGTCTACCATCTTTTTTACATATTCAATATGATACCCTTTATAAAAGCATGCTATATCAAGAAATACCTCCTGCGCATTTCTTGGTAATCTATTATAGCTTACTCTCAACGTATTTTGAATTTCTTCATTGGGATAATTTCTCAGTGTGCTCCATGCTTCTTCCCACTCGTGTTTGCTCTCACGTTCAAAGAATAAGGAACCCAAAACTTCAAGAGCCAGTGGAATGCCTCCAGCATATTCTACCACCCTTTCTGACAACTCTGTATATTCTTCTCTAGGAGAGTTATCCTTGAAAGCATGAAGTTGAAAGAGCCGAAGAGCGTCATCAGTTTTTATTTTCTGAACCTCATATATATATTTTTCATCACTAACAGCTTTCTTGAGTACGCCCCTTTCTCTACTTGTTACGATGATTCTACTTCCATTGTCGTAGTCTCCAGCTAGATCTTTTATTTGCCTCCAGTCACTAACATCATCAAAAACAATGAGAACCTTTGTACGGCCGAGCCTTTCTTTAACATTCTTCTTATCTAAGGAGAGATATTCTTCCTTTAAGATCTGTCTAAGAAGTGTATTTTGCAATTGATCGGCTCCGTCTGTTTGCTCTGATTTCTCCCTAACATTTTTAAGAAAACAACAAGCTTCGAACTCAGAAGAGAGTCTGTTGAACACAGCCTTAGCAAGGGTGGTCTTTCCAATACCACCCATACCCCAAATGCCTACAGTGCAAACACCTTGCCAATCATTAGTGCTTAATAACGATTCAACTTGTTCGATGCGGCTTTCAATTCCAACCATGCCCTTTAAATCACGTGAGGATTCACGTTTCAATTTCGTTGAAATAACTTCCACAACTTCCTTAATGAAATCAGCCTCCGTCCTGCAAAATAGGGTTACAAATGATAAGCGATATATAGTAAGTAATGCTTTAACTAGTCTAGTAAACCCAGTTCAAAGACACTGTTCACGCATAGTGTTGATGTTTTTGCCTTGCGCTGTTTCATTTCCTTTGTATTTTTTATTTTTGCATAGTAGAATTACTAATATGCCCTTTGGCCCAGCTGTTGTCAAATTTTCCCACGTGTTGGTCATCTGAGATTGCTTTCCTCAGGTGTCGTTCCCTCTCTTCGACATCATTATTCCTCTTTGCGATTAGGAGAATAAGGAATTAGGACGAGTAGAAGCCGATTTAGTAGCAGCAGCAAAACTATAGAGCAAGATTTGTTCATGAAGGAAAGAGATTTAGTCCCTCTGTATGCGAACAAGGTAAAACCCACCACTCCACCCTGCTCAATCTCAAAGTTTCATGGATTTGAGCTAATTCGCACACCCATTTGTTTGCTTAGCGAGAAAGTTCGCATGAATTACAAGTTCTGCTTCAGCTGGGATAAGCTGTGTATTGTGTTTATACAAGTATATAAGGCAACGATGACCTTTATTCTTATTCTTATTCTTATTCTTATTATTATTATTATTATTATTATTATTATTATTATGTGCTGAATGTTTATCAACATTCACGTTACTTATCAGCGTTCACGTTACTTAGGAAATGGTGAAGGCGGAGGACCAAAAGGCATTGTCTGTTGGCATAATTGGTGTCCCGAATGCCGGAAAGTCTGCACTCACTAATTATATGGTTTGTTGTTTTCGATTTTGTGGTTTAAAGGTGTTTAATTTGACCCCCTTTTTTTTTATTTTTATGAATGTTGAATATGGTGTTGGTTTAGCTAATTATATTGAGTGTGGTTTATGGTTTTATGGTTATGGTATTAAGTATTAAGTAGTTTTTTTCATTTGAATAACAGTTTGCTTGGTGATGTGGTGATTCATTTTCGAAAAAAGATGTTTTTGTGATGGGGTTTTCGGTAAGGTACACACACGTTAGTATAGTGAAGTATTGGAGGGAAAGATATGGGGTAAAGTTTCATGTTGTGTAAGTTTGGTGAATTGGTCATGGTTTAGAATTTTATGTCAAATATGGTTAATTTGTGTTTCTCAGTGTTATATTTGTATTGATTATGAATAAGGTTCAATTTACCTAATAAAAATTTGAAGTCTATGTAATGAATATCCTTTCCTATAAACAATAAAAATAAAAATTTGAAAAGAAATAATCACAAGTAGAAATTGATGCAAGTTACAAAGTTAGTTACCCTTTTTTGTTTGAATAATCAAACCCAGATAAACCGGTTGCTTCCACCAAAGCAGCTTTCCACTCGATCACCTTATCCATACCGTCCTTGAAACGATTTTCAAGTTCAGCAAATGCATCTGCATAACTCCCCTCTTGTTTTCGTACTTCTGATGGACTGATGTCGTAAAAAATGGGTAAAACCATCTGGCCATTTTTCTTTTTGCATTCGAGTATATACACGAGTTCATTCAAGCACCATGTGGAAGACGCATAGTTTTTGGAGAAAATGATCACCGAAAGCCTTGATTTCTCTATTGCTTCTCGTAGGGCGGGTTCAATTTCGTCTCCTCTCTCCAGCCTGTAGTCCATGTAGGTTTCGATTTTCTTGCCACGCAAGGCAGCATGAAGATGGCTGGTAAAAGTAAGACGGGTGTCCTCACCTCTGAAACTAATAAACACATCATACTTTTCTCGAAGAGGGGGGATATTAACATCATCATCAACAGCAGTAACAGAATCAGCAGCACCAGAAGAAGAAGTCCCAATCACCTCCATCTCTCTATCTCTTAGAAAGACAAGAGAATGAAGCGATCCAAGGAAGTATTTGATTACAGAGAGAAGATAGAGAATCTGAACAATAGTTGCACCTGAAACTAGATCAGATTTTAGTACAACGAAATAAAAAATTGTACTTTATTATGTGGACTAAGTTACAAATGCCAGGGAGGACAAAAATTCAAAATTTAGAGAGACAAGGAAATTATCAAAGATTAGACCAAAAAGAAACCATAAAAAATAAAAAGACGAAATTGCTCATCAGCACATTCCGCGTAGAAATTGTGTGCATTCAAAGAGAAGAAAAGTGAAAGAAAGAGGTGTAAAGTTAAGAATGAACCCCCACCTCCTCCTCCTCCTGATGCGAGGAAGTTTCCTAGTTCTTACTGAGCATGTGCACAAAGTTACAAACACTCCAGAGAGGACAAAAATTAAATTTGAAGAGACAAGGTTTAGTCAACCAAAAAATATTTGATAATGCTACTGCTTAAAAGTTTTCTTTTAAATATGCTTAATTAAAAGAAACAAAAATGAAAAAAAAAAAAAATTCATTCACTCATAATGACATGTTTTATAATTTTCGTGAAAGGGTCAACTCTAAAATCCTACATCATTATCCTTAAGCTTTAAATTTATAGATCTTTTAGACATATTGCAAACAAATTGTTATGACCAATTGAAAAACAAACAGCTGCAAACAAATTGGGAAAAAGGAAAAAAATTAACAAAGATGCAACACGCATATTAAAACAACACATATAACATTAAATGCAAACAAACTACTAAAATTAAAATTTCAATTTGAGTATAATAAAACCTAAACAGAATATGAAACTTTCTTCTAATTGTACAAAATAAAAACCAGATGGTATAAATTTGAACTCAATAATTTTAGAAGTTTTAAATCACTTGCCTTTTGTGTAGAGAATCTTGCAACGCAAACAAAACTAACTTGATGTTAAATAATGCCACGTTCTCAAACCCTATGAAAAAACAACACAAATATTATTGAACAATAAATTTATTAAACTGTGAAGTAACAAAATCGTTAACCACCACCAAAGATGTTTTACCCTATAAAAGAAAAGAAAAAAAAAAACTGAACCGCACTACAAAAGACATAAACAGAAATACAAATGTAACATTGAATGACATTTGATATACCAAAATTTTTTAAAGAATGAGACAAATACCAAGACACATTTATATTGTATAAACAATCATCAATATAACTAGCATATGGGCACACACAAAGTGTGTGAGAAAATTTTTAATTTTTGTTTTTGAAATAGAAGGAGAGAGGAAGAGAATGATAGAGAATGAGGGAGTGGGAAGGGTTTTTTTTTTTTGTTTTTTTTTTTTTTTTTTAATTAGGGATATGTTAAGATTACATGTAGGTGAGGTTTTGAAAAAAAACACCAAAATTTGGTTGTGTGAAATTAAATTTCTACCTCATATTTCTTATTCATGTTCTGTTTTAATTAGAGGGTCAAACTAGTAATTTCCTAGAGTTTTGGTTGATAATGAGTGTTTTATTAATTAGTAGAGATTAAAAAAATTTGTAAATTCTAAATTTGACATTACTTGTCAGCTCACCCTTTTTTTTTCTTTCCAATTTCAGCAAAGGCACTTTGTAGCTTATATAAATTGTTGTGGCACTAATCTGCAATAGAAAACGTAGTCATAAATAAGATGTACAAAATAATAACACTATAACAATTTTTTTTTTCATTCAAAGCAATGGCAACACACACACACACACATATATATAAACATTTATCAAAATGATTAATAGAAATTTGTAAATTCCAAACTTAACGGCACTTAGTAGCCGGACTCACCTTTTTTTTTTTTTTTTTTTTTTTTTCAATCTCAACAAGAGCACTCTTTAGTTATATAAATTGCCCTGACAATGATCTGCAATATAAAATACAGTTACAAATCAGATACACAAAGGACCAATATTACAATGAATATTTTTTTTTTTCATTCAAAGCACTAATAACTGATAAATCACTATCTAGGCACAGTAATTTTTCTTCCTCTTTATTCTTAAGCTCTGTTTCTAAGAAAGATTAAAAAAAATTTACAAAGCTCATTCATAAAACACACTCCATTTTTGATCCAACACAAATATACACCTTAAATTATAATTTGAATGTAGCTGAACGATGTAATTAAAAAATAGGAACAAAGAGAAAACGTTATCTACATCATCCTTGACTTTGTAACCATAATGACAAACTTGCTTTACAACAATGAGTGCCTATACTGTTATCTACATCATCCTGACTTTGTAACCACAATTTAAGCATTCATAGTCATGACTACATCGTAGCCCTAGCTAAGGAAAATTAGTTCTGATAAATATACATCGAAAAAGCCATCAAAATCGCCTAAATTCGCTATTTTTTATTACCAGAGCTCAAGAATACTGAATTCCACAAAACCGCAGCATCAGTAAACACCAAGCCCTGAAACAAAATTCAAAAGCAACAAGAAATGAACCCAAATTAGACCAATATACTCAAAAGTTTTACAATATTTTAGCTTTAATTAACCCCAAATTTGAAAACAAATTATGAAAACAACACAGGAAGCAAAACCCAATTCATCATCTCTCTACCAAAAGATGAAGAAACAGGTGTACCAAGCAGCAATTTAACTAATGAAAACAAGCATATTCAATATTCACAAAATACAAACTAGAACAAACACATATCGAGCTCAAAAAGCTGACTTGATCCAAATGAGTTGACCCAAGTCTCCTTAAACATACAAAAATCCAGCTAAAGTTCAAAGCTCTGGGAAAATTTCAAAATACTCACCTGAGATAATTCCCTTGCAGAAAACACAGATGAATCAAAGATCCCGGAGAAGGGTTCTTGAATCCACAGCAAAGCTTCCTTCTTTTTCCACAAAGACAGACTTTCCCGGTCAACAAAAAAACAAGTGCAACCTACGATTTATATAAAAATACTTGCCCATTAATTTTTTCCGGGAAAATTGTAAAAAGGTGTGTGAATGGAGATGGATTTTTTTTCCACAAAGACAAAGACTTTCCCCGGTCAACAAAAAAACAAGTGCAACATACTATTTATATAAAAATACTTGCCCAATAATTTTTCTGGGAAAATTGTAAAAAGGTGTGTGAATGGAGATGGATTTTTTTCCACAAAGACAAAGACTTTCCCGGTCGACAAAAAAACAAGTGCAACATACGATTTATATAAAAATACTTGCCCAATAATTTTTTCTGGGAAAATTGTAAAAATGTGTGTGAATGGAGATGGATTTTTGCAGAAAAAAACGTTTGGATGGGATTGCAGAAGAAAAGAGAGGAAAAGAGAGAGGGTCGACGGGCCAAAGAAGGCCGGCCATTTTTGTCCAACTTAGCGACGACTTGAGAACTGCAATTTAGTGATATTGGCTCAATAGACTCTTTACCTTGAGGGAGTGCTTGACCGGCTTTTTATTGGTTTCTTTTTCCACGGATTTGGATCCTCACCTCTCCTGAGCTAATGGGGAGGATCTTTATGATCAATCATCGTGGGTCGTTGAATTTTTATCTAACGGTTGCAAACAGGAGGTTCCTTTAAAGTTATAATGATTGTAGTCATTGGATAAAAATCCAACGGTCCATGATGATTGATCAAGAGGATTCTCTCCATTAGCTCAGGAGAGGATCCAAATCTTTTTTCCGCGAGATGGGAAGGTTTTTTTAATATTTTTACTGTTAAAAGTGTGTTTCTATTGAGATTTGGATCCTCTCCTGAGCTAATGGAGAGGATCCTCCTGACCCAACATCGTGGGTCGTTGGATTTTTATCCAAGGGCTACAATTATTATAATTTTAAAAGGATTCCCTATTTGTAGCCGTTGGATAAAAATCTAATAGTCCACAATGATAGGTCAAGAGAATCCTCTCCATTAGCTCAGGAGAGGATCCAAATCCTTTCTATTGGTCTATGAACAGTTACCACTACGAAAAGCTCCGGTCTTTTATGTGCTTTTGGGTATAAACACTCCTTTTTTTTTTCTTTTTTTTTTCTTTTTTTGTTTTTTCCTCTTCTTCTCCATGATAAAACTATGAAAGGCTTTGATCCAGAAAGAGAGATTTTTTGGTGTGACGGCCATTTGACGGTATGTTATGTTATTGAGTTATGAGTTAAACAAATTTACATGAGTATTTATTTTATTTTTTTTCATATTTAGTGAATTTAAGCAAGTGTCACTATCATAAGGATGTTAATCTTGTATCGTAAAAGACAAACATTATATACTATGTGTTATAAGATGAGTGGATCAATAAGGGTACATGTCAAAGTGGTGATGACAACGAAAAATTACTCATTAGGCTCTTACAAGAAAAATGCTAAGGTTACTCTAAAAAATGATACTCTCTAACGACTATTTGCCACCTCACAGTGTAACGTCAATTCTTGTACCAACATTATAATATATTGTGCCAAAAATATGAGGTGTAATATACTCCATAGGGCTTTGAACTTTTAGCTCAGGTGAGTATTTTGAAATTGGGGTTTTTGAACTTTAATCATTCATGAAGATTAAAATTTAATAAAAACCTGATGTTAGATTAAATATTCATTTTAATCCCTTAATGTGTACTTAATTCAAATTCATATTATTATTTTTTATATTTAATAGATAACTTATTTAATGTTATTACAAAAAATTTTAAATTTATTATTATACACATTTTAATTCATTAATTTTATTTAACTTTTTCTAATTAGTGTACCGAAATGCTCGTACCTAAATATATTGTGGTGAATTATTAACACATAAGAAAATATGTAAAAACATAAGTGTACCAAAAATTCTATACGTAATTATATGATATTAAATTAGCATACCGAAATGTTGGTACCTAAATATATTATACTAAACTAATGTACCGAAATGTCCGTATCTAAATGTATTATACTAACACAATGTACCGAAATTTTCGTACTTAAATATATTGTAATGAATTAGTGGCAGATAAGAAAATATGCAAAAACATAAATGTACCGAAAAATCTATACGAAAATATTTTCTTGTATAAGATGCTTACCATAATGAGAATTAAAATTTATAATATTTTCATAAAATTTTAAATTCATAAAATTATATAAAAAAAAAAAAGATATTGAATACATATGCTGACATTAAATAGAGTCTAGGGACTAAAATCAAGTTTTAATCTTGTATAAGACATTTTTCTAAACTTCATCTTATTTAAGGATTAAAATCTAGTTTTCTATTTGAAAGGTTCCCAGAGCTTTGAACTTTTAGCTGGATTTTTGTATGTTTAGGGAGACTTGGGTCAACTCAATTGGATCAAGTCAGTTTTTTGAGCTTGATATGTGTTTGTTCTAGTTTGTCTTTTGCGAATATTGAATATGCTTGTTTTCATTAGTTAAATTGCTGCTTGGTACACCTGTTTCTGCATCTTTTGGTAGAGAGATGATGAATTGGGTTTTTCTTTCTGTGTTGTTTCCATAATTTGTTTTCAAATTTGGGGTGAATTAAAGCTATAAAATATTGTAAAACTTTTGAGTGTTTATTGGTCTAATTTGGGTTCATTTTTTGTTGCTTTTGAATTTTTTTTCCACCTGCTTGTCTGCTCCAGATGAATTGGCCATTGGATCTGTTCACCCCCATATCCCATTAATCGCACCCCATCTTCAATCTGCTTCCCTGTTCCCCCTGTATCCTTGAGCGTTTTCTTTGTAATCAACTCAGACGAATCAATCTTTCCTGCGTTTATAATACTTTGTAACCATAATAGACAAACTTACTTCATAACTTTTTCCATGCATTGATAACACAATATTTTTACATTTATATTACCCATATTTCCTAAGTTTTATGCTATGTCTTCTTGTGAAATTGGTTGTGTGATGGAGTGGTGCGTATTTTGTAGATAATGGACTGTAGAGAAGACTTTGGAGTCTTTTGGTGATTTTACGGCAAAAAAGGATCAAAGTTGGAAAGAACTGAAGTCAAGAAGTATTCCAACGTTCATCAGATGCTAATTTGTTCAATTCGTAATTTAATGGATGGTGTTTGGGAATTATAACTGGAGCTGGAAGGTGCTGCGTAGAATTGTCATTTTCATTGGGACGTTGCAAATTCATCGGGACGAACTGGGTGTCGTGCCGCATATGTATGGAAAGCTCTGGATGTTTAGTTCGGGTAAGTTTGGGTAAACTTTTACAAATCATGATTATGATACTTCTAGAAGAAGTTATACCTGTTTTAGTGCTGTAAGGTCAATTCAAGAATTCTAGGCGGAAGTGGAGTCCAGATTGAATCAAGAAACATGTTGGGATTTCTGTTTGGGTTGGGATTCAATAATTGCGGCAAAGCAAAGCCTAACCTAAACCTACCTATATATTCCTTGAACGGTTGTAAAAAAAAGGGTAGAGCAGCAACGTGGAAAGGAAGAAAGAGACGCACTTCATCAGATTGCTCGACGATTGACTTAAGGAGAAGCCAAACTCAAGGGGTCCTCCAAGGGTTTTCTTTTACATCTTTTCAGACTTTGTGATTATGATGGTCATGATTATGTCTTGCTATCATTTGATGGCCATGAGTAGCTAAATTCCTTGTTAGGGATCTGATGTAGCCTTCATGATAATTCTATGTCTTAGTTAACTTTACTCTTTTATCAATTAAAGGGTTTCTAGTTTCATTCATTATGCTTAAATCATTTTTTAAGTTCATGTTATTGATTAGCTACCTTTAATATGAATTTTTAGATGTATGAGACAAGGTTATAGCAGACGCCATATGCTTAGCCTTGAGATAGCTCTCTTGGATGAATGAATTGTTGTTGATGCAGACGCTATGCTAAGACACTTTTTGGTTTTCTTTGTTCTTCTTGCACTTAATGGATTTTTTATTATTGACTTATACTAGACGCACTTAATGGATTT
This sequence comes from Pyrus communis, assembly GCF_041283825.1. Classification (NCBI taxonomy): domain Eukaryota; kingdom Viridiplantae; phylum Streptophyta; class Magnoliopsida; order Rosales; family Rosaceae; genus Pyrus; species Pyrus communis. The sequence continues at coordinate 19,192,885 of NC_142574.1, forward strand.
TTTTATTGGGAATACCCTATGGATAGGCCTTCTTCCTTTAATATCTCTTTTAGAAGTTTATTTTGCAAGCGATATAGTCCATTTGTTTGTTCTGAGTTCTCCCTAACATTTCTAAGGAAACAACTGGCTTCGAATTTGGAAGAAAGTCTGTGAAATACAGTTTCAGAAAGGATGGTCTTGCCAATACTACCCATCCCCCAAATTCCTACAGTGATACAAGCGTCTGGTGAATGAATGCATAACAAAGATTCGATTTGCTTGATCCGTCTTTCAATTCCAACCAGGCCCTTTAAATCACATGATGATTCACGAATCAATTTGTTCCAAATATCATCAACCACTTTCTTGACTAAATCGGCTTCCGTCCTGGCAAGTATAATATGATTATGATGGACAAACAATAGTTAGTAATAAGTATGCCCAAACTAATTTTGTATGAATCAAATGATAACAAGTAGAAAAAAAATTATACAAATTATGGAGTTACTTAATAACCCAGTTTTGTTTGAATTATCAAACCCAGATAGATTGGCTATAGTTGTCAAAGCAGCCCTCCACTTGTGCACCTTGTCGATACTGTTCTTGAAACATTTTTCAAGTTGAGCAAATGCAACTGCATAGCCCCCCTGTTGTTTTTGTACATCTAATGGACTGATGTCATAGAAGACGGGTATAACCAGCTGGCCATATGCTTCCTTGCATCTTAGTATATGTACAAGTTCATCCAGACAACATGTGGAAGAAACATAGTTTTGTGAGAATCTGATCACCGAAATCTTAGATTTCTCGATCGCTTTTCGCAGGGAAGGTCCAATTTCTTCTCCCCCTCACAAGTCAGTAATCTATGTAGGTTTCGATTTTCTCCCGAAGTAAGGCATCGTGAAGATGGCTGGTAATTCCAAGTCGGGTGTCCTCGCCTCTGAAACTTATAAACACATCATACTTTTCCCGATGAGGAGAGATATCAACATCACCGCCAACGTCAGCAGCGACAGCAATGGCAAAAGATGAAGAAGAAGTAAATGTTAATGATCTGAGGCACATAGACAACAGAGTCATGATACACTCCATGTCTTTCGCTGTTCCTCCCAACGCACAAGCTAATAGCCTGATACGGTTTGTGAGTATAATTAAAAAAGAGAATGAAGTGGAACGAGTGGTTGATTATAGATGAATGTAACCAATCAAGCAAGAAAGTCGCAAAACGTTGAAACCTTTAAAGCATTCAAGCCAAGCCATTCAAAAGGAAACAATGGCAATATGAGGAGTAGCCAAATGACTTATAAGTGCATGCAAGGTCTCTTGTTTTCCCGACGTGAGATTGATACTTTCAATATGCCCCCTAACATGTGATGAATTTACAAACCTAACACGTGTACAACACCAATCGGGTGACGTAGAACATGTGTCGTCATTGAACCTCACATGCAAGACAACATGCTCTGGTAGGTAAGTGGCAAAGTACCTCGATGGTCTTGAGGGTGAATTATCATTGAATTAGATGAGTATAATAGCTTGATTTACAAGAATAATTGCTATATAAGAAATACATAAAATGAATGATTTAATTATACAAAAAAATCAGAGATCACAGAGATTCTCAAGGAAACAGGAGACATATCAATCAATATCATCTATCAATGGCAACATAGTGGTCCCAAAATGACCTTTCCTATATATATATAGGGGTTGTATTGGTAGGATTACCGTACCAATACTCACGTATTAATTACCTTATCAAATTTTTGGTATAACAAAATCTATTACCATTACCGTGCCAAACTTTTGGTATACCAAATTTCGACATGCCAAATAGTTCGGTTGGCATGATATAATAATGGTATTTACCACTTTGTTTTGGATCACTATTTTGGGCCAAAATTTGGTTTTTTTCCAACCCAATTCAAGGCCCAAACATGTTTTGGCCACTCTCTTTGGGTTTTTAAATTTTTTTTTAATTAATTATGAGAATTTTATAGAGATTCATTTAAGAAAAAGAAGTAAATAGATGAAAGAATTGCTAAAAGAACTCAACATCCCAAAAAAAAAAGTACAAAGATTCATAAATTTCATCTCTACATTCTTTAAAATTGTACAAAAATTAACTTGATATATGAAGTCTGGGAGAAAGACAACCCAATTTGATGAAGGAGAAGATGAGATGGACTACGAAGAGAGATAGTCGCCTGAACAAGAGTAACAGAGATGAAGCCCATGGCAAGATGAGTGAAAATATGAAGTTGCAACAGAGAAGGTTTAGGTTTTTTTTATTGGAAAAGTAGAGGTTAGAGGGTAAGATGATGGTTTTGGATAATGATTGGGAAAAAAATTATAGAAGTGCATATATAATGATAATAATATATAATTACATATATAATGCCAAATTCGAGGTGTGACAATATGGTATCAAAACAATAGGTTACCCTTTCTAGTGGCCTTAAAAAGAAACATCTATTTGTTCACCACTGGTTACTTTGTATGACTTATAAGTTCAGATTTGTTGGTTTTGCAGTTGGCTTGCTTTAGTTGGTGCATCTTGTAGAGTAAACAATCAGTTGAAGATACGTGTTTAGAGGACAAGCTTCCGTTTTAAGGAGGAAAGATTGTAAAATCCAGCTCTTTTGAGGCCCTAGTGTAATTTGCCAAACTTTTTGCACGAAACAGACATATTTTGACCCTTAAAACTACAAATCATCTGTAAAGTTAAGTTGCCAACTTGCATAAAGCTAACCTTCACTTGATGTGATATGCCGTCCCAACTTTTAGTGATTTATTTTGTATTTAAAGTATTTCAGAGATTTAATTAAAGTTAGTTCATTAAATTCTTTGATTTTGATAAAAAAGTGAATTGAGGGGTATTTTGAGTTTGTTATTAGATCTTGATCCCACGAGCGCGCAGGCGCAAACAAATCCTAATTCCGAGGTAGAACGAAAAAGTTAGAAGCGTTTTAAGTTGGAGGGCATTTTGGTAAGAGTGCTATAAATTGAGGGAAACTCCCGGAAAGTTTCAAAAGCTTCAAAAAAGGGAAGTCTGATTGCAGACCCGTTTTAGCGGGAGTGATCTTGATGTCTATGGAAAGCTCTCAACAAGCACAATGTCCTGGTGGTGTTAGATTTCTCAAGGAAAAATTAGGTTCTCATCCCTCTTTCTTTTATTCTATTGATTAAAACCTTATTTATTTGCAATTTTTTATCAAGGTTCTTAGGTTTTAATGAATGTCATTATTTCAATAATAAAATATTTACATATTAGCATAATTATATAATTTTCTAAAATATATTAATTTAGTATTATAAATGTTACATTTGGTATATTTATATTTATCGCAAAATTTTGTATCATATATTTTTATTTTTAGTTTGTACCCAATTTTAATTTGCAACCTTTTTTTTTAAATTTGTACTAAATTTCTTTTTAGTTTTAAATTGTTCCCATATATTAATTTCTTTTTGTGCCCTTTTCTTTAAAAGATTTATTTGTAATCTAGTTTTTTTTTATTATTTAATTATTTGTACCCGTAATTTATCCATAATGTACCCATTCTACTTTATAAATGTACCACTTCTTTATATGTAAAATGTACCCTTTTTTTTTTTTTTTTTTGGGTAAATGTACCCTTTTTTTTTAATGTAAAATCTATAAATGTACCCCTTTTTCAATTTCAAATGTACTCTTATTTAAAAATATAAAATAAAACATTTTATTTTGTGAAAAACTAAAAAATCTGAAAAGTGTAAGAAGAATTATCACTCTTTGAAAGATTATAGGGAGGAATTAATACTAAAATTTAATATTTTGTCTTTTAAGTAAAGTATTCAAATGAATAAATTTATTCTAAGATTTTGGTATAATAAAATTTCAATCAAAATAATGTATCCATATGAATTTTTGGGTACATTACTAAATAGCTTATTTACAATTTTTTAACATAACGGATACATTCTTTTGCTATTTATGATTTCATATTATTACATTGTTTTTATTCATTTATTCAATAAAATTTTTTGAAAACTTTTTTATAGCCGTTTCATATTATTACATTGTAATATAACGAGGGACTTTAAATCTAGGATTTACATGCCACATTATCTACACACACAATATGGGATTATGAATCTCATAAATGTCAAACATATAGAAATATACATGTTAATATTGATATAATGAGGTTTTCAAAATCAAGGGACTTTGATCAAAAATTGAATACCATTAAGGTTTTAGTTAAAGAGTGCTAGTCACTAGGGACCGAATCCAAAGTCTCCCATTTCCCAATTTATCACTACAGAGTACGAGTTCAATTCACTGTAGTACACAACTTCACATGCATATAAGCAACTAATTTTATGAATTAAATCAATAGATACTTAGAAACAAATTAAATGGATTATTTGAATCCTGCTAGGCTTTAGGGGGTGTTTGTTTGCCCTCACTAAGTGTCATTGGGCTAGACTTGACTAGACTAACTATTAGTCTAGCCCTGTGTTTGTTCCGTAATGGTATTATGTTTAATGAGATTAAAGGGGACTCGCATGGACAAACTCCTTCATTAGGAGTTCTTAACGAGACATCCCAATACCCATGGGATTGCTAAGACCTCGTCTGCTCCGTCTTCGTATGCTCCCTCTCATCCTTTCTCTGCCCTCTGTTCTCTTGAGAACCGACAGCCACCATTACACCATAACTCGCCAACTTTAGTGAGATCACACTACCACTCTCTCCCTCTCTCCTCACCCTGAACCTATAATTTCGAACTAAGGAAGATCTCGCTCTTACCGTCGTCCGTCCAACTCTAGTCGTCTGCTTCGTTGCGCTTCAAACTCAACCTCGGACTTGTCAGCTTCACACGATTGATGGGATCTTGTTAACCCAGTTGTGGGTGAGCTACCCAATGCACTTGAAGGAATATGGGAGGCCAAAAACGCCGGAGCCTACGACGGTGATAAAGACATTGGCTGGATTAGGGACGACAACGGTGTGTTCTCTGCCAAGGGCAGCGGCTTGGGAATCTTGTTTTCATTTGGTTTTGATTTAAATTGGGTTTTGATTTTGAACTGCTTTTAATGTGATTTGGAATTGACATTTGATTTGCTCTGCAATTGTTTGAATGATCTACAGGTGTGGAATGAATTTTCGGGAGAGAAGAAGAGAATTTAGAAAAAAGAAAAATAGATTAAATAATAAAATATTAATATATATTGGATTAAATAATTATATTAGAATCTGTTATTATCCAGTTTCTTAGTCCGACACTGCACCAAACGTTTCATTAAGTTAGTTGTTTCTGGGCTAAAACCTAAATTTTTTGGGCTAAAAATTTTAGGTTTTAGCCCAAAGGTTGGAGATGGTCTAACCCACTGTAGATTAGTCTAGAATATTTCTTGTAATTAAAAAAAAATAAAAGCAAGATGCTTCCCATTCATCAATTGACGTGTTTACATTAGACCTGGCATTTTGGATCCGACCCGTTAATATTAGTATTTAGGTGGATGCTTAACGGGTCGGGTCGCTAATGGGTGAACCCGTTAACAACCCGTTAAATAACAGGTCAATTTGGGTCAACCCGTTAGATCCGTTGGCACCCGTTAGTTGAGGATATTTTAGTAATTTCAATAAAGTCTTAACAACAAAAAATAAACTCTATGCAAAAATAATAATAATAATAATAATTGTTAACGGGTGTTAACGAGTGAAACGGGTGATTTGTTAGCTTAACGGATCGGGTTCGGGTGATTCATTAACTTAACGGGTCGGATTGAACCCGACCCAAACCCAATAAAACCTACCCGTTTACCGGTCTAGTTTACATAAAACTTATTACCCACGAGGTTTTCAATTTTTCCAATTTAGTGACCAACTAGAAATTGCTGCTCGCCTGTTGCGGTGGGATTAAAATTATAAGAATGATTAAGTTTGAAAGATATAAAAGATTGGCCCTAGAAGAGTATTTTCGGACTATTTTCGATCCTTTGACCCTCTCTGAACCTTCGGTTGAAGATGACCTTGCATCCTTGAATCATCAGCTCATACCTTTTATTAAAGCTAGGTAAGTCACAAGTCAAAAGTGCACGGTAGTGGCAAACACCAAGTAGCCAAGAGGCCCCTCATCCTTGGCCTTACGCGCTTTACGTACAAATTGAACTTTGTTGCTCCACCGACTTATTTCATCTTTTGATGAGCACAGCATCCAATGCAATTTAATTTCTACGAGGACTAATTTAAGTTGAAAATCAGACTACACAACGAATAAATAAAATATAAAAATTTATTTCAAGAAGATTACATAATTTAAAGAGACTACAGCCTAGTTTGGGATTGCTGTGTTTTTTTTATTTATTAAATTGTTTCTGCTGTGCTATAAAAATAAATAACTTTGTGAAAAAAGCAAATACGTATTTGGTAAACTATAATGCTAAAAGTGCTTTTAACATAAAAAAGAGGAAGGTATGACTGTGAATAAGTTTCATTAATTGGTATTGTTCACTTGCTTCCAATGAAAAACATCGCTTTTTAGAAGACTACGTATAAAGCTACTTCTATTTTTGCTATTTTGCACCCATGACTTTTAAAAGAAAAACTTTTTTTTTTTCATTTACCAAACACAATTAAAGCCCCATCTTTTTTAAGAAGTAGCTTTTAAAAAATTTAAGCAATTCCAAAACAGCTTTACATCTTTAACCTATTTATACAAAAAACTAAATCAAACCCTAATCTTTAGCGGGCAAGTGATCATAAACTTAACAAGCAAGAAAACATAATCCTTGGCCCACAAGAAAAACATATTAAAAAACAATAAAACTAAAACTAATTTTCCAACGACCTACACCGGCCCATTGTTGTAACATCTAAGTGACGAACTTGCTAATGCATTATTAGTCTAGAATTTCATGGTGACAATGCCATGTGTAAATAAAACGAATCTAACGCATTTCAATTTTTAAATCAACAGGCGCCATACCTTGAAATTGAGAACGCCCACCTCCATATCGGTTTTGGTCCGGTCCGATTTTGAAACGCAAGGTCCTTCCCATTCAATAGACTTGTTTTCAGGACTCATTGACCCAATAAAAGAAGAGTAAAGTGAAGGAAGAGAGAGATCAAGGGGGAGGTTGGCAATGTGAGGAGAGGACTTGGCTGGGTCATTGCTGCTGGTTTTCCATATATTTTTTTTTTCGGTCGAAATGGTTTATATGGTTTTTGTTTGGGGTGTGATATCCACATACCCCATTTTACTTCTCACACACCTTTTTAATTTTCGGCCGTTGGATCGGATGAATTGAAGAAGATCAATGGACAGAAATTAAGGGGTGTGTGAGAAGTAAAATGAGATATGTGAATAGCACATCCCTTTTGTTTTTGATGAAGCAATATTGGAGGAGAGGGAAATTCGACACCAGACTTTGTCCACAGATGTAATTCATGTTTGTGAAAGAAACATAGCGGATGAAATAATTGAATTGGGGTTTGAGTATAATAATTGTATTTGGTTTTCACAGTTTCTTAGTTATATTACCAAATACATGTACTATGACTACGTGTCCATTAAGATCCCTTAAGGAATAGTTATTGTGATTACAACTTGTTCAAAAAACAAATTTATGGAAGAAACAACATCGTAAGTACAATTGTCCACGAACAATATCATCTAAACAAGTTTGAGCACCTTGGTCTAATGATTTTTCAAGCTTATACCCGGCTCTACTCTGCTCGTTTGTAAACCGAAATCTAGATTTTGGTAGGTTGGCTCAGCTCAATTTTTAGATGAGCTCGAACTTATGTTTTGCTTGACTTAATAAAAATTAGGTCAAATTTTTTTCGTGATCCTTGTGGTGATACCCTACTTTTAAATTGACCCCCGTGATGAAAAAGCTATTAATTGTAATCATGTGGTGAAATTCGTTATCAATCATATTCCAAATGGATTTTCCTCATTTTTCTGTCATTTGTAGGGGCAAAAGAGTTATTTTTGTTTTTATTGATTGCATCAACCAATCATAAAGCACCATATGAACATAATTTTCTTTAAAATTTTGAAACTTTTAGAACTACAATAAAAAAATAAATAAACAATAAAATTACAAAGTTCATACTATCAGACTTTCCCATTTCAAGAACGCCAAGAGTCCAAAATCAAGATTTAAAAAATCACAAAGTACCTTACCGCATTTAGGTTAGAATATTAGTTATTATGCGGACATTGAATTTAGTTTCATTTTAAAAAGAACAGTGATGGGCAGGATGATCGGGGTTATGTGAAAGAGAGGGGGGGAAGGTGGTGGTTGGTGGTCGCTGTGGCAGTGTGGCTGATAAGGGTAGAGATTGGGGAGGGATTTTTTTTTTTTTTTTTTACCCTTCTATTTTTGTTGATTATAAAAAAGAATGAAATGATCCTGTTACCCTTGCATGTGGATGAGATTTGACAATAATTTCAATTTGGATTACGATTGATAACAAACTTCACCACATGATTAAGATTAACACTTTTTTCACCACAAAGGTTGATTTAAAAGTAGTGTCTCACTATAGGGATCATGAGAAAAATTTTGCCTAAAAATTAAAAAATAATAAATAACCAAAATAACAAACCATTGATATTTTGAAATTTTTCTTGGTACAATTACTTGCACATTGAAAGGAACTGCGGTTTAGGCATTAGGTCTTGAATGGTTAATCAATATCACTTTTTGTGTGGATAATACTTGCATTCCTCCTTTTGGGGGATGTTATCATTTTTCCGCTTGTAAATAACGCGTGCATCTTTACCGTAAAAACTTTATGATCAAAAGCGTTTGATCTTTTAATCTTCATTTGAAGATAATTCCACACAAAATTATACGAAACATCATTTAGTCATCCAAATGTTTTAAATAAACCAGCGATGTAGGTACCAAATAACATATTTATACTTTTCTTGATGAGAAGGGATATTAACATCATCAGCATCACCAGCTGCAGGATCAGCAGCAAAGGACGAAGAAGAAGAGGAAATGCTAATGATCCGCAGCACATTTGCAAGAGAGTCGTGATGCACTCCATCTCTCTCTCTCTAGGCAGTAGGCAGTAAGCAAAGACAGATAGAGCTCAAGGGAGAAGCTAGGTTGCACGGACACTCTAAAACTCTAGAGTGTCAGTGTATTGGACACCCCAACACGTCTTGGACACGCTCCAGACACGGTTTGGACACGATCAAGACATTGCATGAACTTTTTTGTAAATTTAAAAAACATTTTGGGACATTTTTAGAAATATTGAAACTAAAACCTAAAAGTGTCCCTGACCCGCGGTTCTCTCTCTTTTTAGTTCCTTAGCCACTTCGTTCCACATCCAATGCGCAACCTCTAGCATCTAGCATAAGTATTTTGTTATATTATGAATTCGAAGTATTTTTTTTCTTTAGATGTAATATTTATTATATTTTAATTGTCGCGTTCTAATTGTGTACATGTTCCTGTTTTTTTAAGATTTATCGTATCGTTGTATCTGTGTTCGTGTCGGTGCAACATAGGGGAGAAGCGAGCAATTGCCAGGAGAGACTATATCAGTTTTGAGTTCAGCAGTTGTACTAGTTAACTTGACTTGCACAAAGTTACCAAAAATTCTATGATGCGGAGTATCCTAAAGAAAATCTCCAAGAAAATCATCAAAGAAATGAAAATAAAAAGTAGAAAATCACCCAACTCAAGCACCTTTCGCGAAAAAATCATAGCGTTCACACATGAAGAAAGACAAATTAAGGGCAAATCATCATTCATACCTTTTGCTAAAGCTAGCTGACTACTCACAACTCACAGGTGGGTGTAGTGCCTAGCCGTGCCAATAGGTGGGACGCGCTTTTACGTACAATGTTGTTGTTGTTTTATTTTATTTTATTTTATTTTATTTTAAGGATCCAAAGAAATTTAACCTGACAAATACAACTAATCTACAACCAACGGATCACCGTAGCACCCACTTGTTGCTTTGTTATTAGTTTAAGATGTTACGATACAAGATTTTAGGTTCGAATTTTGTAAATGGTGAATTTCGATTCCAAATTAGACGACCCATTATGTGGCTTAACCGAACTTCTACTCCTTTTAGTGTAAAATATATCGTTGTACTAAAAAAAAAAGATGTTACAATAGCGTATCGAGTATAAGCAACTCTTCAATTAAAGATAAAAGCAAACATTAGAAAACAAGTGGTGGATTGCTCTTATGGTTAGGCATTTCTCTTTAAGACCAAACTCAACCCTGAGCTAAATGCTATTTTTAGATTTTATTCCCCCTCCAAACTCAACCCAACTCATGCTAAATGTGTGGGCTAAAAGCTAAAAACCAAACAAAAGCCAAATTCCCCCCAAGATTTAGCCCAGAAAATAGTGTGGCCACCACCAGCGGGACCCCACCCACATAGGCATGTCTCCCAGGATTTATTGAATCCAACAGCTGAGATCGCATATAATCAAATCTAATGGTAAAAAAAAAGATCTAATAGCCCAAATTTAAATCTAACGGCTAAAATAATTAAAAAAATTATTTAACTCAAAATTCACTCAAATTTAGTGATTTTTCAATATTTATCGGAATTTAAATATTTTTAGTTTAAAATGTTCATAAAATTAAATTATGATAATGTATATAATTTTTTTTAAATTACTTAAAAAAAAAGCTTAAATTTATTCTTTAATAATCTCGGGTTAAAAAATTTAGGCTAGAAGGGTTGTAGCAGAAAAGCTGTTTCTGGGCTAAAACCTAAATTTTTTGGGCTAAAAATTTTAGGTTTTAGCCCAAATGTTGGAGATGGTCTAACCCACTGTAGATCAGTCTAGAATATTGCTTGTAATTAAAAATAAAATAAAAGCAAGATGCTTCCCATTCATCAATTGACGCGTTTACATTAGACCTGGCATTTTGGACCTGACCCGTTAATTTTAGTATTTGGGTGGATGCTTAACGGGTTGGGTCGCTAATGGGTGAACCCGTTAACAACCCGTTAAATAACAGGTCAATTTGGGTCAACCCGTTAGACCCGTTGGCACCCTTTAGTTGAGGATATTTTAGTAATTTCAATAAAGTCTCAACAACAAAAAATAAACTCTATGCAAATAATAATAATAATAATAATAATTGTTAACGGGTGTTCACGAGTGAAACGGGTGACCCATTAGCTTAACGGATCGGGTTCGGGTGACCCGTTAACTTAACGGGTCGGATTGAACCCGACCCAAACCCAATAAACCCTACTCATTTACATGTCTAGTTTACATAACACTTACTGCCTACGAGGTTTTCAATTTTTCCAGTTTAGTGACCAACTAGAAATTGCTGCTCGCTTGTTGCGGTGGGATTAAAATTATAAGAATGATTATGTTTGAAAGATATAAAAGACTGGCCCTAGAAGATTAGTATTATTTACTTTGAAAACAATAGAAAGATTTTTTTCATACAAAAGATATAATTGATACAGTCCACATGAAAAAATCGTAGAAACTTTTGACTATCTACATAAAACAAAATAGATCGAAACGTTTTTGAGTAGTTTATGTGGTTTTCGATCAATAGTAGAACTTATATACAAAAGATTATGAAATGTTTGGTTGTTTACATGCAAAAAGTATTAGGAAATATTGTTTGATTTACATTGAGAAAATATGACAAAAGTTGTTTATCGGAGCACAAAAGTTCCACTCTACTACTCTTGATTGTCAAGAAAGTAGAAAAAATGAAATATTAAAATACATGCAATTAATTTATACATCAACAAATTTTTACGACGAGGGGTTATAAAGTTTTCGAAAAGGTTTATACAAAATTTTAATTTTAGGCCCACTCACCTTTATTTTTCGCCCCTCCATGTTTTAGTAGCTGAGTTTTCCCGTCGACGAGGATTCTTAGCAAATCTCCTTATAGGTGGTTACCTTTGACGGTATAATTCTCATCCCACTTTACTGTAATTTACTAATGCTTCTACATCATGTGTGAAATGAGTTCATTCCCGCTCACAAACGCATTCTTATATTTAGGCACTTTTAGGTTTAAATTTACTCACATTCTCCGCATCACTACACTTTTTGGCTTCGTCGAGTGTCAGCTAGCACAACTCAATTCGGAGTGCAAGTGGACATTCTGAGTCAGGGTGTGTCACAACTGAACTAACCCATGGGAATTCTGGGCTAAATTTGCTCCAGAAATGAATTTTGGGTTAAAAACTCATATTTGCCCCCAACAAGTTGGAGTAAGTTTAAAACCTAAAATTTGAGTTTTACTCCATGTCACATCCCCGCCCGGGGCAGAACACTTCCCGGGCCCGCTCCACCACCGTAGCACGATATTGTCCGCTTTGGGCTTACCATTCCCTCACGGTTTTGTTTTTGGGAACTCACGAGCAGCTTCCCAGTGGGTCACCCATCATGGGATTGCTATAGCCCCCTTCTCGCTTAACTTCGGAGTTCCCATGGAACCCGAAGCCAGTGAGCTCCCAAAAGGCCTCACGCTAGGTAGAGATGAGAATATACATTTAAGGATCACTCCCCTGGGTGATGTGGGATGCCACAATCCACCCCCCTTAGGGGCCCGACGTCCTCGTCGGCACACACACAACCAGGGTTAGGCTCTGATACCAAATTGTCACATCCCGGCCCGGGGCGGAACACTTCCCGGACCCGCTCCACCACCGTAGCACGATATTGTCCGCTTTGGGCTTACCATTCCTTCACGGTTTTGTTTTTGGGAACTCACGAGCAACTTCCCAGTGGGTCACCCATCATGGGATTGCTCTAACCCCCTTCTCGCTTAACTTCGGAGTTCACATGGAACCTGAAGCCAATGAGCTCCCAAAAGGCCTCGCGCTAGGTAGAGATGGGAATATACATTTAAGGATCACTCCCCTAGGCGATGTGGGATGTCACACTCCAAGGGTTGTAGGTCTAACAAAGTACCGTGCAAAGTCATAAGTGTGAAAACTCCTCTAAAAAAATTTCATTATTTGTCAAAATATTTTATAAGAGCATTTCTTGAAAACAATTTTTTTAAGACTCAAAAACTTGTTTGGTATGAGATTTAAAATTGTTTTTAAATCTTAAAACTTAAGCTGGACATAGAGATCTAAAGAGAGAGGGTCGCAGGAGAGGGAGAAAGAGGAGAGATGAGGAAAGAAAGAAAGAGAGGATCAGATGGGAGAGAAAGACGAGAGAGGATTAGAGGAGATAGAGAGGAGGAGAGAGAAAGAAGAAATATGAGAGAGAATGAAGAAAGCAGATCGGAAGAGAGAGAAGGCGGAGAGAGAGAGAAGAAAAAAAGAGAGAGATAGATTCAGAGTTCGAAGGGAGGGGAGAGAGAAAAGAAAGGAGTGGATTTTAAGTTTAAAATTAAACTCTAAAATCTCACTTTTGGTGTTTTTTAGAAAATATACTATTTTTAAGTTAGTCTTGAGTTTAGTTTTCAAAATAGTCTTATCAAATAAGTTTTTATGGCCCTTGACAAAAAAAAAAAAAAAAAAAAAAAGTTTTTAAGGCCTAAAACTTGAAAAGTGTTTTTACGTTTAAAAAGTTAGATTCAAGTAGAAAACCAAACAAATCCTTATAGTTGCTATGCGTATTACATTTTTGTGCAAGAAATCACTTCACACAACATTTCAAAGTACCAAATACAAATTGAATGAATTTATGGTTAACTAAAGCGGTCAACACTATTCCTTTCCTATTAATTGGATACCCCACTATTGCCTCCTCGTTTTGCTAATTGAAATTGAATCATGCATGCTTTAGATATTCTATTGCTTTGTGCTTATTCTGGATGATTGTAGCATAATTCAAAAGAGGAACGGAGGCAATGTTCAATGCATTAGATCAACAAAAAAAACATCAAAACACGTTATTTCAACATACATGGGGTTTTTTATTTCTGAAATTTCTAAACCATGTGAAATACAATAAACCATATCATGCCAGCAAACTAGTGCTGTTGAAGATAGCTTGAGCAAAAAAGAAACAGAATATCACGGTCAGACGTAAATATTATGCATCACAGATGGAAGCCAGATAGTTTTAAGAATTCGAGGAATAGAACATGTTATTAATTGTTGCTGATATTTTTTATGGATGACCTAATTATCCAGAACAGAGAGTGCTTCAGCAACTAGTATAGATATATTAAGGATATGTTTTGGCCTGATACTGCGTGCATATGTCAGCGAAAACATGAAATACTTTCTCAATGATAAATGCAAAGACAACCAAGCTCGATAGTTTCGAAAGATATGCCAAATGTCTAGCAACAACATTTCCACATTACCCAGCAAAGTAAACCGCAAAGAAAATTAATTACTGGTGCATAATATAGTGAATAATTACCCAACTAAATCAGCTGCAAGAACTGAACGGAGTAGTTCTGGTCGTGATGACAATGTCCTATGGATTTCGGAAGAAGGAAAAGGCAGCGTGAAGATGGCTGGTAATACCAAGGTGGGTGTCCTCACCTCTGAAACTGATAAACACATCATACATTTCCTGATGAGTCACGATGCTCTCTCTCTCTCTCTCTCTCTCGGCAGTAAGTAGATAGAGCCAGGAACTGGGAAGCAAACAAGGGAGGAGAGAGCAGTTGCCCGCAGAGATTATCAGTTTTGAGTTCAGCAACTGTCCTAGTTGACTTGACTTGCACAAGGTTCCCGAAAGTTCTATGGTGCTCTGGAGCGTATACAGAAGCACCATGAAAATCATCACAGATTCGGGAAAAAAAAAGTAGAAATGAAATTACCCAACTCAAGCACCTGTCCCTCAGTTTCGACAAAAAAAAAAAAAAAAAAAAAATCCCTGTCGCTGTGCAAAATACCATCAACCCACTCCGATTGAGACCGACGGAACACCCCAACCCTAAGCGCGAATTACAGAAATGCCCACAACTCGTGGCCTGAGGAATCAAGCAGAGAAAATTGTGATTTCCCTACACCACTCCCAGCCCAAATATAATTGTTTTATGTGAAGACAGGCCCAAAACGGAATGCTAAGGCTAAATGGCAAAGAACAAAAATTGAAGCCCTATTCCACACCAAACATGAATAGTGAAACTGAAAACCCAACTTTAGAATAGAGTAATTAGTTTAGAATACAGCTTGTAATTATTAAAAAAAAAAAAAAAAAAAAAGAAGAAAAGGAAAAGAGCAGTTGTTTCTCATTCAATTGACGTGTTTACTCATGTTTACCCATTTTACCTACAAAGTTTTGAATTTTCCCAATTTAATGACCAATCTCTTTCAAGAAATTTCCAAGCACTATCGATTGAGTACCTTTCTAAAATTTGTAAAAAAAGAGAAGGACAAGTGAATTTCACACCACAAAATTGTGGAGGGCTAAGAATATAGTCCTTCGCTACTGGAGATTGCCAAAGATTTGGAATTTGTCTTTTCCGAGGCTAATGAGAGGTCATAAGAGAGCCCATAACTTGGCCTGAAAGTCGAGAAAAACTTGTGTGAAGGTGGCTAATCATGTCATCCGTATGAGAGCAACTTCCATACCATTGTGACATCCCATGCCAAAATAATTCAATATATGAAAACATTGTATCATTGACATGTACAAGACGCCACCATGACAATGCTGCTATGAAGTCGTCCATCAGTAGAGAATCTCTTAGCAAAACATTCTTGGTATTTTTTTTTCTCACCCTAATTTGAGTTTCCCATGGTAGAAGAATTAAGATGGGACTATTAATTAACATACACTAGCAAAAGAGCCCGCGCATTGCTGCGTGTTTACAATTCTGTTTAGACATATTAACAACAATGTTTACATCTCTATTTACATATATATTTATTTACAATCCTATTTACATATATATTTATTTACAATCCTATTTACACAAACATACTATTCAGAACTTCCGACTCTCTTCATTGAAACTTCAGAGTATTTTTTCCCCTTGCTTACAAATTGGAATAAAACTGTAATTATTGAGGTGATTTTTTTTTAATTGCCAAAAAATTGGATACTTTCTTCAGTCAGTCTTCAAATACATTTAATAAGAAATGTCAAAAACAAATATATGCTGATCTACAAATTTAAGTATGCCATGAAGAGAAAACTAATAATTACAACTTACACATGTTAAAGCAAACATATGAGGAGAAAGTAGACTCTTCAAATTGCTAATCTCACATTTTCCTCTAAGCTAACCACAATAAACTCTTCTACCACAATTCTTAGCCTGCACGTATGAATAAAGGTTAGAATTCACATCTTATTGTAAACAGAAATATACACTCATTCTGCTGAATTGTGAACTGAGAGAGACAAATGCATAGATGTAGGAAAAGAATGATAAGACCTTCAAAAATGTTAAAAAAAAAAAGGAAAAAAAAAGAAAAAGAAAAGAAAAAAAAAGGGTAATCATCCTTTTATAAATGCTTTATTATACTTTGTACCTCATATTTTCAATACAAATTTAACTTTTGGTCTCAAATCTTTCATTGGCAACCATTTTTTTTTTCCAAAGGTTGTACTGCAGTAACGTATTTCAAAATATCTTGCAATTTGACAATTAGCTTTGTAAGATTTGTTTAAAATGTTTAAAATATGTTGATAAGCACATGTTGTCAATAAATGGGTCTTTGTCAGGGATATGTAAATTATTACCTGTGAGAATGTTGTTCTTATCTATGAGAGACAATAGTTGGGAACCGAGAAAATAAAACTAAGATCATAGAATCTGTTGATAAACAAATGAGCGGCTAGTAAGACAATTTTGTGCGATGTTTTTCTTCGCCTGTGTAGAAATGTGTGATCTCATAAACAAATCCATGTTTTATCTGTGTGATCTCATAAACAAATCCATGTTTTATCTTTGGAGCAACTAAAATTATAATCATCTTTCTACATGATTGAACGAAAAAGGAAAAAGTTAGCAACAAATAGATTATCAAGTTTAAAGACTGGCATCATGTTTGAGATTGCTTACAAAATGGCTAAAAGCTTTTTTTATCAACGAAAAGCGATTCTAACAATATTTCACAGAAAAACTTAAAAACTCGACCAGTTTTCTAACCTGAGAAAGAATTATAGGACCTCCTTGAGTTTGAAACAGCTTCTCTGCCTTTATCATAACAGATAATTAGAAATTAAATTTAGCTTCAAAATTATTTATTAAAAATAATTAAATTGCATTGGAGTAAACGGAAGATTTATAATATCCTACCTTGAAAGGTTCATTGTCCTTCGAAAAGCGATTCCGGGGACATATTTCAGCCAAACTGGGAATCCCCTCTTTCAGAAACAGAACAAAAAACAGAGTAATGAATATAAGCATAATTACATAAGATCAAAAAAAAAAAAATACAAAAAAAAAATCACAAAATATTCTTAACAAAAATAATTACCCGAAGTTCCATTGAGCGCAAACATAAAGGCCAATCTGGAGACTAACAAATAGACCTGCTTGTTGCACCAGCTTGATGAACTTGACCAAATCATATTCGTCCCTCAAAATTATACTGCAAATTTGAAAAAAATAAAAAACCAACGAATTAGCAAAAATATATTTACATTAAAGAGGGCAAAGAAAATGCAAATTTTAAATGTGAATTGCTGATTGCATTACTTTTCCCGGAGAATGTTCATGGCCATTCCAAAACACAAAGGATGACAATCCCAAAACACAGAAGAAAAAAACCCTAATACACAATCCTAAATTTCTTGTTTGGGTTTATCAGAAATTTGTGAATCAAATTCAAATTCCTATCCAAACTCAATAACCAAACAACCAAAAAGAGAATACAAATTCAATAATCCCAAAAGTTATTGAAATCAAACCTATTTCAACTCTATTATAATCCAAAATACCAAATTCGCTTACCTTCAGGAAAAAGAAAAAAAATTATATACCTTGATGATAAAGAGTTTGGAAAGCCGCAGAGAAAAACTGGAAAATTCGAGTAACAACTTCTGCTGCAACTAAAAATCAAAGCAGATCAGAAAAGTACACCCAAAGCTTGAAAAAAAATTAAATCACACACAATTAGAAAAACAGATGACTCACCAGTAAACGTTTGATCGTATCCTCTCTTCCTGCAATCAAAAATCAAAACACATCAGAGAAGCACAAATTATGACGTTGGCTCTCTCCCGCTTGGGGAGACCATAGGCAGGCACCCCTTCTAAGTGCAATCTCACGGACCAGCCCAAATACGTGCCTTCTTGATTAACCATTGACCCCGTCCCGGTAAGTATATGATGTTTCGTGCTTTCGAGCAAGGAGAGGGCTTACCAAAGAGGCGGTCAAGTCTCCAGTCTCTCTGATTTAAATTGTACTTCATCCTACATAGTGAAATGCATGTAAAAGTGGATGCGGCCTAATTACAGATGAGCAGCTTAAACATCACTCATGCTATGCGCGCGTGATTACAATTTACAGCTTGATTTTGCGTGTGATTGCAAAAAAAATTTACCGCTTGAGGTTGGCCTCAAACCAATTGGTAATATCCTTCAAGTTAGCAGCGTGCAAATGTAGATGTTGCAATTTGAAGTTTTTCTATCGTGAGGTGGGTGGGTCGGGCCTTGTGTTAAATCACGAAGATTGCAATGTATCTTTTATATTTCATCCCTTTCTGTGTAGACGTGTTGCTTTTTCTTCATTCTTTTTTCTTTTACCTTGTTGCTCAACAAATATTTACTTTGCTTTTGGAATTTTCCTAGTCCTATTTGAAGAAAAGACCCCCATAATTCTTTCGTTACAAATTTGATGATTATATTATTCAATTGGGGTCGTGCCTTTCTTTTTTTGACCTTTGGTCTAAATTTTAAAATTTTATTTGAGAGGAAAAGATAATATTTGTATTTCCCATCAAACTATTCCCTTGTTTTTTGTGTCAATTGTTCAAATTATCGGGCTTGATCATGAGATTTTAACCTTGCCCTGGTATATCAATGTCCAAGTTTATGAAATAAAAGAGGAATTTCAAGATGCCATAGAACTTTTAATAAAGTTTTAAAAACTAGAGAAGAATTAAATGGGTTTGTTGAACCTTGTCTTGGACGGACTAAGATTTTCTCCCCTTCTTTTTCCATCTCCTTTTCTCACATTCTCTATTTTGTCTTTCTCTTTCTATAAAAAACTAATATAAGATGGTGACTGTGGATGCAAATTTCTTTCTCCTTGTTCTTGGACAAAATTGTACCTAGAAACAAATAACACCTTAGGTCAAGGCCAAGAGCTTCACGCACCCACGGTGAATTTTGGGGGGGTGGGGCTTTGGCCGAAGAACCTCCGATACCAAAGTTAGAATTTAGAGAGAAAGAGTGCTTGGAGAATTTTGAGTATTTAGCAAGAGTGTAGACCTAGGTTTTTAGAGAAAATGGGGGTAGTATATATAGGACATGGGGGAGAAGGTGGCTGGCCCTTTGTGGTGTTTTTGAGTGTATTTTGTAGTTAATTGGTAGTTTAATTAGCTATTAATAGATTAATTAGGTAATAAATATATTAATTAGCTAATTAACATAATTTAAAAGGAATGTTTTCGGGGTTACCTTATGGAGAAGATGGATGAAATATATTTTGAATAAATACTTATTTTGGGCACTTTTGACTTGATTATGGGATGATTGTCCACTGCTCGCGCGTGAGAATTCTGGTGCTCCTTAAGGGTAATTTTGTTCTTTTTGCCCAAAAATCCACGTGTCGTCTCTTGATTATTTTTGGCTCCACATTGACATGGCTTAACCGTAACCGTTAAAATAGAAGGGGGAGGGAAGGGGAGGAAAAAAAAGAGGGGGAGAGAATCCTACTTCGTATTGGACAAATGATGGCTTGAGACTATTAACTTGGAGTCGGTGCATAGAATTTTATTCAAAATCATGCTTTATATCACTACACCCAAATAAATTTTATTCAAAATCATGCTTGGACCGAGAATGGGCTAACCAAAGTTGAAAGCCATAATTCTCGGCTCAATAATGATTCCTCAACCCGATGGGCTTTCAACCCACAAAAGGACCTCTTTCGTCTAAAGAAGTCACTTCTTTAGCTTCTGACAAAGTGAAGTATTGTATAATCGGTTACTCTCAAGAACCACGTTCACCATAAAAACAACGCTCATCTTGTTTGAGTACTTGTGCCCTTTACCAATTCGGCACACCTATACTTGCGCTGTAGTGGCTGAACCTGGTGTATTAGATCTTGCGCTGTCTTCAAATTTTAGAATCCAATTACAGGACTCGTTCTTTGCTCAGCCGAAGTCACTCGAGTGCAAAAGCTAGTAACACATTCCACACCACCACCGTCATATCTATTATACTCGCCCAGCTGAGCTTGATCACGAGTTGTCACAACCTCATTCACAATATAAACATAATTAGTTCATTTACTCAACCGATAAACATTCTAATTTTTAGGGCAACACTTATTAAACCCAATACTAGTTTGGAAATTAACTTTTTACACCCAAATTTTATTTGATGTGTATTCCGACGAGCCGATTTGGACCGTGATGGCCGGATTAGTAGCAATGAAGCCGTCGCTCTCTTCCAGGGCTCCGGTTTTCCCAAACAGGTCCTTGCACAGGTACTCTCTCTCTGTATATATGTATATTCTCGTATATATATGTATAATTGTATGTGTATTGTTGTGTGTATGATTATATTTGTGCAAATATAGTGGTTGATTGGGATTTGATGCTGGTGGAAATGTGCGCGAAATCGGATTGATTTGAATTTTAAGTCTAATTGTTGGTGAAGTGGTTAATGTGAGCTCGGGATGTCGTAATTCTCTGATCCGAGCTGAGCTTTTTATTTCGTGTTATTATAAATGTGGAATTCATGTTCAGTTGAAACTTAATAGTTTGATGGAGACAAATGGTATAAAATAAGTAGATGAAGGATTTATAATACAGTTAGTGAGGGTTAAGAGAGCTATGTTATCCGGTCGATCTTACAATAATGAAGTAGTGAAAACCTACAGCATAAGACGACTATGGAACAGTTAGGATTGTAGCATATAAGGGATATTTGTTTGTGTCATGATCATATTGACAAGTAGGTTGTTGAAGCTGTATAATTGTTTGCCGAAGGAATTTCCGTAGAAGATGATAACTGAGGGCATACGATATTAAATACTGATTAAATGAAAGAATTTTCTCATTATGTTTTGTAATAGAAGTTTGGTACCCAACCCACCAGAGTGTTGCTTCACAAGGCTTTCCCAGGGCAGGTTCAGTGGTTGAGCTTCATCCACAAAACTCGAGCATTTCAAACGATTGGGTCGGTGGAGCAACGACCAGGGTTCCCTCGCAAGTTGTAAACAAAGGGATCACTCCCTCTGCAATGCAAGATGTATTTGGGCTTGCAACATCAGGACCAACAACTTCCTTACCACCTAGACCACAGGCAGGTTTTGGAATCAGACCATCAGGACCACCAGCTAAGGATTCCAAATCATTAAACATATCTGGGAATGGCTTTGCTCCTGACTCATCTCTTGGAGATGATGTTTTTCTGCAACTCCATCTAAACCAAAGCAAAATTTTCCTCCTAGCAGCGTACCAGTCTCATCAGCCATTGTGCCAGTATCTGCTGGGATCCAGTCTTCAACTAGCCCAAGTACACAGGTTGGTGGCCAGCCTCCACAGGCCCAGCCATTTGAAAAACCAAACCAACTGGTCTCAGCTCAGACTAGCCCTTCTGGAGTTTCACCAGGAGCTGGGAACTCTGCTTCTGGTCAGTTCCATATGACATGGCCTAGGATGACTTGAACTGATGTTCAGAAGTACACCAATTTCTTTGTGAAAGTTGATACAGACAGAGATGGGAAAATCACTGGTGAACAAGCCCGCGACCTATTTCTGAAAGGGGACTACCAAGAGGTCGGACCATTTTCTTTGAATTCGTCTTTTGGCTTGTGTATTACAGTTACAGGTGCCATGTGGTTTATTGAAGGTTTTTCTTTTGTTTGTTTCTCTTCTATGTTAGCTTGAAACTGAACTGGTGCATCTTTGCAAAAGTTGTATTATCCCTATCCCGGAGTTAAAGTTGTTTAATTTTCCTCTTCAGGGTGGTGGCACTGGCCGACTTACAATGTTTAGTTGGTGGTATTTAGCTTGAATTCCTGAACATAAAAGGCTAGGTCAAGCATATTGGGAGATGCTTTGCTGCAGGATGTTCATTCTTTGCTTGATGTGTTGGTAATTTGATGTAAAAACTTACTTTATGCCATCTATATTTTGTAGATATAAAACATTTGTAATTGGGAGTAATTTTTTTCCGGACAATTGACATACAAACATCCATAAATACTATAAAATTGAGTCATGTCTGAATGTGCAGTCTAGATTGATAGAATGCATGACATGCGTTACACTTTTTTTTTTTTTAAGTTCATGATCAGTTCTTTGACATTAGCAATTTTTACACGTTTTTAACGCATGGCATTCATCACACTTTCTTTTTGATATAGCATTCATTCTAATTGTTCAGCTTCTCTTTCTTCAATGGTTCAACCTTTTGACGTGATCCCCTTTTTTTGATGTGATTCTGTTTGTTCTTTGCAGGTAGAAGAACTGGGGAAATAAATTTTGGATGCTAGGGAGATAATTGAATATTTCCGAGTCAAAAGGCAGGAATGTGTGAGCATCTTGTGTTCTTTTCTGCCCTTTCTTTCTTGTATGCCATTTGTTTTGCATATTGAACATCGTACAATAGTTTTACTTTTTTGCGTTTGAATATAATTGTTCTACGAGTGATAGATTTTTGGACATCCTAATCATTTGTTGCTTTTAAATAATCTGCACTTCTTACTGTTTGATTTTGCAGTGTTGTAAGAATTTTTTTTTTTTTTTTTTTTTTTTTTTTTTTTTTTTTTTTGTTTTTTTTTTTGAAATTTTGGATTTTTGTGGTTTGAATTGGTATTGATTCTTGAATTCACAAGTACTACTGGGAAAAAGTGCAGATCATCTGTTTTATCATTGTCCTTTAGAATTAAATGTGGCTGAGATTGTTTAGGGAAGGACATGTAAATTGGGTAATTCAGGCAGGGTACATAAGTTGTTTGGTGGTGATATAATGGCTTTTGTGATGGTGCAGTATGCCAGCAATGCGTTTTGTTCACCACTTTGGCTCCATGTTTTCTCAGAACATTGGCTCCGTAGTTATGGAATAAAGTTGGATTTTGTTCACCACTTTGGCTCCATATTTTCTCAAAACTATATTTCTTGGCCATATTCTTTGATTGGAAAGGTGCTGTTTTTGGATATTCTAGTTTATGTTGAAGGTCCTGTATGTACGAAGAAATTTTATTGTTCTTGTAGTTTAGTTTTCATTGTTTTCAATTTTAAGGTGGGGACAACTTAACCGAAGAAATGCATTCATTCTTATACGCCATAATGGTGATGAAATAAAGATCCAAGTTTTGTTGAACAGAGAATTGGGGCATGGGAAGAATTTATCATGCGTGTAAGTTTAGAACACATTTTTAGAAAAGGTCACAGATTATGCTGTATTTCATGGTGGTTTCACCATATTATTGTAGGCTCGGAATATTTTAAAAGGCATTTGACTAAAAAATGTAATGATTTTATATCTACTTACTAACATAATGCTGTGCATCATTGTGAATGCTAGTGCTTTATTTTAGATCACATATATAATGTGTGGCTTTGAAACTATGATGTATGTGACTACCTTGTTATATTTGCTCTAATCTGTTGTCCTTTTTGGTATAAGGTTTTGTTCAATAGCAGATGTGACATTTGCCTTAATGAGATCACAGTAAGGGCATCTTCTGATGGACGTGAGGTATGTTGTAGGATACTTGAGCCTAAGCACATATTTGCGTTAATCTTTAGCAACCTGTCTTGGCTTAATGAAGACGACATGAATCTAGGCTGAGTCCCTGGCTAAGAAATATGAAGAGAAATACAAACCAGCTGGAGATGTAGCTTCAAAGTTGACTATTGAAGAAGCCACATTTCGTGATTTACAGGTACCTTCCACCAAATATAAATTGTGGACAATTAGTGGCCCCATGTTGTATGTTTGCTTTTGCTCATTCGAAGATCAAAGTGACAACTGCTTGCTGTTCGTTTTGTTAGTTCTGAGTCATAATTGCCTGTACATGTGAGATGCCATGCTTTTATTTTTATGCGATAAGTGCCAATCAAAATTCAAAATCAGTTGAGTGGCCATACCCATAGTAGTGGTGTATTCCTTTTATTATCACCGGACTGATTATCTTATGTGATTTATATGCAACAGAAGAAAATGGAGCTATACAGGGCAATTGTCAAGATGGAGCAAGAAGGTGATGCTGACGGCACCCTTCAGGTACCTTTGCATAACCATGCTGTTTAAGAAATACCTTTGCTCAACTTGTGTAAGATAATCCCAACTGAAATTTTCAGGATCCTGTTGATCGCATCCATTTGGATCTTGATGGCTTGTGAAAACTCTCAATGAGCGCTGCAAGAAGGATGGATTACGCAGAAAGCCTATGACATTAGCTGAGCTACATTGCATTTTATTTGAATTCTATGTAGCGTTTCTTGAGTGCATCATTTTATTTTTTTTTTGTTATTGTTCACTGCTGTGGTATTTGTGCTACATTGCATTTTATTCGAATTCTACGTAGCGTTCCTTGAGTGCGTCATTTTTTTCGTTATGGATCACTGCTGTGGTATTTGTGCTACGTTGCATTTTGTAATCTGAAATTTTATTTTGTTTTTATAGAGGCTGGCAACCTGGCATCCAAGAAGGAGCTGCTGAGTGGGATGTGGATTGGGATAAGTTTGAAGACAAAGGTATGCCAAAAATGAGTTTTTATAGATCCAGTATTGTCTCTGAGATAATAAATTTCTGGTAGCACTTAAATTCTTTTTTCATTCTCACCTTGAGGTAAATGGAGCATATTGCCTGCTGCTTATAGTTTCTTTGTCGTCTGGTGGTGGTTTCCCACTCTGTTCAGGAGTTTTAACTATTCGATGTGACTGATTCAGAAGTTTACTTTTCAGGATTCGCTTTTGGCAAGGAGCTCACTTTTGATGTGTCAAATGTCTTGGCGCCTCCAAAACAGAAATCATCATCAGTTCATAAAGAAAAGCTCCCCCAGTTGAGAGTCCAGCTGCTTCTTCTCCTAAAGTTGATGTTAAGTCAGAAAAGCCTCAGTGTGGATGACAAGGTTGTTGAAAATGGAGCAGCATAAGATAAAAATGAAGAGGAGTGAGCAAAAAGTGCTCCGAACAGTCCATTTCCCAGCACTACTGTTGGAAGCCCATCTAGAGAATTTTCAGATTCTTACTATGGAAGGACAGCAGGCACAGATGCCTAGCCCCGTGATATCAAATCTCAAAGGTATAGTTTAGATCTGCAGTTTTCTACATATTTAAGATCACCCTGATACCTGCAAAAATTGTTGAAATTATAAACTTTCATGTGCAGTGATGATAACGGGTGTGCTGGGTCTGTGTTGTCTGGTGACATGGGTTTTGATGAACCAACATTGGGGATTTGACACTACTGATGACGTTGACTTGGTGCGGGGTTTCAATGCAGTTAATACCACCAAGGTAAGCCGATATTGTACATTCGGTATTCTTTATTATTTTATGGAACTCAATTCTTTGGCCTTGTGTTTATGCTAACCGGATCTTGCTCCATGATTGCTGTTAATACCACCAAGTTGTTTGTGGTGGTGATCATGTATCCTTTGTTTCAAGAGTAGCCTCAAGTGTCCTAATGTTTGCTGCGTTTAGTTATTAAAGAAAGGCCTGAGAATTTTAACAATAATAGCTTTTATCTTCACAAAGTTTCCAGTTCTGATGGTTTCATCATGTAAATCAGTTAGTAGTACGGGTCTTTTGACCAAATATGACGAAACCGAACTTCCTGATTTCAGTTTTGGTTCACTGTGGATATAAAAAGAAGGGGATGTGGAATTGTTCTTGGTGCAATTAATTTCATATTGAAAGGGACTCTGGTTTTGGCGTTATGCCTTGGTTAATCAAGACCATTTTTATTTTTACATTGACAACAGAGGGTGCTGTATTGCACATGGAACATTTTGTAGATGATGGAAAGTTTCCATTATCTTGCACCTTTTAAGTAGGCATGGATTCTAGGTTCCAGTGAATCCACTTCCTTTTCTAACAGCTTGGTTGCGTAGCACTTTCAAGCTTTCTGTTTTTGCATTTTTATATTTGTTATTACTGGCATGCTGGACTGTGCGGTAACTGCTCTTAATCATGTGTGATGTAGGATATGATCAGGAAAGTAATAAGGATCACTACTTTTCTGGCCCTGGGGAGTTTGGCCTCAACCCTATCCGGACTGGGCCATCACAAGGAGTTAGCTTTTCCCAGAAGAGCCGCCCTTTTGCTTTCGATGATTCTTTTCCCAGCACACCAATGTCTGCCTTCAATTCAGGATATTCACCACCAAGGTACAAGGATGGTTCAGAACCTTCATTCGACACCTTCTCCAGCTTTGATTCGTTCAGAAGCACCCAAGATACTGGATACTTCCCTCAACCAGAAACGCTTGGAAGATTTGATTCTATGCGCAGCAGTAGAGATTTTGATCAGGGTCATGGATTTCCAACATTTGATGACATCCCAGACCCTTTTGGCTCTTCAGCGCCATTTAGGTCATCACTGGACAGTCAAACTCCAAGAAGAGACTCAAGACCCCTTTGGATCGTCAGGGTCATTTCGGATGTCACTGGACAGTCAAACCCCAAGAAGAGAATCAGATTTTTTCGGGTCTTCAGCAGCTCCACTTAGGACATCATTCGACAGTCAAACTCCAAGAGGAGACCCGGACGCATTTTGGTCTTCTCCATTTAGGATGTCATTCGACAGTCAAACTCTGAGACGAGACTCGGACCCATTTGGGTCAGCCTTTCCGGAGACTCCGAGAAAGGACTCTGATCATTGGAGTGCATTTTAGCCGGTTAGTTGTGCTTCGTTTTGTGTCTGCTATTCAATCGCCATTCAAAGCCTTTCTATCGCGGCGTGGGTGGGACGGGCCTTGTGTTTTATGCTTTGAAATCACTGAGCTTGTAATGTATCTTTTATATTCATTCCCTTTTGTGTATGCATGTTGCCATTTCTTCATTATTTTTTCCTTCAGCTTGTTGCGGACATATATTTCCTCAATTTTGGAATGTTCCTACTCCTATTGAAGCGAAGACCTCCATAGATTTTTCGTTTGTTACAAATTGATGATTGTATTATTAAATTTAAGGACTTAATTTGTTGTAATTTCATTTTTCATCTCAAATAAATTTTGTATTTGGTGATTTTGTTATCCAGTTCAAACGAGAAGACGAGATTAGGCGATTTTAGTCCAAATTCAATTTGATGCTCCATTCAGGTATAAACCTCTATCGCTAGACTTACATCTCCCAAAGGTATATACAAGTTCAATTTGATGCTCTGTTCGGGCAAAAAACCCCTCAAAAAGACTAGGGCTTCTGGCCATTATCACTTTCATTTGTTTCGAACTCATCACCACTTTCATTTACTTCGACCTGATCATAACTTGATTCACTGGCTTCTGACTCATCATCACCTTCATTTGCTTTGTTCTGATAACTTGATCAACTGGCTTCAGATTCATCATCTTGTCTTGTTTCTTGTATTTATGGTTCCCCTGGCACCAAGACATGATCAAATTTGAATTTCTTAGCATCTTCCGCATACAAAGGGCATATACCACACTTCAACACCTTCGCACCAGAAATGGGGTTTTCGGAAAAGTCCACGCTCAACAGAGGCCGCATAAGCAAGTTTGTACACGTCAGGGGAACATTTTTTTTGCTATCTCTTCACATATAAAGGCCTTACTCCACACATACATGTGATGTCGGTCGTAACAGTAGTCATCCAATATCCGAATTGGGATATAGAATAGAGAAGTGAACAGTTCATGGCTTTCACCGAGGAATTTAACATTGAAACTAGCTCTTACCCTTAAGTCTCCCTGGCAGTTGAAACACAAGAAATGACAGAGAGAGCAAAACCTGATAAACCTGCTCGAAACCAATCTGGAGGAAGCTTGATATGAACTGAAGGTCCCTCACTTTGATAGCTGAAGTTGAACCAATTTGGAATTTCTTTTCCCAGACATACAGTGCTAACACAAGGCACAGTTGCCACTCGCATAATTCTAAGTTGTGCTTCATCCTTTATGTTGCTCCTTGCATTATGATCCAATTTTCGGCAATCAGAAGAATCCCAAAAGAGTCGTGTTTATCCCCACCTTGTGTGAGTGCTGTCCTTGAACTTGACACTGTCTTCAGCAACGTGCAGCCTTGAGCTTCAAGATCATATAGCACTGGGAGCTCCGGTAATGATTGAAGCCTCTTGCACCCGGTTAAGCTTAGGCTATGCAACCAAGAAGCTTGTTTGATGCTTGCAGGTATGCTCCTAATCCTGGTTTCACTCAGAATTAAATCTCGCAATGAGATTGAGCCAACGTGACCATCAGGGATTTCTGATATGCGAGTGCAACAGATGTCTAGAACTTCCAAAAGACAAGGGAAGCATTTCAACCACTGACCCTTGGAAACTAACAAAGTTCAGATGTTGCGTTGGCTCCAGGATTTGAGGGAATTCATAAAAAGCAGAGCAACGTGTGAGATCATGTCTCTCAAAAGACTTCACCTTAGAAATGATCTTTGGACACTTGAAAGCCTTCTGCAAGCTTGTAGTTTAATATTTTTGAGAGCAGGGAGAAACTCGATTGATGCGTGTAGCTCTTGAACAGCCGTTCCACTTAAATTTAAGGATTTCAAATGTTCCATTGGCTCCAAGATCTCTGGGAAGTTTTCAAGGTTAGAGCACCAAGAGAGATCAAGTGTCTCAAGAGATTTCAACTTACAAATGCTCCCCGGGATACATGAAAGCCTTTTGCAATCCTCTAGTTCAATTGTTTTGAGCGCAGGGAGAAACTCAATTGATGAGTGTAGCTCTTGAACAGCTGTTCCACTTAAACTAAGATATTCCAAATTTTCCATTGGCTCCAAGATCTCCGGGAAGTTTTCAAGTTTAGAGCACCTAGAGAGATTGAGTTTCTTGAGAAATTTCAACTTACAAATGTTGGTTGGTAGACTCACAAGGCTCTCGCAACCAACCAATGATAACTCACTTATATCCCTGGGAAGCTCAGAAACCTCGCCAAGAGATGTGCAGCCCTGTAGATCAAAACAACCAAAGAATTTCAGCTTACACCTGCTGCTTGGAAGTTTCTTAAGGTCTCTACAATCTCTTACATCCAAGTAAGAAATTTTTTCGTGAGACCAAACTGATCCAGGCAACTCCTGTATACCACTGCCAAATAAATCTAAGAATTCAATATTCTCTGGCATCTCTGGAAGATACTTGAGACTTTTGCACATTGACAGATCAAGATGAGTCAGCTTGTGGAGATGTTGAAAACACCTA
This sequence comes from Pyrus communis, assembly GCF_041283825.1. Taxonomy (NCBI): domain Eukaryota; kingdom Viridiplantae; phylum Streptophyta; class Magnoliopsida; order Rosales; family Rosaceae; genus Pyrus; species Pyrus communis. The sequence continues at coordinate 19,222,280 of NC_142574.1, forward strand.
GGAAGTTCAGCCAAACTTTTGCAGCCACAAAGATTTATCTGCACAATTTCTAGACTCCCAGAGAGATTTGGAACTTCTGTTAGATTTCTAGACCACTCCAGATCGATCACTTTTAAGTTCACAGGTCTCTGTAACAAAAGTAAAGAAAAATACAAAGAATTAATAAGCAAGACTTTCTACACTGCATTTTATACAAGAACTTAAATAAGCATATATACCTGCTCTTCATTCCACAGCTTATTCACTTGGCTTTTGCGCATATGAAGCTCAACTAGATCTTCAGGAGAAAAATTTGACGGCAAAGATTTCAAAGGATATCCAAGCCAGTAAAGATAACTCAGAGAATCAGGAAGATCTAGAGAAGCGGTTAATTTGCAGTAAGTGCCACACTCTTCAGAGTTAAATACAATTAGCATCTTTAGGTTAGACATCTTTCTGAAGTCTGCACATTTCAACTGCAGATTTTCCATCTCAAACCAGTTAACCAATATGGCTTGAACAATTGGAGTCCCCTGACAATAAGAACAAATTCTAAATGTGATTATATATACAACAAAATTCAATCAATAGTTTATTTTTTAGTAATCAAACTTCTTTATTATAATTGAGCTTTTCTTTGGTGTGTTTTCATCTAAAGTTTGCTTTTTGTTTTTTGTAAATAAAAAGAAATAAAGGAAAAGGAAATGGAATTCATTGGGCTCTTACAGTGTTTCTTTTCAGTACATGATAGACATCCTCATCGTTGAACAACCTATTGCGTTCACCGGGATTGTCAATACATTGTTCATGAACTATTTTTCTTCCCATTTCTTGAAGCAAATCGTGCATCTCTATGGCTTTCTTGGTTGAATCAATTGATATGAGAGACATATCAACAAGAATTCTAATTCCGGATGCCGCATTGAATCCCCGAGTAGCTAACATTCGTTTTACGCCATCCACATGGTTCCCCTTAAGATAACATGCTATATCCAAAAATATATCCTTCTCATTTGTGTCTAATCCATCATAACTCAGTCTCAACACTTTATGGATATCTTTACAACAGGGAGATCGTTTCAATTTGTTGAATTCCTCGTCCCAGTGTTCTTTGCTGTTGCAATTGAAGAACAAGGACCCCATAACTACAAGAGCTAAAGGAACGCGACCGGCAGAATCCACAGCCATTTCTGCCAAGTCCATATACTCTGTTCTACGAGTCATGTTATTTTTGAAAGCACGTGAACAGAAGAGTTCAAGAGCATCGTCTGGTTTTAAACCCTCAACCTCGTAGATCTTATCCTCATCAACAGTTTGCCTAAGTGTTCTCCTATCTCTACTTGTGATAATGATTCTACTTCCAGTGCCATACGGAAGACGCTTGCCAGCTAAACGTTCCATTTGCATTGAATCACCCAAATCATCAAAAACAATGAGCACCTTTGTACGACTGAGCCTTTCTCGAACAAATGTTGATCTTATGGATAGACCTTCTTCCCTTAGTATCTCTTGAAGAAATGTTTTTTCCAAGTGATCTGGTCCATTTGTTTGTTCTGAGTTCTCCCTAACATTTCTAAGAAAACAACTGGCTTCGAATTTATAAGAGAGTCTCTGAAAAACAGCTTCGGAAAGGGTGGTCTTGCCAATACCACCCATCCCCCAAATTCCTACAGTGATGCAAGGGTCCTGTGAATGAATGTCTAATAGCGATTCTATTTGCTCGATGCTGCTTTTAATTCCAACCAGGCCCTCCAAAATGCATGATGATTCACAAATCAATTCGGTCCAAATATGATCAACAACTTTCTTAATTAGATCTGCCTCCGTCCTGGCATATATATATGTATGTATGTATGTATGATTAGGTAGAAAAGCAATAGTTAGTCTTACATATGCTTTACCACATCTTAGCACAAATCAAATTCTCAAAGTTTAAAGAAAATTTATAATTTTATACAAGTTTAAGAATGAGTTACTTACCCGGATTTGTCTGAGTAATCAAACCCAGATAGATTGGCCGCAGTCGTCAAATCATTCCTCCACTTGTGCACCTTGTGGATACTGCCCTTGAAACGCTTTTCCAGTCCAGTAAATGCAACCGCATAGCTCCCCTGTTGGTTTCGTACATCCGATGGACTGATATCGTAGAAAACGGGTATAACCATCTGGCCATATCTTTCCTTGCATTCGAGTATTTGCCCAAGTTCATCCAAACACCACGTGGAAGAAGCGTAGTGTTTCGAGAAAATGATCACCGAAAGCTTAGATTTCTCGATTGCTTTTAGAAGGGCAGGTTTGATTTCTTGTCCTCTCTTCAGTCTGTAATCTATGTAGGTTTCAAATTTCTTGTGAAGTAAGGCAGCATGAAGATGGCTGGTAATACCAAGGCGGGTGTCCTCACCTCTAAAACTGATAAAAACATCATACTTGTCCTGATAAGGGCTGACACAAACATTGTCAGCATCACCAGCTGCAGAATCAGAAGAAGAAAATGGTAACGATCTGCAGCACATCTGCAAGAGAGTAATGACGCACTCCATCTGAGTGCTTGGTAATATATCAAAGATCAAGAGAAAGAAGTGAGTGCTTGATAATATACCGAAGAAAGAGAATGGATATATCAGAGATGAATGAGATATATTAAGTTGCAATTGAGAAGAGGATCCAATTAAGCAAATTAAGACAGAGAGAGAGCTTGAAATTGGGAAGCAAGCAAGAAAGCAGAGAGCAATTCCCGCAGAGACTAAATCAGATTTTAGTTCGGTACTAGTTGACTTGACTTGTCCTGATTTGGGGTTGCCATGATTTAAGAAAGAGTAAAGCTAGAGAGTTTTTAACTAAATTTACAAATCTCACCAATAAGTTGATTTTTAATTAGTAGCCTATAATAACTAATAAAAAAAATTTCTATCAAATCTAGAAAGGTAATTCGAAAGAAAAAGTAATTCGATTCCGTGTAACAAGGCCTATTTTAGATTCCATGTAACAAGGCCTATTTTAGATGTATAATTATGGTCCCATGTCATGGTCCCCTAGTTAATGTACTATTTACGAGAGAACCTTCGTGTTTTGAAAAACATGTATCTTTAGTATGGAGGGTTTGACTGTAGAAAGTACACTTCAGATCATCTTTGTTTTCTTGAGTAAAGGGATGAAAATTCGAAGACGGATTTGAAGAGGCATTGGGACGAAAAACTGCATGGCCATCGACAGTGCCTCTCCTTGGATGCTCACGTTACTACCACCCATCATGGTGGTATGGCGTTGTGCTTCACGCCTAACACATATAACACCTCCTCGACATATGGTAAGGGTCAAGCTCACAAAATATCACTACGTACCTTATTAAATATATCATCCAAACCTGCCAGGAAAGCATAAACTCGGTCCAGTTGGACCTCCTCTCGAAGCGTCTTCAAATCAATGGCACATTCCATCTTGATCGATCTTCGTTGATCTAATTCTTGCCACAAGGATTTGAGGTCGGCATAGTATATACCAATAAGATGTGCTTCGTGATGAAGTCACCTTCAATTCATAAATTTGGGAGATGTCAAAACCATCATAATACATTCGAGCAACCTCAATCAACCACTCTTTCACAATTGCATTCTCAGTCTCCCACGTCTCATGTCGGCACTACCTTCACTCGGTTCCTTGATGTTTGTAGTCACAAACCCCTTCTTACCACGTCTTGTGATATGCATCTCCAATACTTTGACCAAAAAGGATAGTTTGATCCATTGAGTTTCACAGCACTCAGCATTGCCGAGGTATCATTCTGAATAACCACCGGGTCCAAGACTGAGTTTTTGGTTGAGCCACGTGCACCACCCTCCAACTTCAGCCTCGAGCTCTCTTCAACATTCACCATCTTGATTCACGGACAACAGAGCAGCAGCACGTCAACTCAACACGACAATGTCGATTTTTCAGCAAAAATGCAGCAAAAAGAAACACTGCAGGATCCCAACAATACTCACGGCAAGGGCAGCAAGCACATCCCTTGCAGTTTCACGGTAGCAACGGCATGGTATAAATATTTTTTTGGGTAAAGTACCAAAAACTACCTCAACTATTGGTGTCATGACACTTTCATACCTTATCTTTTAAAATTGACAATGTCATACTTCATCTTTAGAATTTGTGTCAATGTTATACCTTCTGTTAACTTGGCCATTTATTTCTCAGTTAAATGCTAAGAAATAAGAAGAGGAAGAAGAAGAAGATGAAGAAGAAGAAGAACCCAAACCAAACCCAGTTCGTCCCCCCTACCCCCACCACAAACCCAACCCCCTGCAACCCATAAAGAAGAAGGAGGAAGAAGAAGAAGAAAAAAAAAATAGAAAGAAAAAAGGGAAACCCAGTTCGTACGTTCCCCCCTCCCAAAACCCAACTTGCAGAAGAAGAAGAAGAAGAAGAGAGAGAAGGAAACAAAAAAAAAAAAAAAACCCAATTCGTTCGTCCCCCCCTCGCACCACCCTCTTCCCTCCGCACCCATTCCCCCCATTTTCTCCGTGCCCAGGTTCTCAACCTTCAGAATTGCCCTGGCAAAGGTTTCCTGATTCCACCTCAACGGGATCTGGGTATTTTTTGGGTTGCAGGAAGTGGGTGCGAGGTTGGGTGCAGAGGGCAGGTGCGAAAGTGGGGAGGTTGGGTGCGGAGAGTAGGTGCGGGGAGAAGAGGGGGTTGGGGAGCGGGGAAGACAAATTGATTTTTTTTTCTCTTCTTTTTTCTGGGTTGCAGTTGCAGGAAGGGGGAAGAAGATGAAGATGGGGAAAAGATAGAGAATGGGGGGAAGGGGACAAACTGAGTGTTGGTTTTTTATTTATTTTATTTTATTTTATTTTAACTTTTCTTTATTATTTTAATATTTAAAAAATATTAAATGATTTTTTTAGTTTTTAAGCACTGAATCAAGCCACATCAGCATTTAATTAAGAAATTCATGCCAAGCTAACGGAAGATGTAACATTAACACAAATTCTTAAGATGAGGTATGACATTGTCAATTTAAAAAAATAAGGTATGAAAGTGTCATGACACCAATAGTTCAGGTAATTTTTTGTAATTTACCCCTTTTTTATTTATTTATTTTTTTTTTTTTTCTGGTTTAAGGTTACGGCAACTAAGGCTCAGATGCCTAATAGAAAAATAAGGCTGGAATTCTTGTTATGTTATTACCCACAAAATCAAAGATATATACATAGTAACACATACAATTCTTGTTCCACAAGGAAACATTAATGGACACAAAATATATCCTTCCTAATAAAGGACTCCGAATATTTTTCGACAAATAAAAAAAAGACTCCTAATATTTACATAATCTTTGCATACCCTTCTACTTTAGACCCACGTTAACAGGAAGCATTTCGACCACTGACCCTTCGAAACCAAAAAAGTTCAGATGTTGCATTGGTTCCAAGATTTGAGATAATTCGTAAAAAGCAGAGCAACGTGTGAGATCAAATCTCTCAAGAGACTTCAACTTACAAATGATCCTTGGATACTTGAAAGCCTTCTGCAAGCTTGTAGTTTAATATTTTTGAGAGCAGGAAGAAACTCGATTGATGCGTGTAGCTCTTGAACAGCTGTTCCACTGAAATTTAAGGATTTCAAATGTTCCATTGGCTCCAAGATCTCTGGGAAGTTTTCAAGGTTAGAGCACCAAGAGAGATCAAGTGTCTCAAGAGATTTCAACTTACAAATGCTCCTCGGGATACATGAAAGCCTTTTGCAATCCTTGAGTTCAATTGTTTTGAGTGCAGGGAGAAACTCGATTGATGAATGTAGTTCTTGAACAGCTGTTCCACTTAAACTAAGATATTCCAAATCTTCCATTGGCTCCAAGATCTCTGGGAAGTTTTCAAGTTTGGAGCACCTAGAGAGATTGAGTTTCTTGAGAGATTTCAACTTACAAATGTTGGTTGGTAGACTCACAAGGCTCTCACAACCAACCAATGATAACTCACTTATATCCCTGGGAAGCTCAGACACCTCGCCAAGAGATGTGCAACCCTGTAGATCAAAACAACCAGAGGATTTCAGCTTACACCTGTTGCTTGGAAGTTTCTTAAGGTCTCTACAATCTCTTATATCCAAGTAAGAAATATTTTCGTGAGACCAAACTGATTCAGGCAACTCCTGTATACCACTGCCAAATAAATCTAAGCATTCAATATTCTCTGGCATCTCTGGAAGATACTTGAGACTTTTGCACATTGACAGATCAAGATGAGTCAGCTGTTGGAGATGTTGAAAACACCTAGGAAGTTCAGCCAAACTTTTGCAGCCACAAAGATTTATCCGCTCAATTTTTAGACTCCCAGAGAGATTTGGAACTTCTGTTAGATTTCTAGACCACTCCAGATCGATCACTCTTAAGTTCACAGGTCTCTGTAACAAAAGTAAAGAAAAATACAAAGAATTAATAAGCAAGACTTTCTACACTTTATTTTATACAAGAACTTAAATAGGCATATATACCTGCTCTTCATTCCACAACTTATTCACTTGGCTTTTGCGCATATGAAGCTCAACTAGATGTTCAGGAGAAAATTTCGACGGCAAAGATTTCAAAGGATATCCAAGCCAGTAAAGATAACGCAGAGAATCAGGAAGATCTAGAGAAGCGGTTAATTTGCAGTAAGTGCCACACTCTTCAGAGTTAAATACAATTAGCATCTCTAGGTTAGCCATCTTTCTGAAGTCTGCACATTTCAACTGCAGATTTTCCATCTTAAACCAGTTAACCAATATGGCTTCAACAATTGGAGTCCCCTGACAACAAGAACAAATGCTAATGTGATTATATATACAACAAAATTCAATCAATAGTATATTCTTTAGTAATCAAACTTCTTTATTATAACTAAGCTTTTCTTTGGTGTGTTTTCATCCAAAGTTCGCCTTTTGTTTTTTGTAAAAAAAAAAAATAAATAAAGGAAAAGGAAATGGAATTCATTTGGTCTTACTGTGTTTCTTTTCAGTACATGATAGACATCCTCATCGTTGAACAACCTATTGCATTTACCAGGATTGTCAATACATTGTTCATGAACAATTGTTCTTCCCATTTCTTGAAGCAAATTGTTCATCTCTATGGTTTCCTCGGTTAAATCAATTGATATGAGAGACATATCAATAAGAATTCTAATTCCGCTTACTGCAAAGAATCCCCGAGTATATAATATTCGTTGTACATCAACCACATGGTTCCCTTTAAAATAACATGCTATATCCAAAAATATCTCTTTCTCATTTATTGCCAATCCATCATAACTTAGTCTCAACACTCTCTGGATATTTTCATTGGGAAATTGTTTCAATTTGTTCAATTCATCTTCCCATTCTTCTTTGCTCTTGCAATTTAGGAATGTGGACCCCAGAAGTACAAGGGCTAAAGGAATGCCTCCAGCATAATCCACCGCCTTTTCTGCCAACTCCATATAATCTGTTCTACGAGTATTGTTATTCTTGAAAGCACGGGAACAGAAGAGTTGAAGAGCGTCATCTGGTTTTAATCCCTCAACCTCGTATATCTTATCCTCTTCAACAGTTTCCCAAAACACGCTCCTATCTCTACTTGTGATAATGATTCTACTTCCAGTGCCATACCGAAGACGCATGCCAGCTAAATGTTCGATTTGCATTGAATTACTCACATCATCAAGAACAATGAGCACCTTCGTACGACTGAGCCTTTCTCGAATCAAAGTTGATCCTAGGGATAGACCTTCTTCCTTTAATATCTCTCTAAGAAGTGCTTTTTCCAAGTGATCTAGTCCACTCATTTGTTCTGAGTTCTCCCTAACATTTCTAAGAAAACAACTGGCTTCGAATTTATAAGAGAGTCTGTGAAAAACAGCTTCGGAAAGGGTGGTCTTGCCAATACCACCCATCCCCCAAATTCCTACAGTGATGCAAGTGTACTGTGAATGAATGTCTAATAGCGATTCTATTTGCTCGATGCTGCTTTTAATTCCAACCAGGCCCTCCAAAATGCTTGATGATTCACCAATCAATTCGGTCCAAATATGATCAACAACTTTCATAATTAGATCTGCCTCCGTCCTGGCATATATATGTACATGATTAGGTAGAAAAGCAATAGTTAAGTCTTAAATATGCTTTACCAAATCTTAGCGCAAATCAAATTGTCACAAATTTAAAGATATTTTATACTAGTTCAAGAATGAGTTATTTACCCGGAATTGCTTGAGTAATCAAACCCAGATAGATTGGTTGCAGTCGTCAAAGCATCCCTCCACTTGTGCACCTTGTCGATACTGTCCTTGAAACGTTTGTCAAGTGCAGCAAATGCATCCGCATAACTCCCGCGTTGTTTTCGTACATCCGATGGATTGATGTCGTAGAACACAGGTACAACCATCTGGCCATATCTTCGCTTGCATTTGAGTATATGCACAAGTTCTTCCAAACACCTTGTGGAAGAAGCGTAGTTTTTCGAGAAAATGATCACCGAAAGCATAGATTTCTCGATTGCTTCTAGATGGGCACGTCCGATTTCTTCTCCTGTCTGAAGTCCGTAATCTACGTAGGTTTCAATTTTCCTCTGAAGTAAGGCAGCATGAAGATGGCTGGTAATACCAAGGCGGGTGTCCTCACCTCTGAAACTGATGAACACATCATACTTTTCCTGATGAGGGGGGATATCAACATCTTCAGCGGCCCCAGCTGCAGGATCAACAGCAATAGACGACGGCGAAGAAGAAAATGTTAACGATCTGCAGCAGATCTGCCAGAGAGTAATGATGCACTCCATCTGAGTGCGAGACAATAATATATCAAAGAAAGAGAATGAAGCGAGTGCTTGATAATATATCGAAAATATATCGAAGAAAGAGAACGGATATATCAGAGATGAATGAGAGTTGTTAAGTTGCAATTGAGAAGAGAATCCAATTAAGCAAATCAAGACAGAGAGAGCTTGAGAGTGGGAAACAAGCAAGAGAAAAGACAGCAGTTGCCCGCAGAGACTAAATCAGATTTTAGTTCAGTACAGTGGCGGTTCAAAGAAATTATTTGAAATTTAAAATTTAAAATTAAATATAAATAGTATTTAATAAAAACTGATTATACGATATACGATGAACAATTATGATTTTAAAATTTTCGAAACCTTCGAAAAAAAATCTGACGAGAATCTTTTTCCCAACAATTGTACTAGTTGACTTGACTTACTTAACTACTTACCCAACTCATTCACCTGACCCTCCGCGAACAAAAATTCAAGGCGTTCAGACACATGGAAAAAGACAGATGAATGGCACATCACCACATGGCAATGGCATCATCAGTTCACACCTTTTATTAAAGATAGCTGACTACTCACAAGAGTCACTACTCACAAGTCACAAGTGCATGGCAATGGCAAACACACAGTAGCCAATAGGCCCCCTTCAAGACAGAGAGAGCTTGAAAGTGGGAAGCAAGCAAGAGAAGAGAGAGCAGTTGCCCGCAGAGACTAAATCAGATTTTAGTTCAGCATCGTGACCGTTCATCTTACATTTTACGATTAAAAATCATTTGAAATTTAAAATTAAATATAAATAGTATCTAAGAAAAATTAACCACACGATGTATAATAAACGATTATAATCACGAAATCTTCAAAATTCCCAAAAAAATAAATCCAACAAGAATCCTCTTTCCAGCAATTATACTAATTGACTTGAGTTACTTTACCCAACTCGTTCACCTTGCCCTCCGCGAACAAAAATTCTAAGGCGTTCAGACACATGGAAAAAGACAGATGAAGGGCACATCATCACATGGCCATGGCATCATCAGTTCACACCTTTTATTAAAGATAGCTGACTACTCACAAGAGTCCGCAACTCACAAGTCACATGGAACAAGGATTCTCGTAGGATTTTTTTTTTTAGGGATTTCGAAAATTTTGTGATCGTGATCGTTCATTATACATCGTACAATTAGTTTTTATTACGTGCTATTTATATTTAATTTTAAATTTTAAATAATTTCTAACCTGACGATATACGATAAACTACCATAATCACAAGATTTCCAGAAAAAGGATCCCGCGATGATCCTTTTTCAGTCACAAATGCATGGTAGCGGCAAACACACAGTTTCCAATAGGCCCCTTCCTGGCCTTACGCGCTTTCTGTACAAATTTAACTTTGATGCTGCATCCACTGATTTCATCTTGATCAGCAAAGCATCCAGTGCAATTTAATTTCTACTAAGGACTAATCTAAGTTGAAAATTAGAGTACGCAATGAATAATTGAAATATAAAACTTTATTAATCGAAAACACAGAACTGCCAAGAAGGCTAAATATACTAAAGAGACTACATTTTGACTGACTTGTTATTCAACGAGTTACAAAACAACCTATTTACAGAGAAAACTAAATCAAACCCTAATCTCTAACAGACACGTAATCATAAACTTAACCGCCAATAAAACCTAATCCTTGGCCCACAAGATAACCTATTAAAATAACAATAATACTAAAAGCAATTTTCCAACAACCTACACCGGCATGTCACGTCGTGAGCGTAACATCTAAGTGACGTACTTGTTGGTGCATTATTAGTCTAAGATTTCACGGTGACAATTCTGGATGTAAGTAAGTCTTCAATTGAAGATAAAACCAATCTAATGCATTTGAATTTTTAAATCAACAAGCGCAATACCTTGAAATAGAGAACGCCCACCTCCAAATCGGTTTTGGTCGAGTCTGATTTTCCTCCCCATTCAATAGACATGTTCTCAGGAGTCATCGACCCAACAAAGGAAGAGTAAAGTGAAGAAAGATAGAGATCAGGGGGAGGCTGTCAGTTTGAGGAGATGTGTCGGCTGGGTCATGGCTGGAGGAGATGAGTTGGCTGGGTCATGGCTGCTGGTTCCAAGTTGGGTCGAAATGACTTTTGCTTTTTGATATAAGCAATATTGGAGGAGAAGGAAATTAGACATGTCCATAGATAAAATTCATGTTAGTGACTATACAAGCAATATTTGAGTATAATAATTGTATTTGGTTTTCACAGTTTTAGTTATGTTACCAAATACATGTACTATAACAACATGTCCGTTAAGATCCCTAGAGTGATCGTCACTGTGATTACAGCTTGTTCAAAAAAACAAAGTTTATGGAAGAAACATCATCACAAATACAATTGTCCACAACCAATATCATCTAAGTCAAGTTTGGACACCTTACTTGAATGATTTTTCAAGCTCAAATCAGCTCTACTCGGCTTGTTTGTAAATCAAAATCTAGATTTTGGTAGGTTAGTTCAGCTCAATTTTTGGATGAGCTCGGAGTTATGTTTTACTCGACTTAATGCTAAATTATCCCCCAAATTTCCCCCCCAAACAATCTTCAACCCATGTTAAAACATTGGGCTAAATGCCAAATGTTAAAGTTGGGCCAAATACCCCCAAAATTCCACACACCCCCCCCCCCCCGGTGCGACTGGACTCACTGGCAATTGGGCCAGTCTCGGCCCGGTCACACTCCAACGCGCCCCACGCGGTGTGCTTGCAAACCTTTCCCGACAAGCGTGGGCCCTGCTGTCAGCCGCTTGTCGGCCACCCAAAAATCCCAACGGCTATAATTTGAATTCAAAGGCTTGGTTTAACGGACCGTTGGTTGATCCAACAGTCCAAATTCAAATTTAATTTTTTTTTAAATATGTTATTTTAAAATACATTGAATCCAATGGCTGACATCGAATATAATCAAATCTAACGGTAAAAAAAAGATCTAATGGCCCAAATTTAAATCCAACAGCTAAAATAATTTTAAAAAATTATTTAACTCAAAATTCACCCAAAAACTCGATAAATACCTATGTATTTGTTCAAACATCCACACAAAACTCAATTTTCTCCTACAATTCTTCCAATTTATCTTTCTACCATTTCTTTCCATTTCCAAATTGTTCAACATGGCAAGAGAGCATATTAGATGTCGTAATTGGACCTGTGAGGAAGATGTTGCTTTATGCTTGGCATGGGTTTCTGTTAGCGAAGATAGTGCAGTTGGCACAAATCAAAATAAAAAAGTTTTGTGGGATAAAATCATTGCAAAGTTTCAAGAAAACTGCAACGGCGGCGGGCGGGACAGTGGTGGTGTTTATGATCGGTGGAAGACTATCAACAAAGCATGCACTTTATGGAAGGGAAGCTTCGAAAGGGCCATGGTTGGCATGCCTAGTGGAAGGAGCGCCATAGAAATTGAGTTTTGTTCTTGATATTTTATTTGTCATGTACATAATATTAGTTTGCAACTAATTATTTTTATGTATTTTTTGCATAGGGTGACAAAGCAATGGAAATTTATAAGACAAGAGTAACACCAAAAAAATCAAGTTTTTAAGTTGCAACATGCTTGGGACATCCTCAAGGATTGTCCGAGGTGGGGAACTGATGTGGACCAACAATGGGGAAGATTATTTCAACGTGAAGCCGCACACACAAATGCCGGAGATGAAGGTGTCGATGAAATGACCCCATCTCGTTCTTTTGCAAGGCCCCCGGGAAGAGATAAGCAAAAGGAAGCAAAGATAAAAGGGAAGTCCCAAGATCCGATGAGTGGACACTTTGCTACCGGAATTACAAAATTGAACGAAACCCATACCGCTCGCCAAGAAGAAACAACCCGAATGCGTTTGCAAATGAAGGAAATCTCAGATAGGGAGGAAGAGAGGTTTGAAGTTAATTTGACGATGGAGGACCTCAGCAAATACACTCCAGAGAGGAAGAAGTTCTTACGTGGTAAGCAAAAGGAAATTTTGCGAAAGTCTGCTTCAAGGAGTATATTTCAAGATGATGAATCCTCTGAACCCTATATCCTAATTCAATCACGAAGTCCATCACCAAGTGAAGATGGTGGATATGATTATTAAGTTTATGTAGTGTATGAATTATTTTCTTTATTAATTAAGTTTATTAATTGTCGTTTGTATTAAGTTTATGTAGTTTATTAATTATGTGGTTTATGAATTATCGGTTGTATTAAGTTGAAGGCTTGCTTTGTGGAAAATTTAGTGATTTTTCAATATTTATCGGAATTTAAATATTTTTAGATAAAATGTTCATAAAATTAATTTACGATAGTCTACATATTTATTTTTTAAAAATTAATTTAAGAAAAAAAATAGCCTAAGTTCATTCTTTAATAATCTTCGGCTAAAATTTTAGGCCAGAAAGGTTGGTGCAGAAAAGCTGTTTTTGGGCTAAAAGCTAAATTTTTCTGGCTAAAAGTTAAAATTTTCAGGCTAAAAAATTTGGCTTTAAGCCCAACCATTGGAGTTGGTCTTAGGGGGATGATATTATTTCCCACTTATAAACAACATATCTTCACCGTAAAAACTTCAAAATAAAAAATGTTCACTCTTTTAATCTTCTTTTGAAAATCATCCCTACAAGAAATTATTCAAAACATCATTTAGTCATCCAAATGTTTCAAATAGGTCAACGATGACTAAATACTTGTATTCCTCTCTTAGGGGGATGATATCATTTCCCCGCTTATAAATAACGTATCTTCTTTGTAAAAACTTCATAATCAAACTTGTTCAATCTTTTAATTTTCATTTGAAGATCATCCTTACAAGAAATTATTCGAAACATCATGTAGTCATCCAAATATTTCAAATAAATCAACGGCATACATACCAAATAACATATTTATATAAACAGTTATTTATAAGTGAGGGAATAAGCGCATCTTCCAAGTGGGAAATGCAAGCATTATTTTTGTGTGTTTACATTGACAATAGAGGGTGCTGTATTGCGAACATGTTTCGATTATCGACGGATTCTTGAAAACATAGTTAAATAGTCTAACATAATATTTTAATCATTGTTAAGAAGAGTAACGGAAAAAGCAGGTTAAATTTCAAGTAGAAACATTTTGTAGCCGATGGAAAGTTTCCATTATTTTGCACCTTCCAGTGTTGAGTATAAATGAAGTTGTTGATTTCTTGGTGTTTAAAAAAAGTTATATTACTAATTATTTGGGTTGTTGTTGGTATTTATCAGTCTTATAGTACATGTTGATATATTCGGGTCACATTTTGTATTTGTGGTTCATGAATTGTAATTGTGCCACTTGATTTAGTCTTATAAGATGATGAAATGTAAGGCTGAGATTCACAACAGGTTTGTGCTGACCAATTTTTTAGGACCATATGAAAAAATGTCACTAATAGTATGAATCAAGTGACCATTTTGCTAACAGGTCACCAAGCTCAGTTTTGAACATTTAATGACCTAATTTTAGTGACCTAATTAAAATTAGATCACTATAAGTAAGTTGATTTATAATTAGTGGCCAATAATAAAAAATGAGAATGAATCTTTTTATCAAGTCTGAAAAGATCATTAGATTCCCTGTAACAAGGTCCATTTAAACATATAACCATCATAATAATTAATTAAACAATTTAATTAATTATTCTTCAAACTAATTAATCAAATTAATTATTTTCATTACCTTAATCTTAGAATAGGGTTTGCGATCCTTTAGGTTTTCATTGACGAGGTTGTGAGATGAATTAGACTCTAATTCTTTTGCTAGGTTTAAAACACATCTTTTAATCAACTCTTTGTGAAGACAACAATGATCGCCTTCGAGAATCTCATAGATCATGAGAGACACCTAGTCGCATGTCATGGTCCCCTAGTCAATTTACTATTTACGAGAGAATCTATTCCGTTGCAATTACAATGCAATATGGTTATTCTCTAATAGAATGCTTTCAATCACATTGGTTAGGCTATTTCATGTCAAGTCCCTAAGTGATAAATTCATGATTCAACTCAATAGATTTAGAACTTCATTCCAAATCACAATGCTTTGACCAAAAATTAAATTTTTGAATCATGTCTATGAGCATTCTCCTTTAGTTGTGAAGGTTAGAGATTTCTTGTTGTACATTCACTTGCCTTTATGATTAGGTAGCTTAACCACAATGATGTCATGCACACCCTTGTTAAAGGTCAACTCCAGCCCATTAAAGCCTAACCCATGGTGTTCTCTAGATTAATGCTAGAAGATTCTATCATATGCATGAAATTCATATTAAATACGGAAAATTTCTAGACATTTCTAGCAAAGGAAGTTAGTGGAATTAGCTATATATTTCTAGCATGGTGTTTTCATGCCTCTCCAAGGTTCCATCCATGCCTATGAAATAAGAAAGCATCCACCCCATTTGAATCAACCAAGAAGTGAGAAGTAAGAGTGGTCTTGTAAGAGTAATCTTTGCATGGAGTGTGAGTGTTCTTGTGTTTGTCCCTGGAGAGTGAGAGAGTGTCATAACTTCTAATTGTGCGTCACCTTTCTTTGAGAGTTTGTGTGTTATAGTATTTTTAAGTGTGTTTGGACCCAAAATAACAGTTTTGGGCCCAGAGTAATTATGGACTTAGTCTAGAAGGTAGGTTAAGGGTATTTTAAGATATACCCAATGAAAGCCCAGCCCAAGAAGACTTGGTCGAGTCCTACAAGAAGTCGGTCACATCATAGACCTAGATAGGATTAATGGCCGAGTCTTAATACAATAAGGAACCCTTAGATATCGATGATGCCTCGAATCAAAGAAGATACACTGAGGACTAAGGATTAAATTTGGAGGAAAATAGGGCTGGATTCAGAGTTCTACATGTGCTAGGATTGGCCGAATCCCATTTGAATAGATTGAGGAAACATAATCCAAGTGGGACTCTACTTCGGCCATGTGGGAATTATTGCTATAAATAGATAGGGGAATGCGTCATTCAAAGTTCTCTACCAATCAACACACAAATCTGCCGCAAACTCTCGCTCCATACGAAACCTTTCAAAATCTTGAGATATTTTTATTTTACCTTTTTTTTTCGCCAACACACCTTCAATTTGGATAAACATCACTGTAAAGGAAACCAGCAACATCTTTAGTTTGGATAGACAACACTAGAGCTGTAGAATCAACCGACCGATGAGCAACTTCAGTTTAGATAAACATCACTGCTTGGAGACTGACTGGTTACTACATTCTTGTTGGAATCTTTATCCAAGTCTCGATCAGCAAGGAATCTTTGAATCCTTGTTGGAAAAGGTCATCTCATTGGCCTTCTCAACAAGTTGGGGTGTTGCGAAGTTCCAGTGCCGGATTTTACGGAACGTCAAGGGCAATTTTGTAACTTCCCCTTGTTTGGGGTATGTATTTTAAATGTTTGCATTTTGGGTCTTGTTTGGTGTGCCATGTGGGGCCCACTTTCCTTTTTGGTCCCCCGGCCCACTCTCTCTTCTTCTCTCCCTTCTCCTTCCCATGTATAACTCTCAGACCTCTCTCTTCTTTCTTCACTCTCTCTCTCTCCCTCGCTGCACCCTCTTCCTCCAAGCTTGACTCGACCACACACGACCATATCAACGAAACTCCCCACTTGACCACCATCACTATCTGAATATCATGACCTCGATACCCCAGGCTAGAAGCCATGTACCCCAACAGTGACTGAGGCACTGTTCACCGTCTCCCCCGACCAGTCACGACGGAGGGTAAGGTTCTAAACCTTTTTTCATCGTCCTTCCCTCATCTTAGGTTGAAGATTAACTCCCTTGTACATGTTTTGGACGTTGAAACTACGAAGGAACTACTCGGGGGAACTTCCTCAGTTTGCCGGCAAGGAACCAGGCGTTTTCTGGCCAACTCTGGCCATCCCTTGACCTCTTCTTGGTACAAATCTCTTCCTCTCACCCTAAGCTGCTTTTTGGCTTTTGAATCATTACAAATAGTGAAGAAATGAGCTCAAACGAAGCTCAGAAAATCTTGCCCAGATTTCGGCCGAACCCACGGCCACTCGACTCGCAAAACCCAAAACCCGATCCGTACCCAACCCAGACATTTGGGCCATGCTACCTGGCCCAACCCAAAAGCCTTGGCCCACTAAACCAAGTCTAGAACCCAACTACTATGCTCCGCCGCCGTGCTGACAACTTTTATGGCCAACTTTCCGACGACCCAAATCGGCGCGTGGCCTTTCGAGCCGCCTCCCCGTGGCGGCGCGTAGGGGTACCCGAGGTCCCTCTTTGGGTTTTTCGACGTCTTGAATCCGTTTATGACATATGTTTTATGAAATTCAATCGTTTTAGTATAGTTTTGTTAATTGGTCCCTTTATGTGCTTAGGTGTGTTTGTTAGTGGCATTTCCATCTTCTCCAGTTTGCACGGCTACTCGACGACAGAGTAAGGTGAGTGGACCCTTTCCAAAATGCATTATTTTACTACCAGAAATGCATACATGAAAAGCATGATTTTATGACTATGTTTTATGAAATATTTATGAGTAAATTGGATTTACGCTTTATGAATTATCATGCTTTATTGGATTTACGTTCTTTGAAAGATTTATGATGATATATTATGAACATAGATTTATGATATGATATTTAAGCTATTGAGCTCCAATGAGATATATTTTGGAAAGATTATGTTCATGATTTTATGTGCTCACTTAGTAGTTATTCATACTATGTGCCTACAGACGAATGATACTTATATATGTCTTCGGTCGGGTGATGTAGTGGCTTCGGTTGGAAGATATTTATATATTTAGCTTCAACCGGGCGTTTGTAGATGGGTTCGGCCGGAAGAGACTTATATATGGCTTCGGCCGGGCGATGTAGGGCCTTTGGGCGATTTTGATACCACTATTAAGCACACCATAAATGATATATGTTTTATGAAAGGTTTTATGGCATCCTAGGGTTTTTGGAAAACCTATTACTTATTATGCTAAATGAGTTTTCTAAATTGGGGGTTAGCGTTGATAAATAACTGTTTAGTCTTACATATATATAAACTTGGTCCACTCATGTTTTGTTTTGCGCCTCCTCTGGACTTAGAATCGATGCGTACAATCTCGGCGTCAAGGCATTCCCGCATTGGTAGCTTCGAGTCCTCTCGGTGTAGGACTCATTCCTTTGTTCGTACATTTGTATATTATTCCCTCTTCAATGTTCTGGTTTAGTTGTATGCTCTGAACATGTTCCACAATTGCATATTCATTATAGTTAATTTACAAGTTTTATTTATGTTCATTCTTTCTTCATAGTTCTCATGCATGTTAGTATGGTTTCGTCACCTTCGGGTGTCGACCGGCACATTCCTACCCTGATGTTTGGAGGATATCGAGGTTGGACGTGTCACAGGCTACGACATTCGGCATACTAAAAGCATGGCAACACAACACGACAATGTTGATTTTTCTGCAAAAATGCAGCAAAAGAAACACTGTAGGATCCCAACAATACTCATGGCAAGGGCAGCAAGCACATCCCTTGCAGTTTCACGGCAGCAGCAGCACAGTATAAATATATTTTTTTTTTTTTTCTGGTTTAGGGTTACGACAACTAAGGCTCAAATGCCAAATAGAAAAATACGGCTGGAATTCTTGTTATGTTATTACTCACAAAATCAAAGATATATACAGAGTAACACATACAATCCTTGTTCCACAAGGAAACATTAAGGGACACAAAATATATCCTTCCTAATAAAGGATTCCTAACATTTTTCGACAAAAAAAAAAAAAAAAAGAACTCCTAATATTTACATAATCTTTGCATACCCTTCTACTTTAGACCCACGTTAACAGGAAGCATTTCGACCTCTGACCCTTCCAAACTAAGAAAGTTCAGATGTTGCATTGGTTCCAAGATTTGAGGGAATTCGTAAAAAGCAGAGCAACGTGTGAGATCAAGTCTCTCGAGAGACTTCAACTTACAAATGATCTTTGGATACTTGAAAGCCTTCTGCAAGCTTTTTTAATGTCTTTGAGAGTAGGGAGAAACTCGATTGATGCATGTAGCTCTTGAACAGCTGTTCCACTTAAATTTAAGGATTTCAAATGTTCCATTGGCTCTAAGATTTTTGGGAAGTTTTCAAGGTTAGAGCACCAAGAAAGATCAAGTGTCTTAAGAGATTTCAACTTATAAATGCCCCTTGGGATACTTGAAAGCCTTTTGCAATCCTGTAGTTCAAATTTTTTTAGAGCATGGAGAAATTTGATTGATAAGTGTAGCTCCTAAACAACTATTCTACTTAAACTAAGATATTCCAAATGTTCCACTGACTCCAAGATTTCCGATAAGTTTTCAAGTTTAGAGCACCTAGAGAGATTGAGTTTATTGAGAAATTTCAACCTACGAATGTTGGTTGGTTGACTCACAAGGCTCTCACAACCAACCAAGGATTCCTAAACCTCTCCAAGAGATGTGCAGCCTTGTAGATCAAAACGACCAGAGACTTTCAGCTTACAGTTGTCACTTGGAAGTTTCTTAAGGTATATTTTAGTTCGGGAACTGTACTTGTTGACTTGACTAGTCCTGATTTTGGGGTTGCGGTGATCTAAAAGAAACTAGCTTTATTTTTAAATTTTGAATGCTGAAGCTGCTTGGGATTGAGGCAGATTGTCTGCCCTTCTTCACCCTTCATATTTTATACGATCACGATTAAGTCACGTAAATATTTTATATTAATTTTTTAATAAAAATAATAAAACAAAAAACAATAAGAATATGAAATATTGACATAACTTAACTGTGACTACACAAATAAGAGAATAAAAATAACACCAAACAAAAGGGCAGACAATCAGGAGTTTCCTTTCCAATTTGGAGTCTTTAAGAAAATAATAAAAAAGAGACGATGCAAAAAATTCAAACGTTCAGACTCATGAAAAAAGACAAATGAAGGGCAGATCATCACGTGGCATCATCTGTTCATACCTATTATTAAACCTAGCACGTAAGATTCAGCTCTATCCACCTATTTTAACCTCACCCCACAACACCAAAATGAAATCTTAAATGACTAAAACGCCCTTGTATGCGGGCTTTCCAAAACCGTAAAATAAATAAAAGATTAACTTTTGGGACCGAATATCATAATTAAGATCCTTATAGGAATCATCTTTGTGAATACAACTTGGTCAAAAATCAAAGTTTATGGAAGAAGAAGCTACATCGTGAGCCAAGTTTGAGCATTTTGGTTGAATTATTTTTTAAAGCTCAAATTCAGCTCTACTCGGCTCCTTTGCAAGATTTTGGTAGGTTGGTTCATCTCGATTTTTGCATGAGCTCAAACTTATATTTTGCTCGACTTAATGAAAATTAAAAAAATTAAAAATGCTTGTTTTATTAACACTTCATATACTGTTAATTACATTTTATTTACTTAATACACCCGACATTTGCTTTTTCAATTAAAATTAGATAAATTACACAAAACTACATCAACTATGCGTCGTAGTACAATCTCATACATTATGTTTTAAATATTACAATGTCATACCTCAACTTGTAAATTTGTTGCAATGTCAGACATCTATTAATTAATCCGTTAAATTGATCGTTAAGTGATGACATGACAAATGTACGATTCATATGTTTTTGAAGTGAAAGACCATGTAGATAAAAAATAAAGGGTAAAGTACAAAAAACTACCTCAACTATTGGGGTCACGACAGTTTCATACCTCATCTTTTAAAATTGACAATGTCATACCGCATCTTACAAATTTGTGACAATGTCATACCTCCGTCAATTTTTCTGTTAGTTTTTCTGTTAAATGCTGACGTGGCAAGAGACGGGGACCACTTTTTATTAAAAAATTAATAAAATATTATTAAAAACTAAAAAAAATATTTAATATTTTTTAAATATTAAAATAATAAATAAAAGTAAAATTTTAAAAAAAAAGGTAAAGTACAAAAAACTACCTCAACTATTGAGGTCACGACAGTTTCGTACCTCATCTTTTAAAATTGACAATGTCATACCGCATCTTACGAATGTGTGATAATGTCATACATCCGTCAATTTTTCTATTAAGTGCTGACGTGACTTGATTCGGGACATACTTTCTATTAAAAAATTATTAAAAACTAAAAAACAATTATTTAATATTTTTTAAATATTAAAATAATAATAAAAAGCAGAGAAAAAAAAAAAACCATCAGTTTGTCCCTCTCCTCCCCTTCCCCCCTCCTCTCTCTTCTCCCCATCTTTATTTTCTTCCCCCCACCTGCAAACCCAAAAAAATAAAAAAAATAAAAAAAATTTTGAAAACCTAACAACCCCCCTGCGGAAGAACAAGAAGGAGAAGGAGGAGGAGGAGGAGGAAGGAAAAAAAAAAAATTTCCACCCTGTCGGTGCGGAAGAAGAAGAAGGGAGAAGGAGAAGGAGGAAGAAGAAGAAGAGGAAGAAAAAATTAAAAAAAAATTTGAAAACCCATCAACACCCTCCTGCGGAAGAAGAAGAAGGAGAAGGAGGAAGAAGAAGAAGAGGAAAAAAAAGAAGGGAAAAAAAAAATTTTTGAAAACCCATCAAACCCCAAATCCACCACTTTCATCCATTCTCCACATCCTCTTCCGCACCCATCCTCTACCTTCTTTGCGCACCCATCTTCCCGCCGACGGGATCTGGGGTTTTTTTTTTTTTTTTTTTTTTTTTTTTTTTTTCTGGGTTGCAGGAGGGAGAATAGTGTGGGTGTGGGGGGAAGACAAATTGGATTTTTTTTTTTTTTTTTTGTTGGGATTTGCAGGTGGGGGAAGTATATGAAGATGGGGAGAGGAGAGAGGAGGGAGGAGAGGGGAGGGGAGGGAAGAAATAAGGGTTTTTTTTTTTTTTTTTTTTTTCTGCTTTTTATTATTATTTTAATATTTAAAAAATATTAAATAATTGTTTTTTAGTTTTTAATAATTTTTTAATAGAAAGTAGGTCCCAAATCAAGCCACGTCGCTCTGCTGAGCCTAGTTTCCCCGATATTGCTCAGCTGGGGGAAACTATTGCTACAGCTATTCAGTCGGCGATCCGCCCTCCCCAGAAGACTCCTCTGGAGACTATGTATAATTTGAAATTGGATAAGTTCGAAGGTAGCGAGGGTCATGAGGGTGTAGAGCGATGGTTAGAGCATATTGAGAAGACTTTTCGTGTGTTGCACAATCAGGGGAACCTTCCTGTTGAGAGGTGGGTTGAGACGACATCGTGGTTTTTGGGTAAGGAGTCTGCAGCCTGGTGGGAGCAGGAATCTCGCCGTTTGACTCCAGCTGAGAGGACTGATTGGGATGTCTTCCAAGAGTTGTTCAGGAGAAGGTTTATGCCTCCTGAGTATATTGATCGAAAGAAGCAGGAATTCACTGAGTTGAGACAGGGGAAGTTGACAGCGAATGAGTACTATCGGAGGTTCACTGATTTGTCTCGCTATCATCCAGATGTTGCTGGTAATCCGGCGGAGATGCTTCGTCGTTTCCGCTTAGGTACTAAGAAGAAGTGGCGTTCGATGGCGACCACTACCCACTGTGATACCTACCAGGATTTCTACGAGATATTGTTGAGGATTGAGGATTCAAAAAATATGTCGAGCGAGAGTGAGGAGGAAGAGAAATATGGTAATCAGAAGAAAGATGATAAGGGTAAAGGTCAAGCGTCGCTTGGGCCTCGTCGGACTCAGAATTTCAAGAGGGGTGGTACTAGTTCTAGCTCTTCTAGCGGGGGCTTTAGCGCCACTGGTTAGGGACGTGGAGGTAGGTTTACTAGTGGTGCTAGAGGCTAGAGACAGGGTGATGGTGGTAGAGGTAGAGCCCCAGTTTGCCGTAGGTGTAATAATCGACATTTTGGTGAGTGTAGGCGTGGCAGTAGTGGTTGCTTTACTTGTGGGCAGATGAGACATCGGGCTGCGAATTGTCCCCAGAGTCAGCAGCAGAAGCCGCAGCAGACTTTCTTGCCACCACCTGCGCCGATTCAGCAGATTCAGGGTCCGGGTGGTTATGGACAGATAGGTCGATGGGGTGCCTACCACTATCAGGGCGATGCTATTCCGTATGCCCCAGGACAGTATCAATATCCCCATGACCCATATTCCCAGGGTGGTTATCCTCCGTATCCTGGCGGCTATATGTCGTATCCTCCAGCTTCAGCAGGCAGTTCTCAGTGGTTTCCGGGAGGACAGTTTCAGCCGGGAGAGATTGCTACGAGTAGTGCGGGGTCTTCGAGGCAGTCTGGTCAGCCCAGTCAGGGGCGTGGTACTCAGAGTCGTGGTGGTCAGACGAGTAAAGGTCGAGGTGGACGACAGCAGACCCAGGGGCGTATTCATAATATTTCGTTGCAGGATGCTCAGAACAATCCGAATTTGATTATGGGTACGTTAAATATCCTTGGTTATTTTGCTAGAGTATTAATTGATTGTGGTGCTACACATTCTGTGATTTCTCATACATTTGCTCAAGTGACGCAACCTCGCCCCACACCTCTAGGGTATGATTTAGAGTTCGCTATGCCTAGAGAGGAGAGATGTATTGTAGATCGTGTGTACCCAGGATGTCCAGTGATAGTGGAGGATGTTGTTATGCCAGCTGATCTTATCCTGTTAGATATTGTTGACTTTGATGTGATTCTGGGCACAGATTGGTTGCATTTCAATCGTGCCAATATTGATTGTTACGGGAAAATAGTTACGTTCCATCGTCCTGGACTTCCTGTGGTTACTTTTGTGGGCGAGCAGAGTAGGGTGAGACATGGTGTTATTTCAGCTTTGCGAGCGAAAAGGTTATTGTCTAAATGTTGCCAGGGATACTTAGCTCATGTGGTGTTGGATGAGGCTGCTCCTAATAGAGTTGAGGATGTGAGGGTAGTCAGACACTTTCCCGATGTTTTCCCCGAGGATTTACCTGGTTTACCACCGGATCGAGACGTGGAGTTCACTATTGAGTTGCTTCCAGGTACTAATCCTATTTCCTTGACTCCTTATCATATGGCTTCCGCTGAGTTAAGGGAATTGAAAGTTCAGTTGTAGGAATTAGTGGATAAAGGTTTCATTCAGCCTAGTACTTCACCTTGGGGCGTTCCCGTTTTGTTTGTGAGAAAGAAAGACGGAACCTTGAGGCTATGTATTGATTACAGGCAATTGAATCGGGTGACGATTAAAAACCGTTATCCGTTGCCGCGTATTGATGATTTGTTTGATCAGCTTCGAGGTGCTTGTGTATTCTCCAAGATTGACTTGAGGTCTGGATATTATCAGCTGAAGATTAGTAGGGATGACGTTCCTAAGACGGCGTTCAGGACTCGTTATGGTCATTACGAGTTTCTGGTTATGCCGTTTGGGTTGACGAATGCACCAGCTGCTTTTATGGATTTGATGAACCGGGTGTTCCAGCCATATTTGGATAGGTTTGTTATTGTTTTTATCGACGACATTTTAGTGTATTCGAAGTCGAAAGCGGAGCATGTTCGACATCTTACTTTGGTGTTAAAGAGGTTGAGGGAACACCAATTATATGCTAAGTTTAGCAAGTGCCAGTTTTGGTTAGACCAAGTTGCATTTTTGGGGCACATCATTTCAGCTCAGGGTATTTTGGTGGACCCTCAGAAGGTCGTAGCTGTGGAGAGTTGGGAGCAACCGTGAACCGTCACTGAGGTGAGGAGTTTCCTTGGTTTGGCGGGGTATTATCGACGGTTTGTTAAGGATTTTTCTGTGATTGCTTTACCACTGACGAGGTTAACGAGGAAGGATGTTAAATTTGAGTGGGATGATACGTGTGAGCAAAGTTTCCAGCAGTTGAAGTATTGTCTCACTCATGCACCTGTATTGGCACTCCCGGACGATAGTGGTGATTTCGAGGTTTATAGTGATGCTTCCTTGAATGGTCTGGGATGTGTGTTGATGCAACATGGTAGGGTGATTGCTTATGCTTCACGACAGTTGAAACCTCATGAGTTGAATTACCCTACACATGATTTGGAGTTAACAGCTATTATCTTTGCGTTGAAGTTGTGGAGACACTACCTTTATGGAGAGAAATGTAGGATCTTTACAGATCACAAGAGTCTTCAATATCTTTTTACGCAGAAAGATCTTAATCTTCGTCAGCGGAGGTGGTTGGAGTTGCTCAGTGATTATGACTGCACGATTGATTATCATCCTGGTCGTGCAAATGTAGTTGCTGATGCACTTAGCAGGAAGTCTCAGTTGCTGATGCACTTAGCAGGAAGTCTCAGGGCCGCATTAATGCGTTGTATGCGAGTCGTATTCCTCTTCTAGCAGACTTACGTTCTACGGGAGTGAGGTTAGAAGCAGAAGATCGAGATGTGGCTTTACTTGCTAATTTTCAAGTTAGACCAATTTTAGTTGATCGGGTGCTTGAAGCTCAAGTGGCTGATGGGGAAACCCAGGAATTGATCCAAGCTCGAGATCGAGGAAGGAGGAGAGACCTCAGAGTTCGTGAATCGGATGACATGTTGATGGAAGAGGGTAGAATGTTTGTGCCTAGTAATTTGGAATTAAAGAAAGCAATTCTTGATGAAGCACATATCTTGGCTTACGCCATGCATCCTGGAGCTACTAAAATGTATCATACCATTCGACCATTTTATTATTGGCCGGGTATGAAGAGGGAGATAGCTGAGTATGTGAGTAGGTGTGCTGTTTGTCAGCAAGTTAAAGCGGAAAGGAAGAAGCCGTTTGGATTGTTGCAGCCGCTTCCCGTTCCAGAGTGGAAATGGGAAAATATTACTATGGATTTCGTGTACAAGCTCCCACGTACACATAATGGCTTTGATGGCATTTGGGTGATCGTTGATCGACTTACTAAGTCAGCATATTTTATTCCAGTGAGAGAGAAGTATTCTTTGGGCCGTTTAGCGGAGTTGTTTATCTCGAAGATTGTGAAGTACCATGGTGTCCCTGTGAGTATTGTCTCGGATCGTGATCCACGATTTACGTCTAAGTTTTGGGTGGCATTTCAGGAAGCTTTGGGTACGAGACTACTTTATAGTACAGCGTATCATCCTCAGACGGACAGACAGTCAGAAAGAACCATTCAGACTTTGGAGGATATGTTGCGAGCTTCGGTGCTACAGTTTGGTGATGCTTGGCACAAGCGGTTGGATTTAATAGAATTTGCCTACAACAACAGCTTTCATTCGAGTATCGGCATGGCGCCATTTGAGGCATTGTATGGTAGATCTTGTTGCACACCGTTGTGTTGGTCAGAGGTTGGAGAAAGAGTCTTAGTGGGTCCGGAGATTGTTGAGGAAACTACTCAAAATGTTCAGGTGATTAAGTCTAACCTGAAGGCAGCCCAGGACAGGCAGAAGAGTTTAGCAGATCGGCATGCTACTGACAGAGTGTATGAGGTCGACGATTGGGTATTTCTGAAGCTTTCACCGTGGAGAGGAGTTGTGCGGTTTGGAAAGAAGGGTAAGTTGAGCCCCAGGTACATCGGACCATACATGGTCACAGAGCGAGTTGGTGAAGTAGCTTATAGGTTGGAGTTGCCTCCGGAGTTGGCTAGAGTACATAACGTTTTCCATGTGTCCATGCTTCGACATTATGTCGTTGATCCGTCTCATGTGATACCTCCTCAACCCTTGGAAATTAATCCAGATTTGACTTATGAGGAGGAACCAGTGACGATACTAGATTGGAAGGAAAAGGTTCTGAGGAACAAGACAGTGATTTTGGTGAAAGTTTTGTGGAGAAATCATTCCGTGGAGGAAGCTACGTGGGAAACAGAAGATCGAATGAGGGATTTGTATCCTCGGTTGTTCTTTGATCACTAGGGGTTTTTTATTTGGTTGTTTTGAATTTCGGGACGAAATTCTTATAAGGTGGGTAGGTTGTGACAGTCCGTCCCGAGAAATTTTAAAACGTACGTGTGAAAAGATGATTTTGCCCCTAGTTCGATTTCTTTACGTTTTGTGTCATGTTTTTGGGTTTTGTTGGCATGTTTTGAGCCACACACACCTTCCCACACTCCACACCCTTTTGTCCATTTCCCTGTGTTTGTCCCGAGTTCCCTTTCCCTTCCCATTTCCTTTGAAACGTACGGACACACCCACACACCCATCAAACCTTCACAGATCGAAGAAACCAAGCACAATTCTGGCTTGTGAGGCTTGTAGGAGTCCAACCATACCCATTTCAGGTAAGAATACCTTTGTTTTCACGTCGAACTCACGATGCCGATTTTGGTACTATTCATGCACACGTGATTTCTCATGTTTTAGGGAATTTCAAGCTTGTAGGAAGCTTGGTGAGGTCCCTAGGAGGCTCGGGGTGGTTCGTTTGAAGGTTTTGGACGTCGGGATCACTAGTTTCGAGGTTGGCCGGAGTTGGGTTGATTTTCCAGGTGAGATTTCGTGGATTTTAGCACTTGAAAGTGGTATGATTGTGTTCCTCTAGTTGTAAGCTTCATTTTGGTGCCAATTTTGTGAAATTTGGTTGAAAAACGAAGAAGATAGGACGATTTGAAAAATTCCCAGTTTTTCGGCGCCGGCGACGGCGCCGGAGGCTCGCCGGAGAAGACGACGGAATATTCCGTCAAATCTGACGGAATATTCCTGACGCCGTTGATGGAATCTGTTAGGAATAATGGAATATTCCTAACGGCGTCTACTGACGCCGTCAGCGTGCCAGGCACGTGCCTGCGCGTGGCCGGCGCGTGGGGGCGCGTGCGGCGGTGAAAAATTATTTTAAAAATTTGGGGATGTTCCTGAGGTTGAGTAGATCACGTTGGTGTATTCATACACCCCATTTGAGCATTGTATGAGAAGTTATTTCTAAAGGTTGGTTATGTGCTTTAAAATTAACGTTTTAGTAGTTGTTTCGCATATAGGTGATACCTATCCCGAGGATGAGCGTGGTCACTCGAGGCAGGGGGTTACGACCCTTCCACATACCGGTGAGTGGGCTTTTGGTTTTCCGTATATACCTATATACTTATATTTTCCTAGAAATTGATTTGAATTGTTATTTGTCATGTGCCATGCGTCATATTACCGTTGTTTATGCATCGTTAGTTGCATTACTAGTTGGTTATATATATATATATATATATATATATATGTGCATATTTGGTGCTGCGGACGCACATGTAAGTGCCAGGTAAGTGTTATTCATGTTTACTTTCTGTAGCGATTTGAGATGCTTAGAGAGCTCATAACCTGCACCCCCGGTGTTAGTGCTCCCGCCCAGAGTAGGGCACAGTCCTTCACGTGATGTTCACCTCCCGCACCACACGCTCAGCTTGGATCCAAGTTAGGTGCACAGTCCTGTCGTACAGACCACTCTAGGTGGTTCCGACTCGTAGGTGACCCGCGATTATTCGCCCAGCCTTCACGTGATCGTAGCACTTGAGCGTACATATATATTACACCCAGGCCTGTCGTACAGACCACTTTAGGTGGTTCCGACTCGTGTGCAGGTCTAGTTAGTGAGATTGAGATTTGAGCTCTAGAGTCAGCCGTACAGGTCACGTTAGGTGACTCCGGCTGCCAGATTATATGATAGTGATATGTTTATACCTGAGCACTTGCATTTTGGTTCTGAGGTTTTGGCACGGCATATTCTTGAGCATGATTGGTATATAATTGTATACGTATATCTATTTTCTGGGAAGTATACAGGTTTTACGGTGAGGGGTTAGAACGTATTTATTAAATGGTTTTCGAAAAGCTTTGTTTTTGCCCACTCACGCTTTTGTTTTGCACCCCTCCAGGTTCTAGTTGACTAGCAGGTTTGGTGGTTTCCCAGAGGACTTTCCCGGCATTTCTGACAGACGATCACCAGCGTAGGGCCACCTTCGGGTGTACTATTGTCGCATCATTTTCTTTTGGACTGCTTTAGGCGTTATGCTCTGAACTTAGCGTCGCACTTGTTATTTCTTTATGTAAAACCAGTTTTTATTTATTCGTATCACTATTTCCATTATTATTTTATTAGCTTCCGCACTATGCACATGGTTACGTCACTCTCGCGTGACGGCCAGCACGCCCTGATCTAGGTCGGGGTGTGTCATAGGGTGTGCGAACTCTTAGATTCTCATTGATGAGGTTGTGAAATGAGTTAGACTCTTCTAATTCTTTTATCAGATTTAAAACTCTCTTTGTTTTGAACAAATTAAAACTCATATTTCAATCTACCTCTTTGTGAAGAGTCCATGTACCCAAAACTCTATGTGGCATCTTTGTGGCTTACCTAATTTCTTGACACATGCTGTATCTATGCTCTTTTGTGAAGACAACAATGATTGTCTTCGAGAATCTCATAGACAATGCCTAGTTGCATGTTGTGGTCCTCTAGTCAATGTACTATTTATGAGATAATTTATTCCCTTGTAATTGTGAAGGTTAGAGATTCTAGTGTTAGAAATATCAACTTTTTACATTATACTTGCAAATTTTATGATATGTCACCAAGAAAAAATAAACATGTTAATAATAATTCAACCACCAATAACCACGTCATATCATTATCCACAATTATTTATTTTCCAAAAACAAAACAAACTCGAGTTCGAGCTGCCCACATGGTGATCTCTCTACGTCGGCTCACTATGTCCGTCATTCTCTATCTTTACTTATATCCACTGTATCCTATTGAGCGCCTCTATCTCTTCATCGGTCTTTCTCGAACTCACCAAATTTACAACGGCGGTGTCTCTAGTATTCTTCAGGTGTGTAATTTAATAATACGAAGAATGAATCAAAGAAATGTTGCTTGATCTTCTTTGGGAACTTGAGTAAGGAGTAGTTGTGGTTTCATAGAATTTTGAAGTGGGAACCCCACTCTCTATCTTTATCTGTTTTTTATTTCTAAATTGATTTTTCTTTTGATCTTGATTTGAGCTCGATTTTGAGTTCGAATTTCTACTTTCAAATTTCATTCTACTGAGTTAGATTTTGATTTGGATTGGAGGCTGATATGGGATTTAAGGTTACGTTTCGGATTTTTAAAAAATCCATATGATTTCAATTTACCTTTAGCAATTACACTAGAGATTTAGCCCGTACATTGCTAGAGGATGTTAAATGGACTATAAAAACATTGTATAAACAAATGCTCTCATGATGATGCCCGCATGATTGAGAATAACGTATATTCGCATTGCACAAAATTGTAGATAAATGGACAGATTAATATATTTAACGTAAATATTAAGATGCATGCATTCTTAAGATAAGAAATCATATAATTAAGCAGAAAACTGATAATGTAACCAATAAGAAGGGTTAAAGAAAATTACACTTTAAATATTTCCAATTAGTGATTAATCACTTTGGTCATTGGTTATCAACAGTGAGTGATTAAAGTCAAAGGAAATTGACATAAAATTCAAATATTCTAGAATTTAATTAAAAATTCTAGTAAAACCAGAAAGCCGAGATGATGGATAGGTTTAGTAAAATCAGAAAACTCAGATGATGGACACCTCCATCATTCTCAAAATCCACAGTTATAAGAAGATGCTCCTTCCACCTTCTCAAACTCTCAGCATCCTGAAACAATTAAGTAAATTAACAATGCAACAAATATAAATCACATAAAAAAAATAATATACTGTAAAAAAGATGCAAATTATTTTTCATATTTGAGCAGAAAACACATAACTTATACTTCTCAATCTGTCCTTTAGAAGTGCATTAAGGACCCAAGTGAATTTTACTGCTTCCTTCTTCATTCCTCCTTTCAGTTGCACACTCATCTTCCTCCCAACCTCTTCTATTCCTTCATTATCTTTAGGGCGCGTTTACTAATTCGTAATCAAATTGAGAGAAATTGAATTGAGGAATAAATGGATTGAGAAGGAATTGGAATGAGGTAGAGCCAAAATCAGATTCATGTTAGAGTTGTTTATTAAAACTGTCTGGAATCGAAGTAAGAAAGACATTGATCTATATAAACCGTTTACTAATTCTTATAAATCAGAATGAAAATTAATATGATTACTAAAATACCCCTAGTTGAACTAATCTATTTTATATGCTAATTATTTTAATAAAACTTTTAATCTTCATTTTTTTTTTGATGAAAAAAGGCCAAAGCCCATCAAATTTTTTTTTTAGTAGAGAGAACAAATTTCTTTTTTATTTTTTTTAGTAAAACTTCTTTATTCTTCATTGTTACTTTTTTTTTTTTTTTTTTAGGTGTGGCCCTTTCTCTCTCTCCCTCTCTTCCCCATCTTTCTCGTGACCCTCCCCCTTTCTAAAATTTATCCCATCTTTCTTTGCTGCCAACCTACCGACGCCCACCCCATTCTAAAATTCCCCCCTTTTTCTCTACTGCAGATCCACCCCACCTTTGCGAAGAACCTTTCCTGCTCCCTCCCTCCATATCCCAGCCTTGATTACCTACTAAAATTGCAGCAAGGTTCTTCTTGGTCTGTGGTTTGATCTACTTTTGTGGTTTAATTTTTGTGGAAGATGATGGTAGATGGGTCTATGTCCTGAGAAAGGCAAGGGATGTGCGACGGTGGTGAGGGATAAGGAGTGGGATAACACTGGGGACGAGAGCTTGGGTTTCTTTGGAATTTCAACTTTTATGCGAGGGCACAATGGGTATGAAAAATGGATTCTGCATCCCCTCAATCATCCGGAATCCAAATACCATCCAATTGTTAGGAATCCAATTCCTCCACATTTCGAAATTAGATTTCAAAATTTGTATGAGACCCACTAAATTTTGATTTCCTTAAATTTGATAAATACCGAAATATTCTGTAATTAGAATTCAATTCTGTTTTTTAATATCCATTATCCTTACGTAAATATGCCTTTAATGTATAAATGAAAATTGAAAAGATACAAACTTTCATACAGTAAAAGCATATAATAATTACAAGCACAGAAAATAAATAAGTGAATTAAAAGAACAGTAAAAATATATTAGTCCAAAGAAAGAGATATCTATTGAACGTAAAGCCAAGCTACTGTCTTGTCGTTATGTTTCCCGCCTTAATCATTTTTATATTGTTATTGTTATCTTGTAAGTGCTGTTATCATGGTGTCTGGCAACCAGTGTCGTGTTGTACCGGTGCACAGGTTTTTCTTTCTTTATTTGTTTCGACAGCTGTCTTGCACCCTCGTGCGATGAGCTCTCCTCTCCATGTATAACCCCTGTAATCTTAACCAATCAGTTATCAAGAATATACAACTTATATTAATTTTCTACAATATCCAACACACAAATATCGCAGAAGAAGAAACTTTTACATCATGGCCTACCATGATAATAGCACTATCTATGATTAAGGAATTGAATCCTCTCCGAGGCAACCTCTCGGGATTCTTTTGACCGATGTTGTTGGGCAGTTAGATTTTTATCCAATGGTTACAAACAGGAAGATTTTTTAAAAATTATAATAATTATAACCGTTAGATAAAAATTCAACGGCTCACTAATCTCAATCAAGAGGATCCTAGGTAGGATTTACCTTAGAGAGGATCCAATTCCAATAATTAAGACATAAAGAAAGGCTATTCTAGCTGGCCGTCATTGGAGTAAACAAACGGCACCATGAATAGACCAAGTCACATGAATAAAGCAGCGAAGATGTATTAGTTTAATATCTCCTCGTTTGTGTAGCAACGAGCATCTAACATGTTAGAACAATTTCACCGTTGCTTATTGTCTTGAAAATAGGCACCAAATCTACTTTTTTTCCTTCTTATTGACTTAAGGATAAGCAATCCAATCCACTTTTCCCCCCTTCAAAACACTCGAGCCCACTTAGACAATTGGACCCAACGCTAGCGTGATGGAGAAGTTAGACAATAATCACCTAGCCTAGAAACTCTGCCTATGTCACGTCAATCACAATTTAAATTATTAAAAAAATTATAGAAATTATAAAAAATTATAATAACTAATTAAAAATATAAAAAAATTATAATTTATTTTCTATAAATACCTAACTATGTTCTTCCACTTTACACTACATTTTAATATTTTCAAATACATTTAATCACTCCTTTATTATTATCCAAAATTAAAAATAAAGTTATCTTTTATTATTTTATAAAATAAAAAAAAATAAGGAATCCCTTTCTCATGAAGCATGGACTTTGCCATTTCAATTATGGTTCTGTTCTTCCTCTCAGCAACCCTATTTTGTTAAGGGGTGTATGACACTATCAACTGTCTTTCCAATCCCATGCTTTCACAGAAACAGTTGAATTCGATTGAGGTATATTCACCTCCCTTATCACTTCTTATTTTCTTGATCTTGTAACCACTTTGCAATTTAACCATCATTTTGAACTTCTTGAATATACTAAATACCTCATATTTTTGTCTCATGAAGTACACCCAACACATTCTAGAATAGTCATATATGAAGTTAGGAAGTATTTATTGCCATTCACCGTTGCAGTTTGCATTGGACCACATACATCTGTGTGGATGATTTCCAATGGTTGTGTAGCCCTCTAAGACTTTCCTGCTTCAAAACTCTCTGTGGTGCTTGCCTAGAACACACCCTTCATAGATTTCATTTTCTCCTTGCAATTTTGGTAGTCTTTGAACCATCTCCATTTCAAGTGACTATATCACCTATGCCACAACCAAGTACTTTCAGTTACATAGCCTGATTATAGTTGAGTAACAATGGGAAACTCCTGTTTTCTATCATCTCTACTCTTGTAACCATGTTTTGCAAACTCCCGTCATCAAAGGTTTCAACCATTGAATCTCCAAAGAGTAAGAAATAGCCATGTATGATCATTTGACCCACACTCAATAAGTTTTCATCAAGTCCATGTACTAACATAACTTCTTTGATGTATCTTCTTCCTTGCTTTGTTTCAATCACCAAGGTGCCTCTACCAGTGGCACTCACAAATTGACCATTGCCCATCTTAACCTTTCCAGTGAATTCCCTGTCAATATTGATAAGTAAGGACTCATGTGCAGTCATATGATTGTTGCACCTACTATCAATATACCATATATCTTTGTTTGTCTCAACAGTTGTGACATTGCAAGCATAGAACACATTTGTCTCATCTTTAGTTTTTTGTCCATAGTTCACTAGTTGGTTTCCTTTAGGACCACAATCTTTGGGCAAATGACCAAACCGGTTACATTTATTGCATTTGGATTTCCCCTTGATCCAACAAACACCAAAATGGGCCTTATCATAGATTGTACACAGTGGTTTTGTCCCACCAGCATCATTGTTTCTGGTAGACACACTTGGCCTTCCTTCCCATTTCTTAGATTTTCCTTTCCATGGTTTCTTTTGTTGCTTGAAAATGTTGTATTGTCCAGTTGAACTGCCCTCTCTAGGATTGACACTAAGTGACTGAAAAGCCCTCTTTGTGGCTACATCAGCATGTCTCTCTGGCCTTTGCTCAAAAGCTTTCACTGAGGCCATAACTTCTTGTGCATCGTGTATCAGTGTCCTTAGTTTCCTCTATAATATTTACTATAGAGTCATAGGGTCTTGTCAAACTGTTTAAAAATTTCTGCCCAAGTCTTTCCCTAGGTAGTTCTTCACCAAGAGTTTTCATTTGATTCACAACATCAAACAATCTAGTAAAGTAATCTTTAAGGGGTTCATTTCTTCCGTGCGAGTATATTCAAAATCGCGTCTTAAAGATTGAACCTTTGCTTTGGTTACCTTCTTGTCACCTCTGTATTCTCTCTGAAGGACTTCCCAAGCAGCTTTAGATGTCTCTTCATTTGATATCCTGGGAAAAATAGCATCTGAAACTGCTCCTTGTATTACCCCCAGCGCCTTAGCATCTTTTATCACATTCTCTCTCAAAGACACTCTCCAAGTTGCAATGAGTTCTTCATCTGTTGAGAGTGCAGCTTGCAGTGCACTAACCTGGACACAAGGAATACTGCACATGCAGTACAATATTCCTTGTCAGCTACCACATGGTTCCAGCTCAGATGTGTTGCAGCATGGGCAGCTTGCACGCCACCTGATTAACATTTGTTTATTGCATGCATTTGTTTATTGCATGCGTGTGTGTAATGTGTATATATTAAACCATCTGCCATTGGAGCAGATGATGAATAATACAACCGAAATATCAAACTTAATATGGTATCAGAGCACAGGCAATCTTTTGCTCTGCTCTGCCTTCACTCTTCAGCTGCTATACCGTGAGCAGCAACCTGTGCACTGCAAGCTGCACACTCGCTGCCTTGCCGCCGCAAAGCTGCTACACAGCCATCGTCGCTGCTCTACCTGTCACAGCCATTAAGCGCAGCCGCAGAGCACAGACAAGCACAGCCACTGCAACACATCTGCTCTCAATAAGCAGCAGCAACTGCTCTATCTGCATCTGCATCTGCAACTCGTGTGCATGTCTATCAGCATCACAGACTACGAGTTGGGCTACGACACGCACAGCATCTACAGAGTAGATTTCTTCGACGACTACATCGACACCGTTACCGCCTTCACAAACTCAAGTCGTTGAACGAGCAGCAACTCTAGATATTCCACCTGGATCTATACCTGTTCCGCCTTCATCTTTACCTGTTCCATCTACATCAGTACCTCAAGATGTTCCAGAACCAACAGCACATGTTCCATTTGCATCTGCAACTCAAGACGTTGCAGAACGAGTAGCACCGCCATCTGCAACAGCAGCCTTACGTGACCTCTCTGCCCAGCAAGTTCGTCCATGCCAAGAAGAAAAAGTGCAGTCCGTGCTACTCCTTGCAGAGCCGTCGCTGCCATGAATTTTTAAGTGGTCCATACCACTCGACGGAGCTCGAGACGAAGTTCTATAGCCAGACGCTCTCCTCCATCTCCACCACAACCCAGCTCCTGCCGCCGTAAACTGGTGGAGAAAGATAGGAAGAAACAAAATTCCTCCTGTTCGGTGGAAGCAAGCAAAGGGCCAGACTTCAAGTTTGGTCATCGATCACTGTTTGTGTGTTGAGGAGGCTCCCACTGCCTGAAGACCGACAAGTCCTCTGTGAAGCCATGAAAAGTCACTGCACACTGCCTGCCGACATGGCAACTGACTCTTCCGAGAAATATCACAATCTGCTTGCACTCCTTGATAAGAGTCAATTCAACTCCACACCTAATCATGTCGGTACCACCTCTACTATGAATAACTTGTCAAGTAGAGTTTTTTGTGCCTCTGCTCTCAATAAGGGAAGGGACTGGATTTTCGATACAGGCGCCACAGACCACATGGTCTGCTCACCAAGCTTAATGACCACAAGTGTTCTGGTATACAATCGACAAGTGCACTTACCCAATCATGCACTTGCCGATGTCACACATATTGGCACAGTTCATCTCTCGAATGATCTCACCCTTCACAACGTGCTTTGTGTTCCATCATTTAAACTGAATTTAATTTTTGTCAGCAAACTCACTAATACCTCATCTTGCTTTGTCATCTTCACTGATAAAATGTGTCTACTTCAGGGCCAACGATCGGGGAAGATGATTGGGACGGGAACTGAACAAGAAGGACTCTACTACCTTGATAATGTGATGAAAACCAGGTGCAATTCAGCGTCAATTGTTGCCTCTTCTTCTTCTCAGCTTTGGCATCAATGCCTTGGCCATCTTTCCAACAAGACCTTACGGCATCTCTCTACTTGCATTAAAAATTTGAATTTTTGTAGCATTGATGATTGTTTGATCTGTCCATTAGCCAAACAAACACGTGCTCCTTTTCCTTTGAGTTCTATCACCACAAAGGCTCCTTTTGAGTTAATTCATGTTGACATTTGGGGAGGTTACCATGTTCCCACTATCACAGGGGCACAATATTTCTTAACTATTGTGGATGATTTCTCAAGATGCACATGGGTTTATTTAATGAATCACAAATCAGATGCACGATCTTATCTCATCAGTTTCATCCACCTTGTTGAAACACAATTTTCCAGACGAGTCAAGGTTCTTCGTAGTGATAACGGTCCAGAATTTTCTATGACCCATTTTTTTTCAGATAAGGGGATTCTCCATCAAACAAGTTGTGTCTCTACTCCCCAACAAAACGGGGTAGCAGAGCGCAAACACCGCCACTTACTCAATGTTGCTAGAGCCTTACTTTTTCAATCTCATCTTCCTAAGAAATTTTGGGGTGATGCAATCCTCACTGCCACTTATCTCATAAATCGGACTCCCACTCCTCTTCTTCAAGGCAAATCACCCTATGAAATACTTCACCACAAACAGTCAGCGTATGCACATTTGCGAGTGTTTGGTTGCTTATGTTTTTCTTCCACTCACCACCATCGTCCCACAAAATTTGATGCAAGAGCCACACGGTGTCTTTTTCTTGGGTATCCATATGGCACAAAGGGATATCGAGTTTACGACCTTCACACGGGTAAAATCTCTATCTCCCGTGATGTTATTTTCCATGAACATGTGTTCCCTTTTTCATCTTCTGCTGCAGTTTCACCACTTGTGTTTCCACATACTCAAGATACTGCCTATGATGATCCCATCATTCATCCGTCCACTCTACTGGAGCAGGATTCCGTCGATCCATCCTCTTCTTCGCCGGTGAGTCCTGTTTCGGTTTCCTCTCCTTTTCTTTCCACCTCACCACCTCGTCTTAAACGACCCACTCATGCTCCTGGTTATCTTCAACAATATCACATCGACATCAACCTCCCTTCTCGGTCCGTCCCTTCATCTCACTCGGCGTTGACCAAAGTACCAGGTACTCCTTACCCTTTGTCTGATGTCCTCACATACGATCGTTTATCTGCTCGACATCGTGCTTTCACCACTTCCATTTCAGCTGCCATAGAACCCAGCTCATTCTCACAGGCTATACGCGACCCTCACTGGCGTTTCGCTATGGAAGAAGAATTGGCAGCCCTTGCTGCGAATAGGACATGGTCTCTGCAACCATTGCCCCCTGGCAAGAAGCCGGTTGGATGTAAATGGGTTTACAAAATCAAATTTCGATCCGATGGATCCATTGAGAGATATAAAGCACGCTTGGTTGCCAAAGGTTATAGCCAAATTGAAGGCTTAGACTATCGAGAAACCTTTGCTCCGGTTGCAAAATTGACTACAGTTCGTCTACTCCTTGCTGTTGCCTCGGTCCAACAATGGCACCTCCACCAGCTTGATGTTAATAACGTTTTCCTCCATGGTGATCTTGAAGAAGATGTCTACATGTCATTGCCTCCTGGTTTCGGACGAAAGGGGGAGACACGAGTTTGTAAACTTCATAAATCTTTGTATGGGCTTAAGCAAGCCTCTCGTCAATGGTTTATCAAACTCTCTTGTGCTCTTAGAAAGGCCGGTTATCAACAA
Organism: Pyrus communis; assembly: GCF_041283825.1. Taxonomy (NCBI): domain Eukaryota; kingdom Viridiplantae; phylum Streptophyta; class Magnoliopsida; order Rosales; family Rosaceae; genus Pyrus; species Pyrus communis. The sequence goes on from NC_142574.1 coordinate 19,260,347, forward strand.
TCCAAGGCAGATTATTCATTATTCGTCCGAAACCATGATGGTAAATTCACTGCCCTCCTTGTCTATGTTGATGATATTATCTTGGCAGGAAATAACATACAAGCAATTGAAGATACCAAGTCTTTTCTTATGAAGCAATTCAAGTTGAAAGACCTTGGCCAATTAAGATATTTCTTGGGCATTGAAATTGCTCGCTCTAGCAAGGGGATCACCCTCTCACAGCGAAAATATGCCCTTGAAATACTTGAGGATGCAGGTCATCTTGGCGCAAAACCAGCCACCTCTCCTATGGAGCAAAACTTATCACTCAGAAAGGACGAAGGACAATGGGTTACTGATCCTTCCTCTTATCGACGACTTGTTGGGAGACTAATCTACCTGACAATCACGCGCCCTGATTTGGTGTATGCTGTCCATATTCTTAGTCAATTTATGGAGAAGCCTCGAACTCCACACTTGGAGGCAGCCCAGCGAGTCTTACGATACGTTAAGCACACACCAGGGCAAGGTATTTTTCTTTCTGCAAGAAGTCCAATTCAATTGAATGCTTTTTGTGATGCGGATTGGGCCAGATGTCGAGACACACGACGATCTACCACCGGATACTGTGTATTTCTTGGAGAATCCTTGATCTCCTGGAAAAGCAAGAAACAAAATACTGTGTCACGTTCTAGTGCAGATGCGGAGTATCGTTCAATGGTAGCAACTTGTTGTGAAGTCACTTGGTTGAAATCTGTTCTACAAGACTTGGGTATCAAACATGAACGTCCAGTCAAGTTATATTGTGATAATCAAGCGGCACTTCACATCGCTTCGAATCCGGTCTTTCACGAAAGAACCAAACACATAGAAATTGACTGCCATCTTGTACGAGAAAGGGTTCAAAGTGGAATGATCGAGACATCTCACATCTCAACCATGAAACAACCAGCCGACATCTTCACAAAGCCACTGAGCTTACACCAGTTTACGACTTTGCTTTGCAAGTTAGGAATAATCAACATTCATTCCTAACTTGAGGGGGAGTGTTGAGAGTGCAGCTTGCAGTGCACTAACCTGGACACAAGGAATACTGCACATGCAGTACAATATTCCTTGTCAGCTACCACATGGTTCCAGCTCAGATGTGTTGCAGCATGGGCAGCTTGCACGCCACCTGATTAACATTTGTTTATTGCATGCATTTGTTTATTGCATGCGTGTGTGTAATGTGTATATATTAAACCATCTGCCATTGGAGCAGATGATGAATAATACAACCGAAATATCAAACTTAATATCATCATCCTCTAACTCATCATTTGATTCTGGGACTTCATATCCTTCTTAGACCATTTTTCAAAGGTCTTGAGACTTGAAAATGGTGGTCATTCTTATCCTTCAGAAATCATAGTTCTCTCCATTAAAAATGGGAGTTCTAAGTTCACTACCGCTGCTACTTGATCCAAACATCTCTTGGTTCTTGAATCACTTTCTGGAGTTTCAAATATTCAAAATTTCCCCTGAAAGAACAGCTTCACAACGCCCAGCGGTTTTTAGTCAATCTAAAGCTCTGAGGCAATGTTAATATTTTGTATTCTGACTGTTTTGTAAGGAATTTTAGTGAGGTATTTAGAGCAAGAGGGAATGAGAATGTAAAAGCAACGATTGCATATCATTGCAACATCATTCATTCATATACTTATCATCAGAGTAGTAGGGTTTTACAGTAAACATTCTTATCTCAATTGAGGAATAAGACAAATAACACAACCTAACATTGTACTACTCTAATCTAAGCCTTACAGCACAGTTTCAATCTCAGCCCTTCATTTGTCTCTTGGACCTTAGCTTGAGAAAACTAGCCGTTAGCTTCTTGTTTTTGTTGCCGGAGACTGTTTGACTTCCAACAGAGAATGTTTCTGCCAATTAGTATTGATATATTAAGGATATGTTTTGGCATGATATTGCATGCATATGTCAGCGAAAACATGAAATACTTTCTCAATGATAGATGCAAAGACAGCCAAGCTCGATAGATTCGAAAGATATGCCAAATGTCTAGCAACAACATTTCTAGATTATCCAGCAAAGTAAACCACAAAGAAAATAAATTACTGGTGCATAATGTAATGATTTATTACCCAACTAAATCAGCTGCAAGAATTGAACGGAGTAGTTCTGGTTGTGATGGCAATGTCCTATGGATTTCAGAAGAAGGAAAAGGCAGCATGAAGATGACTGGTAATACCAAGGCGAGTGTCCTTACCTCTGAAACTGATAAACACATCATACATTTACTGATGAGTCATGGTGCTCTCTCTTATATTATATATTTGACCATATTCTTAGTATATTTAAGTAATTATTTTGGTGAAAAATTTTGATACTTTAAATTATATTTTCAATATAGGACATTCGATTTTCTCTTGAGAAAAAAAATGGCCAAATGGACGAATTTTGGAGTGATTCTAATTGGAAGATATTCGTGAGTCTCTCAACTTGTTCTTATCAAAGTTTCAGATTTTTCTATCAAGCGGTTTATCTATGGCGATGAAATAAAGGAGCAGCACACAATGTTGTCAAAGTGACGTTTTGGGCTTATTTGGGCTTTTTGCCATCCAAGATGATGTCTTTTGGGTTCGAGGCTTTCTACAATTATGTTCGGGACATCTCAAGCTTTAATTCAAGTCGTTTTGGGCCTGTTTTAGAGCCATGAAGATCTAGAAACGTGAGATTCTTTGTGGCTGGGCAGATTTCCTAAAGTTAGAATAAAAATGTATTTCCTAATTATCTTATTCTATTATGTTTCATAGTTTTTAGAAGATCTTTTCTAGTAAGGATTTTAATTGTGTAGTATAAACAAGGCTTTTTAGCCATTAGGGTTTTTGAGGAAGAACAGATTAATTTGGAGAACATAGCTAGGCTTTGAGGATTTGTATTCTTCTTTCAAGATGTTTTCTATCCTTATTTTTAATAATATTTTGTTTTATAATTGTTCGTAACTAATTTGCTTTGCTAGGGAAATGCCACAATCCTTAGTAAGAATATGTAGTTTTTTTTTTCAATTTACTTATGATATTATGCATGCATGTTTGAATTATTAATCACCGTGTTTAAACTATCTATTTGTTTTGATGCTTGATCACCGTTAGGATATTTAGAAAAGTAATTTGATGCAATTTTGGTTAGAGATCGGTCCCTGAAATTGATGAAGGTTTCTTGTGGTTAATATGTACAAGTTCACTTATGATGAATACCACGTCTTAATGGTTGTATGATTTTTCAAAAGGTTTCACAAAACTTTAATGAGTTATGCATGTTTATATTTGATTTGAATACCATATATGGGTTGCAGTACGCTCTATGTTGGGGGTCGAAGTAGACATATATTAGAAAAACCTAATTTTCAAATATGCATGTGTAAGTTATAAGTAATTGGAAAAACTAAATATGATTGTTAAGGTGACGGTAGGACCTTATGCTTTTACAATTTAATTTTCAAAAACGGTTTTCTTTTAGTTTATTTTATTTTTCATGTTTATTTAATTATTTTTATTATTTTAAATCACAAAATGAACATTTCTCAAACTTCGTTTCAAATAATTAATTAAAATTTGATTTAACATAAATTATTCATTCAATGTATGTGATGAAGGACTTTGTTAGAGTTGAATATACTACAATTATTTTATATTTTTGGAAGTATTTTAAGCGTTTTTATATCTATTTTTACAGGTGGTCATATCAGTCGGCAGTAGGCAAATAGAGACAGAGCCAGGAACTGGGAAGCAAACAAGGGAGGAGAGAGGAGTTGCCCAACTATCAGTTTTGGTTCAGCAACTGTCTTAGTTGACTTGACTTGCACAAAGTTTTCAAAAGTTCTATGGTGCTCTGGAGCGTATGCAGAATCACCATGGAAATCATCAAAAAATTAGGGAAAGAAAGTGGAAATGAAATTACCCAACTCAAGCACCTTCGGCAAACAAAAATTCATAGCGTTCACACACATGAAGAAAGACAAATTAAGGGCATATAATCATCAGTTCATACCTTTTATTTATAAAAGCCATCGACTCTCTTTTCCCTGTACCACCCTCTGTTACCCTGCAAACTGCCTCAACCCACTCCGATTGAGACCGACAGAATACCCCTCATATGCTCGAATTACAGAAATGCCCACAACTCGTGGCCATTGGATGAGGAGTCAAGCAGGGAACTCCCAGCCCAAATACAATTGTTTTATGTGAAGACAGGTCCAAAACCGGAAGCCCAAAACGGAAAGCCGATGCTAAATGGTAAACAACTCAAAATTGAAGCCCTATTCCACACCAAATATGAATAGTGAAATTGAAAACCCAACTTTAGACTAGACTAATTAGTGTAGAATATTACTTGTCATTCTAAAAAAAGAAAAAAGAAAAAAGCTGTTTCTCATTCGATTGGCGTGTTTACACCTTTTACATACAAAATTTTGAATTTTTCCAGTGACCAATTTCTTTCAAGAAAATTCCAAGCATTTTTGATTGAGTACCTTTATATAATTCGTAAAAACAAAGGGAACAAGTGAATTTCATACCACAAAATCGTGGAGGGCTAAGAATATTGTCCTTCACTACTGAAAATTGCCAAAGATTTGGAATCCGTCTTTCCGAGGCTTTCGAGAGATCATAAAAAAGCCCATAACTTGGCCTGAAAGTAAGCGAGGAAAACTTGTGTGGAGGTGGCTAATCACGTCATTTGTACGAGAGTAACTTCCGTGCCATCGTGGCATCCCATGCCAAAATAATTCAATATATGAAAACATTGTACCATTGACATGTACAAGACGCCACCATGGCAATGCTGCTGTGAAAGCCGTTCATCAGTAGAGAACCTTTTACCTAAACATGAGACCCCTTGGTATTTTTCATCTCACCGTCATTTGAGAGTTTCCCTGGTAGAAGAATTAAGATAGGACTATTAATTAGAGCATATTAAACAATACAATCAGTGTGACAAGCCCACATGTCCATTTCGAAAATGAGACAGCAAGCTGTAGCAAAAAGTAATGAGGTTCCAATCCAAGTTTCCTGGACCTGGATTAACACACTTGAGGTTAGCTGCAAAGTATATAGGCCATAAGGTAGCAATCTTCACTAAGATTTTGGAGCATTCAACTCGATATGAACACTCAGGCCCCAACTAGCACAAAAAATGACGTTGGCTCCCTCCCGCTTGGGGAGACCATAGGCAGCCACCCCTTATAAGTGCAACGGAGGTCAGCAACCAGGCCACATATGTGCCTTTTGATTAATCATCGAACCTGTCCCGGTAAGTATGTTCTATCCTGCTTTCGACCTTTTACTTATACGATCGCTCCTGTCCCTCCACCCTTTGTCACCCCCGCTGATTTGGGATTCATTCAATTAATAATAATCCCCCTTTTTGCCTACAATAGGAAGTCTCAAATCTCTCTGATTTAAATTGTACATTCATCCTACATAGTAAAATGCATGCAAAAGTGGGTGAGCCTAATTGCAGATGAACAGCTTAAACTTCATTCATGCTGCGGGCGCGCGCGTGATTGCATTGATATCGTGTGTGATTGCTAATTTACTGCTTGAGGTTGGCCTCAAACCAATTAGTAATATTGTTCAAGTTAGCAGCATGCAAATGTGGAGGTTGCAATTTAAAGACTTTCTATCGTGGAGTAGGTGGGTCGTGCTTTGTGTATTATGTTTTGAAGTCATTGAGACTGCGATGTCTCTTTTATGCTTCATCCCTTTTTGTGTAGGCGTGTTGCTTTTCTTTATTCTTTTTTCTTGTAGCTTGTTGCGCAACATTTATTTATTTTCTTTTTGGAATTTTCTTTGTTCTATTGAAGCGAAGATCCCCATAATTCTTTTGTTGTTAAAAATTTGATGATTGTATCATTAAACTAGGATTGCGCCTTTCTTTTTTCGGCCTTTGTCGTAAGTTTTAAAATTTTATTTGAGAGGAAAAGATAATATTTGTATTTGCCATCAAACTATTGCATTTTTTTTTGTGACAATTGTTCAAACTATCGTGCTTGGTCGTAAGATTTTTACTTTGCCATAGTGTATTAATGTCCAAATTTATGAAATAAGGACGATTTCATGATGCCACTGGACTTCTGAGTAATTATAAATAAAGTTTTAAAAACTTGAGAAAAATTATTTGGGTTTGTTGGACCTTGTCTTAAAAAAAGGAGGGCTTCGGACTAATAACTTGGAGTCGGTGCATAGAAGAATTTTGGAAATTTTTATTCAAACTCACTTTGTATCACTACACTCAAATTATTTATTTATTTATTATTATCTATTTGTTCGGGGTTTAAATAAGAGTTTAAGTCGAGAATAAAAAGTTATAGTTCTCGGTCCAATAATGATAATCAAAAAAAATTTATTTTACTCGATACAACCATCTTTTGGTCATGAGTTGACATGGTCGCATTCGCAATAAGAACGAAGTTAACTCATAGTTATTCGACGGAAGTGGCTGTTTACCATAATGGGATAAATGTGTTAAGCTCTTGCATGACAACGTGAATTTAAACCCTATAAAAAGATGTTGAGCTCTTACGGGACGGCTCAAAGCTCATAGTTACTTTTTTTTTTTTTTTGAAGCTTAAAACCTCTAATACTACCGTCCCATACAATCAGAAGAAATTTATTAAAGCTCATAGTTACTCAACAGGTAGGCTTTGTAATTTTTAAGTAACACACTTTACACCCAATATTAGTTTTTAAATTAACTTTTTACACCCAAAATTAGTTTTTAAATCATCTTTTACACCCAAATTCTATTCGATGTGTATTTCCGACGAGCCAATTTGGAACATGATGGCTGGATATTGGCAATGAAGCCGTCGCTTTCTTCCAGGGCTCCGGTCTTCACGAACAGCTCCTTGCACGTGTACTCTCTCTCTCTTTCTCTATATGTATATATGTATATTCTTGTATATATATATGTATAATTGTATGCATATTGTGGTGTGTATGATTGTATTTGTGCGGATATAGCTTTCAGAAATGTTGCTCATGTGAAGCCTTAGTGCTTGGCAAAACCCCAAAAAAGGGAGGCACTGGAAATTGATCATGTGAAGCTTGATCAATACTTGGTGGAACTCCAGAAGAGTTCAAAGGTTGATCATTTCAAGCCTCAGTACTTGGTAGAACTCCAGACAGTAGAGGTAATAGGCGCCTGAAGAATAGAGTCATGAACCTCTGTGGTCACTTTGAATCCGACTTTCGGATTCCTGCAGCTGGTTGTACTTTCTTTTCATGTTCATCGAGCAAATATTCGCAAGTAGGTGCAACTCTCTATTCGCGTGCTTGAGTTTTCTAATCTCTAATCTAAGACTTGCCACGTACAACCATTAATGATTCAACCTGGCGAGTTTAAGCAAGTAGACGTTGGCCCCCTCTTAGATACAGAACTCACACACATTTGATGCTGGTGGAAATGTGCTCCTAAGAGCACTTCTAGCGTTGGCTGAAGCTCGGGGGACAGGCCGCCAAACAGGCTCAAGAGCCCGGCCTATTGACTACAGCGTGTGGAAGCCCGAGGGACAGGGTAGGCCCGAGCACCAAGCCTGTCATGAATTGCCAGCCCGCGAGCCCGAAGGCGATCTGACGCAAGGCTGACGTCAGCTAGGCATTAGCCCTTTTTTTTTTATTTTTTTCTATTAGGCGTGTGCACTGCACCCGCCCGAGGGGGCGCGTCACCCGACATGTGTTCAGCGATGGGGCCTGCGGCGCAGTTTCAAATTGTTACTGTTGGGAAGCCACGTGACCATGGTCCGTTGGATCTCAACGGCAAGAAAATGTGGACCGTCAACGGTAAAAAAAATAAAAAAAATCTTATTTAATATCAACCGTTGGATCTGAGATCAACGGTTGATATTATTCTCCTTTATAAATAAAAAAAAAAGAAAAAATAGTTTTAAAATTCAGAAAATGTTACCGTTGTGTCACGTGACACAATCTGTTTGGAATTGAATTCTTTTTAAATCCAACGGCAGAGATTAGTTAGTTGAATAAAAAAAATAAAAAAAATTGTAAAATATGAATAAAAATCCGAAAAAAAGTTTGAAATTTAAAAAAAAAATTTATTTTTACTTTTCTATAAATACCTTCTCATTATCATCTACCTTACACCACAATTTCATATTTTCTCAACTACTTTCAACGACATTCCTATCTTTCTCTCAAAGTTTCAATCCAATTTTTTTTCAACAAAATGACTACTGATGCAGGTACGAATTGGACGCTTCTTGAAGATATTGCGTTGTATACTAGCTGGGTTGAAGTTACTCATAGTTCGCTTACAGGTAATGAGATGCAGTTGCGAGAAATGTGGAGTCTTATTCATACCAATTATCTTGAGAAAATGGGTGGGAAAAGAACCAAAGAATTGATGTCTAGTCGTTAGAAATTACTTAGCCAATCGTTTAGTACATGGAGAGACGCCTTGACACAAGCCAGTACTAATATTCAAAGTGGGGAAAATTACGCGGATCAGGTAACAATATATTATTTATTTGTTTGTACTATGCCAAACTTACATTATAATTATTTGTTTGTATTATTTATTTGTTACATACTTTCATTATAATTATTCGTTTGTATTATTTATTTGTTACATACTTTCATTATAATTATTTGTTTGTATTATTTATTTGTCCTACTTTCATTATAATTATTTGTTTGTATTATTGATTAATTACCTACTTTCATTATAATTATTTATTTGTATTATTTATTTGTTACCTACTTTCATTATAATTATTTGTTTGTATTATTTATTAATTACCTACTTTCATTATAATTATTTGTTTGTATTATTTATTTGTTACCTACTTTCATTATAATTATTTGTTTGTATTATTTATTAATTACCTACTTTCATTATATATTTCTTATCCCGCATTGTGTAGCAACTTCAAGCACAAGCTTGGTATGGTGCCAAAACCAAAAGCAAAAATAAATCATTCAACCGGTGGGAATGTTGGAATATTGTCAAAGATTGTCCTAAATTCAAAGTTGTGCATGTCGGTCTAGAAGTTTTCATGAACAACACCTCTCTACACTCTACACCTGATCATGGCTCGCATGTTCATGAAGATGAAGCAGAAAAAGTGCCCTAAATGCCCCCCTGAGCAAGCATCGGGATCGACCCGTTATCTAATTAGGCCTCAAGGTAAGAAGGCTTCAAAGAGAAAAGGGAGTGCTTCGAAGAATGATTATGCAAAGTATATGGAACAACTTGCTTGCCAAGGTGAATTGACTTTGGCGCGGGAAATGGCGAAATTTGAGGCTGATAAGGCTAGAGAGGAATCAAATGCTGCAGCTGTTGAGAGAGCATTTCAAGCTAATGAGAGAGAAAGAGAGCTACTTAGGCAAGAAAGGGAACATGTAATAGAAGAAAGAATGGCTCAACGAGATCGTGACATTATGAACACGCATTTAGAAGGGAAGTCTCCAAATTCTAAATATTTTTGGAAGTCAGAGAAAGCGGATGTGGTGCGAAAGAGGCGTGCAAGAAAAGTGAGAGTAAGAGGAGATGGTCCTAGCACGACATGAGAAGATTATCCTAGCACCACAAATTGGTTAAGTGATGATGAATAGAGTATTTTTGTAATCGGTGCCCATAATTTTCTAATCACTTTGGGTTGTAATTCCTTATTTATTGAATAGAGTACTTTATGTTATTTCCAATTTATTGATTTTAGTAATTTATTTAATTTGGTAATTTATTTATACTAAGAGAATCTTTATTCAAAAGACATTTAAACACACCAAATAAAATCACATAAACATACCAAATAACAAAAAACTCAATAAATGAACTAAAAAAAAAAAACACTAAAATTAAATAAACACACCAAAAAAAAAAAAAAAAAAAAAAACAAACACACTAAATGAACTTAAGTATCTTGAGCTTGTTTCAATTCCCATTGGTGCTCTATCAAATCAATTTGCCGAACATTGTGCATATATGGCCTTTGAAGTGCAGTATATCGTTGAATGATCAATTCATTGTAACATCTATCCCTTTCTAATGGCTCATGTTGCACGGGTTCTTCGGTGGCGTCATGAGCACATTATATACGTGTTCTTGAATTGTTCATCGTGTATAGCTCACATTCATCAACGGCATCATAATCGTACTCATCTTCCACAATCATGTTGTGAAGAATGATGCACGTCATCATGATGGATCGAAGCGAGTCTACATCAAACAATCTGGCAGCACCCTTGACGATCACCCAGTGAGCTTGGAGGATACCAAAACAACGCTCCACATCTTTCCTGCACCCCTCTTGACAACTTGCAAAGTGTTTTTCCTTTGCACTTCTCGGACGTGGCACTGTTTTGACAAATGTTGATCACCTTAGGTAAATGCCATCTGCTAGGTAGTATGGCCCGTCATACATACGTCTGTTGACGCAGTACGTGACTTTTGGTGCCTTTACTTGTAGGACATCGTTGAACACTGGGGATTGGGCAAAGACGTTGAGGTCATTTTGAGCTCCTGGAACCCCGAAAAAGGCATGCCAAATCTATGTATCAAAAGATGCCACCGCCTTCAAAATGATACTTTTTGCTCATTTTCTATCCCCATAAGTGCCTTGCCATGCACTTGGACAGTTTTTCCACGTCCAGTGCATACAATCGATGCTTCCACTCATCCCAGGAAAACCTCGCATCTCGCCCTTCTTCAAAAGCCTTTGCAAGTCATGTTAGTAGGTTTCCGAAGGTATTCTACGGTGTAGATAGATTCGATTGCTTCGCAAAACCTCATCAGGGACTTAAGAATGGTTGATTTCCCCATCCTCGTTATCTCATCCACTTGTTCTGTAGATGCTCCATATGCAAGCATCCGCAAGGCAGCAGTAATTTTTTGTTGGGGAAGGAGACCCATAGCCCCAAAAGCATCATTCTTTTGCACAAAGTAAGAATCATGGTTGCAAACAGCAATCATGATTTTGTTGAACAAATGTCATTCCATTCTAAAACGACGTCTAAAGTACGAATCAGGGAATGCACTATTACGGACAAAATAATCCTCCAAGAGTTCCGTACCTCTGCTTTTATCAAGGTTTCTAGAATGGCTGGGCCCGCAGATCTGACCCACAGCTTGGATGACTCGACGGGAATGTGAGGCTCTTGCCGTTCTTGCTTTGTCATCTCTCATTCTACGCTCCTAATGCTCTTCCTTCTCATTTTGGGCCACCTGGAGATTGAACATTCCTTCTGATTGGTTAAACAATTCTTTCTCTTGCTGATTGAGTTCCCACATCATCCTTGAGGAAGAAGAAGACATTTTAAGAAAGAAGCAGAAACTATGAATAATGATAGAGATTTTGGTGAAGAAGGAAGCAGAAACTATGAATAATGATAAAGATCTTGATAAAATTGGTGTGAGATTTGTGAGGATGGATGGTGAATTATATGGAGGATTCAGAAAGGATTAGGTTGTAGATAATGTCACGTGGCATGCCGTCATTCGTTAAAAATCTGATGGAAATCTATCCTCAAAGATTGTAAACAGATTATGACACGTGGCGCGACGTGATTGGTTAATAATCTTATCGGAAATCCATCATCAATAATTGTCTTTTCGGATTTTATGACAAGTGGCGCAATGATAACGATTAAAAATCTTATCGAAATTACAAATAAAATTATTTTGTATTATTTTATAACTTTTTGGATAATGACACGTGGCGCAACGAGAACGATTAAAAATCTTATCCGAAATTACAAATAAAATTATTTTGTATTATTTTATAAATAAAAAAAAATGCTAATATTTTATTGCCTATTGTCAGGGCTATTGAAGTGCAACAGTGGAGATACAAAAGGTGATTACTGTTCATTAAGGGCAGTTACTGTTTATTGGGTGGATAGCGTAGCGTATTGCCTAAGGGGAGGGTTCCCACGCTGGAACTGCTTTAATTAGATTGATTTGAATACTTTCTCTCCTTCATGAAACTCTATCTCTCTCTGAGAGTCCCTTCTCACCGCTGTGTGAATGTCTCCAATCTCGCCCAAATCCAGAGCCGCTGTCCCTAGTTATGGCTGAGGGCGATGGTAGTTCCTTCCTTCTGCCATTGGTCTCCTCTTTTCTTCCCTAGTTTTGCTTTCTCCCACTGCTCCTCACCCTGATTTGGATTTTCCCTCATACCCCTATGGCGTTCATCTTCTTCGACCATCTCCACTTCGATCAGCAGTCACGGTTTACTGCAATGTGTTGCAGCTCCCCGGGAGAGTGTGTAGCATTCCGGTGTTCTCACTGGATCAGGTGTTCACCACACCACCACTTTCCCACTGTTTGCTGCCATTGTTGGCAGCATTGCTCATGTTTTGCTACGGGCTTCTTCCCCTTTGTGGCTTGTGTCTTCCTTTGTGGCTGCGCTCGAACAGGTGCTTGTGGCAGATTGATGAAATTGGAGAGGTGTTTGTCGGTTGGAGGCGTGCAGGCTAGCTTTTTGTGTTGGTTCACTTTAGCAAAGGTGGTGGAAGCAGAAGACTAGGGTTTCTTTTGATCTTTTGGGCTCTTTTTTGTTTCACTTTGTTGGCCTGTTTGTGCTTGTATTTAGTTATCCTTGGGCTTTAGTTTGGGTCCACTTTTGCTTTGTGTTAATCTTGTAATTGGGCATCTTGTGTGTCCTTTTGCCTTGGAATACTATTTCCAATTTACCAAAAAAAAAAAAAAAAAAAAAAAAAAAAACCAGATTGATTTGAATTTCAAGTCTAATTGTTGGTGAAGTGGTTAATGTGAGCTGGGGATGTCATAATTCTTTGATCGGGGCTGAGCTTTTTATTTCATGTTGTTATAAATGCTGAATTCATGTTCATTTAGTTGAAATTTTTTAAGTAGATGAAGGATTTATGCTACCGTTTGTGAGGGTTAAGATAGGAATGTTATCGTGTCATTAATTTACTTTCTGGTCTATTCGGTTCATCTTAGGTGGTAAGCAGACTTTAGAAATGGTGCTATATGGGTAGTGACTGTAAGATGTGACTACCCAAGGATTGTTTATGACATTACAATAATGTAGTAGTGAAAACCAACAACAGAAGACGACTACGGAATATTTAGGATTGTAGCATACAAGGGAAATTTTCTTAGGTCATGATCATAATGACAAAATAGGTTTTTGAAGCTGTATATTTGTTTGTTGAAGGAGTTTCCATAGAAAATGATAACCGGGGGCATAAGATACTAAATACTGATTAAATGAAAGAAATTTCTCATTATGCTTGTAACAAAAGTTTGGATACCTAAACCACACAGGGTGTTGCTGCACACGGCTTTCCCAGGGGAGGTTCAATGGTTGGGCTTCATCCACAAAACTTGAGCATGTCAAACGATTTGGGTTGGTGGAAGGGGAGATGGAGCAACGACCGGGGTACCCTCGCAAGTTGTAAACAAGGGGATCACTCCCTTTGCGACACAAAATGTATTTGGGCTTGCAACATCACGACCAATAGATTCCCTACCACCTAGACCACAGGGAGGTTTTGGAATCAGACCATCAGGACCACCGGCTAAAGATTCCAACCATTAAATATATCTGGGAATGGCTTAGCTTCTGACTCTTCTTTTAGAGATGATGTGTTTTCTGCAACTCCAAAATTTTCCTCCTGGCAGCGTACCTATCTCATCAGCCATTGTGCTAGTATCTGCTGGGACACAGTCTTCAGCTAGCCCAAGCACACAGGTTGGTGAGCAGCCTCAGCAGGCCCAGTGATTTGCAAAACCAAACCAACAGGTTTCAGCTCAGACTAGCCCATCTGGAGTTTCACCTGGAGCTGGGAACTCTACTTCTAGTTAGTCCCATATGTCTGTTGAATTATAAGTGTTGAGCTGAAAAGTTTAGAATAAGTTTGTTTGAATTGGTGTATCCACTTGTGCAAAATGATGCAAAGTGTAAAGTTCTATTTTGTAAAAAGGCCATGAGTGCCATGTGTTTGTTGATCCATATAATTAGATAGATGAGTGACTAAGATGAAATGTAGTGTTTTGTGTGGTCCCAAGTTAAGGCCTTCAGTTAATGTAAAGCAGCGTTAGTGTTCTTTTCTGAATACAGAAGAAATATTCCTCTGCAAACTTCTGCAAGAGAGAATAGAGAAGAAAACCATTCGTTTCAGTTTTTGTTCATCTTTGTTTTCTGTCCAGCTCCCTCTAGTTCAAAAACCCATCGAACATAGCAACACTAACATGGCCTCAGAGCCTGGTTGGATTTAACAATCTGGGCGTAAATTTGTGAAGTTATCGAGCTCAATCGAAACTCTCTTGAAGCTCTGTGAAGGTTGTCGATTCAGATCAAAATCATGTTTGGATTTGGAGGCTCGGAAGTGAGGACTCCAATTTTCTCCGATGAGAACTACGAGTTCTGGAGAATCAAGATGGTGACAATCTTCAAATCACATAGGTTGTGGAATCTGGTGAAGAAGGGAGTTAAAACGTCCGATTCGAAGAAGAAGAAGTCTGAAGGATCATCGGAGGATGATGGAGATGAAGAAATGCCAGCTGTGTTGATGCAAGATGCAAAGGCTTTGGGAATCATTCAGAATGCAGTCTTGGATCAAATCTTCCCTCGAATCGCCAATGCCGAGTCAGTGAAGATGGCATGGGATTTGTTGTACGGAGAATATCATGGTGGTGATCAGGTACGATCTGTGAAATTGCAGAATCTTAGAAGAGAATTTGAATATGCTAGGATGCGAGATGATGAGTCTTTGTCTAGCTATCTTACACGGTTGAATGATCTAATTAATTAGATGAGAACATTTCGTGAATCTCTGTCTAATGAGAGACTAGTGCAGAAGGTTCTGATTAGTCTTAGTAAACCTTATGATTCTATCTGTTTGGTTATAGAAAATACAAAGTGTCTAGAGATTGTAGAATAGCAGGAAGTAGTTGCAATCTTAAAGAGTCAAGAACAACAGTTTGATTTGCATACAGTTGATGCAACTGAGAGAGCATTCTCTTCACTCTCTGTGAATCCAAAGGAGCAGAACAAGAGTGGTGGTCATTCTGGTTCGTCTAGATTTCAGAGAAATTGGAATTCTAAAGGCAAGAAATGGGAATCAAAACCCAAATTTCAGCAGAAATCTTCTCTGCACAATTATCAGAATGCAAATGCATCTCAGTCAATGGGTCAAGAGGTTGTAAAGCCTTAGTGCAAGGTGTGTTCTAAATATCACTTTGGCGAGTGTAGATACAAAGGAAAACCAAAGTGCTTCAACTGTGATAAATTTGGGCATTGGGCTAGAGAGTGTACTGTAGGCAAGTCAGTGCAAAAGGCATATAATGCAAATCAATTGGAGATGACAGGGAATCTGTTTTATGCAAACAACACAATCACAGAATCAAAGGTGAATGGAGAGTGGTATATATATAGTGGTTGTAGCAATCACATAACAGGAAATGTAGATTTGCTTGTTGAGGTCAGAATCGATGTAGCTGGCAAAGTTCAAATGCCAACTGGAGATCTTGTGAATGTTGCAGGAATGGAGTCTTTGGTTATTGATACAAATAAAGGGAGAAAGTATGTTAGAGAAGTAATGTATCTTCCCGGTTTAAAGGAGAACTTACTCAGTGTTGGTCAAATGGATGAACATGGATATTTCTTGGTGTTTGGAGGTGGAATGTGTAGTGTGTATGATGGTCCATCACTTGAATGCTTGGTTATGAGAGTGAAAAAGAAAGTGAATAGGTGTTATCCACTGACTTTTTTCTTTAAGAATCAAATGGTGTTGAAAGCTAGTGTCACCCACTCTACTAAGACTTGGCACATGAGACTTGGACACTTACACTTTGGTGGTCTCAAACAATTGAGAGACAAGGAAATGGTACATGGTTTGCCACAACTTGCAGACTACAATGGAGTCTGTGAAGGTTGCCAATTTGGTAAACAGCACAGAGAAGAATTCCCTAGAAATCAAGTGTACAGAGCAACTGCTCTACTTGAACTGATTCATGTTGATTTGTGTGGACCTATGAAGACTGAGTCAATTGCTGGAAATAAGTATTTCATGCTGCTGATAGATGATTTTACCAGAATGATTTGGGTCTATTTCTTGAGATATAAGTCTGATACATTCAACTGTTTTAAGAAATTCAAAGCTATGGCAGAATTACAAAGTGGTTTCAAGATTAAGACTCTGAGAAGTGATAGAGGAGGGGAATTCAAGTCATCAGAATTTGATCAGTTCTGTGAAAAGGAAGGAATACAAAGACAACTTATTCTTGCATATACTCCACAGCAAAATGGAGTAGTGGAGAGAAAGAACAGAACAGTGATTGAAATGGCGAAATCTATGTTGCATGAGAAGAGGATGCCATATTTTCTCTGGGCAGAAGCAATGCATACATCTGTATAAATTCTAAATCGATGTCCCACAAAGGCCTTGAACAACATCACACCTTTTGAAGCTTATTCCGATAGAAAACCAGGAATAGCCCATCTGAGAGTATTTGGATCTCTATGTTATGTTCATGTTCCAAGTGAACAAAGACATAAACTTGAACCTAAAAGCTTCAAAGGAGTATTTGTGGGATATGCAACTTGTGAAAAGGGGTATAGGGTATTTGATCCATTATCCAAGAAGTTATTCTTGTCAAAAGACATTGTATTTGATGAAGAAGCTAGTTGGAATTGGGAAGAGAACTCAGGGTCAACATCTCTTAACACTGGAAGTTTTATTCATAGTGACATAAGTACAGAGAACAGTGACAGAATGGTGTTGTCTCCTACATCATCTATTTTATCTCCATCTAGGAGAGCTCTTAATGTTGAAGACTCTGAAACTCAATCCAAGTCACCTATCTTAGGTGAATCTTCAAGCATGTCAAACCGAATTGAAGGACACAATCAAGCATTTGATCATACACCATTGAAGTGGAGGAATCTGAATGAAGTATTGGCTCAATGCAATCTGTGTATCATGGATCTAGAGAAGTATGAGGATGCCAAACAAGATGAGTCTTGGTTAAAAGCTATGGAGGATAAGCTGTTTATGCTTGAAAAGAATGGCACCTGGAAGCTTGTTGACAGACCAACTGAAAAACCTGTTATAGGGGTTAAATGGGTTTACAAAACTAAGTTAAACCTTGATGGCTCAGTGTTGAAGAATAAAGCAAGGCTGGTTGCAAAAGGCTATGCACAAAAGCCTGGTTTGGACTACAATGAGACTTATGCAGCAGTTGCTAGATTGGATACCATTAGAACTTTAATAGCTTTGGCTGCACAAAAGAGTTGGAAACTGTATCAATTAGATGTGAAATCGGCTTTCTTGAATGGAGTTCTCCAAGAAGAGGTCTATGTTGAGCAGCCTGAAGGTTTTGTAGTAAAAGGCAAGGAAGAAAAGGTGTACAAACTTCATAAGGCCCTCTATGGTCTAAAACAAGCTCCGAGAGCTTGGTATGGAGAGATTGACAACTATTTCTCACAATGTGGCTTCAAGAAAAGCTTGAGTGAACCAACTCTGTATATAAAAGCAAGGGGAGAAGATATTCTAATTGTCTCTATCTATGTAGATGATATAGTCTACACTGGTAGTTGCAAACCAATCATAGAGGAGTTCAAAGAAGATATGAAAATGAAGTATGAAATGACAGATTTAGGGCTACTTCACCACTTCCTTGGGATGAGAGTGATTCAAACAAATTCCAGCATCTTCATTAATCAGAAGAAGTATGCAAGCTCTTTACTGAGTAAATTTGGTTTAAATGAAGCAAAGACTGTCACAACTCCTCTGGTAGCCACTGAGAAGCTATCTAAAGATGATGGAAGTGGATCTGCAAGTGATGAAATGTATAGGAGCATTGTGGGAAGCCTTCTATATCTCACTGCTACAAGGCCGGATATAATGTATGCAGCTAGTTTATTGGCAAGATACATGCATTGTCCTACCAATAGACACTATGGAACTGCAAAGAGAGTACTCAGATACATCAAGGGAACTCTGGATTATGGCTTGGAGTATGTGAAAGGAAGAAAAGCTTGTTTAATTGGCTTCTGTGATAGTGATTGGGGTGGTTCACTGGAAGACAGCAAAAACACATCAGGATATGCATTCTCATTTGGAAGTGGTGTGTTTTCCTGGGCTTCAGTCAAGCAAAACTGTGTTGCACTTTCAACTGCAGAGGCTGAATATATAAGTGCATCAGAAGCCACATCACAAGCAATATGGCTGAGGTTTGTTTTGGAAGATTTTGGAGAATTACAAAATGTAGCTACTCCTCTTCACTGTGACAACACATCTGCCATTGCTATCACAAAGAATTCTGTGTTTCATCAAAAGACAAAACACATTGATAGAAGGTATCATTTTATTAAGGATGCACTGCAAGAAGGAATCATTGATTTGGTGTATTGTCCCACTGAAAAACAGGTAGCAGATATCTTCACAAAACCTTTGGCTAAGGATCGGTTTAACTATCTCAGGGATATGCTTGGTGTGAAATCAGCTGAAAACTTAAAGGGGAGTGTTGAATTATAAGTGTTGAGCTGAAAAGTTTAGAATAAGTTTGTTTGAATTGGTGTATCCACTTGTGCAAAATGATGCAAAGTTTAAAGTTCTATTTTGTAAAAAGGCCATGAGTGCCATGTGTTTGTTGATCCATATAATTAGATAGATGAGTGACTAAGATGAAATGTAGTGTTTTGTGTGGTCCCAAGTTAAGGCCTTCAGTTAATGTAAAGCAGCGTTAGTGCTCTTTTCTGAATACAGAAGAAATATTCCTCTGCAAACTTCTGCAAGAGAGAATAGAGAAGAAAACCATTCGTTTCAGTTTTTGTTCATCTTTGTTTTCTGTCCAGCTCCCTCTAGTTCAAAAACCCATCGAACATAGCAACACTAACAATGTCATGGCCTAGGATAACTCAAACTGATGTTCAGATGTACACCAATATCTTTGTGAAAGTTGATACAGACAGAGATGGGAAAATCGCTGGTGAACAAGCTCGCGACCTATTTCAGGAATGGGGACTACCAAGAGGTAGGAATAATTTCTTTGAATTCATCTTTTGGCTTGTGTTTTATAGGTACAGGTGCCATGTGGTTTATTGAAGCTCTTTTGTTCTGTTTGTTTCTCTATGTTAGCCTGTAACTGAACTCATGCATCCTTGCAAAACTTGTATTATCCCTATCCCGGAGTTATTGTTTAATTTTCCTCTTCTGGGTGGTGGCACTGGCCGACTCACAATGTTTAGTTGGTGGCATTTAGCTTGAATTCCTGAACATAAAAAGGCTAGATCAAGCATATTTGTCTACGAGATGCTTTGCAGCTGGATGTTCATTCTTTGCTTGATGTGTTGGTAATTTGATGTAAAAACTTACTTTATGCCATCGATGTTTTGTAGATATAAAATATTTGTAATTGGGAGTAATTTTTTGCTGGAGAATTGACATACAAACATCCATAAATACTATAAAATTGAGTCATGTCTGAATGTGCAGTCCAGATTGATAGAATGATGACCCATCATGCCACATTATCTTGCGAGAGAACATGTCGTTATTGCATATGAAATTTCAGGGCACGTTAAAAGCTCATATAGTACACTTCTTCGCGCTGATAGTGCAGGCATGAAGCAAATCAAATTTATTTATTTATTTTTTTTTTCTTTTTTAACCATACGTCTCTCTTTCATGGAGAATAGTTTCTTATTTTTCACTTTAAAAGGATTTCAACAACAGCAACCGATGCCTGCTCCCGGTGCTCGGCACATGGCACCCAAAGCTGGAGGAAGGCCACCGAAGCCAGTTGCTTCCCCTCATGCTGAGGAAAGGCAGCAGGCCAATCAGCAGAAACCCAGAGTACCAGAATTGGAGCAACATCTTGTAAATCAACTGAGTACAGAGGAGATTAACTCACTGAACTCAAAGTTCAAAGAAGCAACCGAAGTTGATAAAAAGGTACTTACACCTTTAATGTTTCCCAATTTTTTCAGCTTGAGCAGCAAAGTTATGTGTGCTTGTTACTTCCTTATAAGTGTCAAATCATAACAAAATATCTCAAAGACTTGGAATTCTTGTGATTGTGGATTTTACTTTGATCTTAATATCGCTCATTTCTGTCGAGAAGGTTTTGATCAAGTTTAAGTAGGGAGGCTGTTCGGGTTTTGAAGTTCATGACAGTTCTTTGATATTAGCAATTTTAATGATTGGCATTTGACATGTTTTTAGTGCATGACATTCATTAAACTTTCTTTTTGATATAGCATTCATTATACTTTATTGAAGTTTTGTTCCATTTTCAGCTTGTCTTTCTTCAGCCTTTTGGTGTGATTCCGTTTGTTCTTTGCAGGTAGAAGAACAAAATGCAGGAACTTGTGAGTATCTCGTGTTCTTTTCTGCCCTTTCTTTCTTGTATGCCATTTGTTGTGCATATTGAACATTCTTCAGTAATTTTCCTTTTTTGCGTTTGAATATAATTGTTCTATGAGTGATAGATTTTTGGACGTCCTAATCATTTTTTGCTTTTAAATAAATCTGCAGACTTCTTACTATTTGCTTTTTGCAGTGTTGTAAGATGTTTTTATTTAACATTTGGATGTTTGTGGTCTGAATTAGAATTGATTCTTGAATTCACAAGTACTACTGGGAGAAAGTGCAGATCATGTGTTTTATCATTGTCCTATATGCCAGCAATGTTTTTGGGGTTTCTTGGTTTGAAAGAAACGCAAGGGTTTTTGAAAACTATATTTGGGTGAGGAATAGTTATGGAATAAAGTTGGATGTTGTTCACCACTTTGGCTTCGTATTTTCTCAATTTCATGATCTATATTTCTTGGTCATATTCTTTGATTGGAAGGATGCTGTTTTTGGATGTTCTAATTTATGTTGAAGATCCTGTAGGTAGAAAGAAATTGCATTGTTCTTGTAATCTAGTGTTCATTGTTGTCCGTTTTAAGGTGGGGACAACTTAACCAAAGAAATGCACTGTTTGATTGAATAAAATTTTGTTGAGGAGCTTGGTAGGAAACTAAAGCATTCTTAATTTTTTATGCGTCATAATGGTGATGAAATAAAGATCCAAGTTTCGTTGAACAGAGAATTTACACGTGTGTGTAATACTGTAAATTTACAATACAATTTTAGAAGAGAATTGTTATTAGCACTTCAAAAATCTCATTTGACACTCCAAACTTTCTATAATTAGAAAGAGAATTACACTTGTGAGGAGTGTAGAATGAGATTTTTGGAGTGTTAATAACAATTCCCTTTTAGAAAAGGTGACAACTTATGTTGTATTTCATGGTGGCTTCACTATGTTATTGTAGGCTCGGAATATTTTAAAAGGCATTTGACTCAAAAATGTAATAATTTTATATCTACTTACTAGCATAAGGAAATTATGTTTTTAACTTTCAGTTTTTGAATGCTGATGCATCATTGTGAATGCTAGTGCTTTGTTTTAGATCTCACATATATACGGTGTGGTGTCGAAACTATGATGTATGTGACTAACTTGCTATATTTGCTCTAATCTATTTTCCTTTTTTGGTATAAGGTTTTGTACAAGAGCAGATGTGACAATCGCCTTAATGGGATCACAGAAAGGGCATCTGCTGATAAACGCGAGGGATACTTGAGCCTAAGAACATACTTGCATTAATCTTTACTTGGCTTAATAAATACTACATGAGTCTAGGCTGAGTCCCTGGCTAAGAAATATGACGAGAAATACAAACAAGATGGAGATGTAGCTTCCAAGTTGACTATTGAAGAAGCCACATTTCGTGATTTACAGGTACCTTCCACCGCATATAAATTGTGGACAATTAGTGGCCCCATGTTGTGTGCTTGCTTTTGCTCATTTGAAGATCAAAGTGTCAACTGCTTGCTGTTCGTTTTGTTAGATCTGAGTCATAATTGCATGTACATGTGAGATGGCGTGCTTTTATTTTATGAGATAAGTGCCAAATCAAAATTCAAAATCAAGTATGAGTAGGACTTTTAAGTTTTACTTTTTGGAGAAACAAAGAAAAAATTATTTTATATTAGTTTTTAGGCTTGGTGGGATAGATAGAATCAGTTGAATGGGTTATACCCCGAGTAGTGGTGTATTCTTTTTATTATCACCGGATTGATTAACTTATGTGATTTATATGCAGGAAAAGAAAATGGAGCTGTACAGGGCAATTGTCAAGATGGAGCAAGAAGATGCTGCCAATGGCACCCTTGAGGTACCTTTGCACAGCCATGCCGTTTAAAAAAATACCTTTGCTCAACTTGTCTAAGATTAATCCCAACTGAAATTTTCAGGATCATGTTGATCGCATCCAATTGGTTTGTGATGGGCTTGTGAAAACTCTCAATGAGTGCTGCAAGAAGCATGGATTACGCAGAAAGCCTACAACATTAGCTAGGCTTCCCTTTGATAAGTTGATCTCTTTCCTTAGCTAATTTATTGGGAATCTAAGAATCCTATATATAATGACAAGAGTACTTCCATTAGCTTATTATTTATCAAACTATCTGACGGATTTTACAATAGAACATTTATTTATTTTTTATATACTTTGGCTTTGGGTAGTCAAATTATTTCAGTTTATTAATATCATTGCCTTTCTAGAAGGGGAAAGTCATTCTGTTGTTATATCATCAAAATCCTACACAGAAACTCTTACTTTCACCATTGTAATCTTTTCCAAATCACTCTGATTTGTTTGATTATCCTTATTTGAATTCTGTGTAGTGTTTCATGAGTGTCATTTTTCTTTTTTGTTATTGTTCACTGTTTGTACAACATTGCATTTTGTATCTGAAATTTTATTTTGTTTTCATATAGGCGGGCAACCTGGCATCCAAGAAGGAGCTGCTGAATGAGATGAGAATTGGGATAAGTTTGAAGATGAAGGTATGCCAAAAATGAGTTTCTGTAGGTCCAGTATTGTCTCCGAGATAATAAATTTCTGGTAGCATTTAGATTCTTTTTTCCTTTTAACCTTGTGGTAAATGGAGCAGTTTGCTTGCTGTTTGTAGTTCCTTTGTTGTCTGGTTGCAGTTTCCCAATCCGTTCAGGAGTTTTTAACCATTCGAGGTGACTGATTTACTTTTCAGGATTCACTTTTGTCAAGGAGCTCACACTTAATGTGTCAAATGTCTTGGCGCCTCCAAAACAGAAATCATCAGCATTTCAGAAAGAAAAAGCTCCCCCAGTTGAGAGTCCAACAACTGCTTCTTCACCTAAAGTTGATGTTAAGTCAGAAAAGCCTCAGAGTGCGGATGACAGGGTCGTTGAAAATGGAGCAGCATATGATAAAAATGAAGAGGAGTCAGCAAAAAGTGCTCCGAGCGGTCCATTTGACTGCAGTACTGTTGGAAGCCCATCTAGAGAATTTTCAGATTCTAACTATCGAAGGACAACAGGCACAGATGCCTCACCCCGTGATAAGGAATCTCAAAGGTATACTTTTAGATCTGTAGTTTTCTACATATTTAAGATCACCCTGATACCTGCCAAAAATTGTTGAAATTCTAAGCTTTCATTTGCAGTGATGATCATTGGGGTGCCGGGTCTGTGTTTTCTGGCGACCAGGGATTCGATGAACCAGCATGGGGGACATTTGACACTAATGATGACGTTGACTTGGTGTGGGGTTTCAATGCAGTTAGTACCACCAAGGTAAGCCGATATTGTACATTCAGTATTCTTTATTATTTTATGGAACTCAATTCTTTGACCTTGTGTTTATGCTGACCGCATATTGCTCCATGATTTCTGTTAATGCCACCTAGTTGTTTGTGGCGGTGATCATGTATCCTTTGTTTCAAGACTAGCCTCAAGTGTCCTAATGCTTGCTGCGTTTAGTTATTATAGAAGGTTCTGAGAATTTTAACAATAATGGTTTCTGTCTTCACCAAGTTTCCAGTTATGATGGTTTCATCATGTAAATCAGTTAGTAGTACGGGTCTTTCAACCAAATATCACGAAACCGAGTTTCCTGATTTCGGTCTTGGTTCACTGTAGATGTAAAAAGAAGGGGTTGTGGAATTGTTCTTGATGGAATTAATTGCACATTGAAGGGGACTTTGGTTTTGGCGTTAGGTCTTGGTTAATCAATACCATTTTTATGTTTACATTGACAACAGAGGGTGCTGCTTTAAGTAGGCATGGATTCTAGGTTCCAGTGAATCCACTTTCTTTTCTAATAGCATGTTGGTTACGTAGCACTTTCAAGCTTTCTGGTTTTGCGGTTTTATATTTGTTGTTATTACTGGCATGCTGGATTGTGATGTAACTGCTCTTAATCATGTGTGATGTAGGATATCGATCAGGAGAGTAATAAGGATCACTACTTTTCTGGCCCTGGGGAGTTCGGCCTCAACCCTATCAGGACTGGGGCATCAGAAGGAGGTAGTTTTTCCCAGAAGAGCCGCCCTTTTACTTTCGATGATTCTGTTCCCAACACACCAATGTATGCCTTCAATTCAGGATATTCACCACCAAGGTACAAGGATAGTTCAAAACCTTAATTCGACACCTTCTCCAGGTTTGATTCGTTTAGAAGCACCCAAGATACTGGATACTTCCCTCAACCAAAAACACTTGGAAGATTTGATTCTATGTGCAGCAGTAGAGATTTTGACCAGGGTCATGGATTTCCAACATTTGATGACATCCCAGACCCTTTTGGCTCTTCAGCGCCATTTAGGTCATCACTGGACAGTTTCATTAACTCTACTGTTCATCCGACTCCATAGAGAAAAAGCAGGTTTTGACTTCTTTTCTGATTATTTTGGCTGGAACTTTGAAAAGAAGCACTTATTTTTGCATTTACCAAACACATTTTACACTCCATATATTTTCATAGCAAGCCTGTACATATCCGAAAGGAATAGACAAATTCAAAATGAAATTCAAAGCCTACATATCCAAACCCTAAACCCAAAAACCAAAGCCTACATATCCAAAAGGAATAAGACAAATTCAAAATGATATGGCATTAAGGCAAAAAGATCCGTTCAGCCAAAAGGATCCATTGGCTTCTGACTCATCATCACTTGCATTTAACTCAAACTGATCGTAACTTTATTCACTGTCATCACCACCACTATCAGATAGTTGTAGCTCTTAACTTGATTCACTGGCTTCTGACTCATCATCACTTTCATTTGCTTTATTCCCATAACTTGATCCACTGGCTTCCCAAGTTTCATCTTCTCTAGACGCGATCAGGTTTGACTTTCTCAACATCTTCCGCATACAACGGGCATTACCACATTTTTCCACCTTCATACAGTAAACAGGATTCCAGGAATGACGTCCAGACACAGAGAATTGAACAGAGGCCTCATTTGCAAGTTTGTAAACATCAGGGGAGCATTTTTCTGTTCCCTCTTCAATTATAAAGGGCCTACTCCACGCACACGTGATCACGTCGTCTGTAAAAGAAGTAATTCAACATCCGGCTGTTTCGTCCTACAATGAATCCAGAAGTGAACAGTCCATGGCTTTCATCCAGGGATTTGACATTGCACCTAGCTGTTATTTCAAAGTCATTATTGCAGTTGGAAACACAAGAAACAACAGCAGAGAGAACGAAACCCAATAAACCTGTTCGAAAACAATCTGGAGGAAGCTTGATATGGACTGAAGATCCCTCACTTTGATATCTGAAGCTGAACCACTTTGGAATTTCTTTTCCCGGACATACAATACCAAACCAAGGGTTCCCATAATCTTTCTTTGATGAATTAGTTGCCTCTTGCATAATTCTAAGTTGTGCTTCATCCATTATGTTGCTCCTTGCATTATGATCCAAATTTCCGCAATTCAAAAAATTACGTGTCCCAAAATATGTGTATTTATCCCAACCTTGTGTGAGTGCTGTCCTTGAACTTGACACTGTCTTCAGCGACGTGCAGCCTTGAGCTTCAAGATCACATTGCACTGAGAGCTCTGTTAATGATTGAAGCTGCATGCACCTAATTAAGCTGAGTGTATGCAACCGAGAAGCTTGTTTGATGCTTGCAGGTATGCTCCTAATCATGCTTCCACTCAGATCCAACTTTTGCAATGAGGTTGACCCAACGAGACCATCAGGGATTTCTAATATGCTGTTGTCACAAAAGCTGAGAGTTTTAAGGTTGGTTAAACTGTAGATACTTCCTGGGACAACACTTAGTTTCTTGCACATACCAAGATCTAATGTTTCAAGCCCAATTAGATTTTCAATAGACGAATGAAGCTTTTTGACCACAGTCCCTTTCAAACTAAGAAAGTTCAGATGTTCATTTGAGGGAATTTGGAAAATGCAGAGCAACCTTTGAGATCAAGTGTGTCAAGAGATTTCAACTTACAGTTGCTCTCTGTGTCGTTGAATTTTTTTGAGAGCAGGGAGAAACTCGATTGATGAGTGTAGCTCTTGAATGGTTGTGCACCTTAAATTAAGATATTCCCAAGGTTTTGTTCCTAAGAACTCACACAAGAACTTCCCAGTAGGTCATCCATCCTAGGAATGCGCTCGCCCGAACTTGCTTAATTTCAGAGTTCCGATGAACTCCAAAGCCAGTGAGCTCCCAAAAGGCCTTGTGCTATATGAAGGTGGACATGTACATATAAGGCACATCACTCCCCTTCTGTTGGTCGATGTGAGATGTTACATGTTTGGTATCCTATAAAAAAATTATTATTGTTTCTCAAAATATTTTATAAGAGCATCTCTTGAAAACAATTTTTTTTAAGACTAAAAGACTTTTTTGGTATGAGATTTAAAATTGTTTTTAAATCTTAAAACTTAAGCTGGACAAAGAGATCTAAAGAGGGGGTCGTTGGAGAGGGAGAAACAGGAGAGATGAGAAAAGAAAGAAAGAGAGGATCAGAGGAGAGAGAAAGAAGAGAGGATTAGAGGAGATAGAGAGAAGGAGGAGAGAGAATGAAGAGAGTGGACTGGAAGAGAGAGAGAAGGCGAAGAAAGAAGGAAGAAAAAAAAGAGAGGGTAAAGAGAAAGAAATGAAAAAAAAGAGAGAGATTTTGTGTGGGGAAGGGAGAAAGAAAAGAAAGGAGTGGATTTGAAGTTTAAAAACTCTAAAAACTTATTTTTGGTGTTTTTTAAAAAATAGGCAATTTTTAAGTTAGTCTTGAGTTCAGTTTTGAAAATAGTTCTACAAAACAAGTTTTTAAGACCTTTGACAAATTTTAAAAAAAAAAGTTTTTAAGGCCTAAAACTTGAAAAAGTGTTTTTGAGTTTAAAATGTTATATTCAAGTAAAGAATCAAACAAACCCTTATAGTTGCTATGCATATTCACATTTTTGTGCAAGAAATCACTTCACACAACATTTCAAAGTACCAAATAGAAATTCAATGAATTTTTAGTTAACTAAAGCGGTCAACACTATTCCTTTCCTAGTAATTGGATACCCCACTATTGCCTCCTTATTTTGCTAATTGAAATTGAATCATGCATGCTTTAGATATTCTATTGTTTTATGTTTATTCGGGATGATTGTAGCATAATTCAAAAGAGGAACGGAGGCAATGTTCAATGCATTAGATCAACAAAAAAAACATCAAAACATGTTATTTCTACATACATGAAGTTTTCTATTTCTGAAATTTCTAAACCATGTGAAATACAATAAGCCATATCATGCCAGCAAACTAATACGGTTGAAGATAGCTTGAGCACAAAAGAAACAGAATATCAGTCATACATAAATATTATGCATCACAGATGAAAGCCAGATAGTTTTAAGAATTCGAGGAATAGAACAACATGTCATTAATTGTTGCTGCTATTTTTTTATGGATGACCTGAATATCCAGAACAGAGAGTGCTTCTGGCAATTAGTGTAGATATATTAAGGAAATGTTTTGGCCTGATACTGCGTGCATATGTCAGCGAAAGCATGAAATACTTTCTCAATGATAGATGCAAAGACAACCAAGTTCGATAGTTTCGTAAGACATGCCAAATGTCTAGCAACATCATTTCTCGATTATCCAGCAAAGTAAACCGCAAAGAAAATTAATTCTTGGTGCATAATGTAATGAATAATTACCCAACTAAATCAGCTGCAAGAACTGAATAGAGTAGTTCTGGTCGTGAATCGTGATGACAATGTCCTATGAATTTAGAAGAAGGAAAAGGCAACGTGAAGATGGCTGGTAATACCAAGGTGGGTGTCCTCACCTCTGAAACTGATAAACACATCATACATTTCCTGATGTGTCACGAAGCTCTCTCTCTTGGCAGTAGGCAAATATAGAGAGAGAGCCAGGAACTGGGAAGCAAACAAGTGACGAGAGAGCCCAGCTTCTACTTCACCTAAAGTTGATGTTAAGTCAGAAAAGCCTCAGAGTGCGGATGGCAAGGTTGTTGAAAATGGAGCAGCATAAGATAAAAATGAAAACGAGTCAGCAAAAAGTGCTCCAAACAGTCCATTTGCCAGCAGTACTGTTGGAAGCCCATCTAGAGAATTTTCAGATTTTAACTATGGAAGGACAACAGGCGCAGATGCGTGATATGGAATCTCAAAGGTATAGTTTAGATCTGCAGTTTTCTACAAATTTAAGATAACCCTAATACCTGCAAAAATTGTTGAAATTCTAAACTTTCATGTGCAGTGATGATCATGGGGGTGCTCGGTCTGTGTTTTCTGGCGACAAAGGTTTTGATGAACCAGCATGGGAGAAATTTTTGGGTGTTCCGGGTACACCAAAAAAATTTGGTGTACCCTCACTCATAATGGTGGACCCTACCCTCACTTTTTTTTCAATAAAATAATAAAATCAAATTTTAATGAGTGTGGGTACACCAAATTTTTTTGGTGTACCCGGAACACCTAAAAATTTTCCCCAGCATGGGGGACATTTAGCACTAATTATGACGTTGACTCGGTGTGGGGTTTCAATGCAGTTAGTACTACCAAGGTAAGCCGATATTGTACATTCAGTATTCTTTATTATTTTATGGAACTCAATTCTTTGACCTTGTGTTTATGCTGACCGGATCTTGCTCCATGATTGCTGTTAATACCATCTAGTTGCTTGTGGTGGTGATCAAGTATCCTTTGTTTCAAGAGTAGCCTCAAGTGTCCTAATGCTTGCTGCGTTTAGTTTCTGGAGAAGGTTCTGAGAATTATAACCCTAATAGTTTCTATTTCACCAAGTTTCCAGTTCTAATGTTTTCATCATCTAAATCAGTTAGTAGTACGGGTCTTTCAACCAAATATCACGAAACCAAGTTTCCTGATTTCAGTCTTGATTCACTGTAGATATAAAAAGAAGGGGTTGTGGAATTGTTCTTGGTGCAATTAATTGCGTATTGAAGGGGACTCTGGTTTTGGCATTAGGTCTTGGTTAATCAAGACCATTTTTATGTTTTACATTGACAGCAGAGGGTGCTGTATTGCACATGGAACATTTTGTAGCCACATTGACACCAGAGGTTGCTGTATTGCAAATGGAACATTTTGTAGCCGATGGAAAGTTTCCATTATTTTGCACCTTTTAAGTAGGCATGGATTCTAGGTTCCTGTGAATCCACTTTCTTTTCTAATAGCTTGTTAGTCATGTAGCACTTTCAAGCTTTCTGTTTTTGCTGTTTTATATTTGTTGTTATTACTGGCATGCTGGATTGTGTTGTAACTGCTCTTAATCATTTGTGATGTAGGATATGGATCAGGGGAGTAATAAGGATCACTACTTTTCTGTCCCTGGGGAGTTCGGTCTCAACCCTATCAGGACTGGGTCATCACAAGGAGGTAGCTTTTCCCAGAAGATCCACCTTTTTGCTTTCAATGATTCTGTTCCCAGCACACCACTGTCAGCCTTCAATTTAGGATATTCACCACCAAGGTACAAGGATAGTTTATTGTTAAAGGAAAGTATCAGACAGCACAGCAAGGGTGTACAACAGCAGACTAGCACATGGTGTCAGATCATGTGCTCTGATGTGTTACAGTATGGGCAGCAAGCACGCCACCTTTATGTCTGTAGTTTATTGCATGCGTGTGTGTGTGTAAGATGTATATAAAACCATTGCAGTAGAGAATGAAATACATAACAAAATATTAAACTTTAGATGGTATCAGAGCACCGATTCCGGTGACTCTTTCATGCTTCCGCCACCACAAACACAATAACCACCATAACCTTTACCATCACCATCAAGTAGTTTTCTTGCTCCTTCACCTTCGCCTTTCCGTAATCTCTACAGCTCTCCCACAAATACCATTGACCACAACATGACAGAACCAGTCAAACCCAAAAACAATAAATCAGATGAGAATCTCATGGAGTTCTTAGACCCATACATCATTCATCACTCAGATCACACTGGACTTGTCCTGGTTTCCAAAACTCTTGATGGAAACAACTACGGGCAATGGAGCCGTGCCATGCGCATGGGTCTCAGCGCAAAGAACAAGATTGGGTTCATTGATGGAACCATCAAGGCTCCCTCATCACTGGACGCAAATTATGCGACCTGGAAAAGATGCAATGACATGGTTACATTATGGATTGTGAATTCAGTTCACTCAGACATAGCCGGCAGCATCATGTACACCGAAACTGCTGTTGCAGTTTGGAGCGACCTCAAAGACAGATTCTCACAGAGTAGTGACTCGAGGATCTACAGATTCGACAAGAAATTGTTGAAAATCATCAAGGGCAGCTCTCTGTTTCTGCCTATTACACAAAGATGAAGGCCTTATGGGATGAGTTAGCGTCATATCATGATCCATTAGATTGCACTTGCGCAGGTTTGAGAGGACTTGCTGAACGGGAAGAGAAAGAAAGAGTTATGCAGTTTCTGATGGGATTGAACGAATCCTATGCAACTGTACGAGGCTCGATTCTGATGATGAGTCCACTACCTGATACACGCAGAGTCCATGGCCTTATTCTTCAACATGAACGGCAGATGGATGTGGCTAGTCGTCGCGATATGGGGACATCCTCGCATGCGATGCAAGTCCAGCGAACTTATGCATCATCCTCATCCAATAGCAAGACCTCCAACACATTTTCACGTAAGTCACTCAAATGCACTTACTGTGATGGAGATGGACACTTGGTGGATCGTTGCTATTACATCATTGGGTTCCCAGAAGGACACAAATGGCATGGAAAAAATGTGAAGCCCAAGAACAAGAGAGGAGCAGCCAATAATGCCGAGGCTATCACCCCTACCACAACCACCAAGACCAATGCTTCTGATGGTCCTACATTCACTACCAAGCAGTATAATCAAATCATCGCCATGCTTCGTAACGGTAATGGACAGCCACTTGCCAATGCAACAGGTATTTTCTTGCCTAAATGCAATATAGCACAAACAGATCCACATTCGAATCTATGTTGGATTGTTGATAGCGGAGCCACTGATCATATTTCTCATTCGCCACCAACACACAACATCATGGATGCTCAGCATGACTATGTTGGCTTACCAAATGGGGGGCAAGCAGAAATAAAAAGGATTGGTTCAATGAAATTGTCACATGAGTTATCTCTTGATAAAGTTCTTTATGTACCAAAGTTCCGCGTCAATTTACTGTCTGTTAGTAAATTGACAAGAGCTTTACGATGTATAGTGACGTTCTATCCTGATTTTTGTGTTGTGCAGGACATGGATACGAAAAGGATGATTGGCCTGGGCAAGCATTTTGATAGGCTCTACTACCTCACCCCGACACAAAATCCTCACCTTGCCAACCACATTTCCCACACCACAAGTCTATGGCATCGGCGCCTTGGGCACCCATCATCCGCACCTTTACATTCCTTAGCCAAAACCACTGCTGAAATAATGTTTGATTCCAAACACATTTGTGAAGTTTGCCCTTTAGCAAAGCAAACTCGTTTACCTTTTCCTACTAGTGAAATAAAATCTTCCGCACCTTTTGATTTAATTCATTATGATATTTGGGGTCCTCACAAACATCAAACACACTATGGGGCACGATATTTTCTCACTATTGTGGATGATTTTACTCGTTTTACTTGGGTACATATCATGCATTTCAAATCCGACACACAATCATTACTAAAATCCTTTTTCTCTTGGGTCAAAACCCAATTTCATCATAACATTAAAGCTCTTCGTGCGGATAATGGGAGTGAATTTCTTTCCATGCGTTCTTACCTAGACTCATGTGGAACCTCCTTCCAACATTCTTGTTCTTACACACCACAACAAAATGGGGTAGTCGAACGTAAACATACGCATCTTTTAAATGTTGGTCGTGCTCTTAGATTTCAAGCCAACTTACCTTTAAAATTTTAGGGGGAAAGTATCCAAACCGCTTGTTATCTCATCAATCGTCTACCTACACCCTTGCTCTCTCATAAGTCTCCATATGAACTTTTGCATCATACACCACCTACTTATTCCCACTTACGAGTTTTTGGGTGCCTTAGTTATGCCACCAACCTCACACCCATCACTAAGTTTGACGCCCGTGCTCGTCGTTATGTTTTCCTTGGTTACCTACTTGGTCAAAAGGGTTATCAGGTATATGATCTTCTCACCCATAAAATTTTCACCTCCCGTGATGTCATCTTTCATGAACATATATTCCCTTACACCACCTCACCAACCCTTGACCAAAATGACCTGCCTATTACTCCCCTTATCCATCCACCTCACGACATGATCCATGGCACAAATACCCATATTCCCACCACCTCCCATCCCACGGTCCACACGCCTATCTCACCATCCCCTCCACCTTTGTCAAATCTCCCCCCTACCAACCTTGAGACTCCCTCTACTTCTCCCTCACCCATTATCTCTGCCACCCACGAATCTTCCCCATCATACTTCAACCTTCCCGCATTACCTACCACCACCGACAATCACCCACCATCTGACCCCGTCTCTCCTCGCCTCTCCCTTCCAGTGTCTCTCCAACCACCTCCACCCCGTCACTCTACTCGCCCCACCAAACCACCAGCTCACTTCAAAGATTATGTGGCTCATCATTCCACCTTGCTCACACCAACCGAGTCCCTCTCGCGGTCCATGTCCAGCACGTGCTATCCGCTACATCGGTATGTTTCCTATTCTTGCTTATCTCCTGGGTATCAACGGTTTGTTTCTCACATTTCCCACTTGGTGGAGCCTACTACCTATGAACAGGCTTGTCAAAATCCCCACTGGGTTGCAGCCATGCAGGCCGAACTCACAGCTCTAGACGACAACAAAACATGGAGTCTCGTTCCTCTTCCGTCCGGCCACCGTCCTATCGGATGCAAAAGGGTTTTCAAACTCAAGTACCACTCCGACGACACTCTTGATCGCTACAAAGCGCGTCTCGTTGCCCAAGGGTTCACCCAACGTGAAGGTATCGACTACAAGGAAACTTTTTCCCCGGTTGCCAAACTCATCACAGTGCGTTGCTTACTGACCATCGCTACTGTCCGGCATTGGCCATTACATCAAATGGACGTCCAAAACACCTTCCTTCATGGCGAACTTCAGGAGGAAGTATACATGTTGCCTCCTCTGGGGTGTCGTCGACAGGGGGAGAACATTGTGTGTCGACTCCACAAATCTTTATATGGTCTTAAACAGGCGTCCAGAAGTTGGTTTCGAGAATTTTCTTCGGCTATCAGTGACATCGGTTTCTGCCAATCTAAGGCAGATTACTCTCTGTTCACCCAAGTCAAGGGTACTTCACTCACTATTGTATTGTTGTATGTTGATGATATGGTGATTACAGGCAACGACGAGACAGAAATCAAGAACCTAAAGACTTTCCTTAGCAGTCGATTCCGAATTAAAGACCTTGGACCTCTAAAATATTTCCTTGGAGTCGAGGTTGCACGTTCGAAAGCCGGAGTCACAATTTGTCAACGGAAATATACACTGGACATACTGGAGGAGGCTGGGTTACTTGGTGCTAAACCCATGAAAGTTCCAATGGAGGCTGATTTAGTGCTAACACCCACAGGAAGCACTTCACTTCATGAACCTGCGAGGTATAAGCGCTTAATTGGCAAGTTGATTTATTTGACCATCACAAGACTGGAAATAGCATACACTGTCAACACGTTGAGTCAGTTTATGCAAGATCCGCAACGACACCACCTTGATGCAGCATATCGACTCCTTCGATATCTTAAAGGAGCTCCTGGGCAAGGTTTGATGTTTTCTTCCCAAAGTGAATTATCTTTAACTGGTTATTGCGACGCAGATTGGGCTCGTTGTCCCATTTCACGTCGGTCAGTGACTGGTTATTGTATTTTTCTTGGAAAATCACTGGTGTCTTGGAAAAGCAAGAAACAAGTTACAGTAGCTCGTTCATCCGCGGAAGCGGAGTATCGGTCCATGGCTACTGCCACTTGTGAATTAAGTAGGTTGAGGTATTTATTGGAAGATTTACATGTTAACCATCCTCAGCCAGCAAGATTGTTTTATGACAATCAAGCCGCTTTGCACATAGCTGCAAATCCAGTGTATCACGAACGTACAAAGCATATCGAGATCGATTGCCACACAGTCCGTGAGCGAGTTCAAAAAGGAGAAATCAAAACTTCTTATGTCAAGACGGGGGAGCAAGTCACAGACTTATTTACTAAGCCATTACGTGCACCCATCTTCCATGCACATCTGGGCAAGTTGGGTGTGATTGACATTCACACT
This sequence comes from Pyrus communis, assembly GCF_041283825.1. Lineage (NCBI taxonomy): Eukaryota > Viridiplantae > Streptophyta > Magnoliopsida > Rosales > Rosaceae > Pyrus > Pyrus communis. The sequence goes on from NC_142574.1 coordinate 19,294,958, forward strand.
CCAACTTGAGGGGGAGTGTTAAAGGAAAGTATCAGACAGCACAGCAAGGGTGTACAACAGCAAACTAGCACATGGTGTCAGATCATGTGCTCTGATGTGTTACAGTATGGGCAGCAAGCACGCCACCTTTATGTCTGTAGTTTATTGCATGCGTGTGTGTGTGTAAGATGTATATAAAACCATTGCAGTAGAGAATGAAATACATAACAAAATATTAAACTTTAGATTTATAACCTTCATTCGACACCTTCTCCAGGTTTGATTCGTTTAGAAGCACCCAAGATACTAGATACTTCCCTCAACCAAAAACACTTGGTACATTTGATTCTATGCGCAGCAGTAGAGATTTTGATCAGGGTCATGGATTTCCAACATTTGATGACATCCTGGACCCTTTTGGCTATTCAGCGCCATTTAGGTCATCACTTGACAGTCAAACTCCAAGGAGACTCGGACCCTTTTGGATCATCAGCGTCATTTCGGATGTCACTGGATAATCAAACCCCAAGAAGAGAATCATATTTTTTCGGGTCTTCAGCAGCTCCATTTAGGACATCATTCGACATTCAAACTTCAAGAGGAGACTCGAACGCATTTGGGTCTTCTCCATTTAGGACATCATTTGACGGTCAAACTCCGAGACGAGACTTGGACCCATTTGGGTCTTTAGGGCCTTTCCGGACATCAATGGAGACTCCGAGAAAAGACTCTAATCATTGGAGTGCGTTTTAGCCGGGTCTGTTGGGGTTTAAAAATGCTTCACTACTTTGGAGATGTTTATCTCACAAATGAGAATGCAATGCAGCGGAATTTGATAGGCAAGAAAAAGAAAGAACACTCAAAGTGTTATACAAATTTTTTTATTCTCACACAATCTTAGTACAAGAGAAAACACTCAAACACTCTCACACTTCTTTACTCATTTTCTCACTTCTTGCTCTCTTAGGATATTAGGCTTAATAACATTAGTAAATTTCTTCAATTAAACTTGACATGGATACATTTTAAAATCAAAGAAAAAAGAATGTACCCATATAAGTTTAAAAAGGGATTAGAAAAAAATTGAATAGATTTTATATAAAAAAAAAATGGTTCATTTTACATATAACAAATTGGTATATTTAAGAATGAGTACATTTTAAGATTAAAAAGTTTTACATGAATGGGTACATATAATTAGCATGGGTACATTTAGCAAAATAAAAAATTACAAATAAAACAAATATATCAGTACAAATACAAATAAACTTAGAAAAATATGGGCACAAAAAGAAATTAATATATGGGTACAAATTAAAATTGAAAAGAAAATTGGGACAAGTTAAAAAAGAAATACAAAATAAAAATGGGTACAAACTAAAACTAAAAATATATGGTAAAAAATTTAGTCATAAATATAAATATACTAATTGTAACATTTTTAACATTAAATGAATATATTTAGAAATAAAAAAAATTATTATTGAAATAATTAATGATGTTATTAATACCCAAGGACCTTGATCAAAAATTGAAAATGAATAGGATTTTAATTAATGGAGTAGCAAAAGGAAGGATTAGAACCTAATTTCTCCTTTAGTAAATAAGTTAATTTATAATTAGTGGTCAATAATAAAAAATGAGAATGAATCTTTTTATCAAATCCGAATATATCATTAGATTTCATGTACAAGGTCCCTTTTAAGAGTAATGTTATGGAGACTAAATTTTGGAATCTAAAGGACATGAAAATTGATGATTGATTTATTACTTAAACGTTACTAAACATGATCATTCCTATTGGTGCACATCATTTAATTTGTAAATTTAGTCTCCCTAGTATTACCCTTATTTTAAACATATAACCATCATAATAATTAATTAATCAATTTAATTAAATATTTCTTCAAACTAATTAATCAAATTAATTATTTTCATTACCTTAATCTTATAATAGGGTTTGCAATCATTTAGGTTCTCATTGAGGAGGTTGTGAGATGAATTAGACTTTTCTAATTCTTTTGCCAGATTTAAAACACATCTTTTAATCACCTCTTTATGAAGACAATAATGATCATTTTTGAGGTCTCATAGATCATGAGAAATGCCTAGTTGCATGTCATGTCCCTAGTCAATGTAATATTTACAAGAGAACATATTCCGTTACAATTACAATGCAATATGGTCATTCTCTAATACAATGCTCTAGATCAAATTGGTTAGGCTATTTCATGTCACGTCCCTAAGTGATAAATTCATGATCCAACTCAATAGATTTAGAACTTCATTCCAAATCACAATGCTTTGACCAAAAACTTGTGAGTCATGTCGATAAGCATTTTCCTTTAGTTGTGAAAGTTAGAGGTTTATTGTTGTACATTTACTTGCCTCCATGATTAGGTAGCTTAACCAGAATTATGTCATGCACATCCTTGTTAAAGGTCAACCGCAGCCCATTAAAGCCCAACACATGGTGTTCTCTAGATTAATGTTAGAAGATTCTATCATATGCATGAGATGCATATTAAATATGGAAAATTTCTAGACATTTCTAGCAAAGAAGTTAGTGGAAATAGTTAGATATTTCTAGAATGGCGTTTCCATGGTTCTCCAAGGTTCTATCCATACCTATAAAAGAAGGCATTCACCCCATTTGAATTAACCAAGAAGTGAGAAGTAAGTGAGAAGTAAGAGTGGTCTTTTAAAAGAGTAGTCTTTGCATGGAGTGTGAGTGTTCTTGTGTTTGTTTCTGGAGAGTGAAAGAGAATCATAGCTTCTAAAATTGTGAGTCACCTTTCTTTAAGTTTGTGTGTTGTAATATTTTGTGAGTGTAATACAAATAATTTATTTACTGTGAATATTCTGTTAGTCTTAACGGAATATTTTGCCCCAGCTACTAAATAGTCTATGCGAGCCCAGCCTATGCGTGGTGGCGCAACTGGTGGCAGCCCGAGGCTGAAAGTTCAAAATATCTTCCTAGGCTAAATTCGATGCCCTGAATTCGTTTCTGGCATCCGTTTAGTGAAATTTCATTATTTTAACATAGTTTTCTAGATTGCCACCATTTAATTTTGCGATTGGCAAAGATCTGACCGTCGGATCGTCACAAAATTTTAATATGTTCTAAAATCATAATGATACCCTTAGGAAATTATGGATTGAAAACCCAATGTTTGGATTTTCTGGATCCAGCTACATAGGGTTGTTGCCCTTATCGTTGACCTTTGACTGACGGTTGACTTTTGGTCAATGCGTTCCAAATCCATATAGATTGTCTTAGAAGACGTGTACAACGTAAAAATGTGTTCTATCACTAAAATTCTGAAATGTGACTTGTGAATTGTTCTAGGTGACGATCGTATGTGTACGCCTTGATATTTGTGCTAGGTGGATTAGCACGGATTCTAGGTGAGTGACTTTAATATATGTGATATCGGAGATTACCTATGAAATCTCCATGCTAGTATACTTAGTGGATATGGCATGGTTTTATAAACGTGTTTTCTACTAAAGTATAAAGTATTGCTTTTAAATTCTATCATCAATGTATTTTATGAAATATAAGTGATATGTTATTTCATTTATTTTAAAAAGTGAAGGCTAGTAGGGGATTGCTAAGCCATTGTCATAGGGAGTTGTCACATAAAAAATGTCTTGTCTTGCTTAGTTTAGTCGTTTGAAACTAAGTTCCTTGTATTCTGCTCGGTTTCGTTGAGTAGTCTGGAACCGAGTTCCTCTGAGATTCCATTGAGTGGTTCGGTTTCCCTACTCCGTATGGATTTCGTTAAGTGGTCTGGGGTTCATCTATCTTTGTCTGGATTTCATTGAGTGGTTTGAAAACCCTCATACTCCGCAATTTTGTTGAGTGGTCCGAAATCGTATCCTGTTTGATTCCGTTGAGTAGTCTGAAACTTGTCTTCGTCAGATTTCGTTGAGTGGTCCAAAATCCCTCCTTATTTTCAATTATGTTGAGTGGTGTAAAACCCAATCTTGTTGGATTTTGTTGAGTGGTCCGAAATTGCATCTCTTGTCTTTATTGATTCGTTGGTTTCCTCGAATTCGGTCTAGAATGTGAAAGCTTAGAAATTGTAGGCTTCGACCGAAATGTGTCGCTCTAGCCCTAGTTTTCAGTGTAATTATGAAGCATAAATTGAGAACCCTTGTGGTTTGATCTAGAAAGGCCGATAGATGTATGTGTGACTCCTTCGATATTTTCAGTGATTTGATTATGATTTTATCAAGATTGATTTTATGATTGATGTTTATAAACTGTGATCGATGGATTGGTTTTATGATTATCACATACGTCGGATTATTGTCCTTTACATGAGCTTCACAGCTTATTTGAGTTGTTGCTTTGCCCAGTGCACCATTCCCAAGTCTAGGAGGTGATTGTGTTGGTGACATGCATTAGTAGATACGATGAGCCCTGAGGCAATAGTCAAATATCAAAGTTTAGAGTGATTAGGTTACCTTTGTACTTTTCTTCGTATTTCTTTGGACATTCTTTTGGGAGCCTTTGGGCATTACCCTAGTGAGTGTTACAAGCTTTTGTGACCAGTTTTCTAAAAATCGGTCTAGGCGGCCGCCTAGGAGCTAGACGGTGGCCGGCCACCGACATTAATAGATAGTCGAGAGAAAAATTGGGTAAGGCATTAGGCAGGCACTGTGGCAGCCTAGGGAGCCCAGCGGCCGACTAGATGGCCAAGGCAATTTGGGCTTTTAATTATTTTTTTTGTTTTCAAGCTTGAGGAAGGAGGAATGCAGGAGTCTATTCTTGTCTCTGAAACCCAACGAAGAAGAGAGGAAGAGCAAGAGTTTCTCTCTTCCCCCACGTGGACGTGGTCTCACCCTTCATAATTTTTCCTTTATAAATTGTTGTCCAATGGGACAGCAAGCATCCAATTAACTCCAAATTAATTGAATGCGTATTACGATTTGGTGTAGTGCCCCACTGCTTCCGTTTTATGCGTCAAGTGTCTCTCCTCCACTCATTATTTTTCTTTTCAAATGGTTGTCTAAATGTTGTTTTACACATTGACGCCTTAATTTTTTTTATTAAATTTCCAAGTATATTTAGTAAAGTGCTAAGGGTTTGTACTCATTTAAACTTTCATCTCATTCTATTAAATTCACCAAAGTACTAAAGATATATAATAAATTTATTTAATCCGCCTAGTCTACCTAGGCCCTCACCTAGCTGTCTAGGCACTAGGCACCAGTCCACCATTCGACTAAGGCCTAGCGTTTTTTAGAACCGTGCTTATGATACAATTGTAAATATTATGAATTTCAGTTTCAATATTTTCTTGTATTTCTTGGTTGTATTTCCTCATAACCCCCTATAGTAGAGCATCACAGGTTGATCCTAGATGCACGTCAGGATCGAGGCGTGACAGTGTGATATGTTTTTTCTTTATTGGTGTAATCGAATGTCTTACAACTTCATATTCGGGTGATAGGGCCTACCATGTTTTCTTCACTAGCTCAACCAAGTGCAAGGTTTTCAGAAAAACCTAGTATGTACTATACATTATGAGTTTTCTAAAACATAGGGTTAGCACGTTGAAAAGAAAAGTTGTTTTACTTATTATGTTATAAACTCTGGTCCATTCACTTTTATTTTGCACCCCTTTCAGAACATATAAATGAGGCATACGACCCCGGTGTTGAGGCACTTCAATATTGGTAGCTTTAAGTCATTTCCTCTGTGTCAGACGTCTTTCTTTGTAATCGCATTTTTAAATAATATTCATTTCGCTTGTAATATTGACTAGTAGTGTGCTTTAAACATGTTTGTAAGAGCAACTCCAGCGTTGGAGCCCTCCCCCCAGGCTATTCACTATTCAATCCACCTGATGAAGAGTAACTGCCCTTAATGAACAGTAATTGCCTTTGGCATCTCCACCGTTGCACTTCAATAGCCCTGGCAATAGGCAATAAAATATTAGTATTTTTTTTATTTATAAAATAATACAAAATAATTTTTAATTTTTTTCCTTTTATTTTCTTATTCCTAATCCTTTTCATTTTCATTTTTTTTTTTCCTATTCCTTAACCCTTTCATTTGACCGGTTCCTCACCTACCCTCTCTCTCATTTCCAATCTCAATGCCCTATCTAATGGTTGTCATGAAATCATAACAAATAACATCACAAAAAGCCAACCGGTGGCAAAATTAAAAAAAAAAAGAAAAAAGAAAATTTGATCTCTCATCTGCGCCTCAACCAGAAAACGAGAGAAAAGAACCCAGAAGCTCTTCTCTCTTTCTCTAGCAAGAAGCAAGCCATAGTTGATGGCTGTCAAAATACGATATCAACTGGTATGTCATTGATCCTCACTTTTTTTTTCTCTCTCTCTCTCTCTCTCTTCCTCTCTACCGACGCAACCTTTCTCTCTCATTTCTGAAACCTCTCTCTCTCTCTACAGCTCCGAGAGCTCTCTCCTTCCTCTTCTTCGAAACCAAAGCAAATCAAACTAACAAACTCTGAAATCTCAATCCCCTGGATGAGAGGAACTCGAATATATCCTTGCATGCATCATCAGAGCACCATTTGGGTGATCCACCATTGAAGCCGAGAGCTTCAAGTTTCCATTGCTCAAACCCAGATGAGGTTATTGCCCTACTTCAATTGCTTGAGTTATTCTTTGGTTTTTTTTTTTTTTTTTTTTCTTGTTTGATTTCTTGTTTAATTTAATTTTCTGAAATTGATTATGCATAGTTGATGTTTTTCGTTCGAATTGAGGGTTTCGGATGGGGAGATGTCAAGCTCAGCACATGCACTGATGCCGCACATCAGCCATACGTCACATAGCCCTCAGGCTCTCGGGCGAGCGATTCCTGCCGTTCCTCTCCCTCGGGCCTGCTCGGGCTCCCTCGCCAGCACACGCTGGACCATCTTCCTCGGGCTATCTGGTCCTGTTTGAGAGCCAGTCCATCGGGCTATTGCCCACGGTGGAACTGCTCTAACAACCCGTCCCGGATTTTATGGAATGGAAGGGTATTTTTGGATTTTCACTTCGGTTAGGTTTTATTTGTTTAAAATATTGCTTTTAGGTGTTAAATGGTGTGCCCTAGGGGCCCACCCCTAATTTTGGTCCCCCCGATTCTCTCTTCTCTTGCCTGCCATGTGGCAGATCCTTCACCATATCTCTCATTCTCTTCTTCTCCTCGAGAACTCTCATTTTCACTCTCGGATCTCTCTCGCAGCTCACCCTCTCCTTTCCTCAATCGACACACACACTCACCCATACCCAAACCCAGACGATCGCCAGCACCATCACCATCATCGTGTAACTCTCTTTCTTCATCTCTATGAAACTCCAAGGCATCTAGAGGGCACCCAAAACCAGGTCTGGCGAACCCCTGCGATTCTCGAGCTAAACCTAGCCACCTCCGTCCATTCCACGACAAATCAAAGGTAACAAATCACTCCATCTCGTCTTTAGTTCATTTTGGTACTTAGATCGTAGGTTAAATCGTCAAATCATCGTTGATCGAAGATCAGGACGTTTCGGCCTTCTTCTCCAACAAGAAATAGGTTGCTGAGCCCAAACCCTTGCGAAGCCCAAGTCCCTGAGAACCCAGACCCTTAGGGCCGTGCCAACTCGAGCCTTTGGTCCGCAAAACCCTTAACCCAAACCTGTTTAACCCTTTAGCCCAAAGCCTAAGGGCTTTGGCCCGTTAAAATCCTAAACCCAAACCCTTTTTATTTCAATCCCGAAACCCTTACCTTGGGCCGGGCTTGCAAGCCCAAGGCTCGATAGAACCCAAAACCCTACAGACCCAGGCTTTTGGGTCGTGCAAGGTTGGGCCTTCGACCCAAGGAACCCAAGCCCAAACCCTATCCAACCCAGAAGCCTAACAGCGATTGAGCTTGCACGTGGGTGCCTGTCGATGCTGGCGTGTGGGGTATACGTGTTACAGTCCACAATGGCGCCGGCAACTTTTCCAGCGACTTCTCTCGGCGCGTGGCGGTGCATGGCAGCCGGAACCGCCACATTGCGGTAACACGTAAGGGTGCGTACGAAGGCGCACGAGGGTACTCGAGGTCCCCCTTTATGTTTTCTGACGTCCTAAATCTATTTATGATGTCCATTTTCTGAAATTCAATCTTTATAGTAGAGTTTTATTAATTGGACCCCTTATGTGCTTAGGTGCATTTATTGTGGAGTTCCCTACTTCGCTAGGTTGCGTGGCTTTTCGACGGTGAAGTATCTGTGAGTAGACCCCTTCTAAAATGCATATTTTACTATTAGAAATGCATACATGAAAAACATGATTTAATGGTTACGTTTTGTGAAATGTTTTATAAGTAAATTGAATATACATTATATGAAGATCATGCTTTACTGAGAATATTTTGGAATACCATATTTTATTGAACTTATATTCTTTGTAGTATATATGATGGATGATTATATATTATTTATGAACATGTTTTTACACTTCTTTATAGTATATCTGATGTATGACTATATGCTATGAAGATATTTTTAAGATATATGTACCTATGTTTGGAAAGAGTATATTCAATGTTTTTGTGCTTATCTAGTGGTCACTATTCTGCCTATAGGCGAAGATAGTTGTTGGCTTCAGGCCGGAAGATATAGATATTGGCTTCAGGCCTAGAGATATAGTTGTTGGCTTCGGGCCGGGAGATATAGTTATTGGCTACCACGGATGACTAGGATACCACTATTTAGCACACTATGCGACATATGTTTTGGAAAGGTTTTTTGGCATACTAAGGTTTTCGGAAAACCTATCACCTATTATGCTATTAGTTTTCATAAAACTTTGGGGGTTAGTATGTTGATAACTGTTTCAGTATTATATATATCAACTTGGTCCACTCATGTTTTGTTTTGTGCCCCTTAGGATTTAGAATCGAGGCATACAATCCCGGCATCAAGGCACTCCCGCATCGGCATCTTGGAGTCATCTTGGTGTAGGACCCATTCCTTTGCTCATTCAATTTCATATTATTTCTTTTTAGTGTCTCTGTTCAGTTATATGCTCTAAACACGTTCCTCATTTGCATATTAATTTTATTTAAATTTATAAGTATTTAATTTATATTCGTTAGTCTAATGCATGTAATTATGGCTTCGTCACCTTTGGGTGTCGGCCAGCACGTGTCTACCTTGGTGATCGGAGGATTTTCAGGGTCGGACGTGCCATGTTCATGTATTCCCATGTTTTGAATATTAAAGATACGTATTTTATTTATGTTTATTTTATTTGGCCCAAATTTACATGCATGTTTACATGTTCTTAGCATAAATATGACATAATCAAGGGCGAAGCCACATGGAGGCCACAATAGGCCATGACCCATCCTGTAATTTCACCCATTTATGTGTATTGTGTGCTAATTTTTACAATAAAGAGTATATGGCCCATTGATGGATACAGTTTAAAGATTTTAGTAGGCAACAAATTCAAGACTTGCTTTTCCCAACGATCTTCTAATTTTTTTACCATACAAGTTATAACTAGCCTCCTATTTTATCATAAAAGTCTTCTATCTTACAATATAAGCCTTCTGATGTCAACAACCTTTTATTATTTTAAACCAATTCCTTTTTCTTTTTTTTTTTTGTTAGTTCATATAAACGAGTTCTATACAATTTAGAAGAAGATTCTATTAAGTTGAAAGAAAAATCTCATGGTAATATATAGTTTTGAGCTATGACCTTAAATTTTGTTCAAATCTAATGTATTAATCCTTTTTTATAAAGGCTCGTAAACAAGCTTTGTTCTTATGATATAATCATCTCAGTACTAAATTTTTCGTTCAAATTTTAAAGCTCCATCACTCTTGTTTGATTAAAATATTCCATGAAAAGACAAAAAAATAAAATAAAAAACCTTTAATTGTTCTCCAATTAATTGTATTGCTATAATTTTTTTTTCTAATTTCTTTCATTTGGCTTAAAGGCCCATCCTCGGATGAATTTTTGGATCCGCCACTGAATAGGATGGCTTGAGTCATCATCGGGTGTCAACCATCACATGGCCAATCCAGTGTCTTCCAGACACCGGAATCGAGAAATGTCAAGGTCATTCATATATTTTGCTCATGGCAGTTGAGCTATAAAACCATGAGTATTTCTCTTTTGTCGAATGTTCACTTCCACTAACACGATGACTTCATGGTACTCTTAACGTGCATTTGCTTCAGGTGCATGCCTAAGCATAAACCTCTACTCTAAAGGCTGGTTTGGTATTGTTGTGCTTTGAAAAAAAGATGTTTTTGCTGTGTTGTGAGAATAAGCAGCTGTGAAATAAAGCATCAGAGTGTTTAGTAAACTTTTTTTGTAAAAGTGCTTTTGAAAAAAAAAAAAAAAAAGCAATATTATAGTGTTTGATAAACTTTTATGTAAAACAGATGTGAAAAAACACCGATTTTTTAAAAACTGAGTTTTGCAGCTTCTTGTTTTTGGCTTTTTTTACCCAAAACTGTGAAAAAAAGTTGAAGCTGAATGTTTATCAAACACAAAAATAACTTCCAGCTTTTTTTTATACTAACTTTTTTCACAATCATCTCAGTACCAAACCTTAAGGCTTAGGCAAAAAAGCCCACATCTCCCAAAGGTATAGACAAATTCAATAATTTGATGCGCCATACAGGCCAACAAAATAATACTAATAATAACCAAAAAAGAGAAGAAAAAAAAAAAAACCTAAAAAAGTGAAAGATAATTAAAAAGTTTGTCATCTCAACTCAATGACTGAGCGAGCCTACTGTTCATTGATATTTATAATAGTGCAAAGCTAAGAGTAATCCATGTAGGACAAAACTAATGTCCAAGTGATCTCCAGCAACACCAGTCGTGGAAACCCAGAAGACAGTAGTGGTTTATCAAAAAAGACTAGGCTTCTGACCATCATCACTTTCATTTGCTTCCAACTGATCATAACTTGATTCACTGGCTAATGACTCGTCATCACTTTCATTTGCTTTGTTCTCGTAACTTGATCCACAGGCTTCCAAATTTTCATCCTGTCTTGTTTCTTCTGGTATTTTTGGTTCCCCTGATACGAAGACATGATCAACTTTGAATTTCTCAGCATCTTCAGCATAAAACGGGCATATACCACACTTTTCCACCTTCGCACCGGGAATGTGTTGTTCGTAAAACTCTGGCAGGTAGAACTCAACAGAGGCCTAATTGGCAAGTTTGTAAACATCAGGGGAGCATTTTTTGGCTACCTCTTCGCTTATAAAGGCCTTATTCCACACATACACGTGATATCGGTCGTAACAGTATCCATTCAATCTCCGAATTGGGCTGTAGAATAGAGAAGTGAACAGTTCATGGCTTTCACCCAGTAATTTAACATTGAAACTAGCTCTTGCCCTTAGGTCTCCCTGGCAGTTGGAAACACAAGAAACAACAACAGAGAGAGCGAAACCTGATAAACCTGTTCGAAACCAATCTGGAGGAAGCTTGATATGAACTGAAGATCCCTCACTTTGATAGCCGAAGCTGAACCAATTTGGAATTTCTTTTCCAGGACATACAATGCTAACACAAGGGTTCTTTAATGGCTTAGTTGCCACTCGCATAATTCTAATATGTGCTTCATCCATTATGTTGCTCCTTGCATTATGATCCAATTTTCGGCAATCAGAAAAATCAAGTTTCCCAAAAGAGTCGTATTTATCCCAACCTTGTATGAGTGCTGTCCATGAACTTGACACTGTACTCAGCGACGTGCATCCATGTGCTTCAAGATCACATACCACTGGGAGCTCTGGTAATGAATGAAGCCGCTTGCACCCAATTACGCTTAGTCTATGCAACCGAGAAGCTTGTCTGATGCCTGCAGGTATGCTCCTAATCCTGGTTTCACTCAAAGTTAAATCTTGCAATGAGATTGAGCCAACGAAACCATCAGGGATTTCTGATATGCGGGTGCGACGGAGGTCAAGAACTTCCAAAGAGAGCAAACCAACAGAACCGGATGGCAACTCTTTGAGTCCCCGACAGTCACGAAAGCTGAGAGTTTTAAGGTTGGTTAAACTGTAGATGCTTCTTGGGACAACGTTAAGGTTCTTGCACATATCAAGATCTAATGTTTCAAGCCCAATCAGACTTCCAATAGACGAAGGAAGTTTTTCGAGCGCTGTCCCTTTCAAACTAAGAAAGTTCAGATGTTCCATTGGCTCCAAGATTGGAGGGAATTCGTAAAAAGCAGAGCAACCTGTGAGATCAAGTCTCTCAAGAGATTTCAAGTTACAAATGCTCCTCGGGATACTTGAAAGCCTTTTGCAGTCTCTTAGTTGAATGTTTTTGAGAGCAGGGAGAAATTCGATTGATGAGTGTAGCTCTAGAACAGCTGTTCGACTTAAACAAAGATATTCCAAATATTCCATCGGCTCCAAGATCTCTGGGAAGTTTTCAAGTTTAGAGCAGCTAGAGAGATCGAGTTCCCTGAGATATTTCAACTTACAAATGTTGGTTGGGAGACTCACAAGGCTCTTGCAACCAACCAATGATAATTTACTTATATCCCTGGGAAGCTCAGAAACCTGGCCAAGAGCTTACACCTGTTGCTTGGAAGTTTCTTGAGGTCTCTACAATCTGTTATATCCATGTAAGAAATTTTTTCGTGAGACCAAACTGATTCAGGCAATTCCTGTATACCATTACGATATAAATCTAAGATTTCAATATTCTCTGGCATCTCTGGAAGATACTTAAGACTTGTGCATCTTGCAAGATCAAGATGAGTAAGTTTGTGGAGACGTTGAAAGCACCAGGGAATTTCAACCAAACTTTCACAGCCACAAAGATTTATGTCCACAATTTTTAGACTCCAAGAGAGATTCGGAACTTCTGTTAGATATCTAGAGTATTGTAGATTGATCACTTCTAAGTTCACAAGTCTCTGTAACAAAAGTAAAGAAAACTACAGAGAATTAATAAGCAAGACTTCCTACACTGCATTCTTTACAAGAACAAAAATAAGTATATATACCTGGGGTTCATTCCAAAGCTCCTTAACTTGGCTTTCAGGCATATGAAGCTCAACTAGATTTTCAGGAGAAAAATTTAACGGCAAAGATTTCAAAGGATATCCACGCCAGTAAAGATAACAAAGAGAATTGGGAAGATCAAGAGAAGCGGTTAATTTCCAGTAAGTGCCAAACTTTTCAGAGTTAACCACAATTAGCATCATTAGGTTAGACATCACTTTGAAGTTTGCACGTTTCAATGTTTACTCTTCAATCTTACACCAGTTAACCAATATGGCTTGAACAATTGGAGTTCCCTGACAATAAGAGTGACGTTTAAATGCATGTACAACAAAATTCAATTAATAATTAAATTTGTAGTAATCTGACGTCTTTATATAAATGAGCTTTTCTTTGGTGTGTTTTCATCTAAAGTTTCTCTATTTGCTTTTACTTAAAAAAGGAAATAAAAAGAAAAGGAAATTGATTTCATTTGGTCCTTACCTTGTTACTTTTTAGTAGACGATAGATATCGACATCATTGAACAACCTATTACGTTTAGCGGGATCTTCAATACATTGTTCATGAACAATTGTGCATCCAATTTCTTGAAGCAAATCATGCATCTCAATGGTTTTCTTTGTTGAATGAATTGATATAAGAGACATATCAACGAGAACTCTAATTCCAGCCCCTGCAAAGAATCCACGAATAGCTAACATTTTTTTTACATAATCCACATGCTTCCCTTTATGAAAACAAGCTATGTCCAAAAATATCTCCTTCTCATTTCTTCCCAATCCATCATAACTTAGTCTCAACACTCTCTGGATATTTTCATTGGGAAATTGTTTCAATTTGTTCAATTCATCTTCCCATTCTTCTTTGCTCTTACAATTTAGGAATGAGGACCCCAAAAGTACAAGAGCTAAAGGAATGCCTCCAACATAATCCACCGCCTTTTCTGCCAACTCGTTATAATCTGTTCTACGAGTACTGTTATTCTTGAAAGCACGCGAACAGAAAAGCTGAAGAGCATCATTCGGTTTTAATCCCTCAACCTTGTAGATCTTATCCTCTTCAACAGTTTGCCTAAGTGTGCTCCTATCTCTACTAGTGATAATGATTCTACTTACAATGCCATATTGAAGACAAATGCCAGCTAAATGTTCAATTTGCATTGAATCACTCACATCATCAAGAACAATGAGGACCTTTGTACGACTGAGGCTTTCCCTAACAAAAGTTGACCCTATGGATAGACCTTCTTCCTTTAATATCTCTTTTAGAAGTTTATTTTGCAAGTGATATAGTCCATCTGTTTGTTCTGAGTTCTCCTTAACATTTCTATGAAAACAACTGGCTTCAAATTTGGAAGAAAGTCTGTGAAATACAGTTTCAGAAAGGGTGGTCTTCCCAATACCACCCATCCCCCAAATTCCTACAGTGATGCAAGCGTCTGGTGAATGAATGCATAACAAGGATTCTATGTGCTTGATGCGTCTTTCAATTCCAACCAAGCCCTTTAAATCACATGATGATTCACGAATCAATTTGTTCCAAATATCGTCAACCACTTTCTTGACTAAATCAGCTTCTGTCCTGGCAAGTATAATATGATTATGAAGGACAAACAATAGTTAGTAATAAGTATGCCTAAACTAATTTGTATGAATCAAATGATAACAAGTAGAAAAAAATTTATACAAATTATGGAGTTACTTAATTACCCAGTTTTGTTTGAATTATCAAACCCAGATAGATTGGCTATAGTTGTCAAAGCAGCCTCCACTTGTGCACCTTGTCGATACTGTTCTTGAAACGTTTTTCAAGTTGAGCAAATGCCACTGCATAGCTCCCCCGTTGTTTTTGTACATCTGATGGACTGATGTCATAGAAGACGGGTTCCTTGCATCTTAGTATATGTACAAGTTCATCCAGACACCATGTGGAACAAGCATAGTTTTGTGAGAATATGATCACCGAAATCTTAGATTTCTCGATCGCTTTTCGCAGGGAAGGTCCAATTTCTTCTCCCCTCACAAGCCAGTAATCTATGTAGGTTTCGATTTTCTACCGAAGTAAGGCTTCGTGAAGATGGCTGGTAATTCCAAGTCGGGTGTCCTCACCTCTGAAACTTATAAACACATCATACTTTTCCCGATGAGGAGAGATATCAACATCACCACCAGCGTCAGCATCTGCAGCAGTGGCAGAATATGAAGAAGAAGTAAATGTTAATGATCTGCGGCACATAGACAACAGAGTCATGATACACTCCATGTCTTTCGCTGTTCCTCCCAACGCACAAGCTAATAACCTGATACGGTTTGTGAGTATAATTAAAAAAGAGAATGAAGTGGAACGAGTGGTTGATTATAGATGAATGTAACCAATCAAGCAAGAAAGTCGCAAAACGTTGAAACCTTTAAAGCATTCAACCCAAGCCATTCAAATGGAAACAATGTCATGGTCTGACTTATCACTAGCTTGTGGACGAAGAAAGTTGAGATTTCACAATAAAACCAATGGCAATATGAGGAGTAGCCAAATGACTTATAAGTGCATGCACGGTCTTTTGTTTTCCCGATGTGGGATTGATACTTTCAATACGCCCCCTAACATGTGATGAATTTACAAGCCTAACATGTGTACGACACAAATCGGATGACGTAGAGCACTTGTAGTCATTGGACCTCACACGCAAGACAACATGCTTTGGTAGGTAAGTGGCTAAATACCTCGATGGTCTTAAGGGTGAATTATCATTGAATTACATGAGTATAATAGCTTGATTTACAAGTATAATTGCTATATAAGAAATACATAAAATGAATGATTTAATTATACAAAAAAATCAGAGATCACAGAGAATCTCAAGAAAACAGGAAACATATCAATCAATATCATCTATCAATGGCAACATGGTGGTCCCAAAATGACCTTTCCTATACATATGGGGTTGTATTGGTACGATTACCGTACCAATACTCACGTCCCAATTACCTTACCAAATTTTTAGTATAGCAAAATCAATTACCATTACCGTGCCAAACATTCGGTATATTGAATTTCGGCATGCCAAATAGTTCGGTCGGCATGGTATGATAATGGTATTTACCACTTTGTTTTGGATCACTCTTTTGGCCCAAAATTTGGTTTTTTTCCAACCCAATTCAAGGCCCAAATGTGTTTTGGCCACTCTCTTTGGGTTTTTAAAACTTTTTTAATTAATTATGAGAATTTTATAGAGATTCATTTAAGAAAAAGAAGTAAATAGATGGAAGAATTGCTGAAAGAACTCAACATCCCTAAAAAAAAGTACAAAGATTCCTAAATTCTATCTCTACATTCTTTAAAATTGTACAAAAATTAACTTGATATATGAAGATAGGGAGAAAGACAACCCAATTTGATGAAGGAGAAGATGAGATGGACTACGAAGAGACATAGTCACCAGAACGGGAGCAACAGAGATGAAGTTGCAACAGAGTGGGCTTAGGTTTTTTTTATTGGAAAAGTAGAGGTTAGAGGGTGAGAGGATGGTTTTGGATAAATAACTGGGAAAAAAAAATATATAAGTGCATATATAATGATAATAATATATAATTACATATATAATGCCAAATTCGAGGTGTGACAATATGGTATCAAAACAATACGTTACCCTTTCTAGTGGCCTTAAAAAGAAATATCTATTTGTTCACCACTAGTTACTTTGTATGACTTATAAGTTCAGATTTGTTGGCTTTGCAGTTGGCTTGCTTTAGTTGGTGCATCTTGTACAGTAAACAATCAGTTGAAGATACGTGTTTAGAGGACAAGTTTCCATTTTAAGGAGGAAAGATTGTAAAACCTAGCTCTTTTGAGGCCCTAGTGTAATTTGCCAAACTTTTTGCGCGAAACATACATATTTTGACCCTTCAAACTACACATCATCTGTAAAGTTAAGTTGCCAACTTGCATAAAGCAAACCCTCACTTGATGTGATATCCCATCCCAACTTTTAGTGATTTATTTTGTATTTAAAATATTTCGGAGATTTAATTAAAGTTAGTTCGTTAAATTCTTAGATTTTGAGAAAAAGTGAATTGAGGGGTATTTCGAATTTTACTCAACCTTTTGTGTCAACTCTTGAGTTTGTTATTAGATCTTGATCCCACGAGCGTGCAAACGCAAATAGATCCTAATTCTGAGTTAGAACGAAAAAATTAGAAGCGTTTTAAATTGGACGGCATTTTGGTAAGAGTGCTATAAATTGAGGGAAACTTCGGGAAAGTTCCAAAAGCTTCAAAAAAGGGAAGTCTAATTGCAGACCCGTTTTAGGGGGCGATCGGGTCGCCGACCCGGTTGGTTGACCTGGTCATTTCTCCTCTGTCAGATCTCTGTTTTGAGTGATCTTGGTGTCTATGGAAAGCTCTCAACAAGCGCAATGTCTTGGTGGTGTTAGATTTCCCAAGGAAAAATTAGGTTCTCATCCCTCTTTCTTCTATTCTATTGATTAAAACCTTATTTATTTGCAATTTTTTATCAAGATCCTTAGATTTTAATGAATGTCATTATTTCAATAATAAAATATTCACATATTAGCATAATTAAATAATTTTCTAAAATATATTAATTTAGTATTATAAATGTTACATTTGGTATATTTATATTTATGGCAAAACTTTGTATCATATATTTTTATTTTTAGTTTGTACCCAATTTTAATTTGCAACCTTTTTTTAAATTTGTACTAAATTTCTATTTAGTTTTAAATTGTACCCATATATTAATTTCTTTTTTTGCCCTTTTCTTTAAAAGATTTATTTGTAGTCTAGTTTTTTTTTTTTTTTTTAAATTATTTGTACCCATAATTTATCTATAATGTACCCATTCTACTTTATAAATGTACCACTTCTTTATATGTAAAATGTACCCATTCTACTTTATAAATGTACCAATTCATAGTATGCAACATCTCAAAGAACAATCAACGAAGCACAAGGTTATTCTCTAGCCACATTGGTCAACGAGTCTAATTATAATAATAACAATCATATCTAACATCATTCCACAATTCATAGTATGCACCATCTCAAAGAACAGTCAACGAAGCACAATGTTATTCTCTAGCCACATTGGTCAACGAGTCTAATTATAATAATAACAATCATATCCAACATCATTCCACAATCACTCCAATTAATCAATCCTAAGAATCAGAGATGCACCATATTAACATTTAACTACATTAATCCATCAATAAGATCGCATTTCAATGCACAAAATTTAATAAATGAATTCTACATAATTCCCTACCTGGATTCCAAGTAATAACATGATAATTCTAATTTATAAACATAATATCTACTGTGAACAATTCCTACTCACTCAAATCTAGGGTCGGGCTAACCTTATGGAAATGAGCAAGAGTAAGGATTCTGGACCACTCAACGGAATCCAACCAAAATATGATCACTTATCAAAATGTACCAAGTACAACTAATCCTCATCACCCCTAGACTGTGTATGGTCCCCCATTGCGGATATACCAAGCAGAATCATAGGCATAATCTCATCGTGCAGGCAGTGATCACCCATCACAGATATACCAAGCATGATTACCCCTGAAATAAGTATGGTCCCCCATTGCAGATGTACCAAGCAAGACCATATCCTAGCTCTAGGTAGTGATCACCCATCGCGGATATACCAATCATGATCACTCCTAGAATATGTATGGTCCCCCATCGCGGATATACCAAGCAGAACCACATGCATAGTCTAATAATGTAGGCAGTGATCACCCATCGCGGATGTACCAAGTATGATCACCCCTAACAGTCCCCCATCGTGGATATACCAAGCAGGACTGTATCCTATAGCTCTAGGTAGTGATCACCGATCGCAGATATACCAAGCATGATCACTCCAAGAATGCGTATAGTCCCCCATCGTGGATATACCAAGCAGAACCATAAGCATAGTCTAATCGTGCAGGCGATGATCACCCATCGCGGATGTACCAAGCATGATCACCCTTGAAATACGCATGGTCCCCCATCGCGGATATACCAAGCAGGACCACTGCTACATGGTGCAGTAAATTCAACACACAACTTACTCATACCTCAACCCCTATAAGTTACAACGTAGACACCTGCACTATCAACTTTTCATGATCATTAACTAACTTGTCACACAAGCATATAAGTTCTACATGATACTTCTATCTCACATTGTCAAAACAACTATCATACATATCATTCTTGTTATCAAGAAAATAACAACACATATATATAACAATAAGACATCCCATATATGTGAACCGAGGTATATATATTAACTGGGATAGTTCACTAACCAATATAGGCCCACTAAGCCCCACATAGTCTCTAGTAATGCTGGTTTTAATATTTAAGATCAATTCGCAACATATTAACCAAAAGTCAAATCTCTGTCAACGGTAGGGTCCATAATCCTAGTAATCTAAACCAAAGATTCGCCTATCAGATTTATGATCCGTAACTTCCCAAGAGTCTCACTACTCTTCTAGAACAACATACTAAAATTTCATTATAATACATCAGTTGGATCTCCGCCAATCGCAAATTCAAGTGGCGGTCAACGTTTGATTTTACGAACTTAGAAATCCAATTCAGGAAGATCCTTATGTCAATTTCCCAATATGTAAGTTCCTAATGTACTCAAATATTATGTACTATTACATATTTAAGTTTGGTGCCGATCCAACGGTCAAATCGTCAATTCATATAATGACCCCATGACAACCAGCTAGATGGTCAACTACGAAACTATATTAAAACCTCAGAATTTCACTAAAAAAATGTCAAATATGAAATTGGGGCATCAAAATTTTCCTAGGATGGTCAGGTGGGGTCTCAGCCCACGTGACGCCGCCACGCGCCGCCCCTACTCGCCGGAAAATTCAACTATTTCAAAAAATTACCAAATTTTATAGGCTTTTAGATCTTAATGAGGGGAGTAATTTTCATACCTGTGGCTAAGGCCAATTTGGCCGAGAAAAGCTTCAATTTCCCTCGAACTCGCCGGAAACCCTAAAAAGGGTGTGCATTGATCTGTCACCTCCAGTGCTCCGCTTCCCCCAAACCTGTTTGGGCTTTGTTCCTAGCCTCTGGAGGAGTGTTTTGGTGGTGGTAATTGAAGGATTTAGCTTCAGGATTTTAGGAATTGCCGCAACGAACTCGTCGCACCCACGGTAGGTTTTTCACAAAATTGAAGCCAATTTCCGTTGGTTTTTTAGTGGAATTGGAATATGAGAGGTAGCTAGGTTGATTCTAGGGGCTGGGTGGCGTCAATTTATAGGAAAATTTTCGTAAAAGGTGTCGGGATTACCTTGTAGCGATTGGGTCTGGTCATAAGGGAAACCAGGTCAAGGGGATCTGGCAGAGTTCCCCTCCTTCTCCTTTCTTCCTTTCTTTTGCCTCTCATTGGTCTGTCCCCCTTTTTCTTTGATTGGGCAGCCAATGCACTCCCTCCTTTCTCTCCCGCGCCTCTTCTTCTTCCTCTCTCACTTGCTGCCATTAGGCTTCTAGCCTTTCTTTTTTTTTTTTTTTCTTTTCTTTGAGATTTCCCCCCCCCCTCTTATTGGTCCCTTCCCAAATTAATAGGAACCCCTAAAAATATTAAATTCCTCTTTTATTTAAGAAACTTCTAACGTGCGTAACTTCTCTTTTCTCGTCCCGATTCACAAATGGCCTTCGCCTATGTGCTCGTGGGGTTGAGCTCAATTCAAAAACATTAAGAGTGACCCCTGAAGGTCTATGGATTTAAATAATTATTTTCAAAAATTCAAACTTTGTAATTAAGTAATTAAAATCTAAAAATAATTTAAATTTCCAAAAATAATATAGAATCTCTTTAATGTAAATACATAGTTTGCAATAGTGAAATCCATGAACAGGATTTCACACGTCAATTATTATTAGAGCAGGGATTTGCCCTATTCTAAATGCAATCAATTGTGGGGGAAGATATACCTTAAGCGACGTTGATCGCAAGGTTGTTACAATAAATGCAGTGTGCGCAGGGGGAATTGCCTTGAGCCAACCTCTTGTAGTTGATGTTGAAGATATTCCTATTTTCTTGGGAAGTGATTGCATTGAAGGTTTTCTCATGTGGGTTGAGGATGTAGAGAAACATTTCAAGACACAACCAATTCTAGATTGCTTCTTGTTTAGATGGTGATGTGTGTTTATGGTGGGATCAAATGCAAGAGTCTACGCGACAACAAGGTAAAAATCATATCCAAACTTGACGTTGGTTGAAGCGCCTAATTGTTAAGCAATTCTTTCTTGATCTCTACAAATTGTATTTGGTAAGAATGGGTCAAGCAATCATTAGAAAAGAAGCTACAATGCTGAAGACTGAATTTTCATTTTGCCAAGAAACGATGGAGGTCAAGGTGGAAGAAAAAGAACAAGAAATTTTGCTTGTTAAGAATCATGTTGAAGACTACCTCCCAAAACATGAGAACTCACAAGTGGAGACTCAAGAAATTCAAGGTATGGGTGATTCTGAAATTGTTATTGTTACATCCCACATCGATCAACGGAGAGAGGGTAATGTGCCTTATATGTACATGCCCACCTCTATATAGCACAAGGCCTTTTGGGAACTCACTGAATTTGGATTCCATCGGAACTTCGAAGTTAAGCGAGTTCGGGTGAGAGCAATCCTAGAATGGATGACCTACTAGGAAGTTCTCGTCGGAGTTCCCAAAAACAAAACTGTGAGGGCGTGGCCCAAAGCGGACAGTATTGTGCTACGGCGGAGCTGGTCTGGGATGTGACAGAATGGTATCAGAGTTTAGATTATTACTATTTTTCCTATAACCCATGTTCTTTATAGAATATCTGATGGATGACGATATACTAATTAGAACATGTTTTCATACACTTCTTTATAGTAAAGACGATGGATGACTTTATACTGTGAAGATGATTTTGAGATATATGGACCTATGTTTTAGAAAGATTATGTTCAACGTTTTGTGCATACCTAGTGGTCACTATATGCCTGTTTGGCAAATGACACTGATATACCTGCTTGGCAAATGATATACATGCATGTTTGGCAAATGATATTGTTATGCCTGTTTGGCAAGTGATAGATATGCATGTTTGGCAAATGAAGGGTTTTGATATTGTTACTAATACTGATACCACTAGTTAGCACACTATATACGAGATATGTTTTATGGCATGCTAAGGTTTTTGGAAAAACCTATTACATATTATATTATTGTTTTCATAAAACTTTGGGGGTTAGTATGTTGATAATGGTTTTATTATATATGTATATCAACTTGGTCCACTCATGTTTGTTTTGCGCCCCCTTCAGGAGTTAGAAACGAGGCGTACAATCCCGACGTCAACGCACTTCCGCATCGGCATCTTCGAGTCCTCTCAGCGTGGGACCCATTCTTTTATTCATTCAATTTTATATTATTTCCTTTAGTGTTCTAGTTAGTTATATGTTTTGAACATGGTCCTCATTTGCATAATATTTATAATTAAATTTCTATTATCTTATTCATATTTTTAATTCTCATGCATTCTAAATGGCTTGCATCACCTTCGGGTGTCAGCCAGCACGTGCCTACCCTGATGTATGGAGAAAATCAGGATCAGGGCGTGTCAGTTATGACTTTGCAGAATCATCAATCTAATAAATTGGAGTTAAATTTCATTGTGGATCAAACAAGAAAATTATAGGAGGAAAAATATTTTGATTATCGTTTGCCATATTTTAATCTTGTTTATGGAATTAACTTCATGATTATTCCACCTAAGAACATTGAAGGTTCGGCTTCTCGAGTTGAAGAATTTGTGCTTAACAAGGAAGTTATCTACTAGCTATCAAGATCGTTTCAAGGAGAACTCGAGGTCAAGTTCTTTTCAAGTGAAGGAGTCTAATGTAGGACAAAAATTCGATTATTACGCTTGCAATAAAATTAAAAGAAGGAAGAGGGGAGCAATAAAGAAAAGTAGCTTGGATGACCGCTACCTTCATTTCTGATGCGGTCGTAGAAGAGGGGTTCAATTCTCCCACAAAAGTAGCTTGAGCCATCTTTTGCAAAAATTCATCAAAACAATAGTCTATATGTTTACTTAAGCCATTTGTCTTCTCGTTTGTAATCATCTTTTCAATCTTTCAATCAATTAATCAAACTATCCTTTTGGGATTTCTATCTAACTGGTGGACTCCAGACTTTGTTCTACAAGGATTTACACTGATAATCCTTCTTAGCTTCATGCTGCGTCACAAAGCTTTTCTTCTGTGGTCTCGAACTTGAAGTCAAAGGTATTGACACCATTGTAGCTGCCATCATCTATGTTGCTGGTAATTAATTCCCCACTAGTAAGACTGTCATGCTGGGTCTAGAAGGGAACATCACATCAGGCCACCGTTGCTAGTTGCCTCACCATCACCCTAGTCATTGCCGGCAGCACAACCTTACAAACAATATCCTTTTTAATACTTGTGATTGTTTGGGTGACGGTATACCTCGTGCAGAAATTATTATTGTTCCTGTTGAGATTATTGTCGACCTTGATGTGCCAACACAAGGTGTGTCAGTCGTTGCTAGTGGAGTCATCGGAGTCGGTGACGATCCAATCATCCTTACTAAGCCTCCACAATTTGCCCTAGGAATTGGGCTTTATGGGGATGCTCCCGTCCGAATTGGTGAAGACCTGGTTCCCCATCATTGGATCTCCAATTTTGGTGGTTGAAACTGCAGATATGAGTGTTTGTCGTTCAAGCGGCGCTGAGGTAGTTACCATTGTGGCCTTTGAACGCCACATGTTTGGGAAGTGTCACGACCAGTAATTCCCAATCGAGGACTGCGAACACACTAGCCACATCTTTTGAGATAAGCATTGGGGCTGGTGACACGAATATGATACCCCTGAATGCTGAGTTACTCGTCAAAATACTTGCATAGTTTCTGAATTGGACACGGCGGAATTGGAGTAATATACTGTTAATACTTTTAGCATAGTCATCTAATTGGTCGACAGGCTCGAACAAGGTACATGAGGTTTTGGATTTGTCTTCCTCTGATTCGTCAGCCCCAGCAAAAATCCCCATGTCAGTATACGAACTTACAAGGCGTGCGGCAAATCTTTTAGTCATACAGATAAAATCATTCAATCTATGCTAATCAAAGTACACATCAACTCTTATAACCCTCATATACTTTGGCAGCAAATATCTCTTGGAGAGCAAACCAAGTTCCTGAAACCGCAAGAACAACTCCCAACACCAAAATGCTCACATCAGAGCACCATTGCCCGCACCCCATCTCACTCTTGAACACGATCAGATGAAACAGAGTCGGCACCACAAACCCTAATGCACAGCACACACCACTCCCCACCAACGACATGAAATCCGCGAAATTGGGGACCAACAATGCCACCAAGATCACTGCCAAAACCAGCATCCATCTCATCCACAAGCAATACCTCCCTCCCCAAAACCGCCTTTCGACAATCTCATACACCGGGTTCATCATTATAGGCAATGTGAAGAACAGATTCACCACAAGGCCAAGCTTCACCAGGGTACTAATCAATCCTGCACCGTAATTAGCCGTGATCATATCCTTGGTTTGGTCCCCAAATGCAAAATAACCAAGAGGTCCAAAGCTTCCATACATCAGAGAAATGAATGTCATTGTCCAAGCCAAAACCTTCCCAAACTTGTCCTTGTCTTTCGCCTCCAACTCCAATGGCAGAACCATCCCAACCCCTTCGAAGGAGTACACTGCCACGCCTAGCCCGTAAAAGAATAGAGAAAGGTCTCCAAATGCCTTCACTTCCGGCATTTTTTTCAACATAACCACCACATCCTCCACCATCACAACCCCCATTGCTCCGAGATCAATCACATCAGCAAAAATACTCAACGGGGCCATATATGGGTCAGTGTTGCAATCAAATTCAACCCCAATTGGAAGGGAAAACACCCCCAAATGCAGAAGCTTTTGGGTGCCAATCCCAAAATCTGGGGTGTCAAATCAGATTAAACCCCTTAAATTACCAAAATACCACCCCCCCCCACACAACAAAAAATTGTAATCTTATGATTAAGCTGATGTGTACAATTACATTTAGACCCTTCTATGATATATTTATTTTCTAGCTGGCATATTGTACACCTTTTCCCAATAGTTACAGTAGGGTGCAGAGCACCAAATCATTAGGGTTTCCATTTCATTCTACTATATATCTATGAGGTTGCGCCTCTTTGATGGCTATGAGAAATATGACAGCACTTCTATCTTTGATTTCCTTATTGCATTTACTTATAGCTTAATTTTCTTGAAAAGATCATACCATAAGCCCTCGAGGTTTCGATTCAAATTTAGTTTTCAACGTTATGTACATGTACATGAATATGATTAGGGAAACACAAAAAAAAGTATAAGAAATTGAATTTTGAGGCTTGAAAATTAATTAGGACACCCACTTAGGGGCAAAATAGTCATTTCACATCTTGGAAATAAAATACAATATTTTAAGGAAGGGGATGTAATAGTATGTTGCCGTTGTACAAGGATGGCTAACTCAACCATCACTTGTTGAATTTGAAAATTTGCTTGCCAATCAAGAAGCTATGACTAAACAAATGGGATGGGTTCCTCAGGGGCAAAATAGTCATTTCACATCTCGGAAATAAAATACAATATTTTAAGGAAGGGGATGTAACAGTATTTTGCCGTTGTACAAGGATGGCTAACTCAACCATCACTTGTTGAATTTGAAAATTTGCTTGCCAATCAAGAAGCTATGACTAAACAAATGGGATGGGTTTCATCTAAAGGTGAGGAGGAAGCACTCTACACCAAAAAAAAAAAAGGGTAAAAGCAGCTTCATGTCGATGGTGGATCTAAAAGAAATGTTGACAAGCGAAAAGTCATCAAGGAGAAGGAAGTTCTTGGCCATGGGGGCTCCAAAGTATCACGGCAACCGTGGTCATTTCATGTTATTCGTGTGATTTCAATTTTACAACAATAATTTGTGAGTTCAAATTAATTTAGTGCTTGACGTTGGCCTCAAATCAAAACAATTGGTAATGTTAATTAGCAGCATGCAAATGTGGAGGCTGCAACAAGATTATGGAACAGATATTGATCTTTTGAATGAAGCCGTACATTCAACTTCAAGCTGAAACCCATCTCTTTACAGCCAGTGCCACTTTGTAAAATAAACTTCAGTAAAAAGAAAAGAAGCATACCTTACACATGGGTTGGTTGTAGTACAGAATAATCCACGATTGCCAATGTCATCATCCACTTCCACTCGCTTCATTCTCATCACTTCGAATGGCTTCTCCCCCATCACTTCCACTCGCCTCAGACTCATCTTGTCGCATATCAGCTACTACTTCAGGCTCCTTCGAAATGACTTCTCATTTTAACTTCTCAGCATCGTCGGCATACAACAGGCAGATCCCACATTTTTCCACTTTCACATAGGACACGAGTTGGTCTGAACAATTCCGTGGGCAAAAGAAGTGAACAGAGGCCTCGGTGACGCGTTTGCAAAAGTCATTGGAGAGTTTTGCTTCCTTATCAAGTTCGAAGGCGTTATACCACACATACATGTGATATGGATTGAAAATGTAGTCATGCCGTTCTCCATATCCACACGGAAAAATGAAATGACGACTGATTTCCTGGCTTTCACCATCATTATTTTTTAAAGTGAAATTAACTCCCAACCTCAAAAGCGGATATTGGCCATAGGCAACAACAACAGAGAAAGCAAAACCCAAGAACCCTGCACGAAACCAATCTGGCGGAAGCTCGATGTTTAAAGAAGATCCCCCATTTTGATAGCTGAACCAAATTGGAATTTGCCTTCCCGGGCATACAATGGTAACCAAAGGCCGCCGATAAGGGTACTTTTCCTATAACATTGGTGGACATCGTATTATTTAAATGATAAGAAAATAGAAGCTGCTCCAGGTCTAATTTGTTAGAGAGCAAAGATACATTTGGATTCAATTCAATCACAAGAGTGAGAAAAACAGGGAGAGAGAGAGAGAGAGAGAAAGAGAGAGAGAGACATACATTATCCTCTTCTATAAACATGGATGATGCAGTTGCCACTCGCAAAATTCTGAGCTGTGCATCAGCCATTATGTTGCTCTTTGCATTCTGATCCAATGCTCGGCAATTAGAAAATTTATGCACCCCTGGAAAAAGTTCAAATTTGTCCCAACATTGTACGAGTGCAGTCCTTGAACTTGACACTGTCTTCAGGGATGTGCAGCCATCTGCTTCAAGACAACATAGCACCGGGAGCTCTGGTAATGATTCAAGACTATTGCACATGATTAAGCACAGGCGAGACAGCTGAGAAGCTTGTTTTATGCTTGCAGGTATGTTCTTAATTTTGGTTCCACTTAAATCTAAATCACGTAATGAGGTTAAGCAAATGAGGCCAGGAGGGATTTCGGATATACCGCTGTAACTGAGGTCTAGTACTTCCAAAGAAAGCAAACTGACTAAGACAGTAGCAGGAAGCAAAGTTTCAAGTTTCCAACAGGAAAAGAAGCTGAGAGTTCTGAGTTTGGTTAAACTGTAGATGCTGTTCGGGAAAATCTCAAAGTTCTTGCACAGACGAAGATCTAGTGTTTCAAGTCCAATTAGATATTTGATTGATGACGGAAGCTCTTTAACCAATGTCCCTTCTAAACAAAGAAACTCCAGATCCTTCATTGGCTCCAATATTTCAGGAAATTCGTAAAATGCAGAGCAGCCAGTGAGATCAAGTCCCTCAAGAGATTTCAACTTACAAATGCTTGTTGGAAGGCATTTAAGCTTTTCACAACCTTTCAGTCGAAGTTTTTTTAGAACATAGAGAAACTCGATTGATGAGTGTAGTTCTTTAATCGATGTTCCTTCTAAACTGAGAAACTCCAGTTGTTCCATAGGCTCCAAGATTTCTGGGAACTTATTGAATTTAGAGCAACCAGTGAGATCAAGTTCCTTAAGAGATTTCAGCATACAAATGCCGGTCGGGAGAGTCACGAGCATTTTGCAATCTTTCAGTTGAATTGTGGTGAGACTACAGAGGCGCTCCAGTGATGATACAGGCAATACTTCTATTGTTGTTCCAGTCAAATCTAATACACTTATATCCCTGGGAAGCTCCGAAAACTCGCCAAGAGAGTAACAGTGTTTTAGATTAAAAGTACCGGAGACTTTCAGCTTACATCTGCCGCTTGGAAGTTTCTTAAGGTTTCTGCAATATCCAATGTTAAGCCTAGATATTTTTTCATTAGACCAAACTGATGAAGGCAATTCCTTTATACCAGTGCCTGTTAAACTTAAGAATTCAATATTGCCTGGCATCTCAGGAAGATGTTTGAGACGCATGCAACATCCAAGATTAAGATAAGTAAGCTTGTCAAGGTATTCAAAATACAAAGGTATTTTAACCAAACTTTCACAGTCAAGAAGATTTATATGCTCAAGTTTTGGACTCCGAGAGAGATTTGGCACTTCAGTTAGATCTTCGGAATAACAAAGATTGATCACTTTTAAGTTCATCAGATTCTGTAGAAAAAGTTGAAGAGAAATAGCAAGAATTAATAACTACTTATCGTGACTTTCTACATGACATTTATACATGAACTAAAATAAGAATAAATACCTTGTCGTCTTTCCAAAGCTGTTGAACATGGCTGTTGGGCATATGAAGCTCAACAAGACTTTCCGGTGAAAACTTTAACGGCAAAGATTTCAAAGGATATCCACGCCAGTAAAGATAACGAAGAGTATTTGGAAGATGTAGAGAAACCTTTAATTTGCAGTAGTCGCCAGTCTTAGAAAAATCCACACTGAGCAATATTAGCTTAGACATCGATCTGAAATCTGCATCGTTCAATTCAAGCTCTTCAAACTCAGATCTGTTAAAGAATATGGCTTGAACCGATGTTGTTCCCTGACAATCAAGAACAAAGTATAAATGTGAATACAACATATATACAACAAAACTTAATTGAAACTGCATTCATAGGAATCCGACTTGTTCATCAAAAGTTTGCTAGTTTTTATTTTTCTTCTTAGGAAAGTGAATGCATTTGACTCTTACCGTGTTATTTCTCAATACATGATACACATCCTCAGCAGTGAACAACCTACTGCGTTTTCCAGGCTCTTCAATACACTGCTCCAAAACAATTTTCCTGCCCATTTCTTGAAGTAAATCATGCATCTCTATTTTTCTCCATGTCGAAACAACTGATATGAGAGACATGTCAATGAGAACCCTAGTTCCGGCTGCTGCAGAGAACCCACGAATATCAAACATTTTTTTTACATCATCCATGTGCTTTCCTTTATGAAAACATGCTATATCCAGAAATATCTCCTTCTCATTTTTTTCTAATTCATCATAACTTCGTCTCAACACTTTTTGGATTTTTTCACTTGGAAATTGTTTCAATTTTTTCAATTCGTCTTCCCACTCTTCTTTGCTCTTGCAATGAAATGAGGACCCCATCGTTTTAAGAGCTAACGGATTGCCTCCAGCATAATCCACCACCATCAGTGACAACTTTGTATAATCTGTTGTAGGAGTGCTATTCTTGAAAGCATTCAAATGAAAGAGCTGAAGAGCTTCATCCGGTTTCAATCCCTCAATCTCATATATCTTGTCATCTTCAACAGTTCGCTTAAGTGTGCTCCTATCTCTACTTGTTATAATAATTCTACTTCCAGTGCCATACCGAAGATGATCGCCAGCTAGATGCTCCATTTGCATTGGATCACTCACATCATCAAGAACAACAAGGACCTTTGTACGGCTGAGTCTTTCTCGAACAAAAGTTGATCCTATGGGTAGATCTTTTTCCTTTAATATCTCACTAAGAAGTTTATTTTGCAAGCAGTCTAGTCCATTTGTTTGTCCTGATATCTCTCTAACATTTTTAAGAAAACAACAAGCTTCAAACTTAGAATAGAGCCTGCGAAATACAGCCTCAGCAACAGTGGTCTTGCCAATACCACCCATGCCCCAAATGCCTACAGTGCAAACATCTACTGTATCATTCATGCATAATAACAATTCAAGTTGTTCAATGTGGGTTTTAATTCCAACCAGGCCTTTTAAATCACATGACGATTCGCGAGTCAATATGTTCCAAATAGTGTCGACAACTTTCTTAACTAAGTCGGCCTCTGTCCTGGCATATAGAATTATGAAGGACAAACAATTGTTTGTAAGTATAAACTTCCTTAATAAATCTGGTATGAATAGAAAAACTTTGAGTAGATACAGAAATTTGTATAATTAAGTTAGGGAGTTAGTTACCCTGTTTTGCTGGAATGATCAAATCCAGATATACCGGATGCTTCTTTCAAAGCGGCCCTCCAGTTGTGCACCTTGTCAATCCTGCTCTTGAAACGTTTCTCAAGTTGAGAAAATGCATCTGCATAACTCCCCTGTTGTTTTCCCACATCTGATGGGTTGATGTCGTAAAAAATAGGTATAACCATCTGCCCGTATTTTTCCTTGCGCTTCAGCATATGTACCAGTTCATCCAAACACCACGAGGAAGATGCATAGTTTCGTGAGAAAATGACTACTGAAACCGTAGATTTCTCGATTGCTTCTAGAAGGGCAGGTCTGATGTCGGCTCCTCTATTAAGTCTGTAATCTATGTATGTTTCGATTTTCTTCTGACGTAAGGCCTCATGAAGATGGCTGGTGACACCAAGGCGGGTGTCCTCACCTCTGAAACTAACAAAGACATCGTACTTTTCACGAGAAAGGGGGATATCACCACCATCATCATCATGCTCGGTAGCAGCAGAAGAATCCCGAGAAGAAAATGTTAATGATCTGCACCACATGTACAGCCGAGTCATGATGATGATGAAAACTTGACAGAATCCGATGAACTCCATCTCTACTGTATCTAACACTGAGAATCAAGCAAATGAAGCGAACTGAGTAATTGCCTAATTGGTTATAGATAGAAGAAAGAACATCGGATATTTGAGATGAACGGGATAGAACAGCACTAGAGCAGATTTTACTTCACCAATGGTAGTAGTTGACTTGAGCTGACTTGACTATTTGCACAAATTAGCTACAATTTACATACACGTACTCCAGAAAATTCAACGGTAGACATGAAAATATAGAGAAGTAGAACGGAAGTTGCCCGAACCCTTCCTCTGAAGAAAATATACATTCAAACTTTGAAAGCATTCACGCCATTCAAATGGAATCCTTATCAAGTTGTCTGATTAATATCAATAGTCAAGTCAGCAACCAGACTTATGGTGTTGTATATTAACCGAGTATATGTACATATACTCGGCTAACTTATACAAACCTATGACTAAAATGTTAAGGAATCTGCTCCATCAACTGCTGCTCCACCAGCTCCATCAACTGCTGCTCCACCAACTGCCGAATCTGCTCCATCAACTGCTGCTCCACCAACTGCACAATTGGAATACAACCTGGACAGCAGACCTCATGTGCTCTGATGTGTTGCAGCATGGGCACGTGGCTGCAATATTCCTGACAGCAGCATGGGCAGCAAGCATGTGTCTTTAGTTTAATATTCCTGACAGCAGCATGGGCAGCAAGCATGTGTCTTTAATTTATTACATGTGTGTCTGTGTAAGATGTATATAAAACATCTGACTATTATTACAATTAGTAATACAGAAAACATATCATTTGTATATGGTATCACGAGCCCAAAAACTCCAACGAGAAATTTTTTTTTCTGATCCATCTCTTCCCTGTCTTCATCCATGGCCACTGACGCCTCTACAACCAACCCTCTACCAGACCTCAACTTCACTACTCCCACCTTGATCACCATAAACGCTACAGCCCAATTACCTGTGAAACTCACACCCACTAATTACCCATCCTGGCGTGCTCAGTTCAACGCCCTTCTTTACGGCTACGATCTCATGGGTTATGTGGATGGTTCTCATCTCTGCCCATCAACCACTCAAACCGTGCTTCGCACCTTTTGGATACGGCAAGATCAACTCCTCCTTCATGCGATTCTTGCTTCCGTCTCCCCGCAGGTCATCTCCCTTATTGCCTCTGCCAAGACATCCAAGGAAGCTTGGGACAAGCTTCTTCATCTCTTTGCTAGCAAAGCCCGTGCCCGTGTTCTTGGTCTCAAAGAACGCCTTACTCTCCTGCGTCGTGAGAACAAGCCTGTCTCTGAGTATCTACAAGAAGTCCGCATTATTGCAGACGAGCTTGCCATCATTGATGTTCCCCTCTCTGATGATGATCTCCTCCTCTACATTCTTAATGGTGTTGGCTCGGACTTCAAGGAAATTGCTGCGGTAGTTCGCTCCCGCGACACCTCAATCTCTTTTGAAAACCTGCATGACAAACTGGTTGAACATGAAGCTGCTCTTAAGCGTGATGATACCACTGTTCTACCCCCAGTGATCACTGCCAATGTCACTCAGACATCTCGCTTCCACACCTCAAATCGTGGCTTCCGCTCTCACAACTCCAACTCCAACCGTGGGTCCTTTCTCTCTCGCAATCCTTCTCGTAGTTCCTTTGAGCACCCCCACATATCTTCCACTGCCACCAATTCTCGTGGTTCCTACAAGTCCATCCAACAATCCTTCACCGACAATGGTCGCCGCTCTACCAACATGAACAACACAGGTTATCGTGGTTTCTGTCAATGGTGTGGCACTCAAGGTCATAGTGCCAAACGCTGCCCTCAACTCCAATCTGGACCTTCCAGTACGCTCGTGGCCAATCCTACCATCCATGGCCGGTCCACCTCTTCTCCAACATGGTTGCTTGATTCTGGTGCCTCTCACCATGTTACCTCTAATGTCAACACTCTCTCTGGTGCAGCCATATATGATGGTCCTGATGAAATAATTATTGGTAATGGTTCAGGTTTGGGTATCACACATGTCGGTTCAACCACTTTACCCTCCTCATCCTCCCAATCTTTCAGCTTATCAAACGTTCTATGCGTTCCTTCTATGAAAAAAGACATTATTTCTATCTCTAAATTTAATAAACAAAATAATACCTCTATTGAACTTTTTCCTGATTTCTTTCATGTCAAGGATCTGAGCACGGGGGCGGTTCTTCTTCGAGGCCCGAATAAGGATGATGTGTATGAGTGGTCTCCTAAATCTAAATCATTTCATCAACCACAAGCTATGGTGGGTGTGGTGGTCTCTCCCAACCTCTGGCATCGTCGTCTTGGTCACCCCAGTCATCAAACTCTCCAACAAGTCCTTCGTATGTCTTCCATTAATGTGTCTTCCAAGTTGTTCAAGTCTGTTTGTCATTCATGTCTATGTAATAAAAGCCATCGTCTCCCGTTTGGAACTTCGTCTCTCACCAGTCATGGTGCATTAGACCTCGTTTATAGTGATGTTTGGGGCCCTGCTCCATACTCTTCAATTGATGGTTTTTCTTACTATGTTATCTTTGTTGATCATTTTACAAAATATATATGGCTCTACCCTCTCAAAAAGAAATCTGATGTGTTTTCCACTTTTGTCACCTTCAAAGCACTAGTTGAAAATTACTTCAAAAGAAAAATCACTAGGTTATACACTGATGGTGGGGGTGAATTTATCAAACTCCAACATTTTCTCTCATCCAATGGCATCACCCATCTTCTTACACCACCTCACACTCCTCAACACAATGGAGTCGCCGAACGACGACATCGTCATATTGTTGAAACTGGTCTCACACTTCTTCATCAAGCTTCTTTACCTCTCACCTATTGGTCTTATGCCTTTAAAACAGCTACCTATCTTATCAACCGTATGCCCACTCCGATTCTTAATAATATCTCCCCATTCACTCAACTATTTGATGAACAACCCAACTACTCCCGTCTTCGTACATTTGGGTGCTTGTGTTTTCCTTGGTTACGTCCTTACAATTCCAATAAATTACTCCCTCGTTCCCGCCCATGCCTCTTCCTTGGTTACTCATCTAATCAAAGTGCATTTCAGTGTCTTGATCTTTCCTCCCACAAAATTTTTATCTCTCGGCATGTTCAATTCGATGAGTCCACTTTTCCTCTTGCTAACCTCCATTCCTCCACTCCCCATGTCACGGTTGATAACTCTCACACTTGGGTCTCTTCTCTTTCTCCAGTTACTCATGTTCCCGTCCACTTACCCACCAGGCCTGTTGAGTCGGCTGTTTCTTCTTCGCTGCCATCACACGTCACATCATCATCATCATCAGAATCTGCCCCTGTCTCAGAACCGTCACCATCCGCTGCACCTATATTCACCCCACCACATTCTCCAACCCAAACTGATCACGTCCAGTCACCTCCCCCCAACAACCCCGTTCGTACATACACTAGAAACCCTCATAGGACTGTTGTCACCTTTCCATCCTCTAACCCAACCTCCCCCAACCCCCCCGTACCTCCTGTGCTCCCCAATCATTCCATGATCACCCGTGCCAAAGTCGGTATCCACAAACCCAATCCTCGGTATGCTATGACTGCTACTAAACATCCCATTCTCTCCTCAGTTGAACCGACATGTGTCTCTCAGGCTGTCAAGGATCCCCTTTGGCGACAAGCAATGTCCAATGAGTTCAATGCGTTAATTCACAATGGTACATGGGAGCTCGTTCCTTCCCTTCCCTCTCAAAATCTTATTGGTTGTAAGTGGGTGTTTCGTATCAAACGGCATCCTGATGGCAATATTGACAGGTACAAGGCACGCTTAGTTGCCAAGGGCTTTCACCAACGTCCTGGTATTGATTTTTCAGATACTTTCAGTCCGGTGATCAAACCTACTACCATACGCATTATTTTGCATCTTGCCGTGACTCATAAGTGGCCAATTCGTCAGTTGGACGTCAACAATGCTTTCCTTCATGGCACACTCCGTGAAAATGTCTATATGGTCCAACCACCTGGTTTTGTTGACTCCAATCATCCATCTCATGTGTGTAAATTGAGGAAAGCCCTCTATGGCCTCAAACAGGCTCCCAGGGCATGGTACAAGGAATTACACTCATTTCTGCTCTCCCATGGCTTTGTCAATGCCATCTCTGATGCCTCACTCTTTCTCTTGAATAAAGGGACTGCTGTAATTTATTTTTTGGTTTATGTTGATGATCTTCTTATTACAGGAAACGATTCCTCACTTATAGCAAAGTTCATTCACCTGTTGGCAACTCGGTTCTCCGTCAAGGACCTGGGCTCCTTACATTACTTTCTTGGTGTTGAAGTCCTTCCCACAGCCACTGGCCTATTTCTCTCTCAGCACAAGTACATTCATGATCTTCTTGTCAATGCCAAGATGGATGGTGCAAAGGCTGTCAGTACGCCTCTCTCCACCACTCACTCACTCATGCTCCATGATGGCTCCTCCCCAACGGATCCCACTCCCTACCGTCGTCTTGTTGGTGGACTTCAATATCTCAGTCTTACACGCCCTGACATCTCCTTCACAGTCAATAAGCTCTCTCAATTCATGCATTCTCCTTCCGAGACTCACTGGCAGGCACTCAAGCGTCTTCTCCGCTACCTGAAGGGTACCATTTCCTTTGGCCTTCATCTTTGTCGTCGCCCCTCTCATCGTCTCTATGCCTTTTCCGATGCTGACTGGGCTGGTGATCGTGATGATCGCAAATCTACGACTGGCTATGTTGTCTATCTTGGTGGCAATCTCATCTCTTGGAGCTCTCGAAAGCAGCGGTCTGTCTCTCGCTCCTCTACCGAAGCCGAATATCGGGCCATTGCTGCCACCACTGCTGAACTCATATGGATTCAGTCCTTACTGCGTGAACTTGGCATTTCTCTCCCCACAACACCGGCTGTTTCTTGTGATAACATTGGAGCCATGTTCTACTGTGCTAATCCGGTTCTCCATTCCCGTATGAAGCATATCGATATTGATTTTCAGTTTGTACGGGATCGTGTCACTCGTGGTCTTCTTCAAGTCTCTCATGTCTCCACTACTGATCAGCTTGCAGACGCTCTAACCAAATCCTTGCCACGTCCACGTTTCCATCTCCTTCGTTCCAAGATCGGTGTCTCCGATGGTGCCACCGTCTTGCGGGGGCGTGTTAAGGAATCTGCTCCATCAACTGCTGCTCCACCAGCTCCATCAACTGCTGCTCCACCAACTGCCGAATCTGCTCCATCAACTGCTGCTCCACCAACTGCACAATTGGAATACAACCTGGACAGCAGACCTCATGTGCTCTGATGTGTTGCAGCATGGGCACGTGGCTGCAATATTCCTGACAGCAGCATGGGCAACAAGCATGTGTCTTTAGTTTAATATTCCTGACAGCAGCATGGGCAGCAAGCATGTGTCTTTAATTTATTACATGTGTGTCTGTGTAAGATGTATATAAAACATCTGACTATTATTACAATTAGTAATACAGAAAACATATCATTTGTATATAAAATACCCATGTACATATACTCGGTTAATATTGTATACTCCGGGGTTCAACTGCTTGCAGAAGTCTCGCACCTCCTCTCCTCCTAGTCTTCATCAAAGTCGGAGAAGTAAAAGGTCCTCACTTCTGCCAAGTTGCCCCTTTGAGAGAGAGAGAGAGAGAGAGAGAGAGAGAGAGAGAGATTAAACTTTTCCGTTGAACTACAGACAGGTTATTATTGTTCAAAGTGAATGGAATAGCAGTATTATCGAATAGAAAGAGATAAGTTGGAGTTGGTTGCTTAAGCGGTATAGTGATAGCCAAGTTAGAGCATTTCTCGAAAAGAAAAGAAACATACCTTACATTGGTTGTATCAAGGTCGAATTCAATTGACAATTTTACATGGCTTCATAAGTTCATACTCATCACGGCCACTCTCTTTCTCCTTCATGATCTCCTATTATTACTGCTTCTGCGAAATGACACTGAATTATAATTTCTCAGCATCTTCGGCATTCAACAGGTGTATGCCACACTTTTTGACCTTCACGTACGAAAGGAGTTCATCAAAAGTATTCAGTGGGCAAATGAAGTGAACAGACCTTGTTGACAAGTTTGTAAAAATCAGTGGGCAAATGAAGAAAATTGGGTACTTTTTATACAAAAAAAACTGGTACATTTTAGATTAAAAAGTGGGTACATCTTCTGTTCCATATCTTCTTCTACTTGTTCTTTCCAGAACTTGAGATCATTTTTAATTTCACAGCATTTCGGCAATTTCACTGACGTCGGACTCGTCACTTGATTCTTCACGCTCATCACTTCTACTGGCTTTAGGCTCATAACGCTTCTGAATCATGTGTTCTCATGTATTCTTCAGCTTCTAATTCCCTTCATAAAACATCAAATTTAAATTTCGCAGCATCTTCGCCGTGCAACAGGCAGACACCACACTTCTCCTCCATCACAAGAAACAGGTTGGCTGGAATTATCGAGAGGGAAGAAGTGAACGGACGCAGCAGTGACAAGTTTATAAAAATCGGTGGAGCATTTCGCTCCCTCTTCAAGTTCAAAGCCATTATACCACACATGTACATGATGTGGATTGATATTATACTAACCTTCATCACATGGAAATTTGTAAGAACAACTGATTTCACGCATTTTGCCATTATTCGTTGTGAAATTGAACTTGACTCCTAAGCTGGAATGCATATGTCGGTGGAATGCAACGACAATGACAAAGAGAGGTTTTGAAACCTGTTCAAAACCAATAGCGATGAAGCTTGACTTTTATGGAAGATCCCTCATTCTGATAGCTGAACCAATTTGGAATTTCATACCCCCGACATATGATGGTAACTAGAGGCCCATAAGAGTACTTTTCCTGTCACACTGATGAACATCATAATATTCCTACTCGTAATAACATAGCAGCTGTGTACTCCAACAGAAGTGCATGTGTATGTGTGTGTGCACACGAGAGAGAGGGAGAGAGAGAGGGAGACTCCAATCCAATGACGTAGTTGCCACTTGCTTAAGTCTAAGCTGTGCATCGGCCATTATGTTGCTCCTTTCATTCCAATCCAATGCTCGACAATTATAAAAGTTAAATTCCCCTCGAAAATGTTCATGTTTATCACAACCTTCTATGAGTGTAGTCCTTAAACTTGACAGTCTTCAGTGATGTGCAGCCATCCGCTTCAAGGAATTGCAACACTGGAAGCTCTGGTAGAGATTGAAGCCTCTTGCAATTCACTAAGAGAAGGCGAGACAGCTGAGAAGCTTGTTTGATGCTTGCAGGTATGCTCTTAATCATGGTTCCACTCAACTCTTAATCTCGTAATGAGGTTAAGCAAATGAGGGTCTCACCTTCTTGTTTTCTTCATGTATGTGGCGCAAATATTTGTTGTTGTGGTTTGATTTCAGCACAACAAACCTCGGCAGAGTTGGCATTTTAATTCTCTCTTTCTAGTTTCTATCCTGTTCGTTCTCAAACAAGTCACTTCAATTTTTCTTTGTGCAAGATGCATTCTATGTTTAACGTACTTTACCAGCACACAACAGAAGAATAATGAGGATTCATAAACAGCAAATGAAACAAACCATTCCAAAACCAGAAAAAGCTCCCAAATCAAAAACTCAAACATTTTCCGTGACAAATGACAATGCAAGCCCTTCATTAGATTGTGGTAAATTTCTTTAAACATCAGACCTTTACAGGTTTTGAATAATGATGCAATCAAACTGTGATGACAAATCTTCTAGTCATACAGATAAAATCATTCAATCTATGCTAATCAAAATACACATCAACTCGTATAACCCTCCTATACTTTGGCAGCAAATATCTCCTGGAGAGCAGACCAAGTTCCTGAAACCGCAAGAACAACTCCCAACACCAAAATGCTCACATCAGAGCACCATTGCCCCCACCCCATCTCACTCTTGAACACGATCAGATGAAACAGAGTCGGCACCACAAACCCTAATGCACAGCACACACCACTCCCCACCAACGACATGAAATCCGCGAAATTGGGGACCAACAATGCCACCAAGATCACTGCCAAAACCAGCATCCATCTCATCCACAAGCAATACCTCCCTCCCCAAAACCGCCTTTCGACAATCTCATACACCGGGTTCATCATTATAGGCAATGTGAAGAACAGATTCACCACAAGGCCAAGCTTCACCAGGGTACTAATCAATCCTGCACCGTAATTAGCCGTGATCATATCCTTGGTTTGGTCCCCAAATGCAAAATAACCAAGAGCTCCAAAGCTTCCATACATCAGAGAAATGAATGTCATTGTCCAAGCCAGAACCTTCCCAAACTTGTCCTTGTCTTTCGCCTCCGACTCCAATGGCAGAACCATCCCAACCCCTTCGAAGGAGTACACTGCCACGCCTAGCCCGTAAAAGAACAGAGAAAGGTCTCCAAATGCCTTCACTTCCGGCATTTTTTTCAACATAACCACCACATCCTCCACCATCACAACCCCCATTGCTCCGAGATCAATCACATCAGCAAAAATACTCAACGGGGCCAAATGGGTCAGTGTTGCAATCGAATTCAACCCCAATTGGAAGGGAAAACAACCCCAAATGTAGAAGCTTTTGGGTGCCAATCCCAAAATCTGGGGTGTCAAATCGGATGCTGTGGGTGCATTGAGCAAATGTGCTAAAGTATTACCGATGAAAATGAGATACCCGACGCAGAACCCGGCCTGAGCGAGAATGATCAGAACATCCACCAGCAAGCGCCCCCAAACGCCGCAGACGGCGAAACCCAAATCCCCAAAAGACGGGATCCTTCTGAACCCATTGGAAGACTCGAGCTTTCTTCTGGTATAAACGATGAGCATCATGCAATGGTGGGTGAGGAACGCAACGAGGAGGAGCGTGAGGAGACTCATGAGCCACCCGGTGCGCTTGAAGGAATACGGGAGGCCAAGAACGCCGGCTCCGACGACGGCGATGAAGACGTTGGCGAAGGTCTTGGATTGGGACGACAGCGGCTTGGGGTCGCCGATCAGCGGCGTGTTCTCCGTCGGGGGCGGCTGCCTGAGACGCTGGGACGAGGAGGTTGCCTCCTTGTCGCCACCCATGTTTTGATCTCTGTTTTGATTCTAGACCCTGAATTAACAAAGACCAATAACAAAAGTCGAAAAAGACCGTGTGGTGGGGCCCTGGGGGGAGAGTTTTGAGAGATTTATACGATTGGAAGTTGCCAAAAGATTGGGGAAGATATGGGAGGGAGTTGGGGATGACGGTAATGCGCTTAGTTTGTTTTTGTTTAAATTTTCACCTGATTTTGCTGTATTGGATGGAAATACAAGGAAATTGTTTATTTTTCATTTAACTTGATTAAGCAAGAAAATGAATCCTTAACAAACACAACTTCTAATTAGGGGATTTTAGAAATAGAAAGGCTTCTTTTTACTGTTGGAGAATAATTCGCATGAAACAGAAATTACCTATTGACTAGAGATAAATTGTTCTTCATAGATTAAGATACGAGTTAACATCGTCACCTGATATTTCTTTTTTGTATCATCTACTAAGTCTTTGCGATTATGATCTACAAAATAACATTCGATTACAAAAGAACTCATTAGGAGTCATTTGAGTCAAATATTAGCAATGCACTATAGTGCAATTATGATCACAAACCTTTGATTTGAGTATACAATTGAGGCATTTCAAAGTTCATTCTTAGGTATTGTATTTCTGGTGAAGGTCCAATGCACTCTTCTTACAAGATCTTCTATTTGGCATGGTTTGCGACCTTTGTTTGTGGATATTTGTCAAAACTCTAAATGGTTGGTGGGCACTAGTGCTTCTATTAGTTTTTGGCATGCTAATTGGATTGGTGATTTTGTTGTGAATTGGTGTTGCCATGTCGATTTAACTGCCTACTTCCGCTGCTATTTGGATAGAAATTTCAGGAATTAAGCTTTCTTTGTCAGGAATGGATGATAAATTAATTTGGTTGCCTTCTTCTGATGGTGCACTTTCTTTATCTATGGCTTATGATTTTAAGCCAAGTTAACAATCAGTTGTTACTTGGGATAGATGGGTTTGGCACGTGGACAATTGTGGAGCATGTGTCGATTTAACTGCCTAGTTTGCCTTCGTTTATATTTTCACCTGATTGCTGTTTTAGAGTGTTTGATGGATACATACATGGAAATTACTTATTTTTCATTTAACTTGATTAAGCAAGAAAATGAATAATAACTAACCAACCAATCATTAACAAACACAACTTATAATTAGGGGATTTTAGAAATAGAAATCCCCCTACCCATATGACATTGTGTTTGCCTCTAATTGTCACGGTTTCACTTATCTTTTTATCATTAGAGAATAATTCGCATGAAACAGAGATTAAATATTGACTAGAGATAAAAAAAAAATTCTTAGATTAAGATGAAAGTTAACATCACCACCTAATATTTCTTTTTTGTATTATCTACTAAGTCTGTGCAATTATGATCTACAAAATAAAATTCAATTACAAAAGGAGGTCAAATATTAGCAATGCATTATAGTGCAATTATCATCTCAAACATTTGATTTGAGTAATACAATTGGGGCATTTCAAAGTTCTTTCTTATGTATTGTATTTCCTCATTTTTTTTTCGTGCAAGGTGTTGCCCTGTTGATTTAACTGCTACTCTTGTTGCTATATGGTCAGAAATTTCAGAAATTAAGCCTCTTTTGTCATGAATGGATGATATATTAATTTCTTCTGATAGTGCACTTTGTCCATGGCTTATGATTTTAAGACAAGTAAACAATTAGTTGTTGCTTGGGATAGATGGGTTTGGCGTCAATATTTTCATCCGTGTAACTCTATTATTGTAGGAGTACGATATCCACACACCTCTTTTTACTTCTCACACACCATTCTAATTTTAGTTGTCAGATCGGATGAATTGAAGAAGATCAAAGGATAGAAATTAACAAGGGGTGTGTGAGAAGTAAAACCCCTTATTTTATGGCGATTTCTTGATAATAAGCTTTTAATTGATGAAGAAGTAAAACCCCTTATTTTATGGCGATTTCTTGATAGAAAGCTTTTAACTGATGACTTATTGCTTCGTCACGGGTTCTCATTTGCTTCAATGTGTTCTTTGTGTGGTCAGGTTTTTGAATCTCCGTTGACAAGCTTTGCAATCTCCGAGCGCTTGAAGTGCATGATAGGCCTTACAGGGTGACCCAAATCCATGAGGTTCTTTGGCGTTCTCCTTGTGCATTTGAAGTCAAAGAAAATACCGATGGTTAGGTTTGTGGTTCTTGAAATGCTAAATTTGGTGCTATTTCTCGAGACCATTTGGGTCATTGTCTAGGGTGCTTTGTGGGTTCTTTCGATATTGTTACGGGATTGGAGTCGGAGTTTAAGGATACTACTCATGTTGTCACCATGGATGTGGAAAAGAGTTGATATTCTCTTTGAATTGAGTGTGATTCTACTTTGGCAGTGCATTTTATTTAAACACATTTATTTAGGTGCTTTGGCGTTTATAGGTTGACTGGTCCAACTGTTGTACCAATCTCTCTTCCATGTGGATTCAAGTTTTTCCTATATATCTTGAAGGTAATCAGGTGGTTGATTGTTTAGCCAACTTTGGTGTATGTAATGTTGGGATTCTTGTGCGCAATTGCAGCTTTTGTTCATGATATCTTTAGAAAAGCAAATGAAAAAATGGAATCTATCGGGCCTATATTAAACCCAAAGCCCATTTCATTTCTTCCTTTCAGCCCAGAAAGCCCATTTCACATTTCTAGTCCAAACGAAGGAAAAATGAGACACTGCCATCACTGTGCTTCGAGCAAGAACAGCCGGCGCAGGTTAGCAAGTCATGAAACTTGACTGCCAGTAAATTAAACGCGATCAAAATTCACCAAACACCAAAACAATGAAGAAAATTCTCTGCAATCCTTGATCTTTATAATTCCATCCGATTCAAATTCATATGAGATCGGAAGCTCCCGTAATTTGTTTTCGCACCAAATTTAAACAAAATGAAGAAAATTCTCTGCGATTTTCGGTTCCTCCTGTTTCTTGCAGCGGCGGCGTTCATCTATATTCAGGTGGGCACCCCAAAACCCTAATTCTCACACGAATATATGGTATTTAAATGTATGTGGAGTTGTTGCTGCAGTAGCTGAAAGAAACGACTGCTAAATTTTCTTCTGTTTGTGTTTGTGTGTATCTGTTTGGTTGCAGATGCGGCTTTTCGCTACGCAATCGCAGTACGCTGATCGCCTCGCGGATGCGGTATGTAGAAATTATGAGTCTGTTATAGTATCAGAGTAGTTCATGAGAAATTCGTCTGCAGTTTGAACTCTTTTTGTTTATTCATTTGATGAGAAATGTGAATTTAGGTGCACATTGTTTAGTAGGATCAATTAATGTTATTGGTTTGTTGCCTGCTTTAAAAAATTGAACAAAAGAAGCAATTTTTACATAATTTCACATCT
The DNA here is from genome assembly GCF_041283825.1 of Pyrus communis. Taxonomy (NCBI): domain Eukaryota; kingdom Viridiplantae; phylum Streptophyta; class Magnoliopsida; order Rosales; family Rosaceae; genus Pyrus; species Pyrus communis. The sequence goes on from NC_142574.1 coordinate 19,338,349, forward strand.
GTATTGATTAATTTTCGATGTTAATATTCTTTATGTCTCTTTTTTAATGTTACTTTGAGACCAGCAAGATGGGTCATGCTTGTATTTTGGGAACCATAAGGCGTATTTATGCGTTTGAAGCTTCTACAATAAAAAGTTGGTTACTTTATCTTGAATGACATCTGTTTTCGTTTTGCAGATAGAGTCAGAGAACCATTGTACATCTCAGTTGAGGACATTTATTGATCAAATAAGCTTGCAACAAGGACAAATTGTTTCCCTAGACGGTGTGATATATTTCTAGCACATGACTCTTTTAGATGTTTGTTTTTACACCATATGGTGCACGACGATTATCCTTTCTTTAGTCCTGTACTAATGAGTATGCTTTAAACTTATCAACTATGCTGTGCATATTATCGTAATTTTTGCTAGTCTAGTGTCTCCGTCATTTTCCGAAATTTAGTTTTGATTTGGCTTTACTGTCATGTATCTGAAGGTAGCAACATGGTTTCTGGAGGTGCTTATTCCTTTTGTAGCTTCTTTGCCAAAGCATACTATGGATACCCATTCTACTGTAATTTATCTGGATCAGATCTGGTTATTGTGTTGATTGTATAGTACTTTTGTTACTCTTTGGTAGTCAGTTGGTTTTGATGAAATTCTTGCCCGTATATTTTTTTTTTCTGTAAGACACTGGTTTTCTATATAAAAAATAAAAAAATAAAAAATAAAAAAAAGTGATGACATACTTTTTTCTGTTTTGTTTTTTTTTTTTTTTTTTTTTTCAATTCTGACATTAGACTGCTGCAATTGTAGAAGAAAAGCAACGGCTAGAGCAAGAGTGTGGACAACTGAAGGTCCTAGTTCAAGAACTTGAAAGTATGTGGTTATTAGAAAAAATCCTTTTCTTATAGTGGTATAAAGAAGCACCTCTATTTACTTATTTTCTAGTCTTGTAAGATATTGTGTGTGCTTTCATGCCATGTATATAGTATTAGTCAATTAGAAGAAGAAAATATGTGGGTTTCGGTGATTCATCGCAGATACTATATAGTAATATAAAATCCTTTTTGTAAACCATAATTAGGCTAGATGAATGTATTTGAAATGGATTTCATATAACTATAGACAACAAATCATTTGAAGCCCATGTGTTTTCTTCTTCAAATATAAATACAAATAGTTATTTATTATAATAGTCCCTTCAACCAATTTAACTAGTTATATCAATTAAACTTTTAGATTGAATCCCCTTTCTCTTTTCAGTACTTATTTTTTTGCCATAACACACTCCAACGAACTTAGGATTATTATTTTGTCACCTTTTATTTTCAGGGAAAGGCCTAGGTCGGCTGATTGACAAAAACCAGGTGCCAGTGGCAGCAGTTGTAATTATGGCATGCAATCGTGCTGATTATCTGGAAAGGACTGTGAAGTCTGTTTTAAAGTAAGTTTCATGTTCTTGTCACATAAAAAGTAAGTCTCATACATACACCGCCCAGCACAGTTTTTAAATTTGTACCGACTCACTGGCCTAATTATCCAATTATCCAGATATCAGAGTTCTGTTGCCTCAAAGTTTCCTCTATTTGTCTCCCAGGTATCATGTGCTTATTTTTGGTAAAACATTACGGATGTCATTGACACTTCTTGTTCTTTAGAAGTTATCTTGTAGAGAATCAATAGCTCAACATGGTAACTTCATTTTTCATAGGACGGATCACATCCAGCTGTCAAACAAAAGGCTTTGAGCTACGATCAGCTTACCTATATGCAAGTAAGTTGTACATTTGTAATCAAACTGTATATCCTTGGTCCTGGAAATGCACCAGGATAGCCATCAACTCTGACTTCAATAAATTGCAGCATTTGGATTATGAACCAGTTCATGCTGAAAGACCTGGGGAGTTGATTGCATACTACAAAATTGCACGTAAGGATTCTTTGCTTCTTCAGGTATATTAGCCTCACTATTACATCTTACCATTACATCCCTATTTTTTTAGGTCATTACAAATGGGCATTGGATGGATTGTTCTACAAGCATAAGTTCAGCCGCGTAATCATACTTGAAGGTGAAAACAGTGTTCCTCGGATTACCTTGTCAATCTTTTTATTTTATTTTATTATGTTTCCACTCGAAGTATGATACAATCCATCATCCTTGAACACAGATGATATGGAAATTGCTCCTGATTTTTTTGATTATTTTGAGGCTGCAGCAGCTCTTCTTGACAAGGATAAGTATGTCTTCTAGATATGTCTTCTAGATGAATCCAAGGTCTTATGGCTTGAATACGTATTATATAAATGTTCTGGACTCCAGAAATTCTGACTTTTCCTCACTTTTTTTTGTGTTGTATATTAAACTGTGGTAGGTCTATCATGGCCGTTTCCTCGTGGAATGACAATGGGCAAAAGCAGTTTGTGCATGATCCTAGTGAGTTCTCATTAATTTTTCAAGTTAATCTTCCTAAGATTGGAATAAAGCATAATACAACTTTTATTTTTTCAGGACCAATTGCATAATGTAATATTAATGTCCCTATCCGACACCCCTTTTTGTTGTCCTTTGTGACTGGAGTGAGAAAATGTTTTTGTTTTTGTGGGAGAACCAATGCTTATTTGGGCATGTTTGTTCAGGTTACTGGCTCATGTAGGTTTGTAACATTTTGCTCGTATTTTTAAGGTTTGACAATTATGTTTGCATCTAGGCCTTCTGCTACATTATCTAACCTTATCAGTTAACACATTACATTATTATCATCTTACCAACAAGTGCATGCATCCTCAGTATTTTCCACGGATGTTTGGGCACGAGACATTGACAGCTATCTGAAATAGAACTGTCAGAGCAACAGCTATCTGAAATAGAACTGTCAGAGCCATTATGCTTTCTGATCTGCTGTCTGATTCACTGTGCAGAAATACTTTATAGATCGGATTTCTTTCCTGGTCTCGGGTGGATGCTGGCTAGATCTACATGGGATGAGCTATCACCGAAATGGCCAAAGGCATATCCTTGCTGCTGAAATGACTTTTATTTTAATTTATACTTCTCTATGCTTTTAAATTTAGATCCATATCCTCTAAATGTTTGCTTTCACAATGCTTCACTTACTGGGATGACTGGTTGAGGTTACAAGAGAATCATAAAGGTCGACAATTTATTAGGCCAGAAGTGTGCAGAACATATAATTTTGGAGAACATGTATGTATTCGTACTTTTTCATGTTCATTGCCTCCCAACCACCTTAAGCGTTATATAGTGCAAGCAGTCACACCTTTACTTTCCGAACAATTCAGTGATTTAGTGTATTGATTTCTGCACCGACTTTATTTAATATCTATCCTGGAAGTCAGGAAGTCTTATCTTAAAGTGGTTCTTTGTTCCTTGAAACTGCAAACATTGTTAGAGGAACAGATTTCATAAAGTTCGGAGTTATCTTTAAGTGGTCCTTTGTTCTTTGAAAATGCAAAACAACTTTCATATTCTGAGTTAAAATGGTTCTTTGTTTCTTCTCCCATCTTTTTATTGCCGTATATAACTTCTTTATTTAATCCCTATGTAGTAGTTTTGCATTGTGATTAACTTAACCTAAGTGATATTGTCAAGTACAATGTCTTTAAAATAGTTCCCCCCCCCCCACAAAAACCCCTCCCCTTTCCTCGTAGGATTGTAAAATTTCTTATGCTTCATTTCTCATTTCTTGTAATGCAGGGTTCTAGTCTGGGACAGTTTTTCAAACAATATCTTGAGCCAATCAAGCTGAATGATGTCCCGGTAATTACCAATCTCTCTTCTATATCATTCCTCTACTCTAAGTTTGTCCTTATCATTATTCAGCATTTTCATATTGAATTACTCTTTTCTACCTTTTGCTTCTAAAGGTTGACTGGAAATCAATGGATTTGAGCTACCTGATGGAGGTAATGGATGCTTTAATACATTGGCTGGAATGCTCTTTCTTTACATATATAATCAATACATTTCTCAACCTGTTTGCAGGACAAGTATATAAAACACTTTGCTGACATTGTGAAAAAAGCTAAACCTATCCGTGGATCTGATCTTGTACTAAAGGCACGCAACATTGGTGGTGATGTTCGCATACAGTACAACGACCAGCCAGACTTCGAATACATTGCTGGCCAGTTTGGTATTTTTGAAGAGTGGAAGGTCATTTTCCTTTTTATTGTGCAACTTTCCTTCAATCATCATTGAAATTAGGAATAATGCATTTGATTTTATGACTGGAGAATCTTCGATTCAATAAGTCCTGTCTCCATTAAGGATGCAAGTAGCTCTAGAAATAAAATGCGCTAAATGCCTCTTTAAACCCCAGTTGTCAAGTTATCAATCTGGAGTTGTTTGTTTGTGTTTCCTTTGTTTTCAGGATGGTGTACCACGGACAGCATATAAAGGAATAGTTGTTTTCCGGTACCATATCCCACAACGTATATTCCTTGTTGGTCCAGATTCTCTCAAGCAGCTCGGAGTCAATGATTCTTGATGCAAAGTTGAGGTTAGTATGGTTCAAATTGCCACCATTTTCTGCTCAAAGTTTTGAAGTTTCACAAATTAATAGGATCTGAGATTTTTCTTCTCTTCTTTGCCAGAAAGTGTTCATAAGGAGAAAACATTGCTTCCGAAGTTCAAGATCTTGAGTTCATGCTAAACGTATGTTCTTGAATCACAAGTGCAACTCACACCAAAATCAATAACCAATGCTAACTAAACCTAGATGAGAGCCAGGTGCGTTTTTCGTGATTCGAGCTCTACAGTCGGCTATGTCTTCACTCTCCTGTAATTTGAGTTGTTCGGAAACTTTACCAGGTTACCACATTCAACGAGTAGCAATCTCCATATTCAGTTAGTCTTTAGGTGGTAGTGTCCAATCCTTTTTAAGTGTTGAAAGTTTTGAACATTTTTGTTTCCTTAACAGATACCGTTCCCTTCTGAAAGAAGATTGTGATCCTAATCCTTCATGTATGATATTTTGACAGAATGTACGTAGCATACAGAATTCCAAAATATCACTTTTTATTTCTTTGTTAAAATTATTATTTATTTAATTTTAGCAAACTTGTGTACCATTGGAAAAAGTGTCATGACCTTTTTTCTGTTAATTTACTAAATTTGAAAAAGAAAAAGAAAACAAAATTGACCGTGTTCATACTCAATATTTGTCAGCACAAACAATATTTTACGCCAATTTACGTTACGAGGGAGGGAAGGGTTTGAAATCGAAACGCAGTGCACTAACCATACAAAGACGAAAAATGAAAGCACTGCCAATCCAAAGCCTCAACTGTAGATACAGACTTTCCCCTTCCATTAATTACATTACAAGCTACAATTTCCAATTCGTTCTCTTTTCGCGTTCGATCACTCTGTCAAGTAGTAGTTGCTTAGAAAGCAAGTTAGGGTTTCCAAGTTAGAGTTCTTCAACTTTGGGATCGGTAAGATGGCTGCTGTAGTTATGCATCCTGCCAAGGCAGAGCAATTCGACTTCCTTCAACTGAGGCAGCAACTGAAAGATCACATTCGCATGAAGAAATCAAGAGGCTCTGATGCTGCTCACGGCTGCTCCGTTAGTAGTACTATTAACAAGAAGAAATTGCCTTTCGACAACTTCGGATCCTTCTTCGCCCATTGGAACGTGTTATGGCAAATAGATTGCACGAAGAGATGAAGGATTTCGTGCCTGAGTTGAAGAAGTTGGCGTCTAGGGTTTTGAATTCTGAAAAGAGCGCTGCCCCCTTGAGCAAGGCATTGAAGTGTAAAATCATCAAGGAGTCCCAGGATTATTCCTTTTTGCAATCTGACTGTGCAGAAATTCCAATGCCTTCTAAAGGAGAGCATGAAGAAGTTGGCAAAAGCAAATCCTCCTCGGCAAAGTCTGAATCCTCTTCAACAAAACAATGCAGCACAAAACCAATGCCGAAACAGAACAAATCTGTCCCAAAACATCCAATCAAATATCGCGTGAAGGAGGAGTCCGGAGGTTGTGATTGGCAAATCCAAACCCTCCTTGGCAAAGTCAGAATCTTGTTCAATAAAGCAAGGCTTGAAGCACACGAAGCAATCTATTGTGCCGAAATGCACAGCAAAGCCGATGCCAAAACTGAAAATGTCTATCTCGAGAATCAGGTCAAAGACTGTGAAGGAGGAGCAATCAGTTGATGTTTCTTCTGTGATCCAGAAGATATTTGGGTGTAACCGCAAGTGCCCTAGGGACAATGATGACGAAGATGATCATTTGATGGTGCCCACGTTTGATGACATTCTGAAGGAAGAGAGGAAGAGTGCAAAAATCACGAAGGAGAAAGATGAAAGAGAGCGGTTGCTGCTCGAAAAAGAGAAGCAAGAAGAAGGGTTAAGAGCAACAAAGAAGCTGAAGATTAAGATCAAAGTTTTGAAAAACTGATGTTGTTCCATTTAGATTTTGGAGATTTTATTTATTCAGAAAATTGGATTTCATTTCCTTAATATCAAGTTCTTTTTAAAGAAATTGATCTTAATGTAAGATTTTATTTTTAAGGAAATTATTGATGCAAGTTGCCTGATAATTTCCAATTTACAGTCTTTGCACTTTACCACTTTTTTTGGTCACTGTCTTTTGTGAAGTGAACTAGTTGCTTTTAGAACAAGTTAGGGTTTCAAACTGCTGAAGTTTTGCATCCTGCCGACGTGGAGCAATTTTTTCTCCAGCTGAGGCAGCAAATAAAAGAGACTGAGAACCTGACATGAAGAAATTAGGAGGCTCTGCTGCTGCTCAAGGCTTACTCAGACAGTAACGATAACAAGAAATTTCCTTTCAACAACTTTGGATCCCACTTTGGCCCCTGGAAGCCTGTCATGTTGTAAAGGTTGAACAAAGAGATGAAAGCTTTCATGCCGGATATAAAGAGGCCGGCATCTATCCTTTTAGTTTCGGAGACTTGGTATTCCTCCTTGCTAGAAGTACTGGATGAAAAACCATTCTTGAACATAATCAGGTTAAAAGCAGTGTGATTAAGGAAACATTAGGATGCAATCATAAGCGACTTGGGAGGATGATGACAGAAATAAGAAAGAAAAAAAAGTGGCAACTATCAAGAAAACTCCATCTTCGTCTTGTTCCAACATTCCTTGTGCCGCAAGCAATGTCGATGTTAAACAATTGGAAAATGTGGAGGATTGTTTCGTCTCAGACTTCGACGCATCTGAGCCGGTGACTCAGTTATCCAAATTATCCGTGACGTCCGATGATATTGCTGCTGTTGGTGAGAGAGGCAGATTGCCTGTAGAGATTATCCGCATTCGAGGCACCTCTGTGTGAAATTCCCTTTCGAAACAACGCCTCATGAAAGCTACTGCAAATTGGAAGGTACTAACTTTAGAGGACTTTGTTAACCACACTGGATGGCCCAGTAGTTGGAGACGAATTTCAAGCCCGTATTCTATACGGCATATCCTAAGTTTAATTATTGATTCTAGTGAATCACACGATAGTGACCAGAAGAGGCTGAAATACTCCCGACCCCAAAACGATGAACTGCTGTGACGAAGCCATCAGAATGTCTCTTTTTTTTAAATATAAAAAATGAACTTTAGAGGACTCGTTAATTATTTATGTTTTTTCAGAAGAAGAAAAAGTTTATATTTATACCAACCTATCACGACATGTCGTTCTCGTTGAATTGAAGTCGTCTCGCACCTAAAAACCTAAACCCTTCTGCTCACTCTCCCTTTCAGTTCCCGTTCCCTTTCCGTTCCCGCCGAGCTTTTACCAGAAGCAGCCATGGCCTCCATCCTCTCCAAGAAGCAGAAGCAGAAGCAAAAAAGCACCAAGCTTTCCGACCTAAAAACACTAGGGAACCAGCTCCTCTCGTCCCGGGCCCACATCAACAACCTCCCTAAGCTTCTCTCATTCGTCTCCCCGGCCTCGCCGCCTCAGTTCGTCGTCGAGTCCCTCCTCTCTCTCCAGTCCTTCTTTACCCCTCTCCTTCCCGACCTACCTTCCTCCTCCTCTAAGCCTTCCGCCGCCGATGGCTCCCATGACGACCCCGACTTCATATACCGCACCTGGCTCCGCTCCAAGTTCGACGAGCTCGTTGAGGCCCTCGTCGAAGTCCTGCTTTCGCCGCAATCTGACGAAACTCTCAAGGTCGCTTTTCCATTTGTTGAATTTCAGTTCTTTTCTCTTTTCTCTTGTGTTTTTATGTAATTTTGAATTCAATTTTTTAATTCGGTTTGCTGGTGATGTGATTAGGAGGTGGTGTTGGACACGATAATGGAGTTTGTGAAGTTCGGAAATGGCGGAAAGTTTCACTCTGCAATGTACCATAGGCTGCTTCGTAGTATTGTAAGTTTTATTTATTCTCCAAAAGCTTAATTTGAGTTTTATTTTTCATGTTTCTCTGTTGTAATTTGAAGAGTGAGTTATAATTTTCTGTTGTCATCCATAGGTTTACACTACAGAACCGGTTAATTTGTTGTTAGACTTGCTCTCATCCAAGTATTTCAAGTATATCGATGTCCGGTATGGTCACATTCCATTAATTTTAGTAATTTTATTCAGGAAAGTTGTGGTACTGGCCACTTAAAAAGTATTGTAATTGTTGCATCTATTTTTGGCAGTTATTTTACCTACATTAGCTTTGAAAAGCTTGCTAAAATTCTGGATGCAAACGGCATTTCTGGTACATTGTGCTGTGGTTCTTGCAAAAAGTTTGGCTTTTCATTTTTTCATCTTTTCGAGTGGTGGTGGTATTAGTATTAACTTGGTTGGTTTGTTGTTTCTATCTCTCTCTTAGAGGACAAAAATGTGAAGAAAGACGGCAATGATGGGGAGCATCCCAGCAAAAGGTTAGTATTGTCCACGATGTTATCACATAGGAAATTTCGATTCTTTTATTCTCTCATTGAATTTCTCTTGTTAAGAGATGTACATAACCCTAATATGGAACATTTCCTTCTGTGCTCTGATTAAGTCGGAGGTAATGCCAAGTGGTGAAGTTCTTGGGTAATAATAACCGTAGATTTTTAGTGTTACATTCGCCATATGCAGATTGTTGACACTACAGATGTTTTGGTTTCACATCAAGATATCTTGGAATTAAACATTTTACTTTTAAGTTACTGAGATCCTTGTAGCCTCTATGTAATATTGGATTCTTCTTTGACTCAAAGTCCATTTTCATCTGTCCTATTCTTTAATTTTGTGATCAAGTCAATGAATTCTAGTTTATAATGCATAGGTGTTAGATTCTTTAGTATGTTGATGCTTTAACTGGTTAGCTTTTGACTGCTAAAATCATTTACTTGCAGCATGGATCAAGTAATTCACAAGATTCATTATTTGATATCACACATCCCATCTCTGGAAAGCTCAGTTGAAAAAACTGATCATGAGATGTGGAGTGGATCAGGTTAGTGTTCTCTGCCTTCGCCCTCGGTGATTAAACAGTTAAACTCATACTTTACTTTCCTTTTAATACTTATCTTGGTGGAAGATATTATTATTAATATTATAATGGATAAGTTAGTCACCTACCAAAAGGGAAAATAGAGTATGCATCAGTTAGTCAATCCCTGCTATGGCCTCAAACATGATTATGGCCCAACCTCTTGTTTTAACTTAATGAAATGTAAAGATGCTGAAAAATAATCCTCTTTTCCAGTTCATTGGACAGTATTATAATTAGTCGAAAGAGTGAGTAATACATGGATAATTCCACAAACATTAGAAGGAAGTGTTATCTTTCTTTTCTATTTTTTGTATGCTTCTGTGATCTAACCATGGCATGAGACAAGAGTCTCTTTAAGTTATGGCAATTTACACTGCCAATTCTGCTTCAAATTGGTTGCTCTAATATAAAATTCTCATAGTTTCACCTACCCAAGTTCACAGTAATCTATGTGAATGTGTGTGTGTGGTTTTCCTGTATGTTTAAGTATTTTCTACATAAACCGAGGGCTGTGAGTATCCTCATGCCTCATGTCTCAATTTCAGACTATAAGAACTTTCGTCCCTATTTCCTATTGTATAACATCTTTTAATTTTGTGATCATTTGAGCTTTTAAGTTTCTTTGTTTATCGATTTTTTTTATTTTTTATTTTTTTTTTGTCTAAAGGTGAATATGAAGGGCTTGCTGGGAAGATGAAGGCAGATGGTAAACAGCACAAGACTGAGAAGCAGAAGGATAAGGTAATCTAGATGTGTCAATGCAACTATCAAAATTGTTTGTGTATTCATTCACTAGATTTCCCTCTGTATTTTGCGTATGAGATTAAAGTTGCACATTCCTTATGGATTCACAATGTCTTCAGGTCTTGTCTGCAGACAATATTGCCAAAAAGATGAAATTGAAATTTACTAAAGCATGGTTATCATTTCTAAGGTTACCACTTCCAATTGATGTGTACAAGGAGGTAAGACTCATACACACTACCCACAACGTGATTAATTCTCTCCCTTTCTTCATAGCTCAACACCATGTCCTAATTTGAATGTCTTTTACTAGCCATACACTTTATTTGGACCATACTTGTTTCCTTTATATGGAATGCTGTGCTAGTAAATATGTAGAAGCAGTGCCTGATGTGTGGTACTGTACTTCATGTGCTTTGGTTTTGTGATTTTCGTCCCCTTTAGTCTCTTTGACAAAATCTTATCATATAAACACAGAATTTTTGTTTCTTTTAGTGCTATTTTGATAACTAAGATGATTAGAAAGGGCCAACAAAGGTAGAATCCTTCAAAATTGCAATTTACAAGTTGAGATAAAGTCAGCTTTTTTTGCTTTATTTGGGCTCCATATCTAATCATTTAAGGATGTTCGCCTTGGCTTGATTCTATTGGATTCACCCCCCTTTCTTTGTCTCAAGGGTGGGTTTAGTTTGGTCTTGTTTGGCTTCGGGGTTCTAGTTGGTTCCCCTCGCTGTTCTTGATTTTCGTTTTGTATGATTGATCTTTTATCCATCTTGTTTTGTACTCTCTTTATTATGAAATTTCAGTTTCTTATAACTGGAAAAAAGACTAAATGTTATTTTCATCTAGTGCCTGTCTGTTCATTCTGTTTACCTTGCATTTATATATAGTTTTCTACTCTATAATTCTCTGACTGGGCTATGGTTTAATTCTCAGGTTCTTGCCACTCTCCATCAGGCAGTCATTCCTTTCTTAGCCAACCCCGTCTTGTTATGGTAAAATTACTGAACATATTTTATTTATGGTTTTCAGTTTGTTCTTTGTGACTTTGAGTGTATTTAATTTCTTGACAAAACATGCAGTACCTTTTCTATAAGCTCATATGACATATATTGACAATGTGCAGTGACTTCTTAACTCGATCATATGACATTGGTGGTGTTATTAGTGTCATGGCTCTTAGCAGTCTCTTTATCCTCATGACACAACATGGTTTAGAGTACCCCAACTTTTATGAGAAACTTTATGCATTACTGGTTCCCTCTATTTTTATGGCAAAGCATCGATCAAAGTTTTTTCAGGTAATACTAATCTTACTGCAGTAACAGTTTATACTTCCATACACAAGCCATATAGGACTAATTGGTAATATTTAGATTGAACTAATTGGTTAATTTATGATCGTGCTATTTTATTTGTAGCTTGTAGATGCTTGCTTAAAATCACCACTTCTTCCTGCATATTTGGCTGCTGCTTTTGCCAAGAAATTGAGTAGGCTGTCAATCTCAGTTCCTCCGTCTGGAGCATTAGTTATTATTGTGCTGGTTCATAATCTTCTACGGAGACATCCTTCAATCAATTGCTTGGTGAATCGGGTATGAAGACAATCTTTAATTGTTTCTTTGTCAATGAATTTACTATCCTCTTGGCCTGAATTCGTGGGTGTTTCTTTGTTATTTCTTTTCATACATGATGCATATGAGGAGTTAATGTTCGTGCAGGGAGGTGGTGGTGAAACTGTGAAAGATGATCCAGAAGCAGAACAGAGGGCTGCTGATGGCGCCGATGGCACTGGAACTGGTTCAGCAGATAAGTCAATCAAAAAATCAGGCATGGATCCTTTTGATAATGAACAAAGTGATCCTATGAAATCAAATGCCATGAGTAAGTATTTTACTTCCCCACTAATTTCCAAATCTTTTGCGTTTCATGTAGCTTTTACATATTCATGAGATATCTTTTTAAACAGGAAGCTCACTTTGGGAGATTGATACCCTCCGTCACCACTACTGCCCTGCTGTTTCAAGGTTTCATGCTCGAGTCCTGATCGCGCGATTACTGTACAGTCCTTTATATCTTTCAACTTTTCCTGATATATTTTCCTTTGCTCTTAGGTTTGTTTTGTCACTCGAGAATGATTTGACAGTCAGAGCCAAAACCACTGAAATATCTGTTGAAGATTTTAGCTCAGGTTCATATGCGACAATATTTGGAGAGCAGGTATTGTTGTCTTGTCTCGGAATTCCTCGAGTATATTAGACTTTATGCATTCTGGGAATTTATAATCACAAGGAAAAAGTAGTGGAAACCGTTACTTGCAGCCCAAGAACATAAATTGTAGAAAGCTACTGTTAGTATATGCCTTGTGCAATTAATTTGATGGTTTCATCTCCAGGCATCTTAGTTCACTGCACTCACTATATTGCAGGTGAGACGAAGGATAAAGTCGGCTCCACTAGCATACTACAAAGCAGCTCCGACCTCTTTGTTCTCAGACTCCGAGTCTCAGTTTCCCGGTTGGACTTTCACGTGTGAAGACAGTAAGCGAAAGAACGACAGCGCTGATGGGAACGGGAAAATAGATAAAGAACGTGACCATAGTCTGGTCAAACGACAACGCGTCAAGTGCTGATATCCGAAATGTACTCACTCAAGGGGGCTGGAATATGCTCGTGAATCATAAGATTTTGAGCAACAACGATAGAGTTATAGGTCTATGACAATTTATCATTGTACGTGTATTTTTCTTTGTGTATCCTTGATACCTTAAAATACCCCGTAATGACGTGGTCTACAAGTTTGGCATAATTAGTAAATTTTAGACAGTTTTTTAGTATTTGAAGTTCTTCCTGTTAATTTCAAACAGTCGAATATATATGGGAATTTCGTCGTAAGAAACTAATACTTTCATTAATTAGAATCCAAATATCTTAAACCTAATTAAATCTCCAATAAGAAATGCAACATCAATTTTTGGAAACTTAGATCTTAATCTTGAGCTTCTTTGCTGCTCTGAACCTTTCTTCTTGCTTCTCCTCTTGTTCGAGCGGCAACCGCTCTCTTTCGTCTTCCCCCCTCGCGATTCTTGCACTCTTCCTCTCTTCCTTCAGAATGTCGTCAAATGTGGACACCATCGCAAGGTCATCACCGTCATCATCTGGCCTAGGGAGCTTGCGATTGCGTCCGAATATCTCCTGGATCACAGAAGAAACATCAACTGTTTGCTCTCCCTTCACACGGTCTTTGGCCTGGTTCTTTGAGACGGATTTCTTTGGTTTCGCTGTGCTTTTCGGCTCAACAGATTGCTTTGTGTTGCTTCGAGCCTAGCTTTATTGCACAAGATTCTGGCTTTGCCGAGGAGGGTTTGGATTTGCCAATCACATCCTCTGAACGCTCCTCCACGCGATATTTGATCGGACTTTTTGAGATGGATTTTTTTCTGTTCCGGCTTTGGCTTTAGGCTACATTGCTTTGTTTGCTCTAAGCCTTGCATTGTTGAAGAAGATTCAGACTTCGCCGAGGAGGGTTTGGTTTTGCCAACTTCTTCAAGCTCTCCTCCTTTTGAAGGCTTTGGAATTTCTGCACCGTCCGATTGCAAAAAGGAGTAACCCGGGACTGGATGATTTTACACTTCAATGCCGTGCTCAAGGGGGCGGGACTCTTTACGTTGGCTCTAGCCTTGTCGCCGGAATTCAAAACCCTAGAAGCCAACTTCTTCAACTCCGGCATGAAATCCTTCTTCTCCTCGCACTCTCTTCGTCATAACACGTTCCAATGGGCCGAAGAAGGACCCGAAGTTGTCGAAGGCAATTTCTTCTTGTTATCATCGGTAGTACTACTAACCGAGCAGAAGTGAGCAGCAGCATAGCCTCCTGATTTCTTCATGCGAATGCGATCTTTCAGTTGCTGCCTCAGGTGAAGGAAGTCCAATTGCTCTGCCTTAGTAGAGCAGCCATCTTTTCCGATCCGGAAGTCGAAACCCTAACTTGTATGAAAAGCAACTAGTAGTCCACAGAGTGATGTAAGTCGTAATGGAATGGGAAAGTCTCTATTGATAGGTTTTAGGAATTTCTTAATCCTAATAGGAATTGGAATCCGCGTCATAGGATTTTCCTAACAAAATTAATCCAATTTATCTTGAAATAATTAGCACTGAAGAAAATTAATTAATTTATTAAACAACAAATCCGGTTGCTCCCATAACCGCATCCAAATTCCTCCAAACAGATATTGCTTGTTTTATGATGCCTTTGTTTCTCATTTTTCCCCTTCTAAATTAAAACTTCTGCAATTGACTTTAGGGTTTTATGATTTGAGAAGATGGGTTGGATTAGTTACCAGGAAAAGAAGAAAGAAAAGAAAAAAAAAAAAAAAAAACAAACTGATTTATTGCTATATTATTATGTACAACAAATTTCAATCAAACGCCAACAGAAATGTTTGGATCATAAGACGGATCAAAACAAGAAATGGTTGGCTGTTTGATGGCAATTCTGGATAAATAAATAAAAGAGAAAAAAGAAAACTGATCATTCAATATCATCCTCAAACTGTGATTGATCGAACATCTAATCTAATCATGATTTACCATCTAGTTCCTCCTGCAGAAGGTTCAGGCCTTCCGTCGATATACTCCTCTTGAATTTTAACTTTGGGATCTCAAGCAACGGGGGTGGATCTGGCGAGAAGCATACCACAATCACCGTCAGGTTATCGCACGTGTTGCGCTTGAGTGCCTCCCGAACCAGCTCTCTTGAGCATCTCTCGGGATCATTGTGAATCATTAGTTCTTTCCTTGCGATTGTGACTGCACACTGGCTGCTCATCACATCCCACAGCCCGTCGCAGCCTAGGATCAGGAATTCGTCTTCCTCGCTTAGAATCGTCTCCTCAAGCTCCGGCTCTGCGCTCAAGGGACACAAGGAACCTTTAGAGCCTTTCATGTGCCAGTCCCCAAGAGCTCGTGCAACCGATAATTGACCATTGAGGTAGCCATCGTACACCACACCTCCCAGTTTCTCAATTCTTATTCTTTCTGAGGCACAATTGGGTTTATGGTCTTTGGAAAGCTCCACCGCCCTACCTCTTCTTCCCAGCACAGCTCGGCAATCCCCAGCATTTGCAATTAACATCGTCCTGAAAAGGAGAAATCATATGCACATCAGGATCATACCAATTATAAAGACACGAGTAATTGATGAGAACTTTGTGGTCAAAATCCTACAAGCCTCCAGTACATTCTTCATACAGAAAAAAACTTATCAAGTTTACCTCGGTATGACATTATATTTTATAGCCGGACATCTATCGCACAATGGAAGTGTTTAAAATGTGACCCCCTGCCTCCCACTAAAACGTTTATTACCATGTTACAAGCTCTATATTGATGCCATGAGATATAAAGCCATGAGAGCATTCCTGGACGAAAGCACCATGGATGACATTGTAACAGCAAGAAATGTGGTTGGCAAAGATGAAATATGACTTGTGGACGTGGCGCAATAAGATAGTTTATAATGTACAACAATCTCAATAGAATTCAAATTTTCCTACTAACAATTCTCCAGCATATAGCTCCATAAGCTTCAAAATCGATCCGTTGGCAATTGTTCAAAAATTGTTTTTAACAACCCCAAAACAGAAAGTTTTCAACGAGGGAGCAGATAAAGCACATTGCAAATATGAAAACTAACATACAGCTGCTAGCAGAACCGATACATTTAAAATCACTTTATCAACAAAAGATGAGAAAAGATACAATAGAATAATAATAACTCTCACCTTCCAGAAATGAGGGCAGTAAGTACAGTGGTACCAGAAGAACTATCAAGACTACCGGTATCAGCAAAAGCAAGGTCAGCGTTTAGGAAAGCACTCTTAATAGCCTTCTTAGTACAGAAGGGAAAATCCGGGTCCTCAACTATAAACCTTAAAATGTTCTCTCTAATAAAAGAAGCTGCATCAGTACCACCATGACCATCAAAAACCTGCAATAGAACAAAATGATTGACACATAATGGCATGTCAGGGTAGTTGTGTAATCAGAAAAATCACATGAAAGTAGCATTAATCTTTATGATCACAATTTTATACATAGTTCGATGATTGAAATACAGACCCCGTAGAATGCTCCTGGAGAAGTGAAGTTCTCAGTTGAACCTAGATGATCAAGTATATTGTCTATACAGATATGCTCATCCTCCATAAATGGTTTTGATCCAATCTCAGAGCAGCTTCCAGAGCGAAAAACAGGTACAAAAGCTGAGTTACTATTTGATGGGGACTTTGAATTAACAATCTCAATATCCAACTCCTAAGCAAGGAGTGAAAAGGCAACATCAAATTTCATGCCATTTAATATGAAATGAATAATAAAATGCAATTGTTATAGCTGATAGAAATCAATCTCACCACTTCAGCTGCAGGAGCCAACTGGGCAGTGCTCACGCAATACCTAATAGCTGAGAGGTGCCGAGGAGGTTTGCCAACACTCGGTTGCTTTAAGTTCTCAAAAGTACTTGATTTCTCGTCTCTTGTAACAATAACGTTCTCCTTTCTCAAACTGCCATCCAACATGGAGAGCGGATGTGGATAATCAGTGCCTGCAGCCATTTTCTTCCAAACCATAATCCACTCCTGGATTAAAAAAAACTGGACTTCAAGTATACCCTTTCAAGGACTCTTTCCACATACACGTAGTTCAAACTTCAAGAGCTTCGTACTATTCTCAGGCAAACAAATTTCGATATCAGGAACAGATACCACACAACAGCTCCAATTACGCGTCTTCCTTTTGTGTTGTTCCTTCAGATATCTGAGCAGAAAAGTACCCGAAAATTCTCAACTCACTTCTCAATAACTTGTTAAACTAAAAGTTAAAAGATCAAACAGCGCAGTTAACCTACTGAACCACAAGCTACAAGCCTAAACTGTACTGAAAATATAAACTCCCTAAAAAGCAAAGAACTTTGAAATTTCCAGGACTACCCACAAATCCATATCACAATCCAAACCATCAAATCCGCCACAACCATATCAAATTTCAGGGAACAAAACAGAAAAACCCATAATAATCACGACTCTATTCTATTTTTGGTAAAGCATACAGTCCATAGCTATTATTTGTAGAATACAACTCATATAATTCACAGATTTAGAACTACAGAAACCAAATCCAAATACAGAAACCATCACAGACCAAGCAAAAAACTTAAGCAGAAAAAAACCCAAATTCACAAAATTAATTACTCAAAAACCCTAATAAGATCACACACAAAAGATTACAACTCCTCAGCCATAAAGATTCAAACTTTACACATAAAAAAGATAAAATTTGAAGAAAATAGTAGGTGGGCGATGAGATTATGAGATGGAAAATACTTGCCTTACTGTTTTGGTTAGCTAAACGAAATCTTCAAAGATCCCTGAAAGAGAAATTGGAAATTGATGGGAACAAATAAGCCCACAAAACCCACAAGGCTTTCAACTCAAAAACTGGGAAAATTGTTTTTATTTTCTATTTTAATTGAATTCTTTTGGTTTGATGTGTGCACGATTTGACGTTGAAAGAGTTCTGATGGATGAAGAAAACAGAGGGCAACCGGCTACGTGTGTATTTTCAACCGGTCATCGCGGGTCGCCCGGTTGGAGTCGTAAATACGGACAGATGGGAGACTGACACCTGGCGGGGACGGTGTTTGATATTTTGGGTTGGTAACCGGATGATGGGAAAGGAGGGTGTGGGAGTTCAGGTGTGGGAGATCAACAATTGCGGCTGGGGTGTTTTCGCAGCCGTTGGATTATAACAGTTGTGGACGGTTCTCACCAAAAGTGGGGAAACCGGTAGTTGACGGTCGTTGACGGCGCCGATCTTTAGTTCATGTTTTCAAAGCGGTAAAATTGGAAATAGGTTTTTGCAAAAAGTGGAGATTCTAAATCCTAAATATATTATTATTCCAAACCAATGCCATCCATTCACACACATCACATTATTTTAAATTTATTTTTTCATCGGATACCATAAAGCTTGAGTTATCAAAATTGTCACATAAATATAAAATAGTAAAAAAAATAACAGCAAACTCTTTTCAACCGAGTCTTTAATTTTTTACATGGCGTTGAATCATTTAAAGACAAGGTCTTTTGCTGTCAAACTTTATAGTATCTGTCAAAATCATTTAATGACATTTCAATATATGAGATGCAATATATAATAAACGTTGTTGTGTGCTTCAAGTATTTGATTTGTTATCTCAATAATTTGACTCTGCAAAGAAATAAAAAAAAGTTTATAAATTGATAATATTATTTAACATATCGGGGAAGCAGGCAAAAAATTATACGAAATATCAAATTCTCACATAAGTCATCAAACACGATATAAACATTAAAGAGAAAGGCCTTTCACAATTTTATTTTCACATTAATCAGCCCAAAAAATTAAAATGCATTTTCACAACATGTCGTGTGTTTGATTTGATGAAGGAGATTTAGGTCTGGCTACCCTATATGCGATTCCAGCTCGTTATGATTGAATCTCTACATTTGAAATTGTCTAAAAATTATATATGGATAATATATGTCATTTACTCAAACTTGATCACTTCAATTGTGTCCACGATATAGTCATGTCTCCATACCATACCACAATTTTATGGTAAGTACTTTGCACATTTAACATTCCGACACAGATTTTGCATATAGATACTAATTTACAGAGGCTGGGATCCGTGGTGGCACGAAAAATTGTTGACTCATCTGCCTTCATTCTCTTGTTTTTCAGGTTTAGCTTCTCTACCATGTTTTTTTGCTCATGGTAAGTTCAATTTTGCCCCAAATGTTGTGTCCTTACCAAGAACTCGATGCGAGTTTAAAAGATCTACTTCGAACTTTCAGGAGAAAACATCGTGAGCACGCTAGGCCACACGGTGCTGATCATCTGGTTTTTTGTAGTTCTAGTGATCAACTCAAGCTACACAGCTAGCCTGACATCAATGCTCACAGTACAACAATTATCATCCCCCGTCACCGGCATCGATAACTTGATAACTAGCACAGAACCTATAGGATTCCAAATCGGATCTTTTGCTCAGAGCTATTTGGTTGAGCAGCTCAACATCCCTAAGTCTAGACTAGTTCCTCTCGGCTCACCAGAAGCTTATGCAACCGCGCTTAAGGACAAAACTGTTGCTGCTGTGGTTGATGAAAGAGCATACATAGAACTCTTCCTCTCAGAAAATTGCAAGTTCTCAATTAGGGGGTCGGAGTTCACCAAAAGTGGGTGGGGATTTGTGAGTACCTCAACTTAACTACTTTTGGTCTTAAATTGCTTAATCCACCCGGAGACCAATACTTTCCGTTTCAAATTTTTCTCTTGCCGAGCAGTCTGACATGCTTTACGTTATCAAACTTCGATCTAGACCACTCAACAAAGTGAAATCTTGTTTACGTGTTTAGTTCATATTTACAGTTTAACAACATAACATGTCAGATATCTGAGACGACTACATCATACATGTTTTTTTGTAGGCATTTCCAAGAGACTCTCCTTTGGCAATTGACATGTCAACTGCCACACTCACTCTCTCTGAGAATGGTGATCTGCAGAGAATTTATAACAAATGGCTCTCCAGAAAGATTTGTGCTTCAGAGACCTCCAATATCGTGTCGGACCAGCTTCAACTACAAAGCTTTTGGGGGCTATTCCTTATCGCGGGCGCTGTATATTTTATTGCTGTACTCATTCACTTGTTCTCCATGTTACGCCAGTTCAAACGACATACCCCCAAAGCTGAAGATCAGTCTGAGCCTTCGAGCCACGGAAACATCAACTCTCGTTCTACCTTAACACATCTCCTCACGTTCTTGTCCTTAACACATCTCCTCACGTTCTTGTCCTTAACACATCTCCTCACTTTAACCATTTATTTGACAAAATGAACAAAAGTGGGGTGAACTGAGATTAAATGAGACGAGAATTACAGTTTCATGGGGCAAAGTAAGATAAAAAACCAACTTTAAAGGTTAAAGTGAGACTAAATGATAGTTTTAAAGGGCAAATCAATTAATAAGCCTATCTCGATATTATATTGTCACAAACAATGTACATACGTGACATTAATGCATTTACGATAATATTTGTATAGTTTTTCTTTACTAGACACCCTACCATGTCATCAATTAAAATAAAAGTGAACAGTCATAGTACATGGCAATTATCTGTTACGTCTCCTTTCACTTTATCTTGATTAATTTTTTTCAAAATTAAAAAATTAACATTTAATGTAAAAGTTAATTAGAGTTATGTAAAAGAACACATTAAAAAATAATTAGATATATGTTAAATATACACCATAGTTATGATAGTGAATAAAAATATTTCCAAAATATAAAAGTGGTAAAATGATTAATGTTTAAGTACGAAAAAAAAAACTAATAAATGAAGTTATCTTTTCAATTTCTCTTGACAGTGGTTCTGCCACTACCTAAAACCACCGGCCCAGCCCATTAACATTTCTTCAAAACCCCAAAAGTCCCCACCATTGCCCAACAAGCATCTTTCTCCATCCTAAAACCCCTCACAGACACTCAGGCCTCAGCTGCTCAGTCCGTGCACCAATGGCGATCTGCCACCAATCTCCGTTCAAGCTCTTCGCCGCAATCCCATCACCATCATCGAAGCCCAAACCCCTCCACCTCCGCTGCAACCTCTCCCTCCCCTCCAGACCCCACCTCACCTCCACCGAGCCCGAACCCGTTTTCACCTCCGTCAAGGCCTTCGCTCCCGCCACCGTCGCCAACCTCGGCCCCGGATTCGACTTCTTGGGCTGCGCAGTCGACGGCCTCGGCGACTTCGTCTCTCTCACCCTCGACCCCCAGGTATCGCCGGGCGAGATCTCCATTTCCGAGATCTCTGGTGACCACAACTCCAAGAAGCTCAGCAAGAACCCTCTCTGGAACTGCGCCGGAATCGCCGCCATCGAAGTCATGAAGATGCTCGGAGTCCGATCGGGTGGGCCTTTCCCTCACTCTGGAAAAGGGCTTGCCTTTAGGCTCGGGGCTCGGATCCAGTGCGGCGAGCGCGGCCGCTGCGGCTGTTGCGGTCAACGAGATTTTTGGCGGGAAATTGGGTATAGAGGAATTGGTGATCGCGGGGCTGAAATCGGAGGAGAAGGTTTCCGGTTACCACGCTGATAACATAGCTCCGGCTATTATGGGCGGGTTCGTATTGATTCGGAGCTATGAACCGTTGGATTTGATTCCGCTAATCTTTCCAGATGGTAAAGAATTGTTTTTTGTGCTGGCTACGCCGGAGTTTGAAGCTCCGACGAAGAAGATGAGGGCGGCGCTGCCTGCGGAGGTGGGGATGGCCCATCATGTCTGGAATTCGAGCCAGGCCGCGGCTCTTGTTGCGGCAGTGTTGCAGGGGGACTTGCCCGGGCTCGGCAGGGCTTTGTCGAGCGATAAGATCGTGGAGCCGCGGCGAGCCCCGCTGATTCCCGGTATGGACGCTGTAAAAAAGGCAGCAATCGAGGCCGGGGCATTCGGGTGCACCATTAGCGGGGCAGGTCCCACTGCCGTGGCGGTCACGGATGATCCCGAGAAGGGAAAGGTGATCGGAGAAAAAATGGTGGCGGCCTTTCTAAAGGAGGGAAAGTTGAAGGCCGCGGCGAGTGTGAGTAGACTCGACCGGGTTGGTGCCAGACTTGTCAGCACCATTCCAAGATAAGAAATATCCCTAGACTAAGAGCGGCTCGGTACCAAAATGATTAGGTGGTTTTGTATACAAATGTAGTAGGAGGGAGGAGGTGTTTTTTGTGTTTGTGTTGCATTTTGTATTCACATAAAAATTGAGAACTGCGTAACCAAGTGTTTTGAGCACAAGTGTTGCCTGCCCCACATATATCAATGTAGTTAGCCTCTCTTGTGACATCTTTAATGCATGGCTTTAGAAGCGAAGTGATTTCCGCACTTTTCTTTTTCTGCTCTAAAATAAACGAGCATGAAAATCACCGTGTCTTGAGTAATGCTCTAAAGTTGGATACTACAGAGTTGGATTTGGATGTTTGAACTCACAGTTGGTGATTAAATGTTCTAGCTGGTTGTTAAATGCTTTTCACCGGAAAATCTCCGATCGTCTCCACTCGAAGCAGCGGTTGATGCAAGACTCGCGGAATGTGCGATCTGCTTGATGGAATTTGTGGACGGAGATGTCACAGGGGTGTTGCCATATTGTTGTCATGGATTCCATGTGAGTTGTGTTGATAGGTGGCTGCAGTACAACTCTTCGTGCCCGTCTAGTCGCGCATTGTGGTTGTGGAAGAGAGGCGTCGCAAATGAAGTTGGTTTCGAACTCATGGATTCCAGATTTTGGAGCTCCAATAGGGAGAGGAAGATGTAGAAAAGCACAATTTTCATTCAATTCGAAGCAC
Source organism: Pyrus communis (assembly GCF_041283825.1). Classification (NCBI taxonomy): domain Eukaryota; kingdom Viridiplantae; phylum Streptophyta; class Magnoliopsida; order Rosales; family Rosaceae; genus Pyrus; species Pyrus communis. The sequence goes on from NC_142574.1 coordinate 19,360,962, forward strand.
ACGTAAAATTTCGACGAGTAAAATAGTAAAGCAATCACCTTTCATATGAAGGTTAAAGCACAATTTTCGTTCGGAACAAATTGTAAACACAACTCTTACCATTTTTATCTCGTATAACAAATGAGGGATAATTATACAATGATCCTTTCTACAAGGATCAACCGTACCAATTCCGAAACAAGTAAAGAAAATGTAGATTCAACGCGAAAGTAGGAAGATAAAACAGCCGTCAAAACTTTTAACCCAATATGGATCAAGTTAATTGTTCTTGGCAGCTGAAGCCTGCTTCGCACCAACAGAGAAAAACTCGGTAATCACTTCAAGGGGCATACCTTTGGTCTCCGGAACTTTCAAGAAAATGAAGATAAACGCTATGACGGACACAACTGCATACATGCCAAAGACACCAGCAAGGCCAACAGATTTGAGCATCACTGGAAGTGAATAGGTGACAATGATGTCGCCAATCCAAAACGTGAGGGCGCAGATGGCAATGCAGAGGCCTCGAACTCTGGTGGGGAAGATTTCTGCACAGAGTATGTTGGGGATTGGACCAAACCCCATAACAAAGAAACAGAAGTAGAGCACAACGCTGACAGTCGAAACTGATGCATTTACAACACTGCCCATATTCACAAGACTTCCGAGGACTAGGATGACGAGAGACACTATCAAGACAGGGATTGTGCCGAGCAGCAAGCTCCTGAATTAAGAATGGTTCCAAATTGTTACATGACAAAACGTGATACATAAATTTAACATAGACATAACAAAACTGAAACATAACTGATGTTCAACATCTTATTTTGAGGATCACGAAATCGTATGCTTCAAACAACAAATACAAACCAGTACGTGTTCAGTTAGCCATTCAAGAAAGATGTCAAGATATAACCAAAAAATATATATTTACCTTCTGCCGGCTATATCCATGAGCCTCATGGCAATGGCTATACTAGGAAGCATCAGCAAGGTTGTCACTGCACTGATAAGCAGAGACGAAGAAGCTGAACTAATGCCCAAGTTCGAAAGAAGGATGCCAACGCCCGCCTGCTCAAGAATTTGAGGCGTGTAGTAGAGAACCCCACTTATACCGGAAAACTGCATGGAAAAGAAATAAATAAACATCACTGGTCCAGTTGAGGTTACACGAGCAAATTATTAGAGACTTCTCAGTAAACGAATTTTCAATACCTGCTGAAGTATCTGCATTCCCACCCCAACAGCCAAGGCATGCTTCACTCCGGGTTCAAAAAGATCACTCCAACTTGGCCCTTTTGCAGAAGTTGCAGCTGGGTTAACCATTGCCGGTCCAACTGGATGCTGATTCATAAGTTCACGTGAGTACAGAGCCGATTCGCTCACCAAAGCAGCAGCCTGGATGAACTCACTGTCGTTCGGTGCATCGCCACCAGGTATCGAAACAATAGATCCATGGCGAGATGCAGGGACACCCTCCTGGTGCAAATAAATTCTTTTAAACCCTCCTTCCTTGTGTCCATCTTGGCCTTCTCTCTCAGACCATTTCCACGCCAGCTGCCAACCGCCACCAATATCGGTGCTACTAGCTCCCTCTCCACCAATGAGACTGCCGTTTCTCATGCCAGCAAGGCTTCCCTGGGGAGGTGGGCCCACGTTCTTTTCAATGCTTGTTGTCTGACGCGAGATCAATGGACTGTGCAAATTGTCATCGGAATCACCACCGGCTGCATCAGATGCGTAACCCTCTCCTTCTCTGGCAACACTCTCCTCGTCCCACTCTTCATGTCTAAGCTGATTCCCTCCCACGCTGAACATGCTGCCAAAGTGCGGAAAAAGCATACTTCCCTTGCTTCCTGTGTCGGGGAGCTTCTCATGTATACTGCCAAAGAGCGAGACCAGAGGATCAACAAGCCCACTTTGATTTACCATGCTTGCATGTCGAGACACAAGTCCAAGAGTGCTTTGCCTGGTGACAGGTTTGGCAACCCAGGATTGTCCTTGTTCAGGCCCATATAATCTGATTTCATCCTTTTCAGCAGATAAATCGTGGTCATCAGCGGAGTCGTCTGCTGGGCCAATTATGTACTCCTCAAAATACGTTTCACCCCCAACTCCAAGACCCTCAACAAGTAAAGCCATCTCACCTGTTGGCCAAAGAAGGATGAAATACCATTCAAACAATGCAGCATTGCATATGGAATAGTTATATAGCAGAAGCAAATAGCACGTACTTTCCTACTATAATGGCTACCACACCAGATTGTGCAATCTGAAGTAAGAAAGAAAAAGTACCACCTTTATGCCAACTCGAAAAGGGTTTTGCAGTGTTAGAGCTAAAAAAGAAAGCAGAAAGGACTTCTGCTTCACAAAAATAGACAAAGTGACAAGGTAGGGTTTTAAGTATGACGGCTCCAATTACCCAAAACTTGCCTTTGAAACCGGTTCTCCAATTTCGTTTCAGAAAGCTATCTTTCTATGTTGATCTAGAAATGAATTGCTGAAAACTTACTATCAATGCAAATTAATTAGAAACAAAGTATCACAACAAATAATCGAAGATAATCAGAACAAAATGACTAACCAGCGACATCTTCTCTGCCACGTAGCCTCTGCAAAACTTGCTTAGCCTCAAGCATCCGTCCCTTACTCACAAGCCATCGTGGAGACTCGGGCAAGAAGAACACAGTCAATATAAAAAAAGCAAGAGAAGGAAAAGAGAGAATCCCAAGCATCAACCTCCAACTTGCGGACTCTGTCAACGACATCCCAAAAACCATGCAATATGACAAGAACATCCCACCCGAGCCAAGAAACTGCGGAAGGGTATTCAACGATCCCCTTATTTCAGGCGGGGCTGTCTCAGATATATAAAGCGGAACCAAGGTAACCGCCAAACCGATTCCAAATCCATCGAAAAGCCGTGCCAAGAGAAGGATATAAACATTGGGAGACCACAGCATTACAAGACCACTAAGAAAGTAAAGGACAGAAGAGACTATCAGCGTAGGACGGCGGCCTAGCCAGTCTGCTACAGCTCCAGAACAAAATGTAACCACAGTTGCCCCTATAAGCGACATGGCCACGATCAGCCCTTCCATAGCTGGTTCGCTTTCCAAGTTGAATTCCCTCTTTATGTACAAAACAGAAGCTGCAAGAAAAACCAAAACGTTCACTCAATCAAGCTCCGAAATCGTATAAGCTTAACTTAAAACCAATACTACTGGAAGAAAAAACGAATCAAGGACTGCCGTTGAAGTAAATTTCGGGGATAGACCGATGAACTGAACTCGATTAGCAATCAAAACAAAGCTAAAAAGGCCAATCTTTGAAGCATCTAAGCGACTATTTCTCTCAATCTTAAAAGCATCAACTTTCAAATGTCGAAAAAAGACAGGCATAAGTTGTAGATACTAAAAGAGAGATTTACCTGCGATAGTAGCGTTGTCCCATCCCTGCAACAGGTTACCAATTGCAGCAGCAACGGCAACGAGAACAGCTCCACTCATTTTTCCACTCAAAAATAAAAACCAATTGCAACCCTTTTCACAAAATCTCAGGAAAAACCAACCAATCCAATCAAAAAACAAAAAACCAGATCAAATATCAACGAATCGAACCAGTTCTTGATCACCCAGTTCAGCAATCCTAGCGACAAAGTGATCCCATTGCAGAAAACAAGACAAAAATCAGACACAAAGGAAGAACATGAGCAAAAACCAAAAGACAACAACAATAGGTGATTAAGGTTTTTACCTGAAATATAGGTGTTTGATTGATAGTGGGTCTGTTCTGTTGTGTGCGTCTGTTTTCGAATGCCACGACACCGTCGGGAGTTCGAGACTTTGACTCTTTGCAGATGATATTTTCACTCTTTTTTTTATACTTTCCACGAAAACGAAACGCAGGGTTTTGCAAAAATAAAAAATAAAGCAATTCTCATTCGTTAAGCAGCTTTCGGAACAGAGCGGTGGCTGTTGGACACCTGCCCCCTTCCCTCTCTCCTCGCCCTGCACGTCACCCCCTCCCTGCTCAGCTTTCTGCTACATGTTCCATCACCATCTAAACGCGTGTTTTACGTAACTAAGTTGACTAGAACAATATTCCTCAAGTATGAATTATCAATTCGTAATACTGATTAGATTCGAATATCGTTCGAACGAAAATGAAAGAACGCCAACGAGCACGATGCTCCGTTTTCTTAGAGAAGAGCATGTGAGAAGAACCAATGGGGTTTTGAGAGGAGAGAACCAGCTGAACCAAGGCCGTGTAGGTTTAAGTTTAACAAACCAAAAGAAATATAAAGAAAAAAACTTAAAGAATTTGCTAAAAATAAAGATTTGGTAAAAAATTAAAAGAAATTCATAACGATTGGCCTGCAGTCTCAGTAGAGGACAGCACAACAGCACCAACCCAGCTCAGCTCTTGAATATTTCCCACTTCCAAATCTTCAATTAATGCCATTATTACGTAATGGACAAGACCAATAAAAAGGTAAATCAAATCAAAAGCATGTTTAGCAGAATTTTTTAATAATTTAACTGGGATTTGTTTGTGTAAATATCAGAGTCCCTGTCCCTGTAAGCGTGTAGGACATGTATTAGCTCAAATCAATCTTGTATTAAGAAAAGAAGAAGCCTTAAACTAAAGCAATGATAGGCTACTTATTACTACGATCTTATGGTATTTATCTTTACTTGTAAGTTCGAGAGGTTTTAGATTTAATTTTCGTTAAAGAAGAATTTGAATCTTTACTTGTAAGTTCGAGAGGCCTTAGATTTAATTTTCGTTAAAAGAAGAATTTGAATCATATTATTATTAGTCATTATCAAAGTTTATTTATTTTTTCATTTTCTTAATATAGATAATATTATTTATTTAAAAAATATTATTTGTAACAAAAATAAATGACAACACTAAAGCAATGATTGATTTGAGAGATGATGTGAATCGAATCGAATTGGATTGTCTGGTAACGGAACACAAGTAGAGGACAAGGAAATCCACAAGAGAAGTTGTATTTGAACTTATGTACCTTTTTTTTCACATCTTGTATTTTAAATGTTAATTGTTTTTTTTATCTTTTTATACAATTACCATCCAGTATAAGATGAAATTAATAATAAAACCAAAAATTTCTCAATAAACCCACCTACTATAATTAAACCCTACTATTACTCCTTTTTATCCTACGTTCGTTTTGGCTAAAATCCTAATAACTCTTGTAGAGAAAGACAAGTTTTTTTTATCAATAGATGATGATTTTGAAGTTTTAATCCTTCAACGACATGGATTTATCAATGGATGGTAATTATAAACTTCTTGAATTTATTGACCCCTTGACATGGATATATAGAAAAGGATTCTCAGAGACTATCAGACCTGATCTAGGTCGTGGAGTTGAGAGAGTCGCCACATCCCCTCTTTAAATGTCTACTTGCATTCACTAACTTGAAGGACTATTACATCATACCACCCTAACCACCAAAAGTTACACTTTAGTCAATTCACAAAATCATAGAGCCACGAAAAAAACATAGGTACTATAAGCTATACTGGCCATCGACCAACCCTAAATACATGGTTAGCCTTTTTTATTTTCATTATTTCTAAAATTTGTACTCAGATGTATCACTAGACTAAAATAGGAGGAAACAAATTGGACGTGGAACATCTCTCTTCTCTCTCTCTCCTTCTCCTTTCAATGCTTCTTACACAAACAATTATATGAGCATCTTTAGAACACACCCTATGTTAATTTCTTCCAGGTGCTGTAAAGTTGTGCCGACATTCTTTAAACAAAAGCAGTTCAAATATTCTAACATACTCCTCAACAGATTCAAACATCTCATGAACACATTGGAGATCTGTCTCCCCTAGTGCACAAATACAAACTTCAATAATTCAGTTTGGGATTTTGTTTTTTAAATGGGTGCAAAGATAAATTTACGTTTGAAATGGGTTTGGGAGGTTAGTCTAGGTAATAAAATTGAGTTTAAAAATATATTAATTCTTTAATTAAAATAACATGAATGTAAAGAATAAGTTAGATGTAAAAAGAAATTACAAGGATTCAAATAAAATTTCCCAATCCACAATCCAGGTAGGGCTTTCGGCTTGCCTTTTTTCTTCCCTTTCTTTGAGCTCCTTTATTTTAATTTTGTTTTATTTTTTTGCTTTTCTAAACAGAAAATATTTTACTCTTACCTTCTACATGTTATAAATATCAAAATCAGGGCCCACCATCATCAAAGTAGTCCTACTAGAAAGTGCGGCTGGATCACCTATTTTTTAGGAAAAGCTAATGTTTGTTAGGTATTTTGGTTTGATACATTCACATCCAAAAAGAAGCGAGCTACATCTGAGTTAAATTTGAAGATGAAAATCTTCTTTTGTTTCTTGACAGTGAAGTAAGACCAAGCTCATGAACTTATTATCCTAGGTCGGAATAAGTTGATAGGATTCCCCTTTTAGGGTAGACGGAGTAGACGGGCCACAAAGGGCCTCCGCTTTTGAGGGGCTTCATTTTTTTATTGTATAAGTGTTTATATAAAAATTAATATTACAAACTTTGTGTTTGTTCAAATAAGAAGTTTACAAACTTTTGAGTCATTGAGTCTTGTGTGTAGAATTTTGTTAGCCATACAAGTTATAGTTGCTTCTGCAAAAAGAAGTTTTTCAAAAATTGAAGTTGATGAAATCTTAACTTCGATCAACTATGTTACAAGAAAGATTGGATGGGTTAGCTATTTTATCAATTGAAAAGAATTGGTTGAAAGCTTAGATTATGTACTCAAAATTAGCACATTTGCATCTAAAAAGGTGAGATGTATAATATTTAAGTAATGTTTGTATATCTTTCTCTTTTTTTTTTTTGGGAATTGTTATTGGCGCTCCAATATTCTTATTCTACACTCCAAACTTTCAATATTTAGAAAGAAAAATACACTTGTGAGGAGTGTAAAATAAGATTTATGAAGTGCCCAATAACACTTCCTTTTTTTTTTTTTTTTTTACGTTAATTTATTTGATATTGATGTAGAAATAGACATTTCATGTGTTCAGCGAATACTTTTTATAGATATCAATGTACAAAGGATGGGGGTCAGATAACTCTAATGCCCCACTTCAAATGCTCGCCTAGGGCCCCAAATTCTCAAAGACAGGCTTGACCAAAATTAGCATTGGTTATACAAACTGTAGTTTTTTTTAACAAACGATATTATCTATACTAAAAAGCTATGGGAGTGGGTTAAGTCACATAATGGGCTAGCAATAATGAGGTTCCAATTCACCTTTGGCGAGAATTGAACTTAAGACCTCTCACTTACAAGTGAAGAGGTATACCATTATACTGCAGTACTAAGTGGCTACAAATTACAGTTTAGCAAGTACATATATTCTTTTCTTTTTTGTGTGTGTGTTTTATAAGTGATTTGTGCACGAATGAGACTATAATTTGTGCTACAAATTACAATTTAGCAAGTGCATATATTCTTTTCTTTTTTGTGTGTGTTTTTATAAGTGATTTGTGCATGAATGAGACTATAATTTGCGAGTCATTATAATGACTCGTAATTCGTAAGAAATGAGTTTTTTTTTTTGTTTTTTTTTAATTGGGTTGATTTTTTTTATTTGTATTTGGTTAGTATTATTTACAATTATATCAATGGTTGGGGCATCAAATTCAACAAGTTAGGGATTTGCATAATTGAAGCCAACAAGTATAGGGTCTATTCCATGGTTGGCATGTCAAAGTTACCAACAATTTGAAAGCCAGCTTTGTGTGGGTCAAGTAATTCCATGCGGTATGGTACTTGTGGGTTTCAATTATTTATTTTGAAAGGCGAATTTGAAAGATGAATCTGAATTATATTATTACTAGCATATAATGAGACTAAGTCCAGTTCCTCATTCCTTAGTCTAGGTATATCGTTTGTTGAAAAAAAAAAAAAAAAAAAAAAAGAGGAGAATTCTATAAGCTTTTGCTTGTCATGTAAGTCACCCTTCACATCATAAATTTTCTTTAATAAATTGAACATGTAAATATATGATTACTAATTCTCTATATTATTTTAACTATAAATCTTTAGCTTAGCATCATAGATGGTTAATAAATATCAAAGTGAACAAAAGTGATATGTTAAAAAATAAAATAAAATAAAATAAAATATTTCAATAGACGAGTTACAGCCCAAGAAAGACCATAAACAATCACAAGCACAAGTCTAAATAAAATACCCCCATAATATCTTCTTGAACTAGACGTCCCACAATAGCAGGAGGAATCTCAAACAAATAATCGTCAAAACTCAAATTCAAACCAGTCCCAACAAATTTATCATTTACGAAATTTCTCTTCCAAACAAGTACGTTGAATTTGACATCTATCACCATTTATCAATGCCTTACAGCTAGCTACCTAATTGAATGGAGAGAACGAAGGGAAATCTATACTTCTCAATATATCATTTGTGTAATTAGCAAATAATTAAGAACCGTTGATTTTGGTAGGAAAACTTGAAAACTTGAAAACTAGCGCCTTGTGACTGATCTTGATTCTGTTCCTTTCTATTCAAATCTGTCGAATTATAGGGTTATGATGCAGGCCTGAGATAAAACTTGGACCTTCCTTTGTAAATTAGAAGATATAATGTTAAGCCCATTGGGCTGAGCCCAAATAACATTGTAGATAAATTCTTCCAAATTTGTTTTATGGTCTGATAACCCTAACATGGAAATGAACAAAAAGTTCTTGCATACTACAATGACATCTTTGTGTACACGAAATGACTCAGAAATGTTCACTTTGTCACCTGGTAATCAAGGATTTGATACCTTTTAATAGATGGTGTACGCTAAAATGTCTATTGAATTTATTCAGATTCTTAAATTCATCTTTTTTTTTTATTTCCTCTATGTGTTACTAACACATGTAGAACAAAAGGAATTGGCGCATAAACAAGAAGCGATGTGGTTTAGAGTTGGATAGACTGAGATAATTGGCTCAATCGGACATGGATGAAGATGATGTTTGTTTGGTATTTTACTTGAATAAGATCTTTCTAGAATCGGATAGTAAGTTGTGGTAAAACCCTAATTAAAGCTATGCATTGTTCAAAATTGGCTGGGACAAAGAACTCCATGCACTGCAACCCACATGTAATCCCGCCATGTTGGTCATGTGACAACATATGAGGAGGAGATGATCACATAATCAATGAATAGTCATGTAACTAGCATGTGAAAAAATGTTTTTTTGGATCTATCGGATAAGGAATTCGAACTCAAAACATTTTTTCTATAAGTTGAGAAATGCTTACCCAACATCGTGCCGTAGTATAAATTCACCACAAATACAACATACGCTGCAAACCTATACCAAGGCACACACAATGTTGTCACTGGCAAACGAGACCACAAAAATTATCACTAACAAGCGAGACCACATCACTCGCCAGGCGAGACATTACCCGCTAGACACAGCACGTACAAAACATAACTAATACAAGAACGAAGTCCACTATCAACTCATCTCCACAGGTTGGGTCCTCTCTATCTGAGACGATACCGCTTATGTAAAATCCACTGTTGCTAGAATCCAACAAAAGCGATGCCGCGACAGATCTAGCAAAATAAGACTAGTGTCAAAATTTCTAGTTAAACCGTCATGGCCAAGTAAGGGCCTCTTACATTTCAATTTCATTAGACTTTACACTAAATTCACTTAATACGAGAATTGTTCTAGTTATAAACCATGATGCCGAAATTTCTCTCTACTATGCATAAAAGAATAGTCAGACTCTAAAAAGTCCAACAACTAAACTCAAATTGAATACGTTCACGGCCAGCGTATAGCCCACGCCATAAAGAGCAATACAGTTGGGTTTAGTTGAGAATGGCAAAGCCATGTATTTGGATCGTAAACGTGGACGTATACGTAGCTAGAGAAGTCGTCCATGGCATCGAAATTTTTTGCACAAATCCCCGCTGCCACGTGATCCTGGAACCTCCTTTTACCCTTTTTTTTATTCCCCCAACGCCCTAAAGCTAGTTTGTAGCGAGTTTGCAACTACTACCAAGTAAGCTCTTCTCTCTCTCTCTCTCTCTCTCTCTCTCTCTATCTCTCCGGCCCTCCAACCCAAGAATCTATCAGATGGGTTTTGCTCCTCTTGGGGTTGGAACTTAAAGGGATGTGAGATTGGAAGTGAGAGAGTGTTGAGATTGTCGAGATCATGGCAGGGGTTGAAGGAAGGTTGTGTGAGGAATTTTCACCTGCGTATTATGGGCTCTGCACTGTTGGGGGAATGCTCAGTGCTGGCGCTACCCATCTCGCAATCACGCCTCTCGATGTCTTGAAAGTTAATATGCAGGTCAGTTTTCCATTATTTTTTCTGCGTTTTGTTGTTAATCAACCTTTTTAGCTTGCTCTCCAATTTTTTTGGATGTTTTGTGTGTTGAAGTTGAGAACTTTGCCTTTTGTTGACAAAATGTTTGGTGGGTTCTTGTTGCTTTGTATTGTCTGGCATTGGTGTTTTTGTTCTTGGAAGCTGAAGAATCTTAAGCAATTAAACAGTTAATCTTCAGCTCTGTGTGACAATATGAGCTATTTTCGAGTATTGTGTTTCATGGATTTGTTTTATAGGGAATTGTAGTTGTTTTCATGTTCGTCACTGTGATCATTCAAGTTTTACTTTTGAATAAAAGATCCATGCTTAGTTTACTTTGCAATAGTTCGATACTGGTTTTTCGTGTTCCCTCAAATCTGATTTTATAGTTTTGCATTTGCGTGTTTATGTTACCGATTAGTACAGTTGAGTGCCACTGTATGTCTTACCAATTTTTATTAGTAATAGACTGGCTGCAGAGGTGGCTGTATCCTTTGTTTACTTACTGATCGTTTTAGTTGTTGTTAGAGATGAATTAATATAATGTGCAAGGATTTGGCATGAGAAATCAGGAAACTGTGGGATAATAAGATACCAAGTTTGAAGTTTTCATTTGGTGAGTTTAAACATAGTAGGCTAGCCTTTGCCCTTATAGAAAAAATTGTTCCGTCTCTAAAGAATAGAAGTTCCCAAAAAAGGAATAGGGGTTTTGCGCGGTCGGTATGATGGTATGTTTCTCCTTGACCAAAACCTCGCAAATTGATCTCGGTGCTGATGGTTTTTCTTGAAAAATTTAATACATTGAATGGCATGGGTCTCAGGTCAGTATAACCAACTACATCACTTCCCTTGCACATAATTCTTCTGGTGCTTTAGCTTGTATCTTCAAGTGACTTACCAGATGTACATCTCTGTTCTTTCCAGTAGTGAAATTTCATGTGGTTCCATTGGTTTCCATATATTCATTTCAGTTTCCATTTCCATTACTGGGCGATGCAAATTAATGTTTCAAGGATTGATCTCCCTTGTTTTTATTTGTCTTTAAATTCGTTACTCTTTTGACAGTCGAGAACATTATTATTCTCTATGGCTGCTGATAATTTAACATGTCCAATTCAGGTAAATCCAATTAAATATAACAGGATGGGTACAGGGTTTTCCACTCTTTGGAAAGAACAAGGCCCTTCTTCTCTTTGGAGAGGTTGGTCTGGAAAGCTTTTTGGATATGGTGTTCAGGGTGGCTGCAGATTTGGTCTCTACGAATACTTTAGGAAGCTTTACTCGGATGCATTGATAGATCACAACAAGAGTACCATATTCTTCCTCAGCAGTGCATCTGCTCAAGTATTTGCTGATGTGGCTCTCTGTCCTTTTGAAGCCGTCAAAGTCCGAGTTCAAACACAGCCCTACTTTGCAAAGGGCTTAGTTGATGGGTTTCCAAAGCTATACTCAACCGAAGGGATATCTGGGTGAGTTACCAAAAACTAGTCCTTTTCCTTCTCATAGTTTCTCAGTTATCCTTATCAGCTTATCTACACTGCAGCTTTTACAGAGGACTTTTACCACTTTGGGGTCGAAATCTTCCATGTAATATCTCTATCTCTGCATTGTAAAAGTTTCATTTGCTTGTTTAGTGGGATTCCTGCTTTTGAATTAAAAATATACTTCAAGGGGTTTGTCACGGTAGAAATTTCAAGGGTCTGTGTTGTCCTGATTTATCCAGTTAAGGGGCAGCCAATGCAGTTTTGAGGTTCATGCCATCCTGCAATTTTAAATAATATATTAGTATTCAGTACAAAATCTTATACATGATTTCTGTTAATAGCAGTAAGAAATCATGACGGTAGTTGGCTATATGTCATTACTAGAGCTGCGTTGTTGCTAGTGTGGTTATTTTGAAGTAGAAATAAACTTCTTTTGGCTGTCTGCGTCTGTTAGTTATCGTTCAAAATTTTCATGTACACAATCCTATAATGATTTCTGACAAAGCCGTCCTACATTTCCAGTAATGATTTTGGTTTAGAAGTTTTATTGAAAATTTTAAACAAGAAAATAGTCTTAAATCTATTACAGGAAATTATTACATTAAACCTTCGAGACTAAATCGTACCCTGTTGGAGCCTGACCCAAGCAATTGGCTAGCTTCTTTCTGCCATTTAGCATGAGAAAGTTACTATCTTTTCTTATTTATTGTGATCAAGCATTCAGTAGTGACTAGAGATTATGCAATGTCACATTGCAGTAACTATTTTTATTAAATTTCCTGTTGTATTCATTTTCTTCAGTCACTGTGATAATGTTCACGACGTTTGAGCACTCAGTGGATCTGATTTATCGCAACATTATGCAAAGGAGAAAAGAGGATTGTTCAAGAGCCCAACAGCTTGGTGTGACATGTTTAGCGGCCTATGCAGCAGGAGCTGTTGGTACTGTGGTCTCCAACCCCGCAGACAACATTGTTTCCTCCCTTTACAATAAAAAGGCTGCCAATGTGATGCAGGTAGCCCTTCGAATTAAGCTTTTCATTGGTTCTTTTCTTGCATTTCAAGGTTAAAGCATCAATTAATGCATTGGTTTTATATCTTATCTTCAGGCTGTGAAGAACATTGGCCTTGTTAATCTATTTACTCGAAGTCTTCCTGTGCGAATTACACTTGTCGGCCCTGTTATTACCTTGCAGTGGTTTTTCTATGACAGCATCAAAGTTCTTTGTGGACTGTAAGCGCCTGTTACTTGATTCACACACAACCCGACATTTTCTCTCTTGTTTCATCTAATGACAAGTTCCAGTTTGAAAATTTCAGGCCATCTAGTGGAGGGCTTACCAGGCGTCTTGAAGAAGCTAACATATCATCTGAATAACATAGATTAGATAAAGAACAGTTGAATCGGATCAATTTCTTTGAGGATGAGGGGAAGTCACCCTTAGGGCCAGAAAATACTATCGTTTGTCTCTGGCTTTTCGGCTTTGATCCTTCGTTAGGCTACGGTAAATAGTTTTGTTATATCCATAATATGTCGTTGATCGGCAGTCTAGCTTCGTGGAACGTTATAATTTTGGGTATATAAGATGTAAATAGATTGTGCTGCATGCTTTTATGTTAACGTGCAGCAGCAATTATAAAGTATGAGCTTTGCCTTGGAAGACATTTTGTATACTTCAAATGTTATGTTAGTAGGGGTTTCATGAGTCCTATGGAAAGCTAAGCTATACACTTTGAGGAGCCTTTTCAGTGCAGGGCACGCGCTCTGTACAATGGGATCGATTTTGAACTTGAGATAACTTACATGCAAATAAAAATATCACTACATCGTGGTGCAAGTGGCATGTCACTCATGGTTAGATATCCTTTATTAAAAATTGTACCTTTTTTTTTTTTACCTTGAATGGTTCTTAAGATTGGCATAACTCCTCATTTTGGTCTCTGAGATTTAAAATCAATAGAACTGACCCTTTAATTTGTTCATTGTCAATCATTTTAGTCATTTAATGAAAAACCTTCGTTCAATAAGGAAAAAAATAACAAAAATACTCTCAAATTTTGTCAAATCATTTTGGCATATTGTTTATTAAATTGGGGGTATTTTTGTCATTTTGGTCTTTATTTAACAGAGATTTTTCACAGAATGACCAAAATGATTGATGGTGGAAAAACACAATGGCCATTTTTATCGATTTTAAATATCAAGGACCAAAGTAAAGAGTTATGTCAATCTCAAAGACCATTTATACTAAAATGCCCAAATTGTATTATGAGCACTAAAAATATTGTTCATTCAATTGTGTTTTGACGGTTTTGCCCATGTTTAATGCTCCTCACCTAAACAGTAAAATATCAAAAATACCCTTGTGGGACATCATTTTGGGGAGTTTTCGTGTCAAAAATTGTAAGAAACTTTAACGAAAAACTTCTGGTATTATTCATTTTAACGAAAAATCACATTTAAAAATATATAACATATATAAAAAAATGTAAAGTCCATACAAATTGGGTCAAACTACAAGGCAAAACAAAAATGTAATTCAGCCCAAAAGACGAGGATGGGCTTTACATACAAGTCAAACATCCATAAATAAATTTTAAAAAATAAATATAATAATAAAAGTAAACAGGATTTGAATCCCTTCCTACAAAAGGGAGAAACGTGCAAGACAGGGGGGCTCCCCACTTTTCTGCAACAAAAGAATGTGGAAGAGGTTAAAAGAAAGTGGTAGAAAACATGGCCTCCATCTCCCCCACGTAAAAAACTCTAGAGCCTTCCCAGGATGCCTATGAATAGGCATCAGCTGCAGCAAGAAGGAGACGGAAAAATAGAGGGGATAATCTGCAGAAAACAAGAAAAACTTTGAGAGAAAATATCAAAAGCAACGAAGTGCTGCTAGAAAAGTGAACCAAGATCCAAAGAAGAACATTCATCCATTCGTGCTTTCGAATCAAGATCCAAAGAAGAACATTCATCACCAGGTATGAAACAAGTTCTGTTAATTTATTTATCTCTCTTGTTTAATGTTGTGTTGCAGACAAAAGTGAAAAAATGGGGCATAATCAACTACCTTGAACCTGTAATCATCAAGAAAATTGCCAACAAGCCACCATAAAAGGTTTCTGTGCAAGGAGGGTTTCTTAAATGGTAACCCGACTACTCTTCTATAACTGCAACAACAACACAAAGCGGTCCAAAAAAAAGCAGCCACATGTTTTCTTTCTGCCTAAATCTGAAGAGAGCAAAAGTACACAAGAGTTTCGCTCCTCGCCACTGCCGTCATTCCCATGAATTTCTTCGGGGTGGCCTAGACCATCCCGTGAAGTTCCAGTCAAGTCTAAGTAACCTATGCTTGCCGTCCGTGCCAAGAAGGAAAGGAGCAATTGGTGTTACGGCAAGCAAAGGTTTTGGATACAGAAAGAGCAAAGTTTCATTCGACTCTGAACATTGACGGCAAGTCTTCTAGGTAACATGAATGCCATTCTTATGGTTATCATGTTGGGCAAAGTTAAGGAGACTTGAAAGACAACAAAGGATCATTCTAATTGCTATCGGTCAAAAATCAAGTCAAGGAAGCAGATATAGAAAGTCAAGTCTTATATGCAAGGTCATTCTTTACGGTCCAATGAGAAAATAGGTGCACTTATGGACAAATGAACAAAGGAAAAGAAGTCAAATACAACTTTTGTTCCCCTTAAACCGACCCATGCTTGGTCTCTATGAAGAAAAACAACAAGGGATCAACATATAACAAAATGCAACTCAAAAGGAAAGAAATTGTTCTGTTTTCTTTGCTACTCACGAGTACAAGACGAGGAGAAGGCCTTTGCATAAAATCCTATGAAAACTGACTTGGGATAAGAGTCCAAGGAAAAGGAGAAATTGGAAAAGATGATGTCTCCCTTCATAAAGTTCCAGCAAAATATATTGGGATGCTGTTTGCATATTTCAAAGATGGACCAAAGTCAAAGCATAGGACTTTACCAAAGAAGAAAGTTAAAGTATGGGTCAAAAATATTGACCAAAAGCATTGAAGTAAGACTGACAGATGCTACAAGACAAAGGGAAAGAAAGGAAACTTGCCAATCTCTAAATAAACAGCTAAAGGGGATATCCTTCTCTGCCACGTGAAGTTGGATTTGAAAGAGTTCAAAGCTGTCCCAAGTTTACAAAGAAGGAAAAGCTTGCTATCAAACTTCCCAAATTAATTGGGAAACTCATTCACATGGCAACCTTTGTATTAACACCCAAAGAACTAGAAGACAAATCAAAATTACAAAAGATTTTGGGAAAAGCATCACTTTGTACAAGTGTTAATGAGAAAAGATGGCAAGTATCAAAGACAACACATGGATGGGAGCACAAAAAGGGTGTCCAAATGCCCACTGTCGAGACCAGCCAAATAATTCTCAATGCAACAGAAATGCCAAAGAACGATTATTACACACTGAAACATTAAAACCCATTCAAAATACGGCAGATACTATGAGTACGTTACCACAAATTTCAGGGTGTAATTCTCACCTTTGGAGCCATGATTCAACAATTGTCTTCAATAAATTTGGTACTGCAAAATGGTTTGTCCACCGACCGTGTCAAAAACCAAGTCAAAATGGTACTGAAAGCTACTGATGATAAAGGAAAAGTTATATAAATTTAGACTACAGAAGTTACCAACATCAAATTAGGCTTATCATCTACCATTACAAAAAAGAAGGGTTTTTGTTTTGTCAACCCAATCAAGTTCATTTACCTGAAAGACACAGCAACAAACCAAATCGAAGAGATGTCATTGCCCGAGACACCTGCACG
Source organism: Pyrus communis (assembly GCF_041283825.1). Lineage (NCBI taxonomy): Eukaryota > Viridiplantae > Streptophyta > Magnoliopsida > Rosales > Rosaceae > Pyrus > Pyrus communis. The sequence goes on from NC_142574.1 coordinate 19,377,626, forward strand.
AAATAATTGATAAGTTCGTTACAGTTCAGAGTTTCAACCCACTCCAAATCAAAACCAGAACATTAAAAAAACGAAAATGGGGTGACCTGCTGGTTATTTTCTCCTCCTTTTTGCTTTGAATTTTTGCTCCACAAAAGAATCACAAGCCGGGTAGTAAGAGCAAGAGAACAATGCAGCAGAAAAATGAAAGAGTTTATGACCTGCACAAGAGGAAGCCTTTATGATTTAAGGGGGGAAATGATGGTAAATTGAAGAAATTTGAAAAGGATCTGAGCTCTAACAAACCTTACCCATCCTCACTTGGAAATCAACAGTTACCCAATCCAAATAGAAGTTCGAAATATACGAAATCCGTGGAAGCCCAGAATATCGGAATTATTTCTGGAGGAAGACCACTGGTATAAGAGCCAAGAAAAAGGGGGAAAAATCTCTGAACCTATTTCGCGGGGGGAAAAATCTCCAAATTCAAGTGGCACGAAGTCATAGCTCCCCATCTAAATTTATATGGGCTCTGTATGTGAGTAACCCCATGAATTTGAATTCTGGCCAAGTATTAAATGGCGAGAGGATGGTGCATTCCAAGACGAAAAGAAATATAAAGACAATATCAACATTATAAAGATAATGTCGGCATCAAGTTGGTAGACACGCATCACTTCAAATATCGTGATGCTAACCATCTTAGAACACAAAGTTCGATGGTACTCTCTGACAAAATCTCAAATGGCATGAAGCCATATCAAGTATCAAAAAGCACAAAGGCATAACAAGACTTAAATGGCGCGAAGCCACGACAAATGTCAAATAAAAAATCAAATATCAAATGGCATGAAACCGAAGAAAAATCTCAAATGGCACAAAGCCGCCCTCCAAATTCAAGTGGCACGAAGTCACGTCAAGTTTCAAAGGGCACGAAGCTGTATCAAATCCCAAATGGCACAAAGCCGAAAGAAAATCTCAAATGGCATGAAGCCGTATCAAATATCAAATGGCACAAAACCGCAACGAGTCTCAAAAATCACGAAGCTACATTAAACGCTCAAATGGCTTAAAGTCCTCGCCCGCACGAGCTCAAAAATCACGAAGCTACGTTAAATGCTCCAACGGCTTAAAGTCCTCACTTCCACGAACTCAAAAATCATGAAGCTACGTTAAACACTTTAATGGCTTAAAGTCCTCGCGAAGCTACGTTAAACGCTCCAACGGCTTAAAGTCCTCACCCGCACGAGCTCAAAAATCACGAAGCTACGTTAAACGCTCCAACGGCTTAAAGTCCTCGCCCGCACGAGCTAAAACTGCACAAGGCATCAATCGCTCCAACGGTTTAAAGTCCTCGCCCGCACGAGCTAAAACTGCACAAGGCATCACTCGCTCCAACGGCTTAAAGTCCTTGCCCGCACGTACGCCCGCACAAGTTAAAACTACACAAGGCATCAATCGCTCTAATGACTTAAAGTCCTTGCTCGCACGAGCTAAAACTGCACAAGGTATAAATCGCTCCAATGACTTGTCCTCGCCCGCACGAGCTAAAACTGCACAAGGATTCAATCGCTGCCTGCAAAAGCTAAAACTGCACAAGGCATCAAAAGCTCTAATGGTTCAAAGTCCTCATCCGCACGAGCTAAAACTGCACAAGGCATCAAATCTAAACAAGTAACAAATACTAAGGAACTACGAGTGACTTGATCCCTCAACGAGGGTACGTAGGCAATCTAAGGCTCTACCTAGATGCAGTCACAAAATCAAATAAACACCCAAATCCCCAAAGTTACAATTTATTCATATTAGAATCAAAGGGTATTCCTTTCCTAAAAGAAGGTTGTAATTAATAGGCGTGTAGCCTAGAATGGATCGAACTCAAATTAATAAAACCTTCTTCAAAAAATGAATGAGGGTGAAATTGTGTCGAGTGAATTATTTGTTTACATATTGTGTACAATTTTTGCTCAACACCTAGTACTATTCATTTTACCCTTTATTTTGTCCTTATCGTTAAAACTCAAAGTTTTCAAGCCATTTTCATTAGTTTTCCTAAGGGCTTATATTGTAAAGAAACAAGCCAAAACCTTCATGTCCCTCGTTTTTGAGTTAGTGATGACTAGGCCCAAAGCATCCCAGAGGAAAAACAAGTCCTAGGGAATGCTTTGTTCTTGTTACAGCAACTTTTGGATGCTTGGTTTGGTATTATGTTGAGTGCTTAGGCACTGAAGTGCTTCCAATGCTGATAGGACATTTCCCTGGGCACTGATGGAATGTTTCTCTAGGAGTTGACAGAGCATTTCCCTAAGCGTTGATGGTGGATTCCCTAGGCGCTGATAGAATGTTTCTCTCATTGATTGCAGTAGCTTTGAGGAGTATTTGTTAAACTAACAAACAACACTGAAAACGACTCAGTAACCACAATAAGTTATGACTTACACGAATGATGCATGGTGTGAAAGCTAAAAGCTCACTACTTTGGCATTAGAGAGAGGTTGTTCTTGGCTGTATGGTATTGAAGTAGCTAATCTAAAGTTTTTAATGGTTTTGCAGGAGTTAAGGAGACTTATTGGAAGACTCAGGATGAAAGAAAAACTTATCCTTTAGAAACCAGGGCTTCCTACACTTAGATCAAGTTTGCTCTGCATGGTGCATTCTTGCCCTTGTCATTCTTCTTCCCCTTGTGTGTTTGTGTGTCTTCCCCTTTATAGGGTACTGATGCCTTGTATTTATAGAAGCAAAGACTTTTGTAGGCTCCAGCTAGGGGATCTCTTGGTCCTTTCTCCTCTTCCAAATTAGATGAGTCTTCTTTTCATCTTTCCATGGCTGCAGCTACATGTTTCTCTTTTGGTATAATGTTGTAGAGGCTAGAAACTCCGTGAAGCTTGTTTGAGCACACTGCCCAAAATTTCTCCTTTCTTGAACTAAGCCCCACAACACTTTTACTAGACTAAGTCCCACTGCATGACTCTATCTTTGGTAACGCTCCTTCTTGCTTTCTCTCATCTTTTTCATGTGTGAGCTTGAAAAGGAAAGCTGTTCTCTCTAAACATTCTCATGTGAAGCCAAAATCATAAGCTTGGACTTTTAGTGCTCTCAAGCAACCCAAAAGTCATCCACAATTCTAATTCCACATAGGCCAATGAATCTATGTAATCATACACACTATGAACAGCTCAGCAAGCCCTGTTAAGTGGCTTAAGCTCATTTAAGCGTGTCACATGCTTTGTGTGACTTGTACTATAATATTAATGTATTAATATCATAATATAGCTTGACATGGTAGATATGCGTGATTGTATGGGTTTGACATCTAATAAATTATTATTCTATTGGCATGCCATGATCATAAATTGGCATATTCTTTGTTTCGTACCTTATGCATGGATTTAAGCTCCGTTTCGACAACAATTGGGTTTTGAGCTCTAAAGTAGGCTTCCACAGTTCCATATAGTCTCTTATTAAGAATGCTCTAAGCAATAATAAAATGGTGATCTTATTTAGTTAAGCCTCCCTTTCATATCAACTTCATTTTTTTAATCAATATATGGATATAGAAATCTATAATTGAGACTGTTTATACAAATTTTACTAATATATTTTTTTCTTGAATGCATATGAAAAAGAAACATAATGGGTGTTAATGTTATAGAAGTTGTTCTAATCCTTGAAATGTTCGTCAATGTCACCATTGGGCTGACACTAATTGATTGATTAGGATCCTTGTGTTGTACTTAGGAAAATTTTAATCTAATCAATTTGGTCTTGGTGTTTTATGACGTTAATTTTCTTGTTCAATTTGGTTTAATTTGATGCTAATTTATTTTGATGTGTGATTCGTTGCACGTAAACAAATTAACCACTTCATTTGCCTTAGTTGTATTTAAACTCTTCACATTAAAAACAACTTATATAGTACATATACTATAATTGTAACATTTCATGTTAACATATGACGCTGTTTATGTATGAAAAAAAATTTCCCATGTCATATTATTGAACATAAAACACAACAGTATATTCAGGCCATAAAGTCCATGCGTCTCAGAAGAACTTGGATTTTATGTCATTGGACCTATGCATCTATAGGTGGAGAGATTTTTCAGTGTTCCCGTCACACGAGATGGTACACCACGTGTCTCAATATAAATGGTGGGTCATATGTGTTAAAATATTAATAACTTAAAAATTAAAATTTTCCACCACTTGCATTGAGACACGTGGTGTACCATCCGTGTTCCCGTCACACCTAAAAATTTTCCCTATAGGTGGCTGCTATGCTTTAATAGACACAGTGTCCCATTTGCCCTTTTCATTTTTCAGTTTTAGGCTGCAGTGAGTTGACTGCAAACTTCTACCAGAATTTTGGGTCAGGTATTTCAGCTTTGCACTACTTTTTTTTCCTTTTCTTTATTATTATTATTATTTTTTTAAACAAACGATAATATTTAAATAAAAAAAGTAAAGAAGTAGGCTAAGTCTTATAATAAACTTGCTATAATAATATTGTTCAACTTCACATTCGATAAAACCTCTTAATTATAAGTAAAGAGAAATACTACTAGATCGGAGTACTAAATGACCAACTTTGCACTATTTAACCATTTGGCTGGATTATTGTGGACCTTAGGCCATCTCCAACTGATCCAGTCAGAGGGTCGAAAATAGTTCGAAATGACACGAAAACCTCATTCAACCGAGGGCCAGTCCAAAGGACTCGTAAGCCCCACCGGGCCAAAAAGAAGAAAAGGTCCAACGGGCTGGCCATAAAATGGGCCAGCCAGTTAGCCCCGGGCCAGACCATAAATTTGAAACCAACGGCTAGCTGACATCAGCGTAATGCCAGTTAGCAACGGTTAGTTGACATCGGTTACTATTGGATTTGATTTTTTTTTTTTTGGGCCAAAATTAAAAAAAAAAAAAAAATATATATATATATATATATATATATTTATAGGCCAAGAAAGGTATGATTAGTTCAATGTTGGGATGTTCCTTTTATAGGTCTGTTTTCTTGCTCAATTCTCTCCCATGGTCGATGTGGGGCTATCTCAAACTAAGTTGTACTAGTAATTTGACACTTAAATTAATAAATTAATTTAACATGCAACTATTAACCATCGCAAATAGACATGAGTGTGGCGTCAATTACTACGACGAAATAAGTGTTTTCACAATTTATTTTAAATATTTAATTATATTACATTTAATTTGTTGTAGTTGTAGTTTTTAAATTTAAATAATAAATTATGTTTGGCCCTATGGGCCTTTGGCCTCCTCGGTTGGAGATGGTTTTTTGCCACAATGCTATATTTGGCTCATGGCCCTCTGGCCCCTCGGTTGGAGATGGTAAGAAATATGATCATGTACTGTTCATTAAAATATTAATTTCTTAGAGGGCTATAGGGCTAAAACGAGTCATTTGGCTCTCATTCGGTTGGAAATTGCCCTACTTATTGGCTTTAGATTTCCTCACTTACGAGCTAGCCAACAGAAAATAAATAAAAATTATTAGAAAATAATAAAAATATTCCATTTATAAAATTGACTTGGTTATATGCATGTTTGCCTTCTTAGGGATAGAAAATTGACCATTGATGAATGGTTTCACCAATTTCGTTTGTATGGCAATGTTTTCTATATTTTTTTTATCTCTTTAATCTAGAAGCTCTTCATTTATAGTGAAAGGGACTTTTTTTTTTTTTGGAAAACTAGTGAAAGGGACTTTGGTCCGCATCACACCAAAAAGAATGATCCATTTAAATTTTTATTGTTTCTTATCATATTTAGCTAACCACCCTTTCATATACATAGAACTTCATCCAATTTTCAATATATATATATATATATATATAGGGTTAAACTATGTTTACTATCCTCATGTTTCGTGGTTTTCAACATTTGATACATCAAGTTTTTTTCTTCCCAGAGTCATACCTAAAGTGTTAATTTTTGGACAGTCTCATACATCCGTTAGTCAAACTGTTAAGTCTCCCGTTAAATGATGATGTGGCACCCATGTGGACAATAACTGGGCGTCACGTGTTATTAAAGGGTCCACGTGGATTATTTTTTTTCCCACTCTATTCTTCTTCTTCCTTTCTTCCTCCCCCAACCCTCCATTCCTTCTTCCCTACAACCCGCACCCTCCCCCCAGCCTTCCTTCACCATCAGTCTCCCCAACCTTCCCCCACCTTCCTTCTTCCGTCTGTAATTTCTTCCCTATCCCCCTATCTTCGAAATCCCCAATGCATAAACTGGAAAAACCTTCTCCAATTGGTACGTAGTGGATTCAGACCCGAAAAACCCTGGCTGGTCATTGTCATCGTCGCAGCGGAGATGGAAGATTGCAGGTTGCAGGTTGCAGAGAGGGATTTTAAAGAGGGGAATAAGGAAGAAATTGTGGTAGGAAGAGAAATATCCATATGGGTTAGGCTTGTAGTGATTTTAGAGAGAGAAAGGGATGGGGAAGAAATTACAGAGGGAAGAATGAAGGTGAGGGAAGGTTGGGGGAGGGTACAGGTTGCAGGGAAGAAGGAAGAGAGGGTTGGGGGAGGAAGAAAGGAAGAAGAAGAAGAAGAAAGAGGAAAAAAAAAGTTAGGGGAGGGTGCAGGTTGCAGGAAAGAAGGAAGGGAGGGTTGGGGGAGGAAGAAAGGAGGAAGAAGAAGAGAGAAAGGAAAGAAAAAAAAGCTGGGGGAATGTGCGGGTTGCAGGGAAGAAGAAATGGAGGGTTGGGGGAGGAAGAAAAGAAGAAGAAGAAGAAGAAGAAGAAGAAGAAGAAGAGAGAGAGAGAGGAAAAAAAAGCTGGGGGAGGGTGTGGGTTGCAGGGAAGAAGGAATGGAGGGCTGGGGGAGGAAGAAAGGAAGAAGAAGAAGAGAGGGAAAAAAAAAGCGTTGGGGGAGGAAGAAAGGAGGAGGATGAAGAAGAAGAAGAAGAAGAAGAAGAAGAAGAAGAAGAAAGAGAGGAATAAAAAATAAAAAAAGCTGGGGGATGGTGCGGGTTGCAGGGAAGAAGGAAGGGAGGTTTGGGGGAGGAAGAAGGGAAGAAGAAGAAGAAGAAGAGAGGATAAAAAAAAGCTAGGGGAGGATGCGGGTTGTAGGGAAGAAGGAAGGAAATGAGGGTTGGGGAAGGAAGAAAGGAGGAAGAAGAAGAAGAAGAAGAAGAAAGAGAGGAAAAAAAAAAGTTGGGGGAGGGTGCGGGTTGCAGGGAAGAAGGAAGAGAGGGTTGGGGGAGGAAGAAAGGAGGAAGAAGAAGAAGAAGAAGAAGAAGAAGAAGAAGAAGAAGAAGAGAGGAAAATAAAAGAAGAAGAAGAATAAGAAGAGAGGAAAATAAAAAAATAAGAAGCTGGGGGAGGGTGTGGGTTACACGGAAGAAGGAAGGGAGGGTTGGGGGAGGAAGAAATGAGGAAGAAGAAGAAGAAGAAGAAGAAGAAGAAGAAGAAGAAGAAGAAGAAGAAAGAGAGGAAAAAAAAAAAAGCTAGGGGAGGGTGCAGGTTGTAGAGAAAAAGGGAGGATTGGGGGAGGAGGAAGAAGAAGAAAAGAGAGGGAAAAAAAATCCACGTGGACCTCTTAATGACACCTGGCGCCCAATCATTGTCCACATGGGCGTCACGTCATCATTTAACGGGAGACTTAACAGTTTGACTAACAGATGTATGAGACTGTCCCAAAATTAACACTTTAGGTATGACTTTATGACGAAAAAAACTTGATGTACCAAATGTTGAAAACCACGAAACATGAGGGTAGTAAACAGAGTTTAACCCATATATATATATATATATATATATAAATCTGTGACACCATTTTTTTACTTAATTTTAGACACACATTTTTGTGGATTTACTCTGTAATGTATTTTAACGATTCAAACTATCTATCTTTTAAGTCTTCCATCAAGATTATGTCTAACGAAAAACACCAAAATCTGAAATCATATGACTGTTAAATTAGATCATCTCTACTCATCACCTGATTGCAAGGGCAATTGGGTTGAGTTGCTCTTCACCCCAAAAAACTCCTCCACCGGTTCACAAAATGGGAGGCAATTGGGTTGGAGGCAGCCCCTTCAACAATTGCAAGGGCTTGTGCCTGAGTGAGTTTTCCATAAATCATGAGGAGAGTTTGTGGTTTAGCACAATGTAAAAATTTTGGCACAAAAATTAGTATTAAAATATAAGGTGACAGCGAGTTTAGGAAGAGTTCCGCTTTAATAGAGTCTTGTTAGCATTTTTTTGGGGTTATAATTCCATTTTTTCTTTAAATAATGAAAATTTTGAAATGTCAATAATAATTTTCTAGTTTTGACATTTCTAACCGTATGATACACGATGAACAAACGTGATTGAAAGATTCTCAAAATCCTTAAAAAATGATCGGAAAGGATCCTCATTCAAGTGTATCAACCCAGAAAAACCAGCTCGAACTTTTTGACCAACACAAAAACCTCTTCTCACACTAAGAACAACTTATACAGTACAGATATTATAATTGTAACAATTCGCATGAATATATAACCCTTATGTATAAAAAAAAAAAATTCCTATATTGTTATATATTATTGACACATAAATGACAACAGTATATTCAAGCCATAAAGTCCTTATGTCTCAGAAGAACTTAAGATTTTATGTCATTGGACCTATGCATCTATTAAGTCAAGTCATAGGGTTATATGGCTGCTAAGCTTTAATCGACACAGTGTCCCCATTTGCCCTTTTCATCTTTTTCGTCCCACATTCGTCGCCAAGTCAATTCCGTAGCCCATAGGCTAGCTCGTTTTGCCCTCCATTCTGGAGGAGATAGTACATGGGATGAAGAAACTCCCTCTTTGAATAGTGATTTAATTGAGAAGGACAACTCCACTCCTTGTACTTCTTAGCCTATTCCTGGCTCTTGTGAAATATATATATATCGATTTTCATAAAAAAAAAATCTTTTTAGTTTTAGGATGTAGTGAGTTGACTGCAAACTTCTAGAATTTTAGGTCAAGTATTTCAGCTTTGCACTACTTTTTTTCCTTCTCTTTATTATTATTATTATTAAACAAACGATAGTATCTAAATGAAGAAAGTTGAGAAGTAGTTAAGCTTTACAATGAGCTTGCTATAATAATGTGGTTCAACTTCGCATTCAGCAAAAATCAAACCTAAAAACTATCACTTATAAGTGAAGAGGAATATTATTAAATCAGAATACTAAATGATCATCTTTGCACTATTTAACCATTTGGCTGGATTATTGTGGACCTTACTCACTGATTTTAGATTTCCTCGCTTATGAGCGAGCCAATAGAAAATAAATAAAAATTATTAGAAAATAATAAAATTATTCCATTTATAAAATTGACTTGGTTATATGCATGTTTGCCTTTTTAGGGTTAGAAAATTGACCATTGATGAATGGTTTCACCAGTTTCGTTTGTATGGCAATATTTTCTATATTTTTTTATCTATCAAATATAGAAGCTTTTTAATCTAACTTTAATAAAATAATTTCACATGTTTGAAAAAAGAAAAGAATGCTCTTCATTTATAGTGAAAGGGACTTTGGTCCCCATCACACCAAAAAAATAATCCATTTAAATTTTTATTGTTTCTTATCATATTTAGCTAACCACCCTTTCATATATAGAACTTCATCCTATTTTCAATGTGTGTGTGTGTATGGATCGTGACATCACTTTCTTACTTAATTTTAGAAACATATTTTTGTGGATTTACTGTGTAATGTATTTTAACAACTTCAACCGTCTATCTTTTAAGTCTTCTCTCAATATTATGTCTACCGAAAAACACCCAAATCTAAAATCATATGACCATTAGATTAGATCATCTCTACTCATCACCCGATTGCAAGGGCAATTGGGTTGAGTTGCTCTTCACCCGAAAAGACTCCTCTACCGGTTCACAAAATGGGAGACAATTGGGTTGGAGGCAGCCTCTTCAACAATTGCAAGGGCTTGTGCCTAAGCGAGTTTTCCATAAATCATGAAGTGAGTTTGTGGTTTAGCACAGTTTAAAAATTTTGGCACGAAAATTAGTATTAATAAATGAGTAGACAGAGAGTTCAGGAAGAGTTCCGCTTTGACAAAGTCTTGTTAGCATTTTTTTTGGGTTATAATTCTATTTTTCTTTAAATAATGAAAATTTTGAAATATCAATAATAATTTTCTAATTTTAGTAGACAAAGAGTTCATAAACATACGTAATTGAAAAATTCTCAGAATTCTAAAATAAAATCCGGAGTGGATCCTCATTCAAGTGTATTTACCCGAAAAAACCCACATTTTGACCAACACAAAAACCTCTCCTCACACCTACCGCGTGTTCCGCACTCACCAATCACACTCGCTTTCTCGGAACCAATCCCCACGCATCACCTGAGAACTCACCATTTCCACCGTGGTTCCACCGGCAAGTCAACATGGCTACTTTTCCTTTTTTAACCCTCCCTCTCCCTGTTCCTGGAAACCGCTTACTTACTATTCAGACAAAAATAAATGAATAAATAGATTTTTGAAATCAAAAGGATAATATTAAGAAGATTAAAAATTTTAAATTAAATAATATGATTGTTAATAATTAAATTATTATTTAAGCATTGATTAACGAGTTTACTTTCTATTGCACTATATTTGATGAGGGAAATAAGCTTTAAATTTGGATAAAAGTCAAAATTTGTAAATTGATATGCACCAATTTCCTTGTTTGAATTCATAAACATATGAATTTAGAATTTTCGTGTGGAAAAAACTTGAAATTTTGGACCTCTAATTTCTAAATTTAAATTCTATGTAAATATGTGTCATTTCCCAATTTATATGATTGAGAGATTAAAAATAACAAATTTCGTATTCAATTTCATTGTTCTTTTAGGCTAATCAAACAAGAAAATTCACAAATTCTAGAAAATCAAATCCCGTCAATTCAATTTTTTTCATTTTAAAATTCCTTAGTGATCTTAAATTTCTTCATCTAAACATAGTATTTGTAACATATAATTTGATTTGCAAATATGATTTAAAATTTAATTTGCTTACCATTAGCAAATAAAAAGAAACTACTAAAGAGATCTCAATAAACATTATGAGCATTAAATAATCTGAATTAATAAGAGATAATTTATATAAAAAAGTGAACATCTTAAATGCCAAAATGTCTCTCGAATTAGAATGTAATAGTCTAACTCAATTCAGATTATTTAATGCTTGTAGCAAAATTTTTCTTAAAAAGCTATTTATTTTTTTATTTAATTAATTAATTACAAAAATAAAAAAAGAGAAGATAGAGAGCGAAGAATGAGAGGGGAGGTTAGAAACTTAAATAGCTGGTCAGTACTGACCTCCGATCCGATGTTTCCCAGCAGCACCATCCTAAAATAACCGAAAATATATACAATTTTGGAAAACCACATATTTATTTTATCAAAATCATTAGCTGTAAAGATTATTATTCCCAAAAGCTTTTGGCTTTTTGATTGATTTTTTTAGATCATCAAATCCCAATCTTCCTAATCACCGTATTTTATCGTTTTGGAGAGTTGTTTACTTAATTTTCTTCCTCTTCTCCTCCCCTTGTGCTTTGATTCATTCAACCCTCCATTCCTTTCGTCTTTTCAACTGGTAAAGTCCCCATCTTTCTCTTTCTCTCTCTAAAAATGTATCTGCTTGCTTTAATCAGACTTTTTGTTTCTGAATCTTGGTTTTTTTTCTTTTCTGGTTAATGGGTTGTTTTGTTTGTGCTTAAAGATTTGATCTGTGTGGTTAGTTTGTAATATCTTGTTGATTGATTTGCATAATCTTGTGTTATTGATTTGTATGATAGAAAAAGTGAAGAAAATGAAAAGGTTTTTTTATTTTTATTTTGGGTGCATGAAAATTTCAGTTTCTGTACTTTTGCTGGCTTTCTTGGTTTGTGATTATAGATTCATATGAACCTGTGGGGCCCATGTTTCTGATCTGTATTATGAAGATGTGATTTTCTTTTGGTTCAGCCATGATTGTTCATTGTTTTAGCTTTGGCTGAATGTTTTATGCACTTCTTGTATGGTGGCAGTGTGAATTGATGAGAAATCAATTCGGTGAGGGAAAGTCTGTGAAAAAGTCCTGAGGGGATTTGTAATTGTTTCATGGGCAACACATGCCGTGGATCTTTCAGGGGGAAATATTTTCAGGGCTACAACCAGCCCGAAGTGCAATCTGCTTCCAGTTCCAAGTGCCACACCGCGTCTGACCATTCGAATTCTGACCACTCCCAGTCCAGCTTGAAATCGCAGCACCACGGTCACCAAGAATCCAAAGACAGCCCCAACACCAAAACCGACAATAGTCATCCACCCCTCATTAGTCCCAGGAAAGATAACACCATGAGGAGAAGTGCTGATAACCAAAGTTATTATGTTTTGGGTCACAAGACCGCCAACATTCGTGATCTCTACACGTTGGGTCATAAATTAGGACAGGGACAATTTGGGACTACGTATTTATGCACTGAGATTGCTACTGGCGGCCAGTATGCATGCAAGTCTATCTCCAAAAGGAAGTTGATCTCAAAGGAGGATGTGGACGATGTTAGGAGGGAGATTCAGATAATGCACCATTTGGCTGGTCACAAGAATATTGTGACAATCAAGGGTGCTTACGAGGATTCACTGTATGTTCATATTGTAATGGAGCTTTGTTCTGGGGGTGAGTTGTTTGACCGCATCATCCAGAGAGGACATTACAGTGAGAGAAAGGCAGCTGAGCTAACAAGGATTATTGTTGGGGTTGTTGAAGCCTGCCATTCACTTGGTGTCATGCATAGGGATCTAAAACCTGAAAACTTCTTGTTGGTCAACAAGGATGATGATTTCTCTCTCAAGGCCATTGATTTTGGACTCTCAGTTTTCTTCAAACCAGGTAAACAAACAAAAATAATATCATTTTGTTTGTTAATAATAGCTATGATGTGAGTTTACTTCACTTAATATTGATCAAATAGTAGTATGGAATATCTTATATCGTGTTCACGTGGATTTGAGTAGCTAGACTTGTGTTGCGCGTATATAGTAATAAATTTGAATAATTCCTGTTCTGCATTTATTGGCACTGCCTCTAGATAATTATTGAAGAACTGGAATGCATGCAGTGTTCTTCTTGTCATTTAGAAACCAATGTTATCTTTAATTGCAAGCCTGTTTAACTCTATTAAGTCCTTTCCAGGTCAAATTTTCACTGATGTGGTCGGAAGCCCATATTATGTTGCTCCGGAGGTACTCCTCAAGCATTATGGACCTGAAGCAGATGTGTGGACTGCTGGAGTTATACTGTATATTCTGCTCAGTGGCGTGCCACCATTTTGGGCTGGTAAAATGGTGGCTTCATATTTTCAAGAAGCAGAGATTACTCCATGTTTTCTTTTATTGAAAAGTTTACCTGTTTTGTGTTTGTTACACAGAAACCCAGCAGGGGATCTTTGATGCGGTCTTGAAGGGATATATTGACTTCGAATCAGAGCCATGGCCCTTAATATCTGACAGTGCAAAAGACCTAATCCGGAAGATGCTATGTTCTAGGCCTTCAGACCGTTTGACTGCTCATGAAGTGCTATGTATGTTTAACCTTTTCTTAGCATTTTAAGTTATTTTAGTGAAATAATGCGCATGAATTAATGCAACAAAAAATTAGGTAGTTTTTAGTTAATGGTTGTACTCCATTTCTTTTCTATGGATGGATCATGTCATTATTACCACATACACAAACATGTTATGAGAGGTCATGCGGAAACTTTTTTAGCGGCTTAGACTCCAAACCACGGTTTTCTAAGCTCTGGGCCTTTTAAGTTTAGTTTTCTAAACTCCAAACCACCATTTCTCTGTTTTTTTTAAAGAAACAGCTAATTTTCATGCCAAAAAGGAATAAACTTTCAAAGTCTGCTTTGAATTATCAATTTGAAGCATATGACGTGGGAAATTTTGCTTCCATTTCAACTCACACCAATTGCTTAGCTTTCCTTTCTAATGTGAGGGTTTTCAAATTTTAGGAAATGGACAACCAGAAGGATTCTGTTGAAGTGGAATTAATCATGATTGTCTGTTACATATTGCATACTTTTGCTACTCAAGGTTGTAAGTGATGGATTTCCATTTTTAGGCCACCCTTGGATTTGCGAAAATGGGGTTGCTCCTGACAGAGCCCTAGATCCAGCCGTACTTTCTCGTCTCAAAACGTTTTCTGCTATGAACAAGTTAAAGAAGATGGCTTTACGGGTAAGTGCATGGGAGACTGGAACACTTTGTTTAGAATTTTCTGTCAATCTTAGTATTTCTTATAAAGAGAATTTATACTTGATGTTGACTTTTGGCATGACACTTTACTAGAATGCTAGAACTTGTTCTGAAGGTTTTTTTGGCTTTACGTTTTACCAGGTAATAGCTGAAAGCCTATCTGAGGAGGAGATTGCTGGGCTCAGAGAGATGTTCCAGGCAATGGATACTGATAATAGTGGTGCAATCACATTTGACGAACTTAAAGCTGGTTTGCGGAGATACGGCTCTACCATGAAGGATACAGAGATACGTGATCTTATGGATGCGGTAAGATGCTTGTTTCCAAACAGAATCATTTGTAGTTGGCTTGTTTACTCGTCTAATTCTCAATATTGTGGTTATTTATCTTCAACTTTGTTTATGTTTCACAAAGCTAAGCATTTTTCGTTCTTTCCCAGGCTGATGTGGACAACAGTGGAACAATTGATTATGGTGAATTTATAGCTGCTACAGTTCATCTTAACAAACTAGAACGTGAAGAACATCTGATTGCAGCCTTCCAATACTTTGATAAGGATGGAAGTGGTTATATTACAGTTGATGAGCTCCAGCAAGCTTGTACAGAACATAACATGACTGACGTCCTTCTTGATGATATTATAAAAGAAGTTGATCAGGATAATGTAAGTCAATAAAATTTCATGAGCAGCCAAATATATTTATGACAGGGTTTGATTTGCATCTGAATATCTCACCGGAAATAGTTTGGTGGAGAATCATATATTGTACTATCGTCTTTGTAGATTTAGGCTTATTATTAGTTTTACTCAAAAATTCAATTCTGCCCTGTATTTAGGATGGAAGGATTGACTATGGTGAATTTGTCGCCATGATGCAAAAGGGCAATGTGAAGGGAAACATGCCGGTTGGAAGACGGACTATGAGGAATAGTCTAAATGTAAGCATGAGAGATGCACCGGGAGCTCATTAGCTTCCAACTAAGCATGCCAGCGTCATGTAAAGGTATCCTTCTCCGCGTTTCAATATATCCAGATAACTCCATTTTTACACGGAATATTATTCGAAACAGATGCTATGCCTCCCTCCATTACCCTTAATGCTAGCATCTGTGATTAATCGTGCGATCCTATTGGCAGGTTGTACAGCAGCTTTGGTGGTGGAAGTTTGAGAAGCAAATCTTAATTCCGCAACTCTAAATAGAAGAGATTTGAATAGGAGATTTCTGTTGTGGGAGATTTCTGTTGTTCTTGTTTTTGTCTAGTGATGCCTTTTGTATTGCTGTATCACCACACACTATTTTGAGGATGGCAAGTATTGTTTCAAGACTAACCTTTTGTGCTTTTGTGTGTGGGTGTTTTCCTTTAAATATTAATTTCTTGCTCTCATATAATTATAGCGAAGAAGGTAAGTCACTACAGGCTACCAGATTGCAACATTGAAAAGAAAGATGAAGAAATTTGGAGCAAGGATATTGTTCCTCTGATTGATTGATATCGAGTGTGACTTATCAGTTTGTTTAAAGTTGCTAATCTTTTTGATACAGTGAATTTATTATCTAGATGATTTTCTTTTGGTCAATGGATTTGGTATCTAGATAATGATCCTTGGATAAAATTAACAGGCGGAGTGGGACGCTTGTTTGAGTCAATGGCACCACGTGCAAATTGTCTCGTTTTGGTGAAGTTTTCAAGATTTATAAAGACAAGTGGACAGATTCCAGATTCCAGGGCATGTGGTATAATAATACTATGAATTTGAAGAAAATGACCCAATTTTTATACATACATTATTGGCCGCTTGATGTGGATGGCTTATTGCTATACATTTAATCAAATATATCACCCAAAAAAAAAAACGGAAGAGAAACTTGAGATGCATTTCATATGAGTCCTAGATTTGTGTTTGCGTCAGCTTGCGTATTGCGCGTCGGAGTTAATCCGAAATGTCTATGTACCCTTCAAACTGCAGTTTCATTTGCTACCGAGATTTCCTGTAAAAAGGAGATGAAAAATGATGTCAAATTAAGCGTATACACTGCTTTATTAATGTCCATGAGACACTGAGTGATCTGAATTGCAAATTGATTTGACTGACTAGACTAAAAACAAAAGGGATTATGCAGACTGAAACTTATTTGGAGCAAAATAATTCGACTGACACAGATGAATTTCAATTTTCACCACAGAAGCTATGAATATGGGAGCAGTAAGTAACCAAAGATGAATAGACGAAACCATCTTTCAAAACCTATATACGATGATCAATTTATATGTCGGGACTGAATCCTTAGCTGGTTTGTCCTCGTCATTGGATGCTTGCTGACATGCTACACTAAAAATTCAAAACCAATAGTAAACTAGTCTATACATGCTAACTTGCCTTTGGCGTTGCTGTGCTTGAGAAGGTGCATTTTGATGTGATGGCACGTCCATGATCTAACAGCCATCCTACCTCGCTGTATGTATCACCATCTTTAGTTTCTTTCACTGAACACCACAGCTGCTTGGGAAGCAATACGAGACCACTTTCATCTCTTACGGAGCTCTGCTCGCTGTTGTCTAAAAGTTCTTGAAGAACATTCTGTTTATCAAGTTCACATTATATACTAATTAGACCATGGAATTACAAGAAATCCAACAAATAAATAATTATTTACCGAATGGATGGATAGGAGGCCATAACTTCAGAAGATATCAAAGAAAGATATTAAAAAGTGACACAAAAAGATCAATCAAGATTGAATGAGAGAATATGTAGATGTTTTGTGATTCCCACGGTGACAAAAACAAAGAATGAAGTGAACCTCTGGAGCGACCAAATTGCCTAACTTTTAACCAAACAAAAGAATTATTTGAACATATGAAGCAGACTTAATGATATTCAAGGACTTGAGCTTTGGTTAAGCATATCATACAAAATATACACACCAAACCAAAAAGAGGAGGACCATAACTCACAATTTGAGTACCACTGAAACTGGCAACAGCACTGGGACCTCGCCAAGTTCCAATAACTTCTAAAGCTTCCAATGCAGCCGTAGAAGCAAAGGCAGAATCACGGATAGCACATCCACCTAACTGGTCCCCATCTCTGAATGGCCCATACCAATTCTCACAGTAAACTCTAATATTCTCCAGCAGCATCTTCTTATTCTCTATGCGGATGACCTGAATTATTCTCACCCGAGACTCTTTATCTTGAGGATTGATCAAGCAATACTCTAACTCCAGTAACTTATGCGTACCCTTATCCTGAATTGGCAAGACAGACACATAACATCCACTAGACTGATATGCAAAGGCAGAAACTTCGTTACTCTGACCACCAATATTCTTCTCAATGATTCTATATCGAGTGGCGGCATCAGCTTCACATCCAACAGTAGGAAGTAGCTCTATATTCTTGTATAAAAGAATGTGCTCATCTGGGTTAGCAAGAGTGGGGCATTGAGTTTGCCAATCGAAAACCTTAACCTCCCACTCCCTGTAAGCTGCAGGTACAACATTCTCGGGAAGTTCTAATGGGCACCCTTCCCTTGTGAAGTCTGCTCCATAGCCATCCCATTCACCGGACACATTACTGGCAAATTCGGACCACGCTCGAACACATAAAAGAGAAATTGAATTATAGCAGCACGTTAAATATATTAACTTATAGATTCTAGACTTCAAATAGTTAACATAACAAATACAAATTTAACCATCATCTCTCTTATCCATTGCCTTTTCTACTATAAATGAAACCGGATATTAAATAACTGACCCCTTTAGATTGGCAGATTGCCATTTCTTTGGAAATTAGTCATAAAAGTTAATACATTTCATTACTCCTTTTCTGACTTATCCTCTTATCAACTGTTGTGTACCCTAATCCAAAGAATGGAAATTTACCCGCCAAATATCAAACTGGATATCTAATAACTGGAAATTTTCCATTGGATATCTAGTAAATTTCAATTACTCAATTTCTATACAACCCCAAATCCAAATACCGTCTGTTGCTCCAAATATCAATGCAAAGATGTAAACTTTTTGACGCTACAACAACAATCATACGATTTTAATAAAACCCACAAAAACCAAGTAAATAAGCAGATTTTTGGCAAAAGCGCTTAAAATACACTCACCAGAAGCAAAAGTGGAAATGGGATTGAAGCCATTGCTGGGGTCCTCCTCCTGGAGCTGCAGCTTAACATCTGACACAGTGGTGTTGGCGGAGGAAGAGGCAGCGCTCTGGACAATCTGACCTCTCTGGCGGCGGTTGTGAGGCAGTTGGAATTGAGGGCTCGAGGGCTTTCTGGAAGAGGGCAGAGAAGTGCCAAGGCGTAAAGCTGTGGTGTGGGGGATTATGCTGTTTAGAGCCAGTGCCATGTGAGTTGTTTCTTTCGGATATATGGGGTGGGTTGTGGTGGCCGTCCGTTTCTCTGCTTTTATTCCTCAGCAGCGGGCATGAGGTGGGAAAGGACACAGGTGCCGTTGTGGCCTTGTTCTTGGTTGCATCAACAACATGACGGAATATTCTTTCGAATCGCTTGGCAGGAAGTGAGCCCATGGGGATAATTACTTACACTGGCCTTCAGAAAAACGATGTCGTAGTGGTTTAATGTGTTTCTCCCATTTAGGGTTATAATTTTCGGTATGCTGGAAATACGGCCTCGTACAACAAGTTTCATCAACAACCATGTCAACGATTGGTTTAGTTTACTAGAGAAGTGATTTAATTCCATAAAAAAGAAAGAGATATGATGTGATGACCCATCCCTAATTTTCTATGTAATTTCTCCCCGAGTATATGAATTGGCATTTTTGCCCTTGTTGGCAAGTGACGTGGACATGTTTATTTGCTCTTAAATTATATTTCTTGCTATCGTAATTAATTAGTATTCATTGATACAGTCGTGTGAGCGCGAGTTGGACCTAAATTGGATTCGTAACGAAAAAGTTACGTTACGTTAAAGTACGTAATTGACGGGTAAAATTGTACACAAGCGTGTGTTAATTTATCAATGATAGAAACACTGTTTCGATTAGATTTTATGGTTTTCTTTTACTATAGGAAATTTGTAAAAGCCTATCCTTTGTTCTTTTTAAATTGGACATGTGCCTTCCCTTTTCACCCACCAATCAAATATGTCCCTCACACCTCTCCCCCAATCAGAAACCCATTCCCATTTCCTGTCATCCAATCAGAAAAGTCTCTCTCTCTCTCTCTCTCTCTCTTTCTTTCTTTCTCTCTCTCACTTTTCTCTCCCTCACTGAAGCTCTCTTTCTTTGCAACAAGGAAGACCAACGTCAAAACCTTGTAGATCGACTCTAAAAACCACACCATCACACTCCTCTCGTCACCACGAACTCAACCAACCCTCAGATCACGAGTTAGTTTAGTTTTGAGTGGTCAACGAGGAGCAACTCGGAAGCTCCGACTTGGTGGGTTCTACATCGACGTGATCTCAACTGCGTTCCAAGGTTTTGAAGGTCGGGGAAACTTCCACATAACTCCAGGGAGACCCTAGACTAAGTTTGGAGTGGAGTTAAGGCGAGAACACACAGTTTCAAGGAGTTGAAATAAGGTTCGAGAGCTTCGAGCTAATTTCAGACAATTTTCGTCCACTTTTTAGACTTTTTGAAGGTACAAACTTGTTCTCCTCTTCATTCCCTTCATTTCCATATAAAAGTGCGTAAAAAATGGTTGAGAAATGAAGACGATATGAAGTTTTGAAAATTTTTCAGAAAACGGGGAGTTTTTCTTGTTTCCAGCGAAACCAGACGGCGAGGCTCACCGGAGAAGACAAGGAACATTCTGTCAAAGTTGACGAAATATTCTAACGGCGTCAGGTAATGCCGTTAAATTTTAATGGAATATTCTGTCAGTTTAGCGGAATATTCCTAATTGTCGTTATCAGACGCGTGCCTGCACATGGTCGCGTGTATGGCCGTGGGTTGGACAGCTCGTGAGGTCTCTATCGGCCTTCGGCCGGTGAGTGGTTTTTACGTGCATGTCCATGACTTCGAGTAGAACATTTTCATATATTCAAGCTTCCGTTTGAGCAAGTTATGGGATGTTTTTCCAAGTTTTTCCATATATGTCATATTAATTAATTATAAGTAGTTGTTTCGCATATAGGGGAAACATACCCTGAGGACGTAAGTGGACAAGCGAGACTAGTGGGCTACAATCCTACGACATACCAGTGAGTGGGCATTTTGTTTTCGTGTGTGTGTGTATATATATAAACTTAAAAGTTTCCACAAATGCTTTTAAATTGTTTTATGCATATTATGTCATGAGTTATATAATTTTAAAAAATGCTGTTATGTGGTTGAGATTTATTTATTTGATCATGGCATATTCATATGCATTTTACCTGCTGGTAAATATTATGCTATTGTATAATGCTATGTAATTCTATGGGACGCGCAGGTAAATACATGTGAGTTTGTTATGTTGTTTATAATGTTTGAGTTATGGCATGCTCATATTCATATAGTTCGCTCATCATTGCTGCACAGGTGTTAGTGCTCGCCTCGGGCCAGGGCTAGTCCTTCACATGATGTTCGCTTCACAGCCCGCGCTCGCCTTAGATCCAAGTAGGTGCTAGTCCTGTTGTACATGTCGCATTAGGCGACTTCGATTTGTAGGTGACGTGCATAGCGCTAGTCTTCACGTGATTGTAGCACCAGAGCGTATATTATTACACCTAGTCTTGTCTTACAAATCATATTAGGTGACTTCGACTTGTGTGTTAGCTTAGATGGATGAGCAATAGGTGCAGTCGTACAAGTCACATTAGGTGACTCCGACTTGCGTGCTAGTATAACTTGTTGAGCACATGATTATATTCATATTGCCGTTGAGATATCCTACTGTGGCATCTTTCTGAATTTATTGTTGGCATGCATTTGATTTCATACTTATACGTAGTATGATTTTCTGAAAACTATACTTGTTTAGTATGATTGAAAACTAAATGGATTTTATAAACCTTTATTTTTGTACCCACTTACCCTTCTGTTTTTCGCCCCTTCAAGTTCTAGTTAGTTGATTTATCTATGTGGCGTACGATGAATAACTGGTAATTTTGACGTATCTCCATCTTAACATAGGAACTTATCTCTAGTTGTGTAATAAGTACTTCTCTCGTTCGACTGCTTTACCCTTATGTTATCTATGCTCTGAATATTTGTAGTTATGGGTTGTAACCACTACTGTGCACTCACTTTATTTGTTAATTAAATTCTAGTTTTGGTTTTTATTTATTCACAATTTTCTTTCATCACTTGCACTTGTGGTTATGTCACCTTCACGTGACGGCCATCATGCCTTGATTCCGGTCGGGGTGTGTCATATGATTTAACATAATTTTCTTAAAAGAAATTTATTATTGGCACTCTAAAAATTTTATATTTTAAAAAAATGCATTTATAAGGAGTGTCCAATGAGATTTTTAAAGTGTTATAACTTATAACAATTTCCTTTCTAAATGATTAAAAAAAATGCGCAAAAATTATTTTTGGTTTATTATTAACGTAGGAAATTTTTATTAACATTCTAAAAATTTAATTGTGTTCTTCAAATTTTTTCTATTTAGAAGGAAAAATATTTTTATAAAAAGCGTACTAACTAAATCTATAGAGTGCTAATAATTATTATTTTAATTTGCTACTTGTATTATTTAGTGCATACTGAAGTGCATGCATTGTTTGTTTTGTTTAGGTGGTGATACATCAAATTTTTTGCACTTAAAATAAATGTGACCTCTCTGTAGCCTTAATCATTGACTAACACGTATTTATAAACTTAAACTTAAACTTAACTTTTCTTAATTTTATTATCATAAACTTAATATGTGTCAAACAATAATTCAAGACAATGAGAAGCCGCACCCATTTAAGTGCAAAAGATCTGATCTCTCGATGGTGTACATGCCTAACGTGGAAAAACCCATCTCCTCGTGAGACACATCAAATGCCACCGTACGTACGCACTACAAAATTAAACGAGCTGTTTGCCTATCAACCATCTTTTTGTCTCCGCTGATTTAGTAATTTTGTTTTCCTCAAGTTCTTCTTTTCCATTATTCGCACCTTCGAATAGAAGTGCTCACCTCATTCGGTCATTCCAATAAGAGAAAGATGCTTCTACTAGATGTGTCTTTACAATAATTAAGTAGAAACTTTTAGTAAAATTTTTATGAGAGTTACAGTTGGAAGTGCTTTGCTTTCTACATAACAAGTGTTTTTAAAACTCATTAGCAATTTTATGGTGTAATAAGAAGCGTTTTATTGTAAAAAATTATTCATTCTAAAATTTGTTACAAGCATACCCTTACTTATCTTGTGACTCCATTACCATGGTTTATTAGTATTTATGGTATATATTATATAAGGTCCAAGTCAAAATTATCCTGGCAATTAAGTTAATTTTAATTAAGATTAGTTGAATTTTTCTAATATTAATTGGAATTTTTCTACTTAAACTCCACTACACATCTAAGCTTACCCTATAAATAAGAGTTTTTATTTTAGCCTCGTCCAAATCCGGTGCACCCACCAAAAAAAAAAAAAAAAAAAAAAAAAGGAAGCAAATAGTGAAAATAAACCTAACAACCACAAACCATGCATTTGGGCCCAAAATATAAGTTAGGCCTGGGAATGGGTAATCTGAAGTGAGAAATTTTGATTCTCGATTCAACGTTAGTTCCATAAGCATATGGTGTTCAGGGGCAGCCCAAATCTAGTCCTTATGATCGAGGGACTTTGAAGGGATCCTTATGATTAAAACCCTCTTGCACCCTGAGAAAACACTAACTGCTCACTAACCTCTTCCTGTTAACATATATTCAGTTTGGTTAAATATCACTATACTCAACAATCAGCGACACCTTTAGTTTGGTTAAACAACAATGGAACTGTAGAACCTGCCTAGCTTAAGAGACCTTTAGTTTGGTTAAACAACACTATCTTATCTTCGTTTGTTATCTATCCAAGTCTCAGCTAGCGAAGAATTTCTAATTTTTCTCGCCAAAAGAGGTCACCTTATCAACTTCCCAGCGAAGTGAGTTGTTCTATGATTGGTTACTCTGAGGTATTTCAAGATTCGGCATTCATTAGGCTAAACGACTTTCATCTTAAAGTCACTCATTTATTTTGGGTACCTTTGTCCTACAATCTAATTCAGTTTGACGCACTTATATTTTCATGAATATAGTTGAAGCCAACAAACCGGGTGCAAAGGATTTTGAACTTCATAGTGAGACTAGCAACCTTATCTTTAGGTTCTAAGAACCCTAGGCTGGGAATGTTCCTTCTTTAGTTGTAGTCCCTCGATCCAAAAGTCAATAGCGTGATTCGACATCATCACTATATACATATTACTTGCCTATTTCAACTCGGCGACAAGTTGACACTTCCGCACCAACTACAAAAAGAACGTAATTAGCTCTTAGTTACTCAGCCTGCGCGCTACATATGCTTGGTAATTTTTAGGGTTAACACCATGACCACCCTTTCACTTGGGCAGCTTGGCGTCCTCCTTCCCAACTTCTCCCACCGGTTCTCTTGTCAATTTGTAGATGCTTTAAGGCCGGCCATGGATATATTTGAAGGAACTCGAGAGAGAGGAGCATGAAATTGCAGTTGAACGGGGAGAGAGAGAGAGAGAGAGAGAGAGAGAGAGAGAGAGAGAGAGGTGTCGAAAGGGGTGGGTGAAATTGTGGTTTGCTTCTAATATTAACTTAACTGTAAAGTTGGTAGTAAAAGGGTTGAAAATTGATGATTAATTAGCATTTGGCAGCTCAGCCATTACCAATTGACCCTCCAATAATTGTCCACTATTTAGTCGGTGATCCAGGATTTGGTCACAAACTCAAAATTCCAAAATTAAATAATTAATAAGTTTTATTTACACTAATAACTAATCAGTTGTTTCTTACTTTTTTTATGTGTTATATAAAAAAAGAATGTGCAACAGAACATACACCGACACTTTCCTACTCGGTTGTGGGAACTGGCTTGTCTTCAATTATTGTTATTTTTCTCAAAAATCCAAAGGAATTTAATTCTTACAAAACATGCGAACCCCACCATGCAAAATCAGATACGAATTCCAGGACAGGAGGTGAGTCTTCATGGGGTAATCTTTGTCTGGAAAACTTGGTTTCCATCACGCTCGCTTGCATTCATACCAAATAATGCACCGCGTCGGTTCAACATTTTAAGAATGCTTTATAATTTGTCAGTACGTTCTGCTAGCAACAATTATATTAGCATATAACGACAGTTGGTTCTTTTGTAAAACGCGTACGTTTGTTTCATAACCCAACTGTCCATTGGCAGTGCCCATCCTGACCATATTGCTTTGTTTTTGGAATTTATTCTGACCAATTACCAAAGAAACAAAAAAGAATCTTAAAAAGGTGGTCCATTGATAAAAGAAACAGAAACGAAATGTAAACTTAGACGTTTTAAATTTCGATCACTACAAATGCAGAAACATTTGTAATATGAGTGGTTTCGAATTTATTTTAAGATATTGTATCCTATGAAGGACTGGACTGTAGAGATTCTCTACAATTTTTTTTTTTTTTTTTTTTTTTTTTTTAAAAAGAGCAAACTTGAGTCCAAAGGCACGCATCCCACGTCTTAGATCTACCAATATTGGAATTGACTTTTCATCACATAAGATCCTAACTTTCTTAATACACAAGATTAAGAGATAATGATTGAATTAAGCAAGATCTCAAGGAGGAAGAAGAAGAAAGAACAGCTAATTTATAAATAATTCATTTACTATAAATTAACTAGCACATAAATTAACACTTACAAATAATAGGAGAGAATCTGCAAAAATAATTTATTCGTAAATAAAAAAAATTAAAATAATAACATGATATTTAGCATTTACTAATCAATAAAATGGTCTCTAATTTTATGATGATAAGCAGCAACCTCTGCAATCTCCATTGTTGGATCAAACCACGTCTGCCTTTGCCAACCACTCCTTCAACTTTCCACAAATTGCAGAGAACCCTCAGACCACCATTAATTTTTCAACCCGACCCCTCTATAACAACAATCCCACATGACACAAAGATAAGAACATCAAAAAACAGCAACATAGTCTAATTACATTGGTACAAATGATCTTCGTGTTTGGAACAACAACAAAGATTAACATTAGCAAGTAGTACTTTTTGATGATCTGCTATCGAATTTTTGTACCGTCGAATCTCTTATTAATTCCACAAAGGACCCAACTTTCTTGATTAATTTCAAAAACCAACACTTACCCATGAAATCTCAGCCGTAAACTTTCTTGGTTTTGGTCCTCCCATCGTCAAAATTGTACCTGTAAGTTTGTGGCAGGCTTCCGACATCAGAGCCCACGAGTTTCTTGAGCTCCGACCGGACTTTGTAGAACACATGCCTCCAGCTTCCTCTGTTGTCGGATCCAAGCACTTTGGTTTCTTCCTCGTTCATCTCCAGATCCTGGGCAAAAATGGGTTTTCTGGACATGATCCATGCCCAGCTCTGGACCCACCATTTTCTAATGGATCCTCCGGCGTACTCTCCCATGGCGGAAACCGATTTCGACCGGCTTAGTGCCCATGAGGTTGCAGGTGAAGAGATGGGCTGGAGCTTCAGGGACAGAGACGACAGCCGCCTGCGCAGCCCGGGCTGATCTGTTAATTGTTCCTGAGAAACTGGAAGTGAATGATTTGGGGGCATTTTTCTGAGAATTCGAGCACTGAGAAAATGGAGAAAACCAGAGGAGGATGAGGAGGAAATGTGGTTTGTGGGGGGTTTTGTTTGTGTGTTATTTTGAAGGTCATGTGTGTGGGGTGGTGAAATATAGCGTTCACAGCTCCATCTCACAGGCTGTTCTTATTCGTGATGTGTGGGGCCACGGTGGGGGTGGTGGGGTCCATGGAGTTTCTTTTCAATTTGGATTTCTTCTCTTCTCTCTGCATTTTACAGCCTTTTCGTTCTCCTCCTGTGATGGGGGACAGGGTGTGTGGGGGAGTTTCTCAGCATTGTTGGGAGATTTTATTAATATTTTTTTCTTGATAATTTAAGGACTTAATTTAGGGTTTAAGTCCAAAATAATGTTCTTAAATAGGGTGAAATCATGCCTTGTTCCTTTAATTTAGACTTGTTTTTGGCAAATATAATAAGCATTTTGTTTACAGCTTGTCAAGAATTAGGAGAACCAACTACTCTAATTAGAGAGATTATTAGGAATCGAATATAAATACAAGTATCTGTATCTTTTGATCACACTATTAAAAGTGAGAATCCACTACATAAGTCTACTTGACTCACAATAAGTCCAACGTGCGATATAATTGAAGTGAATTCGTAATACCAAGTTCTGCCATGTCACATGTTTTGTGTTCGAGAATGGATCACATCATCTCTACAACAACTGTTACAAAATGATCAGATTCTTGTATTTTAATTTCACCCCACCTCATGAGTTGTCTTTATCAAACAACTCTACTTAAATTTCCATCCTCACATTCTTACCATGCATGACTAAGCAACCATTTTTCATCTTTCAATTTCTTGATTTTTTTTTTTTATAGGTCAAAATTCTTGTTGCTTTAGGGTTAAAAAGGATGGATGGGTTGCTGCTTACCCAATCATTGTGATGAGGATGCAGTCATCATTGTAAATATCATAATATACATCGACATCTTAAGTTACTAGAACAAAGAATATAACCCAATATTTTGGCATGAAATGGTTGGTTGACATAAAAACAAACAGAAAAAAAAAAAAAGAATAAAAAAAAGGAGAATAAAACAATAACTTGGGAGTTACAGTAGCAAAAGGCACAGTTTTTAGCAATTTATCACTTTCGTCCCTAAAACGTGGGAGGAGGAGGAGGGACCACCTTTGAGTTGTCGGTTGTAAAGTCTGGATCTGCTGCTTGCAAATTACATGAGTCATTCTCCCATTCATTCCCTCTGTATTTTAACATTGCTTGCAATGTTGTTCAATTACTGATTTAAACATGTTTATTTAAATTTTATTATTATTAAGGGGAGGGGTACGGTTCAAAACTATTACAATAATGAGGAATGTTTCAAACCCGGGATATATGAGTAAAAACTCAACATCATATCCACTAAGATATTGGACCACATGCACTTAAACCTGTTTATTTAATAAGTAGTAACACGCGTCTTACTAACATGACACATGGTATAAAAACATGACAAAGGTTGACATTGTGATTTAAGAAAGATTGCATGTATTCAAAGTTTATATCTAAATTACGGTTGATAGTTTGTGTTAATAGGTTTTGTAGTTGACCGACTCATTTATAATCGTGTTGTGTTCAAGTAAACCCTTTTGTAATCGTTTGATTTTCAAATTAATCATTGTGTCAAGTAAATGAAAACTTATAAATTTATAATGTTAAATGTCTTTCCTTTAGTTCTTAGTCTAACCTTGTATTTACATAGTCAAATTTCACATAGTTACATGCATTTATGTACATTGAGAATTTCATTGTATCGGTATCTCAAGTCAATCACGTATTGTTACCAATATATAATAGACCTGATATACTATTACATTAACATCCTGGTAACATGTATGAGACAAAGAATAATAAAAGTGTAGAATTTGTGTTGTTAATTGCTGGATAAGAGAGAAATAAAAATGAAGAAATTAAAAAGATGTAACATATAAGATTTTGTTTTGTGATCACAAATTGTAGAAATTGAAAAGGATACAAAACATGTGTTTTATTTTATGCACGTACTGGTTTCTTGATAAATGACAAGTAAATTTCAACAAATATTGACACATTTTAAAAGAGCCCTTTAAACTACTGAAAACTATGTGAAAATTAAACAATGAGCTATAAGTTTTCTTCTTCCTCCCTAATTTCTGCTATGTCAGCTGTGTCTCTGAGTCTCTCTCACCTCTCTCTTTCGGGTCCCCAAATGAAATCTTTATGTTCACACCGAATTCCTATTTTCTAATTAGCGTGCAATTTGACATTTGTTTAGTATACTAAATAAATGAGATTTTCAAAGGGGATGCTACTTACCTTCTGCTCTACTTTTTCGGTTCTCATTTTCGTTATACACTTACGCGATGATTGAAATTGTTTAATTTTTACAAAATAGATAATTTAGATTATCATTCAGCATTGTAAGATGAAAATAAGAACCGAGAAAGTAAACTTTAAGGTTATTAACATTTATCTTTTCTCTCTATGTAGGCCGGCTCCTAGGAGAAGATTCACTAGCATCAATCTTTCTCCTATTGTCAGATTCATGAGTACTTAGAGTTCATCCAAACATAGTTATCCTTCATTTGGAAGATTATTCATTCTAGTCCAACCCTCTACCAGACGAGACTATATTAAGTTATCATATTCAAGTCAATTATAACATAAAAAGTGCTACTCTTACCACATATTAGTACCATCTCTCTAATAGAGATGAGACCCGCATATGTTGGTGGACTCTATCTTTATTAAAGAAATGATACAAATGATGGTACAAATATGTGGTAAATGTACTCTAAAAACATTAAACATGTTCTGAATGCATATCGAAGCCTCCTTAGATACATGTAAGCGATTTCCACACCCATATTTTCACTTCACGCACTCTTCTTTATTTATGAATTATCAAAATTCATAAATTAACAGGAGTGTGCGAAACCAAATAACCGATTTCTGTTTCTTATTGGGCTCGGGTCATTTCATTTGCGAGTTCAGACCAAACAGGAAAGAACAGCCTCAAACGACGTCGTCTCGGTCGGTTTTCTTCTTCATTGTGGTTCACTCACTGCAGTGTCCTCCAATGGCTGTGGGGATCTGAAAACCACCAAAATTGGCACAAAGAAAACCAAACAGAGCGTAGCAATGGAGTACAGGAAGCTCAAAGATCAGGTGATTTCCACATAAGTTACCAGATTTCTTGCTATAATCCTCAAATTTTCAACCTTTTTTTATTACCAATTTGATCTAATTGCAGGATCAAGATGAATCTTCAGCCCCCCAAGACCTCGAAAGCTTGCGGGTCAAGCCAGTGGATCTCACCAAGTGGAAGCTCAAGTGTGCCCAATCTTTCTATTTCTTCCAATTAACTCAAATCTTTGGTATTTTTAATTTAATTTAATTTGATAAGTGGTATTGGGTTGATTGGAATAGGTCGGCTGTTACGATAGCTCTGACCGTTTTCACGAGTTCACAAGCAATATTGATTGTGTGGTCGAAGCGGGCTGGGAAGTATGAATACAGTGTCACCACTGCAAATTTCTCGGTGAGTACTGAGGCAGATGAAGCTACAATTTACATTAAAGTTTAGGAATTTATGCTTTGTAATGTGGCTTTTCGCTTGACTTGAAATGGGTTGTGTTTTGGGAATTAGGTGGAGGCTTTGAAGTGTGCAATATCGCTTGCTGCTTTGGCACGAATCTGGAGCAATGAAGGTGTTACTGAAGATAACAGGTTTTTACCTTTTGTATAACTTGTGCACTGTTGCTGAGTTATAGTGATGTTACGGGAGAACTCGATTCTGTTCATTGTATAATGTTTTGGGTATTGATGAATGACTGTAATAGGCGGCGTAAAGGGATTTAAACCCGAAGTTACATGATTGTATTCTGTCTTTGAATTAGGTTGAGTGCAAAGCTGGATGAAGTTATTGTGTACCCCATTCCGGCATTTCTTTACCTAATCAAGAATTTGCTTCAGGTTGGTTGCGGTAGTATGTTTTCTTTTGCATCAGTGTGTTAGGTCTTTTTACTTTCTGAAGTGTGATTTCATCCAGCGCTCATTTGTATGTGGCAGTATTATATCTTTGCGTACGTGGATGCTCCGGGTTATCAAATACTGAAGAACTTCAACATTATCAGTACTGGAATTTTATACAGAATCATACTCAAGAGAAAGTAAGTAAATACGACTAAGCTAAGCTGCCTAGTTTGTGTGCTGCTGTATACTGTTGGCTGAAGATACAGTTCTTATGAGCTTTTGTTTCTACCTGTATTTACTACAGGTTAAGTGAGATTCAATGGGCCGCTTTCATTATACTATGTGCAGGGTGCACTACTGCACAACTGAACCCAAAGTAAGTGTCTTAACTGCCATATTTTTCCATGCAGTAATCTGATTTAATTTATGATGAGTTTGTCTCTCGGCAGACTGCTGTTACTGGTTAGTTGGCTTTTCAATCTCAATAAATCCTATCATGTGATTGATCCATGGTGCATCTCATGTGGATGATAGGGAGTTAATTTTATTGAATTCATGGAGGAACTCAAGTCATAAATATCCTTCATATTTTCTCTAGGTTAAAAAGTTAAACTCGTCTGCCGATATTGTGATTCCTTAGTTATATATGAAAATCAGAGTGTAGAGAACACTGTTCACCGCTTTTTAATTGTTATTTTATAAAAGTTTCTGCTTGAGTTAGTTCAATAAGTTTGTTAAAATGGCATTCTGTTTGCAGATCTGACAGTGTTCTCCAAACTCCATTCCAAGGCTGGGTGATGGCCATTGTGAGTTCTCAAACATTTTGAAAGTCTTAATCTGATTTGTTTATTTTGTTATTTCCCCCCTTTTATAGCTTGCCATGTTTGTTTTTGTAACAGGTGATGGCACTTTTAAGTGGTTTTGCTGGAGTATACACCGAGGTGACTTTTTAAGTAAACAGCTTGTTCTCTGCTTCATGTTTAAAGCATCACAAAATGTGCAAATAGCTTACCCAGCGTACTCAATTTTATCAAAATTTGGGTTTAGATTTGTCACTAATGGCTTTTAAAACATTATGGTTGACTAAATATTCTATATAATATTGGCAGGCCATAATGAAAAAGCGTCCTGCAAGGAATATAAATGTGCAGAACTTCTGGATGTACGTGTTTGGCATGGCCTTCAATGCTGTTGCTATACTGGTTCAAGATTTTGATGCAGTGATGAACAAGTAATTTAATCTCTGTTTTCCATTTCTGATTATTCTCTTTGTTGGGTCTTTTGCTTTACCAGTTATATTTGTCTTCATTGCTAAAATATCCTGCCTTCGAAAATGCGTTTTCAGGGGATTCTTCCACGGATACTCTTTTATTACAGTTCTCATGATTTTCAACCACGCACTCAGGTCGATTATGTATCCTATTTTTCTTATCAAATTATCAATGGCTGTTTGCTTGTTGTGCATATTCCCTATCGTGTTCTATTTGATTACTTATATTTGTTTCCTTTGCAGTGGTATTGCTGTCTCTATGGTTATGAAGTATGCTGATAATATTGTGAAGGTAAGACACGGAATTACAACTTTGATTTTAGGGAAGCATTCACTGAAGTACTTTTACATGCTTCTTTATAATGGCCTATAATTATGCTTAGGCATCCTATTACAAAATTCTTACATTTAATTTGATTTACATACGTATGGAAAGTGGAGGGGTTTACGGGGCTGCTGTCTTTTAAATCATTGTAAATGGCCTACTTGTGTTAACAATATGCATTTTTAAATCATTGTCAATGGCCTACTTGTGTTAACAATATGCATTTCATATATTGTGGGTTTTAAAATTATGAGGCATTTGTTGGAATCACACCTTGAATATTTCCTGGCCTTCTAAGAAAATTCGATCTTAATTTAGCTACTTTCTGCAGGTGTATTCTACTTCAGTGGCAATGCTTCTTACAGCAGTTGTTTCTGTGTTTCTATTTGGCTTTCATCTATCCCTCGCCTTTTTCCTTGGCTCGACGTAAGTTTCCTCTGCTCACATGAAACATCTATGTTCTATACTTTATCGTCAAATAGTTGAGTCCTACAGACCCATTCAATTCTGTCATGTGCCATGCCATATGTATTGGGTTGGGAGTGGCTTGGCCATAATCAACTTGTCAAAAGATATTTTTTACAATTTGGTAGTAGGTGTTTGTAT
The DNA here is from genome assembly GCF_041283825.1 of Pyrus communis. Taxonomy (NCBI): domain Eukaryota; kingdom Viridiplantae; phylum Streptophyta; class Magnoliopsida; order Rosales; family Rosaceae; genus Pyrus; species Pyrus communis. The sequence goes on from NC_142574.1 coordinate 19,409,796, forward strand.
TTTGGTTGATATTCTCGAAACATCAGTTTAGCCATCATGAGAAATATCACTCGAAACATCGTTTTGAGTGGTATTCTCGAAACATCACTGGTCTCAAATAGTTACCATTTTTCACAATAAAAGTAAGGGAAACATCAGTGTAGCCATCATGAGAAAAACAATAGCTGATCTATGCTTCTTTCTTGTTTCCAGCGTTGTCTCGGTTGCGGTTTATCTGCATTCAATTGGGAAGGTTAGGTAATGACGACTTCATTTCGCCATCTCCGCCTAGTTCTACAGTCAGTGTAAAGGATTATGTTACTCAGATATTTTTGTCTTTCTCCATTCAAATTCTCCATACATGTCATGAATACTTATTCAAAATTCAGATTAGATTGACAAGTAACATACTCGTCTCCTGTAATTTGTGTTCAATTCATTCAATATTAGTGGGTTCAAGGTTAGTTTTCCATAGATACTGCAAATTTCTTGTAGAATTTCATCGACCGACATTTGCCTTTAGTTGTGATTGTTGATGAGTTCCATTTGTAAAACGTAACCAATTGACATTTCATCCATCGAATTTCTCGTAGAGTTTCATCGATCGACATTTAAATTAATATTTCAACAAAAATAAGGGTGTAAGAGATCTTCAATCTACTCATGTTCTGGTGTAAATATCTGTGAAATCACTTGTTCTAATTACTTTTGACAGCCACTAGGTTGAAACTTACCATCAAAACAACCAAATTGTATGGATTACAGTTCTGTCCCGTTTGCTCTCTCTCTCTCTCTCTCTCTCTCTCTCTCTGAGAGTTCTTGCCGTTGTGTGAGTGTTCCGTTTCTTCAACCCTTGACGCCAATGACCCTACCCGCGGCCAGGGTCAGTGGCAATCCGCTGCTTTTCCTCTTTCGTTTTCCCTTAGCTTGCATTTCCCCCTGCTGTCCGTTGTGATCTTCCCTGTCCTCCACCCCTTCTTGCCTTAGATTTCACAATCCTCAGCCCTCAATTCCGATCTCCCATTTCTTCCACTCCCTGCTGTCCATCAACCCACTTGGCTCCGTTCTTCCTCCGTCCCACATCAATCTAGATGCAATCTTTGTGGTGCTCTTTGGAGGATGTTGGAGTTTTGTTTTCCTTCACTTTTGGGGCTTTGGTTGGACCGATCTCATGCGTTTGTAGTTTTCGTTTCCTTCACTTTTGTGTTTACCTTGTAGTTGCGCTCTTTTTGTATAAATTTGCTGTGTTGGCGATGAATTTATTTTGTCGAAAAAAGAAAATCAAATTGTACAGTGGTAGGATTCTGCCTCGAATTTTCCTAGTTTGGAAGTTACCCACCAAAATCAAGTCTCATACAGTAAGGTAGACTGCTTTGAATTTTCAATGCGACTCTATGACACTACACAAAAAAGGGAGCATTGGTAACAAGCTTCGGGACATGATTTTATACAATGTGAACTTTTACCGTAAGACGAACCGAAAAGTATCACGAAACTCAAATTCATGTCAATCTGTTATGATTTTACTTTTATACAAACGATAAAATAATATACACCGAACACATCTAAACTATATAGATAAGATTTGAAATTGAATGAAGGGAAGCACATTAACTAACAAACTTGACAGAAGGTTTGTATCTACATTCTACCGTGATTATTAAAACCGTGACTTTGCCTCAAATTTTCATCAGTATCATTTTTAGCCGAAGGAGGGGCAAAGAGCCAAAGGAGGGGCAAAGGACCATGTTCAACCCTATATTCTTGCAAGAAATTATATTTTAATGAAAAGTGTCAAACCATATTTTATACCATCTCCAACTGAGGGGGCCAAAGGGTCATAGGCCAAACATAGCCCCTTGATGAAAAACTCATCTCCAACCCAGGAGGCCAAAGGGCCATAGGCTAAACATAACCCCCTCAATAATTTATTATTTTAATTGAATTAATATGGTTAATTAAATTAAACTACCATATTAAAATAAGGTTTTCGGACATATTTTGAGTGCCACTAGTCGCTAAATGAATAAGCCTTCGGATTTCTTATCTTTATATAATCTCAATAATTTTTCGGATAGTATGGAAATGTGAAAAGTATGTGAGAAATGGTGTAGGAATGGCTTAGGTATTTATAAGAAAACAAATTAAATTTTTTTTTTTTAAATTCATCCAAAAAAAATATATATATATATATCAAATTTCAACGGTAACCTGACGTCAGCTAGCTGGCGTCATGTTGATGCCAGGTAGCCGTTGGAGGGTAAGTGGGCTGGGCTGGAGGGCTGGCTGGTTGACCTGATTTGGGTGTTTTGGCACGGTGGGGTCCACAAGCCCTTTGGCCTAGTCCTCGGTTGGAGACGATTTTTGTGTCCTATTGCCCTTTGACCGGGTTGGTTGGAGATGACCTAACATCTTACCCAAGAAAAAATAGTAGTATTTTTCAAAAATAAAAGAATTACCAAGGTGAAAGCACCTCATGACTTAACTTTAAGGATTGAAGATGGTGTATAATTCAGAAATACACCTAACAATTAGGAAAATAATTGACCAAAAAAAAAAAACAACAATTAGGAAAAGAAGCTCAAAAAAGTTAAAAAGTGTCAAACTCGACTTATGTTGCACTTGGCATTAACGGTTAGCAAGTGAGAAATTTTCTTTTGTATTTCGATAATCAAAATGTTTCTCGCTAATATTAACCATTGTACAGGTACTATCTCTAACTGAGTAAAAAGGGAAAAAGGAACGTAAATCATAGCTTTGTTTAAACAAATGAGCTTGCTTGGGACAAAAGCCTGCCCAAAAGAACCAACCGTAAAGGCTCAGTATTGTAGAAAAAAAAAATCCTACCACTTCACTTGAAAGCAACCTAATCACGAGTATCAAAACACTATATAAATCCACTCCCTCCCCTCCCTCCCTCACATTCATCCATCTCTTCCTCTCTTTACCTCTCTCATTCTCTCGTCGAAAAAATGGCATTTTCGAAGATTTCCCTTCTCGCCTTCCTTGTGCCTCTCTTTCTCGGTTCTGCTCTGGCTCATGAGTTCTCGATCGTGGGATATTCTCCGGAGGACTTGACCTGCATGGACAAGTTCATCATGCTTTTCGAGAAGTGGATATCGAAGCATGGCAAGATTTATGAAAGCATGGAGGAGAAGCTGCATAGGTTTGAGATTTTCAGAGACAACGTGAAGCACATTGATGAGAGGAATAAGAACCTCGACGTCGATAGCTACTGGCTTGGTGTGAATGAGTTTGCTGACTTGAGCCATGAGGAGTTCAAGAGCAAGTACTTGGGTCTCAAGGCTGAGTTCCCCAGAAGGAGAGAGTCCACCGGAGATTTCAATTACCGGGATTTTGATGTAGAGGCATTGCCCAAATCCGTGGACTGGCGAAAGAAAGGAGCTGTAACCTCCATCAAGAACCAAGGTTCATGTGGTATGTGAAATCTCTCTCTCTATCTCTCTCTCTCTTCTTTTTATATGAGCCTAAGAGGATTAGGCGAAATTAGCTCCTCAGTAACAGTCGATGTAGAGTGCCAATTACCCTCTCTCTCTCTCTCTCTAAAAAAAAATGAGTTATGATGATAAAAATGCAGGTAGCTGTTGGGCATTTTCCACTGTTGCTGCAGTTGAGGGCATAAACCAGATAGTCACAGGAAACCTAACATCCCTGTCTGAGCAGCAGCTGATAGATTGCGACAAAGCATTCAACAATGGCTGCAACGGAGGCTTGATGGATTATGCATTTGAGTTCATAATCTCCAACGGTGGGCTCCACAAGGAGGATGATTACCCCTACATTATGGAGGAAGGAACTTGTGAGGGAAAGAAGGTAAAACATATGTTTTCAGATCAAAATTTAGCTATCAGCGGATCATCACTGCTCTTAATCTTACGTTTGATTTTGTTATCTTCAGGCGGAGTCAGACGTAGTGACTATCACCGGGTACCAAGATGTGCCGGAAAACAACGAACAGGCTCTCCTCAAGGCACTGGCAAACCAGCCTCTCAGCGTGGGCATTGAGGCCTCTGGCAGAGATTTCCAGTTCTATAGCGGGGTGAGCTAGTGTCCATATACAGTTCTATTAATGCCTAAAATGCATTAATTATTTACTAATCGAAGGACGAACTGTTGGTTTTTCAGGGGGTTTTCAACGGGCGTTGTGGAACCGAGCTAGATCACGGTGTAGCAGCGGTCGGGTATGGAACTCAGAAGGGGTTAGATTACATCATTGTGAAGAACTCATGGGGGCCAAAGTGGGGAGAAAAGGGATACATAAGGATGAAGAGGAACACAGGGAAACCAGAAGGAATCTGTGGTATTAACAAGATGGCTTCATATCCTACCAAAAAGAAATGATATGTTGAATTGGATGTCCCCTGATGACCGAAAACCATTGTTTTTCCTTTTCTTTCCTTCTGTGTTCTACTTCCACAAGTGATGAATTTTCAATAAAATGGCAAAGAAATTCATGAGAAAATACTACATTTTCCATTGGCCAGTAGAAAGTAGAAAAACTGTATGCATTTGGCAGAAAAAAGTTAAAAAGTGCGAGCGCGTTGTTTGGCCAAAAAAAAAAAAATTAAAGCGCTTCTGAGTAACGGAAGAATTTCCACATATTCATAGTAAAAGCACTTCTATCATGTATATTTTACTCTTTCATGTATCAAATTAAACACAAAATGTTATCAGGTCGACTGAATAAGAACAGAAATTTCTTATTTCATATTGAAACTACAGTACAGAGGTTGATTTTGTGTCACCTGGAAACAATACCATGTATGGGAGAATAATTGTAACCATGCCTAATAGTCGCTAAGATTATTCATCAGGAGAGCTGACTTTTAAAATTCAAACGTATAAGCTCTTGCAGTAGCTAAGACCTATTACTTCACGTACTGAATGACCTGGAATAAATTTGGTTACGAGTACAGGCAACAACAATCAACATAATCAACTCAACAAAACTTCGTTGTATTTGAATACGCAATCATAAAGCCTTCCTCCTAGAAACTGGGCGACCTCCGAATGTTTCACCTGGAACAAAGAAGAGAAGCAAACAGAAGTTGCATAATATTAGTATACTGCAGAAAGAAATGCTTATTAAGTAGTCATTAGAAGCAAACAACATTTGGAATCGAAGCATTACCATCCCAATCTTTAGGGAATCACACTTAAATTGCGCATAAAGATTTGTCTCTATCCCACGACCCTGTCAAAAGCAATTAAGTTATATTAAAACAATGAAGAGTCAAGCTGCATCATCTCAAAATATTCAACAAATCTAATAGAACTTCCAATTATACGTCATTCATGACTTCATCTATGACGATAAGGAATCAGTTCAACATTTAATTTACGAGCCAATGAAAGTAATAATCCAAGAAAGTTTTTAGATTTTTACCATTCCTTCCAAAATAACGAGGTCTGCATCACTTGCCAAGTAGGCTAGCTCCTGTGGCACTCTTGAAAGATCAATAACCTACAAGGAATTGAGAAGCCAATGAGGCTAATGTTATACAACTATAACAATATTCATAGTCCAGCAACGGACTCATAAATTCAATCTGATGACAAACTAAGAATTTCCACCCCCTTACTGGCAAATCATTGCCTGAATTAGCAATCAGAAGCTTTGAAGTATCAACACCTTTGAGAGTTCCGTTCTTGTCCTTCAACTGGTAAATGCCACTCATAATATCAATTTCAAGTGTCAACCAAGATTTTTTTATTTTTGAAAAAGATGACATGTCAACCAAGTCTGTTACCTTTGATATAATCTCAATCAGTTCAGTGTAAGTTACATCATTGATAGAAGGCAAGTCATTAGCTGCCAACACAACCTGCATAATAAGAGGCAGTCATGTGAAAATGCTCAGCAAGGCAACTTATTCACAAAGCATTCATAATAAATTTCATGCCTTTTGTTATTTGGCAGGAAGAAACAAGTTCGGAAAATACATGCTAAAGAATGCAGCTATTTTTCCTAGAGAAAGAGAGGATACTAGAAAAACTTCTGGGGTTTCTACATAAGAACCAGATGCATTGAATATGAACAAGATTTGACAGCAAACCTGTGTCCCACGCCGGAGTAATTCTCTTGCAAATGGTAAAATACCCAAAATAATATCAGCACCAGAATTGTCGACAAATATAACAGCCTGTGAAGTTAAAGAGATAAATGGTTAATACATAAGAAGCATCTACAATGGCATAAATTCTTACAGACTTACAGAAATATTTACTATAACTTAGAAATGCAACTTGCCTTTTTCCAAGATTTCTTGGCCCATTTTAATTTGAAGGCGTCCAAGTCATCGATAACCCAAGGTCGAGGGACAAGGTTTTGACAACTAGCTAAAAAGGACATCCCATCCTTTGAGAAAACTTCTGCAAGCTTCAAGAACATAAAAAAAAGATAAATGTCAAGTAGTTTCCAATGAAGTACTATGAAGATTAGCTTTAGCAACAGGAAGGAGTGTTACAAAAACAATGTATCATGCATATCCTTAAGAATTAGTTGACGCATGTTAAGTTTACTGTCACCAAAACCCAAGTAGTCAAATTTCCAATATTTACTAGTTTTACAACAAGAAAATCACATACCTGTGCAGAACCAAGATCGAATATGTTTCCGGCAAATATTCCTCTAACCAGATTCTCTACCCGCTTGACTTCATCTTCAATAGCATCATTAAGATCCACTACATTCTCAAACAGGGATATGGCCTTGGCATTCTCTTCATCCTGATGCGTTTAATCGCAATTGCAATTCCAAATTCCAAGTCAATCAATTATCTACACAGATGGACTAATAAAGCGTCCAATAACAGTTAAAAAGCACCCACCTTGACTTTCTTGAATATGTCTTGGAATCCCAATTCCCTAAGAACTTGCTCACGAAGTCTGCAAAGAAGCTAGATTTCCCAAACAAATCACAAAAAGTTCAATGCTAAGAACACAACGGCGTTATATCATCACTACTACAACACAACAGAAAGTGAAGAATCAAATCAAATCAAAACTTGGAGCTTACAATGCAATCCGGCGGGCCGCCGTGACTTTCAGGATCCTTCTTCAAGTCCTCAAGTATTTCAGTGTACCTTTCAGGCAAAAACACAAACAGATTGCAGCGCTTCCAAAAACCCAATTCACTCCATCGCAAAACAATCAATAAAATGTGTACCTTTGAGCAAATTTCTCAGCTCTGGCCGTAGCATCAGGGACCGAAGCGTCGGACTCAGCTCGTTTCCTGCCGAAAACCAGTCAAACATTAACGAAAACCGAAGAAATAGGGTTTACGATGGAGGTTGCGATGTTGGGGAGAGGATGAGGATGATTACTTGAAGGAGGGGGTGGAGTTGTAGAAGAGGTCGATCCAGGAGAGCTCAGTCGGCGTGGGCTTGCGGGGGTTGTCGGAGGGGAATCTGTAGGGGATGGTGCAGGCTCTGTAGTTGGATTCGATCGGCGTCATCAGCAGTGGAAATGGCACCATTTCTGATGCGCTCTCCATCTTCTTCTTCTTCTCTTCGAATTTCAACTTCTCGTGATGATTGAAGAGAGCCCCCTTTTATGCAAACTGGGCAAGTGGACAAAAAGTGACAATTCGTGCGTGGGTGGGGATACGAAGCCAAGGGAAAATAACGCACGAGGATATTATAAGGAATCTCCCACTCTTTCCTCTTTATTTTTCGAGGAAATTGTAATAATACTCTCTTAATTTTAATTTAATTAAAATAATAGTTTATCAACTAAAAGTTTATAATTATTAGTTTCTTAACTTATTAAAACGTGTAGCTATGATTCTTTTAGTCAACTCGGTCAGAATTCTGTCAAAACGAGTCATGTTGAAAGGATCATTGCTTCAATTAGTTTAAAGTTGATAAAGTTGAGGGACTATTTTTCCAATTGGGTTAAAGTTGAGGAACCGTTGCTACAATTTTTCCCATTTGATCTTTCATATTTGCCCCTTGATTCAGCTTCACATGCAAGGCACGTGATTCATTTTGACGAAAATTCTAACAAAGTTGACAAAAGGGACTATAGTTGCGCATTTTTATGAGTTAATAGAACAATAGTCATAAATTTTTAATTGAGGAACCATTGCTACAATTTCTATAAACTTTTTTTTCGAAATATGATTTTCGATATCATTTTTTTTTACTACACACCTTTATTTATTTTTATACATTTTTATTTTTGATCTATCACGTTCAAATGTAAAAAATAATTGAATACATATCGAAAGAAAAAGGTGCGTAAATAATTTATCTGTTTATTTGTCACTTTACATAATTATTTGTTCATTCAAACCAGCCAACTCAAATTAATTCGAGCCATCTTGTTTGATTTTTACATTGATAAAGTATAATTCCGAATGAAATCGGACACAAATTGCAACTAGTATGGCCTGATTTGATTTGACTTATTTGAACTCTGTTTGAATCCAACTAAATCATCTATTTTTTTGTAGTGCATGTTTTAAGAAAATAAAAATAACAACATTAAGAAAGAAAAATTTACAAATAACGTGTGACTTTTTTTTTTAAAACGGAAAATAGATGTAAAGTGGTAAATACAACATTAGGTGTCAAAGCGACAGTAGAGTGAAAATCAAGCAAAAAATAGGCAAAATACTCGTTTGTTGTTGTCATATTTTTTGTATAACTTGCTGGTTCTTGTGCCATTGGTGAAATAAAAGTATTTTTGAATAGGATTTTGCTCTCCTAAATGATCCCAAATCTGTTAATATTGCCTGCTTGAAGGATTAGCTTCAGAGGAATATAGTTTCGTCCGCAAAGTCGAATATGATTCTGCACTTGCAGATGCAGTACAATTAGTTTTAAATGAAAAATTGGACAATCACTCTCTGAGAATTTGGTATTGAATTGTCGTGCTCTTATACATTAAAATTGGTCTTGTGAAATTCAATATATTTTACAGTGAAAAGAATTTTGTTATTGATGAATTGACTCGTTTGGGTTTGTCATACCGTTTATGTTTAGTCTTCTTTTAGCTCCTTCTTGTCATCAATTGCTAATTGCAAATAGCTTGAGTCACGTAGTCTCGTGATATTCTTATGTCATATTTCTTTTTCTTTCAGGCTTAAGGCTCATTGTCAACAAAAACAAAATGTCTTAATCCGAGCTCACATAATGAAATATGCAATTTGAAGCCTCAGGTTGAACCAAAATGAAACGTACAGATGAACTAATACAAGGCACGCGTTTAGTCATGTTGATTTCCTCGTGTGAACAACGCAATTAGTGATGTTAAGACACGTGTAATTCACGATTAATATTGTATTTGATTATATAAGATTTTGTTGGTATGCCGTTGACGTGATCATATTGTCGATACTTGATGATATAAAATGTTTGTTTTTTCAACTTGCCAGTCTGTTTCCAATTGAAAAGCTTTTTCTGTTTCTATTTTCTTATGCACTTTATTCTTTTTATGGCAATATTGGAATTTTATTCAACCAATTCATTGAATTCAAGGAAGCCAATTACATCATCTCATCAAGAATTGCTTCCAAAATTGGTGTATGCTTTCATAACCGTATGCACCTTGAGTGTACCCAAACATTTCCTTTTATCCACAAGTATACTAAAACCGAACAAAGTTAGCTTCACGATGATGTGGTTAGGTTAGTTGACCGGAACAACTGCATCTATAAACTAGACTACTCAAGTCCCTGCATTTATACGTTCACCAAACACGAGACAGGACATAACATCGCATACGCAACACAAGTCCTGTCTCGTGCTTCATGTTCTCATTCTGTCATTCATTATCCACGAACGAACTTCTAAACAGAATCATAAATTCTCTTCTTCAAACCGAGACATTTACTAAACATAAACAAAATCACCACCAACGATGAGACCAAAATAGATCCAAACGATGTTTACCAACAAAAACTTGAGCGACGCAATTTGTCTTAAACTATCTTAATCCGAAACAATGTAGGTTGCAACATGTTACAATAAATTACAGAAGAAGTAATTAAACAATCATGCAGCTCAGAACTTTCCAAGTTTACTAAATCATCAGATATGGAGATAGTTTTGAGGTTAAGAAGCAATCATATCAACACTAGCTTGTTTTCAAGAACTGGAACCCTGCTTACTTGGTTAAATCGCAGCAAACGACAAGTCTTGGGGAGTTCATTGCAATGAGATGCCAGGATATACAGAATTGGAGCATTCGTACAAAGAATGAAGTTCGCAAAATGAAGCAAGTAGAAGATCAGATGTAATCGAGGCTATACGGAGTTGCTTCTTTTTTTTTTTCTGCACCCTTCAAATGCCTCATTTCTTTGCCTTTGCAAACCTGAGGCACCGATACTTTTCACCGCTGACAGTGATTTCAAGTGCTCCATCTTGGTTATCTTGATTCGAAGCGGTTCCCATAAGAACGCTCTTCTCTTTCTCAAGGTTTTCTTTCTCTATTTTCAGCCGTGCTTCTTGTCTAGCAATCTCTGCCTGAAACCGAACAACGTTCATAAGGCTAAAACACAAAGCACTGGTAAATCACCTCCATTGAGACTTAAAAGTAAATGTTTGACAGATTAGCAACTACAAAGCACACAATTTGGCATAAACTAGTGACTAAATAGCTCTTCTTAACTAATCACAGAAAAGCTTATGGTCATATGAAAACTGCATAATAAATCAGATATTAACAAGACAAATTGCTGCCCTGCTGCCTCTGCATTTCTGCTGCTAAAAGGGGAAAATTGAACATTACATCCAATTGGGTTCTCAAGTCAAACCAAAAATATGGGAAATTGATATTATAAACAGAAAAAAGAAACCCATGATGTCAAAATTGAATTCAAACGAGAAAATGGGATTGCACTCGAGGTGTTCGACAAAAAGACTGAATGAAAAAATTGGATTGAAGAGAACAAGAATATACTAGGAATAAGAACCTCGCGGCGAGAGAGCTCGGCCTTCCAAGCAGCTTCGCGCTCGGCGACCTCGCGTTCCCGCTCTTCGATGTAGCTCTGCATCTCCCGCTCCTTCATGATTCTGTCTTGGATATCGGCATCCAGAGCTTCCTTGAGCTCCTGGACGAACTTGTCCACCACCACTTTGATTCTCAGAGACATCTCCAATCTCGAATACGCACGAATCTCTGATTTCTAAAACCCTAACACGCTCACTGAATCATCGACGCGGTCTCTTCCTCGGTTTAGGGACGGAGGACGACGGTCCGGCTGGGCGGCGATTGCCGAAGAAGGAGAAAAACAAGGATTTGGAATTTCTTTGGCTGTGAGTTACTGAGTTATGAGGCACTCTCCTAGTCTCCTTCCCTTCGCAACGATTACATAAGGAAAAAAAAAAAAATTATTAGCACTCTAAAAATTTTATTTTGTATTTCAAATTTTTGTCTAATTAGAAAGAAAAATATATTTGTGTTGAGCGTAGAATGCAATTTTTTAAATGCTAATAAAATTTTCAAAAAAATATAAATAAATATTAAACCTGTTTACTTATCCAGGACATGTTTGAATGCTTCTTCTAGGACATTTTTGACTTCTTTGGGACTATTGGATAGTTCAAGAAATGAAACGGTAAAGGTTGATTTTAAGAAATTTTTTTCTTCCGATTTTTACCATTTATTTTTTGGACTGCTCAATAGGAAGACCGAAGAAGTGAAGATTGAATCCTTTTATAGCATGTTTACTTATGCGAGGAGAGCTTCTAATTCTTGAATTTTTAGGCATTAATATGGGTTGTAATATGAATGTCACATACACGTAGTTATTGCTATACACAAGAAAAGTCATAAATTAGAGTTAAATACTCATTTCAACGTATTCCAAGTAAATAAACATATCGTTACTTTCGAGTTTGTTCTGAAGTCTTATTATGTGAGTTTTTTGTCTGGTAGCGTTTCATTATAAACATGTAGAAAATCTATGCCGACTCTAGCGCTTTTATCGAGTTCACAAATAGAATGATAGAGCTTTAGACAATTTGAGATGGAATGCCAAAAGTTTGTATCTTTCAATACCAAGTAAGTTAAACGGCCTGCTTGAATGCCAAGTTCAAACACACATTGAATTGAAGTGGAAGCGTGAAAATACCCTTCAACGGACAAAAAATAACATATATTGGTGGGCCCCGCATGTACCACGTCATGACCTAATGCGGTTATTGTCAAACTATCGACAACACCTGAATGAGCAAATTTTGTAAAGTCGTGGTACTAAATTGATGAAATTAAAAGTACGGGTAAACACGTTCAAAGGATGATACACCAACACATTGTTACATCCAGTATCAAGGCATTTCGTATCTCTCATTATATATTTCAACAGTGCAAAAACACTAGGCATCCTCTCTTGAGAAAAGGAATGAAACATACGTGTTGTGGTATTACAACTCATCTCTGGAAACCGCGCTTCTCCCACCATCAACGTAAGATGCATAGGCCTTGATAATAGATTCGTAAACATCAATTCCTTTCAAGTATTCGTCTTTGTTTAGAAACTACGATAAGGCGAAAAATTGTGAGGGTCAGACTGCGTAGTTGCAGACTAGCTTATAAATAAAAACCACAGAAAGATAAGATTCATAAACACTTAAGGATGCATATGTAACAGAAACATATCAGCCTGTCCATTTACCTCATTATGGTCATGAAGAAGAACAGGAGTGTTAGCCATCGGAGAGAATCCAATTGCTGGCAAGCCCAGATTCCGGAAGTAGCGAGCATCTGTCGAAGCAGGAAAAATTTCTGGCTTACCAAGTTTCCCATTAGCTTTTTTGACAGCATCTTCAAGAAGAGCCCACCAGGGGTTTGAACTATCAGTTGCTGTAAGGATTGGCCTCCCCGCCTTGTCAAGCACAGAAACCTTCTGCTTGAACTGCCCACGCTATGAAGTTATTTAAGCAATTCATATTTCGCTAAAATACATGCGTGCATGAAAATGAGCGCACAAGCTTTCAAAATTTTAAACATTAGGACTTGCGTAGATATAGTAGTCCATACTAGGTAAAGGCAGAAGCTTGAACATTTTAAGAGCTTGAGGGCAAGTTTGGCAGGACAACATATCATAAACAGTTCAAAATTCAACTAGGTAAACCATAAAGACCACTGATGATTTTTCCTGGCAATGCAAGGAGTGACAACACTGGTACGTTTGTAGCTTTGTACCACATACGTGATTGGAAAGGAGGAAAGCTACATCAATTATTTGATCAACCAAGGAGGCTATGAATCACTTATTAGTGAACTGTAACCATTGTATACACTACATCTGTTTCTCAGTACTGCCTATTTATTATTGTATTTAATCGTTAATAGAGGTAGTACTAGTTTGAAGTGTTTATCATACTGATTTATCACATATTACTTAATGTTCTTCAGTATTCAATAATTGTGTATTTCATAAGATAAGATCAATGTGCTAATTACCCTGAATGTCATGTTTCGTGAAGCAGGGGCCCATTCTTCAGCTATCCGTTTCTCCAAGGACTCCTGATCAGCAGTTGGTGGGACCCTAATATCAAAGCCTGCTTCTGCTTCAGATGGCTGCAAATTCATGACAAAACCCTGGACGAGAAAGAGGGAAAGCATTTTTCATCAGAAATTTATTATTATTATAATTGTTATTATGACTGGATGACAAAGGAAAAGAATAGTCCCAACATGATCCGAAGTTATAACATAGAAGATAATTTCCACCTCCAACTTTTGGAAATGTATGTCAATGCTTGCCAAATCAAGCTTAACACTTTACATCCTAAATCTTTCAAGTCAAGCGAGACATGTGCTCATTTCATCACACGCTTATGTCTTAAGTGGTAACTTAACACCTCCTACTACTAAAATGTGTCCCGAATGGAACTTCTACAGCCATTTATGTTTCGTTCATGTGCATGGTGAATCCACAATGCAGTATTACAATCGTAACATAAATTCCTTTGGTCCCTCCAAATTCTAAGAATCCAATCTTTAAATGAATATTCACCACTCACGTATAAGATCAAGTTCCCAAACTTAACTTGATTTTTACCAACCAAACATTAAGGGTGTTGTGCTCCACTAACCCAAGTAGCATAGAGCGTGCACAATACGACTTCAAAAGCGAAAGACATTGCAACATCTTTACCCATCCGATTTAGTTCCATCAAGAACTTAACCGCTTTAATGCCCCACTTGGTTACAAGCCCACGCTACTAGATTAGGCAAACTTAATTTGATTCATTGTAAAAAAAAAAAAAAAAAAAAAAAAAAAATTCAATAAATAAACTCGATTGCACTGAGTAAGAGCTCCATGTAAGCATGTAAGTCAACATCAAATAATGAAGAAGCAAGCAACAGAGTGCGTCAACATACTGTTGGAGTTGGAGTGCCAGCTTTCAAAAACACCATATTAACAGAGACGACCTCACCTTCAGCCTTCAAACCTGCCCTCACCAAATCAAACTGTGAAGCTCGGAACCGCCTCACACTCTCAATGCTTTTCAAGAGATTCTCCATGGCAGTGTTGTCATAGAGCTTAGCCCCATGACCAGGAGCCCCAGTAGCCTTGATCACCAGCCACATGGGACACCTCTCTGCATAGAACGCCCTGTAATTCTCAGTTGGTGAGGCCAGCCCTGTTTTTTTTTTTTTCCCAAGAACACCCATTTACCAAATAGAAAAATCATTAGAAAACAGCAAACCAACACAAATACTTGAAAAGCACTAGTACACCCAATTAACCAAATGAATAACCAGTAACAAATACTTAAAAATCACAGGTAAAATCAGTTGCCCAAATGACATAAACACTAGCAATTAGCAACACAATAACAGATACTGAACAGCACTGATACTGCACAGCACTAGCATGCCCAATTACCCAACCCTATACAATCACTAGAAAATAGCAATCCAGTAACAAAGACTTAAAAAAGCAATTGTATTTACAATTACCCATATGATAAAATCACTAGCAATTAGCTATCCAGTTACAAAACCTTTGAAAGAACTAATATTTTCAATTACCCAGATAACAAAGCCACTAGCAAATAGCAATTCAATGACAAAAACTTAAAAAGCACTAGTGCTTTCAATTACCCAGATGATAAAATCCCTTGTAAATACTAAATAGCAATCTAACAACAAAAACTAGAAAAATACCATTACCCAGATGTTAAAATCTCTAGAAAATAGCAATCCAATAATAAAAACCTTCAAAAGCACCAGTATTTTCAATTACCCGGATGATAATATCACTAGCAAATAGCAAGCAAACGACAAATAATTAACAAGAACTAGTAACAGTGAGCAGAGCAGAATGATACGGTCTGATTAGCGCACCTTCATCAAGCACAATTCCTACGTTCAATCCCTTGAAAACATCAGATTCAGCCAGCTTCTCAGCGCCGTCGTGCCCCCCAATCTCCTCATCAGGCACAAACGACAAGTAAACAGACCTTTTGGGCTTAAACCCAGAAGCCTTGAGCCGCCGAATGGCCTCCAGGTACTGAATCCCAACGCACTTCATGTCCTGGGATCCCCTGGCGTAAACGTCGCCGTTCGGATCCAAGTTGGCCGAGAAAGGTGGGTGGACCCACTTGTCGTGCTCGGCCGGGACGACGTCGGTGTGGGAGTTGAGGAGAACGGAGGGGAGAGAAGGGTCGGAGCCTGGCCATTTGAGGAGGACGAGCGGTTTGCCGGGGACGAACTCGAGAGTCTGGGACTGGAGGGAGAGGGACTCGGCCTCGGAGAGAATGAAATCGGCTGCTTCGCGGTACTGGGGATTAGGGTGGGCTGTGTTGATTTGGAGGTATCGTTGAAACCGTGAGATTATCGGGTGGTCGGATTGTATGGCCGTTGATTTTGATGAGAGCAGTAGCAGTGAGATTATGCAGAGACGAAGACGAAGCTCCATTTTTTTTTTTTCTTTTGTTTTTGTTCGAATGATTGTTTCAGTGACTCGGAGTGGATGATGGGCGAGAGAGAGATTAGAATTTGTCGATTAAGCAATTGATGTGCTATCGTATATTTTTTTTACTTCTCACGTATTCTTTATTAATTTTTATTATTTAATTTTTTTTACATTCATCTTATTCAAGAGTTAAAAATTAATAAAACGTGTGAGAATCTCACGTACTCTTTATTAATTTTTATTATTTGATTTTTTTTTCTATTCATCTGATTCAAGAGTTAAAAATTAATAAAACGTGTGAGAAGTAAAAAAAAGTACGCGGATATTACACTGTTAAACAATTTGGGGAGGAATCGAACGTTCTGCGGAAAGATTCGGTTTTTGGTTGACACGTTTGTTTGATGTTACGTGGGAAACCATTCGCTTCGCGGGCGCCAAAATGCATGAAGGTGTAGATGGACAAAAAATAAAGTTACAGTTGTACTATTTTATAGGGAAAATTAGAATCTTTATCACTTTTTTAATCCTCTTTAGATTAAACATTGATTCTAATACAAAATTTAATTAGGATGCTTAAATAATAGTCGTGACAACATTTTTGTATTTATTTAAATTACATGTTATTATTGTGTTTTTTTTTAATTTAATATATTAATTATTAAATTTCATATATATCCTTTTATGTAGATATATTTATGTACGTGCCTATTCTTTAAGAAACCGGTTCTCCCACGTTTTTTTAATTCAATCCCATCTATGAAAGTCTCTTGCATGTGAAACAAAACTTGCCATTGGATGTGCTGCCTCATTACATTCGTGAGGAGCAAAATGAAAATCTATTGACCTCGGTTGTGTTAAACATTTGATATCACATACCAAGCCTTCAATCAAACCTTCACGTTCATTTCTTTTCTTTTCTTTTCTTTTCAAAATCAAATCCTCCAAATAGAGAACTACATTTCTTAGTTGGCCTACTGTATATATCGATACTAGCCCAATGGCATCGTCCATGTCTAGCTTTTAGTCTAATTTCTTTGTATAATCTCGTTTTGATAAGAGCTAATGACCAGTGAGTATAACTTTGCCCCTATGCAATTAACTTTACATACCAAACGCCCTGAATGATCTAATTTAACATTATATCATGAATCAAACGATCATTATGAGTTAGTGTAACATTAAGTAACATACCAAACTCCTGGTACATTACATACACACTGTATAATGTTTTTTTTTTTTTTTTTCAGACAAATACATTTCAAAAATAAAAAAACTTTACGTACCAAATGCTTGGAATGATCTAATTTAATATTATATCATGAACCAAACGATCATTATGAGTCAGTGTAACATTAAGTAATGTACCAAACTCCTGTTACATTACAAACACATTGTACAACGTTTTTCCAGACAAATACGTTTCAAAAATTACTGAACTTTTATGTACCAAATGCCTGGAATGGTCTAATTTAATATTATCTCATGAACCAAATGATCGTTATGAGTCAGTGTAACATTAAGTAACGTACCAAACTCTTGGTAAATTACAAACACACATTGTATAATGTTTTTCCAGACAGATAAGTTTCAAAAATAAAAAAACTTTACGTACCAAACGCCTTGAATGATCTAATTTAACATTCTATCATGAACCAAATGATAATATAAGTCAGTGTAACATTAAGTAACGTACCAAACTCCTGGTACATTACAAACACACACTGTATAACGTTTTTCCTAACAAATACGTTTCAAAAATAAAAACTTTATGTACCAAACAATTAACATGAGTCAGTATAACATTAAATGACATACCAAACTCTTGGTACATTACAAAGTTGCAGTCCAATAATGTACCAAATTAAAAGTGTTAATTGGTACATTACAAAGTTGCAGTCCAATATGAGTCAGCATAACATTAATAATGTACTAATCATAGCCTTGCTCAGGACCCTCAACTTCTTATGCTAGCTACGTACGTTGCGATGTAACTCCTAGCAAGTTGGATGGATCTGAGATCCAATCAAAGCTCCATATGGGATTCTTAATTCGATTAATACTAAAACCCTAATTAACAATTTGGCTAATACACAACATGCATCGACCCTAATGTCACATCCCGACTCGGGACGGATCACTTCCCGGGCCCGCTCCATCACCGTAGCACAATATTGTCCGCTTTGGGCTTACTATTCCCTCACGATTTTGTTTTTGGGAACTCATGAGCAACTTCTCAGTGGGTCATCCATCATGGGATTGCTCTAGCCCTCTTCTCGCTTAACTTCGGAGTTCCTACGGAACCCGAAGCCAGTGAGCTCCCAAAAGGCCTCGTGCTAGGTAGGGATGAGAATATACATTTAAGGATCACTCCCCTGGGCGATGTGGGATGTCACACTAACGTGTGAATCATGTTTTTTTTTTTTTTAACTCGATAACAGCTTCAGTTATACCTAGATTAATCAAGTTTTCATCTTTTATTTGTTTTCGTTTAATCAAAACCTTCGACTTTGAAAGATAATCAAAATCAATGCACCTAACTAATGATTGAATAAAAATCAGTAACTGGAACCTGAATAGGAAGGTTTCTAAAACTTATGGTACGTTCATAGGAAGGAAGTGCCGTTGGAAAATAAAATTCACTAGAAAAATAACATTATTAATATCCTTAAATTCAAATCCTTCTAATATTCAACAAGTATTCTACTCGGATTAAAACTCTGAGACATAGTTAGCAAGAATCTAGGAAACTTGCGTGCATTTTGGGGTGAAGAAACTGGATACGGCAAAGAGATATGTTAAAGGCTATGGAAAAATATGTAATTTAGGTACACTACAATGGGTTAATTAAAATACACATGGCACCAAGATTGTAGGAGAATGTTTAATCAAATTGTTAAATTGAACAGATGTTTAATCTAAGAAACCTAAAAATAAGGGGTCTATATCAAAACCCCCTACCTTATATTCCTCGTTAGTTGTAATTAAAGGACAAAGATCATTGCCGAATCAGTTTTATGCGGATCTTGTGCATCAATTAATCGTGGCTGTTGAAATTATATCTTGTAGTCATGAGCAAAACATGACACCGACCATTTTACTCACTGTTTCACATCCCTAAATTATCTCTTCCCTTCTCGCCTACGGTGCTTTCTAGCAACATGACTAGATGATTTTTGAAATGGTTGTGGAGCCTAAAATAATCCCAAAAAATTCTAGAGGCGACACATGGACTTTTATTCAAGAAAGACAAGATTGCCCTCAATAAATGGGCAGACTTCTCAAATGCTCCTACACGCAGCTCACATCCCTAGAGGTCCCAGCAACTGAATACGACTGCTACTGCTTACCTGCATTTGGAAAGGAATTAAAGATAAGGATTAATTATCCAAATCCTATCTTTGGTACATTCCCATTTGAAGATTGACTCAAAGAAGCCTCTCGCATTTGTTTCTTGAATTTTCTATTACGTTGAATTTCTCACATGTTGTATCAATTAATTTTTCCTAGGAAAGTTTCTTGATCAATCCCTGGATAAAGGATACAATGGTAGGAAATTTAGAAACTACGACGAACGGAACCCTGTTCGTGCAAAGATTTGGACCAAAGAATGGACACGAGGATATAGCCCCACGACAGAGATCCTCAAGGCTCAACGCGACGATAGGAGGAGCCCCACTGCCGTGGAGCTGAGCCACTACCACCACCACAGTGACCCAGCAGCCACGGCAAGGCCACCAGGCCACGACACCATTTCCATCGCCGCTGCCTTTGCAACGTCGCATCTAACCAAACCCTAAGCAAGAGGCCCAGGTCCATTTCTAAGCCTATGGGCAAGAGGCCCAAAACTTGGTAGCTGCCACAGCAGGCCTAGGGCAGGAGGCCCATGAAGGAAGATTTGTGAAAAACAAGTTCATTTGAGCAACATCAACAACATGCAATTAACAATTAAAAGGCGGAATCATGTTTATATGCACTCAAAAACAAAACTTAACCCATGAACTTCAAAGCCTAGTAGATAGGTGAACCAAGACTCAACTCAAAACAAAGTGAGTTGAGAAATCAATACCTTTGTAGATTCCTCTTTGCATAAGCAAAGGCTAATCACCCAAAGAGAGGGCCTTCATTCCTTGCATCTTAGATCCATGGATTTGGATGGATGAAAAGGTTTCTCCAAGTTCCCAAAATTGAGAACCTCTAAGTCTCCACACCAAGGCATATTGTAGAAGAAATGAGTGACCTTGGAGGAGTTTGATTGCTAGATGATCCCGCCAAGGTGGCCGGCCTCTTTGAGAGCAAAGGGAGGTTTGTGTTCTCATCTTTACTCCTAAGAAAAACCCTTAGGATGAAATGGCTATAAAGATGTCTTTATACCACCTCACAATGGAGTGGCAAACTTGCAATTAAGCCAAGTTCACTACCCTCCTCTAAATGGCCGACCTAAGGGGATTTATTGGGCTATTTGGGCCTTTGTGAATCATTATTCATTAAGTTGTCATACAACTTAAGTCAATGGACTTGACGTTCGAAGCCCATTGGGCCTTAAGGTCCAAAACTATCCCGAGGTCTTTAACGAACTTATTCGTTTGATTAATTAACATATTAATTAATCCTTGCCATAAATAATTAAATCATTTAATTATTCTTACTCATCTTCGTTGAATCTTCAATCTCTACCTTACACGGTGTACGATCCATTAGGTTCCTTTTAGCGAGGCAGTGGGCGATTCAAACTCTTTCAAATCGATTGTGAATTGAAACTTACTTTCAATTCTCCCGTTAGTGATAATACACTTTTAGGGCTTCCACAAACCATGGTTGACGCCTAGCAGCATGTCATGGTTACCCAAGCTAATCAGAAGAGGTGGAGAACCTATTCAGTTTTAGGATTACAAATGCAATACGGTCTTTCTCTAATACAATACTCTTGATCACATTGTTTGGTCTGATAGTTTATTCATGTCTACTATCCAATGTGAGTCTTGTGCTTATATGATTACCTTGAATGTGATTTGGAACACATTCCTAAATCTCATTCATACTTTGGCCAAAGATTCTTAATCATATCATAGAGTATTCTCCCTCAAACAGTTTGAAGGTTAGAGATCCCTTGTTGCGCATTCACTTGCCTCCATGGCTAAGTGGCTTAACCCCAACGATGCCGTGGACACCCTCCTGATGGAGTGACTTTGACATAATCAAAGATTAAGGACCTAACCACAAGACAACTGTGATGCCTCAGGTCAAAAGACTAATTTGCATTATCCCAACCATGAGTTCTCATGTGACATGAATATGAGAACTCTTCGTTGATCGTGTTCAGTGAACTCATTCTCTATTGAGCACCTACGTACTTGTCTTGATGTCACACACACCAATGACTCGAGACTAGTCACTCTCCCTGAGAGAAGACATAGCACGTACTGATCTTAACGGACTGTCAATGCCCAATTGACAATCCTATGATCAGGAACGTTTAGGATGTGTCAACGAAAGAATGGTCTCATGAAACTAACTTCTTTAGATCGCATTCTTCCAATCACATATTCCTTGGACTTATCGTTTAAGCATATAACATTTATATGAGACAGCTCAAATAATAATGTTTGCCCTTAATATTAAACTAGATTAGTTTAACATGTGAAATGTCCATAAAGTATCATCATATGATTGGTTTTAGGGCACATTTCCAACAGCCCAGCCCACTGCAACAGCAGGCCCAAACTCGAGCCCAGAACATGGCATATGCAAGCAGCCAGGCCGCTCAACAGGCCTAAGCCCAACTTAGCCAACAGACCATGATGTGGTAGCCCAACGACCATGCAGGCCTAAGGCGAGCATGTGCTTGTCCAACTCGCCCCGCGACTCATTTCGATGACCCGGTCCACGACCCAATCCATTCTAAGGTCACCTCTAGCGATTCAGATTCCCATCACCGGTCCTGCGATCGATTTAAGGTTACTTCACCCCACTTTTCTGTAGTAATACCCGCTTTGGGCTCAAGCTTTATACCTGCAGTCCACTATACTTCCACCACATATAGAGAAACCCATTTTTCAGGCTCTTCCAATCCAAATGGCGAGCACCACCTGCCCCAGCAGGTTGCCAATTTGACAAACGCCCTCGCGCAGCAGACCACTTTGGGGAACCAACTCCTCGAGCACATCGAGATGCAGTGCGCCATTTTACTTTGTTCAAAAGAGATGAAGATCTGGACAGACATATGATGCACTACCAAAGTGCCATAACCCTCTATGCCAACGATAACGTTTTCATGTGCAAGATCTTTGCCACGACAGGCGAGGAGCACATCCTGCAGCCATGTTCAATCCAGAATTTTAGATAACTTTCCTTGGTTTTCACTAATGAATATTCGTCTTACCGCTCGATCAAAAAGAAGTCTGACCACCTCTTCAAGATGAAGAAGGACCCGAATGAGTCACTCCACACTTACATCAAGAGATTCAAGACAGAGAATGTGAAGATCATCGGATGCGATAATAGCATCGCATGCTTAGCTTTCCGAAATGAGCTCCCAACAGATCACCAACTTTTAGGTGAATTGATCATGGGTGAGAACTTGATCCTGACAAACTTTTATGCTTTGGCAGAAAAGCATTCCCTTTGGGATGAGGAAAAACGCTCCCATAAGCTACCTAAGCAGACGCACAAAGACACATAACCGACTCAGAAAAAGGCGAGCGATAAACCGCTTAATAACAAAAACAAGCCAGAAGACAAACGAATGGACCGATCCCTAGCAAAGGGAAACACGACACCCAAGACATACACCAAGTTCTCAGTCCCGATTAACTAGATCCTTCACAACCTTAAGGATAAACCGTGGTTCAACCCACCACAACCTATGAAGGGAGACACCTCTAAGAAAGACCAGTCAAAGTACTATGCATTCTATAGAGGTCATGGGCACACAACTAATGACTGCATCATGTGGAAAAGGTACCTTGGACAACTCGTGAAGGAAGGCAAGTGTGATCAGTACATTGACAGACCAGCTAACCGGCCAAAGCGAAAAGCAGATGTCGATGCTGAGCCCCCAACCAAGACAATCTGAATCAACGAAATCTTTACCGAATCCTAACATCTAGGGGCTACTAATAACTCCAAAAAAAGGAAGATCCAGCAGGCGAGATCAATCTATCAGGTTCAAGCCATAGATGTTGTACTTGGACCAATTGTCAGCTTCACCGAGCAGGACGCTGAGGGAGTAGACTTTCCCCACGACGACACCTTGGTTATTTATGTACAACTGTCCTACGTAATTGTTGAAAAATTATGGTGGACAACGACAGCTCAGTCAACATCTTACAACTGTCAATCATCCAAAAGATGGGCCTGAAAAGCACGATCCAACACAAAGCAGAGGTCTTGATCGGATTCAATTGACTCATCTTAACTGCCATTAGCATTATCACACTCGACGTAACTTGCTCACCGATTGTCTCATTGTAGACCTTCATGATCGTTAGTGACCCATCTCCCCATAATGGGATATTGGGCCCACCTTGGCAATTGAAGATTAGAGTTGTGACCTTGTTCGAGTACCAGAAAATCTGATTTCGCATCACGGGAGAAGCAGTCGAAGAGATCAAAGACGACCATGCCATGTCTCGGAGATGCACTGTACAAGTTCTTAAGGAGTTGAAGAAAAAGTCTTTCGCCCCAGCATTAGCAATTGAAGTGTATAAAGACGACTCTACCTCCGCCAAATAGTAATTACAGCAGACAGGTCAAGAAGATGGCGTCAAGGTCAACAATGCCCTGGAAGATGAATCAGGATGGAAACCTAAGGAAAACGCCTAAAACGTCATTCTTGACCTCCACGCGTAAAACATCATTCTTGACACGTGGGCATTTGTGGAACCCAACATAGTACTATTAGATGCTCCCACACGTAGTTCACATCCTTGGAGGTCCCAGCAGTTGAATATTGCTCACCTTCTATTGGCAAGGTATTAAAGATACGGATTAATTACCCAAATCCTATGTTTAATACATTCCTATTTAAAGATTGACTCCAATCAAGTAAGTAATCCTAATTTAAATAAATTAGGGATAATTACACTATTATCTCAAGATATTGTTTCCTATTTAATATCTTAGGAATATTTAGAGAATATCTCTCCATTAAACACTATGGCCGGCCCTATCCTTATAAATACCCCATATTCTACCAGGTGCATTTTCGTCAAGACTGAAGACGACAGAAATTTGCATCGATAATGGTGTTCGTTTATCTACTCTAATCTCCACCTTGGTCTTGTCTGAGTCCTCTTCCTCTCTAACTAATAGTTTCATTAATTTCATAATTTCATGTTTTCATGGGAAAATATCAAACCCAATTTCTTGGCAAGGCCTTTCCCCTCTACCCTGCGATCCCCAACCTCCTCCTTTGTGCTTCAATTTGATCCTAATCCTAGGGGATAAAGACAACACATTATATATTCAAATTAGAAAAGAAGATTTTTGCTCCATTGCCCCCCAAATTGAACCTGTGGTGACCTGATTCCCATCCAATGATAGACACTTGATTCATGTTCGACGACTGTGACATGTCAACAATCGTGTCGGTCGACCTCTTGAACTTATCTCTTCTCTCGTCCTCCTATAACTCTGCTTTTCTTGCACCCTCCAAGATTAGAAGCTAGATCAGGAGCCGCTATAATCATCTAACATCACCTGAGTTCGGCTTCGATACGACTCAAAGAAAAAGGTTGGTGATTGCAAATGAAAGGGGAAAGGGGAAAGGGGAAAATTTATTTTTAACCGTACGATCCATTACAGATGGTCAGAATTCGTTGACCCTGAGGATCCGGATGTAATTGCTCCGGAGATGATCCTAATCCATAATTAAAAGGTCATATTTTTCGATTCCCGTCTAAAACAAATTTGAACCATATTATTACTAAAGTGAAAGATCTTTTAACTTAAAACATTAATTTTAAAAGAACATTTTTGTTATAAAAAAAAAACATTAATGTTAAAAGAACTTTTAGATAAAAAAAAAAAAAAAAAAAAACTAATGAAATAATTTCAAAACTTCGAGTTTTAACAAAAAAATCATCTACTAACTTTATTTAATTGTGACATCCCACATCGCCCAGGGGGTGATCCTTATATGTATATTCTCATTCTTACCTAATACGAGGCTTTATGGGAGCTCACTGGCTTCGGATTCCGTAGGAACTCCGAAGTTAAGCGAGAAGAAGGCTAGAGCAATCCCATGATGGGTGAACCACTGGGAAGTTGCTCGTGAGTGCCCAAAAACAAAACCGTGAGGGCATGGTCGGGGCCCAAAGCGGACAATATCGTGCTATGGTGGTGGAACGGGCCTGGGAAGTGATCCGCCCCGGGCCGGGATGTGACAATTTGGTATCAGAGCATAACCCTGGTCGCGTGTGTGCCGACGAGGACGTCGGGCCCCTAAGGGGGGTGGATTGTGACATCCCACATCACCCAGGGGAGTGATCCTTATATGTATATTCTCATCCTTATCTAGCACGAGGCCTTTTGGGAGCTTACTGGCTTCGGGTTCCATAGAAACTCTGAAGTTAAGCGAGAAGGGGTCTAGAGCAATCCCATGATGGGTGACTCACTGGGAAGTTGCTCGTGAGTTCCCAAAAGCAAAACCGTGAGGGAATGGTAAGTTCAAAGCGGACAATATCGTGCTACGGTGGTGGAGCGGGCCTGGGAAGTGATCTGCCCCGGGCCGGGATGTGACATTAATGATAAGAACAAGAAAAAGAAAAAAAAATACATAACAAAAGCACGCCACTACGCCTCTGTCGGATACTTACAAAGAAGAACAGTATAAGGAAGCAGAGGATTTTTTTTAAACTGTTAATTGGTAGTCTTTTTCCAATCAAAGGTCCATCTCTCATCAAATCTCTTGGAAATTCAACTTCGTTTCAATCTCCAATTTTCGAACATCCAAACGTACCTCAATAATTATAGGGAACTTTAACGAAAAGCTTCCGATACTGTTCACTTTAATGAAAAACCACATATTTACGTTAAAAAGTCAATCATGATACTATTCATTTTATCCTTTATTTTATCCTTGTCGTTAAAACTCAAAGTTTTCAAACTCTTTTAATTAATTTTTTTATAATTATATCTAAAAAACTATTTTCAATTACTAAATTAAAATTCCGAACATCAAACTTCCCACTGCCGGTCGATCGGATCACGTATGCCGCCATCCAATCTCCAATAAAGTTATTAGAATTAGTATGCTAACTCAATAATTATTAAGGTTTTCGGTAGTCTTTTTCCGAACATCCAATCTCCAATTTCATGACTTCAGTTTTTCATTTTTTATTCTTTATTTTTTATTTCCAAACAATCAAGAATTAGACACTATTTATAAAATTTGACCAATAAATAGATAGTATCTATAAAACTAGACTAATAACTAGACACTATTTATGAAACTGGATAAATAATAGACACTATTTATGAAACTGGACCTAGAATTAGACACTATTTCTAAAACTAAACCAATAAGTAGAAATTATTTATGAAACTATACTATACACTATTTATGAAACTAGACCAAGAATTAGACATTTTTTTTATGAAACATGACCTAGAACTAGGCACTATTTATGAAACATGACCTAGAACTAGTGTAATACCGTTCAGTTTCATAAATAGTGTTCAGTTTCATAAACAGTGTCTGTGACGGACGCATGGGTCCTACGTGTTTGATATATTTTTTTTCATTAAAATTTTGTCATTTTCATTAAAATTTAAGTTCTTTTGTCATTTTTATTAAAATTTAAGGATTTTTCATTAATATTTAATTCTTTTTCATTAAATAAAGTTATAGTATGATTTTTTTGTTAAAATAAACTTAAGTCCAAATCCTTTTCATCAAAGCTCCTTTAGATAAACCACCATATGTTTTTTAGATATTAATGGATGGTCAACTAAATATCTTTTTATAAATATATTAAATCAATATTAATTTAATGTTGCCACTCAATTTTATCATGTTTTTTTATTGATCAACTTTTTTCGATGATGGATCAACTTTTGTGGAAGATCGATGGATCAAAGGGGATTTTGTGATTGTAACCGTTCATCGTATATTTGACCGCACGATATACGATGAATAATCACTATCACGGAATCTTCCGGATTCCTAAGAAAAGGATCTGGCGAGGATCCTTTTCCAAATTTTTCGGTCTCAAGGTCTAACCAACAATGACTTTTCAAAAAAAATGTAGCAAGACGAATTTTATCATAAATGCTCTAATTTTTTTTTCTTAGTTTTATTGTGTATATATGGCATCCCATTTGGAACTTTATTGTAGTTTATTTTCAGAAGCAATGAAATTATCAAAATGCACTTGACAGGCCACTGGATTTCCTACGTGTACATTTGAATTCTTTTCACTTTTCGTCTATTTTCTTGCCATATTTAAAATATTACTCTTCAATAAAATGCGTGGGGTGCAAAAGGGACGTATTTTGACTATAAACACGAATTTCTTGCAACAAATGAGACAAGAACACGTGTACAAAACAATATTTGTATAGATGTAAATGTAGGGTTAATCTCTGTTTACAAAGTTTCCTCTGATTCGATCTTCGAAGATGTGTACATGTATATCATTGATTCGAAGGTCACGATTACTTGATCCTAGATGAACGATTGTCGCAAGGGTTTGGCTTGTGGCAATGGAAGAACCGCCACGGGTTTTAGTGCTTGATGATTCTTCAAAGGTTTGACGAAGAACGCATAGAGCTTTCCGTATTCTTTTAAGTGTTTGGGAATTTGGATGCTTGAGAGCTTCAAAGTTTCAGAGCTTCAACGTCTGGGCGTGAATGATTTTCTGGACCCTTTCTTTTTCTTGGAGTCTCATATTTAAGCATTGCGAATGGATGGATTTGGCCTTGATTGTGAGCTTGACTAATTGACGAAAGAAACAGGACTCGATTTGTGGGCATATTCGTGATTTAACTCCATCAATTAACATTTGATTTAATTAAAATCAAATAATTCCTTTTCGCTAAGTGTTGGCGCGTATCCTTCTTGATGACTCATTCGATTTTGATGAGTCACAACATGTGTACAATTTGTGAGACACATGGTGTATGTCATGTATGCCTTGACATGTCGAAATTTTAATGTGTTGGTGAACATTTATTTCACCAAAATTTCGATGTCTACATTGACCTGTAACAAACAAGTTATGCACGTCTCAAGACAGAGGCAAAATTGTAATTTGCGCCTCGGAAATTTGCAATCTATTTCAGAACAACTGTTGGTTTGTGAGCCTCATTTTAGAATATAGATTGTCCTACTTGCATTTTCCAAGGTGCAAACCGAATATGTTCCAGTGGATCAAATCTGAATAGTTGAAAATAGATCCATTCAAATGAGATTAGGGTAAATCCGGGTCACAAATGACCTATCATTAAATAAAAAATGATACCTCGACAACAGTTTTAAACTTTTTCAACTTAAACTCTCCCTCTCCCTGACAATAGTTACCCCTCTTAAATTTGTCGTCTCCGTCGCACAAAACTCCCTTTCTCCCTCAAGCGTTTTCAAACTTCCTTCCCGTTCGAAAACTTCATACATGTTCGAAATCTAGTGAAAGTTGTACAATGCTTGTTGTCTCCGGCCCTCCCTTCTCAACTCACTGCACTTCCGCACGATGGTTTAGAAAATCAAACGAATTTAGTTCAAAAATTTTCCAGTCGGTTCCACAATATTCTCAAAAAAAAAAAAAAAAAAAAAAAAAAAAAAAAAAAAAAAACACGCACGCACGCAAACGTAACAGGCTTGACAATCTCCTCCAAACAATTTCCTAAATCAAGGGTCTTTCAAAACGTGTACCATAAATACACATCCATCATTATGGCACAAAATCTCCATAAAGTTCCAAACAATTACCATTTTCACAAGATCACATCCCACATTTCTCACAACACAAAAATCCAATCTTTAGCCACCTTTTTCTGAGCACCGCTTCGAAATCCCAGATACACCCTCATACTCTCCTCCTTTCCTCAGTCAGTTACTCCGTAATTTCCTCCAACTTGAGTGGCAAGTCACTACCCCTCTTTCAAATACTCTCCCACCACCACACCACAGGCCCTCACCACGAACCCCTCCAGAACTCTTCCCATTTTCCGAATTCCCCAATCGCCAATCCCTACTTTCAAGCTCTCCTCCCTTCTTCCCCCGATTTTTGATCCAAAAAAAGAAAAAATTACCCAGAAAAAACTCCCAAGTTTTGCAAAAAATGGAGGACTACATGCGCGGCTGCACTCGGAAGCTGGCGCTCTGGTACACTCGGACCTTCAAGCCCATGATGACCCACGATGAGCTCGAGCCGATCATGGCGACCCTGGGGTTCGTGGGGCTTCCCCCGTCTTCGTCGTCGTCGGCTGCGACGAAGGAGTACGTGTTCTCCGCAGCCGGAGGGTGGCGGAGCAAGTGGGCTCCTCCGGCGGAGGCGCCGCTGCCGAGGCCGAGGCTGCCCTACCCGAGAATCGACGGGCTTCACATCTATACGTACCGGGCGTTTATTGACGCCGTTAACTGTTCCCTCGAGATGAGCGAAATCTCCGATCTCTTCCATGTAAGGTGAGTGCAGTACCGTTTCTTTTGTTTACTCTTCCCCAATTTTCTATTTTAATTAATTAATTAATTGTATTTTATTTTATTTCTCCTTATTTTTCGCTGGTTTTATTTTTGGTGAGTGAGTTTGTGTAGTGCATGAGTGTTACTTTTTGTTTGTGAGGGTTTGTGGATGAGTGACGTTGATAGATAGGATTTGGGGTGGTTTGTAATTTTTGAATTGACCAAGTCCCCTAATATAAATAGATGAAAAATATATACAAAAATTACGGATTCGACGTGAAGAATAAAATACCGGCTGTATCTGGACTTGACCGGTAGCATAAGATAAATTTACGCATGCGGTGATAAGAATAACAAAAAAATTGACCTGGTTAATTGTAATGTTATGCAACTAGGTTAATCTGGTTGTGTTTAATCTTATCGAGTAATGCTGTTTTAGAACCTTAAATGATTGTTTGTGTTGTATTACTGCTTTGATACGTATGTGAGTCTCTCTTGTTTCATTCGTATTGAAGACGCGATACAATGTAAGATCAGTTGAGATGGTACAAATTGGTTTCTCTGATTGCCAATAAAAATTATAAAATGTGCAATTTTGGAATGGCGTCAATAAAGAGGAGTGCGAAAATTGTGTGTATTTGATTAATAATCATATCGACCAAATTAATACATGAATAATAGGGTGTGTTACTCGCACACATCTTGTTTTTTTTTTTTTAAATTTTTTTTATTTTTATACAAGCAATGTTGTGGAAGGGTTTACAAGTCCTTTCCATATGTATGTACGTAAATTAAAAAGAAAAAAAAGTAAATTAAGAATTACTGTGATTTCTAGGTAGGTAGGGACGGAACTGTTTTCTTTTCTAATTGAATAATTTAATTATAATGTCTGAAATCAACTGCAGATTATGGACTTAATTAATCTTCATGAAGTCAATATTTGATTCATCCATCAGCTTTATATTGCTGCATCTTTGCAGAGTTGTTTGTCATAAAACGCAAGATAATATATTTATTATGTTATCTGAAAAGTATTAACTTATTGAGCTTTTGATTAAACTTGTCTTGTACATTGCAGAGGCATGCCTCTCCATGATCTCCATCGAATTAGCGACAGAAACCGCAAATGGCGCAAAATGGAAGAAGATGACAGTGTGTTTGTTTACAGAGAAGGGACACTGGATCAAGCAACATTCAACCTTTATCACTCTACTAATAAGAACATCAGCAACAGCACCGCCAGTAGTAGCGGCAGCAGCATTACCAGCGATAATTCTATTGTCATTCGGGAGAAAGGGAACAATACCCCTGTCAGCTGCATTGTTCCGTTGAAAGATATCATAGTGTGAGCCTCTTACTTCATCAACATCAAGGTTGTAACTTGGGAAGAACGTAAACACAGAAAACCTCACAGTGATTCATTTTATATAAACCCTAAAGTTTTCCTCTCTAGTCGCTCCTTTTTTGTGCGTGTGCACCCAATTTTTGGCTTTCTCGTTTATTTGGTTTCAAAAGGTTTAAGGTCTATAGAACAAGTGACTATTGCCTATTGAGACTGTCGTGTGTAGCAGCGTCTTACAGGGTGAGGCCGACATCCACAAGTCTCGTTCACAATGAGGAGCTGCCATATTCGGCAGCATTGTATACAACATTTCTCTGAAAGACGGAGAGCACAGGGTCTCGCGATCGAAGAATTGTGTCTGAGTTGGTCGATGGGTAATGGATACCAAACTCAAAAGACAATTCTTTGTTCGTCATGAGCAATG
Source organism: Pyrus communis (assembly GCF_041283825.1). Lineage (NCBI taxonomy): Eukaryota > Viridiplantae > Streptophyta > Magnoliopsida > Rosales > Rosaceae > Pyrus > Pyrus communis. Next base: position 19,441,057 of record NC_142574.1, read on the forward strand.
TGTGTCTAGAGACAGTTCCCCTGTGTCCATAGGATCGTATAAATGTTTCAGCTCCATTGGGCTTCCATGCAACGGGCTTATGAAATTAAGGCCTGCAAAATGATATAGTACCCAGTTGGGCAATCATCTTGTGGGTTTGACATGGCTTGATGAAACCATTCATAGTAGCAAGTTAGCAACTAATTCAATCCATGTCAAGGAGAGTAATCTCTATGGTACGGATGCGCTGTCATCGTGATCATCCGTGCTAATAACAAAAAAATATATTCACTCAAGAATCAGTATTACTCTTGCACGAGAAAGACTTTTGTGAAATATGCTTCTTATAGTGTTTTAGTGTAATAATACAATGTCATATATAAGTCTATATATACATGTCTAATAATACGATGAAAAATAAATTTCTATACGTATTACTTTAGAATCAGACACATGTTTCATATAAATTGTTCTTCTCACATAAACCCTTCATCTGATTTTGAAAAACAAATTAAAAGTATCTTCGATATTTGTTTTTATCTTTATAAAATACTTGTTTCAAGGCTTTCCGCTGTCTGCCACCAACAAAGAGTGTAGCCAAATGCGGGCGCCAAACTCCCTTTCGAGTCTCAATTCCTCCCAACAGGATCCTCTCCGGATCATTTTGGTGGGGATCTTGGGGATCCGTGAATCATGTTCGTTCATCGTACATCGTGTTGTTAGTTTTTGTCAAGTACTTTTTGTATTTAATTTTAAATACAAATATTTAACATAATTTCTGACCGTAGATGTACGATGAACGAACAAGATTGACGGATGTCCAAAATCCTGACAAAAAGGATCTGGGTTCCAATTCCTCGGTTAAAAAGCAAGCAAAAGCTTCCATTTTTTTTTCCATGGTTGAGGGTCCAAAACCCTATTGACTCATTGACCAACATGCCCATCCATCTTTTTGCCTCGCAAAATGTGCCCCCAATGTGAAATGTGGACGCCATTGTTTGTCCTCAGTCCTTTGCTTCATCTCAGCAGGGAGATTCCGGTCATTTTCCACAGTAGAAAAGGAAAGCTTTCTTCTTCTTCCTTCTTCAATCCAGTTGCATCAAAAGGAGACAAAAGTAAAAGCAACCCATTTGATTTCAAGTACAAGCCATTGCTTCTGGTAGATTACTAGGCCTCATTTTCTCAAATGGGAGGAACCCTTCAACTTCAAGCTGCTGCATTTCTCCTCTGCGTTTTATTGTGCAGCAACATTGCTGCTGCACGGGATGTAGATGAATGGAAGACTGCCACTGCAACGTATTCCAAAGAAACTGATGGGTCTATTATTACTGGTATGTCTTGTTGCTTCTGCTGCAAAAGTGTTTCAATCTTTCAAGTTTTGACTGAATAAATATGCTACATGTTAACGAGAAGAAACGTGTCGATGTGGCGGTATGCAGGAAAGTTAAATTGTTTGATTGGCTTGGGATACCGCAAGAATGACATCCCAACTATTGAGTTAAAATAACTTACATTGTTTGCATCATTAATTGTGCTCTTCTTGCTTCTGGAGCAAGAAAGTTGTCAACTTTTGAGTTTTTGACTGCATAAGACACCCAAAAACTGTTTCGTGAAATTGCTTGGCACACCTGAAAACCGTTTTTTATTGTGCGTTAATATTGAATGTAAGTTAATCTTACTTTCATAACTGCCGAGGTGCCTGCTGGGAAACTGAACTACTTTACTCCATATTCGCAGTTTTTCTTACTTCTGGTGTGAAAAAAGTTCCAAACTTTACACGTTTTTGACTGGATAATTCCACTCCATGTTTATGAAAAGAACTTCCCTGCAACCGGAATGCCAGTATAGCATGTAAACTAACTTTCCGTAGTGCTTGATTGACGTGAAATCGCCACAATGGCGTCCCAGTTATAGGTAAGCCTTTGTTTCTCTCCATATTTACAGTTTGTCAAGGTCTGTTTTTTTATTTTGTTGCAGAAGGTGCTTGTGGTTATGGGGACCTTCACAGGATCAGCTATGGGAAGCACAGTGCTGGTCTGAGTGGAATTTTGTTCAACAGAGGGAGCACCTGTGGGGCTTGTTATGAGCTGAGATGTGTTGATCACATCTTGTGGTGTTTGCAAGGGAGCCCCTCCGTTATTCTCACTGCTACAGATTTCTGTCCTCCGAATTTCGGGCTCTCAGCAGACTATGGTGGCTGGTGCAATTTCCCCAAAGAACACTTTGAGATGTCTGAGGCAGCATTTGGTGAAATTGCAAAGAAAAAAGCTGATATTGTGCCAGTTCAATATAGGAGGTAATGGAGAAGGTTGGTCAGAAATTTTCAAAGAACTATTATTGGTACTCCAAAAAGCGCATCTATGATCCAACTGCACTTATAAAACATAAGCAAAAATTGCACTTTGAGGAGTGCAAGACGTCTTTTTTGGAGTGCCGATAATACCACATTTTTTTCCCTTGGATCTGATTGTGATACCTGCACTAAGCAAGAAGCTCTGTGACATTTTGTGTGCAGGGTGAAGTGTGAGAGAAATGGAGGGATAAGATTCATGGTGGGTGGGAGTTCTCACTTCTACCAGGTCCTAATCACCAATGTAGGTTTAGATGGGGAGGTTCTTGCTGTCAAAGTGAAGGGTTCAAGAACCGGGTGGATACCGCTGGCCAGGAACTGGGGGCAGAACTGGCAAAGCAATGTCAATCTTAAAGGGCAGCCTCTTTCGTTCGAGGTAACTGTAAGTAGCGGAAGAACACTCACATCTTACAATGTTGCTCCAGCAAACTGGCAGTTTGGCCAGACATTTGAAGGGAAACAGTTCTGAAACAGAGCATACATTACCTCGTGGTCATGTGTCTCCTTGTCACTTCAGTTTTTCTGCTATCCTATATAAAGTTTAGGTTAGTAGTCAAAAAGAAGAGGGAAAATGGTAGGAGAAAGTTGAAAAAATGGGAATATGAGGCCCCAGTTTTGTCTTTAGGGATATGATGATTAGAAAGTGTAGTACTTGATGGAACATGTAACTATTTAAAAGTAAAGTTATGCCCCTCGATTCTTCGCTATAATCCGACTTTAATGGTTATATTTGCTTTGTGTGTTAGTTGTTTTCAGAGGTGGTTTGCCAATTACCATGTGAGAATGCAGAGCATTAGAAAGAGAAGGAAAATAAGCAGTAAAAGTAAAACGAAACAAAATATGAGAAGGGTCGAGAAAATATTAGAGACAACAGAGGAGTTTGGAGAAAATTCTGTATTCAATCAAGTTTTTTGTAGACTGATCTACACAATGCTAACACTTACAGACATTAGTAACAGCAGGCACTTCCGTTGCCTTACCCATGGTCTTCAATACGCTTGAACGATCTTCCAGTTCTCTAATTCTCAGTTCGAGCATCCGACTGTTGCACCCTTACTTTTAGTTTGTCTAGCACTTGCTCTGCTAGTGTTATCAAATCCGTCCAGCTAACCAAACTGTGCAGCACAAGTCTTATGTTCTTGCTCGCGAAAGTACTTTAATTTGGGAATACCCCGACATAGGGAACTAAAGCAATCACACCATTTCTAGCATGCAAACCATTTACTAAGAAGTGTTAATGCAATCCATTATACCTACCGATCACAAAGCTGAAAAGTAGGGAGAAAGAATGAATTCTGGAATGCTTATGTTCCAAGGTATATATTATTCTGTCTACCAAATCGCAACTCAGAGGGAAAAATGACTGAGAACATGCAAGCAATTGCTTGCTTCTCCAAACAAAGTCCTACAAAGAACTAACTTGATCCCAACTGTAATCACATGAAAGATGATATCAAATTTCCTTTTTTTTTTATCACAACGGTTAGAGTTTCTTACATGTTTCCTTACATCAGATATCATATGATCTATCCAACACTCACTGCTGGCTCACTTCCATTTCTTCATTCTCCTCTAGAAACTCCAGAGATTCCCTGTAAATCTTTTGAGCATCCTGCCTTACAATACCCGAACGACCTGTCTCTCCCATCGACTCTAGACCATTAACAAGTATTCTAAAGGATGACCTATCAGGTTCACACCCCACCTCTTTCATCAAGTAATAACACTCGATTGCAAGTTTAGGGAGGTTAAAACTTATCAATGTTGTCATTAGAGCATTAAATGCCTCAATTTCAGACTGTAAATTAGTTTCCTTTTTCAAGCACAAGCAAAGAAGTTCAACTTGTTCAAACAATCCATTGCTAGCCATTACTCTAATCATATCGGAATACAATGAAACCTGTGGCCTGTACCAATGTTCCTTTCGAATGTCTTCAAAGACCTGCAACAAGCAATGAAGCCTATCAAATCGATCACAAGAGTAACAAATTGAAAACCTGAATCCTTCTTCTAGGAAAATGCAAAACAAAACCCAAAACGAAAAGGGTAATGATCAAAACAAGAAACACAATCAATCATCATGAGCCATGTAAATTAGCAGCAGATGATTCTCTGTGCAAGACGTTGGTTCTTTCTAAAGTACAAAACGCATTGATAAAACCTCATGTCTACTCAATTTTCTTCAACCTTAATCCCATTTATTGACAATGTTGATTATTTTGAGTATGGAATGGTCCTCTAGAGCTTCAATTTCGGTTTTAAGTATCAAGCTTTGGGTTTAAAACCTAAAACGAAGCAATTAACCAACCGACAACATAGGTCTAAGCTCGAATCGACGATTCCACATCCTAAAACATACCATGTCAATAAATGGGATCAAAGTTGAAGAAAATTGAGAAGAACTGAGGCCTTCTCAACGTGTAGACAGGACATGGAACACAAAGCCGGACTGGTTTATTGGGATTCTATGTAAATATGATCAAAATTAAAGAAAACAAAAACAAAAAGATAGCTTTTTTGCATCAAAATTATGCAACTGGTTGAAATTGAAGACTACCCAATTCGACATTCAAGGTAAATTCATGGAAAAACGAATCGGAAACAAACATGAAATGAAAGTAAGACTGCAAGAGAAAACCTTGAGGGCCAAGATGCACTCGTTCTGGCGCAGGAGGTCGCGGAGGACAGCCATCATATCGAGCTTCAACAACCGCCGGAACTTGGAATCGAAAACTTGGCTCAAAATGCTCTGATCTTTCTGCGCCCTCTTCAACGCCTGCACGGTCTGGATGGCTTCGATGCTGAGGAACCTCCCCTTCTGCAACGGCCGTGGGTTGTTGCTTCTGTCTCTCATTGTAATGGTGGCTTTCAGTCTCTTGGGATTTGAGAGTTGCAGGGATGAAGAGTGGGACTCTGGGGAGAGGATTAGGGTTTTGGGGAGGGAGGTGAAGAGAGTGAGGGATTGAGTTGTGGAAGAAGGTCCCATTTTGTTGGGGTTTTTGGTGGCAAAAACCAGTCTGTTTTGGGAAGACGATGGACAGAGTACTAGTGATTAGTGAAGGATAAATGCTAGTGAGCATGGACCGTGCATTCGGCAACAATAGTATGAACGACGACATGTCTTCTCTTCGCTATAAGAAACGGGTTATGCTATCCACGCTCATTTTTACTTTTCACACATTTCTTGTTAACTTCTGTTTATTGATCTTTTTCAATTTATTCGATTCGATGAAAAACTAAAAAGGTGTGAAATAAGTAAAAAATGGTGTATGGATATCACACTTCTAAGAAAATTGTAATCGAAACGTTCATTCTTGTTATTATTATCTAAAGATCATATTTGTAAAAAAATCATTTAGTTTGAAAATTGTTTAGTCATCTATACGCGTTAAACCAATTAACACTGTAGCATCTTCATCATAAGCCGTTCACTTGTTTGATGTATATGAATAGCTAAACGATTTCCAAGTTGATGATTTCATGCCATTTTTTAGCCTTTGAAACTTTGTGCATATCTGTCTTATTAAGAAAATAGAAAAGTGTTATTAGCACTAAAAAAATTTCATATACATTTCTCAAAAATGTATTTTTCGTTTTAATCATAAAAGGACTATAGTGTAAAATGAGATATTTTCAGGAACATTAACAATTCCCAAGAAATATTATTATTATTATATTATTGCTTTCCTTACCAAGGTCAATCCCACAAGTCAGAGAAATATTATTATGATTGTATCATACCTTTCCTACTATAGAGGTCAATCCCACAAATTCGAGATCATGGCTTGCGTGCGATTAGGTTTTACAATTTCTTATACGATTCGTTAACTCAACATAAAATGTTACAAAATTAACAAGTTTTAAGTCGATATGTTAACGAATCAGATCATTATCGGGTAATCCAAAAAGTACTTGTTAAGATAACGGGTTGGTCTAAACATAAATGCGGATAACTCGTTATATGATAAGAAAAATATTAATTTAAGAATTTTAAACTGCTAAAAACACATACTATAAAATATATTTATGTGCCAATATGGTATGTGCAAATTCTATAAAATATATTTTTACTGACGGCATTTGATCTAGATGCTTGGTTTTCAAATTTTTTAGACCAAACATCCAAAGTTTTTAGAGATTTGATCAAACTAGTTTCCTACAATTTTAATTAATTTACTAATTAAATCGAAAAATAACAAATTCCTACAATCATGCAAAAGAAGATATTGTTAATTTATGTCACATTAATCTAATATATTTATAAATAAAAAATCTATAATAACAAAAAAAAAAAAAAAAAAATTGAATAGTGCGTGCAAAAAAGACGATTTTTTTTTTTGTTTTAATAGAAGAAAACCAAACAGTGATATTTTAAACATACCTATTGACACATCCCGATCGAGATCAAGGCATGCTGGCCGTCACGTGGAAGTGACGTAGCCATGTGCACAGTGCGGAAGCTAATAAAATAATAATGTAAATAATACGAATAATAAAAACTAGCATACAAAATGTAATGGAAACGAGTGCTAGCGTAAGTGAGACACGAGTTCAGAGCATAAGCCTAAAACAGTCCAAATGAAAGTGATGCGACAACAGTACACCTGAAGGTGGCCCTACGCTGGTGAATATCTGTCAGAAATGCCTGGAAGCCCTCTGGGAAACCACCGAACCTGCTAAGTCAACTAGAACCTGGAGGGGCGCAAAACAAAAGCGTGACAAAAGCGTGAGTGGGCAAAAACAAAGCTTTTCGAAAACCATTTAATAAATATGTTCTAACCCCTCGCCGTAAAACCTGTATACTTCCCAAAAAATAGATATACGTAATATATATATACCAATCATGCTCAAGAATATGTCATGCCAAAACCTCATAATGAAATGCAAGTGCTCAGGTATAAATCATATCGATAACATGTAATCTGGCAGCCGGAGTCACCTAACGTGACCTGTATGGCTGCATCTAGAGCTCAAGTCTCAATCTCACTATCTGAACCTGCACACGAGTCGGAACCACCTAAAGTGGTCTGTACGACAGGCCTGGGTGTAATATATATATACGCTCTAGTGCTACGATCACGTGAAGGTTGGGCGAATAATCGCGGGTCACCTACGAGTCGGAACCACCTAAAGTGATCTGTACGACAGGACTGTGCACCTAACTTGGATCCAAGCTGAGCGTGTGGTGTGGGAGGTGAACATCACGTGAAGGATTGTGCCCTACTCTGGGCGGGAGCACTAACACCGGGGGTGCAGGTTATGAGCTCTCTAAACATCTCAAAACACTACTGAATATAAACGTGAATAATACTTACCTGGCACTTACCTGTGCGTCCACAATACCATATATGCATATAAATATGTATACGATCAATAATGCAACTAACGATGCATAAACAACGATAATATAATGCATGACATATGGCAAATAAAGATTCAAATCGATTTCTGGGAAAATATATGTATATAGGTATATACGGAAAACCAAAAGCCCACTTACTGGTATGTGGAAGGGTCGTAGCCCCCTGCCTCGAGTGACCATGCTCGTCTTCGGGATAGGTATCACCTATATGCGAAACAACTACAAAAACGTCAATTTTAAAGTACATAACCAACCTTTAGAAATAACTTTTCATACAATGCTCAAATGGGGCATATGAATACACCAACGTGATCTACTCAACCTCAGGAACATCCCCATATTTTTAAAATAATTTTTCACCGTCGCACGCGCCGGCCAAGGCATGGCCACACGCAGGCACGCTGACGGCGTCAACTGACGCCGTTAGGAATATTCTGTTATTCCTAACGGATTCCGTTAACGGCGTCAGGAATATTCCGTCAGACTTGACGGAATATTCCGTCGTCTTCTCCGGCGCCGTCACCGGCGTCGAAAAATCGGGAAAACTTCAAACTTCGATATCTTCTTCGTTTTTCAACCAAATTTCACAAAATTGGTACCAAAATGAAGCTTAGAACTAGAGGAACACAATCATACTACTTTTAAGGACCAAAAACCACGAAATCTCACCTGCAAAATCACCCCAATTCCGGCCAACCTCGAAACTCGTGATCCCGACGTCTAAAACCTTCAAACGAACCACCTCGAGCCTCCTAGGGACCTCACCAAGCTTCCTACAAGCTTGAAATTTCCTAAAACGTGAGAAATCACGTGTGCATGAATAGTACTTGAAATCGGACATCGTGGATTCGACGTGAAAACGAAGGTGTTCTTACCTGGTATGGTTGGACTCCTACAAGCCTCACGAGCTCGAATATGTGCTTGGATTCCACGATCTGTGAAGGTTTAATGGAATTTGGGTGTGGTCCGTACGTTTCAAAGGAAATGGGAAGGGAGAGGGGACACGGGATAGGTGCAGGGAAAAGAGGAAAATAGTGAGGGTGAGTGTATGGTGCAAAACCAGCCACACCAAGCCAAAAATAACAACTACACAACGAAAAATCACGCTAGGGGAAAAATCGTCATTTCACGCGTACATTTTTAAATTTCTCAGGACGGGCTATCACAACCTACCCACCTTAATAGAATTTCGTCCCGAAATTCAAAACAACCAAATAACAACCCTTAGTGATCAAAGAACAACCGAGGATACAAATTCCTCATTCGATCTTCTGTCTCCCACGTAGTTTCCTCGACTGAATGATTCCTCCACAAAACTTTTACTAAGTTCACCGTCTTGTTCTTCAGAACCTTTTCTTTCCAATCTAGTATCGTCACTGGCTCCTCATCATAAGTCAAATCTGAATTAATTTCTAAGGGTTGATGAGGTATCACATGAGACGGATCAGCAACATAATGTCGAAGCATAGACACGTGGAACACGTTATGTACTCTAGCCAACTCTGGAGGTAACTCCAACCTGTAAGCTACCTCACCAACTCGCTCTGTGATCATGTATGGTCCAATATACCTGGGACTCAACTTACCATTCTTTCCGAACCGCACAACTCCTCTCCACGGTGAAAGCTTCAGAAATACCCAATCTCCAACCTCATACACTCTGTCCGTATCATGCCGATCTGCTAAACTCTTCTGCCTGTCCTGGGCTGCCTTTAGGTTAGACTTGATCACCTGAACATTCTGTGTAGTCACCTCAACAATTTCTGGACCCACTAAAACTCTTTCTCCGACCTCTGACCAACACAACGGCGTGCGACAAGATCTACCATACAATGCCTCAAATGGCGCCATGCTGATACTCGAATGAAAACTATTATTGTAGACAAATTCCATCAAATCTAACCGCTGGTGCCAAGCATCACCAAACTGTAGCACCGAAGCTCGCAACATATCCTCCAAAATCTGAATGGTTCCCTCTGACTGTCCGTCTGTCTGAAGATGATACGCCGTACTATACAGTAGTCTCGTACCCAAAGCTCCCTAAAAAGCCACCCAAAACTTAGATGTAAATCGTGGATCACGATCCGAGACAATACTCACAGGAACACCATGGTATTTCACAATCTTCGAGATAAACAACTCCGCTAATCGGCCCAAAGAATACTTCTCCCTCACAGGAATAAAATGTGCTGACTTAGTAAGCCGATCAACGATCACCCAAATGCCATCAAAACCATTATGTGTACGCGGAAGCTTGTACACGAAATCCATAGTGATATTTTCCCATTTCCACTCTGGAACGGGAAGCGGCTGCAATAACCCAAACGGCTTCTTCATTTCCGCCTTAACTTGCTGACAAACAGCACACCTACTCACATACCCAGCTATCTCCCTCTTCATACCCGGCCAATAATAAAATGGTCGAATGGTATGATACATTTTAGTAGCTCCTGGATGCATGGCGTAAGCCGAGATATGTGCTTCATCGAGAATTTCCTTCTTCAAATCCAAATTATTAGGCACGATCATTCTACCCTCCTGCATTAACATGCCGTCCGATTCACGAACTCTGAGGTCTCTCCTCCTTCCTCGGTCTCGAGCTTGGATTAGTTCTTGAGTCTCCCTATCAGCTACTTGAGCTTCGAGCACACGATCAACTAAAATTGGTCTAACTTGAAAATTAGCAAGTAAAGCCACATCTCGGTCTTCTGCTTCCAACCTCACTCCTGTATAACGTAAATCTGCCAGAAGAGGAATACGACTCGCATACAACACATTAATGCGGCCCTGAGACTTCCTGCTAAGTGCATCAACAACTACATTTGCACGACCAGGATGATAATCAATCGTGCAGTCATAATCACTGAGCAATTCCAACCACCTCCGTTGACGAAGATTAAGATCTTTCTGCGTAAAAAGATATTGAAGACTCTTGTGATCTGTAAAGATCCTACATTTCTCCCCATAAAGATAATGTCTCCATATCTTCAACGCAAAAATGATAGCTGCCAACTCCAAATCATGCGTAGGGTAATTCAACTCATGAGGTTTCAACTACCGTGAAGCATAAACAATCACCCTACCATGCTGCATCAACACACATCCCAGACCATTTAAGGAAGCATCACTATAAACCTCGAAGTCACCACTATAGTCCGGGAGTGCCAAAACAGGTGCATGAGTGAGACAATACTTCAACTGCTGGAAACTCTGCTCAAACTTATCATCCCACTCGAATTTAACGTCTTTCCTCGTTAATCTCATCAGTGGCAAAGCAATCACAGAAAAATCCTTAACAAATCGCCGATAATACCCTACCAAACCAAGGAAACTCCTCACCTCTGTGACGGTTCGTGGTTGTTCCCAATTCTCCACTGCTGCAACCTTCTGAGGGTCCACCAAAACACCCTGAGCCGAAATGATGTGCCCCAAAAACGCAACTTGGTCTAACCAAAACTAGCACTTGCTAAACTTAGCATACAGTTGGTGTTCCCTCAACCTTTTCAACACCAAAGTAAGATGTCGAACATGCTCTGCCTTCGATTTAGAATACACCAGAATGTCGTCGATGAAAACAATAACAAACCTATCCAAATACGGCTGGAACACCCGATTCATCAAATCCATAAATGCAGCTGGTGCATTCGTCAACCCAAATGGCATAACCAGAAACTCGTAATGACCATAACGAGTCCTGAATGCTGTCTTAGGAACGTCATCCCTACTAATCTTCAACTAATAATACCCAGACCTCAAGTCAATCTTGGAGAATACACAAGCACCTCGAAGCTGATCAAACAAGTCATCGATACGCGACAACGGATAACGGTTTTTAATCGTCACCCGATTCAATTGCCGGTAATCAATACATAGCCTCAAAGTTCCGTCTTTCTTTCTCACAAACAATACTGGAGCACCCCAAGGTGAAGTACTAGGCTGAATGAAACCCTTATCCACTAATTCCTGCAATTGAAATTTCAATTCCCTTAACTTAGCGGGAGCCATACGATAAGGAGTCAAAGAAATAGGATTAGTACCTGGAAGCAACTCAATAGTGAACTCCATGTCTCGGTCTGGTGGTAAACCAGGTAAATCCTCGGGGAAAACATCGGGAAAGTGCCTGACTACTTTCACATCCTCAACTCTACTAGGAGTGGCCTCATCCAACACCACATGAGCTAGGTACCCCTGGCAACCTTTAGACAACAACCTTTTCGCTCGCAAAGCTGAAATAACGCCATGTCTCACCCCACTCTGCTCGCCCACAAAAGTAACCACAGGTAGTCCAGGACGATGAAACGTAACTATTTTCCCGTAACAATCTATATTGGCACGATTGAAATGCAACCAATCTGTGCCCAAAATCACATCAAAGTCAACAATATCTAACGGGATAAGATCAGCTGGCATAACCACATCCTCTACAATCACTGGACATCCTGGGTACACACGATCTACAATACATCTCTCCCCTCTAGGTATAGCGAACTCTAAATCATACCCTAGAGGTGTGGGGCGAGGTTGCGTCACTTGAGCAAATGTATGAGAAATCACAGAATGTGTAGCACCACAATCAATTAATACTCTAGCAAAATAACCAAGGATATTTAACGTACCCATAATCAAATCCGGATTATTCTGAGCATCCTACAGAGAAATATTATGAATACGCCCCTAGGTCTGCGATCGTCCACCTCGACCTTTGCTCGTCTGGCCACCACGACTCTGAGTGCCACGCCCCTCACTGGGCAGACCAGACTACCTCGAAGACCCCTCACTACTCGTAGCAATCTCTCCCTGCTGGAACTGGCCTCCCTGAAACCACTGAGAACCGCCTGCTGAAGATGGAGGATACGGCATATAGCTGCCAGAATACGGAGGATAACCACCCTGGGAATACGGGTCCTGGGGATACTAATACTGTCCCGAGGCATAAGGAACAGCATCGCCCTGATAGTGATAGGCACCACCTCAACCTGCTTGTCCATAACTACCCGGACCCTGAATCTGCTGAATCGGCGCAGGTGGCGGCAAGAAAACCTGCTGCGGTTTTTGCTGCTGACTCTGGGGACAATTTGCAGCCCGATGTCCCATCTGCCCACACGTAAAACAACCACTGCTGCCACGCCTACACTCACCAAAATGTCGGTTATTACACCTACGGCAAACTGGGGCCCTGCCTCGACCACCATCACCCTGTCTCTGGCCTCTAGCACCACCAGCAAACCTACATCCTCGTCCCTGACCAGTGGCACTAAAACCACCGCTAGAAGAGCTAGAACTAGTGCCACCCCTCTTGAAGTTTTGCGTCCTACGAGGTCCGAGCGACGCCTGACCTTTACCCTTATCATTTTTCTTCTGATTGCCATCCTTCTCTTCCTCCTCACTCTCGCTCGGCATGTTCTCTGAATCTTCAATCCTCAACAATATCTCGTAGAAATCCTGGTAGGTATCACAGTGGGTAGTGGTCGCCATCAAACACCACTTCTTCTTAGTACCTAGGCGGAAACGACGAAGCATTTTCGCTGGATTACTCGCAACATCTGGATGGTAGCGAGACAGATCAGTGAACCTCCGATAGTACTCATTCGCTGTCATCTTCCCCTGTTTCAGCTCAGTGAACTCCTGCTTCTTACGATCAATGTACTCAAGAGGCACAAACCTTCTCCTGAATAACTCTTGAAAAACATCCCAATCAATCCTCTCAGCTGGAGTCAAACGACGAGATTCCTGCTCCCATCAAGCTGCAGACTCCTTGCCCAGAAACCAAGATGTCGTCTCAACCCACCTCTCAACAGGAAGGTTTCCCTGATTGTGCAACACACGAAAAGTCTTCTCAATATGCTCCAACCATCTCTCTGCACCCTCGTGACCCTCACTACCTTCAAACTTATCCAATTTCAAATTGTACATAGTCTCCAGAGGAGTCCTCTGGGAGGGCGCATCATTGACTGAATGGCTGTAGCAATAACTTCCCCCAGCTGAGCAACATCGGGGAAGCTAAGCTCAGTAGAGCGACGTGGTTCCCGACGAGGCGGCATACTTCTGACAGAAGACACCAAAACCATTAAAATACTCACAAAAACACAGGACTGCCAAACCTAGGCTCTGATACCAAACTGACACACCCCGATCGAGATCAGGGCATGATGGCCGTCACGTGGAAGTGACATAGCCATGTGCACAATGCGGAAGCTAATAAAATAATAATGTAAATAGTACGAATAATAAAAACTAGCATACAAAATGTAATGGAAACGAGTGCTAGTGTAAGTGAGACACGAGTTCAGAGCATAAGCCTAAAACAGTCCAAATGAAAGTGATGCGACAACAGTACACCCGAAGGTGGCCCTACGCTGGTGAATATCTATCAGAAATGCCTGGAAGCCCTCTGGGAAACCACCGAACCTGCTAAGTCAACTAGAACCTGGAGGGGCGCAAAACAAAAGCTTGAGTGGGTAAAAACAAAGCTTTTCGAAAACCATTTAATAAATACGTTCTAACCCATCGCCGTAAAACCTGTATACTTCCCAGAAAATAGATATACGTAATATATATATACACCAATCATGCTCAAGAATATGCCATGCCAAAACCTCATAATGAAATGCAAGTGCTCAGGTATAAATCATATCGATAACATGTAATCTGGCAGCCGGAGTCACCTAACGTGACCTGTACGGCTGCATCTAGAGCTCAAGTCTCAATCTCACTATCTGAACCTGCACACGAGTCGGAACTACCTAAAGTGGTCTGTACGACAGGCCTGGGTGTAATATATATATACGCTCTAGTGCTACGATCACGTGAAGGCTGGGCGAATAATCGCGGGTCACCTACGAGTCAGAACCACCTAAAGTGGTCTGTACGACAGGACTGTGCACCTAACTTGGATCCAAGCTGAGCGTGTGGTGCGGGAGGTGAACATCACGTGAAGGATTGTGCCCTACTCTGGGCGGGAGCACTAACACCGGGGGTGCAGGTTATGAGCTCTCTAAGCATCTCGAAACACTACTGAATATAAACGTGAATAATACTTACCTGACACTTACCTGTGCGTCCACAATACCATATATGCATATAAATATGTATACGATCAATAATGCAACTAACGATGCATAAACAACGATAATATAATGCATGGCATATGGCAAATAACGATTCAAATCGATTTCTGGGAAAATATATGTATATAGGTATATACGGAAAACCAAAAGCCCACTCACTGGTATGTGGAAAGGTCGTAGCCCCCCTGCCTCGAGTGACCATGCTCATCTTCGGGATAGGTATCACCTATATGCGAAACAACTACAAAAACGTCAATTTTAAAGTACATAACCAACCTTTAGAAATAACTTCTCATACAATGCTCAAATGGGGCATATGAATACACCAACGTGATCTACTCAACCTCAGGAACATCCCCATATTTTTAAAATAATTTTTCACCGTCGCACGCGCCCCCACGCGCCGGCCACGCGCAGGCACGTGCCTGGCACGATGACGGCGTCAACTGACGCCGTTAGGAATATTCCGTCAGACTTGACGGAATATTCCGTCGTCTTCTCTGGCGAGCCTCCGGCGCCGTCGCCGGCGTCGAAAAATCGGGAAAACTTCAAACTTCGATATCTTCTTCGTTTTTCAACCAAATTTCACAAAATTGGTACCAAAATGAAGCTTAGAACTAGAGGAACACAATCATACTACTTCCAAGGACGAAAAACCACGAAATCTCACCTGCAAAATCACCCCAATTCCGGCTAACCTCGAAACTTGTGATCCCGACATCCAAAACCTTCAAACGAACCACCCCGAGCCTCCTAGGGACCTCACCAAGCTTCCTACAAGATTGAAATTTCCTAAAACGTGAGAAATCACGTGTGCATGAACAATACTCGAAATTTGACATCGTGGATTCGACGTGAAAACGAATGTGTTCTTACCTGAAAATGGTATGGTTGGACTCCTACAACCCTCACGAGCTCGAATATGTGCTTGGATTCCACGATCTGTGAAGGTTTAATGGAATTTGGGTGTGGTCCGTACGTTTCAAAGGAAATGGGAAGGGAGAGGGGACACGGGACAGGTGCAGGGAAAAGAGGAAAATAGTGAGGGTGAGTGTGTGGTGCAAAACCAGCCACACCAAGCCAAAAAGAACAACTACACAACGAAAAATCACGCTAGGGGCAAAATCGTCATTTCACGCGTACGTTTTTAAATTTCTCGGGACGGGCTGTCACACCTATATACTCCAATGATATTACACACATACAGACACACACACACACATGCCCATATGTATTAAAAAAATTAGCGTACCAGTAATTTGGTACATTATGTAATTCACATTTATGTACAAATTAGTATTTTGATATGTCATTTATTTTTTGTTTAGATAAGTACTAAATTATTGATACGTTTATATTATCTTAGTTTTAGTATGTAAAAATCTAATGGCAAGTTATGTGCAACCCTAAAATCTATCGGTACGTTTCAAGCCCATATGGATAAGTTTCAATTCGCAAGAGTACATTGCAATTTAGTAAGCATACATTTTAATTCAATATGAATACGTTTTTAAATTAGCATAAGTACGTTTCAATTTGAGAATAAATTGTGTTGGTACATGTCAATGTTTCTTTTTAAAGAATGATGATACATTCCAATTCAATTATACCTGAATTTTTAGTGATGAAAATAAAGAATGAAAGATAAACGACAATAATTACAACAATGAAAAACAAAGTATGACACAACTTGTTAATTTTAATCTTCTATTTACTTAACAGGTCCTAATCGCTTGGGTCATTTTATTTGTTAATTTTAACAGGTAAAATGACATAACCTGTTAAGATAACAGGTATGACATGACATGATTCGTTCAGATAACATATATTACAAGAACACAACAACACGACCCGTTTGCCAGACCTACATGCCATTATTGTAGATATGTATTGACTGTGATATATTGTATATAACATCTTGTATGAGGAATAATTAGTCAATTGAAGAATTCTATTCAAAGCAATTACGTCTCCTACTTTCTTTGCATTATATACAGGGCATAATCCTGGTACTTGAGTTCCTAGCCTTCAAACAACATGAGTCATGGCAGGACACGATTAAACACCACCACAAAATTCCCAAATCCTATCAACCAACACCACAACAGAAAATCAAACACCAACAAAACTTTCAAGCGACAACAATATCAACCTCGGTATGGATCCATTAAATCCTTACAACGCCCCATCACTTAGATCACCCTGGCCATATGCTAGTTCTCGAAAAATTGAACGGCTCCAACTATCCATCTTGGAGTAAATCATGATTCATGCTCTCACCGCAAAAAACAAGATCGACTTTATTGATGGCTCCATCGAGCTCCCCATCAGAGATAACAAAGCTAAAAGAATATGCACTCTGGAAATAGTGCAACAACATGATTTTATCATGGCTTGCACACTCCGTGGAGAGCAGCCTATCCAAAGGTGTCGTTCACGCCAAAAGTGCTCACCAAGTGTGGGACAATTTCAAAGATTTATTCTCACAAAAGAATGCGCCGCCAATCTATCAACTCCAAAAATCTGTTGCCTTCTTTCACGAGGCACCACGATAGTTTCAACCAATTAAACACAACTCAAGAGCCTCTGGGGTGAACTGGACGCCTATCGCACTCCTTCCAGATGAAACCAAATGAAGCAACACAATGAACAAACAGAAGAAGATCGAATGATGCAGTTTCTCATGGACTCAACGATACCAACAGTGGAGTTCCAGCAATATCCTCATGATGACACCGCTACCGTATGTCCGTCCAGTTTCCAATTTCTGTAGAAAACTGGACAGCCGTCTTATGAGTACCGAAACTCCTTTGCAGTAGCTCAGATCAAAACTATTTCTTCACGAAAGTTGTTTGGTATCCTCTTATCCATATCATACTAAAATTTGAGCTAAATCCAACGGTTTGATCTTCTCATAAATTGCAGACACTACTCTTGACTACAAAACTTACGGGAACCGTTTTGACACTTTCGAAACTCACCGGAGGAGGAACACAAATTAAGACTTATTGTTACTATCACTTCTTGGGTAACTAAAAAGACTTAAGAGTTGTAAAAATAAAATAAAATAAAAGGGATGAAACAAAAGGAAGTGGCATACAAAGAAAAAGAAAAGAAAAAAATGACGGAAACTTAATCATCATTCTTTTCTATTATTGCTTTATTTATGTGAAAAGTATTGGTTTAAAACCCTTTCACAAGTTCCATTTACTTAAAAGCAATTTATTTACAGTGGGTTGAATTATCGCCCCTTGCTTTAAGTTTTGATTTATTTAATGTGAATGGGGTTGAATTAAAGCTATTGTCACAAACTTTATTTACTTAAAGACAATTTATTTACTATGATTGGAATTACCGCCTATTGCTTTAATTTATTTATTGTACTTCTTTTTGTTACGATGAGTATATACAGGACCCGAAGTTCCTTGATCAGGTCAAAACTTGCAGTTTCTTGATCTTTATTATATAAAATGATTGGACATGAAGTTCCATCATGTAAAAAGATCGGGCACGAAGTCCATTGATCCTCAAGATCAGACGTGAAGTTTCTTGATAAGTAACATAAGTTTGAAGTGTCGCAGTGCCACAACGTAATTGTAATAAAAGACATAAGAGTCTTAATCCATAGACTATTAAATAAGGACCAGAAGTTCCTTGACTTAGGGTTGCATATAGTCGTCTGGACTAAAAGTTGCCAAACCTCGTCCACATACTTAGATCAGTCTCTGCAAACTGCTCAATCTTGTGTTTCTTCCCAAAAAACGCGCTTTCAGCAACTTATTTCAAACTATCTTATATATCTTTCTTCATTCGATCCTGATTCCTGAGGTGCAACTTAATCCTGGTTAATATTTCATCTCTTAATCCTTTTTAGTATTTCATCTCTTAATCAAAACACGGATGTCTTTTGATGTGTGGTTCTGCAGGCAATGAATATGGCTTCTTCTTCTTCTGCTACCATCTTCCCTCAAGAAAAACATGATGTGTTTCTGAGTTTCAGAGGCGAAGATACCCGCAATACTTTTACAAGCCATCTTTATGCTGCTTTGCGGGGGAAGAAAATCGAAACTTACATTGATTACAAACTAGAGAGAGGATATGAAATTGCGCCTGCCCTTGTCGAGGCAATTGAGAAATCAAAGCTTTCCGTAATCATTTTCTCAAAAAATTATGCTTCTTCCACTTGGTGTCTCGATGAACTTGTGCATATCTTGCGATGCAAGGAAAGAGATCGGCAGTTTGTTATACCCATTTTTTACGATATCGATCCATCACATATAAGAAAGCAGCAGGGGACTTATGCTGATGCATTTGCTCAACTTAAAGAACGTTTCAAGGACAGTATGGACAAGGTGCACAGGTGGAGGGATGCTTTGAGGGAAGCAGCAAAAATATCTGGGTTCGATAATTCAAACAAAGCCGGGTAATTAACTAACTCTTAAAGCTTTTATTAATTTCTACATACGTACTACTTGTGACCATTTGATTCATTTTAATATCAGTTCAGGTATATATACGTACTAAATAACTATCGGTTGTCCCCTTCGTAATGATATATGCCAGGTCGGAGGCTGATTTAGTTCAGAAAGTTGTCGATGATATTTTGGCCAAACTAAATCGCGAAAAGTCAAGTGATTTGAAGGGATACGTTGGAATTGAAAGCCACATCGAGGAAATTGAATCATTATTATCCATTGATTCACTAGATGTCTGCAGTGTAGGTATTTGGGGCATGGGTGGTATTGGCAAGACCACCCTTGCTGATGCTATATTTCATCGACTCTTTTCTAAATTCGAAGCTTGCTGTTTTCTTGCAAATGTTAGGGTGAAATCAGAGGAAAAAGATGGACTAATTCACTTGCGAAATAAACTTCTCCGTAAGTTACTAGATGATAAGAATCTAGATATTGACACTCCATCTATTGGATCAACCTTTGTTCGTTAGAGGCTCAGTCGTATGAAGGTCCTCATTGTTCTTGATGATGTGAATGACTCAAGCCAAATCGAACTTCTAGCCGGAGGCAGAGATCATGCTTGGTATGGCCCTGGAAGTAGAATCATTATAACAACTAGAGACAGGAGCCTACTTAAGGAAATTGTTGAAGAAGATAAGATATACGGGGTTCAGGCATTACAACGTGATGAAGCTCTTCAGCTCTTTCATTTGAATGCCTTCAAATATAACACTCGTATAACAGATTATACAGAATTGGCGGAAAAGGTGGTGGATTATGCTGGTGGCATTCCATTAGCTCTTAAAATTTTGGGTTCCTCATTCCTTTGCTGCGAGAGCAAAGAAGATTGTTTAGATGAATCAATCACAATGAAAGAATTTCTAAGGAAAAACATTCAGAAAGTGTTGAAAATAAGTTACGATGGATTAAAAAACGAGAAGGAGATATTTCTTGATATAGCGTGTTTTCATAAAGTCGAGACTATGCCTATTGTAAAAAGAATGTCCAATGCTTGTGGTTTTCGTGCAGCAGGAATTAGGTCTCTCAGTGATAAGTCCCTCATATCAATTTCCGAAAGCAAGTTAATAGAAATGCATGCTCTGGTCCAAGAAATGGGCAGGGAAATTGTTCACGAAGAATGTACTGAAGAGCCTGGAAAACGAAGTAGATTGTTCAGTGCGGATGATGTCTATCATGTACTAAAAAATAATACGGTAAGAACTATAATTATTCACTTTCTTATACAAGAAAAATCGTGAACTTCCTATGAAATGATAACATCTGATTGAATTTGTTGTGTGTCAGTATATCAATATTGTATTCACATTTATACTTTTGCTCTTGATTGTCAGGGAACTGCAGCCGTTCAATGCATATCCTTTAACATTTCTAAGATTGGACCGTTGGATCACGCAGACTTCAGAAAGATGTTTAATCTAAGATTGCTTAATGTTGATAGCTATGGCTTTGACAAGAAGTTAGACGTTTCTCTTCCCAATGCTCTTAGGTATCTTTGCTGGATGGGATACCAACTGAAATCTTTGCCATCAGAATTTTCTCCAGACAATCTTGTTGAGCTTCGAATGCCCTACAGCAGTGTTAAACAACTTTGGAATAAAGGCCAGGTATATATATACATATTAGTATGTATATGTGTGTGTGTGCGCACGCGTTTGTGTAGAAAATGTGGTGTGGCAAAGTTAATCAGGCTGACTTGTTAA
The DNA here is from genome assembly GCF_041283825.1 of Pyrus communis. Classification (NCBI taxonomy): domain Eukaryota; kingdom Viridiplantae; phylum Streptophyta; class Magnoliopsida; order Rosales; family Rosaceae; genus Pyrus; species Pyrus communis. Next base: position 19,461,990 of record NC_142574.1, read on the forward strand.
TGCTTGCCGTTTCTCTTTATTTTGTTACAGAAGCTTGAAAACTTAAATTTGATGGATCTTAGTCACTCCATACATCTGACTGAAGTTCCAGATCTCTCTCAATGTCCGAAAATCAAGCATATAAATCTTATGGGATGTACAAGTTTGGTTGAAATTCCTTCATATTTTCGGCAACTGGGCAAGCTTACTGTTCTTAACCTGGGATACTGCTCACTTCTCAGAAATCTTCCGGAGATGCCAGGAAATATTGAATACATAGATTTAAGAAAGACTGCGATAGAGGAATTGCCTTCATCAGTTTGGTCTAGTGCAAACATTTCTACCTTGAATATTCAATGGTGTAAGGACCTTAAGAATCTTCCAAGCAGCGGTTGTGAGTTGAAGTTACGCAATTTGTCTTTTTGGGGCTGCTCATCTCTTGGCAAGTTTTCGGAGCTTCCCCGGAACATAACAGAGTTACAGTTGACTGAGACAGCAATAAAAGTATTGCCCTCATCAATCGAGCTTCTCTCTCATCTCAAGAAAATTGAACTGGAAAGTTGCAAATGTCTTGCGAGTCTCCCAACGAGCATTTGCAAGTTAAATTTTCTTGAGAGACTTAACCTCGCTGGTTGCCTAAAATTTCAATGCTTCCCAGAAATATTGGCGCCTATGGAGCACTTAAACTTTCTTAGCTTGTCAGGAACCGCGGTAAAAAAGCTACCCTCGTCGGTTGAAAATCTGATTGGGCTTCAGACATTACAGCTCTACCGGTGCAAAAAACTGAAGTCTGTCCCGAATAGCATCTACAACTTAAACTCACTTCAAACTCTCACGTTTGGTGGGTGTTTAAAGCTTAAAAAGTTGCCTCAGTTCCGGGTAGGTTTGCGCTCTTTGGAAGAACTAAACCTCAGTTACTGTGGTATATTAGAAATCCCTGATCACCTTGTTTGCTTAACCTCGTTACGAGAGTTAGACCTAAGTGGGACCATGATCCGGAGCATACCTGCAAGCATCAAACAATCTTCTCAGTTGTCTGTCCTTCGTTTAACCAAATGCAAGAAGCTACTGTCTATACCGGAGCTCCCAGCTGGGCTGCAAATTCTTGAAGCACAAGGTCTGCGCTAATACAATTATGTCATGATGGATATGAATTTTCGCTACGCCATCTTTAGCAACTAAAATTTTCTAATTGCCTAGGAGGTTGTTGTGAGTTCGGATCAAGTAGAAGTAAAGGCCAGTTTGAGATTGATGTGCATTTTTATAAAACTGCTTTGATGTGCTTTAAAAATATTAATCTGTAAAATAAACAGAATCACCTGTGTTTTGAAGGCCTAGCAATTTAAGCGAGTTCCTTTTTTTTCAAAGGCGGTCTTTTTCTTTCCCCATGACTCGCTTGTTTAGAGCGTTTGATAACTGTATTTTTAAAAGTATTGTGAGTATGAAAAAGCAATGTAAAAACATCTGATAAATTTTATTGTAAGTGATGTATTTATGTATGATGGCAAAATAGACATGGTATTGCAAGTTTTGGTGACGACAACAGTGACAGTGGTGGTGATTCTGGCAGAAATAATGGCAGAGGTAATGGTAGTGTCATTAGTAGGATGCGGTAGTTAGGGTGTAAAGGAAGCGATGGTGGTGATTGTTGTGGTGGTGGTGGTGGTGGCGGTGGCGTCATTGGCAATGGCAATGGCAACAATGGTGGTGATGATGTCGATAGGGGTGTCGGTGGTGATGATGTCGATGGGGGTGTTGGTGGTGATGGCAACAACAATGATGTGTATAGTGTGGTGGTGCTAATAGCGGGGTGTGGTGGTTGGGGTGGATAGGTAACAATGATGGTGGCAATGACAACTCCACTTTTTATGAAAGTATCTAATAAAAGTACCCTACAAGTTATTTTTTAAAAGTTATTGTTTGGAGACCATTGATTTTAAAATAATCAGGTATTTTAATTTTACTGAATACTTTTTTATTACCTAACTTTAAATTTAAAAACTTTTAATGGAAAAAAAAAGAAAGAAGCAATACCAAACAGTGCCATTTTTGGCTCTTATGTAAGGCACAACTAGAACTACTTAACAGGAAAACAAGAAGCTGCTTTTCAAAACCTGTGTGCAAGGTATAAGTCTTTATCTTTGTAATCTGTTTGGTATTCATAGCTTCTGGATTTCGAACATTGGCTTTTTTCTACATAATTTAGTAGTTATAGTTCTATAATAGTAATGTATTTGTATTCTGTTTTTTTTTTTTTTTTTAGTACATCGATATTTTTACATTAGGAGGAGAGAGAGCACGGCTAAGCCACATAATTGGCAGCCTAATTTGATATCGAATTCGTCATCCACAAGATTCGAACCTAAAACCTCTCACTTTCCAGTGAAGAGGAATACCACCAGACCGTAGTACTAAATGACATATATAAATGTGAGATACACATCTTTACAAGTTGAATATGTAATTTTGGAAATTGACTATAGTACTTACAAGTACTTAATATTATCATCATCAACTAACGATTGAATATGCTCAATAAATGTCAGCACATTATATATAACCATCAGATGGTGATAATGCTAATTACTTGGTATTGTAGCCTAACAAATCTTGACAAATTGAATCACTTATAAAGCACTCATTCATGGTTGGATATCCCATTCAAATGGATAAAAGAAAATTTGGATTTCAATGGAAGGTGGAACCTTCCTACTCCTGAATTGTTGTTGCATTTAGATTTTGCCACTTGTAAAATGTATATGGCTTGCAGTATCATCATAATTGTGTTGCATAAAACCATCTCCTTTTTAAACATAAATTTTAAATTTGACAACCTTTGTGGCACTTTGAAGTCTTTTAAAGTTTTTAACTTCACTCAATATGTCAAATTTTAAACATAAATTTTAAGTTATAATGAATGCTTTAAACCAATAAAAAGCACAATCAATTGACAGCCATTTATAATAAATGTTTAAACCAATAAAAATTTAACAAAAAACATTTAACAATTAATTGAAAATTATTTGAAGCTGCTGTCAAATTTGACAAGAACCCTTACTTGCTGTCAATTCATGTCATACCACATAAGAATTGAAATTTTGGTTGGAAAACGCTTGTGTTGTCTTTTTGTACTGTTATTACTGATGTGGATGAACTTTTTGACATTTTTTTTTTTTTTTTTTCTGAAGATGCTCTAAGTTTTCATATGAAGTAGGAAAAGGTTGTTAGCAATGAGTTTGTCTATCCTTGGTTGCATGCACTATTAGAATTTGATGCCAAAACCTATCTTAGAAGACAAGCTTTTTGATTCCCAATCCACACACACACACAAATATGAATAGTACCTAATAAAAACTGACCGTACGATATACAATGAACAGGTGAAATCACGAGATCCCTAGGAAAAGGATCCGGCAAGGATCCTTTTCCGCCAAAACCTATCTTAGACGACAATCTGTTTGAGTCCCAATCCACACACACACACACATATATATAGGAATATTTTAACAAGAGGGATCCCCATTTTTTGTACACACACACACACACACACACACACACACATATAGGAATCCTTTAACAAGAGGGATATAAAGGGTTTGGAGTAAGATTCTTTCTCTTCCTATTCTCATCATCTGCTCTCATATCCTCTCACACTTTCCTTTTTATTCTTATCTCTCAATTAAAAAATCAATATAAAATACTGACATGACTTAATTGTAACCGTTTAAATAGGAGAAGAGAGAAGGGAAGAGAATCCTCCCTCCATATATATATATATATATTGCATGTGACAGTGAACTCCTTGCAGTAAGAACAATTTAGGTCCAACAGGTTTAGCACTATTTTGGCAGTCTTGAGTTAATAAAAACATTTTCAATGAGAGATGCAAAATGTCTAGGAGTTGACATTTTTGTTGGCCAGAAAAGAATCGACTAGACCGGGTGTAAATAACCATCTTGGCCTAAAATGCAAATGAAAATATATTTACATTTTTTGAAGGTGAACCATGTCAGCCAATAAGAGAAATTTAAATAGATCAAATTTACATCTTTTTCGTTGTAGTATACATAATTATACATGTCTCTAAAATGGAAATGAAAAATATAAATATAATTACATCTGTTATAAAGAGGCAAAAGTTAGAAAGATAACCTTTGCTAGGAACAAGAACGGGTGCAAAATATCACACTGTTTAGTTTTGTAACTATAACAAAAAAGGATTGTAGATAAAAAGAGAAAGGGAAGGATACTGATATTGTTGCTTTCAATTCTTTTCTTCCATTTGTTGTGTGTTGTGATCACACACGAAGTGCTCTTTAAATATAGCCATTCCTGTGAAAACTTACAAAGATGAATGATTGTTCTTTGAAAACTTCATACAACAACAACATGATCACTATTCTAAAGTCTTCTCACCTTTTGCCAAAAGCGTGGGGCATTCACCCCACTACTTTTACAACACTCCCCCTTGGATGCCCACATATCAACATTAGTTGTCTCGTTAAAACCTTGCTCGGAAAAACCCAGTGGGAAAAAATCATAGTGAAGGAAAAAGAGTACAACTTTACCTAGATTGTTGATATAATGTTAAGCATGCTTATGTTGCCTCCTTAAAATCTTGATAGGAAAAATCCAATGGGAAAAATCCTAGTCAAAGGAAAATGAGTACAACAAACATGTATCTTGGATGCTCCCCCTGATGTGTATCTCCCCCTGATTCCGCATTCTTCAAATTTGACTGATTGGTAAGCCAATGTAATCCGATACCTGCACTAGCTTCTGAATCATGCACTTTGGTAGAGATTTGGTGAACAGGTCTGGTAGATTTTCATTGGAACAAATTTACCTGACTTCAATAACTTTAGCCTTATGAAGCTCATGTGGATTGAAAAACTTTGGAGATATGTGTTTAGTCTTATCGCCCTTGATGAATCCTTCATTCATTTAGGCAACACATGATGCATTACCTTCATGAATGACAGTTTAAGTGTATGTCTTTGAAAGTAGACCACATGAATTCCGGGTATGATGGATCATTGATCTTCACCAAGAACATTCATAACTTGCTTCATGTAAAGCAAGTATTTTCGAGTGATTGGAAGATGTAGCTACTAATGTTTGCTTTGTAGAGCGCCATGAGATTGTTGTATCTCCATTAATGAACACATATCCAGTTTGTGAGCAGACTTTATGCAGATCAGAGAGAAAACCAACATATGCATATCCAACAAGAATCTGGTCATTTGTTGTATTCTCTGAGTAGAAGAAACCCATTTTTGTTGTCCCACGAAGGTATCGTAAAAATCTTTGACTCCCTTCCAATGACGAATTGTTAGAGCAAAGCTATACCTTGCTAACAAGTTGACTGAACATGTCAAGTTTTTATGAAACCACCAAACTTATTAAGCAACGAAACGTAATTGCATCCCTTACAGGAGAGTATGTCTCCTCATAATCAATTCCAAGTCTTTGTGAAAAACCTTGTGCAACGAGTCATGCTTTATATGTTGCAATCTTGTTTTTCTCATGCGTTTTCTTGTGAATACCCATTTGTAACCCATGGGGTTTACACCTGGCGGGGTTTGGACTACAGGTCCAAAAACACTTCGTCTTTCCAAGGAATTTAATTCTGCTTGGATTACATCTTTCCACTTAAGCCAATCTTGTCTCTATTTGCATTCATCAGCATAGCGGGGCTTAATATCATGCTTAATATGATTTTAGTGGCTACTGTGATTGCGAACATGTCGTTGATGATTATTTCATTTTGATCCCATAATTCGTTAGTACATGCATAATGTATGGAGATTTCTTTGCTTTCATGTACTTCTGTCTCTTTAGGGATATGTGTCTCATCAATGATGTTTTCTTTTTTTAAAAGTACAGAATCATGAATTGTGGATTTGACATTCATTTTCTTTTCCTGAATGATTTTATTTGGATTCAGTTGTTCTCTCATCTTTCTTTTTCGAGGGGCTAAATTTTTTGAACTTGGGCGTGCATCGCTGCCACTTTATTTTGTCCAACAGGGACATCAATTCTTGCAAGCGCATTTGCAGCGAGTATATGTGATTTTGTCACTTTCGTAGCATCCTTAAATGCATCTGGCATTTGATTAGCAGTACTTTGAAGAGGAACGATCATTTTCACTTCATTTTCACATTGAATGCTTCGTGGATCAAAATAAGATAAAGTGGGTACAACCCATATCAGCTATTGCCGTTATTCTGGAATGGTCTTTTCTCACCTATCACGGGTTCCAAATATCTAATGATAGATGACACACCCCGACCCAGAAAGTCCACTTGGACCCTGAATCGAGCTGTGCTGGCCGACACCTGGACGGTGACGAAGCCATAAAATGTGACAGAGTGTAGAAAAAGTGAATAAATTTGAATCTAAAAGTGTCTAAGTACTAGAGTGCGCTATGAGTGGGAGCGAACCCATTTCACACGTGATGTCAGAGCATAAGTAAGGTACAGTAGTGTGGGTAAGAATCATACCCTCAGAAATATTCATCAATACTAAGATTCGCCACAGATTCTTGTCGATACAAACTCAGCAGCTAAAACCTGGAGGGCACCAAACAGAAGGTGTGAGTAAGCAATAAAACCAAACTTCCCAAAGTTATTACCTCTCTAAGAGTAATGCCCCTAATTGTAAAACCCGTATCGTTTTCCATAAGACAGTACAACATATATACATATATCCAAACCATACTCAGAAATGACCAAAACCACGGTTTGCCATCAACTCCACCATACATTAATAAGTAGGCCAAATGAACTAAATCAATACAAAGTGATATATCAGTCAGAGTCATCTAAAATGACGTGTACAACTTATCCATATCTCATCAATCATGGCTAGCATATAAGTCGGAGTCACCTATAGTGACCTGTACGACTTATTCATATCTCATCAATCCTGGCTAGCATATAAGTCGGAGTCACCTATAGTGACCTGTACGACTTATCCATATCTCATCAATCCTGGCTAGCCAATAGCTCAATAAGTATACCTGCACACGAGTCGGAACCACCTAAAGTGGTCTGTACGACAAGACTGGGTGTAAATAAATACGCTCAAGTGCTACGATCACGTGAAGACTGGGCGAATAATCGCGGGTCACCTACAAGTCGGAACCACCTAAAGTGGTCTGTACGACAGGACTGTGCATCTACCTTGAATCCAAGGTGAACGTAAGGTGTGGGAGGTGAACATCACGTGAAAGACTGTGCCCTGGCCACGGGCGGGAGCACTAACACCGGGGTGCAGGTTTATGAGCTATACTATATCTCAACACAATCGTACTCACTATCATCATTAACATCAACATGTACTCACCTGAAGCTTACCTGGGTGTCATGCGTCCACCTTTGCACTTGAAAGCATTCCCAATAATTATATGCAAGTATAATACATATGAAGATACCATGATGCAATCTAACACTCAACCATGTTGTAGCATTTTCAATTATAAACTATACAATGTGAAATGTACAATCAATAACGCTCTACTCCCGAACTACTTATTTTCAGGGATAATTATCCATAATAACCCAATTAACACTAATTAACTAACTAATTCACAAAACTAAAACTTGTCTTTATCAATTTCCTTCGCATTACTCCATTTCCTAAATAAGGCTTTTGTCTCAAATATTTTATGGCTGCATCTAACGTCTCGTTAGACTGCCTACGTACCCTAGACAGGGATCAAGCCATTCGTAGTTCATATAGTACTTCAAGCATTCACAATAATTATATATGAAAGTAATATGCCTAATTAATTTAAAAGTGTCGATAGAACTCTCAACAATATGTACGATAAAAAGGAAAAGATCCACTCACCAGGAGTCCACGCTATGATTCTCTAGTGCACGCATCGAGGCGTACTGAATGATTGGTCCCTGTGACCAATTATCAAATCATATCTCAGAACTCTTATCCGTAGAATATGTAATTCACATAAAACACAACCTCAACGACATTCTAAAATAGTTTGAGACCCATTGACCACAAGTCAACCGTCGATCAAAGATCGGGGGTAGGGTTTACAACCCTGTATAACTTGACCCGGAAGATCCGCATATCAGATTTCCAATCCGCAACTCCCAATGATCCACAATATGTTTCTACAATAACATATTAAAATTTCATTACGATCCAACGGTCAAATCTCCGCCAATTGCCTAAAACAAGTGGCCGTGAACATTTATTTTACTAACTTACAAATCCAAGTCAGGAAGATCCGTAAGTCGGATTCCCGATCCATAAATTCCTACGATCTTTAAATATTACGTATTATAATGTATCCAGTTTTGGTGACGATCCAACGGTCGGATCATCGATTCACATTTTTATCAAGTAACGTATCATAACGAATTTAGGTTCCAATGACAAAACTGAATTCAAGACATTTAACATAGCCTAAAAATAGCATTGGCGGCCCACTGGCCACGCGCCGCCGCGGGTGGCGGTCGGCCGTCCCGACTCGCCGGAAAATTCAACTATTTCAAAAAATTCTCAAACTTCACAGAAATGAAGATCTCAGTGAGTGGAGCAACTTTCATACCTGCCACGAAGTCCAAAAGTGGACGGAAGATGGTCAATTTTTCCCACAAAGCCGGCGGGTGCCTAAAACTTCCCGATGTCGATTCGTCGTCTACGGTGGTCCAACGGGGTCAAGGTTGGTTGGGTTTTGCTCCTGGGATGATGGGCTACAAAGCCCAAGTGGTGGCATCGGCCATCGCTTTGCCGATTTGCCGAAAAATCGAAAAGGGTGGCCGGAGCACCATTGATTTTCGTCAACTTTCGTGGCCTCAAACCGCCTCATACCATGGTTAATCAAGGTGGTTCTTGGGTGGGTTTTGTAGAGGGGAATGAGAGCTTCAAGATGGTGGTGGTGGCATCGAAAAACTCCACCGGAGTTGGCCGGAATCGGCCTTGGAAAATGGGTGGTCGTGCATGTCGGGTCACGGTTTTGGGGGAGCTTTCCCATTTTTTTTTTTTCTTTTCTTTTCTTCTTTCTTTTTGATTGGCTGCCAACTTTACTTCTTCTTTCCTCCCTCCATTTTCTGATTGGGCTTCCCCCACAAAGTGGGGATTTAATTTAAATAAACATTAAACCTTGAATAACCAATTTCGAACGTCCGTAACTATACCGTTATAATCCGGACTCGCAAACGGTTTTCGCCTCTGCGTTCACATCCACGAGTATTATGAGAATATATTAAAAGAATAAGTCATACGTCTCTCTAGACGATGCTCAACATAAGTCAAAGCCTTTGCCTCTAGGGCAATTTAGTAAATTCACGCTTTTAAAATAAAATAAAAACGTAAAATTTGGAACGGGTTGTTACAATAGATGATCAATCAAAACCCACATAAATTCCCAGTCTACACTGAGGTCCCATTTTAGTGCATTGTGGTTGTGCATTAGGCACATAAACAGCACAACCAAAAACTCATAATGTGAAATGTTTGGTTGATGCCCATACACGAGTTGTACTGAGGAGTATTGGTGGTTGGCTATAGGTCTCAATCGAATCAACAATGCAGCATGTAAGATGACATGTCCCCATGCAGAAATTGACAATTTTGTTTTCATGAGCAGAGTGGGAGCTATTAATTGAAATTGCTTGATAAATGCTTCTGCTAGACCATTTTGAGTATGGACATGAGGAATAAGGTGTTCAACATCAATGCTTAGTGTCATGCATTAATCATCAAAGGTTTGAGATGTAAACTCACTAACGTTATCAAGTCGGATTGACTTGATAGGGTAATCTGGAAACTGTGCTCACAACTTAATTATTTAAGCAAGAAGTCTCGCAAAAGCTACATTTCAAGTAGACAAGAGGCAAACATGTGACCATCGGGTAGATGCATCAACCAAAACCATAAAATATCGAAATGGTCCATAAGGTGATTGAATAGGCCCACAAATATCTCCTGAATTCTTTGAAACAATGATGGGGATTCAACATCAATCTTTAGCTTTGATGGTCTAATTACTAACTTCCCTTAAGAACAAGCCTTGCAAGGGTTATCATTTGAGATAACAATGTGTCTACTCAATAATGGATGTCCATTAGAGTTGGTAATGATTCTACACATCATGGTGGATCCTGGATGACCTAGACGGTCATGCCAAAATATGTAAATTTTTGGATCAATGAACTTCTGGTTCATGACAATATATGCTTCATTATGTATGTATAATACAATCCATTTGATAAACCACACAACTTCTCCAATGTACACTTCTGGGTATCATTGGAGGTAATGCATAGATATTCCACATTTTCTGCACTTTTTATTTCAATGTGGTATCCATTTAAACATATGTCTTTAAAACTCAACAAATTTCGAGTAGATCGAGTAGCGTACAATGCATTTTGTATAGACAATATTGTTCCATTTGGTAACATGATCTAGGCTTTTCCTAAGCCTTCAATTACATCTAACTGGCCTGACATTGTTGTTACCTTTACTTTTGTAAGCATAAAACTTGAGAAATATTTTCGATCTCTAAGTATTGCATGCATGGTTACGCTGTTTGCAAGATAAATATCTCTGTCATTGATATTGTTTTGAGAATAACCATAGTTTTTATCCATTCTCTATAAGTAAGGGAATCACAGTTAAAAACAATTTATTCATAATCAAAGGAAATTGAAATGCAACTTTTATTGAATTGAAATGCAAGCTTTAAACTACAAGTTTAGATAATAAGAGTTCATCAAACATAAATGTTTCAATCAGATCGATACACTTCATTCCCTCTTTCCACAATGAAGTCTAAGACATCTATACAGGTTGTGTTCAATTACCTTGATAAATAGAACATTGGATCATGTATATCCATCAGTTTAGCCTGGTCGAGGAAATTGGTTTCGACACCTTTCTCCTTGAGGGAGGCTTGATACAGGTCCACTAGATATTTTAGGGTACGACAGGTACGCGCCCAGTGCCCATTGCCACCATACCTATGGCAAACCCTTTTAGGGTTTCTAAGAGTGTAATTCATGTAAGCTTTACCTTTGTGGCGATTTACATTTTTGAAGCTCGGGCCTGAATTATGCCTTGAAACCTGGTTGTAAAATTGGACACCATGATTCTTGTCTTTCCCGTTCCACCGGCCTCGCTTCTGGCCATGTCCTCGTTTGTAATTATTGTCATGAGAGGATGTGGTGTTCACTTCGAGGGAAGCAACATTCACTTTTGGGAATGGTGCTGATCCAGTAGGTCGGGACTGATGATTTTTCATTAGAAGCTCATTGTTTTGTTCAATCACAAGGATCATAGATATCAACTGGTTATATTAGTAAAGTCTCGCTCTCTATATTGCTGCTGCAAAAGCACATTGGAGGCATAAAAGGTGTTGAAAGTCTTTTCTAGCATATCTTCCTCAGTGATGGTCTCCCCACATAGCTTTATCTGGGAGCTAATTTTGAACATTGCAGAGTTGTACTCTGCAACTGACTTGAAATCCTAGATCTTTTAGTGTATCCACTCATAACGAGCCATTGGAAAATTTTCTGGTGATTGTATCTATTTCTCAATGCCTTTTAGAGGGCTAATGGATCTTCAACCGTTAGGTACTTGCTCTTTAGTCCTTCATCAAGGTGGCGACGGATAAAGATCATGGCCTTGCCTTCGCCTGATCTTGAGAGGATGCATTGTTTTCCTCCTAGATGGTTTCTCCATGATTCCCTGCCTCTAGATGGATATTAGTATCCACTACCCAAGTAAAGTAGTTCTTCCCAGTAATGTCTAGTGCAACAAAATCAAGTTTTGTCAAGTTCGCCATTTTCTTTTTTGGGAAAAAAAAAAGAAAAAAAAAAGATGTGTAAGAATTTGCAATAATATGTATTCTGGAGGAATGTAGTGTTAGAACTTCTGGTTCTTACAAATTTTTCATTTTGATCTTCAAGCCAAAATGATAAGCACTTGAAACTTCAAGCTCGAGATTTACATGCTTAATGAGGAGGATGATTGTATCACACCACTCTCATTGAAACAAAATAGCATAGGATGAGAGATTATACCACACGACTCAAGTAGCAGGAAAATTTAAATATGCAGAGAAGGGTGGGCGATTATACTGCACCATATTTGATCGCAGTAAAATTAACATAAATAGACATTGAGTTAGTAATCAGGAGCTACACCAAATAAGAAATCAAAGATATAAGTAATTGTTATATTGAGAATTAGAAGCAAGCATGATGCTAGCAGTTCTTCGCGATGGCACATTAAGCAGGTGAGGCAGCAGAGAAAGAAGAAGAACAAGAAAATCCTTGGAGGAGGCATTTTTCAGCAAAGGGAGATGAGAACTGATTAAGGTTAGGGAGTCGTGTTGATAACGTGTTATAAATAGGCAAAAGTTAGAGAGATAACCTTTGTTAGGGACATGAGCAAAACGAGTGCAAAATATCACACTTTTTAATTTCCTAACTATAACACAAAATGATTGCAGGTAAAAAGAGAAAGGGAGGGATACTGATATTGTTGATTTCAGTTCTTTTCTTTCCTTTGCTGTGTGTTGTGATCAACACAAAGTGCTCTTTAAATAGAGCCACTCTTGTGAAAACTTACAAAGATGAATGATTGTTCTTTGAAAACTTCATACAACAACAACATGATCAATATTATAAAGTATTCTCACATTTTGCCAAAATCATGTGGGCATTCACCCCACTACTTTTACAACAACATATCAATTTTACATCTATCTGTTAAAGATGTTCTAATATAAGGCCATGTGTAGAACTTTCCTTGTATAACCTTGTACAAATGATATGAAAAATACCTTTATTTATTTATTTTATTTATTTGTTTGTTTTGGTCAAGGAAGATCTATTAACTCCAAAGATACATATTACATACAAAAGACCCATAAAAAGAGAAACATAAACAAGCAAAAAAAGGGGCCAATCCTACAAGAACCTAACCAAACAGCTAAGGCCTAACGACAAAATCCACTGTAACTGTCTCCATTGGAATAGTACATCTCAATCTGCACAAATCCACACCCATCACCGAGCATTGCCTCACCAAACTCATCATCCAAACTCAAACAGCTTCTTCGAGCACATCCACAAAGTAGAGATAACCAACTGAAAAAAGTCAGTCGGCTAACAAGAGAAAGAAGCTTATGGAAAACCATAAGCAACATTGCCAAAAATGGCAAACATCAGAGAAGAGGTGGTGGTGTTGGAAACACCCGAGTTGATTGAAGAATCGGAACTCTACACACCATCTCGAGAAAGTATGGCTAAAAAACGAATCTCAGAAGAAGGAGATCGAAGCCCAGATGAACAATAGGAAGGGATGTCAGAAAGATAAGATGAGGATGACAGATTGAAATGTAGAAGAGTGGTAATACACAGCAGAAAAGGGGAACCAAAAAGACAAAAAAAAGAAGGGGAAATGGACAATCGACTCCAGCTGAAGCTAGAGTTGGCGCCACTAATTTTGAGCAAGATTGGAAACCCTTACAGTGAGTGGTGAAAAACTCTCAGAGTAGAGAGAAGGTCTCTCACGGAAGGAGAAAAGTCTAGAAGCTGGGTAGTGTTTTTCCATGAAAATACTTTGACAATTTGAAATCAACAAACTTTGTGCTTGGTATGTATCAGTATCAGCTTTCAAATTGCTGGTATTAGTCTTCCATCACACACCATTTCTTTATTATTTCTTCAAATATTTATAGTGGGACAGATGGTTGAGTTTACCAATAAAAAAAGATAGTTGAACAAAACAACCGTTATTGGTAGTAACTGTTAAATCAAATTATGTTTGATGTTGATGGTAACTGGTCCATATTTGAACTAGAGCTGGTATTTTCTGAATCGAATACTAAAATTAAATCAAAATTTACTGAAACTAAAATGATCAAAATAAAAAATTATCAAACTTTACGGTTCGATTTTGATAAGCAAACTTGGTTGGTTCGGTTTTACCGTAACCGACCTGAAATTTTTATTAATGTTAGAAATATATAAAATATTAGTGTATTTTGTTGAGATTAATCTTAACCTTTGAATTTGGTTGCGACTATTCTTAATCATTGGTTCATAAAGACAAACTCGTTCGGTTATTTTCTCTCTTCTCCGTCGACTCATTCTCTCTCCATCTCAACTCATTCTCTCTTATCCCTCTTGACTCACTCTCAGGCTCTCAGCCAACATCAACACTTAGCAGCGGCGGAAGGTGAAATGCCACTTCCACCACCTCGTCCAACGATTCAACTATGTCCACCCCTACATTCGAAGACTAGTTCAACTTCAAGAGGAAGAAGTTGGACTTCTACAAGAGGGAGGGACCAAATGAGTCGAAGAAGCTGAAGGCGTTAAGCTTCGACATCAAGCTCTTGAGTTTGAACTTTAGACTCTTATTTTGAATAATTTGGAAGCGTGATTTTTAGGAAGGATTAGTCCCTGAAGTTCCACCTCACTTCAGATTTTGCCCCTAGACTACAAATTCATAATCATTAATTTACGTCCTTGAATTTAACAAAACATGCACCATTGGTCCTTGCTGTTAACTTTCGTTAAAAAGTCTGTTAAACCGATGACATGGACATATGTGAGTCTCACATTTTATTTTATAAATGTAGTTAAGTAATGATGTGCCGAATGGGAGTCTCGTATTTCCAATGACATTGAGACAAAATTTAAAAGTTAGAAAGTATGCTTAATAGTTTTGTTGCAAATAGATATGGGCGTAACCACATTATATATATATATATATATATATATTTTTTTTTTTAATTTTATTTATTTATTTATTTATCCGTACTATGATATATTAGTATTTATTTTCACTTATAAGTAAGATGTTACTGATTTTATTTCTCTAATACAAACAATAGTATGCTGTGGAGGAATCGAACTTTGATATATCATGTTACAAACTTATAGTACCATATTTAATTCACTTAAATAATGAATTGATACTAATTATTGTGTCAGTCTTTCATTTCCTTGTATGAAAAAGTTGTTTGTATTCAAAATGTAGTCACCAACAAAATAATATTATTTAGGAGAACTCGAAGCCCATAACCCATTGACGAAAAAGCAAATACAGCGAACGGAGGTGGCATACTCTTAAGAATTTTCCGATTGCGCAATTGTCGGCTCAGCACTTCCTTCCTTCTCAAACCATAAATACTCTCCCTCTTTATTTTTCTCACTCCAAAAATAACCCAAATGAAACGAAGAGAGAGAAAGAGAAAGAGAAAGAGAGATCCGATCGAATTCGAATGCATAATCCACTGACAATCCAATTCCCAAATCAATGTCCGCCTCCCAAACCCTAGGTGGCCCCTCCCGCGCCGGCCGCCTGCTCGGCCCCTCTCTCGACAAAATCATCAAGAACGCCGCCTGGCGCAAGCACTCCCATTTGGTCTCCGCCTGCAAATCCGCCCTCGACAAGCTCGACTCCGTCACCGACTCCTCCATCATCGATCCCAAGTCCCCCGTCTCCGGCATCTCCCTCGCCGACGCCGAGTTCGCCCTCCGCCCCGTCCTCCTCGCCCTAGAATCGGCTTACCCCAAGGTCGTCGAGCCCGCCATCGACTGCGTCTTCAAGCTTTTCTCCCTCGGTATCTTCCGCGGTGAGATCGACACTTCCGATCCCAAATTTGTGCTTTTCAAGCTCGTCGAGTCGGTGTGTAAGTGCGCGGCGATCAGGGAGGAGCCTATCGAACTCGGCGTGCTTCGGGTATTGCTTGCCGCCGTGAGATCGCCGCGGGTTTTGATACGCGGTGATTGTTTGGTGAATATTGTTAGGACTTGTTACAATGTGTACCTTGGTGGAGTGAATGGGACCAATCAGATCTGCGCCAAGTCGGTTTTGGCTCAGATTATGGTGATTGTTTTCACCAGAGTAGAGGAGGATTCGGTGAATGTCAGCATTTCTAGGGTTTCGGTGAACCAGTTGTTGGAATTCACTGATAAAAATTTGAACGAAGGGAGCTCCATTTTGTTGTGCCAGAATTTCGTCAATGAGGTTATGGATGCAAGCTACGGCGGTCCGGATGGTATCAAAACGGTTGCCCCCCCAGGTCCCAAATTACAAAACGGCAATGCCAGTGGTGAGTCTAATAATGATGGAGCTGAATCCGGCGACGGTGCTAGTAAGATTAGGGATGATGGGTATCTTTTGTTTAAGAATTTGTGTAAGTTGTCCATGAAATACTCATCACAGGAGCACTCTGATGATCAAATTCTCTTGAGGGGTAAAGTATTGTCCTTAGAGCTTTTGAAGGTGGTCTTGGACAATGGGGGTCTAATTTGGCGCAACAATGAGAGGCAAGTGATCGTATGCTAATCATACTCGAGTCATTTCATGCTTATAAACGGGTATTTAGTGTACTTTTACTTTGAAAGCATAGCAGAGTAGATATCTGGAGAAGTAAACACAGTTTAAATTAGTGACTAAAGAATGTTTAAGACTTTAGATATTAGCGGTATACAATGCAGGTGCTTTGAGTGGCATTTTCTTCTTGTTAAGGACTTTAAATCTGATATGCAGTATTTTTGTTATTGTACTGTTTCTGATATATTGTTGCTGAACATATTGTTTACTTGAGTACACTTTTGCAATATTTTCATGAATCACTGTGAGGAAGCCAATAGTTTGCATTAACTTGGCACAGGTTTCTCAATGCTATCAAGCAGTTCCTCTGCTTATCACTGTTAAAAAACAGTGCGTTGTCAGTCATGGCCATTTTCCAGCTTCAGTGTTCTATTTTCACCAGCTTGTTATCGAAATTCAGATCAGGATTGAAAGCAGAAATTGGTATATTTTTTCCGATGCTTGTCCTACGTGTGCTTGAGAATGTTCTCCAGCCTAGTTTCTTGCAAAAAATGACAGTCCTCAATCTATTGGAGAAGATCTCTCAGGATTCGCAGATTATCATTGACATTTTTGTCAACTATGACTGTGATGTCGATGCCCCAAACATCTTTGAAAGGTACTGCACTTGTCTGTTACTTTTTTACTTTCCATGCCTTTGATGCCATCAGAACATGAAGTTCCTCTGGGTATTCCTTATTTTCTGTTTTGGTATTAATTTTCTTTGAAGCTTGAAGCTTACATATCTGAATGAAAATATTTAAATTTGGAGGTAGTTGAATTCTACTTAGGAGATAATAACATTTATCTCGTAGTTTAAGGCTGCATATTTAGGACACTTTTGTTCCTGAGCTAGGATTCAGGATTACCACTTGGAAGTTTCCAAATTACTCTAACCCAATAAGAGCTTGAAAATGGGGCTACATTCTTTTAGCTTAAGCCAATGTGAACGATTGATTTTTCCAAAAACTCTAGCTTGAACCCAGTTTTTTCGCTCTGGGTCTATTTAGCTCTCTCTCTCACACACACACTCAAAATGCATGCATATTTTTTTTTTTTTTTTTTAACATCATTCCTTTGTAAGCGTTGTGTTTTTGTAAAATGTATTAAAACCCTTATAATTCCATCAGATATTTGCAGGATTGTCAATGGCCTTCTGAAAACTGCTCTAGGACCTCCCACTGGTTCAACAACAACATTGTCTCCAGTCCAAGATATCACTTTCCGGCATGAATCCGTAAAGTGCTTGGTTAGCATCATAAATTCAATGGGATCTTGGATGGACCAACAGCTGAGTATGGGAGACTCCTATCTACCAAAGACCAATGAAAGCAACACCTCAACTGAGAAAACAGAAAATAGTTCGACCCCAAATGGTGAAGAAGGTGCTGCTTTTGATAATGAAGTACATCCAGAAGGAAGTGCTGAAGTTTCAGATGCTGCAACTCTTGAGCAACGTCGAGCTTATAAGCTTGAACTTCAGGTTGAGCTCTGCTTTGTTTGTATAGCGAAATACAGTATACAATCATCAGGAATGCAATATGAATTTCGTGTTTGTCCCATCAGTTGATATGTCTCTGGCTAAATATGGCTCTTTCTTTAGTGACATTTTATTGTTTTTAATACAGAAAGGTGTCTCGCTGTTTAATAGGAAGCCTAACAAGGGCATTGAGTTTCTGATAAGCACCAAAAAAGTTGGTAGTTCCCCAGAAGATGTAGCTTCTTTCCTGAGGAACAACACTGCCGGCCTAAATGAAACCATGATTGGTGATTATTTGGGTGAAAGGGAGGAATTTCCTCTAAAAGTTATGCATGCTTATGTCGATTCCTTTAATTTCAAAGGGATGGATTTCGGTGAAGCAATAAGGTTTTTCCTGCGGGGCTTCAGGTTACCTGGAGAAGCACAGAAAATTGACCGCATCATGGAGAAATTTGCTGAGCGCTACTGTAAATGCAGTCCAAATTCGTTTACAAGTGCAGATACTGCATATGTCCTTGCATACTCTGTGATAATGCTCAATACAGATGCCCATAACAACATGGTGAAAGATAAGGTTTGCATGCATAACATGTTCCTTTGTGTTTTATGTCAAACCGCAATGAATTTTGAGCCCTTTTTCTCTGTTGATAGTGTGCAGTAATTATTTGGGTGAGCTTTGTCTTTTCTGTTTTTATTATTCTTAATTTGGATCATATGTAGGTGAATAGTCAGGTTATATTTTTTACATTCCCCAGATGTGGTTTGTCTAAATATAAGAATGTTGCTTTCTGAAGTTATGCCTAGATGTTCACATTACAGGAGTTGAAATCCTTTTGGGAACATCATTTATCTCATTTTATATATTTTTTTAAATGTTCTGTCATTTTTTCTTTCCCTTTTTGTTTTATTTTGGAGGAGGGGGTAATTGAGGGAAATAACATTCTTTTTCTGTAGAATTTTAATTTTTTTTTGAAGTGTGTAACTATAAATCAATAAAATCTTGTGTTGCAGCCTCATTTTTATACACATCGTATAGCATTTTAGTGTCTGTCAAAATCTATCTTCTGTCTTCTGACATCTGTGTTCTCCGGTTATTCAGATGACCAAGGCTGACTTCATCCGGAACAACCGAGGAATAGATGATGGAAAGGATCTACCTGAGGAGTATCTTGGTGTCCTGTATGATCAAATTGTTAAAAATGAGATTAAGATGAGCGCCGACTCTTCTGTACCACAGAGCAAGCAGGAAAACAGTTTTAATAAATTATTGGGCTTGGATGGTATCCTGAATTTGGTAACTGGGAAGCAGACTGAAGAAAAAGCATTGGGTGCAAATGGTCTTCTTATAAAGCACATTCAAGAGCAATTTAAAGCAAAGTCAGGAAAATCAGAGTAAGCTAATATAATATACAAGATAGAATTATCTTTCTCTTATTAGTAAGATATTTTACCTATGACACTGATGGAGCATTGAGAAGTGGGTTAGTATGGTCATGGTTTAATGAGTATAATATTCTTTTTTAATATCTTATGACACTTGTTTTGACTATGTAGAAATGACAATCACACCTTCCATTGTTGTTCCTTCTACTGCCAAATACTTAGGTTACTCAGATACCGTTTTGGTACTATACGTTAATGTAGTTGGTTGGGGGAAAACTGAACTCTGCTTGATCATACTTAATCTCATACTTTTATTCAACCAGTTCCAAGCCAGACAGAGGAAGACAGTTGTAGGAGGTTGAAAGCCAATGTCTACATAGTCACATTCTATCAACATCTTTCATTTATTACACAAAATAATTAAAGTAATTACCCCAATTAGGTCTAAGGCATTGTCGAGTTGGTTTGGGACTTTAAGATCAATTGATCTGATCAATGTGGGATTTGAGCTTGCCTTCTGCCTATTCAGAGTTTGGCAACGTTTGGGGATTCATGTTTTCTTGGTGCTGCAGGTCTGTCTATCATGCTGTGACAGATGTGGCAATTTTGAGGTTTATGGTGGAGGTCTGCTGGGGTCCTATGTTGGCTGCATTTAGTGTGACTCTTGACCAAAGTGATGACAGGCTTGCTACTTCTCAATGCTTACAAGGTTTTCGGCATGCTGTTCATGTTACTGCTTTGATGGGAATGCAGACCCAGAGAGATGCATTTGTCACTTCAGTAGCAAAGTTTACTTATCTACATAATGCTGCAGATATGAGGCAAAAAAATGTTGATGCTGTGAAGGTAAGTGCATGCTCAGTATATTCATTGAAGGAGCATGTTAAGCATGTATCTGGATTTTCACATGTAACACCATTCCCCACATGTATTATAATTGTAAAACAAATTTGATCAATTTGCATTACAATTTTCTTTCTTGACCCTTTTCATATAACAAATGATACCATAGAAATTTAGGGCTTAGGGTTACTGTTGGCAGAATATAGCACCAGACTTTTATTGCTTGCATTCTTTGGATAGTACAGGTGTATGCGCTCAGTATGTTTCTGTGCAATGTCCTTTTATATCAGTTTTACCTATACATTTACTGTTTGCAGGCAATAATATCAATTGCCATTGAAGATGGTAATCATCTTCAGGAAGCATGGGAACACATATTAACGTGTCTTTCCAGAATCGAGCATTTGCAACTGTTGGGAGAAGGTGCACCCACTGATGCATCCTTTTTTACTGGATCAAAGGTCGAAACAGAGGAAAAATCACCAAAGCCTACTGGACTTTCTTCTCTGACAAAAAAGGGAACTATACAGAATCCAGCTGTGATGGCTGTTGTTCGTGGGGGTTCATATGACAGTACTAGTGTCCGGGTGAACACTTCTGGACTGGTAACTCCAGAACAGATTAATAACTTCATTTCAAACTTGAATTTGCTGGATCAGATTGGGAATTTTGAGTTGAATCATGTATTTGCTCATAGCCAAAGATTAAACAGTGAAGCAATAGTGGCTTTTGTGAAGGCCTTGTGCAAAGTTTCCATGGCAGAGTTGCAATCTCCAACAGATCCTCGCGTATTCAGCCTCACAAAAATAGTTGAAATAGCGTACGAGTCTTTTCTCCTCTGTATTAGATTCTGTTGCATGAGAACAATGATAGCAGAATTTATATTTTATTATGAGATTACGCATGAAAACTTAAAATTTTCAAGCTCCCAAATGGCATGCTAAGCATGAAGTCCATGCAATCTTTTTCTCAAATTCAAACTCTGTAGTACTTCTCCATGTTCTTTTTCTTGCAGATATATTCATTGCTTCTTGTCTTCGCCTTTCTCTCACATTGATGATTAATTTTTCCTGATAATCAGTCATGCAACTTCATCTGAACAAAATGAGAACTTGGGATGGATTTTACGATCACGAAATAAATATGTTTCTTTGCAGGCATTACAATATGAACCGCATCAGATTAGTGTGGTCTCGCATATGGAATGTTCTCTCAGATTTCTTTGTATCAGTTGGCTTGTCAGAGAACCTCTCAGTTGCAATATTTGTGATGGATTCATTACGTCAGCTTGCTATGAAATTCTTAGAGCGCGAGGAGCTGGCAAATTACAACTTCCAGAATGAATTTTTGAGACCATTTGTGATTGTTATGCAAAAAAGCAACTCTACAGAAATTAGGGAATTAATTGTTCGGTGCATTTCACAAATGGTCCTCAGCCGTGTCAATCATGTGAAATCTGGCTGGAAAAGTGTATTTCTGGTATGCTATTGTGTTACAAGTTGAATGACTTAGCGTTACATTTATGATAAGTGTTTGCTGAATGTAGGCTATATAGGGGAAATAGAAATTCCCCTAGTGTAGATGAGTTAAATTTTGAAGATTTGTGATCCAAATTGAAATATTGCCACTGTGAAGTTTCAAATGATAAATTCAGGCAGTAACACAAAATATTGGTAATAAGTTCCTCTATTTCTCTTGTTAGAGCTGTAAAGTTTATTTTTAAGCCTTTGTGTCTTATCATTCTAATGATCTCGAAGTAGGATTGGGTGTGTTTTCCACAGCTTTAAGTAAAAAAATTCTTGCTATTGCAAAATGACAGAAATAATGCCTTGTTTCTCACGTCAAGCTGTTCTTTCATCAGGTTTTTACGGCAGCGGCAGCTGATGAGCGGAAAAATATTGTCTTGTTGGCCTTTGAGACCATGGAAAAAATCGTCAGAGAATACTTCCCCTATATAACAGAGACAGAGACAATGACTTTTACTGATTGTGTTAGATGCCTCTTAACCTTCACGAATAGCAGATTCAATAGTGATGTTAGCCTCAACGCTATTGCATTTCTCCGATACTGTGCTGTCAAACTTGCTGAAGGAGGGCTTGTATACAACAAGAGGAGTGAGCTTGATGTTTCATCCCTTCCAACAGCAAATGAGGATGCTTCAAATGGAGTGACTTTCAATGAGAAAGATGAACATGCATCCTTTTGGGTTCCATTGCTAACAGGTAACTTGATTTTAATGCTAGCTTCCAGGAAAGTGCTACAACTTCTTAGCTTTGTGTATTGTGATGTGCACCCACACAATCAATGCTTTGCCACTTAATCTACACCTAGGCCCCAAGCATTAAATGCAAGAGTTTATAGATATAAACATCCAATTTTTGGGTAGTCGGTTTTATTTCTCTTCAATTCTATTTTGGATTTTAGAGAAAGGTCTTGTTGGTCTTCAGTCTTTTCAAATTGATTCATCCTTTTCTTTCTTTACTTAAATATTCTGTTGTTGTCACAGGTTTGTCAAAGCTAACATCAGATCCTAGATCAGCAATCAGGAAGGGTTCTTTGGAAGTTCTTTTCAACATTCTAAAGGATCATGGTCATCTCTTCTCACGCTCCTTTTGGACTGCGATATTCAATTCTGTTGTTTACCCCATATTTAGCTATGTCTGCGGTAAGAAAGACACGCATATGGAAAAAGACCAGTCTTCGCCAGTTTCAGTATCTCCGCGTCCTGATGGAAGCACATGGGATTCTGAAACTTCTGCAGTTGCAGCAGACTGTTTCATAGATCTATTTGTCAGTTTTTTCGATACAGTAAGGCCGCAACTACCAGGTGTGGTATCAATTCTGACAGGACTCATCCGAAGTCCTGTTCAGGGTCCTGCTAGCACTGGGGTCGCAGGTTTAGTGCGTTTGGCTGGTGAAGTTGGTGACAAGCTTTCAGAAGATGAATGGAGAGAGATCTTTCTGGCTTTAAAAGAAGCAACCACATCTTCCGTGCCTGGATTTATGAAGGTGTTAAGAACCATGGATGACATCAATATTCCCGGTCTTTCTCAATCTTATAGCGATATAGATTTGTCTTCTGATCATGGGTTTACAAATGATGATCTTGAGGATGATAATCTGCAAACAGCATCATATTTGGTTTCAAGAATGAAGAGTCATATTGCTATGCAGCTACTTATCATACAGGTTTTCTTCCTCCCCTTTCATCCTTCACATGCATTCAGGCATGATTTATGTTTGTAGTTCTTCCTTCCCCGTGCTCATAAATACAGCATACATGCAAATATGATGTTCGTGTGATTGCTTAATTGCTCCTTTTTTTATGTCTGTTGTGTCAATGCTTATGGTCACAGTCACACTTATGACATAAGGAACTCGGAATTTGATTTTTTTATTTCTAGCATATGTATGGTACCAAGTATCCGTGCTACTGATGCTACTTAACTGAGACCTTCATGTATATTTTATTAACTTATAATATTGTAAACATGTAAATTACAGTTTAAAAGTTAGAGCTATGCTTGCGAACTTTGTCAAAACTGTGGAATTTTCATTATTTTCTCTTGTTTCTTCTCTCTTCAGGTTGCTACTGATTTGTACAAGTTACACCTTGAATCGTTATCGGTTGGCAACATTTCAATCCTCCTTGAAATATTTTCCCTCATTGCATCCCATGCTCACCAACTGAACTCAGAGACAATTCTGCACAAGAAGCTGCAAAAAGTGTGCTCCGTTCTGGAACTCACTTCCCCACCTCTGGTTCATTTTGAGAATGATTCTTACAAGAACTACTTAAGCTTCCTCCAAAACACCCTCGTGGACAATCCTTCTCTTTCGAAGGAGATGAACATAGAAGCCAAACTCGTTGAAGTGTGTGAAAGTATATTGCAGATATACCTAAAGTGTACCGAGCTTCATTCTGCCGAGCAGAGGCCTGCCGATCAGCCGATTTTGCACTGGATTCTTCCCTTGGGCACAGCAAAGAAGGAAGAATTGGCCGCGAGGACCGACATAGCCGTGTCAGCGTTGCAGGTATTGAACAGTCTGGAAAAGGTTTCGTTTAGGAGGCACGTCTCTCGGTTATTTCCGTTGTTCGTAGATCTTGTGAGGAGTGAGCACGCATCTGGGGAAGTTCAGCTTGTTCTAAGCAACATATTCCAATCATGTATAGGCCCAATAGTAATGCAATAATATCTCTATTTTTTGTGAGACACTTGATTAATACACATTGCCATCATCAAATCACAATTTTCTTCTCCTCGAACAGACTGGAGCCAGAGAGAGAGCCATTAATATAATTTCCATTAAATTTTGTAGTTTATACAAAATCAAGGCTGGATTTTCCCACCTTTTGAAGAGTGTATCATCTAATGTGTCAATAATATCTACATCTATTATAGTAAGAGGGCCAGTCGGTGAGACCCAAAACTGTCTCTGGCATGATTTTCGTGACGGGTTTTGTTTTAAGTTATATCTCCAAAATGGTCATCGTGCATTTTTTGGGATTCGACAGTCATAACGATTTTGAAATGCCCATAATAACTCCTGTTATTGATTTGATTAATAGTTCATTTTCAAGCAGTGTTTAAAGTATCGATATAGATGGAAATATTGATATGCAAATATATAAATCAGACAAATCAATCGATTATTAATTAATACATAATCGTTCGAACACTAGTTGAAAATGAAAACGGCTCTTTTTCTCATAAATGAAATGTTTATGCTTTTAATTTCTTTTTCTTTTTTTCTTTTTTTGGGAAACTATGCTTTTAATTTCACACACAAAAACAAAAACCAATGAATAAAAAACGGAAAAAAGTATAAAACTTTTAGTCTTATGCAAGATATGCCAATTTTGTAGATCCACAAAAACAAAAACCCAGAAATCCGATCTTACCCTAAACTTTCTCTATCGAAAGACTTGTCTCTCACTCTATATAGGGATGCCGATGTCGTTCAAATCAACTAAACAATGAAAAAATATGAAGTTTTATCTCGTGTGAAGCATTCGAAACGTCGATTTCGTGTTTCATTCATCAAAAATAATTTTTTGCAATCAACATGTTTGTAGTTCATTGGTTAGAGTTTTATTCTACAATGAAGGGTGAGTGACACGCCCCGACCCCGATATCCCCAAATACAAGGATTGGCATGTGCTGGCAGACACCCGGGGGTGACGAAGCCATTTTAACATGCATGCAAGTTATAAAGAAAGAACAAAGGTAACTAAAATAAGTAAATTTAAATATAATGAAATATGCAAATGCAGGAACATGTACAGTGTATATAACTAATCGAGATGTGAAAGGAAAATTATGAAATAAATGAGATTACAAGGAAAGTGGGTTCTACATCAAGGGAAGTCGAAGATACTGTTATGGGAGTGCCTCGATACCAGGATTGTATGGGCTGGAGATGGCCGAAAAATGGCCTAAAAGGCGAAATGTTCGCGGGAAAACTAGGTTCTTTGCCAGAAACTCGGAACGAGACAAACAGATTGGTACCCTCCTCAACGGCTAACTCATCGTGGTTTGGCTGGAAAATGACCTCTCATCGTGGTTTGGCTGGAAAATGACCTGGAAGGTCGTGGGTTCATCGAAAAACTTTCGTAACGGCTGACTAATTGTGGTTTGGTCGGAAAAAGGGCTTGAAAGCCATCAAATAGTTCGCTGGAAAACTGAGGAAGAGTCCCCTCGTCGTTTCTGGGTTTCGCCGAAGTGCAGGGGAGGTGATGATCGTTGTCGTCGTTGTTGTTGTTGTTGTGGTTGTGTGTGTGTGTGTGTGTGTGTGTGTGTGTGTGTGTGTGTGTGTGTGTGTGTGTGCACGCTCAGAGGAGAAGAGAGTGCAGAGGGATGAGGGTGAGAGAGAAAGGGAGAGAAAGGGGAAGGAGAGAGTTTCAGAAGATTGGGGACTCCTCCCTAGGTCCCACGTGGCACACATAACAATGCCACATGTGCCAATTAATAGCAAAAAGATCAAAACGCCCTCGAAGTTCCAAACTTCGTAGAATCTTCGTTATAACTCTAAACTACATTCTGTTTGCGCCTATGGATTCGTAGCGATGAGTACTACAAGAATAAGCTAACATAATAGGTTATACATTGCATGGTACGAGGGTCAACAAAAGTCAATGATTTCGTCTCGAAAGGCATTTTTGTAAAATCACACATTTAAAAATTATAAAATCGAAATTTTAGGAATGGGTCATTATGGTGAGGGGTTTTGAGAATTGAAGATAAATAATACATTAAAAGTGATTTGGGGTAAATTTAGAATTTTTTTTTTAATATTATAAGATCAAAATTGTCATTGCATAGTATGATACATAAGTCATTTAATATTAAATTTTAATGTGTCATGTATTCAACATTATGCGAGTTGAACATTGTATTCAACATTATATTAAATTTAATTGTTTAGCTTTTGTTAATGTTTTGCTAGTTTAACAAATGAACACTATCAAAAAACTACTTTAAGTAGTCTCTTTTAACTTTTCATCTCCAACAACACTTTCTATTTTAACAGCATTATAACATTTTATTATTAACAATTCATTCTATTTAATATTTTATTATCAGTAATTTTAAATTAAAAAAAAATCAACCTACTCATTTTCTAAAGGGTATATTATCAATTTCCCCCCTGAACTTGTGACCATTAGCCAATTTCCCCCCTCAACTTTAATTTTGGCCAATTTCCCCCCTGAACTCTCATGATTAGTCAATTTCCCCCCTCAACTTTAATTTAGCCAATTTCCCCCCTCAACTCTTATAATTAGTCAATTTGCACCCTACTGTTAATTTTTTAATTTGATCATAATTAAACAAGTGTGTGTAAGAAACTAAATAAGATGTATGTTAATCATGTTCCTATATCTTTATCCTATTACAAATAGATTAAAATTTAGAATTTTACAATTTATCATAGATAGTATTATTAGTCATAATAAATCAGTATGGAGTAATTTTATTATTTGATTTTTGACTATACAAAATTGATAACAAAAAGGATTGATGTGTAAATTTTTGTATGCGAATACAATTTTCTTTATAAAAGTGAAAGCTATGTTCAAGTAAATTGCGGAGAATCGAGCTTTAGTAAAAAAATGGCTAGTCTATTCATAATTTTCGACTCCTTATTAAGAATAACCCATTTTATTGAAATAGGTTTGATCCATGAGTTTAGGATTATTATTTCTTTTTGTTATTATTTCTTCTTCTACATGCTTTAAACCCGATTCATAACTTTTTCTTATAATCAACCCATGTCACATACTAACTGTATTATGTTTTTGTACATTTTACCCTATATTATGCAGGTGAGTTTATGTTAATTTTAGTACTTTGTTGGAAGCTATTAGAAAGATTGAAAATTAAGAAAAGAATAGATGGAAAATAAAAAAAAAAAAAAAAAAAAAAATTAACAGTAGGGTGCAAATTGACTAATTTTGAGAGTTGAGGGGGGAAATTGGCCAAATTAAAGTTCAGGGGGGGAATTGACTAATTATGAGAGTTGAGGGGGGAAATTGGCCAAAATTAAAGTTCAGGGGGGAAATTGGCCAATGGTCACAAGTTCAGGGGGGAAATTGATAATATACCCTATTCTAAAACCACATTCTCTCTCTTCCTTTTCTCCTTGGCACACGGATGCCTCATTAAGTTTTATTAATTTTTTAACATTTGAATGTTATTTAGTATTATAATCTAGTTGTATTCATCTTCACTTTTAACTGCAAGGTATTAGGTTTGATTTTCGCAAAAGCAAATTTTAACCACGTTATTATGGCTTGCCCATTGTAAGGTTTAGCCTACTCCTTCACCCCCATAGTGTAAATAATATTGCTTGTTAAAAAAAAATTAAATAAATATGAACAGTGAGTCCATAAACTTAATGAGAAATGTTAAGGAGACTCTCTATGGACTCTCAGCCACCTCATAGTTTAACATAAATTCTCGTGCCAACGTTATAAAACATTATACCGAAAACATGAAGTGACAAAAAGTCTATAGAGAATCTCACTTTTGAGAGAGTCTCGTTAGCATTTCTCAAACTTAAAAGACAAATGTTTACTTTGCTATTATATAGAGTCTCTTAGAGATGATTTTTTTTAGATTTGACTGTTTAAACTAGCAATAATATGGTTTAAATTTGTTTTTGGCGAGAATCTAACATAAGACTTTTTACTCACAAGTAAAAAAAAAATACTACTAAACTGTAGTACTAAGTGGCAAAATGCTCTAAGTTGTTAAATTATGTCTTGTACACCTAAACCTATTCTTCGTGATGTTTCAGTTCTTTGTCTGTTATCTAACACCATTGACCGGGCTAGTCAAAATATTATATGCTTTGAAGTTTAAACAATTAATCAGCGATAATTTAATTTATGTTTAGATGCTCTATTATTGAACAAGCATGAACAACGTTGTCAACGTGAAAAATAATTAAAAACTTTTCAATATTCAGTTCATGCATTTTATTTTATTTTTTTTAATAAACAATATTATCTATCTAAAATAAGAAAATACATTTTATTTATATATCTAAAAAATAGAAAACAAGAAAGATGGCATGGGGATTCCGTTCATAAATAGTAAAACCAACGTAATGGGTTTCTTAATTTATTTTTTTATATTTATATTTTATTAAAAAGCATAATTATTCTACTGCTCAAAAGTTTATCTTTTTGTTTAGTCGGTACCCAAAATTTATCTGAAATCATTTCTTGAAAGCTACGTTATATATCAACATGTCACGCATATATTGTTTTTTTTTTTTTTTTAATTGGAACAAGTCGATGGCTTCACCACAACAATTTGTTCGGAAGTAGAGAAGATTCACAAAATAATTTCAACATCTTTCTGACCATCATCGTATGTTTCACCAACACCAAATATTAGACCCAAAACATTCCGTGTAAATAAATTCGTCCCCAAAAGTGTCATGCATATAATCCAATGAGTCATGTCACACTTCCATAACCCTACACGTACTATAATATTTTCATGGGAAAATATTAAAACTTTCAATGTTTATCTCAATTCTTTCATGGGATAGGATCAAAAATATATATTATTTTTGCAAATATATAATTGTAAATGAAGTCACGAGGCTTCAGAAAAATAATCATTCACCTTCAATCTTAATATATTTTTTTTCATGGAATAGGACCAAAATTTATACGCATAAATATTTCCATACATAATATATATAAACCAAAGGTCCTTTTGGAGTCACCAGCTTCACTAAAAATTTTAGGACAAAAATGCTCTTCAAACAAAAAATTTCAAAAGCAATCCAAAATTCAAAATAATGCACCAAATAAGGCAGTAGTATTTTTATCATATAAACAGTATTTTTTAATAATTAATTCTTTTTTTACAGTTTTTTTTTTAATTAGTACCTCACAATAGGCAATAATGTGAATCAATCAGTTGTTTATTAAATATTATTTTCTCTATTTTTAAACACGTTCAAAATATCTTCAGAGGCGTGTAATGCCAGTTATAAAAAAGATCTTTCGATATGCATCGTTTTCTGTTGTATCAAAACAAAAATCATTTTAATCAAGGATATTAATATTTGGACTTACAAAACAAAACAAGATTAATTATAATTAGAACTATTATTCGCTGCTAAAAAAAAGTAGCAAGTGCTGCTGAAATCCAATCACAAATGGACAAGTGTCCAAGCATAATTTTCAATTTCAAATATTCGAACACACGTTCATTTTAATTTTTCAACGACACTTAATTGCTACTCTTCTTTTAGCAACGAAGCATGGTTGTATGATTATATTTTCTCACTGGATGGCTGTCTTAAACCCCCAATAGTATTAATTAGTAAGTCCATTTTAGGAGCCACTTTAGTCCCTATCAAACCTCCAATATGCATTATTGAACAAGAATGGTTGCAACGATTAATCATAATTCAGTGCACTGCCCTCTTTGTCCTCCTATACTCTGCTCAAAATCTATACGTTTCCTCTTTATCTTCCATCCACAATAATCATTTCGTTTTGTCGAATAATTAAAACGACAGGACAGACACTCACTAATGCATCCTTTAATTTTGACGTCACTCAAATGTGTACTGTTTAATTTGTTTATTTCAATGTTCGTACAACCATAGCTCATCGTTGATTCTTGTCTATGCAAATTTTTGTTTTCGGGTGTGATTGATACACATTTTTTATGTATAAACTAAGAAATTTGAAAGGAAAACAACAACATTTGTGTACCAAGTCCTAGATGTTGACTAAGAAATAAGAAGAGAAGTACGGATATATGCACAAGTCACTATACCACCAATATTGTATTTCATGTTCATATAATTGACGGTGTTCATTGAATTTTTTGGTCCTCGTAAAAGAAATAGGCGCCAACCACTTCAGACTATAAAAATTAATAAAATGATGGTAATATATAATTAATTACGTACGTTTCAGATTCAATTATGATAAATTAATTAAGCATTTAGAAAGGAAATAGGGAGAAAGGGTCATCGTTGGATAAACAAGTTGAGCTAATGACTCCAACAATGATGACAACAAAATTCAATAATTAGTCATTTTTTATGCTTTTGTTTTTGTATTTCATTGTATTTTTAGCTAATTAACTTAGAGCTTGTTTGGATGTGCTTTTAAAATGACTGAAAGCGTTTTTAGTGAAAATATTTTTAGAAACAATCCTTAGTAAAAATGGTAGTAAATCTTGAAAAAACACTTAAAGTGTTTTCTAGAAGAATCACCTAACTTGTAGAAAGCACTTTAAATGCTTTTGGAACCCAAAAACAATTTCTCTAAAAGTACTTTCAGTTATTTTAAAAACACATTTAAACGAACCTTTAGAGAAATTAAAGAGACTAAGATTCCCATAAAATAGAGAAGTAGGAAATTAATGAGAGGTGGTACAATGTATGAAAGTTGAAATATAAAAATATGGTAAATAAACAATGAGTCAAAATGATTTGACAAAAATTGAGAGTATTTTTTTCATTTTCTCTTTATTTAAGAAATATTTTCACGGAAATACCAAACTGATTGGCATTAGCTAGACAAACTTAGGGATCAATTTAAATCTCAGAGATCATTTTCTTGTTTCCTTTTTTTTTTTTTTAATTTTTTATTATAAGGGATATCCTATAGGAAATAAGAGGTTTTAACCCAAAACATAGTGAATAAAAAAAGTTAAGGTTTCACAATAAAATAAATTAGTAATATGAAAGTATCACAATTCCTTATAAATTATTGCAAAATTTGATCATTCACTGATGTAAGACTTTATCCTTTACATTTTCAAGATAAATTACATAGGAACGCTCTAATCAATAAAACAATCAATCACTATAAATTACGTAAGAACACTCTAATCAATAAGACAATCAATCACTTATTTAATCTACATCAAAATCCTTCAACATCAACTGGTTTTTGCATGTCAAAATGCACGTGAGAAGCATTTTAGCAAGCTAGGTCATGACATGCACACGTCTCACACTATCAATGAATATATGATTTTGTGTATGAATTTCGCATATGCGTGAAACTCGTTTTGCACAAGCGGTCCCAAAACAAAAAAACAAAGCTCCTTGCTCCACAAATTCTAATTAGTAACTAGTAGAAACTGTTGAAATAAAAGCAGCAAGTCCTGCTGCAAACTCATTTGAAAACAGATACGTGCTCACACTACTAGAAATTTTAACTTTACTGACCAAATTAATTTGTCGGTAAAAGTCAAAATTTGTCGTCAAAGTGTCTTTGCCAACGAAAAGTTTGTCGGCAATTTTGTCGCTAAAAGCATGTCACCTAGGAATTTTTCCGATAAAATTTGGTATTTCGTCAGCTATGATTCAACTTCCCGACAAAATCCTTTTTGTCAGCATTTCCATCTTTCGAGAAATATTTTTGTCGGTACAAGCCTTTTTAGCCGACAAATAATACGTTTCAACCTACAAAATGTGTTTGTCGCTATGGCTATTTCGTCGGCACAGTCTTCTCTCTCTCGACAAATTGGTTTCGTCGGGAATACATTTGATTTATAAAATAAAATAAAAATGCTTTAATGCTCAGCTATTACATATGCATATCAAAATACAATACATAAAATTGTTAAGAAGTTATGTTTTATTGAATTATAAATGTTGAATGTACAAAAGCATATCTACAGTGCTTATACAAAAGCATCATAGGTGAAATCATAAAAACAAAATTGAAGGAATGTTACAAATGAACCAACCAACATATATCAAAAATCACTCTGTTTGGAGTAATGTTGGTTTACATTTTCACCTTTTTAATTGTTTAACCACATGTCTATTTGTGATTGGACACTTATTCATTTTAGCAAAACTTGATGCTCTTCTTTCATCAACCAATCACCATTCTTACGCAATTAAATCTTCTCCTGGCATGTTACCGTGTTTTAGACCAATTGAACCGTTAATTGAATGAAATTGTGCCCCGACGTGTAGTGTTAGATTAATATTCTATTAACTTGGCATATTAGGACATCTTCATCGGCTAAAGAGCGTGGAGGTTTATGTTTTAGCCTTCTAAAATATTATATTTTAAAGTGTAGTCTCGAATGTATTTTTTATTTTCAGCAATATACGTTATTCTTTTATGAATACAACAATATATTTATCCTAAAGTTTAGGAAAATAAATTTGTTTCGAATTTATCATTCACGATATTTAAACCTAGAAACTATCGGATTTGGATCCTCTTCGGATCCCCTCCCTGGGGATCCCGGGGATCAAGGCACAAAGATCATTCATCAAAGATCGTGCGACCACAATTAAATGCTTTTTATATTTCTAAAAGTAAAACAATCTCGTTTTGCGTAAAAAACATTTAATTATGGTTGTACGATCTTTGATGAATGGTCCTTGTGTCTTGATCCCCAGGATCCCCAGGGAGGGGATCCGGAGAGGATCCAAATCCGAATCTATCACTCATAAGTGAAGATGAATACTATTGGACCGTAGTACTAAGTGACTTTGGTATTACACACTATTAATTACTGTATTTGGATAGAAATAGAGAAGGATAGATAAGAAGTCCACCAGAGCTCCATAAAATGCTCTGTAAGAGGGTTAAGTATAACCCGTTCGAGACTATAAGATGCCTACTTGGAGACAGTCCTGTTTGCAGACTAGAATATAACCTTGTTGCTGGAGACGAAAACCGCACACATTTCAGACCAAAAATGACCTACATGCATATTATGCTAGTTATTGTCCCGTTAGTATATATATAACCTTGTTATATAAAGATAATATATAGCATATGATTAACAAAAGTAAGCTATAAAGTAGTTGTACATTATTAACAAAACCAAGTTGGGAACCTTGTGCTTGTTTGACTTTGATTTTGCGAATAATTGACTGCCACTTCTTAATTCAACTATTCTCCCTTGGTTGGCCGATATAAATACAACAACTATCTAAATATCTTTTTCAAGTTTTGGGAAATAAATAAATATTTTTTTTATCAAGTAATGAACTATCTTGGACGTGAAAAATGTTAATGAGATTCTTTTAAAATGGGACACTGTCACATCCCGGCCCGGGGCGGAGCACTTCCCGGGCCCGATCCACCACCATAGCACGATATTATCCGCTTTAGGCCCCGACCACGCCCTCACGGTTTTGTTTTTGGGAACTCACACGAGAACTTTCCGATGGGTCACCCATCCTGGGAATGCTCTCGTGCGCTAGTCGCTTAACTTCGGAGTTCCCATGGAACCCGAAGCCAATGAGCTCCCAAAAGGTCTCGTGCTAGGTAGGGATGGGAATATACATATAAGGATCACTCCCCTGGGCGATGCGGGATGTTACAATCCACCCCCCTTAGGGGCCCGACGTCCTCGTCGGCACACCACGGCCAGGGTTAGGCTCTGATACCAAATTGTCACATCCCGGCCCGGGGCGGAGCACTTCCCGGGCCCGATCCACCACCGTAGCACAATATTGTCCTCTTTGGGCCCCGACCACGCCCTCACGGTTTTGTTTTTGGGAACTCACACGAGAACTTCCCGATGGGTCACCCATCCTGGGAATGCTCTCGCGCGCTACTCGCTTAACTTCGGAGTTCCCATGGAACCCGAAGCCAATGAGCTCCCAAAAGGCCTCGTGCTAGGTAGGGATGGGAATATACATATAAGGATCACTCCCATATACATATAAGGATCACTCCCCTGGGCGATGCGGGATGTTACAGACACTCTGCCATCTTAAATTTTTGTGTCAATTTCTATGTCAAATTTGACTTCAAATCACAAAACCTTCAAATCCAGTCAACAAATAACATTTCAGTTGGAAATATTTTGGATGTCAAATATGCATAGTGGCATTCCACCTAGGATTTTGACATTTCCTTTGGAGATCCTCTTATAACATCTCTAAAGGAGGTGTCAATTTTAAAACATCATAATGATATTTAATGACTTATGTGGCAATTTGACATTTTGAACAATTTTTTGCTATACCTTATATGTTAAATAATAATGTTATTTTATAAATTTTTCATCTCCTTGTGAGGTGCAATTATTGAGACATCCATTCAAATACTTAGAATACACAACAATAGTTATTATATATTGCATCAAATCTATTAAAAAATTATTAAACAATTTTGTTTGTTGCAGTCAAAATTTGACAGATTGACTCAGAGCCATGTACAAATCTGAATGCTCAGTTGAAGAGAATTTGTTGCTATTTTTTACTATTGTATGTCTATGTAGTATTCTTAACATCTCCTTTGAAGATGATCTTAGCATTTCTCCTTTGACATATTTGCTTGATCACACTTGATTAATATTAATAGTAGTTATCATTCGTAGGAAAATAAAAACATGTATGGGAATCTTATATGTATTTTATTTTAGCTTATGAATAGTGATTAGAACGAGAGAGACTACTTTCTCAAGAGATCTTATTTTTGGGCAAACAAAAAGAAAAAGAAGATTTCTACACAACTTTGCAAATTAAAAAGGAAAATTAATAAAGGTAGCCTCCTATATATGCATATGATATTTTTTTTTCGTAAGAAGTTTACGATATTTCATTCATTGATAAATGGGTATTACAAATACATATCATGAAGAACTCAGCCTAAAAGGGTCCTTGCAAACTAGATGTAAAATATTATAATAAAACATCACTAATCGCAAAGCAATTAGTAGACTTAAAGCACTCATCCAAGCTCACCCAAAACCACGCATTTACACAGATCAATAAAACTGTTAAACTTTGCAGAGAGATCATGTGAGAACAAAATTTCAAATCATTAATTGAGATAGGGAGTACGATGTATGTGAGTCGATCACATCACCTAATCACCGTCACAATCCCAAAACAACAAATGGAGTAGATCTAATAAATCAAACAGCTCCACCCTTCACACATAGATCCAAAAGAGGTATAGCACACCAAAACGAAAATTAAAATCATGCACTATCCTATAGAGAGCAATTAAACTAGCAAACTCTCATACAGAGAGAAATCAAACCAAACTCCAGGACAATTCCTGAAAATTATTAAACAAAAACAAATATAACTTTTTTGGCCTGCAGCTTGTACAATTATAAAAGATAACTTCTAATATGATCTAATTGTTTCCAAAATTAGGAGCATGATTCTCTCCCCTCCAATTCCCATCATCTTCCCTCCTCTCCTCTCACACTTTGCTTTTTGTCTCATTATCTCTACAAAAAAAAAAAAAAATCGATATAAAATGTTAACGTGGCTTAACCGTAGCTGTTCAAGTAAGAGGAGAGGAAGTGGGAGAGAGTTTAGAAGGGGAGAGAATCCTCCTCCCCAAATTTATGAGCACTACTAAGATTTAATAGAAAGTTGGCATGCTAACCATCATGCATGTGTAAAGATAGGTTTGCATTTTACAATACAATTCACATAGGCAATGCCTTCTGGAAGCGCTTTGCTATGAAGTGTTGTTGAACCTGGCAACCTGCTAGGGTTTAATTGCTATTAAGTAGTGTTCAGTTCTTTCTGCTTTCCCTACACAACCTACCTATAATCAAATATTGATACACTCAATGCATATACGACTGACAGTCACACACTCTTTTTTTTCATCCAACTCTTAAATGTAAGCATAAAGGGCTGCACATTAACTCAAATTACCTAAAAAAGCCACCAAACCTAAATTTAGCTTCCATGGAGGATATAAAGATAGAACCTAAAACCCTAAAAATAACTAAACAAAGATAGGGATAAAGACAAACAACCAACCATCCAATATAATCGGAAACACAAATATAATTTTCTTACAAAAAAAAAAAAAAACTTGTAAGAAAATGAAAAGTAAAATAAAAGAAAGAAAGAGGTAGGAAAGATAAAACAAGAGGTGTACTCCTTTGACTATTTATTATACTGCAACTGCGACACGTGCCGACAGGACACTCTTACTTACTCCCTCCCTTCTGCGTAGCTTCCCCTCCCTCGCACGTGCCAGTCCCTTCGCACGCGTACGCCAGCCCACTACCTATATAAACCCCCCTAAACACTCGCTCCACCATTCAAACAGACTCAACGGCAAACCTACCAGCAATTTTAAGTTCAAAAATTCAATCATTTTTGTGAGTTTCCCGTTTTGCCCACAAGCCTCTGTCCTCGCTGTCCTTTTCCTCTCGATCTCCTCCTCCGCTCGATCGCCGGCGGCGCGTTTTAGCATCACCAGCCGCGTCAACACACCCGATGGACGTCCGAAGGCGATCGACGATGGACACACCTGCCACCAAGGCCAGAAGTGGGCCGATGAAAGTGAAAGTGGTGGACCACGAGAACGACGTCGTCGTCGTCGGGGCCAAGGCCTCCGACGCCCTCCCGCTGCCGCTGTACCTGACTAACGCTGTCTTCTTTACTCTCTTCTTCTCCGTCGTCTACTTCCTCCTCACTCGGTGGCGCGAGAAGATCAGGACCTCCACGCCGCTCCACGTCGTGGACCTCTCCGAGATCGTCGCGATAGTCGCGTTCGTCGCCTCCTTCATCTACTTGCTCGGATTCTTCGGGATCGATTTCGTGCAGTCGCTCATTCTCCGCCCCAGCAACGACGTCTGGGCTGCCGAAGATGAGGAGGAGCACGAGCGCTTGATTTTGAAAGACGACGCACGGAAAGTGCCGTGTGGGGCAGGGCTCGACTGCAGCCCAATTCCCCAAATTGCCCCTGTTGCTGCCGCCCCCAAAGCTGTTGCACAGAAGGTGTTTGATAAAGAGGTAGTCCTCTCCACTCCCTGCGATTTCACCACCCAGCCGTTGACGGAGGAAGATGAGGAGGTGGTCAAGTCCGTCGTGGCGGGAACCATCCCTTCGTACTCTCTGGAGTCAAAGCTCGGAGATTGCAAGAGGGCGGCAGCTATCAGGCGCGAGGCGCTGCAGAGGATTACAGGGAAGTCTCTCACTGGTCTGCCATTGGAGGGTTTCGATTACGAGTCAATTTTGGGTCAGTGCTGCGAGATGCCAGTTGGGTACGTTCAGATTCCGGTTGGGATTGCCGGGCCTCTTATGCTCGACGGCAGAGAGTTCTCCGTGCCAATGGCCACCACCGAAGGTTGCTTGGTTGCCAGCACCAACCGTGGCTGCAAAGCTATCAACTTGTCCGGCGGAGCCACCAGTGTGTTGCTGAGAGATGGGATGACCAGAGCGCCTTGTGTGAGGTTCAACTCTGCTAAGAGAGCTGCCGAGTTGAAGTTCTACTTGGAAGACCCCAACAATTATGACACCTTGTCCACGGTTTTCAACAGGTAATTTGAACTTTTCTGTACTGATTTGTATAATTACCTTGATCGGTTTGTTTGATTAAAGCTTGAAGTTGTTGCTTTTTAATAATATTTTGGGTTTGAACTTTTAGTTAACTGGGTTTGGGTTTGACTCTTCAGGTCGAGCAGATTCGGTAGGCTTCAGACAATTAAGTGTGCCATTGCTGGGAAGAACTTGTACATGAGATTCACCTGCAGCACTGGTGATGCTATGGGAATGAACATGGTCTCCAAAGGTGTGCAAAACGTTTTGGATTTCCTCCAGAACGACTTCCCTGACATGGATGTGATTGGAATTTCGGGCAACTACTGCTCAGACAAGAAGCCCGCTGCAGTGAACTGGATCGAAGGCCGCGGCAAGTCAGTGGTCTGCGAGGCTGTGATCAAGGGCGATGTGGTGCAGAAGGTGTTGAAAACCAACGTGGCGTCCCTCTGTGAACTTAACATGCTCAAGAACCTTACTGGGTCTGCAATGGCTGGAGCTCTTGGTGGCTTCAATGCACATGCCAGCAACATCGTCTCTGCAATCTACATCGCCACCGGCCAAGACCCAGCTCAGAATGTGGAGAGTTCTCACTGCATTACCATGATGGAACCCATCAACGATGGAAAGGACCTTCACGTGTCTGTCACCATGCCTTCCATTGAGGTAAATTGATTGTCCCTCGATGTTTTTTTACAGTGCTTGGAAATTGGAATCTTGGATTGTTCTTACATTGATGTATTTTGATGCTAGAGATGAAGTCTTACATTGGTGTTTGATTGTTCTGTCCAGGTTGGTACGGTTGGAGGTGGGACGCAGCTTGCCTCGCAGTCAGCTTGCCTGAACCTGCTCGGAGTGAAGGGTGCTAACAGAGAGGCACCAGGATCAAATGCAAGATTGTTGGCCGCTGTTGTGGCTGGTTCTGTTCTTGCTGGAGAGCTTTCTCTTATGTCTGCTATTTCAGCTGGACAGCTTGTGAAAAGTCACATGAAATACAACAGATCAAGCAAAGATGTCTCAGCTGTTGCATCCGCTTAAGAACTCGAAAGGCCCAACTTCACCGGCTTACAAAAGCCGAAAGTATGGCCGGAAAGATGTCGAAAGAATAACGGCGGCATGAATCAGTTATCGATTTGGCATGGGGAGGAAGAGGATCGAGAAATAATGAACAGAACAAACGTACAGCAGGGCTTAGGAAAGAAGGATTGTACTATTTGTATTCTTTTCTTTGTTTACTTTTTTTATTTCTGTGTTAATTTATGACTTTTCATGCCTTTGTATGAAAGAAATCGTGTAAATTACGATGAAAAGTTTTAGTGGCAATTATTAATTTACTCGAAAGTTCTTCAAATGCAAGTTCTTTTTCTTTTCATCTTTTTATTTAAGCGTGATGTCTCGGGCCTATAATATAACGTTTTGTAATTTAAATTTTTACAAGATATTGTGTTATTTACCGATGCAACAAGTTTCTCTTTTATTTATGTGAAAAATTAAATTACCGATCCAACAACTTTACTGTAATGGCATCTAGAGGTGCTACAAGTTTCTCTTCTATTAATGTAATCTCTTTTATAATTGGGGTGTTATGTGCATTGTTATTTTCACGTGCTTAATTGTGAAATTTGAATGATTTCTTTCATTGTTTGCTTGATTTCTCATGGGATCAACATCAATGACGATGATGTTTTCTGGTTGATTGTTATTAATGTTTTAAAAGGCGAAAACGAAGCTAAGGTGTTTCATGAATAGGGACATGTCTAGACGAAAGTTTTGAGGTGTCAACCAAAACCACAAGAGACCTAAAATTATTAATATAAATATTTTAGGAAATTATTATCAGCACTTCAAATATCTTATTCTAAACTCCTCACAAGTATAATTTTCTTTTTAATTATAGAAAGTTTAGAGTGCAAAATGAAATTTTTATAGTGTCAATAACATTCTCATATTTTATATATAATATAATCAACAATAGAGTCGAAATCAAACATTGTAGAAGAATAATCAACAATCAAATAAAAATTTCTTCATTGTAGGTGAGAAACCCTAACTTTAAAATAAATAAGGGAAAATTAGGTTCACATCTTTCTTTTTGTTACTCCATTGATTAAAATCCTATTCATTTTGAATTTTTGATTAAGGTCCTTGGGTATTAATAACATCATTAATTATTTGAATAATAAAATATTTTTATTTTTAAATATATTCCTTTAGTGTTAAAAATGTTACAATTAGTATATTTATATTTATGGCTAAATTTTTTATCATATATTTTTATTTTTAGTTTGTACCTATTTTTAATTTGCAAATATTTTTTAATTTGTACCAATTTTCTTTTCATTTTTAATTTGTACCCATATATTAATTTCTTTTTGTGCCCCTATTTTTCAAAGTTTTATTTGTGTTTGTACCCATGTGTATACCGTCACGTGACATTGTATATTTAATCAATGATAGAAAAATTACATATGGTATATTTATGTTTTATGCCTAAACTTTGTATCATATATTTATATTTTTAGTTGTACCCACTTTTAATTTGCAACATTTTTTTTTTTTAATTTGTAGTATTTTCTTTTTAGTTTTATTCTGTACCCATGTATTAATTTCTTTTAGCGCCTATATTTTTAAAAATTCATTTGTACTCATAATTTTTAATCTTTTATATGTACCCTAATTTATGTAAAATGTACCAATTTTTTTTAATTTACCATTTATTATTTCTTATTTTTACATAGTTTTTATGCATTTATTCAATCAAAATGTTTGAATTTTTTTTTTATTGTAACCGTTTCTAATAGTATTATAATGATGAATTTTAAATTTATAGGATTATAAATCTCATAAAATATCAAACAATTAATGTCAAAACTATAAAAATATAAATAGTAATATAAGGAGGTGTACAAAGTCAAGGGACATTGATCAAACTTTGAATACTATTAAGGTTTTAATCAAAAAAATGTTAAAGATTAGGGACCGCATCCGAAGTATCCCAATAAATAATAAAAAAAAAGTCGCACATGACGCTTCAAACGCGTCTTGACCACATCTAAATAAGTTTAAATCTACTCCCACTAAGCAAAGAATCCCCGCCTCAAAGGCCAGCTAGTCATGCCTCAATGCTATTTTTAAAACACTGATTGTTATGTCTGTTTTTCTCTCCAACTTTAGGCTATCCACTAGGCATGCAAGTTGATAACATTTTTTGTTCAAATACAGATGGCTTGTGAATATTTTTTTTCTTTTCCTACTAACCTTTAAAATTGTTTTTTTTAAAGTATTCATTTTCTTTTGTTGGTTTAGCACGCAGAGTACAGACAGCAAATTTTTTCAAGAACAAGGAGAGAGATTAGTGTGTTGAGAATTGTCCCACATAGGTGAGGAACAAGGTTTGTTATGTGCTTATATGATCTTAGGCTACTTCCCATATTGCCAATTGGTTTTATGGTAAAATCTTAATTTCATCATGGTATCAGAGCGGGTTGTCTTCGTATGAAGCCAAACGGCCACACGAACTCCATGTCACTCAGTTGTTGTCCACGTGTAGGCTTGAAAATCCACCACACGTACGGGGACGTGTTGAGAATTGTCCCACATCGGTGAGGAACAAGGTTTGCTATGTGCTTATATGATCTTAGGCTACTCCCCATATTGTCAATTGATTTTATGGTGAAACCTTAATTTCATCCTAGTGTACCCTAATAATATTTAGGCAATCGATCATTCTAGATTGGCGGGGAAGCTCACATGTGTAGAGTCTTTGAGTGTCTTAGAAGTTCAGATCTTCAAAGTATAGTAAAGGAGAAATGTTAAGAAAACACTCTCAAAACGGAACTCTCTAAGATGTCGATTAAGAATCTGTTTATATGTTAACCATGCTTGCATCTATTTGCCTCCTTCATGTGTATGAACATGCTGAATAAAGAATCAAGTAACTAATTATAATTAGATTAGCAACAACTATCCCTACACAAGCGTGAGTAATTATTAGTTATTGACACACATGTTGGTCACTGCTTATTAACACTCAAAATGATTGTCAATTGTTGATGTATGACTGAACTCATATATACGACTATTCCTGCATCATTCTAACGACCATTTAGTGGTGCAATAAGATAGTTGTTGGGATAGTGGAAAATGTCAGCCGTGGCTGGCTGCTGCAGGCGAGTAAGTTGACTTGATCAAAGTCGGTTGGCTTGCCAATTTGGACCAAACCCTAATTGTAGTCTATTTATGCTGGCAGTAATCGGCAACCACCATTGAGGCTTTGACTACAACTGCTACAGTAAGTTCCTTCACTATTTAAATAGTTTAAATATTTCGTTTTCAAATGTGCGTGGTGATGTTGCATTGC
Organism: Pyrus communis; assembly: GCF_041283825.1. NCBI lineage: Eukaryota > Viridiplantae > Streptophyta > Magnoliopsida > Rosales > Rosaceae > Pyrus > Pyrus communis. The sequence goes on from NC_142574.1 coordinate 19,504,169, forward strand.
ATTCCTTTGCTACTTGCTACGGCCAAGTAATGAGACAATAGGACTTAAATTGGAGTCTCAGTTTATGGCTGCATATAATTATATACACACACACACACACACACACACACACACGCAGATGTGTGTGTGTCGACTGGTCTATTTTGATTTTATGGTAGTTGGTGAAGATTAAAAAAAAAAAATTCTGCATTTCATATCTCAATTAAAGAAACTTCTTGCATACAACAATGAGTATATATACAACGTACAGTATCTCTTGACAGGCTGATCACGTCTTCGTTATTGTACGCAAGAACTTCGTCTCCTCAAATATTTCATTTGCTTGCGAACTAGGTGTTTACTTGCATCATCAGGAGCTTGCCACATGAAAACCTTTATCTGATTTGATATGCAATCTTATAGGTGGATCTTAAGATTTTTGTGCGCTCATTTTCTTCTAAGTGGACGCCCACAAACAATTATTATCACAAAATTTCAATAGCTTGTGATGAATCATTACCCATTAGACAGATATTGAAATTTCGAGGAATTATCAGAAGTGGATTGCATGATGAACAGCTTCCAGTATATTGACCCATGAAAGATATATTTCTACTGGTAAATCCTACATTCAACTCATTATAGTCAAGATTTACTTTTTATTTAAATAAAAATGAGTGTGAACAAAAGTACTTTTAAGTACGAGAGGCATCCTCCACAACTTACTAGGTTGGTGCCTTTTTGACTAAATAATTCGATTACGTGATAAGTGAGACACTCATAATGGTGATGAAGTGAATAAGGCTCTTGGCAGCACCGAAAACAGAACAAACATGGTGAAGCTTGAATGCATGGGTGAATAATGGTGATAAATGACTGAACATACGAGGAAGACGACAGATGGAATGAATCACAATTCACATGGCCTTGCTTTCTCCATGTTTCTCTGTGTCGTATGCCATCAATTGGATTATCTTCCATCTTTGATAACTCTATTAAACTAATTAATTAATGTGCAATGCGATTCATGCTTATCTGTATAATTAATTAATTAATGAAATTAGTGAGTCAAACGTATGGGAGCTCGTCATCATTTGTGCCCTTTACTGAAAGCTTTCATATATTATATGATGAAATTGCAAAGATTCCTCAGGTCCAAGTTTTAGGCTGCATCCAAGTTTTCACCCACAAAACCAATGAACAAGCACATAGAAAATGTTGGAGTTCTATTTGTTCCCGTTAAAAATAATATTATCAGATGAATCCAATCTATTTAGGGTAATGCTAGGGAGACAAATTTGAAAATAAAATTTTGTAAACTAAATGACAAGTAAGTTGATGATTGAATTGTTACTCAAATTTTGATAAACGTGTTCATTCTTATTAGTGATGCATCATTTAGTTTGACCTACAAAGTCGATCTCCCTAACATTGCCCTTCTATTTTATTGATTTAGATGCAAGTTTTATAGTTCAAGCAATTAAAATATTATTTATACTTGGTGTCCAGTGTTCGATCATACTTCCACAAGGAACTAGATCCTCTCAAGATGGGCAACGGTTATGGCTGGCGGGTAATCGCTGTTATTTACCCATAACCATTTATGTTCATACCCGCATAACTGTTTACTAATTGGGTAATTACATAAACGGTTATACCCATACCCATAACCGTTTATAAACGGTTAACCACACCCATAACCGTGTACCCATTTAACCATAACCGTTTACTCGTTTTTAAACCCGTTTATCCTTTTTCTACCCATTTACCCCTTTTCATCCGTCTATATGTTTTTTTTAACAACTTGAAAATTAAAAAAGAAAAATTTGTCATAATTTTCGTTTTCTGACAATTAAACAAGTATGCTTATCCGGGTGTAACGAGGGAGTATATCCGTTCTAGTCAATGCGGCTACTCTCATGTCAACATGCAGTAATGTATCTTAAACATTGACAAATACACAAATTATGAAAATTCTCACTTAAAATACTTAAACTTTACTGACTCAAAATGTAATTAAATTAAGGAGGAAACAAGCAACTGATCAAAGCAAGTTGATGATATTCATGGGGTTTGAACGTTTCAAGCAGGGAATCAAAAAGCACCGCATCAAGCAATAATCAAATAACTAAACGCGACATAGACAAACCCGTGTTCACCTGAGCTCTGATCAGCTATGTTGGTCCACTCGGAATCTTTGTTGAAGTCCTCTGCTCCGCTTGCTGTTGAGATAAAGAGTGAGCTCCGGAAAGGGGAGAGGGCAGCGAGGAGGGAGAGATGAGCGAGGGACGGGGCGTTTGAGACTCTGAGTCTGGTTGAGAGATTGAAAATTTAGGGTTTTTAATTATTATTTTTTAATTTTACATATATTAAATTAAGTGGGTAAATGTATACCCATTATAACCGCGGGTAATATCCATAACCGCTCATTTAAATTTCATGGATAAACAGTTACCCATAACCGTAACCGTGAACTTTAAATGGGCGGGTAACCGCGGTTACCCAAACCCATGGGTATTTTTGCCCATCCCTATCCTCTCCTGAGCTTAGGATGGGGATCCTCATAAGCAGCTCATCCGGGCCGTTCAAACTTGATTCAAAGGCTACAATAATTATAAATTTTAGAAGGGCCCCATGTTTGGAACCATTAGATCAAATTTCAACGGTCTGAATGAGCTGCTCAAGAGGATCCCCATCTTGAACTTAGGAGAGGATCCAGTTCCCTTCCACAATATCTCTTATACAAAAAGTTGGATTTATAAACCTTTTCTTTGTCACCAATTGTGATATTTCTTTGACCCTAGGGCAGTAACCTATCATGTTTCCACCCAACCTAGCATGTGTTTCTTTAATCGTTTGATTTTCCTTGGTTAAGATGGTTATGGTTTGAAAATTTAATAATAATAATAATATTATATTAAATTTATTAATTGAATGGAAATTAGAAGTGGAGTCTTTTGGTAGAAATATGTGTCTACTCAAATGAAGAGTTGTAACTTTTGACTCTTCATGAATAGTCACATGTTTTCCAAAGAGGTATCTCATATTCTATGAATAGGGAAGCCCCCTATAATCATTATAGAATTTTTCATTGTTTACATAATCATACATAGAGTGCACTAAATATTAGAGAGTCTCATTGAGTCCATATGAGAGAGTTTTCAACACAATCGTGGTTCATGGAGTGCTACTATTACAAGGACGTGGTCGTTGTATATTGGGAGACATGTGCCGATCAAACATGAGCACTGTAATGGGGCGTAAACTTGTCTTAAGGACAAAGTGTCCAACACTTGCCTCGACCGTATTTTCTAGGTTTTTCTAATCCATTATATCATGTTCATTTAACATTGGTTACTCATGTGCATGCATTATTGTGATATATAATTGCATGAATTATTTCTTGATTTTCTATGTGATTTATTATAGTAATTAGACCCTAATTTTTCCCAACAATCTTAAGACAAGTTTAAGGTTTAGTTGCTACCAAAAGGTTGATCAAATAAAGTTTGATTGTGAGAAAATCATGTATGGACACAAAATATGGTATTCGATTACATGGATTCTGTCATTTTGGTACGTTGTTCGTTTGTCATTGAAAATTATGAATAGTATATGATTATATGAGAGCAAATGCATGATTAATATATGGTATGGTATGCATGTTTATTACAAAGCAGGATTCAATGTATTAAATCCTGGTTTACGATTGGATACCATGTGTATACTTGAAAGACTTACTTATACTTGTTGACTTTTTAAGTTTGCAGTTTTTCTTTTCTTTTTAAGTCTAGAGATTTAAATAAACATCCATAGATTCTTGGTTGGTTTTGACTGACCAATTGGAAGTCTCGAAGTGCCTTTTGAAACTAATGCAACCCTTTTAAAGGTTACATCATTGATCAAAGGGCACGATTGGTGTCTTGGGTATTGTACAAAACTAGTACATGAAAGACATGAGAGAGATTACCAAATTTGGTATGTAATATTCTCAGTGTGATGTTCAGTTGCATCTCTTACCGTTGTATATTCGTGTTCAACAGACATGAATAAAACTTACAGTGATGTATATATATCATGACTATGATCATATTCCTGATAAGAATTTAACGAAAAGGCATGATCATTTAGTATGAATCATTTGGTTCCTTCCAAATGAATTAGCGAGTTTTAGAAGTCGTGACTTTCTTTCATTAGTATGGATATATGTGTAATCGTATGTCTAAATTAATTATAAACTGCTTGGAGATGTCAGCCACCAAACTGGTACTTTTGTTTATTACTTGCATGTTCTACTTATTGCAAAACTGGTATATGGCAGTACCTTTTCCAGGCGGTGGTATCTAGCAGTAAAGTTAAATAAGTTAGTAATGGATGCATATAGGAATTTTTCGGTGAAATGTACTGGCATAAGTTTGTTTACTGAGAAGTACGTCTGTCAACATGAAGGGTATAAACCAAAACCACAATATTGACTGGTGAATTTTATTGGGGTTTTTAAATCGAACAGATGCATCACTTGTCATTGTTCCGTTAAAAGGGATTAATATGCCTTAAATGGTCTGTGTGCAAGGAATTCATCATTTCAGAAATAAAAATGACCTAATTAATGATATATATTATATGTATCATGTACTGTGTAGATGCAAAATTAATTTCAAGAAACAAAAACAAAACTCAATAGTTTGTTCTTAATTAAGTATTCTATTTGCTTGATGAGTATATTAACGTTGCAGATATATGTGACGGCAAAAGAAGTATTCCCTCAAAGGGAAGAAACTTTAGATCATGTTTGGTGTGATAATTAGAAGCCTAATTAAGGAGACAGGTCACTCGGTATGTTCATAGGCTTAAGGGCCTAAGTGAGGCTTAAGGGCCTATGAAGATAGATGAGAGAAATTTATCTGCATAAGTTTTCAATTTCTTTTAAGTATGATGAATGAAGTATTGATGGAAATTGAAAAGCAACCACAATGTAACGGAATTGTGGGGGTGGCTTAGCTATCTTTGAGAAATGATCTATACTAGAGAAGAAAGAAAAAGTAATTTGCTTCTAGAAAGAAATAAAGATTATCTCTTATAACAGTAATTTTAAGGTATTTGAATGGTTGGAGATCTTCTAACAAAATACCTTAAATGTGGGGGAGTTTACCCAAGCATAGGAAAATTACTTAGTAAGTCCCTGTATATGTTTGGAAGACTTAACATTGGAAAACAACTGCTTTCAAATGAAATATAATTTCATAAATGGAAGTGTGCACCATAAGAGATAGTCATCAACCAAGTGAATCCAATTAATTAAAGGTTTGACTAGAGAGTAAATTGTATCATCAAGGGGAATGGGTTAAAAGCCTACGTCTTTAAGAATCACCATAATGGCAACTCAACCTAGCTGACTGGAGATCTCGAAATCTAGGTTCAAAGGGACAACCAAATTGTGGATGATTCAAGGGGAGCACTGCGGAGATAATCTCCTAACCATGTCCTATGATGAAATAGTGTTATCTGCAGCGTATTAAGGATAGGCTTTGCTTTTAATGATTCCTATACTTGGAAATAACAAGTGGGGTATTGCAGGATACTCTTAATTGGAAGTCACCTATCTTGAGTGAGGAATTGGGCCATTCCTGTGAGAATTTTTTGAAGGGCTTAGTTCACTAAAAGCACTCATGAGAAACCAAGAATTGTTCAAGGCCAAAAATGAGCACAACTGAGCAACCACGAAGTGTTTGGAAGGGTATTGTGTGATTACTATTGTCTTGGTTTACACAAACGGTTGAGCAGTTCGAGACATCGCATTCACTGATTAGCCAAGTAAATCCAATGGTAATTCACTACGGAATGTTCAAAGCCAAAAGCCACCTATCCTGATGTGGTACCTTTCCTACTGAATTCTCTCTCTAGTGTTTGCATTGTCATTTGCATGGTATTGAGTTAATTTCCATTCATGTGGGGGATTGTTGGAAAATTTAATAATATTATTATTATATTAATTTTATTAATTGAATGGAAATTAGAAGTGGAGCCTTTGGTAGAAAGATGTGTGTACTCAAATGAAGAGTTGCAACTTTTGACTCTTCATGAATAGTCACATGTTTTTCAAAGAGGTATCTCACATTCTATAAATAGGGAAGCCCCCTATAATCATTATAGAACTTTTCATTGTTTACATAATCATACATAGAGTGCACTAAATATTAGAGAGTCTCATTGAGTCTATATGAGAGAGTTTTCAACACAATCGTGGTTCATGGAGCTTTGTGATTTGGAGTGCTACTATTACAAGGACGTGGTCGTTGTATCTTGAGAGACATACGCCGATCAAACATGAGCACTATAGTGGGGCGTAAACTTGTCTTAAGGACAAAGTGTCTAACACTTGCCTAGAACGTATTTTCTAGGTTTTTCTAATCCATTATATCATGTTCGTTTAACATTGGTTACTTATATGCATACATTATTGTGATATATAATTGCATGAATTATTTCTTGATTTTCTATGTGATTTATTATAGCAATTATACCCTAATTTTTCCAACAACTTATACGATCTAGTGGCATTTCTCTTCACTTGTAAGTGAAAGGTTTTAGGTTTGAATTTTGTCAAAGGAGAATTTGAATCACATTATTGTTAGTCCATTGTGAGGCTTAGCCGAATCCTCCACCCACTTAGTGGAGATAACATCCTTTAAAAATAAATAAATAAATAAAAAAGATAGTTAGATGTGTCTTATTTCATGCAATATGGCTAATCGTACGACCTTAAAAAAATTTCTCTTGCAACTATTTCATAGTTATGATGACGTTATTTGGCAATTTATGATTGCCATGTGTTTAAAAAATGAACCATTAGTTCAATAAGAACTTGCCACATGATTAAATAATTGCATGAGAGAACCTTTCCCTGCAAGAGGCTTATAGTTCAAATGTTCAAGCAGTTAAAGTGTATTTATCCTTGCAATCAATAGCACATGTTTGATTCCCCACTCCTCCAATATCATTATACAATATAAAAAACCATCTTATATTTTTCTTTTTATTTTTTATCAACCGAAAAATGATAATTTGAATTTGAAATCTCTTTCAAATTTCAATATTAAGAGCACGGTATAGTTATTGCCAAAAAGTGGATGGGACATGTATCTCACCTAGAAAAAGAGTGCATATGTTAAATTGATATAGGGTTTTATCACAAATGGTCTCTGAAATTGACCAAAATCATCAAGGTGATTCCTAAAATTGAAAATCAATAAATGTAGTCTATGAAAATAGGTGTTACAAATCAATGTGGTCCTTCCGTCATAATTCTGTTAAAAATTCAGTTAAGTACTAATGTGGCACATAAATGGGACCCACAAAATTTACGAATTTTTATCACAAATGGTCCCTAAAGAGACGCACCTCGGGTATAAACTCAAGAGACGCACCTAAGAAGGGGTGTGGAAATAGTTTTCAACCAACAAGAGACGCACCTCGGGTATAAACTCATTATCTCAAGGCAGACCTCGTTGTTCTTTGCATCACCAGACCACTAGGGAAGTGCCGCACAAGCTATCCAAGATTAAGGTTGTGAGGATGTTGTTGGCCTAAATGTTAACGGTGATGTCCCAAAAGTCATTACCAATCGGCCAAGCAATCACCAAAGGTGATTTCGATCCAGGTTCAATTCGGTGAAGGGTGTCGAAGTGTGTAAAGATGGGTATATTGAGATTTAGAAAATAGAGAACGAATGAGGTAGAGAAATGTGGATTGAGATCGGAGATGATTATAGGACTGGGTTTTTGAGTTGACAACTTTTTTATTAATATTGAATTATTACGATTATTTTCAAAAATTTTAATTTAATTAGCCTTGTATGACCCCTTTATGTGTCACATCAACACATATATAATTTTTGACAAAATTATGACAGAATGACTATGTTGATTTAAGACACTTGCGGGACTACATTGATCAATTTTCAATTTCAGGGACTATTTTGATGTCGTGGGTCAATTTCAGGGACCATTTTGATGTCCCGGGTCAATTTCAGGGACCATTTTGATGTCCCGGGTCAATTTCAAGGACCATTTGTAAGAAAAAAAATTACTTATGGGGCCCATTTATATGCCACATCAGCACTTAACTGAATTTTTAACAGAATGACCACATTGATTTGCGACACCTATTTTCAGGGACTACATTAATTGATTTTCAATTTCAGGGACCACCTTGATGGTGCGGGTCAATTTCAAGGACCATTTGTGATAAAAACCAATTGATATATGATGTTGAACTTGTTTGTCATGTGACTCATGTCCTTTTTGGATTCTATAATCTTGTGGGTTTCTTCTAATAAATTGTGCGGGGTATCTAAAAAACACTCTACATCCATACTAACGATGCACAATATTTCAAAAGTGTTTTGAAAGATATCCAAAGCTAGTGTAAATTGGCTCAAAATAGTTCAAACTCGCACTAGGTTCGACTCGTGTTTGACTCGTTGAGGCTCGGCTCGTGAAAGAATCAATTCAAGCCTAGTTCCGCTCAGTTAAAAAACAAACCAAGCTTGAACATTAGTATGTTCAACTCGTAAATGACACGCCCGACCCTATTATTCTCCAAACACCAGGGTAGGCACATGCTAACCGACACCTGAAGGTGACGAAGCCATATTAGGATGCATGAGAACTTAGAAACAATTAACCGACATAAATAAAACTTGTAAATTTAATTATAATGAATATGCAGTTGCGAAACGTGTTCAGAGCATACAACTAATCCGAGAAGCTAAAAAGGAATAATATAAAATTGAATGAACAAGGAGATGGATCCTACACCGAGAAGACTCGAAAATGCCGATGCAGGAGTGCCTTGACATCGAGATTGTACGCCTCAATTCTAAGTCCTGAGGGGGCGCAAAACAAAACATAAGTGGACCAAGTTTATATATATATATAAGTTATACTAAAACAGTTATTCAACAACGTATTATCCCCCAAAGTTTATGAAAACTCAATAGCGTAGTATGTAATGGGTTTTCGGAAAACCCTAGCATGCCATAAAATCGAGCTAGAGGTGAAAGGGAGTGGTTTCGTACCTTTGATTGCCGTGAAATGGATGGAATCGGTCGGAGATTTGAGCTCGACTCAATGGCTCGCCGGGGGTTTTCCCTGTGTTCCACAGAAGCGAGGAGAGAGAGAGAGTAGCACAGTGGTGAGTGTGGTGGTGTCGTCGCCAATGGTCTTCCTCCTTGTTAGGTGTAATGAGTGAGTGAGATAGATAGAGAGGTTGGGGGAAAGAATGAGTGAAGAAGAGATATGGGTAGGGGTTTGCCATGTGGTAACAAAGGGAAAAGGTGAGAGCTTGGGGCCGGGGGAACCAAATCCAAAGGTCGGCCCCTTGGGCACACCTATTAATGCCCTAAAAATAATATTTTAAACCAAATGAAACCCAACCAAAGTGAAAATACGAAAACACCCTTCCATTCCGTAAAATTCGGGATAGGTTGTCACAAGGCAAGGAAGAAGAGAGGCCAAGGGACCAGAAAGATAGTGGGCCCCACCGGCTCACCATTTAAGACCCAAAAGTAACATCTCAAAGTATCTTTCATGTGTGAAAATACCAAATTGTCCTCGTTCTAAAATCCGTAAATAAATTCAGGACGAGTTGTTACAGTAAAGCTCATGGGCAGCTCAAAATTTTTTACGTGGCATGTCAAAGTAGTCATGAGCTCAGCTCGGTCATTCGAGTTTGACAGATAACATTCAAAAAAATACATGATAGTTTAATAGGTTTCTTCCTTTTTGTGGGACTTGCTAAAAAAAATTCTACTACATGTTGATGAAGATTTGTGCAAGATGTCTTACTTGTAACAAAGATGATGTGTTGTCATTTTGCTTTAAAGCATTGTATCCTCCCGTTTTCTTTTACTTCTAAAACTATATGCGTGATGGCCTAGTATTGATGTATCCACCCATTGGGTTCAAAAGAAACTACGTGCGTGTTTTAAAATTTTGTGTTGCGTTGTTTACGTTTTATATATTCTTATTGTTGAAGTGCACTGCCGAGTGGTAAAAAAATTTACACAATGGAACGACTTATTATAAATAAAAAATAGCTCGTAGCAGCTTGAGGTTGGTATCAAGCTTTAACTTTTTAAGCTCGCTCCAGCGTAGAAGAAGAAATCCAAGCCAAAATCGACCTTGAATAAAATTACGGAAAAGGATCCTTGCCGGATTCTTTTTTTAGGGATATCGTGATCGTGATTGTTTATCGTACATTGTGTGGTCAGAAATCATTTCAAAATTCAAATTTTAAAATTAAATATAAATAGTACCCAACAAAAACTAACCGCACGATGAACGATCATGATTGCAGAACTCCTAGAATCCGTTAAAAAAGGATCCGACAAAGATCCATTAAAAAAGAATCCGATAAGGGTCCTTTTCCAAAAATTACACAGGTCAAACTTAAGCATAATAATATTCAATTCGACTCGGCTGGTTTACAGCCCTTTTCAAAGCTTTTAGGTATTCAATCCCTTCAAGCTCATCATCATATCAATTCATAGGTCATTAAAATAATACCAAAACTTAACTTGTACCTTTTGGTGGCTCAGAAGAGTCAAGAAAGTGGTGTTAATAATACTAGAATTTTTATAAGCATGCACATATAAATAATTTGGAAAAGATTACTCTCTAATGTTTTTGTAAAAGCTATTATTGACGTTTCAAAATCGTACTTTTGTACTACTTGTTAAAATATATAAAAGAGTGATGACTGTAAAAGCTGTTATTGACGTTTCAAAATCGTACTTTTGTACTGCTTGTTAAAATATATAAAAGAGTGATTATTGTAGAATGCTGATAACTTCTTCTTTTTTTCAAAAGGACGGTAAAGTCAATATTTGAGCCCTACCACATAATGCAATTTCCATAATATTTTAGTGGATTTCTATTGACTTCTTTTCATATACAAGATTTAATTAGAAAATATTGAGCTCTAGATTATTTTTCATGAAAGATCTATAGAAAAAAGCAAAATGTAGGGAAAGAAGAGTTGAAATCCATAGGTGTTTGGTTTTCTGAAGGGCCATTCACTTTGTAGCCGAAGCGTGTGAGACCGTCTCTTCAAATGTGCTTGGGCTTGACCAAAACGCAAGTTAGCCCAGTCGGTATAGGATGACAATCTAAGCCCAGGAAAAGCTAAGGTGGAAAACCCAAACCAATGGGTAACTTGTCACTTGTAGGTAGTCACCCACATGCTCTACATGCTCGTCGTCGGCTGACAGTCATTTATATACTCGTGAAAATGACCTACCAAAATCAACTATAGGAGTAAATGTTCTTTAACGAAAAGCTCACGATATTATTCATTTTAATAAAAAAATTATATTTTTACACTAAGAAATCAATTCTGGCACTATTCACTTTACCTTTTATTTTGTTTTTATCGTTAAAACTCAAAATTTCAACTCATTTTCATTAGTTTTCCTTAAGTTTAATTCTTATCACAGGGCATAACAACTGCAACGTGATTAGTGATACAACGAACGTGGGGTATTAAATAATAGCGCTAATTTTTGCGTCTCTGAAATCGAATGACTAATTGGTTTGATGAGCGAATTATCAATCATACCACCATCAATAAGCAAATGCCGCGCAGGCACCTCTATGAGCAAGTTCGACTATAAAAATGTAAAAGACCATAATCATCTTCGCATTCTGAAGGTAAATTTCTTGAAAATTTTGAAACTTCATGATCCATTTTGAAAATCACTTTAACTCTACTTGAATGTCTACATAAATTCAAGTTGTCATGTGGCAACGAATTTCAGTCATGGAAAATCGATTATGTCCCTAAAACTAAAAGAAAAGGACAATGAAGTCCTAATTGTATTGTTGTGTCATGATGTTTCAATTTTCTCATATTGTAGCTTGAGATTTGAAATTGTATTAATTTGTTTTGTTTGTTTGGACGTCTAATCCTCCGTCAAATTGATGAGTTACTTTTGTCAACATAGTATATATGTGGCCTGCAAATGTACCTTGCACAATTACTATGTCATCAATTTAATAAAGAATTATAGAGCAATCATCCCTAAAACATAAACTGGTACATTTTTAATACCTACTGGTACAATATGGAAAAAAAAAAAAAAAAATTAAACCTTCATGAATCATTTTAAAAATCATCCCAAATTTGAAAAGTGTAAAACGCAGTTTGCTTGAAGGTTTTCATCCCTTAATTTTTCTTTGGAATGTTCAATGGATAATCCTTGAATTCCAACTTTGGAGGATGAGTTCATTCCCCGTTATGAATAATGTTTCTTGACCATGCAAATTTCATGTTCGGAACTATTCAATTTCTTCACATGTGAAGATCATTTTTACAAAAAATTATTTCAATCGGAAGTCACTTAATCTTTCAAATGTATAGAACAAATCGACAGTCCAGGTGCTATATTATATATACATGGTGAAGGGTCTATTTATTTGATGCATTTAGACGTTCATCTATTTATTTAATGTGGTTAGATAATTAAACGATTTCAAATTCAAATAATTTTTCGTTGAAGTGATCTTAAAAATAAAAACTAATAAGTTAAACGATTTCAATCGTTAATTTTATTGAGTAAAAAACACGGTATTCGCAAATAATAAAAAAAAGAAAAAAAAAAGGGTAAATATCAGTTTACTACCCTCAAGTTTCGTGGTTTTCAACATTTGGTATATGAAGTTTTTTTCATCCCAGAGTCATACCTAAAGTGTTAATTTTGGCACAATCTCATACATCCATTAGTCTAGCTGTTAAGTATTCCGTTAACTGATGATGTGGCGTGCCATGTGGACAATGATTGGGCGCCATGTGTCAATAAGGGTCCCATATGGATATTAAAAAAAAATTACGAAAAAAAAAAAATCGTTCTTCTCCTTCGAACATCTTCTTCTTCTCCCTCCCCTCTCTGACCCTCATCTCTCTCCTCCTCTACACACCCTTCTCCCCTCTGCATGTCCACTTTCTCTCTCTAACCCTCCTCTCTCTCCTCCTCTGCACACCATATCCACTTCACAACTTCTGGGCCATTCTGCTTTGCCAAAGAGTTACTGAGTCGGAACCTCGAACTCGCCTCTAAGTTGGACTCCAGCGACTCTTCGCCTCTTCACCTGGCGGCAGCAAAAAGATCGATGGAAATGGTGAAAATCTGATGCAGGTTAACCCAAATCTGGGTTTGGTGTTGCATCACGATGGGTTCACTCCCCTGCATCTGGGTGTGATCAAGGGGCGAGCTGGCCGAGTTAGATCGACGGCGAGGGTGTGTGGAGAAGAGAAGGGAAGGAGAGGGTCGATGTGATATACCGTCCCCAAAATTATTATTTTATTTTATTCTTGACGTATTTCAAAGATTTGATTGGAACTAGTTATTTATTTCTCCAAATTTAAGAAAAACGAAGTGAGGGGTACTTTAGTCATTTCTAATTTTCTTGATCTTTTCGGTCAACTCTTGAATTGATTAGGTAGAGTTCGATTCTATGAGCGCGTAGGCGTAAACAGATCTTATTTCCAAGTCAGAACAGAGAAGTTAGAGTCTTTTGAAGTTGGTGGCATTTTGGTAATTTTACCAAAATGCTATAAATGGGAGTGAAACCTCCAGAAAAGGGGGAGGTTTCTGAAAAATGGGAAAAAAGCTGTTACTAACCCGTTTTAGGGAGATTTGGACCCATAAACCCAGCAAATTTGACCCGCTTGTATCTTCTTCATCCGAGCTCCATTTTGGGTGATCTTGGTGTCCATGGAAAGCTCTTGACGAGCCATACATCTCTGTGACGTTAGATTTTCCCATTTATTTTCCATCTTTGCAGTTCGAGGTCGCAAAGCCCACGACTTTTCCGGTGGTTTTATCATTTTTCCAGCCATTCCGGCAACGATTTCCTTCGGGTGAGGTATGAAACTTCATCTACTCTTCACAATCTTCAAGTTGGTATGCTTAGTTTGTGTTTTCATATTCATTTTAGAGTTGGGTGTTTAGAACCCTAGAAATCCGGTTTTCGCCGGTGAATTTGAACAGTTTCTAGTTAGAAATTATCGTTGGCCTAGTTGTGAAAAATTTTTCCCTTGTTGAGCTCTAGTTACCACGTAAATTTGAGCTCATCTAGTTAATGTTGAAAATTCGGGGTTTCTAAACCCTCCATCTTGACTTCCACCGCGTGTGGCGATGCATGGGATCGTTCATGAGTATTGTCTAGGTTTCAAATACCTTCTAGTGACCCTATGAACCTATGTCTAGCTCGGTTTCCAAAGATTCAATTGTTTGGTGTGGTGATCAATTTGGACCGCCACTTGTTTGTGCGATTGAAGATAATCCAACCGTTGGATCATAATGAAACTTTAGTATGTTATTCTCGAAGCATAATGTGGACTTTGGGAAGTTATGGATCATAAATCTGATTTGCGGATCGTTGTGGACCCCATCGTTGACCGAGAATTGAATTGTGGTCAACATGTTTGGAAACGTTCTAAATAATAAAATTAGTACTATGGGAGACTTAAGTGAAGTCTAGTGGGCCTACATTGGTTAGAGAGTGACTTGAACACATGTGATATGGTTATTACCTTGATTTCTTATATTGGTATCATCTGTGAATTTGACTTGGTTTTATAATGTGATTCTATTGACCTTGATTTCTTATACATATATATATATATATAGCCATAGACCTATGTTTATTAAACATGATTTGGCTTGTGTACTGATGATGATCGTGATATGTGATTTGACGTGCATATTCGAAAGGTGGTTGATTTACATAGATGGTATGATATGATGAAATGTGAGTGACTTTAATATATGTGAATATGAAATGGTTTTATAATCATTTTTCCTATAAATTGTTAATTTTTATATTTAGCCAATGATGTAGTTATATGAAGTGGGATTTGATGTGCATATTGGAAATATGGTTTGTTTTGTATGATTGGCTTGATTTGATGAAGGTGAGGGCTAGTGGTGGACCGTTAACCCATTGTCATGGGGTTTGTTGCTTCGAAACATGTGTCAATGCTCGTTTCATTATTTCATTTCTTGTTTCGTTGAGCCTTTATAACTTGAGTAACTTAATTCATGTGTTGTTTCATTGATTGGTGGTTATGCAATGTACTCCGCGATACCGTTGAGTGATGGTCCTGAATCGTATCCTGGTTTGGATTCTGTTAAGTGATGGTCCAGAATCCTTCCTACTCCACTCCGCGATTCCGTTGAGTGATGGTCTGGAATCGTATCTTGGTTTGGGTTCCGTTGAGTGATGGTCTGGAATCCCTCTTACTCCGTGATCCCGTTGAGTGATGGTCCGGGATTGTATCCACCTTAGTTCATTGAGTTTAGTTTGACATAGTTGCAAAGTTGCAAAGGTGTAGGCTTTGGATGAACTGTGTCAGCCTAATTCTACTTTCATTGTGTGTATGTGAATATGGGTGTGAGATGTTATGGCTGTTTGAAATGAACTTTTGGATGTCTGGGTGACTCCCTCGGAGTTTTCAAAAGTTTGGTATTGATTTGTTATGAAAGATTTTATATTCAAGGTTTATAAATTGTGATTGATGGTTGGTTTTATTATTGTATCACATGCTTATTTTATTGTCCCTCACCCGAGCCTCTTAGCTTATCTGAGTGCCTGATTTGCCAGTGCACCAATTCCATAATATTGGCATTGACTTTACATATGACAGGTCTGGGTAGATTATGAGAAACTGCTTAATATTTTGGTTCCGTTGAGTGGTCCGGAATCCTTGCTCTTGTTCATTCCGTAAGGTGATCTTAGAATCCTAAATTGGAGTAGATGGGAATTACCCACAATAGATATTGTGAAAATAAATTAGAATTACCATGTTATTATTCATAACCCAAGTTGCGAATTATGTAGAGTTCTTTAATTAAATTTGTGAAATGATATGTTATCTCACTGATTGATTAACATAATTAAATATTAATATTGTGCTTCGTGATTCCTTGATATGTTACAAGCTATGTATTGAGATATAATGTTGGAAGCATAGTGATTGGTATGATGAAGTGAAATGTGATTTGACTTGTGTATTGGAATTGGTTGTGACATGTGATTGAAATGCATATTGAATTGCTTGGGAGATGTGAGGTCTAGTAATTGACCGATAACCCATTGTGATGTGGATTTGTGCTCGATATTGCTTCGTTTCGTTGAGTTTTCGTGAATTGAGTAACTTGAATCATGTCTTGTTCCTTCGAGCCGTTGTTATGCTTCTTGGACTTCCGTTCAATTCTGTTGGGTGGTCTGGAATTGAGTTTTGCTTGGATTCCATTAAGTGATGATCTGGAATCCCCTTTGGTGCCTTGGTCCGTTGGGTGGTCCAAAATCCCCTTTTCCAAAGATGTAGTCTTCAACCAAATTGTGTTGCTCTAGCCTTGCGTTTCGACATGTTGTATGTGTTATTGATGATGTGATGGTTGACATTATTGATTGATGTGATTATGGAATGACGTTGGATATGAGTGTGGTTATCATGAGTATTTTAGTTGATTAATATTTCTAGAGAATAAGGTGTACTTTGTTAATTCTTAACTATGTTACACACTATGAAATGCGATTTTATGTGGGAAACGTGATGAATTATTTGATGGATGAAGTGGCAATGTTAATCGTCATGTGGGATTGTTATGTTGGATATCATTGTTATTGTTATGATTAGACTTGTTGATAAATGTGGCTAGAGAATGGTATTGTGCTTCTTTGGTTCTTTGAAATGATATATGTTGTGAATTGCGGTATCATGTTGCGACATAATGACCTATATATGGATGGAGGGGAAATCATGATTTTCAGGTGGGTTTGTTATGTAACCCTAAGTCGAGTAATTTCATGCTTGTCAAGTTCTATTGATTGATTGAGAAATGTTATGCCTTTCGACTTAATCGGACTGTGATATATGTCAATTATTGTGCATGACGAACTACGAATGGCTTGATCCCTGCTTAGGGTACGTAGGCAATCTAACGGGGAGGTTAGATGCAGCCATAAGGAATACAAAAAATTTCTATGCGATTCGATTATTGAGTTGTGCTTTGCCCATATTCCGGAGGTGGTGTATGATGAATATGGATTTTTAGTGACGTCACGTGTCAATTCTAGACGTATGTTGGGATTAGGGCGTGACAGTCGAGGGTTGAGGTAGGGTGCCCTGAAACTTTTTTTTTTTTTTTTTTTTTTTTTTTTTTTTAATTGAGTGGATCAGGGTTGAGGGAGGGAGAGGGTTGGATTTGCACATATGGGTGGAGGCCTAGAAGGGAGGGACGGTCGGGGTTGAGGAAGAACAACTTTTTTTTCTTTCTTTTTTTTTTTGTTTTGTAATTTTGTAATTTTTAATATCCACGTGGGACCCTTAATGACACGTGGTGTCCAGTTATTGTCCACGTGGGCACCACATCATCAGTTAATAGAAGACTTAACAATCAAACTAACGGATGTATGAGACTGTCCCAAAATTAATACTTTATGTATGACTTTGGGACGAAAAAAACTTCATGTACCAAATGTTAAAAACTACGAAATTTCAAATTAGTAAATTGATATTTATCCAAAAAAAAAATATAGTCATCCCATATAAGTGATCTGCAAGTATTAACCATCTTTTATTCAACTCTCTCTCTCTAGTTTTCATCGGGTGTTTCGAAGCAAGTTCACCTATTGGAAAGGTGGCTTCTCAGTCAGACATTCAAACTCTTAGACGTTGAGAAAAGGAAAAGCAAACATCATTACACCATATTATAATGGCATGTTGGTGTATCGACAATACTTTATAATATTAAAAAGTTCCCTGTATATGCTAGTTGCTCCATATGACCTCACTTTTCTGCTCTTCATTTGGACGTATTTGGAAAAATTGCATCTCCCCTTTTGCATCTGTTCCTTCCCTTCTAGACATATGTTTGATGTTCTTGACCCGACATCTTCAATTTCCCTTCTTTATTTTCTTTGAAAAATCTAAGATGGTGATGAAAGTAGGGCAACTACTTTTGCAGTTTCATGATCTAGGGTTTGGCTTCAAAGGCTTTGATTTTTCGTTTTCGTGAGCCTAAAAGAATTCAGTGCTAGCTAGCTTGGTTTCTTAGCTTGTGTCACATTTTTGAAAGAAAAAAAAAAAAAAAAAAAAAAAAAAAAATCAGCTTTTGAGTATTCATAGCTAGCTTCTTCTTCAGAGGATTTATTAGGTTTGGAAAAAATTAATGTCAGGCGTCGATCCTGATCCTGATGCACCCACCAACACAAGTCCAGGTGCGCCATCCTCCCCCGCTCGCCGGACTCGAGGCCGTCCTCCCGGCGCAAAGAACAAGCCCAAGCCGCCCCTCATAATCGCACAAGACACCCCAAATGCGCTCACATCTCATGTTCTTGAAGTTTCCTCCGGTTCAGACGTTGTTGAATCGGTGATGACCTACGCCACCCGCCGTGGCCGAGGCGTTTGCGTGCTGAGCGGAAGCGGTGCAGTGGCTAATGTCAACCTGCGCCAGCCAGCCGCAGCAGTACTACCTTTAGGAAGCAGTAGTACTGTGCTGACGATGCACGGTCGTTTTGAAATCCTGTCTCTCACCGGCACGTGCCTGCCTCCACCGGCCCCATCTGGAACCAGTGGCTTGGCTCTATATCTGGCTGGTGGGCAAGGACAGGTTGTTGGAGGGAGTGTTGTAGGACCCTTGAGGGCTTCAGGGCCTGTGACGTTGATTGTGGCTTCTTTTGCTAATGCAGTGTATGATAGGTTGCCGCTGGAGGAGGAGGAGAAGGAGGCTCCACCGCCGCCATTGCAAGCGACGGCTTCGCAATCTTCGGGAGTGACGGGCAGCGGTAGCGGTGGGGATGGGTACAATTTGGGGATGTTGAGAACTTTTCCTGGTGATGTATGTGGTTGGAATAGTGGGAGTAGTTAGAACTTAATGCTTCAGGACTAGAATATGCATGGATTGTTCTTTAAAGAGTTCATCTAATCTGTAAGTCCGTGTTCAGACATTGTAAAATCCATCCAGCTGAAATTGTTCAATAAATTTCGGATCTTCTTTATTTTCCTAATTGTGTGATCGATTTATGGAAGCTTTGTCACATAATGCATATATAATGTGTCAATTGAACTACTTTTTCTTTCTAAAATCCAAGTAAGAATAACAGTTCCATCTGATTAATTTTTACAAAAAGTTGCAACATGGGTCCTTGAAGTTCGATCCTATTGTTCATGAACTTGTTAGAACATGGAGCAAATGATCTCTCTACGTTTTGTTAGAACTTACTGTCTCTTATATATTTGTCTTTAAACTTTTTTATTTTGTATGAAAATTTCTAAGGGTGTTAAGTAAAGAATTATTGCTCTAAAAATAACTAATGGTTCAATTTCTTTAGTTTTTAACACTCATTGTTGTCGGTTTGGTGTGCTTATTTAGTCATTTCCTCTTCTAAAAGTTTGGCTAGAAACTTAGATAAGTTTGAAAGTATCTTGAATTAACGTCTCGGACAAGGTGGAACATTGAGACTTGAAATATTTCATGCATTGGTCTATTTTGTTTGACCTTTCAATCAACCAGCTAATTCAGTCAAGCTAGCTAGCCATGGAAGCAACTTCATTACTGAGTCTGAAACTATCAGGATAACAAATTACCGTTTTGAATATTATATATCAATGAAACAGACAGTGTAAGCGTCACAAATTAAACATGTGACTATATTATATTGTAAAATTAAAAAAATCAGGTGGTGCACTTGATAAATTTAGAACGCTCCCACATTAGTTAGTGCCTTATATTATTTAAATCTCTCTTATAAGGGGGCAATGATTTATACACACTTCTTTTCTTTTTTTGTACATCCACGTTTATTTGCTTTTTTTTTTTTTTTTTTCATTCGATCAAAAGGTTAAAAATAAACACAAGTATGCTTTTATTATAAAACTAATTAACAACATGCGGAGTAGCTGAACTATTTATAATTAAATATATGCAAAATCTCTTCTTTCTTCACTGTGAAATTCACTCTCAACATTCGCATCATAAAATAAACCAGTTACTTAACAATTATATATTTTTACAGCTTCACGCAAGATTCTCATTCTCTGGTTTCACCAATCAGCTAAGCACCTTTTGTCATTTATTTGTACATTTTACCGTTGGCGAATTGGTGCAAGACACACATGCCTAAACCAAGCATTATTGTACGTATATATCAGTGTATAAATATTCATATATTATAAGAATTTTCTTTGTTAATTAGAGCTGAAATGTTAATGGTAACTAAATAAACAAATTACCAGTAACTTCTAACGTGTGGGTAGTTGTTACAATACGATAATGCGTGTTATACATACGAATACGAGTGAAATATTGGAAACACGACGTGATGAGGTTCAACCTAAACATGAACGGAGGTTATATAACTATCATGTAAGACCTCAGCTGCTAGCTCCCTCCTTTTCCCTCCACAAACACACTCCTCAAAACTCGTAACGCAATTCTCTAAAAACGGCATATCAGCATAGACTCGGTCCCTCTCTCTCTCAAACCATCTGTTCCTCCTAAGTTGTGGGAGGAAAAAACAACCCCCCTCCTCTTCTTCCTCTAGCAATAATAATGTCTCCTTCCATTTCTTTGGGCACACTTCTGCCTTTCCCAATTCAATGGAGTCACATTACATTACTATTTTCCTGAGAAACCATTTTGTTATTCTACATTGTATACAACGTTGATTGAAATCATAAATAGGGATCGAAGAATTTGGTAATCGAAAAAGAAAAAGAAGTAGAGAGATTGGTATTAGATAGACAATGGCAGCGTCCCTGAATAGAGAGCCATCGAAAAAGGCGATAAAAAGCCCTGGAGGTTCTGGTAGCTCTCAAGGCAAAGCTAATTCGAGTGGCCAAACTGTGAAGTTTGCGCGAAGAACTTCGAGTGGACGGTATGTGAGTCTGTCTAGAGAAGACCTTGATATGTCCGGAGAATTATCCGGGGACTATATGGACTACACAGTACAGATTCCTGCCACCCCAGATAACCAGCCCATGGACTCATCCGGGGCTGTGAAGGCGGAGGAGCAATATGTTTCTAACTCTTTATTTACCGGAGGGTTCAATAGTACGACACGTGCACATCTCATGGATAAGGTGATTGATTCGGAGGTGACTCATCCTCAGATGGCTGGAGCCAAAGGCTCTGCATGTATGATACCTGCTTGTGATGGTAAGGTGATGAAGGATGAGAGAGGAGTTGATATAACCCCCTGTGATTGCAGGTATGAGCTACGATACTCTAATTAATTACTAGTTTGATTACTAACCTAATAAGATCTTAAGTTCTTCGGGTACTAAAGCGGAGCTCAGAAATCCAAAACAAATAATTTCAACTAGTACTTTTGGATAGGATTTCCGCTATTATTACAATCAAGGGAGCAGAAAACGTGAGTGCAGAAATCAGTTCCCTTTGGACGAGGGCTAGTTTTCGCATTGTGTAATTTTAACAGTCTTAAACTTCTATGTTTTTTTTTTATTGTGTTTGAATTTTGTTTTGTAGGTTCAAAATCTGTAGAGATTGCTATTTGGATGCACAGAAGAACACTGGCCTTTGTCCGGGTTGCAAGGAGCAATACAGAGTAGGAGACGAATTTGGTGATCCATCGGGTTACAACAATGGAACGCTGCAATTGCCTGGTGCCGACGGAAAAAGGGATAACATGTCTGCGATGAAGAGGAACCAAACCGGAGAACTTGATCACAATAGGTGGTTGTTTGAGAACAAGGGGACTTATGGTGATGGCAATGCTTTCGATCCCCAAGATGACGGGTATGGTGATGGCGGTGGTGATGGCTTCGGAGGGGGCTTGCTGGATGCGGATGACAAGGCTTGGAAACCCCTCGGCAAGATATTGCCAATTGCAACTGCCATTATCACCCCCTACAGGTCAGTATATAAATTCTCTCTCAGTACTTACTTTGTACATGCTGCATTTGTTCACGCAAACAAAAAGTGTTATGAATTAATTGAACTTTCGCAACAGAACAAACTTCGCGAAAGTAAAAAAAAAAACATAAGAACATTGTTAGATGAAGTGATTATGTGTTCATATTGTATGATGATGCACTATAATTAAGATGACTTGACGAACAATTAATATATATTTTATGTTGATCTTCGTCTTGTAGGATACTGATCTTCGTTCGGTTAATCGTGCTAAGTTTGTTCCTGCATTGGAGAGTAGTCAATCCAAACAATGATGCAAGATGGCTGTGGCTCATGTCGATTATCTGCGAAATATGGTTCGCCTTCTCTTGGATTCTTGATCAGACTCCTAAATTTTTCCCCATTAATCGTCAGACCTATCTTGAAGTCCTCCACGACAAGTTTGACAGGCCATCACCATCCAATCCAACGGGCCGGTCTGACCTCCCTGGCACTGACTTCTTTGTATCTACTGCTGATCCTGACAAAGAGCCACCTCTCACCACTGCCAACACCATCCTTTCAATCCTAGCCATTGATTACCCGGTCGAAAAGCTAGCATGCTACGTCTCTGATGATGGAGGTGCCCTCCTCACCTTTGAGGCAATGGCGGAAGCTGCTAGTTTCGCAGACTTGTGGGTTCCCTTCTGCCGGAAACACAACATTGAGCCGAGGAACCCTGACAGTTACTTCGCGTTGAAAGTTGACCCGACAAAGAACAAGAGTAGGCTGGACTTTGTGAAGGATAGGAGGAAGATCAAGAGGGAGTATGATGAGTTCAAGGTGAGGATTAACGGTCTTCCGGTTTCGATCAGGAGGCGGTCTGATGCTTTCCATGCCAGGGAGGAAATGCAGCAATTGAAGCATATGAGGGAAAATGGAATTGACCCTTTGGAGCAAGTCAAAGTCCCCAAGGCTACCTGGATGGCTGATGGCACACATTGGCCTGGTGCTTGGTCTGTTCCTTCCAGTGACCATGCCAAAGGTGACCATTCAGGAATTCTTCAGGTAAAATTAGCTCTTCTCGTAGTTGAGTAAAACGACGTTTACCGATTACCTCTTAAATTCTCTATCATATAGCGCACAAGCGCTAACCATTTAGTAAGTTTATACAACTCTAACCATTTGTTTGGGTGCACTCCTCTATTTGATCATGGCTTGAGCAGTTCATTTTGTAGTTCTTTCAAAAAAAATTCAACCTAAATAGCTTAACGATTTTCAATGAGAGTCAATTATTTGTTAGGATAGTCTCATTGATGGCCTATGATCGGTCCAGCTCATGGGAATGTTGTGGAATGGACTCAAACGAATAGTTAGCATCATATTAACTTGCTAACTTATTAGCGCTTTAGTGCGTTGATAAGCATGTGGCTAGTAAATATGGCAGACACAATATTACATGAACTTTGATGCTGCATTGTGTATAGGTGATGCTGAAGCCTCCTAGTCCTGACCCCCTAATGGGAAGTGCCGATGATGACAAGCTCATAGATTTCACAGATGTCGATATACGCCTCCCAATGTTTGTCTACATGTCGCGAGAAAAGCGGCCTGGCTATGATCACAACAAGAAAGCCGGCGCCATGAATGCGCTGGTGAGAGCATCCGCCATCTTGTCAAACGGCCCTTTCATTCTCAACCTTGACTGTGATCACTACATCTACAACTGCAAAGCTGTCCGTGAAGGCATGTGCTTCATGATGGACAAAGGCGGTGAAAACATCTGCTACATTCAGTTTCCTCAGAGATTCGAAGGCATTGATCCCTCCGATCGCTATGCCAATCACAACACCGTGTTTTTCGATGGCAATATGCGTGCACTTGATGGTTTGCAGGTACCTTAATCTATTCGAAAAAATTTCCATGGTACGAACTCGTGTGACATACGAACATTTTTTAAAGGTTTACTTCAGGGATATGGAAATTGTGAACAGTTAAAGATTTGCGCGTATGTCATACAATTTTGTAACTTGGAGATTAAGTTACACACATTATATACATGCAACCAGTATGAATGAATCATGGGTTTGCAGGGTCCGATGTATGTGGGAACCGGGACCATGTTCCGGCGTTTTGCCTTGTACGGTTTTGATCCACCAAATCCTGATAAGTTGCCGGTGAAGAAGGATGATGAGGCACAAGGAGAGCCTTTGACACAGTCGAATACGCAACCTTTGACAGCCAGTGACTTCGACCCGGATCTTGACACCAATCTACTTCCCAAGCGTTTTGGAAATTCAACAATGCTGGCGGAATCCATACCCGTTGCTGAGTACCAAGGTCGCCCCGTAGCTGATCATCCTTCAGTGAAATTCGGACGGCCTCCTGGAGCTCTCAGAGTTCCTCGTGATCCGCTCAATGCCACTACTGTTGCTGAAGCTGTCTCTGCCATTTCTTGCTGGTGCGTATATCAATAAATAATTAGCAATATAATTAGCTGACAACTTGATGTGACAGTTGATGTATCAATTCAAATATGATCGATCAAATAATTTAATCGAAGTACTAGCTCTGTACATTTGCATCAAATTAACATTGTGACACAGGTACGAGGACAAGACCGAATGGGGAGACCGTGTGGGGTGGATTTACGGGTCAGTGACAGAAGATGTGGTGACTGGGTACAGAATGCACAATCGCGGATGGCGCTCGGTGTACTGCGTTACCAAGCGTGACGCATTTCGCGGTTCAGCTCCCATTAATCTTACTGATCGACTCCACCAAGTGCTCCGTTGGGCAACTGGCTCAGTTGAGATTTTTTTCTCCCGGAACAACGCCTTCCTTGCCTCAATGCGCCTCAAGTTACTACAACGTCTTGCCTACATCAATGTCGGCATCTACCCCTTCACCTCAATCTTTCTCATCGTGTACTGCTTCCTCCCTGCGCTTTCGCTCTTCAGTGGACAGTTCATTGTGGCGAATCTCAACATCACATTTTTGGTCTACTTGCTAACCATCACTATATGCCTCATAGCTTTGGCTATCCTGGAGGTGAAATGGTCAGGGATCGCGTTGGAAGAGTGGTGGCGAAATGAGCAGTTTTGGCTGATTTCCGGAACCAGCGCTCACTTGGCTGCTGTGGTGCAAGGCCTTCTAAAAGTGATTGCAGGGATTGAAATTTCCTTTACCTTGACGGCCAAGTCAGCTGGAGAGGACAATGAAGATATATATGCTGACCTCTACCTTGTGAAGTGGACTTCCCTCATGATCCCTCCAATTGTGATTGCAATGGTGAACATAATCGCAATCGCAGTCGCGTTTTCGAGGGAGGTTTATGCTCTGAATCCTCAGTGGGCGAGGTTTATTGGCGGTGCCTTCTTCAGCTTTTGGGTTTTGGCTCACTTGTATCCTTTTGCCAAGGGTTTGATGGGAAGAAGAAGGAAGACCCCTACCATTGTGTTTGTTTGGTCAGGTCTCATTGCAATTACACTTTCCTTGCTCTGGGTCGCCATTAACCCGCCCGCCGTTGTTGTCGTTGGTTAACCCCGCTGCAGGAGGCGGGTTCCAATTTCCGTGAGCGCTCGAACGACATAGTCCATGGGATTGGATTATAGAGTTTTAGGGTCAACACTGTATAAATATAAACTAGTAGAATTTACAGGTACCTTTCATCCTCCGCCATTCGAGGGAGAAGGTTGTTTTGTTCTGTGATTGTACTGGATGGAGTCTGCATATCTTTCATTGAAGGAGTTATGCTGAAATCTGTAAACGGAACATATTTTTTCTCTGTAAACATTCGCTGTCTGATCAAATCAATCCGCGTCGTTCTGGTGTACGAGGCATGTAATGTCCAGACACGGGATATATGTAAGCGAAAGACAAGCATTATTTTCATGTCTGTTCGTACCTCACTCGTCGTTTGAATTATCATGCAACGAGTGAGATCATAGCATATCTCACGCTACGAGTGAGATATGCTAATAGAAATCAAACATCATTTCATTCCTTTATGTATAAAATCAGAAGGTGATTCACTTGTAAGCTCTAAGTTTATAAAAGAAATTGAAAAGTCTAGATCAAAACTTAATAACAGGAGACCCAAATCGTTTGCATTTGAAAAATAGCGATCAAGAGTACCACACATTTACACGAGTCTCGTCATTTTAACTAGAACTGCTGACAACAGTTCTGATTCGTTGGTCAATTGGATGCGTCCAACTGCATAGGCTTGAGCACCAACTGTAAGTATGAACAAACCAAAAATACTCAGTATTCTATCTTCTGATGACTAACCGAAGATCTCTGTACGTCGGGGACAGAAAGGAAATTCATCCCTAGTTTAAAAATCTGACTGTTCAAATGGAACGCGCACAAACAACTGGCCATTCAAGGTCACTACCGCAGATGTCTGATGTGGATCGATTCTCGAAGGTAGGCTGACAACCTATAAAGAAAACCACTTTAATTATCCTGCAGGTATACTTTGATAAAGTGCCACACTACATAACAAAAGTTTGATTTGGACATTAAGGTGTGTGAATTTAACACTACCAGAAATCGATCTGATGCTTATGCTTAGGTATGGGACGCGGAGAACCTCTAGTGGGGTTGCCTCACAAGTCCCGAAACAAAATGAAAAACAACAGCACTTTTTAAGGATCATTTTTCCCTCCGTGTCTAATAACTATCGTCAGTCATAACCCAAAACATATTGGAGCACTATCAAGTTATCAACTGAACAGAAACAAAATGATACAACTGCAAGGGTAAAATATGCAAGAGTTCAGATGCGTTATCCTATTCTATATGTCAATTCATCAATAATTAACATGAATCGTTAAGGCCCGTAAAATATGACCGTACAACTGGCTAAGTGGCTTAAACATACTGCAAAAATTGCAAAGAACCACACATGCAGGTAATATAGGGGGTCATATTGTAACTAGGTTTGGATTGGAGTGGACAAATCATAGAATTCAACATATGTTGAATTTTATGATTTATCCACTCCAATCAACTCCTAGTTACCAAACGATCTCAAAGTACCAAGTTATGCCAACCTTCTTAAAGGGTGCAACACCCCAAGGATTATCCAGTTGTGCTGGTTGGCCGGATATAATCAAGCGTCCGGCTGGGTCAGATTGAACATGCACCTGAATGATGAATCACAATCATTATTAACGACAAAAACACACAGAATATAACAAGCAGAATCAGAATATAATTTCTTGGAAACAATAAAAGCAGCATGCCTATTTGAAACCCATGGACAAGAACTACCAACCTTGACTACAAATACAAAGATGACAAGCTTATAAACAACAATGATCACAAAACTAGTTCATGAACTGACCTCCTCGCGCAGTAGCCCAGGAACTAAGGCATATACCTCAAAGCAGTCATTCTGTGTACAGTAAAGTTTCAGTTCTAATTAGAAATAATCCATATAATAAGTAGAAATATGTTTGTCCTAACAGTGAGATGAGAGGAACTTACAAATCTTTTCACATTAATCTTCACCCAATCTGCTGGAGGTCCAATATCAAATACCATTGTATCCCTTTTATAAACAAGGGGAAAACAAAAATGTTGAGTTGGAATAATAGTAAAGGCACTTTTTACTATTATGGGATGAAATCAACAGGGGACCGAGAGAAATTAGTACCGTGGTTTTATAGCTTTCATGTCAGCAACTGGGACGGCAGAATCCATATAAGATGGCTTTTTCCGCTTTAGTAAACCTGAGTTAACTAACGATTTTTAAGATAGAGAAGATCATTATGGCTGCAAAAGTGTCAAAAATTAAACTCATCAGTCATCATACCAGAACTTTTAAGTTGCTTGTCACTTTTTGGCATGGTACTCAAGTGCTTATCCTAATACATGAACAAAAGAAATATCATAAGGGTGTGAAAATGGCAAAAAGAAAAGGAGAAGAAAAACAAATAAATATAGAGCTTAAAATTTCTCCAGACCTTATTAGTTGTATCTCCAACCTCACCATTATTACCATGATGGCGGTGAGAGTGCCAACCCTGCATGGCACGAGCTGCAGCATCCCTTAGTGCCCTGCCTGATCCTAAAGTATGGCCACCATCAGCCTGTGTTCAAACCCAACAGGATCATTTAACCAAGAAACAAAAGAACAAAAAAGAAAAAGAACCAAAATTTATTTAAGTCTAATTACCCGATTCTCAACTCTAGTTGGCTCTGCAGGAAGAGGAAGTTCACCACCATGAAGTCTATCCCTTTCAAATTCAAGTAATGCCTGTATAAAATGGTAATTAGGGATCCAAAACCCACAGGTAAACAGACCAAAAACAAAGACGACAATAATAAAATAAAAACTCAAAACATCATAAGTAGAGAATAACCTTCTCATAAAAATTTCGGAAAGTCCAAGAAACAGTAGTACACGTTCTGTGCACCATGAAAAAACAGCCATTAGAATGTAAGTTTATAAAAGAATGATAAACTCAAAACAAAGGGAAATTCTGTTTGGTGAGAGGGTGGAGGGGGTGATGTGTTTTGTAATTGTATACATAATAGCAACTTTGGGTATCTGCCACAAAATAAGTTGCCGGCCTCGGAAATCATTCAGATAGCTTAAAGAGAGGCATCAAGTAAAGAAAAACAATATTGCGTACTTTGGGGGATTGAATGATTCTCCAACCTGCCGCCACAACTTGCATGTAGTAACCTACATGTTCCCACAGAAACACTAAGCAGAGTAAACCAAATAGGGGAACTATGCAAGAAAAGTAATGTACATCATATCAAAGTTCACATTATCAGGATGTAGTTCTAAAGTACAATCAGTCCACCATAAGATAATCATTATGCAAGTGCGTCAGCCATCTTGCTTGCTTTCTTTTTCTTTCTTTTTCATAAGTTGTCATATTTGCATATAGAAACATATTGTTCACTTTAGGTAACTAAGTGTATACAAATACAAGAGAGGTCCGGTGAAGTAGGTATGCCACCAAACTTATTAATATAGTACCCCCCGGCATAGGAATTTGTGATAATCCATATATTTTTGGAAAAGTGTCTTCTGCTATTTGACCAATATGGGAATTCAGGGATTCTTTCTCAATTGGGCATATCACTACCTAATCTACAAATCCTTATCAAAAACCAAGGCCTCTAAAATAACAAATGATATTCAGGATTCAGAGATAAACAAACCCACACAAACCTTGTCATAGCCACCAAGTTTGATCACAGCTCTCCATAACCTGATTTTAAGAAGAAACAACAAAGTTAACATTGGGCCAAAACGTTTTCAAACTAATTAATTTATGCAAACTCAACAGAGATTTACTTGAGCAAATTTAATTCCTCTTTGTAGAACTTTGGGGCTTTGAATTCTAAATTCTTCTCTTTATATAAACTCTCAACCTCCTTCATGAATGATGTTTGCTCCTCCTCAGTCCCCGACTCACCACCCTCATCAGCACCTGGATCCAAGAGGAAGGTTTTCTTTGGTTCTAAGCTCTTCATCCCAACCTTACGTCCAACATAAAACTTGGGTTTCTGCAGTTGCTCGTTTATGTCGGTGTGAAAAGAAAACTTTGTTTTGTTGCTCACCCCACCATTCAGTACCTCTAGTTTCTCACCATCATCATCAGATTCAGTCTCCATTTCGACTTCATTATCACGATGCCTATCAGGCTCCACCTTACTAACAACATTATCAGTTTCAGCACTGATATGGGGTTCATTGGAGGGGCTGGCCTTGATGTTCAACCCACCTATCAGTGTCTGCATAGCAACCCCACTATCATGAGGCATTGTATCAGTTTCCATCTTACAAACAGAATTATCAGCTTCAGCACTGATGTGCAGTTCACTGGAGGGGTTGGCCTTGCTGCTCACCTTATTTGTCAGTTTTTCGGTTGCAAGCTCACCATCACAAGGCATATCACGCTCCACCTTACGAGCTGCATTATCAGCTTCAGCACTGATATTTGGTTCACCAAAGGGTTTGGCTTCAATGCTCATCCCATCCATCAGTTTCTCCGTTGTAGCCCCATTATCATGAGACATATCGAGCTCCACCATTTCAACAACATTTTCATATTCAACACTGCTGTCTAGTTCATTGGAGGATTTCGCCTTGTTGTTCGCCCGATTTATTAGTATTTCCATTGCAAGCTCACTATCATGAGGCATACCAGGCTCCACCTTACAAGCACTGCTATCTGGCTCATTGGAGGATTTGGCCTCGTTGCTCTCCCCGTCTGCTGGTTTCTCTGTTGCAACCTCACTATCACGAGGCATAAAAGGCTCCACCTTAGAAACAATATTATCAGTTTCATCGCCGATATAGATTTCACTGGAGGGGTTGGCCTCACTGCTCGCCCCATCTGTCAATTTCTCCACTGCAACCTCACCATTATGAGGCATATCAAGCTCCATCTCACAAGCAACATCATCAGTTTTAGCACCAATATCTGGTTCATTGGAAGGGTTGGCCTCGCCGCTCACCCCATCCTTCAGTGCCTTTTCTTCTCCAACACCATCATCTTCCTTTTCAAACTCCATGAGGTCCATGGTGTGATGGGATCCACCATCACCGACAAGACTCTCAGCCTCGGCACGGGCACCCAATTCAATAGACGGGTCAACTTTGCTGCCCAAATCATCCTTCAGCGCCTTCCCTTTCTCACCACCACTCTCCTCACTTGCAATCTTCACAGAAACCTCACTCTCACCATGCACACCAGAATCCACATAACTCACAACCTTATCAGTTTCAGTACCAGAACCCGGCTCACTGGACATCTCGTCGGCAACGTTAGCATCTTCAGGAATTTCGGGGACAGCGGAAACCGGATCAACTGCACCCCGGATTTCCTCACCAGGCAATTCAACTCCATTTTCGTCAAGGCTCTTCTGGATCTCCATTTCTACACCATCTAATGTATTGGTGTTTGGTTCTTCTCCCCCTTCAAGCTGTTCACGAACATGGGTATCTGCCACCCCTTTGAATTCCTCATCCCCCACAATTTTCCCCACCTCTTTCTCTACACCCGCCATTTTTTCCCTCCCTCTTCCTTTCCTTCTTCAAACATTCAAACAAAAACACAAAAAATAACAATAAAAATCCAAACTTTAACAAATTCCAACCTAATAAATACTCGGAAACAAAGGAAAGCACGGATTTTGAAGACATGAAAACAAACAGAAACTGGGAATGTTTTGAAAAACAACAAAAACGAGAAGCATATGCGTACATATAGTGGTTTAACCTCTGCTTGTATCAAAACGAGGAGGGAGAAAAACAACTTGAAACGACGTGGACAGAGGCTTACCCAGCTACCGTTTTTGGGCACGGAGGAGATGGTGAAGTGGCGGTGGGTGAGGGAGTTGTGCTTTCCGCCTCTGCTGGTCTGCTATTGATCTGTTGCTTCTGCTGCTCTCGTTGCAATGGTTTTTCCAATTTTAGGACTTTTTTTTAGTGTCGTCTCTTCGAGATGAGTAATTCTTTGCCTACGATAAGCTTTCACCATTTCACTTGTCACTCGCTCTAAAATCAGAGATTGGCTAAAATATTTATTCGTATTTAATATTTAAATTAACTATTAAAAAAAAAAAAAAAAAAAAGGGAATTTGTCTATTAAAAAATGGTGACTATAATTTGAACTTTTATCGCAAATTAAATTATGAGTGGTAATATAATTTTACAAAAATTAAATTTTTTTTATTTTCCAAACTTCTCCCTTTTTCAAATATCTTTTCTTTTTATAATTTATAATTCTAACATCTTTGTATCTAGCATGTATTTAATAATTTATTAAATATATGAGTCAATTTACTAAAGGTAATCTGTTTTGAATAAAAGAAAACTAATAAAAATGACTTGAAAACTTTGAGTTTTAATAATAATGACAAAATAAAGGATAAAGTGAATAGTACCAGGATTGACTTTTTAGTGTAAAAATGTGATTTTTCATTAAAGTGAACAATACTGTGAGCTTTTCGTTAAAACTCTCTTTGAATAATGTAGTTATTTCAACATGTGGAGCTTTACTTCAATGGCAAAAAGTAATAATGTATATGCACTTTAAAGTGGATTTGATCATACCAAACTCTCCCCCCTAATAACTAACAATTTAATCTACTATCGCTTAACAAAAGAAAATTAATGTATTACTTAATTTTAGCCCTTGATATGGTGTGGGTGTATTATTTATGTAGGGTGGGTACTTTAGGTTAGGTGATTGTGTGTTGGTTGAATTTTTCTATGCATTTAAGAGTCTTTTAAGTTCGATAAGATTTTGATAATGAATTTTATAGTAGATCTATTATGTGATTGGGATGTACAAATATCTTTTTTATAAACTTGGGTAATGTGATGAGATATAGATAGAGACATACAAATATATATATTCATAGGTTATTGTTGTCCTCAAATTTTGCCATTTCTAAAAATGTGGCAAAAGTGACGAGGACGTATTTGTATATTTCTTATAACATGAGTCATGTGATGAGAGAGAGAGATAAAGACAAAAAAAATATACTCATAGATTGTGATTGTGCCTCAAATTTTGCCACCTTTAACAAGTGGATAAAGTGATGGTGATGTATCTATATCTTTCTTATAACGTGAGTCATGTGATGAGAGAGATAAAGACAAGAGAATATATTCAGAGGCCATGATTGCGACTTAAACTTTGCCACATTTTAATAGTGGGCAAAAATGATGAGGATGTATCTACATATTTCTTATAACGAGAGTTGCGTGTTAAGAAAGACATAAACAAGAGAATATATTCATAGGTCGTGATTGTGACTTAAATTTTGCCAATTTTTAAAAATGATCATCGAACCTGGCATACAAAATCAACCTATGTACTCTTGTTCTACTTTAGAACGAAATAGATTGGGTTCGACATAATAGATCCAAACCTTAATCTATTGTTCTTGCCATTTGTTTTCTTTATAATCTGCCTAAATTAGAATATGTCATATTACTTTTTTGACACATGTCGTTTTGTTTTCAGTTATCACAATTCCATACCAGGTTGTTTGTTTTTTTATTCCTTTTATTTTTGAACCTTTTGTTTGTGAGTAAGATAAGAAATATATGTACCTTCAAAAGAGTCCACAAAGCTTGTTTTTGTGAAATTTAAAGTGTAATATATGATTTCTTTACTTCACAAAGTTGATAAACCCAATCCACCAATGTAGAACTTTTGCTCACTCTCTAAATTTGGAGACTTTCTACCCCACTCCACAAACTTTTTTTTTTCTTTTTCCAGTTATTAAATGTTTTCTTTGTCAACTTTCATTTCCTAAAAGAGTAGTTTCCTTTAGATTTAGAAAATAATAAAATACTAAAAGTCTGTTTGGTATTGTACTTGAATTCAACTTTTTAAACTCAAAAACAATTTTCAAGTTTTAGGCTTTAAAAACTTGTTTGGGAGGACTATTTTGAAAAACTGAACTCAAGATTAACTAAAAAAATATAATATATTCTCTAAAAACATAAAAAATGAGTTTTTAGAGTTTTTAAACTTAAACTCACTCATTTTTTTTCTCTCCCTCCCCCCTCACTCCAAATCTATCTCTCCCTTTTCTTCTTCTCTCCTCATTTTTTTTTTTTATTTTTTTTTTTTACCTTTTTCGTCTCTCCTCTAATCCACTCTTTTCATTCCCTCGGTTCTTTCTCACACTCATCTTCTTCTCTATCTCGTCTGATCCTCTCTTTTTTTTTCCTTTCCTTCAACCATCTCTTATTTTATTTCCTCATCTCTCATCTTTCTCCCTCTCCTGCAACCCCCCTCTTTTTAGATCTCTTTGTCTAGTTTAAGTCGTAAGATTTAAAAAATTTAAATCGCAAACCAATCAAGTTTTTGAGTCTTAAAAAAAAAAATTCAAGAAATGTTCTTAAGAAATGTTTTCAGAAATGATAAAAAATTTCAAATAGGATATCAAACAAGCCCTAAAATTTTATGAAATTTATTAGTGCGTAGTTATGACGTAATAAATTTTATTCTTCAAATTGTCACCTAGGTCAACCAACTTGTATTTAAAGAATTATGTTTACAGAAACTGTTGGAGATTAGACGGAAAAACTTCTCTTACCACCACAACAACTAAATTAATATAAGGACATTCCAGACGGTCACATCAATGTAAACCATCTATTAAGTGGCCTAAAATAGTAGTTTCCGTTTCCTATCCACTAATCAATTGTGTAACACTTAAGTTTTCAACTCTATGTAACGTACCCTATAATTCGCATGTGGGTACGTTTGGAACGGATTTTGCGAGGGCCACGATCATACATAGGGAAGAAACACATGACAAGTGTTTCAACATAAAATTACCATGAAAAACACTTGAGGTGATTTTATATAGAAACGTTTTGCATCTGTTGCAAAAAAATATAGGAGGTTCTTTGGTTTATAAACATGAAAATACAATTTTACAATTTTAACCGTAATGAACTTTTAGGTCAAATTTGTTAATAATCTTCACCATACGGATTTAATTCCTAATTTTTTTTTACCATAAAGTTCTATTGCAAGTACCCTATGACCGCGAGAATGATTAATCCAATCTAGCCAATCATTTTAAATCCAACCGCGAGAATGATTAATCCAATCTAGCCAATCATTTTAAATCCAACGCAAAGATAAAATAATACCATCCTCTAGCAACATGTGTACGCATGTGGCAATTTGAATTTTTTTTAATCTGAAAATTAATTTTTATTTCAGTTTTACATCTAATTACATTTTAATAAAAAAAAAATTTAAATACAAAGGAAGAATAATTAACCACCCACAATGTGGGTTTGAAGATCCATTTTTGTCCTTATCTTGTTTTAGCAGTTGTTCGTTGTTCTTCTCCATCAAGAGAAGGTGTTTTAGAGATATTTTCACCATTTTGGTATGCTCCCTATATATATATATATATATATATAAAGTGATAAGTCAAAAAGAGTGAAGCTTTTTTATTTTTACAAACGATATTATCTACACTAAGGGGAAGGAGTAGGATTAGCCTCATAATGAGCTAGTAATAATGAGATTTAAATTCTCATTTGACGAAAGAGTGAAATTTTTAATATCCTTGTAATACCCTCGCTTAGTAGGGCAGAACAATGAACAACTATCTAAGCAAAATAGAGACAAAATCATAAAATTACATGTTTTAAATGAATTTCAAATCCACTTTGTAGGTTGCTTTATTATTATTTAAAATTTTTTTTATTAAAAAATAGGGTTAATCTCAGTTTACTACCCTGAAGTTTCTTGGTTTTCAACATTTGGTACATCAAGTTTTTTTCATCCCAGAGTGCTACCTGAAGTCATAATTTTGGGACAGTTTCATACATCCGTTAAGGTTATTGTTAAATCAGCCGTTAACTATTGATGTGGCGCCCACGTGGACAATAACTGGACGTCATGTGTCAATATGGGCCAACGTAGATATTAAAAATAATAATAAATAAATAAAAAACAAAAAATAATACAAACTAAAAAAAAAAAAAAAAATTAAAAAACCCATCCTTCTTCTACCTCACACCCCGACCCCCTATCCCACCCCAACCCTCCCTCCCTTCTCTCTCAACGGCTAATGCCGGTTCACCTTCTATCGACCCCGACAACCCGATTAGCTCCCCCAGATTTGAACTTTCTATCTTTCTCTCTCCTCTATCTCAGTTTCTCTCTCTATCTTCCAAGGCCGAATCGCGAATGTGCAGTGTGTTTCCGGATCTGGAGATGTGGAGTGTGTCGCCGGATTGGAGCTGACGCCCTAAACCCCTCCCTGGCCCTCCTTACCGCCACCCAATGCAGATAGCAGCGTGAGAACACCCTTCATGTGAAAGGCTGCCGATTTGTCGCGGAGGAAACGACAGCCAAGGATGCCACTGGTGGTTTCTGAGGACTGCCACAACGATTGTGATTCGTCTTCATCGATGGTAGCGGACGATGGGGATTTCGTCGCGTCATCATCGTTTCACAAGGCCCCGCTGCCATTCGATCTAAATTTCCCACCGTTGGATGTGAATGGCAGTGGGATGGACGCCGGCGCCAGCAGTGGAGAAAGAAGGGAGGGAGAGTTGGGTGGGCGCAGAGGATAGACGGGAGGGACGGTTGGGTGGGATGGGGGGGTGTGAGATAGGAGAATGATGGGTTTTTCAATTTTTTTTTAATTTTTTTAAATTATATTTTAATTTTTAAAATTGTTTAGTATTTATGTGGGTCCGTATTGACACGTGTCGTTCAATCATTGTCCACATGGACGTCACATCACCAGTTAACGACTGATTTAACAACCTTAACAGATGTATAAAACTGTCCCAAAATTATGACTTCAGGTACCACTATGAGATGAAAAAAAACTTGATGTACCAAATGTTGAAAACCAAGAAATTTCAAGATAGTAAACTGAAATTAACCTTAAAAAATATGTAATTGAGATGTAAAATAGAAATAAAACGATTTTCAAAAGATGGTGTTATCCACGTACTCCTTCTCAATTTCTAGTCGTCATATCGAATGACTTGAAGATGGTTAACATATCTCTACTAATTAATAAAACACTCATTGTCAACCAAAATTCTATGAAATTACCAGTTTAACTCTTTAATTAAAACAATACATGAATAAGAAATATGGGGCAGATATGTAAATTCACACAACCAAATTTTGCTGTTTTTTTTTTCAAAGTCTCACCTACATATAATTTTAACATATGTTTAATTAAAATAAATAAATAAAAATAAAAAATAAAAAATAAAAAACTTCTCACCTCCACATTCTTTATCACTCTCTTTCTCTTTCTCCTTCCATTTCCAAAAACAAAAATAAAAAATTGTCTCACACATTTTATGAATGCCTATATGCTAGTAAAAATTAATAGATTTATATGGACGGTGAGAAAAATGTGTGAACACTATTATTTTAAATTAAGAAAAAATTCCAATTGCACGTGTATATAGAAATTTCTAAAAAATATTGTAATGATCATCAAATAATCTAACGGTACATAAGCGTTCACGCAACTGAAGGATGACCTAGTTGATCGAAACCCCAGGAACTGGGTAAGAATAGTATACGAACAGCGTACCCACCCATCTCAAGCTCCCGTCCCTCTTTCGCCTTCACTATCTCTCCCAAATTTTTAATCATTTTTTCCCAAAATTTTCCTTCAATTCAATCAATTAGAATCCAAAACCCTAAACCCAATCACCAATTCCACTCAAATTTGAACCGGATTCTAGGGTTTCTCTGCCATTCTGAAAACCCTAATTAAAACTTGCCATTTTTGTCTCTCACTCCATTGGCTAGAGCTAAAGGTTGAATATTTCTGAAGATCCACCAGAGCTCACTTTCTCAGCAGTACACGACTATGTGAAAGTCTCACTCTTTCAGGGTCAGTTATTTATTTATTTTTTTTTTCCATAGATTTTTGCATATTTGTTAGAATTTACTTTGAAATTTCATTTTTTTCCCGCTAAAATTGTAGAGGAACTGAGACTTATTTGAACCTATTTATGTATCAGTGATTCTATTTATGCGTAAATATATTTACGTACATAATACCCATTTTATAATTGCACAGAATACAGCACTGTCAGTGTGAGGTTAGGGACTTGAGATCATTCTATTGGAATTGATCTGAAACAGTTTGAAACTTTGACATGGATAACGAGGTGATTGAATTTGATATTGGGTTGGGAGGAGGGGGAGGCCGAGATGGGGACGATGATTTTGTAGACATTGAGCATCCTGTTGATGATGAGGAAATGGTTGATAGTCCTCTTATGGGAAGTGCCACTGGTAGTGGCAGTGGTATTGTTTTCGGTGGTGGAGGGAGTGGTGAAATTTACTTGCCTGAGGGGGATCTCTTGGACCTTGAGCCATATGATGGCATGGAATTTGAGTCTGAAGAGGCTGCCAAGGCCTTTTACAATTCGTATGCACGGCGTGTTGGGTTCAGTACTCGTGTCAGCTCCTCACGTCGTTCCAGGCGTGATGGAGCAATCATACAGAGGCAGTTTGTTTGTGCTAAAGAGGGTTTCCGGAATTTGAATGAGAAGCGCACCAAGGATAGGGAGATTAAGCGCCCTCGGACTGTCACTAGGGTAGGGTGCAAAGCATCCTTTTCTGTGAAGATGCAAGATTCGGGAAGATGGGTGGTGTCTGGTTTTGTTAAGGAGCATAATCATGAGTTGGTTCCGCCTGATCAGGTGCATTGTCTTCGTTCTCACAGGCAAATATCCGGTCCTGCTAAGACTTTGATTGATACCTTGCAGGCTGCTGGAATGGGCCCCAGGAGGATTATGTCAGCGCTGATTAAGGAATATGGTGGGATAAGCAAAGTCGGATTTACAGAGGTGGACTGTAGGAATTACATGAGGAATAATCGCCAGAAGAGCTTAGATGGGGACATTCAGATGCTTTTGGATTACTTGAGACAAATGCAAGCTGATAACCAGAACTTTTTCTATGCTGTGCAGGGCGATGGCGATAAGTCCATGGGAAATGTCATTTGGGCTGATCCAAGGGCAAGGATCAACTATAGTTACTTCGGTGATACTGTTACTTTTGACACTACCTACAGGTCTAACAGGTACCGCTTGCCCTTTGCACCTTTCACAGGGGTGAACCATCATGGACAGCCTGTTTTGTTTGGTTGTGCCTTTCTGATAAATGAATCTGAAGCATCATTCGTTTGGCTGTTCAAAACATGGCTTATGGCAATGTCAGGCCGCCCCCCAGTGTCAATTACCACTGATCATGATCCCGTGATACAGTCAGCCATCAAGCAGGTTTTCCCACAGACCCGGCACCGTTTCTGCAAATGGCACGTCTTTAAGAAATGCCAGGAGAAGCTATCCCATGTGTTTCTTAAACATCCAACTTTTGAAGTAGACTTTCACAAGTGTGTTAATTTGACTGAGTCCATAGAAGAATTTGAGTCTTACTGGTTGTCTCTTGTTGATAAATACAGTCTCAGAGATCATGAATGGATTCAAATGGTATACTCCGCTCGCAGGCAGTGGGTCCCTGTTTATCTGCGGGACACTTTTTTTGCAGAAATGTCCATTACCCAAAGAAGTGACAGTATGAACTCATATTTTGATGGATATGTGAATGCTTCAACAAATTTGAGCCAATTCTTTAAGCTTTATGAGAAAGCTCTAGAGAGTAGAAATGAGAAGGAAGTGAAAGCAGACT
The DNA here is from genome assembly GCF_041283825.1 of Pyrus communis. Classification (NCBI taxonomy): domain Eukaryota; kingdom Viridiplantae; phylum Streptophyta; class Magnoliopsida; order Rosales; family Rosaceae; genus Pyrus; species Pyrus communis. Next base: position 19,543,274 of record NC_142574.1, read on the forward strand.
TTGAAACTATGAACACTGCCCCAGTTTTGAAAACCCCATCTCCAATGGAAAAGCAAGCATCCGAGCTTTACACAAAAAAGATATTTATGAGGTTTCAAGAGGAGCTAGTTGGAACGCTAACTTTCACGGCATCTAAGGGTGATGATGATGGGGAGATCATCACATATCAAGTAGCAAAGTTTGGGGAAGACCATAAAGCATATTATGTTAAGCTTAATGTTTTGGAGATGATGGCAACTTGTAGTTGCCAGATGTTTGAGTTTTCAGGTCTTCTTTGCAGACATGTATTGGCAGTCTTTAGAGTGACCAATGTGCTGACGCTCCCATCCCATTACATATTGAAACGATGGACTAGAAATGCCAAGAGCAGCGTCATGTTAGAAGAACGTTCTAGTGATGTATATACCAATTATCTAGAATCTCATACTGTGCGGTACAATACCCTACGTCATGAGGCTTTTAAATTTGTAGATGGAGCAAGGTCTTCAGAAACTTATGACATTGCAGTGGAAGCTTTGAAAGAAGCTGCAAAAAAAGTAGCTCATGCCATAAAGAATGAGGGGAAAGCCATGCTCAATGGGCATGTCAGGGGGAGTTTGGCTGGTGGAGCAAGTCGGGCAGCACATTGTGCTAGTGGGGATCATGAAGGAAGCTCTGGACAACATTTGTCTGAGGTCAGAGCCATTTCCCGATTTTCTTTATTTGATTACTTTTATTAAGGCCTTAGCCTTATATTTTTACCTTTGATGGAGTGTTCTGTGTTGACAGAGTCTTTCTTTGCTGATGTTTGCCTCATAGTTTGACTAATGGTTTGCATATGTGATCTGTTCAAGCCTGCTGTAACTTTGTTCTAATGGATGTTATTGTGCAGGATGACATGGACAAAAAAATCCGAGAACTTACGAACGAGCTGGAGTGTGCAAAGCGGAAATGTGAAGTGTACCGGGCTAACCTGCGTTCAGTTTTGAAAGATATAGAGGATCATAAGTTACAGTTGTCAATTAAAGTACAAAACATTAAAATTGGCATGAAAGACGGCCTAATCCTATAAAGGTGCAATATAGTCTCATGTACTTATCTTTTATTTTGATTGTTTTTTAGTCAGTGTACTTTCACAATGTTTTTTGGATAAGGCTGTTCCTTCACTTATGGATGCTGTATAAATTGGAAGTCTGAAAGTTGTGCTATGTTTCCACAAATTTTGTAGATGCATATGCTATGAATTTATAGTTGTAGGATTCGAACTCTATGCAGGTAGTTGTCCTTGCGTCTGACATAAGATCAATCGGAAAATAAGCTCCACTTATGTGGGAAATTGGCAGGGTCCATATTGTAGATTATGGATCTTGGCTGTGGATTTGACTCGTGACAGGCTTGATACCTCACATGTAAATCTTATATTGGCATATTCATTAGACTTGTTTTCTTTTCATTATCAGTTAATAGTTATGTTATTTTAAACCGATTTATATTGTTTCTGACATTTTATGGGGTATGATTCTTGTGATCTCCAAGTCAGCAACGGTAACTTTGTAGGAGGAAAAATCGTTGTGTGAATGGTTGCACAAGAAGACAGATATCAGAGCTGAAAGGTTCATCAGGGTATGGAAATGCTTTGGTAGCTTTTTTTTCATTGTGTGTGTGTGTGTGTGTGTGTGTGTGTATACTTTCATTTGTCTATTGGTTGCAGTTGAAGATAATAATCAGATGTAATTTTCTTTGCCCGTCGAATAACACCTTCAATTTTAAGTTTTCATATAAGCTTGTAGGGAAATTCATCCTTGAATTGACAAGTCATCTTCTACTCATCCTTGCAAATTGGCTGAACAGAATCCATTGACTGCAGTTTCTGTTAGAAAGGTTAATGCATTTTCATTGGAGTATATATGTACAAACAGTTTGTTTACTATTCGTGCTTGGATTGATTTTTAGGCTTTTGTTGTCCCGTTTTGCTTCGGTAGTGATTTACATGTGTATACAGTTTCGCTTGTTAAGCTCATTTGGAGTTTGCTGATTATTTGGTATTGTGCCGATTGTCAGTTATCACCTTGCTTTCGCATTGAGAGCAATACGGTGCAGTATGACACCGAAACTGAAAGCTTGAGTTCGGGTGGCTGGGAAAGTGAGGATGGAATGTTATGTTCTTCCGAGCCTTTTTCGGGGGGAGTTTTATTTTGCAGTGTGATAATCAGTATTCTTGTGTTTTGTATACACTTGTAGGATCTGAATTTCTCGAGTAGAGTTCAATCAACTGAAAGAACAAATTGAAGAAATGAAAAGAATCGACCGTGCTGGAGTTGAGATGCTTTCAAGAAATCAAAATATGAGGATGATGATTTTCCCCTCTCTAAAAACAACCGATTGTTGAAGAGTTTTAGCTACTCCAACCGAGTTCGAGCATTGTTGGAGGAGCCTCGAGGGGGTTCGAACAATGTTCGATGAGAGAACTTTTGGTACAGGCGTTATTTGGTCGGGCAAGTGGGGTAAGTTACTAAAAAGTTGTCACGTTGACACGAAAGGTGTCGGATGAAGGAGGTTTGAGAGAGAGAGGTGCCCGGAAAGTGACCCACTTTCCACGCTGGAGTTTTTCCCTTCTTCGAGAAGAAGAAACTTGTAGATCCTATGTAGTCATCCGACCTACGTGTTCGCATGACCACAAACACAAAAGTAAGGACCTCTAGTATTTTGTATTACCCAGTGACGCATCCCAACCTCGAGATGGTACACACCTAAAAGGTGATGAAGTTATTTTATGCATGATGACTCGAGAGACAAAATATTACAGGTTAATTCTTAAAAAAATAAAAATAAAATAACAACACAAATTTCTATTGGGAATTCGACATAACCTTCCCGGTTTTAATACAAATTACCTTATTTTACCCTGCAAGATCGTGGTCAAGTATCACCCGAGCCCACCTTTGGCTCCACCCATGGTGGTACAGTTTAGGTCGTGCCGCGTGGACGAGTTCAGCCCCAAGATGGGGCAATGGATAGATTATTGCCGAATCCTCTTCGTGAAAATTATGTAAATTTTCAAATTACATTCGTTCATTATATATTGTGTAGTCAGAAATTATTGTAAATTTTTTATTTAAAATTGAATATAAACAGTATCTGACAAAAAATTGCCACACGATGTACGATGAACATATGTGATTGGAGGATTCCCGAAATCCTCATAAAGAGGATCCGGCAAGGATCCTTTCTCCAATGGATACTCATGAATACTCCATCACCATCACCACCACCACTACCACCACCGCCGCCGCCGCAATTAACACATAACTAACTACTAATGGTTACTCATGGAGGCTAAATGAGGTTTATATTGAAAAAATGGGTGAAAGTCTTTAATATATATATATATATATATATATATATATATAAAGATAGTCGGACTTATAATTTATTTACTAATAAAAAATAATAATATTATATCGTAATACTAAGTGATGTAATTATTAATGTTGGCTATTCATGCTTGGACATTATATTTGGAAGAGGTGTTTACCCGTTATTGATCGAAGTTATTTTTTATTTGATTGTACTGGAAATGACTGTATTAGATACTCCTCTCTTTAATTAAAAAAAAAATTCCAATAAAAAAAATTTCATGAAAAATAAAAGGAAAATTTTATTTGAATCCATGTAACCTCTTTCTACACCCAACTTATTTTTTAAACCCTTATTATTTTTAATTAAAGAATTAATAGCTCTTTAAACCAAAAGTTATTACCTAAATTACCCTTCCAAACCAATTAAAAATGTAAATTTATCTTTACACCCATTTAGAAAATAAAATCCAAAATTAAATAATTTGGTGAAGTTTCTGCTTGTTTATGAATATTCCATATACCTAACACTTTTCAATTTCTTGTTTTCTTGATATTCATGTATCAGTGATTTTATTTGCATGTAGGAATAATAGATTTTCTTGCGCAGAAGAAGATGCTTCAAAGGTTGTGTATTCAAAGCTTTAGAATCACCATCTATCGATAAAAAAAAATAAGCTTGTTTTTCTCTATAAGAACTATTAGGGTTTTAGCCGAAATGAACGTAGAATAAACAAAGTGTGATGATGGGTTTAATTATAAGGTATGAGTTTATTGATAAATATAAGTTTTATTATTAATTTTATATTGTATTTGATGGTAATTATATACTATGATAAAAAAATAATTAACATTTAAAATTTAAATTAAATGTAAAAAGAAGTTACGCGATTCAAATAAAATTTTCCAAAATAAAATTCCAAGAGATCACTATTCACTAAAAATGGAGCTTTAAGCAGCGTGTAGGCGGGCCTCTCTGTCACGCTCAACTCTCAACTCTCAACTCTCAACTCTCAAGAAACACAATCGCCAGAGGACGACGGCGATCGGGACTTGCCTTTGATTTTACGAAGACCCACTATTCCGTGCAGCAGAGCTCGATTGCAGTTTTGGGTGAGTCTCAATTCCCCAGTACATATAATTTTGCTTCAATTTGTTCATCGTCTTCCGGATTTCTCTTCAATTTTTTTTTTGAGGCCAACTGTTCAAAATTCAAATTCATGTTTAAATTGATAAGTGTGGGTGTGGGCACCCAATTATTTGCAGGCTTTCAGCTTCCTAAATGCTAAAGCATCTTTCTTTTTTACTACCCAATTGCCTATTTTCACCAAATTTACAGTTTCTTCTTCTCTCTCTCTGTGAAGTAGTTTGTGGGTTGGTGTTAACTGGTAAATATTTTATTTTTCCTGTTTTAGTAAACTGCAATGTTAATGGTGTTGGTTGAAGACAATTTCAAAGTTTTGGACTGTTTAGAGTATGTTGAAGTTTTTCTGATTGAACAATTCCCTTCTTATAACAATGTGTTAACGTTGCGAATAATTTTCAGGCCAGTAAGGCCTTTCTACACGCAATATAAGTAATAGCGGAATCATGGCATTATTCTAGTAAATATAGCTAAAGACTTTCATGTAAGAATTTATTAGGGATGGAACACTTTCACAGTCGGGTTGAGCCTGGTCATGATGATCGCATATACGATGCTTAGCATTTAATTTTAGCGAAAATGCACTGATGTTGGTAGATACCATGCTTTAGTTTTAGTTTGAGGTTTTGAACCTTGGCTTGTGTGAGTTACCTTCCATGTTTAACAAGGGCCTTTGGTGGAACCATTTCTGACTGTTTTTCTTCCCTCATGGGGTACAGTTAAATTGAGAAGCTACATGATCGGCGTCAGACAGAGGACCCTCGGGGGTGGGGGTCAGCATGTTCTGGACTATCTAAAAAGAATGCAGGCAGACAATCCTGCTTTCTTTTATGCAGTTCAGAGTGATAGTGATCACTCTAGTGGTAATATATTTTGGGTGGACGCAACAGCCAGGATGAACTATACATATTTTGGAGATGCTGTTATATTTGACACTTCGTATAGGATAAACCGCTACAGGGTACCGTTTGCCTCATTCGCCGGATTTAATCATCATGGCCAGCCGGTGTTGTTTGGCTGTGCGTTAATTCTCAATGAGTCTGAGTCCTCCTTCGTATGGCTATTTCAAACTTGGCTTCATGCAATGGCTGGACGCCTCCCTGTCTCTATCACTACTGATCCAGATAGGCACATGCAAGTTGCAGTTGCGCAAATTCTTCCTGAAACCCGCCATCGCTTCTGTAAGTGGGCCATATTTAAACAAACACAAGAGAAGTTGGATCAGCTGTATCATTCTCATCCTACTTTCGAAACCGAGTTTAAGAAGTGTGTCAATGAGAGTGAGACAATTGATGAGTTTGAGTCACGGTGGCAGTCATTGCTCGGAAGACACTACATCATGGATAATGAGTGGCTTCAATCCATGTACAATGCTAGGCAACAGTGGGTCCCGGTTTACATGAAGGACACCTTTTTTGGAGAGTTTGCTGTAAGTGAGGGAAGTGAAAGGTTAGCCTTGTTTTTTGATGGGTATGTGAATGCATCCACTACCATGCAGGTTTTGATTAAGCAGTACGAGAAAGCTTTAGTTAGTTGGCATGAAATGGAATTAAAAGCAGATTATGACACTACTAATACTATGCCAGTTCTGAAGACACCGTCTCCTATGGAAAAACAAGCTGCAAACCTCTATACAAGGAGAATATTTAAGAAGTTCCAGGAGGAGTTGGTTGAGACCATGGCAAATCCTGCAACCAAAATTGATGACTCAGGAACTGTTGCCACCTATCGAGTGGCCAAATTTGGAGAAGACCACAAAGCTCATGCTGTTAGTTACAATTCCTTTGAGATGAAAGCTAGTTGTAGTTGTCAAATGTTTGAATATTCAGGGATAATCTGTAGGCACATACTGGCAGTTTTTAGAGCAAAGAATGTTCTCAAACTTCCTCCTCAATATGTATTGAAACGATGGACAAGAAATGCCAAGAGTGGAGCTGGCGGAGCTATGCTGGATGAACGTGCTTCTGAATCGCCAAGCAATTCTCGAGAATCTGTAACAGTTAGGTATAACAATCTACGTCAGGAAGCAATCAAATATGTAGAAGAGGGAGCAAGGTCTATCCACATATACAATGTAGCAATGAATGCTCTACAGGAAGCTGCTAAGAAAGTTGCTGCTACCAAGAATAAAGGTTCTGGAGCTACACAGGGTAGTTCCCTTGCCAATGGAGGTAGCCAAGAAATTCCTGCGACTGAAGCGAATGAAATGGCAGGGTATCAATCCACGGTGAGTTGTCCTACCTCACAACCTGATCTGTTCTATTTAATATTGATATTTATCGTTGTTGTTGGTGGTGGTGTTGTTCTGGTTATAATTCTTATTGACGAGAATATCTTCCTTTCCTCTCGCACACACTGGGGTCATTTGGGAAGTTTCTGAACATGGAATAGAATTATTGAGAGGTGCAATGTCTTCTCTCATGAATCTGGAAATTGTGGATATATTCTCTGAATTATTTGCTTCTTCGGTAGCTTAGGCGCATGTAGCTATTGAACTGTGCAAACCAAGAAATAATGCATCTTTAGGTGTTCCCTGTTTACAAACTTACAAACACAGTAATTCATAAAGTCAATTTCACGACTGTAGCCAGAGAGGCCCAGATTTGAATAATATTTAGAATCCGTGCATGACATAATTTGCGGTTGTGTTTTCAGTACGATTGTGAAATACCACGCCGTTATTTCTGTTTACTTATTCTTTTCATCCATACTCATTATTTTCATCAGGATGAGAAGGAAAAGAAAATCCGCGAATTGTCTGCTGAGTTGGAGAACACCAACAAACGCTGTGAAGTTTATCGTGCAAATCTGCTTGCTGTTCTACGAGATATGGAAGAGCAGAAGTCGAAGCTTTCGGTGAAGGTTCAAAGTGCAAGGCTAAGTCTGAAGGAGTGAATGCTATCTTAGCCACGGGTTAACGTCCTCTAATGTCAATACTAGGAAGCTGTACCATTAGGTCGTCGCCGTCTTTAGCCATTTGTTACAGTTTATTACTTGTTTGTGACAAATTCATGCTTTATTGTGATTTTGAATAATTAATAACCCATTTCATAACCACTTGGCTTGTCATGCATGCAGTTCGAACACTGTTACTGTTATTTTTCGATTAATTCCCCCAATAAAATAGGAAATCCCTCTTAAATCTTCCACAATCGTACAGGGTTTTACAAACAAAGAAAAAGAAAAAAGAAAAAAGAGAATATGGAATCAAATACTGTGGCCCTTAGTTAAAAGTAGAAGAATTTCTGTGCAGTGCTGCCTTTAGTTGGGAAGAGGCAACCCTTGAGACGATTGCTTCTTCGTTTATCTTCAAGTCTGATAGAAATTTATTTGAAATTATGTCATGTTTACTGACCTGGAACGAGTTTCGGTTCATGACTTTTTTCTTGTTTACTAACATATTTTTGAATTAAAAAAAAAATTATGTGAGTCCCGTATTACAATCCATAACTTAATACCTAAAAATCAAGAATTCGACTCATTAAGAAGATCAACTGATCATATACCCATTCCTTACAACTTTCCCGATTCACGACTTTTTTCTGTTACAAGTAACTATCCTCTATAAAAAAAAAAATAAAAAAAAAGATGCAATCCGACACTTAGCAGCTTCAACTATACAAAGATGTCACAGTACCCGTAAATTTGGAAATCACAGTGGTATGTCATCTATGACAGAGGGCAGAGGCACAAAACCATCTCATCTGTTCATCGTTTTTTGCTTTGTCTTTATTAAAATATAAGGAAGCTTCCACATAAATCCATCCATGCTGCTGCTTTTACAATCTTTGAAATCCTTTATTTATCAAGGAGACAAGAGAGAATAATAAATCCAAAAATTTGTGAGCCTACAATGACCTCATCTTCAGCATCAAGTTTCCCATCAGAAGACAATGGAGGAAGAGATGATCCGGACGTGGTCATTCCAATTGAATTGCCAGACGATGTTAATATAACTCAGCTGATGTCGTCAATGGAGGAACGTCTTAAGTCAGTTGAGAAAACAGATTGGCTACTCCGCCCATCAGCTGGTAGGGCATCCTGCTGCATCTTCAAAGTACCTCAACTGTTGGTCGAAGTCAACAGCAAGCACTACCACCCGCATATAGTCTCCATCGGCCCATATCACCGTGGTCGCCAACATCTGGAGATGATGCAGCAACACAAATGGAGATATCTTTGCGACTTACTTGATCGAACACCATCAACTGGCCCCAAACTCGCTGATTACTTGCAGGTTGTAGCTTTGGGGGAGGAAAAGATACGAGGGTGCTATTCTGAGACCCTCAACTACTTGAGCAAAAGCGAGCTCGTTGAGATGATGGTACTAGATGGTCTCTTCATTATCGAAGTCTTCTCCAGATTTGAACATTTTGCAGAAAATTGGGATGACACCATCATTAGCTCGGAATGGATATTGCCTCAACTCAGGCTAGACTTTCTTCGGCTAGAAAACCAAATTCCTTTTTTCGTTCTTCGACAGTTATTTGATATGTCGAAACCTTCAAGAGAGGATACTAATCAGTGTTCGTCCCTTAGCAAGGCTGCTTTAAAATTCCTTAACTACGTAGTGGAACGAAGATCGGGCGAAGTCTTGGAGCAATTTTTCAATGTAGGCGGAGTACATCTACTCGATTTATTTCACGTGACTTTTACCGCCGGTATTCCTGATCTTCCTCGAGAAAATCCTCCTCAGTCAGTTGAATTGATCGGAACAGTGAAAAAGCTTCATCAAGCGGGAATTAAGTTCAAGAACAGCAAGGCAACCAGCTTCCTAGATATCAAATTCTGCAATGGAGTGCTAGAAATTCCACACGTAATAGTAGACGATTACAGTATCCATGTACTCCTGAATTTCGTTGCATTCGAACAATGTTATAAGGATTGCGACAAGCACATAACCACTTATGCTGCATTCATGAACTGCCTCATCCACAGGCCTGCGGATGCAACCTTCCTCTCTGAGAAGAACATCATCGAGAATTATCTTGGATTCGACGAGGAGCTCACTCAATTCTTCAACAATATGAGCAAAGATGTTGGTTTCTGCGTCATTGGGAGTTACTTAGAGCACGTATTCAAGGATATGAACGAGCACTGCAATAATGTTTGGAACGTGCAATGGGCAGGTTTTATGTTGAAGTATTTTAAAACCCCTTGGTCTTTTATGTCTGCCTCAGCTGTTTTGATTGCCTTATTACTCACACTAATCCAGACCGTTTTATCCATTTTTGAATTTAACGGTCCACAGGAGCGTAGCGGAGGGCACTAGGTTTAGGGCGCGCCGATCATCTCTCTGGTGCTCTATGGGATTTCATTTCCTTACAATTCATTTGGTTTTGCATCATTTGATTTCTTTGTTGATTTGCCTTCTACTAATTTCTCATATGTTTGGCTGGTGTGTTGTATTTAGCTTTCATATATGAATCTGGAGTGTATTTAACCTTTAATCAGTGCTGCATGTTGTTTATATATATATATATATATATATGTGTGTGTGTGTGTGTTTCTATTTAAACATGGTCAACGGAATTGAAAATCAATCAATGTAATTCCTAAAAATAATGTCGCAAAGAAATGTAGTCATTATGTCATAATTCTGTTATTTGGATGTGACACATAAATAGGCTCCATAAGTCGTATTATCACAAATGGTTCATGAAATTGACCCATACCATCAAGATGGTCCTTGAAATTAACCCACAATATCAAGATGGTCCTTGAAATTGAAAATCAATCACTATAGTCCTCGAAATAGATGTCTCAAATCAATGTGGTCCTTCTGCCACAATTTTGTCAAAAATTATAGGGTGTCTTAATGAAACACTCCTGATCCTGTTCGCTTTTAACTTTAAAAATATTTTTACTCTAAAAAGTCACTCATGGTACTATTCACTTACAACACATTTTTATTCTTTTGGTTAAAGCTCAAAGTTTTCAAACATTTTTCATTACTTTTCCTAAAATTATATTATGTGCTGATGTGACACATGAATGAGTCTCATAAGTCTAATTAAATTAAAAATAAATTAGAAATAGGTTTAATCATTTAATAATTAATTAAAAAAGTTATCTACCTAGAAACCAAGTCTTGCAATCACCTCTGATCTCAACCCCCACCCCTCTACCTCTATCTATGGTAGCATTCACCATCTTTTCTCTGTAAAAAAATAAAAAATAAAAAATAAAAATCTCAAGGCACCCATCCACCCTCCACTAAACCGGACTAGAATCGAGACCACCTTGTGATGGCTTGGATTGACGACAACTTATGTGACTTCACTGTTAATATTTGGCTATCGACATCTACACAACCTTAATCTTAGAGAGCATGTTGGGCACTACGCTGGGGATCTTAGTGACACAGAGAACGGCGAGTTCCGTCTTGAGATAATCCCATTGTGCAAAAAGGTGTTATGACAACATTTTTAATTAATTATTACCACATAACAAAGTTTTTGACAAAATTGTGATGGAGAGATAATATTGATTGCAGCATCTATTTTAAGGACTCAGGGACCATTTGTGATAAAGCTCGTAAATCTTGTGGGACCAATTTATGTGCCACATTAACATATAACAGAAATTTTGACACACCCCAAACCAGAAAGTCCACTTGGACCCTGAATCGAGCTGTGCTGGCCGACACCTGGAAGGTGACGAAGCCATAAAATGTGATAGAGTGTAGAAAAATGTGAATGATTTGAACCTAAAAATTTTAAATGCCAGAGTGCGTTGTGAGCATGAGCGAACCCATTTCACACACGATGTCAGAGCATAAGTAAGGTACAGGAGTGTGGGTAAGAATCATACCCTCAGAAGTATCCATCAATACTAAGATTCGCCACAGATCCTTGTTACATACAAACTCAGCAGCTAAAACCTGGAGGGCACCAAATAGAGAGTGTGAGTGAGCAATAAAACCATGCTTTCCAAAGTTATTACCTTTCTAAAAGTAATGCCCCTCAATGTAAAACACGTATCGTTTTCCATAAAATAATACAACAAATATACATATATCCAAACCATACTCAGAAATGACCAAAACCACGGTTTGCCATCAACTCCACCATGCATTAATAAGTAGGCCAAATGAACTTAATCAATACAAAATGATATATCAGTCAAAGTCATCTAATATGACATGTACAACTTATCCATATCACATCAATCATGACTAGCATATAAGTCGGATTCACCTATAGTGACCTGTACGACTTATCCATATCTCATCAATCATGGCTAGCATGTAAGTCGGAGTCACCTACAGTGACCTGTACGACTTATCCATATCTCATCAATCATGGCTATCATATAAGTCGGAGTCACTTATAATGACCTGTACGACTTATCCATATCTCATCAATCATGCTAACCAATAGCTCAATAAGTATACCTGCACACGAGTCGGAACCACCTAAAGTGGTCTGTACGACAAGACTGAGTGTAAATAAATACGCTCAAGTGCTACGATCACGTGAAGACGGTGCGAATAATCGCGGGTCACCTACGAGTCGGAACCACCTAAAGTGGTCTGTACGACAGGACTGTGCACCTACCTTGAATCCAAGGTGAGCGTTAGGTGCAGGAGGTGAACATCACGTGAAGGACTGTGCCCTGGCCACGGGCGGGAGCACTAACACCGGGGTGCAGGTTTATGAGCTATAATATATCTCAGCACAATCATACTCACTACCATCACTAACATCAACATGTACTCACCTGAAGCTTACCTGGGCGTCCGCGGCGTCATATAGCACTTCAAAGCATTCACAATAGTTAGGTTCAAGTAATATCCATATGAATATGCCATGATGCAATTTAAACCCAAACATTTCATGATATTCCCAAAATATATAATACGGTGTAACATGTACAATCAATAACACCTTACTCCCAAACTATTTACTTTTAAGAGTAATCATCAGTGCTAAGCCCAATTAGACCCTAGTTACATTAACTATCATTACTTACCTTTCCTTACTTCAATTTCTTGATTCTTCACGCATTGATTTATGATCAACATTAATCACCAAATCATAAAACTAAATCTCACACTTCCCACCAGTGTCCCTCACATTGCTCAATTCACTAAACAAGGCTATTATCTCAATTATTTAATCTCATTTATTATATGGTTGCATCTAACGTCTCGTTAGACTGCCTACGTACCCTAAACAGGGATCAAGCCATTCGTAGTTCGAAATGATTAATTGTAGGTAACAAGTATAGATCACTATAGAAGTGCTTGTGGAACTATCAATTATATGCTTATAAAAGAAAAAAGGCCCACTCACCTGGAGTCCACGCTATGATTATCTTGCACGCACATCGAGACATCACGATCTATCATTGCCTGTGACCAATTATCAAATCACATCTCAAAGTTTTTACCAATAGAATACATAATTTACATAAAACATATCCTCAAGGACCTTCAAGAATAATTTGAGACCCATTGACCAAAAGTCAACTGTCGATCAAAGATCGACGGTAGGGCCTACAACTCTGTATAACTCGATTCGGAAGATCCGTATATTAGATTTCCAATCCGTAACTTCCAAAGATCCACATTATGCTTCTAGAATAACATATTAAAATTTTATTACGATCCAACGGTTGAATCCTCACCAATTCCCAAAACTGATTAGCGATTAATGTTTTATTTTATGAATTTACAAATCCAATTCAGAAAGATCTGTACTTCAGATTCCCAATCTGTAAGTTCCTAAATTCTTCAAATATTATGTACTACAATATAACAAAGTTTGGTGATGATCCAACGGTTGGATCGTCGATTCATATAAATACCTATTAACATATCGTAGAGAATTTAGGTTCCAACGATCAACCTACATCATTTAAATATCAAGACTAAATTCAAGACATTCGACATAGCCTAAAAATAGCATTGGCGGCCCACTGGCCACGCGCCGCCGTGGGTGGCGGTCGTCCGTCCCGACTCGCCGGAAAATCTAACTATTTCCAAAAATTCTCAAACTTCACAGAAATGAAGATCTCAGTGAGTGGAGCAACTTTCATACCTGCCATGAAGTCCAAAAGTGGACGGAAGATGATCAATTTTTCCCACAAAGCCGGTTGGTGCCTAAAACTTCCCGACGTGGATTCGTCGTCTACGGTGGTCCAACGGGGTCAAAGTTGGTTGGGTTTTGCTCCTGGGATGATGGGCTACAAAGTCCAAGTGGTGGCATTGGCCAACGCTTTGCCGATTTGCCGGAAAATCGAAAAGAGTGGCCGGAGCACTATTGATTTTCGTCAACTTTCGTGGCCTCCAACCGCCACATATCATGGTTAATCAAGGTGGTTCTTGGGTGATTTTTGTAGAGGAGAATGAGAGCTTCAAGATGGTGGTCGTGGTGTCGAAAAACTCCATCGGAGTTGGCCGGAATCGGCCTTGGAAGATAGGTGGTCGCAGAGGTGTACGGACGGAAACTCACGGGAAAAGCTTTTTTTTTTTTTTTTTTTTTTTTTTTTCTTTTCTTCCTTTTTTCTGATTTCTCACTGGTCCTCCATTCCTTTTAATTTGATTGGTTCTTTTTCCTCTTTACTTAAGGCTGATTGGTTAGTCTTCCTACAAGGTGGGAGTTCAAATAATTTAACTACTTTTAAATAACCAACTTCAAACGTCCGTAATTATACCGTTATAATTCGGACTCGCAAACGGCTTTCGCCTATGCGTTTGTAGTGACAACTATTACGAGGATATGCTAAAAGAATAAGTCATATGTCACTCTAACCAATGATCAATGGAAGTCAAAGTCTTTGCCTCTAAAGCATTTTCATAAATTCACGCTTCTAAAATTAATAAAAATGTAAAATTTGGGACAGGTTATCACAAATTTCGACAGAATTGTGACGGAATGACCACATTGATTTGCGACACCTATTTTCAAAGACTATATTGATCACACTATTTGTAATAAAAATCTTTTTTTAAATATTTTTACCCTTTTTTTGTTTATTTCCCATCACATTCTACTACAAAAACTATTTGGCTTTAATAAAAAAATATCTCACAAACAAATTATTTAAACAACTGGACACGAAAACACTCAACTTTTTAATAATCTCACAAACCAAATTCTTCATAAAAAACCGTCCAATCAACTTTTTTTAATAAATACAATCGTCAATTCTTGAAAAAACATGTGCAAGAGAGAATTTCTGCATACAACAAAAAATAATGTTAAGGAAACTCTTAAAATAAAACTCTTTATGGACTCTCTGACACTTACAGTTTAATTTCAACTTCCATGCCAATTATAAAACATTGTGCATAAAACATGAGATTCGTAAGTCAATAAAGGGTCTCATTTTTAAGAGAGTTTCTTTTTCTTTACGATAAACCCAAAAACAAGCTTAGACACGCAAGCCCACAAAAATATTTAAAAAGCAGAAGAACAATAAGCCTGTGTGAGTGTGTATGCATGCCACAAGGTAAGTAATAACAAGGGAATAAATATTTGGGAGAAGGATTCTCTACCCTCATATTCTTATATCCTTCCATTATTTCCTCTCACACATTATTTTTTTGTCTTATTATCTCTATAAAAAAATTAATATAAGATGTTGACGTGGCTTAATCGTGACCGTTTAAATAGAAGGGCATGGAAGGATAAAAAGATTAGGAGGGTAAAGAATCCTCCTCCATATTCGTGAACTCGTCAACGTTATAAATCAAAATCATAAGTATGGTACAATCTGTAACTAGTCCAAATCCCAACGATGTTCTATCTCGAACTCTGAGACATGATACAATATTTACTTTTATTTAATCTTATGGCTGCATCAACTTTCAAGTTAAACTGTCTACGTACACTGTAAAAGGATCAAGTCAATCGTAATTCATCTTTAATACGAGAAATCCTATTTTAATTCTGAGATTAAGAAAATAGGCCATTTTTAGCAATTTCATTTTCTTTTTTTACGCTGTCACTGTTACAGGGTTTTACAAAACAAAGAAAAAGATAAAAGAAAAATGAGAATATGGAATCAAATAATGAAAGTGAAAGGTAAAACAAGAAGGATTTCCGTGCAGTACTGCCTTTAGTTGGCAGTGGCAACCCTTGATACGATTACTTCCAAGTTAATCTTCAAGCCTGAGAAATTTATTTGAAATTATGGCATGTATACCAACAACCTGTAATGAATTATTAGATCGTTTTGATTCATAACTCTCCTTTCGTTTGTTAACATATTTTTGAATTAAAAAATTACAAGTCTCAAATTACAATTCGTAATTTAATGCTTGAAAATCAAGAATTTGATTAAGAAGATTAACTGATACATATCCGTTCCTTACAATTTTCCCGATTCACAACTTTTCCTGTTACAAGTAACAAGGAAATGTCCTCTAGTCAAAAACTTCGATTTGGAGAGGAAGCATGGAATAATACTTTACAAAAAAAAGATGCAATCCAACACTTGGCAGCTTCAACTATTCAAAGATCTCACAATATCCATAAATTTGGAAATCATAGTGATCATGCCACCTGTGATAAAGGCAGAAAACCATCTCATGTGCTTTTATTGCTCTGTCTTTATAAAAAAAATAAAGAAGCTTCCAAATAAATCCGTACTGCTGCTTTTACAAGCTTTGAATTCCTTTATTTATCAAAGAGATACAGAGAGAATAATAATCCAAACACTAATTTCCACCTGTTGGGGGAGTTGAGATGAATTTTAGTCTCTGAAGAAAAAAAAAGCATTCCTTCCTTGATACTCTAGAATTATCCCTCAAGTGAAAAACCATTTACAAGTTTTTGATTCTTCATTAAGCACCATTTTAAATCTTAAACTCACAAAATTGTTTGTTAACAAAAATAATAGCAAATCATCGTAAATTGTCACATCCCAAACCGGTTCCACCTTGTCCGCTTTAGACTTACCATTTTTTCACGGTTTTGTTTCTAGGAACTCAGACGAGAACTTCCCACTGGGTTACCCATCCTAGGACTGCTCTCGTCCAAACTCGCTTAGGACTGCTCTCGTCCAAACTCGTTTAACTTTGGAGTTCCAATGGAATCCGAAGCCAGTGAGTTTCCAAAAGGCCATGTGCTATAGGGAGAGGAGCATGTACATATAAGACACATCACCCCCTCTCCGTTGGTCGATGTGGGATCTTACAATGTGTAGAGATACAAGTGAATCCACATATAGAAGAATCATTGTTTGACATGTGTGCATAAACCCTGGTTTTTGTCATTTTAAGTTAATGAGTTACTTTTGGACACGTGTTAGACTGTGGTTTGCAGATAAGGATGAATAATTCTTTACATATGAGGAGCCGAAGAGTGTTCTTCTAATAATATTGTTAGGGTTTTAAGTCAATAACCTCCAGTACTAGGAATGCTAATCTTAATCCCATATGTCAGGCAATAGCCAAAAAAACATCCATCCACAGAATCAGATTCCAAAGGGAATGCTTTATTTGATTCCTCTCTCTAAGTTCCAACTCCCCTCACCTAATTATTTGATCAAGGTAACCAATTTGTTATTCTCCACTTCTGAAAGTTAAGCAAAGAATCTTTACCTTAGCCACGGGACTGTTGAAACTTCCTTTTTAATCTCCATATAAGCATCCCTAACTCAGAAACTTGAGATTTACCCAAGAAAACTTTGAGGGAAAAAAGCCATGAAGATTGACAAGGAAATCTCTCATCCCATCCACCTAAAACACAAGCTCAAGATCGAAAACACCGAGGTCCCGTTCTACTGCGACGGGTGCAAAGAAGCCGGAATTGGCCTCAAATACAAGTGCCAGCAATGTGAGTTTGATTTGCACAAGGCATGTGCTGTGGCTCCTCCAACCATCACTCATCCCTTCTACGACAAATGTGAGTTTCAGTTTCTTTACAGACCACCGGGCGCTGTGAGGAGAGTGTGTGATGCGTGTAGGAAGGATGTTGTAGGGTTTGTGTACCACTGCAGGAAGTGCGGTTTTGATCTGCACCCCTGTTGTGCCAACCTCCCACAAGTCCTGGATGACGGTGAGCGCAACTTTCACTTGTACCTCAAGTTATCGAGCGCTTGTCATCGGTGTGGAGGCAAGGGGCGTGGTTGGTGTTATAGGTCGGAATGCAAGACGTATAATCTTCATGTGTCATGTGTGAAGGAGTTGCTTGTGGAGAGCTGGCAAGCCATGTATCTGAATGTGGACAAGAACAAGGTTAGGGAAATGCAGACTAGGATCCCGAGCCTTAAGGGGACGCTGAAAAACCACCACGGCGGAGGGAGAGGCGAGAAGGTCAGAAAGTGTTGCGAGATAGCTGGTGGCGCTGTTCGCATCATTGTCTCTGCCATACTAGGAGATCCTAGCGCTCTGATAGGGGCCGCTATTGGCGGTTTCATATCCAAGTAGAGAGTGCAGAAAATTGAAAACAAGTACATGTTTGGTATTTCTGTTTCTTGATGTTGTTGTGTTGTATTTGTTACTTTATTTCATGTGAATTCCAAGTACTGTGTGAATGATTGGGACTACGTGTCCTCCATATCTGCGTACTTCGTTATATTTGTGAAAAAAATATGGATTGTC
Source organism: Pyrus communis (assembly GCF_041283825.1). Lineage (NCBI taxonomy): Eukaryota > Viridiplantae > Streptophyta > Magnoliopsida > Rosales > Rosaceae > Pyrus > Pyrus communis. The sequence goes on from NC_142574.1 coordinate 19,561,308, forward strand.
TTTTCTTATTCCAATATATTAATTTTCGGAACTAAAAAAAGGAGGTTGAAAGGAAAAGATCACTTCACTCTATTACCAGTGGTGCATCTTTTACTTCATAGATAACAGAAAAAGAACTCCTACATTCAAGTGATAATAGGGGAGCATGAATCAAACACAGAGCCTCGAATGGAGGAATTGATATTCTTAATCACTTAAATTACAACTCTGATCTTGCTTGCTTAACATTTTGAAATATAGAACTGGCTTGTTCGTTCCGCAATGAATGCCAAATTTCCCTTAATTCGGAATTTTAAACCTCCTTAGTCTCCTGGTGAAATTCCTTGAGGCCTTCTGCAACGACCAAACTACCTTCCACTTTACACCACATTCTTCCATTGATGGTAGGGCGCTTCAGTTAACCCCAGACACCGAGAACTATAATGAAACAAGTCTGTCGGATCATGTACCATAGAACTTACCGAATACAGACTATGGCTTTCTGACATGCCTCCTTCAACTCAACTTTCCTCATCATCATCTACAGTGACAAAGAGTGGGACGCTCGTGAGGGGTTTGCTTTTCTTATAGGTTTGGATATTCATGTACGTGGACAAAGTCAGGGGCAGTGGCTTGGCCTCGCGAATTCCAGCACCGATTGTCAAGCCACAGGCCACTTCGTTGCTGTTGAATTTGACATGGAGAAGCAAAATTTCGATCCTGATGACAACCACATTGGACTCAACATCAATTCTGTACGATCAGGCAAGACTGTTTCTCTCAAGCCTTTAGGCATTGAGATATCACCGGAGATACCCACCAACTACAGCGTGCGGGTAGAATACAACGGTAGGTCCACAGTCGAAGTGTACTTGGCTATACACTCTCAAACTAACCAGCCAAAGAAGCCTGAGACACCACTTTTGAAGGAGACAATAAACTTGAGGCAGTACTTGAAAAAGGCGTCCTGCTTCGGATTTGCTGGTTCCACAGGCAGCTCAGCGCTTCAGCTGAACTGCGTTTTGAAATGGGATCTGAAGGTGGAGGAAATGCACCCTAAAAAAGATTTGACTTGGTTGAAGATGCTGTCGGGGTTGGTGTCCCAATAACGGTTTTGCTACTATTCTCTACAGTTTGGGTGGGATTCGGGTATGCGAACAAAAGGAAAAGAACCAGGAACGAAGAGTCCAATGTCCACGGGACACTGAAGAAGTTGCCAGGGATGCCTAGGGAGTTCAAGTACAAGGAGCTCCAGGAGGCTACCAAGAACTTCCATGAGAGCATGAGACTGGGGCAAGGCGGATTCGGCATTGTTTACAGAGGATCTCTGCATGATAAAGATCATGCAAATACCAACACCTCTGCAGAAACTGCTGTCAAGAAATTTTCTCGGGACAACATCAAGGGCAAAGACGATTTCATGGCTGAGCTCACCATAATTCACTGCCTTCACCACAAACAGCTTGTCCTATTAGTAGGTATATAATTTTCAAGTTTTAACTGCCTTTCCTAAATTTTTTGTTGTAAATGCAGCTCGATCAATAGGTACAGACAACCATGTTCATTACTCTAATACAAATACTGTCGTACAGGATGGTGCTATGAGAAAGGGAAGCCTCTTCTAGTGTACGATTTCATGCCAAATGACACCATCGATAAACACCTACATGAAGTTTATAATGAGAATACACTGAATTGGAAACACCGATGCAAGATCCTAGCTGGTGTGTGTCAGCATTGCATTACCTGTAAAATGAGTATGATCAAAAAGTGGTGCACTGCGACCTTAAAGCCAGCAACACCTTGCTTGCAAAGACGTCAATGCTCGCCTGGGAGAGTTTGGCCTTGCCCAAGCCTTGGATCAAGAAAGGAACTCATGTGCTGAACTAAACTAGCTGGTCCCGGGCACCATGGGCTTATGTTGCTCCAGAGTGCTTTCACACAGGGAAGGCTACTCCAGTCTGAAGTGTTCGGTTTTGGGGCAGTGGTGCTTGAAATTGTGTGTGGTAGAAGTCCTGGGATCAAGATTGTTCATGAACACCAGCAGTATTCATTGGTCGATTGGGTGTGGATGTTGCATTCAGAAGGGCATATCAAAGAAGCCATAGATGAGAGGCTAAAAAATGATTATGTGTTTGATGAAGCAAATAGCTTCTACTTCTCGGGTTGACATGTTCACCTCTGATTGCTAGTGAGAGGCCTCAAATACAGGCGGGTTTGCCAGATCATATCTGGAACAGGAACCATGCCGGCCCCTAGTGTACCTCCATTCAAGCCCGCTTTCACGTGGCCTTCCGTGGCTACTGGCTACAGCAGCACTGAGACCGAGATTACACTTTCTAACATCATTCTTTCTAGCATTACCGTGTCTTCCTAAGTTACAGTAGAACATTGAATGTAATAGCATTGCAGTGGCTTCAGCTCATCCCCTGACTAGTTATTAAGCTCCTAGGAAGGTGGGGTTAACCAGCCATAGCGAGTTTTCTTACTGTATATAGTCTCCTCTTGCTTAAGATTGGAGGTTTTTTACGTAAGTCCGTTGTTTAGAATACCTCATGATATTATGTTTAACGAGAGTGCTAATTGTGCTAAGAATTTTTTTAAAGATTCTACCTGAAATCAGTAAAATTACAGCATTAATTGTTCGTTCAGAACCTAAACTCTCTCAATTAATTTCATCAATTGTGTTATACCCGTGAGATTAGGTAATTTTCAGCCAAGGCTGCATAAAAAGTTGTTAATTGAGGAGCGCCAGTTTCATTAGTTGTGCAGAAATCAAACTATGGCCTAATATTTCATCTTTCAGTTCCTAAACGAAGAAATGAAACAATATTCTAAGTTCTAACTTCTAACAGATAGCACTTGATAGAAGAAAGACATATATATTGAAATGTATTTAAGACCAAGTCATTCTATGACCACCAGATTCTTGAACCATGTACAAGTTCAATTCACCTGATATATTGAAATTGCAATGCCAAACTAAGCTACAATACAAGAAAAACGATTATCGAAGGATAGTAAAATGAAACTCTAGTACCTTGAGCCTATTCTTCAAACCAAACCAAACTTCGTTACGAACTTCTTTTGATTACAGTCCAGCATTTCACTCAAGCTACAATCAGTTGTCGTCTGTTTCAAAAGTTTGTGTCGCCGCTCCACTCTTTTCTTCAGACCATGGCGGAAGAAGTCAGGATAATCAGCGACTTCATCAATTCGTCTACCCATAACCTCTACCAAGTACCTGATTCTCGGTTCTAAAGAGTTGTGGATGCTCTTGATCAGAATGGGTGGATAACCAGACACCAAAGCCGCTATCTGTCCATCTTCAAATCCACTTCTCTTTAGAAATTCGAAATTGGGTCTCAGAATCTTGTCCACATCTCTACACAACACTTCCGGAAAGTTCATTACCACTGTCTGAAGACCCTGCTCTGTGAGACCTACTGATTTCAAAAACTCTGCCGTAGGGCGCAGTCTTTTGTCAACGCTATAACCCATGATAAATGGGTTCTTTACCAGTACTTTTCCAATCATTCCTTCTCTGGATAGGCCAAGATTAGCAAGAAAGTTCACGATTTCAGAAAGCTTTGCTTCAATACTGTAGCTGATGAGCCTTGGATTGAGCAAAATCATTTTGCCAAGTTGCTTTTGAGGAATTCCCAGAGCCTCAAAGAATCCCAAAAGGGGACAGAGCTTCTCTTCCACGCTATGGGACAGAATGTGAGGGAATTTGGCAATGGCAGACGCAACTTCACGGGGTTTGGTACCAAGCGTGGTGAGGCACTCAACTGTAGGGATGAGCTTCTCGTGGAGAGCCAAAGTAAGTATCTTGGGGCACTTTGAGACAATAAAAGGTAGCTTCCTCTCCTGAATGCCAATACTCTTCAAATAAGCCCAATTCTCGGAGGCTCTTTCTGCTTGCGCGTTCTCAAGGCGCTTGCACTTTTTGAGCATATCTTGAATGCTCTTATCATCAAAACCTTTATCCCTGAAGAACCACATGATACTAGAACCACCATTTTGGGTGGTGCTGGTTTCCATTATCCCCCTGAAAGTGAACGTGTGAAAACATCAAGCCCAAGCTACATTTACAGGTTCATATAAACCCAGAAACCTCCTGGTGTAACAAGTAAACATCGACATTCAATAGTGGGTCCGGCTACAGTACAAACACTAACACGAACACCTGAAAATACCGTCGTCGTGGCCCGCTGTAGCACCTCTTCAAGTTCAAGAGTATACTACACCATCTGATTAGTCTAATACACCGTCTGATGGGTTGTTTTAGTGTTTGTACTTAATACGTGTTTATAACGTAAATAAACCGCATTCAGCAGATGGCCATGATGAAAATTAACAAAATCAGTAAATGGGCAGTCATAAAAACTAACAACCTAAACACTGCCATAGAATAATACTATCAGATTATAAATGCGCAGTTAGGCCAGTTGGCCAGGACAGTGTGCCCGCCCTCTCGCACTCGAGTTCAAATTCCCCTCCACCACAGAATTGCTTATTTCTATTCTGAATTCGGCAAATATATACATACATGTATATATAAACATACAGACAGAGTGAGAGTCACATACCTATGATTCAATCTGTTGCAGCAAAAGGGAACGGCAAAAAAGGGAGAGACTTTGCGGTTGTTCCGGCAGCCGCCGAAAATTCATAGGCAGTGGCAGTGAGGAATTAACAAAGGAGAAGGCCAAAGCCTTATCTGTTGGACTTGGTTTTACCTCTCTCTCCATTTCAAGCAGGGGTTAAGTCCGAATTCCGTATTTGCCCTCGTTGTCTTCTCAAATGACCAATGTATCCTTTGCCGTATATGCCACAATCAGAGAGTCCTCTTTCTCCTCTTTCGGTTCGAATTGAAACCCCAAAACCCTAAACTCTCCCTTAAACCCTAATCAGAAACTCAAAGCTCGTAACTTTATCGATCAGAATTTATCGGGGCGATGCCATCGTTTCAGGGTCAGGTTTCCAAGCACATATTGTCCACCATTTCTAACCCTCTTCGCCAATCAACGAGCTTGTCGATGAAGCTGCGTCGTTTTAGCACCACCGCCGATCGTGGCGGTGAAATGGAAGCACCACTGGAGCAACAGCCGCCGGAGCCCATACCCAATAGGCCCTTGAGAGGCCAAAGACCATCAAATCCTCAAACTTCCAATCTTCAGTTTCTCAACAAAAACTCGCCCATTTCAGAGAAAAGGAGAGAGAGGCCTTCTTCTCCGCCATTGCAGGACAGCAGCTTTCTCGAAAAGCTGAAGATGGGTCTCGACAAGTCGAAGAGGGAGGAGCCTCAGGAAGTTCCCGAGCCGCCACAGCCGCCCGAAGAAGCGGACCAGATATTCAAGAAGATGAAGGAGACTGGTCTCATTCCCAATGCCGTGGCAATGCTTGACGGGCTCTGCAAAGATGGGCTGGTCCAGGAGGCTATGAAGCTTTTCGGGTCGATGCGTGAAAAGGGCACGATTCCTGAGGTTGTTATATACACTGCGGTGGTTGATGGGTTTTGCAAGGCGCAGAAACTTGAAGATGCTAAGAGAATTTTCAGGAAGATGCAGAGCAATGGGATTGTTCCCAATGCTTTTAGTTACACTGTGTTGATACAGGGGTTGTATCGGGCTAATATGTTGGAGGATGCTGTTGAATTTTGTAGCGAAATGTTGGAAGCCGGTCACTCGCCCAATGTAACTACTTTTGTGGGGCTGATTGATATGGTTTGTAAGGAGAAGGATATGGAAGAAGCTGAGAGTGTTATTGGGAAGTTGAAGCAGAAGGGGTATTTGGTTAATGAGAAGGCTGTTAAAGAGTTTTTGGACAAAAAGGCACCATTTTCGCCGAGGGTTTGGGAAGCTATCTTTGGGAAGAATAAATCGCAGAGAGGGTTTTGAGTTCCCTTGGTTATCAGAAGTACAAGAAATTGTAAGTTTTGCTGTTCTGCTGTTGATCATTTTAGATTGAGTTTCATTGGCTTTGTTAAAAGCGTGTTGCCTCACTGTATGAGTGGCGGCATGAGAAGAACATAAATGTCACCCTTGGAAATTACTCTGTTAATAATGGTCACGATTGCTTGTGCTTTGTATGGTTTTCCAGGATCTTTAAGCATAAGCTTTTTTATCATATTTTCTTACAGTTCACATTTGTCAATGTAAATATCATGGCACTTCTGATTACTAAAACGCTACTCTTTTAGCGGAGACTAGGATTTATGACCTAGATCAAGTTTTCTTAGTTCAATTAGATTGCGTGGTTTATGACCTAGATCAAGTTTGCTTAGTTCGATTGCCTAATTTATGCTCTTGATCAAGTTTGCTAAGAACTTCACATAATAGCTACTTCCTGTTGTGGTTTTTTTATTGATACTTAACAAGCTAAAGCTGTTTAAGAATGTATTGTAATAGTTAATGTTGTGTTTGCCTTTACTCCGTTGTGTTGCTGAGTCAATCATTCCGACAAAATCGAAAATGCTCATTGGCTCTTTGAAGAAAACATAGTTGAAAAGGCTAAGGAGGGGAGATGCTGGTGCTAGTTTTGTGTTCACAGATTGTGATGGAGGTAGTACATGTGAGTAGTATCAGTGAAGGAAAGAGGGTCTTGAGGAGAAGACAGAGATCATGACAGCAGTAGTAAATCTATCAGTGGCTTGAGGGATCAACTTGAATTTATATTAATCATAAAACGGCAGTAGATGTAATTTGGTGGTTTTAGAATTAGTAGGAATTATTCTGAATTAGTATTAATAGCAGCAGCAGCAAAAATATTAGTTCCTCAGTTCTAGGTTAAAGTTAGGACTTAGGTAAATTGATGGCTTCAAAGATTTGTTTCACTTTGTATTAATCCATAATCCATGGAGGTAGTGAAGCTAAGGATGTGACTAAGGTTGTGATGGTGTAATTAGTACTACTCCTAGTTGACCTATCTTTATGAATGGCTGTGATCTCCATATTATGAAGAGGTGAACATAAAACTGACCTGTTGAATTTGCTACGTTATTATTGAAGCATTGTGAAGAGAGACACGGTTCTGCATGGGTGCCTAGACGATTAGATGAAAACATCGATGGAGATAGTTCCCCTCTGTAAAGGCTACAGAGCTTTTGACAGGTGATCCTTATAAATTGGTCTAGTTTTCTAGTTTGTGATAGAGTTGCAACGGTACCGGGTGGTAGATTTCTTTTAAATTTGCGGAAGCTCGATCATATAGATAGAGATACAAAGTTCTAATGATTCTCATTTACTTGTGGGTTTTTTTTTTTTTTTTTTTTTTTTCTATCTGCAATACATTGTTTTTCCTAGTTATCTGAGTGCAAGATTTTACCTTTGCGGCCAGTTAAAACTTATGTCAGGAAGCCCGATACTTAACCGTGCATTGTGCAAGTTCTGGATAATTCCTGCTCTTGGTTGCAGGTGCAAACCCTTCAGCAGGTTGTCTGTTTTTAGTGAAATGTATCTTGCTGTACGTCAAAATGAGTGATTGAAAATCCAAGGAATATAGTTTGTTTGTGTTTTCAATAAGTTGATTTTTGTACATGTATGGAGCTAATCAATATTCTTTAGGAAATTTCGTAACGGGGATGTCAGTGTGGCCTATACCTAATTATTTATGTACTATCCTGTGCACAAGTTAACATGATATACCTCATTGTGGATAAGGTTATCACGTGGGAAAGTAAGCGTAACAGTGTGTATGTGACTTTCACTGACATACCCATTGTGGATAAGTCTCTCTCAATTTTTTTTTTTTTTGGTACGTGAAAATGCTCCCAAGCTTGTATAATATTCATTGTTCACACTGTGTTGCCATAATTATCCTCTTTGGGCGGCATTAAATTTTGTTGCCAACCCAAACCCTTGTGGAGGGAGGGAGTGGTAGCGTGTGCGCCAATTGGACTGCCCTCAAAACATGCAACCGCGTATGGCAAAAAGCCCCGGGGGGGGTTGATGTTTTCTCTCTTGGTCGGTTATTGTATATTCCAAGTGAGAGCAAATTGTGAAGGAAGAACATCACCGACTAAGAAAGAACATCAACCCCCCTCAGTTCTGCAAAATTTTGACATTCTCTATGCTTCGTAAGATCTTCGTGATTTGGTCAGCTTTTGTTTGTTTGTTTCTTTCTTTCTTTCTTTCTTTCCAATGTTGTATTTTAAGGTAGTGGTAGTATGTGTCATACGACTCATACCTAAGGATAAAGACTAGGGGGAACTGTCCCATTAAGGGTAGGGATACATGCAGCATGTCTTATATAACCCCATATTAACCAATGAGTTTGTCGTTTGGAAAAATCGATAATCCTAGTCCTTAGAGTTAGGGTACCAACTTGTATCTCAACTTTTGAAATTTCAACTGATGTGGTAGTACTCCATCTCGTATCAACAAGTTTCACGCGCGAGTTTGTAGTTTCTCGTGCAAGAGCTTGTTTGGATTAGGTTGGTAGAAGCCTATGTATTCAATATGGTGTTGATGCACCGTCGATTGGATTATGAATAAAATTTCAGTTTGATAGAACAAAAATTGAAGCGGCATCATTTCATTTTGTTTAATTCGATTCCACAGTAAATCTCATTTATTGAAAACAAGTCAGCAACTTGACATATTATATCCAACACCGGTTGTTATTTAGAAGTCGGAATAACAGTTGGTGCATGTAGCATGATGGTGTTTGTGTAAATCATGCGCAGATAATCATGGATTAACCTTAATTAAACATGGAAACAAGTTGAACCTGAGCTAAGGAGCTGATTACGGAGTCATTTGAGCTTTGGTCTTGTGTGTATTAAGGTGGTGTTTTAAATAATATGAGTTTATTATGCTAATGTTAGGTCTTTAAACAGAGGGCTGGCCTCCACTTTGAATACCAGACATGGGAAAACCAGAAGAGATCTAGCTATTCAGATCTTTCTTGGATTTTGAGCATCATCAAATTCCTTTAGTGGACCAAAATACTAAAAACAATTCCCTAGGGTTTAATCAGACAGACTGGTCGAATACTTTACTATATTCACACGGTGGATCTATCTAACGTGAGAGTTGGTTTAATCAGACCTATCAAAATTTCTCTCGTATCTCCCTATAAGTTATGTAGAGTAATGTTTTCTTTGAAACCTGTTGTCAGGCTCGAAACATAGGCCGCATTTTCTGACAACAACCAATTTGATTAATGAATTAAATTTATAGTCAGATAAGAAAACATACGTGAATTATATCGTCCCCAACTCAAGTTCTATGTGATGAAATTTCAGTTATGCTGAAATTTGCAAATGTTTATTTGGTTGTTGCTAATAAAAATTGCAAGTAATATTCTTTTACCAACTTATACTTTTGTGTTATACAAATCTGAAACCCTAAACTTTAAACATTTGAAGCTTTTAAATAAAATTTTGAACAAAAAAAAGTATCAACATAAAACAATGCTTCATATATTGGAATTTATGCGTAATTTGATTGGGTAAGTGGATGATCAATCTAAGCTCGTCTATTAGAGCATCATCAATGGTATAAGTAATTTTAACAAACCATATTATTGACGCTAAAAGAATGAGAGGAGTGAGTTAAGCCTCACAATGGACTAACAATAATGTGTGTTAAATTATTATTTTATTATATATTGGTCCCTGCTACTACAATTTTTAAGAAATAAGTAATTTAAAATAGTTAAAAGTTGTAACATATTGGTGAATTATGATTAAATAATAAAATTGACTCCATTGCTTAAAAAAAGACTAGTAGAAAGTAAAGAATCAAATGATTAAAAAAGACTAATAATTTATTCCTAGTTGGTGTATTAGGCAAACCAAGTAGGCAACATTATATTTTATTATTTTCTTTTCATCTATAACATCTACTTTTACGATTTTACTTTTTAATTTTGTCATTTTCCTACACGTAGAATATTTTACTATAAATAGAGATGTGGGGCCGTATCTGCCTACCCATGGTAGGCAACCTACTTAGGAGGTATAGGTAAAATTTGTAATGTCAATTGCCTATGCCATTAGAATTAGTTTTTCCCTACATAACTTATCAAAATGAGTTTGTCCACTCAATTGCCTCATCATATGCTCTTAATAAGTCTATGAAGTGGTAAAGTAGCTAAATAATTAGTGATCAACTCCAACTGATAAACTACTCTGATTAAAGTCATTTTATTTAATAAAATAGAAAGAATATCAAACATATAAACCTGCATTTGCATCCTTAATTGAACATTAATTATCGCTAAATTACAAGGAAGCCGTTATTCACGCTTTAAACAAGATTCCTCCCATAAATCAAATCAAAACAAAACTATTACTTATTGTTTCATCCAATGTTTAAGTGTATACTAATTACTATTATAATTAAAATCAGATACAAGTTGTACTTGTTTAAGTAGCAAAATTTTAAATTTATATTAAAAAAAAAGTATAATTAAAATCAGATACAAGTTGTACTTGTTTAAGTAGTAAAATTTTAAATTTATATTAAAAAAACAATATTTATAATTTGAACAAACACTACGAGGTTCGACCAAAAAATATCAAAGACTACGAAGATGGGGTCGCCGCGGGCCTACTCCTCTGCGCAAGAGAAGTGTTAACGTAGAGAAAATTTTCAATTGTGACGAGAACACGGGTGGTACATCATATGTTTCTATAGAAGTAGTGGAAAATTTTATTTTTTAAATTATTAACACACATATCCTATCATTTGTAACATAGTGTACCATCTCATGTACCGGTCACACTGAAAAATATTTCGTTAAGAAGATTTTCTCAAAGTGGGAGTCTTCTTGGACTTTTTGCCACTTCATATTTTTAGCACAATATTTTAAAATGTTTGCATAAAAAATGTGCCAAAAATATGAAGTGACAGATAAAATTCATACATTTTCACTTTTGAAAGAGTCTCCTTAATATTTATCTAATTTAAAATACAAATTCAGATAAATTAAGTAGAGAGTCACTGACTTGACCTGCAATATATATATATATATATATATATATATATATATAACACTTATATCCAAATAAAATAACACAATTAAAAAAGTTATAACTAAGGAAATATAACAAGACAATAAAATATAAGGAGAACTAATGAAAATGACTTGAAAACTTTGAGTTTTAACAAAAAGAACAAAATAAAGGGTAAAGTAAATAGTACCAAAATTGACTTTTTAGTATAAAAATGTGGTTTTTTTTGTTAAAGTGAACAATATCGGGAGCTTTTCGTTAAAGATCCCTAAAATATAACACTCACATGCATTTAATATTCTAATAAATTGAGTGTTGGGTTTTCATTTATATGTTTTGAATTCGAAACTTCTCTTAAAGTATTGCAATAGTCGAACCTTCCGCCTCTTGATGATAATAAAATAAAAATTCATAATAATAATAAAAAGCACTCAAAAACTTTGTTCCTATATAATGAGCTCCATATGGTTCTTTACATCTCACTTTAAAATTTCATTAGCCTCTCACACAAACAACACAAAATATCAAATTCTGAGACTTGGATTTTGAGAAATTTCTTGAAGATTTTTTTTTTTTTTTTTTGTTTTCGATTCGAGCTCTAGAAATCTTCGAAAATGATATGTCTAATGGCTTCTCAGTCCATGGGCATGGCAACAATTTTTTTCTACACATGTTTTTGGATCCCATTTCACCAAATGAAGAAATTTTTGGCCAGATTGTTTTTTGGTGTGATTTTTTTCACTAATTTCCAGCAGCAGGAAGAGGAGGACTGTACGAGTCTTTCAGTGGCCAGGTTCCAGGACTTGCAGGCTCATGGTACCAAAAGGTGTGCACAAGTTTTGGAGGAGACATGTTCAGTTTGCTTGGTGGATTTTGAGGAGGAGGATTTGGTAAGCCAGTTGGGAAAATGTGGGCATGTTTTCCACGTGGATTGCATTGAGAGGTGGATTGAGAGCAGTCACTTTAGCTGCCCAATTTGCAGGTCACTGTTCTTCAATGTCAAAACATGCCATGCAAAACTGGATGAGGATGATGTTAGTATCTCTTCCTCATACATTAATGGTGGCTTTTCTTGGCATTATTAGTTATTTAATTTTGATTAGTTGAGTAATTAGCAGTTATTTGTTTGTTGAGAGAGGATATGTCTGTAAAGGGAGGAATATTTTTCAGAAATAGTTTTTTGGATTTTTTTGGTTTAGGGTTTCTCATGTACTTGGCTGTTAATTATATGAAAACATTTCTACTTTCATGCAAAGATACATATAGATTCTTGTCATTTATAAGACAATTGCAGGATGGCTAGTGCCATAGCGGAAATCAAGCGTCCTTGTGGTCCTCTTCATTCAGGTTCAAGGCTTCCCAATCCCTTTTCCCTTAGTTAAGCAAAAGCAGTTTATGTTTTTGTAATATTAGAGGAAAACAAAGCCTAAATCTATCACAATCTTAACTCATCGATCCATCATCCTAACCACTACTAACTACATGAACTTTTTAAAGTAATTAATGAGAGTAGGATTATGTGATATTAGCTCATAGGCATTGGTCAAGTGAGAATCATTGCACTTAGAAAAATCCTCGCCCGTACGTCCACCTTCTCTACCACTCGGATTAACTCCATGGACTTGTTTATTTTAATTGAATCTAAACCACATAAAAGAGAAATTCAAACTTGGAGTACAATGCTCAACCAAATTGGCTACATACAAGTCTACAACGAATTCCAAGGACTTAAATCAAAAGAATTTTTGTGTAGCTTTCTGGTGTATGTTTGAATATCAATTGATATAGTTTTAGTTGCTTGTTTTATTATATTTTTCAATATTGGCAATTAAAATTAGTTTAACAAATGAGTAGGGCATCTAAAGTACTATGTTTTAATTATTGATGATGATGCATGCAGCATGATGGGGGTTAGGTCAACGAGAACACGAGGCACGTACTCTTAATTTGTTTAATTAAGTTTTAAAAATGTAAGAATCATTCCGCAAGCCAATTAGTCCACTGAAATTATTGGATTAGTAAACCCTATAAAACTATTATCCTTTCCCCATTATTTGTTGAGTTTTGTGAATCGTCATGCGTGAAGAACATGACAGATGAAAGAATAATGTTAGGTTGAATATTCCTCTGATTAGATACAGATGAAAATTTACTCACATTTTATGGTTTTAACAAAAAGTTCCAAACAAAAAGGAACTAACAACCTTTTATGGTTTTTATCAAAGTTACTTGTGGCTCAAGTAGTAAAAAGGTTTATCATCTCACGCTCGAGTCTAGGGCAAACCAAGACAGATGGTGGAGAGGGGTTGCAGTGTGCTGGGGAAAGTGGTTGCAGTGAGTCTGAGTTCTGGCGCTGGAGAGAGTGGTTACGGTGGTAAAGGAGAAGAAAAAGGATTGGCGTTGGGCAGAGACGCTAGGTAGCGGTTGGTGGTGTTGGGTTAATGCGAAGAGCAATCTTGGAATCTTAGAAATAAGTGAAGGAATAAAGAGGAGGAAAAGTCAATTCCGGATTACCCCCAACAAACCGGATTTCAAATACCACCAAAATGTAGATAATCCAATTCCATCAAAGTTTGGACTTGGAATTCAAAATTTATGTAATCAAAATTCAATTCTGCATTTTTATTCTGATTACCTTTATGTAAACGTTTCAAATTTTCTTTTTCCAATCATGTAGCCATTGATATATTATGAGCTGACATAATTAAATTATATAATCCAAAGACATAGGGTATTTTATGTATTTTGGTGGAAATTTGACCCAAAGAAGAGCTCAATTTTATAATAGTAAGAGCATATCGAATGTGTTAGGCAATGGCTGGATGTGGAGGTGGGTATGCGGATGCAGGTGGGTGTGGTAGTCCTGCTTTGGTTAGGGCATGCAAATCTGGCGGTGGCTCTGTTTGGGCTTCTTGTCGGTGGTCGCATCTGGAACCTCTGCTGTTTGCGGTTCATTGTTGCTGCTTCGTTGGATTTGTGGATGTGGCGGCTAGACCAGTCTTATGTTGTGGCATCGCTGTGGTCCTTGCTTAAGGGTTCTATCCTTCCATCAGATGGTGTCCATTTTGTGCTTCCCATCTCATATTAGTTTATTTTAGCCTAGTTTAATTTAATTTAGTTTAGTTTAGTTTAGCTCTATTGTCTGGCGTAGTGAGCGTTGTGGCCGCACCGCAAGGATGGCTGTATTTGGTTTTCACTTTGAGCATTGTATTATGTGGTCTTGCTGTTATGATGACTTTTATATGGGCGCGCTATTTGGCGCGATTGTTTGCAATCTCTTATACAAATCTGTTATATATCGTTTCTGTGATAGATTTGTATGGATGTTGTGGGAAGTTCTCGTACATGTGATAGTTGTTCAGGGGTTTACCATTATTGTCTCATATTCGCAAATTAACCTCTAGAACATTTTCTTGGTCACTGAAGAATTGTATCTAATCGGCACCTATGTATTGTTCTCGATTGATTAATAAAATACCAAATATCGTTCCTTGTCAAAATAAGCAAATTTCAGCCACTCAAAACAATGATACAACATAGGTTAAGATTTTAAATGTTAAGTGGGTCCCATGTTACCCACAATTGAAAAAATAAGTTGGTTTTTAAATGTTAAGTGGGTCCCATGTTAGCCACAATTGAAAAATGAGTTGGTTTTTTTTTTTCTTTTTCAACCAGCGCTCACGTCAATATGGTTGAGTTGAATTCATAACATCCTTCATGATCTAAAAGCTAAATCAAATAATGTTTTGGTCGTCGTTGAAAAATCTTTGTAGAATTTTACTGTATTGAAAAACATTTAGTTATTTAACTAGAACTAGTCACAAATAAACAGTAAAATTTTACAATAAAAATCAAATAAATAAATAGTTTCTGATAAAAAATAAAAAAAAAAAATTCCACACATTTGTTTTTCTTTAAACATTTGTACAAGACAAAATCTACAATTTGATTACATTTTGGGCTTTTTGGAAGGAAACTTGAAAGGGGTTTATTTATGGGCTTTTTGGGGGCTCAGAAGTTGGTTTTCAGCCACCCGGGCCTTTTGCCTCGCTTTTCCTGAGCCCATTGGGAGGTGGGCAATACCGCTTTCATAACGTTCCTTCCCAATTTAAGAATATCGGAAAGTTAAATCAAAGATTTGCAGTGATTAGAAGCGCAGAGCTGGGTTTCGGTGAAAGCTTCGAGCTTTGAAGAAGAGCAAGCAATCGATCGCCACAGAGAACGCAGCCATGGTAATTCTAACCGATTTCTCATACATCATCATACACCAATTAGTTGTTTTCGCTTTTCTCGTCCTCAAATTTCAATTTCTTAGATTGGGTTGTGCGAACTTAGATTTTTTAGATCGGGGTCGAATTAGCTAATCGATCATTACTTATCTGGGATTTTTTTTTTTCGTGTTTCGATTTGTTTTCTTATGAACAAAATCTGGGTTTCTGTAGTTATAGGAAATTACAGTATGATCCATCTTTGCCATGCCATTACTCAAAAGTACGCAAATTTTCTTGGAATTTGTGTTGAAGTAAGAAATTGGTTGTTTGACAGCATTGCTGGGGTTGAATTTTATTTGGGTTTTTAGTTTGGTTGCTGATCTGATAATGGATTGTGATGTAGATTCAGTTTGTGCTTCTTATAAGCAGACAAGGAAAAGTGAGGTTGACAAAATGGTATTCTCCTTATACTCAAAAGGAAAGAAATAAGGTACTGTCGATAAATCTCATCTAGTTTTCTGGGGTTGTTTAATCGTCACTAGAATATATAACTCCAAGAAGAGTAATTACATGAACACTTTTTCGTTGTTGTAATGAGAATGGCTTTTGATTCTCACATTGTTAATCACCGTATGTGTGTGTGTTCTTGCGTGTTGCAAAGGTTCTTCGTGAGCTTAGTGGAGTGATTCTTGCAAGAGGTCCCAAGCTCTGTAATTTTGTGGATTGGAGAGGATACAAAGTTGTTTATAAAAGGTGATGCAAAGAAATATGGTTGTGTTTTCCTCTTCTAGGGACAGAATTATTAGTGAGTGGCCTGTCTTGGAATTCCGTTACTGAATTTCTGTGAGTCTGTTGTGCAGATATGCTAGTCTGTATTTCTGCATGTGTATTGATCAAGAAGATAACGAATTAGAGGTCCTAGAAATGATTCATCATTTTGTTGAGATTCTCGACCGATACTTTGGCAGCGTGAGTGATGGCATTATATTCTTCATTTCATTTTGATAAGGGATGTTGTTGTACAGTGTACTAATATGTTTATACCCACAGGTCTGTGAATTGGATTTGATCTTTAACTTCCACAAGGTATGTATGTTATGCTTGATTAAGAGTCGATTTTTTAGACTATTGAACTTGCGTTACAGAGAAGATGGTATTTACTGTTTGTGCGCACGTGTTGCTGCTATATTGTTGGTAACCAATGCAATAATTTGCCTCAATCCTCTTGTGAGAATTTTCTGATGTATATTTCGATAACTTGATATGACATTTATAAGGGAGTAAATATCTGGCTTGATTGTTTAATATATTCAACGTGGTAGGCCTACTATATACTGGATGAAATTTTGATTGCTGGTGAACTTCAAGAATCGAGCAAGAAAACAGTTGCACGGTTGATAGCTGCGCAGGTACAGATTATTCTTAGATAAGTTCCATTCGTCATCAAATATTTCTACTCTTGCTAATTGCATTTTATTTCTCGGTTCTAGGATTCATTGGTGGAGACTGCAAAAGAGCAGGCTAGTTCGATAAGCAATATAATCGCGCAGGCAACCAAGTAGTGAAGAACAAGCATGTGGTCACTTCTTGTATCAATACACGTTGAAGTGTGTCTGTATCAAAATTGTTACTATTCTTTTGAAATTTTTATCATCACCGATGTGCGTCGTTGGATACGCTGTTTAAGGATTGTACAATGAAAT
The DNA here is from genome assembly GCF_041283825.1 of Pyrus communis. Classification (NCBI taxonomy): domain Eukaryota; kingdom Viridiplantae; phylum Streptophyta; class Magnoliopsida; order Rosales; family Rosaceae; genus Pyrus; species Pyrus communis. Next base: position 19,578,164 of record NC_142574.1, read on the forward strand.
GTTTCCGATTTGTCGTTGATTATATATCTTGTGTGGATGGTTTATTCTTAATTGGCAAAGCTACTGGCTGTATACTGTAGTATGAAGGCCAACGTTTCACATGTTTCCTTGAATTGAAAGCTTATATGTTAATTAAGTCCTTCAATATAAATTCAAACATGAACTTCGGAGTTAGGGCATGCATTCATATTAACATTAATTTCAATCTGGTTAACATTTATTCGCGGTTAAATAAGCTCGCTCGTTGTAAGTGCTACTTCTCTGTTGGTTCCTTGTACAACCTCTGCTGTACCCAACCCAGTCACCAAAATCACTCCCCCTCCCCAGGCGCTTCTTTGCGCCTCCAAGATTCGAATTTCATGCTCCGAAGGCGAGGTTTGCCGTACAGGAAGACTGGGCCGAAAGACCTTGTCCTGTAAAGTCGAAAGCAAAAATATGACTAATAACAATCAGATACCATACGTTTGGTCTGTAACACCAAGTCTACAGTGACAGCTTAACAAAAATTATACTAAATCAGAAGCAAGCAGGCAAAATTGTAATCTATGCAAAAGAAATTAAACTGAACCTTTAGAAAATTATTCAAATCCACTGCATTTACAAGGACTCCATCTTCCCGTGTTCTAACCTTGGCCTTTGGATCTTTTTCAATGGGTTGAAGAGAATGTCGGAGGGCTCTGCATACAAAAAACACAGAATTTCAAGACGTAATTAAGAATTCGAATCCTGGGTGGGCTCTCTAGATCACTATTGGTATTTAAAAACCAGTGTTTCTATGATGGATGTCTGCCTACCATGCAACGAATCAAAGGCCAATTAAATCCACGGAAGAAAGGATGTTGCTTGATTTCATTTGCACCAGTATTGGATCCTAAACGTGTGTCCGGGTCTCTTTGCAACAATGCATTGATCAACTGCCGTGCTGCAAGGCTTACCTGGAACATCAAGTACTGTTAGTGGGTGCATAATTAGCTCGAAGCTTCCAATAATGACAATACAAACGCAATAGTAAAACTTCATCCATCTTTAGGTCAAACGATCACCGGGTCCAAAATGACAGAATTAATGCACAGTTCAATCTTAGATTTACCGGAACACTGCCTGGAAACTTGAGATCTTTGTGCAGGATGTTGGCGAATGTCCTCTGCCTATTTTTACCCCTGAAAGGTGTACGGCCATACAGCATCTCATACAACAAAATACCTGAATTCCGAACACAAACAAAAGCATTAGTGATAAAAATGTACAACAGCTCTATCAAGAAAGTAGGAGCTACAGAGTTAGGAGAGGGGGGGGGGGGGGGGGGGGGGGGGGGGGGGGGAACAACTCCATGATTGCAAAGTTTTATTATATGCACACTTTTGAATACCAAAGTAATTTTCAAAGCAGTGGAAGCAGTGGTACTTGTAAAATTGATTCCTTCACGAGCATAAGTAATGATTTCGTGAAATTTACTGCTTACCAAGAGCCCACCAATCAATAGCACTGCTGTGGCCTGCACCAGTAACAATCTCCTGAAACCAAGCACCTATAAGAGCTTCAAAAATATACAGGCAGACGAAACACTGACCAGATTTGTAGTTATACAATTATTCCAAAACATGACATACAAAATGTCAGAGCAGTTAGCATGGTATGAAGCACATGCATACATTTTATTGTTGATGAAAAGCTCGTGTTGTGTGTGTGTGTGTGTGTGCGCGTGCGTGCATGTCTCATAGGGGACTTTGATCCTGAGTTCCATGTAGTGACTACGCATGAAAATCTTTTCTGAGGTGTTAACCAATCATTGTAGAACCATACAAAAAAAAGCATGCTCTTCTGTCTAATCCGCTAATCAAAATATTGAAAGTAAGATGACCTAAAACCATAATGGAAGGGGATCATGTACAGGAGCAATGTACTCTTCAGTTCCGACAAATGAATTTGATTGTGAGACTGGTTCTGCAATAAATGTTGCTGGTGGTTGACTGCTCGACCGTCTTCTATTGTTAAGCGATTGATGCCTTATAATCTGTGCAATGCACAAAATTTTATATATCTATATATATATTAACAAATAAGAAGAGTAAGTCTGTAAAGAAAGAAGCAACATTATTTTATAAGAGGATTGTGATTTGTACCAGGGGTTTACACGATGTCATAAATGATAAATCAAAATCTGTTAAAACAATATGCCCATCCTTCTGGAGTAAAATATTTTCAGGCTTAAGGTCGCGATATACTATTCCTGTAAGAAGCCACAGATACAGTCAGCTAAGAAGCAAAAGAACTGAGATGTTCTTCATCATAAATGATGCAGATTCGTTATAATAGGTCAAACGTGGGTTGGATTCCCGTGCTTCAAGTGCTAATCCTTATACTCAGGGAATAACTCACCTTACATCTGATTATAGTTTACATCATCAACAACAACAACAACAACAACAACCAAGCCTTATGGCACTAAGTGGAGTTGGCTGTATGGATCCTAAAACGCTCTGTTAGCTCCAAGTACTCCATATCTTTTCTTATAGTCTCGTTCAAAATCTTCCTAGATCTTCATCTACCCCTTTTGCCCTGACCCTCCGTCTTCTAGTCACATCTTCTACCCAGAGCATCTGTAGGTCTTCGGTTCACTTGTCCAAACCATCTCAACCGAATTTCTCTCATCTTATATTCAAATGTGGCCAGTCCTACTTTCTTGGACATCCTCGTTCTTAATCTTATCTGATTATAATTTATGTGTCAGGAAAATTAAATAAACAGTAAATGTTAACCCCAGGATTTGGTAAGAACACCCATAACTTCATGAGGTTTTCTTCCATTTTTTATGCAGTAGAAAACAATTAGAAAAAAACATTGAATAGTCAAGTGGAGCACAGAAACTGTTCATATCATTAAATCAAAATACCTAGACAGTGAAGGTATTCCAAGGCGATAACCACCTCTGCCGCATAAAACCTGGCAGATAGTGAAAGTTAAAACACTAATCTTAAGAGAGCTACTTTATAGTTGGTTAAACATTAATTGTACAAAGTCTGCAATCAATCTAACAGTAAAAAGTCTGCAATTCATATGTACCAAACATCAATTTCTGCTTCACACGACCAAAGGTCCACCATCCACAACATTGAATAAAAGTGTTATCTAGCAGTTGTGGACACAGTTATGCCCAAAGGTATCCCTGTCTCCACCATATTTTGAAATCTACCTTAACAGGATTAGGGTGCATATGGTTTCATCACATTTCAGCCAAAGCAGGGTTTTAGCCTGCTGAAAATTTTGTTCCATGACTGGTACCAATTCGTAAGAGGAAATTGAATTTATAATAAATCTTTTATTACATCAACCAAAGAGTACAATGCATCTCCTAGAAAACATGGATCATACTCTTCTGCTGCCTCACTTTAGATCCTTAGTTATATTATATCACAAACAAATCCAAAAGTTGTCATAATTGGATTTATTTAATCACTAGCAAAAAAGAAAGCATGCATGACCGCATTTGGATTCATGATACGAGGCTCATTTTGAAAGTCAATTAACACAAAGTAAAGCACTCATATCCCTGGAAACTTGAACCCACATAAGCAAGAGTTTAAAGTAGCAATAGACAGATTAATGCTTTCCAGTCATTAATTCCAAGCAATAGTAAGCGGTAGCTCTAAGATGGTACCGAGAGATGTTAGAGTACAATTATAGAAGTACCTCGCAGATTCCTCCTTAAATAATTTCATTGGCTGCTGGTCAAGCAAAGCAAATAACTCTCCACCACTGAAAAAGTCTGATATCAAACAAACGTGTGTGGATGTCTGAGGAGATGAGAAAAAAACATTAGCATACTTGAACTTATACTATAACAGTAAATTAAAAAATTTGACAGTAAATTAAAAAATTTGAACTGCGTAAATAAAACTTGTTGACACTTAACCAACATATTACAACTCCCTTAGAACCCTTTTTTGCTTTCTTTTACATAGGAACTATAGAACCAACACCAACAAAGTCAAATGTCAAATGAAGTCCATAAAATATTGTAGAGTTTGAGACACAGAGTCCGGATATCTATTTTGACTCGTCATGCATGCCAAGCATATTAGTTTGACAAATCATGGCTTCTTAGCTTGTATAACAGACCAGTATGAGAATGGTCGAAAAATCAGGTTGTAAGTGTAATAATCCCCTTGAAGAACTGAAATGTTAAAGTCCAATGAACTGTATAAGTCTGCCCTCCAACTAAGAGAAATCCAATTTCTTCTTTTGTTTATTTGAATTAGAAGAATTCAAATAAACGAAAGAATAATTCCTTTGTAAAACAAGTACAATCGTTAGAAGGTAGTGCTTATCTGTCCTCCAATGTTGTTGCCAAATAGGTTTAGCCTTTATGACTTAGTCAATAACAAGATATATGTGATTTAGATAGAATGGAGGATTGAACTGGCCCTCAATCAGATTTCTATGCCTATTAGTGCACATGCATAAGCATCCCATGCATCCAAAACATCCATATACAAAATTACCTCAAATGAAGTGTATAGTGTGGGGAGAAAAGGATGGTCGAGTAGTGAAATTATCTCCCTCTCAATGCATGCTCGGTGAACCTGAAAACCAACAATAGCAATATGTGACCACGGTGACATATAAAGAAATTACACCACATTCCACTTTTGCACAAATGAAAAAGGGCATCCATGTGTGTATGTGTGCAAATACCACACATTTACAATCAAGAGCTATGGATATGCAGACATGTAAGGGTGTACAAATGACACGCAATCATGCACAAAATTGCAAAGGGCCTTTTCTGGACACTGCAGGGATATGTTCTTATTCATTGCTGAAGAACGCAGGGGTTCTCTTATGTGCTCATACCTTGTTGCGGTTCAACATTCTTGACTTCTCCATTGCCTTCATAGCATACAGTTCACCTGTACCTTTTAGTTCCACCAAATGTACACTGCAAATTTACCATAGTAATGTAACTGAAAATTAGAGATCCAGATGAACGAATATTTTTTGTATGCATTGTATAAAGGATTGCCTAATAAGCTAAATATAAATACAAATTGAGACGGAGAAATGACAAAAACAACTGTAGCTGAACCCCACTCAATTACATATATCAACAAAGGTGAACAATTTGCAGTACCTTCCAGTATTACCACATCCCAATGGTTTTACAGGCTTAAAATGATGTAGACCAATTTTTTCACCACGAGCAGTGATCTATAGAAAACGGATAAGATTATAAAAAAAACATTAGTGACAGACACAGCTTAAGAAAAAACTTGTGAAGCTCATAAACACCATATCTTCATTCTGAACATGATGAAGTAACTGTAACTTGTATGGGCCTAGACTACAGAAACTAAAATACATGTCAACACCACCATATAAATAAGACAGCTAAAACATATGCAACTGCATACTGATCTAAGTAATGGCAATGTTAGTCAAAACACTCCCAAGTTATAAACAATACACAATTCAAATAAATCACTTTACAATTAATTTTAAGATTGCCTGTATGTCTATCTACCTCAGCTATACAAGAGTAAGGAAGTTATAAAGATGAATCCGGATAACCAGTTTATAGTAAACTAATAAAATTCTTAACCTAATATACATGAAGTTTAACAGAAAAAGATTGTTTGAAAAATGGATTGGTACCTCCCGTATTGCTGTCCAAGAAGGACTCTCCCTTTTGTGAGGCCTTGGCCAGACAGGTTGAGAATGAATTGCCCATAAATCTTCTGGTCTCTAAATAATGATATAATATAAAATCTGCATCAGCTATAGTTCCAAATTATAGCCGTAAATATATTAGATCCCATCATTACGTAAAAGATGTAGCAATAAAAAATGAACGAAGTGTAAAATTATTAAAATCACAGATATTTTAAAATATTTTTCAATACCGATTTTTAACCCAATCTGAAAAATCTCAATCAAATATATTTAAATGTATATTTAATTTAAAAAAAGAAAAACAATCAACTCATTGGACAGTCTAATTCAGAGCAAAAAGAGTACCTTACCAAGTTGGCATCAGGAAGTTCTCGGACAACCTCATCAACATTGTGTGCAGTAGCCTTGACCTGATAATATAGAGAAAAACACTTAAACATCAGCAGTATCAGATGAGAAAGGTATTAAATATATATCAATAAAACCAGGGATAGAGTGTGCCACACATGGACTGAAAATCTGCTGATGTGAGATCATTCGACAACAGAAGATCCGGCAGTTTTCAGAGTATGTATTTATTGCTTATCTTGTCCATCATATCAAATGCCCAAAAAAGTAAGTTGATTTTCTTTCTAAATGCAAAGTATGTTGAAACTTGAAAACATTGAAGTTTGTTACTTAGCTATCTACTTCTCCTTTTTTATCTCCCTCAATTAATTGGGACATATGCTGAATGATCTGACTATTCGAAATTTAACTCAATTCTAGCCAACTTCCAAAATAACTGGTATTGCTTTGAAACGATATTCTGACTATTTAGAACTGTCACATTAGGAAGGCAACAGCATCATGACTACAACAGCACATAAATATTTAAGTTCTACAGACGGTATCCAAATAATAGGAAAATAATTACCAATTTAGCACTTTCTATCTCTGTGCTCTCTGATAGGCGATTTCCCAGAGGTTCCACATGACCACTCTCATCCAGTTGGACACCAATGAAATATTGAAGTTCACCCTATAAAAATTAAAATGGACTCAACATAAACGCCACAATGAAGTATGCAGCAGAATTTGATAAGAAACAAGTTTGAACCTACAATAAGAATCACACAGTTACCTTCTGGTCACGCATGGGCTGCAAATGAAATAAATTCAAAAACTTTTTTCCTGCAATTCGAGAAATGTTAACCATTAGTGAAAGGAAAAATGTAAAACAAAACCTCCAAACCAAATCGAGTCAGTTAAACAGAAAAGAATTTATACACTGCATGGAACTTAGCAATTAAATGTCGTTCATTTTCTTGTCTTCCACCCGGCATGAACCAATAATTCAAGTAATTGCCATTATAGCATATTTACAGCATCAGAAATTTCAAGGCTTCTTACCACTCTTGGTATAGTTGATCAACTGGACAGTAACTTCTCTTTGTTCTCTTGTGGCACCTCTTATCTTTGAGATAGTTGCTTGCTCTGTTTCAGGTCTCTGGATAAAACTATGAAACAGATAAAGCAGATTAAATTCCTATTGCCATCTCTGATAAAGTTTCTCATACAAATGAAGAATATACTAGATAAGGGGGATTAGATAGCAACAATGACAAATAAGTCTTAATTCTAATTTCATACAATTCATATCGGGAAACTGGACTCATTTACCTAAATGATAATTATAAAGGGATAACAGGAATACAATCTGAAATGCTGAAGTTATACAGCAGGAAGTAATTGACCTTGTTAAGAAAACTACATAATTAGAGTGCATTTCCTACCAACATGTTCTTCCCAAAATTTCTTCACGGGTATACTCTGTCAGTTCTAAGAAACTATCAGATGCAAATATCTGCACAGAAAAGAATCAAAAGACTATTAAACTCTTTCGCAAAATATAACATGCACCACGCTTAAACCATACATTTTAATTCAAGTAATCTTTCAGAGGAAATCATGATGCTTCTAAGTGCATAATAAAGGCAAATGTGAAGTGAATCTTCCTTGGGAATAGTAAGGGAATATTAGTATTAATGACAAATTGACAATGAGCAACCTTGTTCTGCCATGCATTACCAGTAAAGGAAAGCAAGCAAGTAAACTAAAGTAACCCTACTATCACCTATCGTATGCAGTGATCAGTAGTCTGCAGCTAGATATCTTAGAAAAGATCTACACCTAAAATGGTATCGTAATGTTCTTGAAATTGAGTTTGGCTTGCAAGATGCATTAGAAGTTGGATATAAAAGCTACAAGAAATTGTAGATCAATTCCAAAAGGTTGGCACTAGAAAACAACAAATCAACACCTGACTCACTCTATTGAGTTAAAATCATGAGTAATGGCTCTAAGTGGTTACATGAGGTTATATAATGTGAGATCCATGGCATAGTGCATCCATGTGGTAGTGCAGTACCAACTTAGAGAGTTGGAAAATGAAAACCAGAATATATTTGACTGAGAGTGAGACTGGAAGAAAGTTGCATATTTAAAATAAAATAATTATTCTTACAATGGGGCAATCAGGAATTCTAGGATCACTAATCACAAAGTTCTTTTCAATGCGTTCCAATGTGGTTGCCAAGTCAAATCCTTGGCATATATCCCTTTCTCTTTCCGCATGGTCCCAATTGTCAGAGGGCTCTATATCTATGGTCATCAAAACCTCCGGTTCAAGAATAGGTTCTTTTTCATGCCTGCTTGCAGAGCTTAGAGACCTTGTTATAAAGCTGCAGGAGAACATCAAACACCTGATGGTGGTCTAACTAACTTCAAATGCGACTTTTAAATATAAAATACAAGGGAATATAGCATTAAAACACTGTGGTGAAACAATTGGATTGGAAAATAGAATGTACTCACGAAAATAGTATGTACTCACCCCATGGAGGAAGCACATCCTGACTTTCGAGATATTTTGCCCGCATCAATAGGAGAGCTCACGCTGTGAAACTTATCACCTTTCACATCCGATTGAGGAGGTTGTGTACCAGGCATAATCACATTTGCAGTTGCAGCGGATTTAGGCAGAACATAATCAAGGTTGAGGCTGTCCTGCTCCTCATGAATGCTGACAGTGTCATGACTCGCAACCCGGATGTGAGAACGTGGATGTTTAACTGTTTGGACAACTTCAATGATGGAGCCTAATGCGCTTTCCTTCTGACGAGCTTATCCATGAACAACACAATTCCATCGAAAATGAAGTAAGACAACCATACAAAACCCTGAAAATTGATCAATTTAGCTTACCATCAGAGTGGATTAGTGACTTGGGCAATCCATTTGCCCTCAGTGCCTTGTCATTCACCCCTTCTGTGTACTTGTTGACCTCAACCTGCATTCTGCAAAATCAAGAAGTAAACTTTTTTCTCAAAATTATTCCAAGAAAAAAATTGCAATAAAATCTCAAACAATATCAATCAAAACTAAATGAAAACATTCTATATAGCATTCAAATTACAAAAGTTTCATAAAATTTAGAATTTTGGGGACTGACCCAATAAATTTGATGGTGTTTCCTTGCTCATCTTTGATTGGGGCAATGGTGAGAAGATTCCAGAAGGGAGTTCCATCTTTCTTGTAGTTGAAGAGCCTACCGCAGTAACTTTTCCCGGTCTTCACTGCGTCTCGGATTTTGGACACTTCATCCCGATCCGTTTCCGGTCCCTGAAGAAATCGGCTGCACCCAAAATATCACAATTTTAGGGCACCAACTTGCTTTCTTTCTTTTCGATCTCTTCGTCTCCGTGGAGGTGGAGCCACACTTTCTGGTTAATTGAAACTCAGAAAAGTTTGACCTAAATTGAACGAACCCCTAAAATTGCTACAAAGGGGACTGAACTGAACTGAAGGAAGGGAGTGAAGCTGCGCGGTAATTACTTCTTAATTTCAAATTACTATGTATTTATAGCAGCTGTTTGGTTTAGCTTAAAACGTCGGGGTGCAAGACATAAAACGTCAGTTACGAAAAAAATCTCATTTGAGTAGTTACAGGTAGCGCAGTTAAACATGTTATGTTATCAAATGACCGTATATGAAAATGAAAACAAAGTGTCTTAGAAATGGACCAAATTGATACTTGAACAATTATATCAGACTATGTTACTAGAGGCGGATGGAAATAGGGATTAAGATGATCTCAATATCACTCGAGTCTGGAAAATATACATGTAAAGATCTTTTGAAGACCCTTCAAATATTTGGTTTATGCCTACTAAATGTTTGATGTAATGCATGCTAAGTATATCTCAACAGGCTGCATCAACGACACTCGACAAATTCTCTTTATATCACTGATCAGATTGTTTTGGTATATGTCATATATGTTGACATGTACACAACAAGCCCACCAAATGAATACACTGATTTTTTTTTTTTTTTTTTTTCTTTTTTGTGGGCTTTGCGCTCTATTTCTATCTAAACCACTTGTATTTAACACTAGGACCCTCAATGTTCAAATTCTAAATCCTCCATTGTATGCTATAATATGATTATTAACTTGATTGTATATTAAAATTGAAATAGGTATGAAAAATAATTTAAATCGAAAATTTACGACATAACATGTTAGACTGCATAACGGGCTAATTATCCAGTACATATAAGCAAACCTAAAAATTCGTCTAATGTCAGAAATGGTCCAATGTGCTAAAAATTAGTAACTTACCAGTTCCTGCCAATGACCTCCTTTGAAGAATACCCAGTCATCCCAAAGAAGCCACTACTAGCATACACAATTGGGCAATCAGGCTTAGTGGCATCAGAAACAACAAAAGTCTGCTGAAGTGTAGACAGAGCTGCCATCAACTCATTAGAAACCCTTGGAATATTTCCCATCTCACCCCCATAATTTGAGTCCTCAGAATTCCTTGCAGATGACTCAAATCTCTCTGATGAGTTTTTTCTTCCAGATATGCCCTTAAAGCTTCGTTCCCCAATATCTGATGACTTCACCACAACCCCCCACTCAGCTGTTCTTGCTGCTACGGTTGCCTTCTCTGTGATAATCTGGTTGTTGCCGGAATTGGAAGCATGCCCTCCATTTAAATCAGTGGCAGAAGTGCTTTTCAGATCGGCTGAAGCTTGAGCAGTTTCGAATGCCATCCACTTGGTGATGGAATTCCTTTTAGCAGCAGGAGCGGAAGTTTTTGTTGAAGAACTGCTTCCTGGTCCAATTTCCACTGTATCAGCAGCTTGCTTGTTGCTAGGGTTTGCTCCAACATCTTTCAGGTTGAAGACCTCCATTGAAAACAGAAATCCAACACCTGCCATTCACAAATCACTTAACTAAAAAAAATTTATCAACAAATAGAATGTTAAATATACATATATTTCTCAAGCTAAGAACGTAATCTACAAGCTCGTTTCCCACAGACAGCGTCAAACTGTTCAAACTTTAGCAAATACTCCGGAATTGAATTTCATCAAGAATTTGCTATTTTTCAAGTGGAGAGTGAAACGGAAAACATCACTCAATTACCATAACTCAGAGTAACACGATGTGCTACCTAGAGAATTAGCAGGCAAATAAATTATCTAAAAAAGGAAACTTTGCATGGAAGGACCTGCTGAAAATTCGAGTTTGATATCCTAGATAGGAAGTTTTCACTGAGCATTGACAACAAAGAACGCAGCCATGCTCAGTTCCCACACAAACCGACAACAATAGCAGATTTCATGAGAACCACCAGTCCTGATGAATTATATGATCTGTTCCTCTCCTCAGGTTATTTGCTCAGTAAATATGCCCCCTCCTCCTCCCCAAAATTTGCCAAACCACATCTAACATGCATACGGTGAGATCTTGGAAAGCTCCTTTTCATCACAACTTTTGTTACTTACTTTGTAACACTCACATTATCACATGATATTATTAATTTACTTATGTTATCGTATGTGTATTTAATTATAGAACTAATTTGCATGCATCTTTTTTCTCCTATTGCACACACATTTATTTTTATTCTTTAACGCCATTTTTCAAAGTCTAAAAATAAACATAGGTGTGCATGAAAAGAAATAGAGTGTATGGAAACATGTTATTTTGTTACTTGAGAGATGAGTGATTTCTCAACTCATTTTCATCTTTTGCACTCCCTCATTTTTTTTTTCTAGACATGAGATTAAATGATTCAAAGAACAATCAATGAACAGAATTGAGGAGGGGAGTGCAAAAGTGAAAATAGAAGTTTGGAAATCTCTCCCTATTTATTGGAACTGGATACCTTCTGGATTCCAATAATTTGAGCTTAAGAATCAAATGATTCGGACTGTTAAAATTTAATCTAATGATCTTTGAGCTTAGATTATTAGGATCCGAACAAAATCCGGTAATACTATACACTACTCATGACATCAAATTTGTCCAAAAACAAAAAAAAATTCATTTAATTGATAATGCTTTGTCACGTCGTGAACAGGTTGGAGATGCGTACGATGCGTGGAGACCATATGTTTTTTTCCATTTATCCAATCCTTTTTTCAACATGTAAATTAATTTGTCACAGCCTTCCATGTGGGGTAAAAGCCTAGGAATCTGCGGGGGCCTCAATGATAAGTGCAGATGGGAACAGGCTACAAGAGAGGCGAAAAGATGTAGAGCCAGAAAAGATCAAACTTGAGAATATTTAGATTTCGACATCAGTTTTTAAAATTGTTTGTAGTCTTGCTTGCTTGCTCGCTCATGTACAAAATGCTTCCTACGCCAACTAGCCAAGGACCACTCTGTAAAATACGGGCTTGTAAGAGTATTTCAAAAGGAGGAATAAAAAATTCATGTGGAAAAAAATAATGTTTTCAAGCAAAATGTCAATTCTTATGTGACATGATGTGGATTGATATCAAAAGTGGTTGCTCTTAAATTTGACATTAACTTTAAATAGGGATTGCAACAGTTCGATTTGTGGACGAAAATGTTATATTTATCCTCGTAACCACAAAAATTAACCATATCCATAACTGCCAATTAACCATTGGATATTATTTATAATCATACTCACCGGGTAACGGATTTCCCATCGGTTAATAGTTATACCCATTGTCGTCAATACAAAAAATATATTTATTCAATTGACGTATGATAATTTAGTAAATATTAATTTCGTCATTAAATATTTGATGTATAAAATGATTTAATGAATGGATCTTGTGGAGCATAAAAATTAAAGTTAAACATTGATAATGTTGGCTGATCTTTGATATCTCCTATAAGTATTATTGGTTTGGTTTGGATTCTCATAGATTTTGATTCATATCAAAACATTTTTACTTGCCCACAAAATGCAACTCACACAATGCAACTTTTGTATTTTCAAGGTAATGGATTCAGTGAATAATATATATATATATATATATATATATATATATTATATAATACAATTATATTCTAGATAATTATATATAAATATTATTATATTATATATAATTCGGTCCGGATTTGGGAAGATTGGGGATCCCTATAATCATATCCAAAACCATAACCAAATATTATTTACGAGTTTTCCCCATATCCAAAATATACCCAAATTTTCATACCCAAATTCAATCCATTCGGACGACTATCCATGGTTTTTGATTTTAACAGTTAGAATTGTCATCCCTAACTTCAAATCTAATTTTAGTGATTAATAACGTTTTTCATCATTTTTTTAATTATTTTTTTATCTAAAAATACTTATAACAATTATGAAAAGTAATTAATGCAATAAATAATAGTTTTTTTTTTTTTTTTTGTGCCAAGAAATAAATAATAGTTTAACTTTAAAATATTAAGTGGAAACAAAATTAATAAAAATAAATAAATAAAATTCTATATAAACTTTCAAATTTAAATTTTATGTTTAAAAATTAAAATCTCCTTAGAGGTGCTCTTCCACGCACCCATAGAAATACTTCTTCAAGTCCACATGAATTGCATTAGGAGAAAGGGAATGATTTATACATTGTTTTTTTCTTTTGCACTTATTTTTTTGCTTTTGTACCTTTATTCTTTTTTTATTTTATTATTAAATCTAATTGTTAGAAAAGAAAATGAGTGTAGGGAAAAAGAAACCGAGGATATTTGTTTTTCATAAGAAAACAACTTTTTTGCACATGGGGGCGGATCTACTCATGAACTTGGATGGTTCTGGAACCACCCGGAAGTCCGAAAAAGCCCATATCAAGACCTCTAAGGACCACCGAATGATTTGGGCAAGTGGTGAAAAAGTATAGACCACCATGATTGTGTAGATGCTATGCAACAGAAGTTTTGAACATAAAGGACATAAATAATTTTAGACGAGGATGAATAAGGAGAAGACCACCATGGCTCTGCTATTCTTGGATCTTGGTATTTTTCTGTTTTGGGAGATATTTGACCGTTTCGTCTTTTATGATCTTGTATTGTGAGCCATTAGGGCCCACAATTTCCCCCTTTTTTTTTACCTTCCCCCGTATTCCTTCTCTTCACTCTCTCCCTTTCGCGACTCTTTCCCTTAGCTCTCTCTCTCTAGAACTCTCTATCCCTCTCCAGGAGCACATCCAACACACAACAACAACGATAACACATCCACTATCACCGACAAGCACTCCAACAAGCCACCCTCAGAATCTTTTAATCACAAACCCAAGCCAGGCCGAGGTCCCTCATTTTTTCTCTATCTTACTGCACAGTGATCACCACTGTTCCAAGATTCCTTCGACGAGTTCTCGCCGTTTCTAACAAAGGTAATGTTCAAAAACCCTTTAGAACCTAGTAGATCGTGTTTTGGTGTACATTTGGATTAGCTTTGAGAAGTTTGGTGGCTTTTGGATGTAGAGACCCTCGGAGAAAAAGCATTCTCCAGTTTTCCGGCGAGACAACCCACTTTGCATGTGGGTTTTAGCCAATTCCGGCCATGACTTGATCTTTTTTGGTATGAATCTCTTCCCTTCATGTCAAGCTTCATTTTGGCTTTTGAATCTTCGAAAATGGTTAAGAATCGAGTTCAAATGAAGCTTTGGAAGTCGAGCCCAGAAACCAACCAATTTCAGGCCTCGCAAGGAATGCAAGTAGGCTTGTACTCACGGACGCATGAGGTTGCGTGTGGTGTTGCAGTGCTCGGCCCGTGAAGCATATTCGCCTCCCTAGAGGTATTGTGCTCTACCGCCATGACCACAACACCGCAGTGATTTTTCCAGCCAACTTTTCGGCAACTTAACTAGGTGTGTGGTGGCATGTGACCTCCCTGGCTGCCGTCCCGTGGTGGCGCATGGAGGAACCTGAGGTCCCTCATTAGGTTTTTTGACGTCCTGAATCCGGATACACTGTCCGTTTCTCAAATTTAATCTTTCAGTTGAGTTTTACTAATAGGTCCCAATATTATACTTGGTACGATTACTATCGCGGACTCCAACTTTCCTAGTTCAAGCGGCTACGACGTCACAAGTATTTGTAAGTGGATCTTTTCTTTTATATAGAATATATATTCGTTTAGTTTATATATATATATATATATATATATGTATGTATGTATGTATATTTCTAATAATGAATTTCTACGCAATGCCATAATTAAATTAACGTTTATAAGAAATGTCGTAATGTTCGGAATTATGAAATAATCCTGAAATTGGTAAGTGGAATAACCTGCAATTTAAAATTTGTATACGTGCTTTTCTGACTAGTCAACCACACTCATCAACTAAGCTCAAATATGTTAGTTTACTCACAGCAGAAGAAGTCAAATTCAAGTTCAGTTTACTAAAAAGTTCCTAGTTAACTAAGGTCTAGCTTAGTACACATTTTAATACTGACAAGTTTAGTTGTAAGGACTTATCTATTTGTGGATAATAAATTGCACGGGATGTTTTTGGCCGAAAAAACCCACCTCCGGGTTAAAAAACCAGGGACTTTCCACTATATCCAATCCACTAGTGAAATCAAGATTCTTCTAAAGTAACCACACAAGCTCAATTCCTAGATCCTAATCAACAGAGCAACTTGTACCTTTGTGCAACCTTGTTAGTTTCACCGGTCAAACACTTGAAAGATGAAACTGATGCGAATAAAAAATGAGGTCAGTTCAAAGATTTGAAACTTATAAAAACTTAATCTGAAACAAAGATCAAAATCACAAAGGCAATGCTACCCTAATATGCAATGATCTGGGTGTTTAGTGCACGAGTGTGATTTTGTGGCTAGGGTTTTCAAGTGAGAACCAAGGGGCAGCTCCAAGCTAAAATCAACTTTTTTCATAAAATAAACTCTCCTAACCAATCTGAAATGAAACCCTAGATGATGCTTTTATAGTGGGCTTGTTTCAGACAAAGAGAATGGGATGGAAATGCCCCGTGTCATGTGTAAAAACAAGCTGAAAAGATCTAGGGTTGAAAAACGCTCTCATGGAAAAGGCTGTCAGAAAGCTTATATGGGTTGTCTTAAGTGTGTGCCCAACCACGTGAAAGCAACGAGAAGTTTTGACTAGACAGAACCATTAGACATAATGAATTGGAAATAATGGCATGAAATGCATATGTATGAACAAACCTTTGATGAGAGAAATTGAGCTCTTGAGATTAATATTTCCAACAACATGATCCCAGAGAAGCGATTAAATCCTAAAATTAACTGGAGCATGTGTGGTACAATTTACAACATTTGACAAGGGAAGTCAAACAATAAAATAAGGACGCACATGTAAGAGTACTTTAAGGGGATGCCTTAATTATATTTACAGCCATAAATAATATTATATTGACTAGAATTATCGAAATATTGTGGCATGATTATATATATGTGTTATTTGCTCATTGTGTGCTACACAAGTGTTAGTACTCGCTCGGGTCAGGGCCAGTCTTCATGTGCATGTTTACATTGCACCATATGCTCACTTTGGATCCATTGTAGGTGCCAGTCATGTCCTAGATTGCTATAGGCAATTAGGATTCGTATGTGATACACATAGGGCCAGTCTTCACGTGATTGTAGTACTAGAGCGTAAATCATTATTACACCAGTCCTATTCATGCCAGAATATCTCTTCATGAACTCGTGTGTCAGCATATGTCGATGAGCACTCGATATGATGTGTTTATTTACAAAATATTGTGAAGTAGTGCGTTCCCGAGATATTACGGTTTAGGATAAGTATTTTCATATTATATGTAGTATGCTATTTTTGGAAGCTATACTTGTTTTACAGAGAAGGGTTATTAAGCTTTCAAAAAGGTTTTACAAAGCTTTATTTTTAGGCCCACACACCCTTGTTTTTCACCACTTCAGGATTATTGGCAAATGTTGGTATAGGAGGGTACCTTCGATGGTATAATTTTTATCCTACTTTTATTGTACTATGCGTATGCTCTGACATCACGTGTGAAATGAGTTCATTTCCGCTCATATGTGCACTCTTGGATTTAGTCACTTTAGGTTTAAATTTACTCATATTTCCACATCACTATACTTTATGGCTTCGTAATCTTCCTAATGTCGATCAGCATAGCTCGATTCGGAATTTAGGTGAACATCCCAGGTCGAGGTGTATCACAGCTCAATGTGAATTGGAACTAATAAGTCATTGCAACTATATCAATTAGTTTAATTACAAAATTCCATCCAAGTTGTTATTGCTACTCTAGCACATACTACTTTTTTTTTATCATCAAGACCTCGGTCATTGGTGCTGTCTAGACTTATTGTTTGTCTAAGGGATTGACTAATGGCTAGGGATAGGAATTATGTACATTGAGTTCACATATAATCCAAGTCTCAAAAAAAGAAAACAAAAATTATTAAATTGGTTAGAGAAGTGTGTTTTTCACTCTACATCTAAGTTTAAATCTTCATCCGTAATTTAGATTAATTTAGTATACTCCCTCATATGCGTCCTAAACATGAGTGCACATTTACTTTTTAACGTGAACTTCTCATGTTCCCCGTGATTATAATACTACTTTTAAGTACATGTTTTTGGCATTGTCAATATCTCGTTTGTGTGAAATCTATAAGTCTAGGACCTCGTATTGTGACTGATGCAGGAAAAATCAAGGGAGTCTCAGGGAGACGGAGGATGATAACTTGGGATTTGCTCAATCAGGGGCAACGAAGCTCGCTCACGTCGCTAATCGTGGATTCGCTCACAAGACCAAGTCAAATGCTTGATTTTAGAAGGAAAATCACTCTCTTCAAATGCACTAGGCAAATACAATTTTAATTCATTTCAGTCTCATTTCTCAAGGGTTTAATACATATATTTATAAGGAATACAACACAATGAAACTCTAGTCCGAATTGGACTTTTGCTCTACCCAAAAATATTTAAAATGTTCTTATATGACTACTTAATTATTTGTGTTGCTCTAAAACTCAATTAAATATAAGGAAAACTAACGAAAAGTAAAAAAAAAACTTCTCTTTTAATGAAAAGCCTTTTTCAAAGGTATAGTGAATAGTATCAGGAAAATGTATAAATGTGGTTTTTCGTTAAAAGTGAACAATACCAGAAGTATTTTGTTAAACCTCTCTTAAATATATTTGATGATTCCAATACGCATAAGACTCTTGGTAGATTCCAATACATGCATGAGAGCTTTGGTTACTGCATCAGTGACTATTGATGAATGCAGGATTTAGAAAAAGGTCTAGCTTGATTTTATCGAGATACTTTTAATGTGATTGTAACTACTTTTATGTTGCATTACAAATTTAACTATGTTATAACACATGTGTTTTATTTATAAATAGTATACCTTAAAATGTAAACTTACTATCTACATATTTTAATAAATAGATTAGTAAAATCTGAACCACATTAAGTTATTTATTTATTTATTTTTCATAACTTCCATTACTACTGCATTCTTCCGCTGCCACATTTTGTGTTGGCTATATTGCTGCCGTACCAGAGTTGACCACGTTTCATGAAATTTTTTAGCCAAATATAAAATAAAGGATATATCATCAATAAAAAATAGAGAATTTTAATGAAATACTTTTGGTATTGTTCACTTTTAACGTTAAATATATTTTTACTCTGAAAAGTTATTCTTGATACTATTCATTTACAAAACCTTTTTGTCATTTTGATTAAAATTCAAAATTTTCAAATAATTTCATTAGTTTTCCTTAAAAAATATACACATTAAATCAATACTTAACTAATAATTTAATAATTAATAACCACATCATGTAATTTATAAATTTTAATTTAAATAATTTATCTTCCTCGCAATGCCCCTCTCTACCTCGTTCCAATTCTGTGAGAAGATAGAGACAGCAATATCGCAAAACTCCCGTATATAGTGTCGTGTTTCCATGCATTGCATATCCTGCCATGATGGTCCAGGTCACGTGGACACGTGTCGTAACGTCGGTCTGGAGCTACGAAGGTTTTTGTGGTGGCTGTAAAGGGCCACATCCACCACCCACTAGGGTTGGGGTGGGAGTTACAAAGAATCTCTAGGAAATTATTCCCCTCCCTCCCTATCGCTCTCATCTGTAATTGAGTTTACGTGTAAATGTCCATTACACATGAAATATCGGAAGGAAAAATAAAGATTTATGACAACCAAAAGCGATTGTGATTAAGCTTGGTAAAATAAGTTTAGTGGTGTGTGCTGGTTGTAAAACAATTTTTGAAGAAGCACTTTCAAATGCTTATCCATATATACACTTTATAAATTAAGTATTTTCACAAAAATCGTCTCAAATATAGCCTAAATAATTCATTTAAACCAAGTCTGCAGCAAGAAATAAAACTGAAACCAATTCAATTTTACAATATTTCCTGTTAGAAAAGAGTTCTCCGGCTCTCTTCCACCAAGG
Source organism: Pyrus communis (assembly GCF_041283825.1). Taxonomy (NCBI): domain Eukaryota; kingdom Viridiplantae; phylum Streptophyta; class Magnoliopsida; order Rosales; family Rosaceae; genus Pyrus; species Pyrus communis. The sequence goes on from NC_142574.1 coordinate 19,597,614, forward strand.
CCACCAGAAAAAGTGATCCGGACCTTTCAAATTTCATCAAACGACCAAAAATTATCATAGCTTTTAAGAGGTCAAAACAGGTGGGCCATTGGATGAAATTTGAAAAGTCCGGATCACTTGATCCGGTGATCTTAGTGGAAGAGATCCAGAGATGATCTCTTTCCTTCCTCTTAGTTAATTGTCAGTTCATGATTAGTAAATATGGAGAGAGGGAGACTCATTTCTCATGTCAAATATTCAAGCATGTAATGTTGCCGAGTCTTAATTGTCAATTAGATAATCATGTTCGGAATTGTGGCTTGAGGGTATATATATATATTTAGAGTTGTCAAACGAATTAAGGTATGACTACGCCTGATTAGCTTACAATGGGACCTAGCTCATAAGTTGAGAAGGGCTGGGTCGAGGTTTTGCCCAACAAGGTCAACCCAACCTATTTACTAAGTGGGCCGATTGAAGCACGACTCAAATACGCATAGGCTGATTTTAAACTGGTTGTTCTGTTTGACAACTCTATACACACTAGACAAAGAGTGATCCGAATTTCCAATCTGTCAGTATAAATTTTATGTCACCAATTACCTTGTGCGTGAACAAAATGCTCTCTTGTGATACTGTTAATCTGAACCACTAATCAAGTCGGTTGTGACTCTGAACAACTAATCAACTGATTGCTAAATGTTCAATTCAGATTCACAATCTGATAATATAAGCATTTGTTCGTTAACATAAGCATTTGTTTGCGATCATGTTTATTTATAATTATATACGAAATCACTGCATAAAGATCATATGAAAAGTAAATTCTGCTTGCTTCATACTATCCTAACTACGTCATCGACGTCTTTATAATCGCCTTCCTCAATCCACACTTACTAAAAGGCAAGATAAATCACAGAGCATAAATTAACTAGAGTGCAGAAAGATGGCCTTGCTCCAACAAAGAGTCAATGCAATCATCAAACATCTCCTGGATAGTCTTGAACTTGAATCCTAGACTCTGCAACTTTGACGTGTCGAACTCATAATCTGGTCTGCTTACTTGCTTCAAACTGAAAATTCCCATGTTAATTAAACTTCAAAACAGCAGAGTATATATAAATTTCTGCTTGTTCAAGTTCATCTTCATATGTTTTTACTTTATTACCATGTGGTCGATCAAATGTAGCTAGCTTATCAAATTCCGATTGCTGAACTTATCAAAATCAAACACCGATGACATATGAATCACACATTGACGACATAATCTTTTCAGCAATTGGGATTTGATCGATTTACCTTTTCGCAATAGGTAAGGAAGGATATCGCATGGATAATAAGGAAGCCAACTCATCGTCGTCCAAAACTGTTGAGCTACAAAGATATCGACCATGAGCACTTTCATGCTCATAAACTAAGATGTGACAGAGTGCAACATCATCAATGTGAACATATCCTATTCTTCCATACCATACTGTGTCGCCTGCTTAATTGCTCGGAAAAAACAAAAACAAAAAAGAACCATTTATATTAAACCAAGATAAATGAGTGAAAATCATGCATAATCTACAGTGTATCAGTTTGATTTACATAAACCAGACAGCAGCAGCCGTACCTTTAAGCAGGCTGAGAACCCGCGATGCAGTATGAGATAGATCAGCTGACAAACTAGGTCCAATCACCCACGCAGGTATAACAGTTACTAAATCGATCCCATTCTCTTTGCAAAAATCCCCTGCTGCCTTCTCGGCTAGAACTTTTGATAAAGGGTACCAGAGCTTTTGTAACAGGTACACATACGGCCAGACCAACAAAGCGAACCATGAAAGCATACATAATTTGTCAGTTAAATCAGTTACATGGTTACATATATTATATAATATACATGGCATAAGCATATATTGAGATTAGGAAATGTACTTGCAGAGATCATAAATCTGCAGCGCTTTGCATCTTATTACTTGGTTCACATTTATATTTAATTGTCCCAAAAAAAATTGAATACTGAAGATTTTATGTGAATTAGGTGATGAAAGCAACCTGAAGTCTTTGGCAGTATTCCACAGAGCTCCAAGATGACTCATCCAGTTTTAAACTGGAGGCGAAATCTTCATCCGGTTTCACCCTTAGAGTTGAAGAAGATGAAGTGAAAACCACTCGCCTCAGAGACGGATTTTTCTTACACGAACGCAACACGTTCAAGGTACCCTCAATCGCTGGCTCCAGGATTTCTCTCTGTATGTGCATGACAAAAAATAACAACATTACTCAATTTGTGTAATGGGTAGCCGGAAATTTGACATGTTATGTTACTAGACTATCAATTTGAACTATCAATAGGGTAAACTTCTGCTCAATGTACAATCCAGATTGAAGATTTTGGAACATCATACGCCAAGTGTTCAGGAATCAGGATTTAAAAAGTTCCTTTTTTAGGGCATATATCATCTCAGATAAGATGCAACATGCCTTTGGATCAGATGAAGGTTTCTCCATTACAGGGGAAGCAGAATGGAAGACACCATGGCAGCCCAAGATTGCATCATCAAAGCTGCATTCTTTCGTTAAATCAGCCTCCACCAATCTGAGTCTTTCCGTAGCTCCTTCCAGCTTCCATAAATGCGCCAATTTCTTCTGGTTTCCTTTGAATGCATTGCACAAACCAGATTATCATAGTCTTATAAACATTCTGTGTGCAGACGTCTGTTATTTGTTAAAGGACAAATTTTGTATCGATGACACAATAATAAGCTTTTCTGTCAACAGGCATATTATCTACCAGTGTCATCGACATATCATCGATACAAAATCTGTCTTTTAATAAAGAAATGCACTGCAGGTTTTGATCATGCAGATTGACGGGGGAATTACCTAGATCTCTGACGGTTCCAATTACATGATAGCCCGACAAGAGAAGCTGCTTTATAAGGCGAGATGCCAGATAGCCGGAAGCCCCCGTAACACAAACTTTGCCTTTGGATTCAAGTTTTTCATCCATCCCCTTCAAATCAGCAGCACTTTTCTACTGCAAGCTGATAGATAGAGGCAGTGAAGTAGCCCTGAGGTAATCAAAAGCCAAAATATATATATTAATAACAAATGCAGATGGAAACAGCTTAGAAGAGATTGAAGAGTTTATTGGGGCCATAAAACACCAACATTGAGATATTATTCATCAGGTGAATTTCACCATCACTCGCCAAATTTCTTCGTAGTCTAAATTTTTATTTATTTATTTATTTATTTATTTTTTTATAATTTGAGCCACATTCTAATCTAATCTAAAATTACAGGGAGGTGGATTTAAACTTGGGTGCAAGGCAGGGGAGCACATTGCTCTATCCAACTTGGCTACATCCAAGTCTGCTGCTTTATAGTTTAATTGGTGCATTCAAATGTGTGCATTATAATTTATAGACTTTCAAACCCGACTGTCCAAACAAAATACAACACTGAAATCACACCACTGCAACCCATCAAATCTCTCCTCTTACCTTCACGCAGCTGCCCTAATCCAACAGGAAAAACAAAGTGATTCGCACGCACATTTGTTCTGGCCATGCACTCAAATGTATATTCGAACTTTTGAATTGAATAAATCAAAGAACTAAGGATAGAAATAAACAAGGTTGTGCAGATATTATTTAAAGAAAAATGCATAACTTCAATTTCGTCTCTTTTTAACATTCACTTGTCCTTACCTTTTTGCATTGGTAATGAATGAGTTAACAGGACGTATTCAAATCAGGGTGTATGCTTTTCGCAAATGATTTAGTGTTGATAGATGAAACGCAAGAGTGAGTAAATGCAAAGCTTAACCACCTTTGGAGGGAAATGTTGGAATCTAAGGTCTTCGCCTAAGTAGGTCAAAGACAAAGTATATGAAGTGCAAGCTCAGTGAAAATAGGGGTCCAAACGAGATATGGGTGATGATTGAAGATCAGGAAATATCAAAGAGTGAATGCATTCATTATTTTAATATATTTTACAAAAGAACGGAGAATTTGACAAAGATCTCAGCCATACAATACAATTTGGATGGATGAAACAGAAGAGTGCAACGGTTGTGTTGTGTGATCATCGCATGCCACTAAAGCTCAAGGAAATTTTTTATAGGATGACAATAAGGCCAACAATGTTTGATGACACAAAATGTTAGGCGGTCAAGCATCAACATGTGCAAAAGATAAGTGTAGCGGAAATGAGAATGCTTCGTTGGATGTGCAAACACATGAGAAATGATAGAATTAAGGACGAGGATATCCGAGGTAAAATAGAAATGATTGTAATTGAAGACAAGACGAGAGCAAATTTTTTAAGGTGGTTTGAACATGTGAACCAAAAACCTATTGATGCTCCATTACGTGAGATAGAGGCTCAGAGCAAAAGGAGTATAGGACGACCTAGAAGACTTGAAAGACTTAGCACAAAACCAAATGCAATGTCGTTCTAAGATTCATACAACACCCTCATCTAATATGATACAACTTTGTTGTTGTTATACTTGCTTATGCTGTTCTTATTTACTAATCTAGTAATCTTCAAAACCCATCTCCTATTTCTCTTAGTAAATGAGAACCACAGAGTGGAAGAAAATATTTTTAATGGATCAGATTTTGTTTATGTTTGTTAGTTTTTAGATTGAATTAAGTTGGATTTCTTCTGAGAGTGAAAAAGGATGATCGCAATAAGATACCGAAGGAGGAGAGTAAAGAGAGGAAAACCAGACCTGGTTTGACCGTTTGGGAGCTCCAGCCGGCAGGAAAATGATGAGACGCAGTCGAGGAGAACCCAAATAAAAAACAAGTTCAGAGAAGCACCATTTATATTTTATTCTAAGGTGGCAAACTATGACATCGTATCCCATTCGTTGAATTAGAATAATGTTTCATATCAGGCTTTTTTATACAATATTTTTATATTATTTTAGATGACATAGGTATAGATAGTCAAATCATTTGGAAAATTTGTAAAACCCAATAAATGGAAGGAGATAGACTCCTTGTATACTACAATCATCATTTAATTAACTAGTTTTTCGTAATTATTAGTTTATTAAATAATGAACTAAATTTAGAAATCTGTTTAATTCAAATGATGTGGCTGTACACGTCAAATATTACTTAAGTTAGTATGAAAATGTTGTACAAAAATATGGTATGAATAACATTAGCCTAATACTTAGGGTTCTTTAGATATTTACCTACACTAAGGGGTGTATTCAATTGTAATTTTGGGGGATTTTAATTATTTTAATGAATTTAGGGGTATTTATTTAGAAATTTAAGTGATTATCTAAAATTCAATGTATATTCAATCAGAATTTTAATATAGTTTATTAAAATTCTTAAAAATCCGAGTATGTTCAATTAAAATTTTAAAGAAGTTGTAACATTACAAGTATATTCAATTAGAATTTGATTTAAAAGAATTTGACAAAGTTGAGGAATTAGAGAAAATTAGAGAGATTCTGTAATGTATTTTAAGCATATTCAAATCTCACATATCTCTAAAAGATTTTAAGAGAATTAAATCAAAATTTTACATAAAATCTCTATAAATCAATTAAACTCAATAAAAATTCAAGAATTTATAAATTTATTAAAATCTTTTAAATTTCTAATAGAATACCGATCTTAAATTTGGGTTTTCTGACGGCCCAATTGATCTATAGTGTGCGGATAAAAAGGCCCCTGATTTTTCGCTTGCTTTGACGTTTTGCCCTTCTCGCCCAGCCCACGTGTCAATCATCGTGAGGTTTTGTGTTCAGTCTGTATCCTCCCCACTTTTTATTCCTTCCCGTACCCTTTTTTTGCTTTTCTTTCGTTTTCGAAGCTCTCCATTTTTCTCCTTCTATTTTTCTCACCTCTTTGTTTCCTCAGTCATCCTTCTGTGGACGCAGCTTTTCTCGCTGCTTCCTTCCTTCATTTTCCCGCCGTCTCCCTGCTCGCCTATCTCCCAAAATCTTTTCAATTCCGCCAGCCGCAGCCACCACTCAGACTTCCCCAAAGGTAATTTCTCCTCCCTCCCTACCAGTCGTATTTAAATATGGATTTCATATGTATATATATATTTAGTTCTGTTATGTTTTCTATGTTGTTTTTCTGATTTTCTAGGTTTTGTTTGCAGCCTTTAAAGCCGCCGTTATTGAAGCCACCTGTAATCCTTTGAACTGTTGTTTAAGCCATTTAGGGTAAGCAATTTCATATTTATAAAACTGATTTGGGATTTACGATGTAGGGCTTTTGAATTAGGGTTCGAATTAGAGATTTACAACTTGGGGAATTTTTTTTATTTAGGGTTTTAATTTTGAGAAATTAGTAGGGAGAACGGCAATATATAGGATGTTAAAGTAGTCACTTCTTCCTTTCTCTCTGTTTTGAGATTATACTCTTTGAGCAGAAATACAATCCTCTGTATTGGATATCTAAACAAGATATGTTTATGGAAAAATTTAATCAGTCATTGAACTATTCACGCTATTTATACACAGTTGTGAGTCAAAAATGCTTTTCTCTGAATTATTCACACCGTCTATACACAGTTTGGGATGCTAGGGAAAAATTGAATTATTCACGCCATCTATACACTGCTGATTTGGTTAAACTTTGAACAAGAGGCAATGAAATTGATCTGTTGTTGTGGGGTTTCTTTTTTTTTTTTTTTTTTTTTTTTTTTAATTGAAGGGTCTTCGTTGGTTTTGATAACAAAGAGTGTGTTTTTGTATCCATTTTCTTTTTCTTTTTGGAATTTTGTTTCTCAACCTTTTTGAGATTTATGATTTTTTTTTTTTTTTTTTTTTTTTTTTTTTTTTTGGGTTCATGGTTTGTTTTGCAGGTATTCTTTGTACAGATATGACAACAACTTGGCTGCTGCACCGTCTCTTGCCACTCGAGGGTAAGGTTCAGTTGCTTAGGTAGTTGATCGTAAAGCTATGATCAGACGTTGAGTTTATTTTTGATCGAGGAATTTGAAAGCATCTTTATCTGTTTCTTTTATCGTGTTCTGATTCGATTAAATTTTAGGTTCTGGAAATTATAAGCTAGATTTTGTTTTGATACAGCAATTTGGTTGCCTGTTGTGTTTATGATGGTTCTAACAAATTGGTTTTTAATGACACCAACAACCTTGCCTTCCTCCCCAGCTACTACATGGATCCTATGAACAGACTTGGAAGCAAAACCTTCAATCAGATTACCAAGAGTTGACTCCAGTTTGCACGTAATTGGTTGCATGACTTTTCCAATTTTGCTGGTCGTCGTGATGGTGCTCATGAAGTCCCTAACAGTGAGCTTTCTGAAAGAAATTGTCACACAAATTAAGTGGCCCATCAAAATGATTTTCGTCTGTTAAGTGATCAAGGCAAGCACTTTTTTTTTTCTTTGACAGAAATCAGTGTAAGAAGATTTATAATATTTTAAAACATTATTTAGAATTCTGGCATTTGAATTGAATTGGTATATATATTTTTTTCATATTTTATTTCATTGATTTTTTTTTTTTAATATAACAATGTCATTTGTACTTTCCGCACATTTCTAACAACACATCCATTGCTGGTCACTGAAGCTGATACCGAAGTGTTCAAAGCAAACTAGAAGGGATCTGATTTCGAGAAGAAGGATTTGATTTATCTTTACGGCCAGTGCAAGGGGAATATGAATAGGTATTAGCTTTATTTATCACTGCATTTATCTTTTTGGTCATTTGGATTCCTGTTTCTATTTGATACTTGCAGACTGTTCTATTCAATGATAGGTTGTGATGCTAAACTCGATTCATACCGTTTCAAGGAAATTCTTGTGAGGCAATTGCTACAAGTGCGCATATGTTTATTAAGCTTCAAGTTCATAGTGAAAATTCTGGGATTAGGTGCTTGGATATAATGTTTATATTTATGTGATTGAAGGGTTACATGGGTTTCGAATTATTCATTGAACATAGTCATTTTAGTTTCAGTTATTACATTGCATTTGCTCATTCCGTGGATTATATCTTTATGGTTCTAACAAATCTGAACTTATTGTCAAAATATGAATTCATTCTTTTAAATCCTTAATATATCCAAATGAAGTCAATTTCAGTTCTTCTACCACAAATTTAAGTCTGTGTTACTAGGAATCATCTTTTTCTGAGTTCAGTCCTGGCTTGCAAACCATGGCCGATTGGTTCTTAAAGACATTTAAAATAGAACCACAGGTGATAAGATTCACTATGAATGTTAGCAAGGTTCTAAAAAAACGTTAGGCGCTAGTCGGGTGGCAGGCTAGCACCTAGCGCCTAGGCGGTTAGATGGGGTCTAGGCGGCCTAGGTGGATTTAGGTAAATTTCTTGTATATTAACACATAAAAAATAAAATTATACTTGTATGAAATCCATGAATAAGATAATAAAAGAATGATAAAATACAAAAAGAGTATCAAACAAGTTCAAAATTTAAAAATACATTTAAGTATATATGCCATATAACTTAAGACATTTTAAATGATTATATCTAATTTTTCAAAAATAAAAGTAAAAATCCTAAGTAATGGGTTGGGTGGTTCATAATAAAACTACTAGGAAGCCATGCTAGGCATTCCTTAACCAAACCATGCACATTGGTATCATCCTAAAATCCTCTTTTTTATTTATGATTTTATTTGAGTTGGTGTCCCACTTTGAACTTTGGATCACCAAAACCGATCAGAAACCTATATAGCCATTGATTCATTTGAAAGTTGAGCTACGCCTTGAAAAACATGACTTTTGTGCCTTTGATGTCCATCCAGATTACATGTGTCCTTCAATCTCAGATATTTTTTATTTTTTTTAATTAATTTACAAAGACACCTATTAATGTTTTCGTGCCCTCTAGTTTAAGATATTTAAATAAAAAATAGATTTTCGTGACCATTTACACTTCTTCTCCTCAATCTTCACGCCTCACTCCCCTTCTTAATTCCTCTCTCTCTCAATCCTCCCGCCTCTCCTCTGACCTCTTTCCCTTTCCCAATCTAACCAAACCTCTCCCACTTTACTTTTTTCCAAATTTTTCTTATTTCCTTATCTCTCTCTCTCTCTGGATTCTTCGAGGAGGTCTTGCCGCATCTCACTTCCTGGTCACAAATCTCGACTTTCCTTCTCTAATAGTCGATGGACCTTCTTTTCGTTTCCTCTTCTTTTTTTTTTTTTTTCCGTTTTCCCTCTGTAAATTCTCCCCCCCCTTTTTTTTTTGTTTCCTCTTCTTCTGTTTTGAGCTGTAAGTTTCTCTTTTTCGATGGATTTCAAAGAGAGGGAGTTGCGACAACTAAGAAAGTCGTGGTGCACAAAGAGGGAGTTGAAGCGAAATTTCTTCCCAGGAAACCATTTCGCTCCGTCCAGGCCACCTAAGAGCGCCTAAGCGGACGCCTAACAGCTCCCCGATTTTTCTTAACGATTCGGACCTAATTGGATTGACACACCTACGCCCAGCGCCTAGGCGCATTTTTAGAACATTGAATGTTAGACCAGATGGCCCCTTTAGTTAGCCCCTTAAGCCTTACTACATGGTAATTTACCTATGATATATGCAAATAATATTCTCATATTTTGTTGGTATTTTACGTATAATGCAAGTAGGTAAATTAATAGGAAGTAGGTAAATTATGTATGTGATGCCAATTTACCTACATTTTTTATGTGAACCAAATATTCTAGACTGTATATGTAAATAATTTACCTGTAGTTGGTTCTTTTCTTTTTCATTGTCCTAAAATTAATTTACCTGCAATTTTATCTCCATTAATTTATATATTTTTACTTTGACAACAAATTTTTTTTATATATTTTTAAAGTACAATAATTGCCTATATGTAAGGCCATTTCCAACTGAGGGCTAGCCAGATGAATCGTTTTAGCCCTCTAGCCCTCCAAGAAATTAATATTTTAATGAATAGTACAAGGTCTATTTGTCTCCATCTCCAACCGAGGGCCAAAAGGCTATAGGACTCGTTTTAGTCCTGTCACAAAAAACCGTCTCCAACCAAGGGTCAAATATAATTTATTATTTAAAAACGACAACTTAAATTCAAATCCAACCGCTAAGTGACGTTAGTTAGCCGTTGGATTTGAAATTTTCTTTTGCTATAAATAGGGTGGATATTGGGCTATAATTCACACAACTTTGAATTCAATCTATTTCAATTCAAGTTTGCAATGAATTCCAACTTTGGATCCTCTTCGGATTCCAACTGGGGGTCCTCATCCAATTCCAAATTGGAAGCAAAATGGGCGCAAATGAGACGAGAAGATGAGGAGTCTGATGAAAAAGTTAAAGTAAGGTGCAACAAACATAACAGAGTAGCAACCATGGCTGCGGCCATGGTGTGTCAGCCAACTGAGGAACAACCTTAATGGGGTGGCTCTATTGCTGGTCGCTCTTACAAACCACGAAACAGAGTGATGTCACATGCTAATATGATGAACTACTTTAACCCCAACTTGGTGTACACATAAGAGGATTTCAAACGTCGCTTTCGGATGAGGCGTCATGTCTTCGAGCATTTACTTCGTGATGTCCAGCAGGTCAATCCATACTTTCGACAGAAGCGGGACAGAGCAGGCCGTCCTGGTTTCTCACTTTATCATAAGGTTACTGTTGCACTTCGAATGATGACCTATGGCTTCCCAACTGATTCGATGGATGAAACCCATGGTATGTCTGAGTCTACATGCCTTGATAGTCTTGAACAATTCTGTGACACAATTGTTCAGGTTTACAAAGACGAGTACCTCCACGAGCCAAATAAAAAAGATCTGAATCGGCTTCTTTGCAAAGCTGAAAACCGTGGGTTTCCGAGCATGATAGGGTCATTAGACTGCATGCATTGGGATAGGAAGAACTGTCCCACCGAATGGCAATGAAGCTTTAGCGAAAGGTCGAGAAAGCCAAATTTTGTGTTAGAGGCGGTTGCCTCATATGACACATGGATCTGGCATGCTTTCTTTGTAGTCCCTGGATCCCAAAATGACATTACAGTTCTTGGGCGTTAACCCCTATTCAATAACTTGACGGAAGGTAAAACACCTCAACTTGACTACTACATCAACAACCGTCAATACAATATGGGGTATTACTTGGCAGATGACATTTACCCAAAGTGGGTGACACTTGTCCAAGCAATTCCAAACCCTAGGAATGACGCAGAAAAGTTGTTTACCTTACACCAAGAGGCATACCAGAAAGATGTTGAGAGAGCTTTCGGTACTCTACAAGCACGATGGAAGATCATTAGCGGACCAGCAAGAGGGTGGAGTCGAGAAAATTTGGACTCCATCATGATGTCTTGCATCATATTACACAATATGATAATGAAGGATGAGCGAGATGGGTATATTGATAGAGAGTTCGATGACGACCAAGAAGATCCAAATAGGTCAAGAAGGGCTCGTGCAAAAATATATGATGGGCCTAATTTTTCTTTCAATCCAAGAACTGGTAATATCTCTATAAATGAGTACACAAGGTGCTATAGAATGATACGTTTTCGTGCCACAAATAAGTACCTACAACATGATCTTGTTGCACATCTTTGGGCCAAAAGAAGCATGAAGTAGGCATTTAAGTTTTATGTTAAATGTTTTTAAAAATATTGTTTAAGTTTCATGTTGTTAAATGTTTTTTTTATGTTGTATAATTTGTATGTTGTTTCATGTTACTTAATTTAATTTAATGTTTTTTAATGGCTTAGGAAGTTATAGGAAAAAAAATAATTTAAAAAAAATATGAAACAAATTTTGTGAAATATGAGTTATAAGAAAATTTTTGTTAGCTAGCCGTTGCATTTGATTTTTTTTTTTTTTTATTTACAAAATTTTTCCTATAACTTCTATTTCACAAAATTTGTTTTATTTTATTTTAAATTCTATTTTTTTTTCTCCTATAACTTCTATTTCACAAAATTTGTTTCATATTTTTTTTTAAATTATATTTTTTTCTATAACTTCCTAAGCCATTATACAACATTAAATTAAATTAAGTAACATGAAACAAACATAAAACAATATGAAACAACATTAAACAACATATAAATTATACAATATAAAAAAAAAACATTTAACAACATGAAACTTAAACAATATTTTTAAAAACATTTAACAACATAAAACTTAACGCCTACTCCATGCTTCTTTTGGCCTAAAGATGTGCAACAAGATCCTATTGTAGGTACTTGTTTGTGGCACGAGAATGTATCATTTTATAGCGCCTCGTGTACTCATTTATAGAGATATTACCAGTTCTTGGATTGAAAGGCAAATTAGGCCCATCATATATTTTTGCACGAGCCATTCTTGACCTATTTGGATATTCTTGGTCGTCATCGGACTCTCCATCAATATACCCATCTCGCTCATCCTCCACTATCATGTTGTGTAATATAAGGCAAGACATCATGAAGGAGTCCAAATTTTCTCGACTCCACCCTCTTGCCGGTTCGCTAATAATCTTTCAACGTACTTGTAGAATATTGAAAGCTCTCTCAACATCTTTCCAGTATGCCTCGTGGTGTAAGGTAAACAACTTTTTTGCATCATTCCTAGGGTTTGGAATTGCTTGGACAAGTGTTGCCCACTTTTGGTAGATGCCATCTGCTAAGTAATACCCTATATTGTATTAACGGTTGTTGATGTAGTAGTCAAGTTGAGGTGCTTTACCTTCCGTCAAGTTATTGAAGAGGGGTGAACGCCTAAGAACTGTAATGTCATTTTGGGATCCATGGACTCCAAAGAAAGCATGTCAGATCCATGTGTCATATGAGGCAACTGCCTCTAACACAACAGTTGGCTTTCTCGACCTTCCACTAAAGCCTCCTTGCCATCCGGTGGGACAGTTCTTCCAATCCTAATGCATGCAGTCTAATGACCCTATCATGCCTGGAAACCCACGGTCTTCAACTTTGCGAAGGAGCCGAATCAGATCTTCTTGATTTGGCTCACAAAGGTACTCGTCTTTGTAAACTTGAACAATTGTGTCACAGAATTGTTCAAGAGTATTAAGGCATGTAGACTCAGACATACCATGGGTTTCATCCATTGAATCAACTGGGGAGCCATAGGCCATCATTCGGAGTGCAACAGTAACCTTCTGATAAGGTGAAAAACCAGGGCGGCCTGCTCTGTCCCGCTTCTGTCGAAAGTATGGATTGATCTGCTGGACATCATGAAGTAAACGTTCGAAGACATGACGCCTCATCCGGAAGCGACGTCTGAAATCTAAGCAAAAAACTTATGTCAATGAGTTTTATTCAAGCAATAAGGCCAAACATAATTTATTATTTAAAAACTACAACTTAAATTTAAATCCAACGGCTAAGTGACGTTAGCTAGCCGTTGGATTTGAATTTTTCTTTTTGTATAAATAGGGTGGATATTGGGCTATAATTCACACAACTTTGAATTCAGTCTATTTCAATTCAAGTTTGCAATGAATTCCAACTGGGGGTCTTCATCCAATTCCAAATTGGAAGCTAAATGGGCGCAAATAAGACGAGAAGATGAGGAGTCTGATGAAGAAGTTCAAGTAAGGTGCAACAAACAAAACAGAGCAGCAGCCATGGTGTGTCAACCAACTAAGGAACAACCATAATGGGATCGCTCTATTGCTGGTCGCTTTTACAAACCACGAAACAGAGCAATGTCGCATGCCAATCTGATGAACTACTTCAACCTCAACTCGGTGTACACGGAAAAGGATTTCAGATGTTACTTCCAGATGAGGCGTCATGTCTTCGAGCGTTTACTTCGTGATGTCCAACAGATCAATCCATACTTTCGACAGAAGCAAGACAGAGCAGGCTACCCTGGTTTCTCACCTCATCAGAAGGTTACTGTTGCAAAAAGTTATGTTTGGCCCTTTGGTCTAGTCAATGGATTTTATTCAAGCAAAAAACTTATGTCAGGTTTTATGTGGAAAAAAATGAGTTTGAAGAGTTAAAATCATATTTTTAGTAATGCTTAACGTGGCCAAAATAAAATAAAAAAAGGTCTGAGATGCTAAAAAAGAGTCTTTTTATCATTTTATGATCGTTTATAGATTATTTCTTAAAGAAATTAATTCTATTCAAAGTCTAGTTATCTAAATATGTCGAACAAATCAACAATTTTGATAACAAGTATTATGTATTCTCGTTGTTAAATTATAATTTTTTTATTTTTTTTTATTTTTTTTGTGATTCATATGGATGCTTAACAACAAATAATTTCTAAATTGAATGATTTTTCTAGAGATAATTTTGAGAGGATGATAAAAAAAAAAAAATGAGTAGTTTTGATTATGACTTCTGTAAGGTTAAATAATATCACGCAGCGGGAAAGGAAGAGTTTCCTCCTTCCCAAGTTCAAGGGATATATTAGCCTTATAATTATAATAAAGAAAATATGGCACGTCACCCATTCGCTCAAGACACAAGAATTCTACTATGTAACCATTGTATTAGGTTTGTTAGCCAATTCAATTTGACATCCATCTAGAAAGCTTGGAAAATACTTGTACGTACTACTTTCACTTTCTTATTTGGCTAGTACCACGACATATCAATATTGCGCATAAAAGAGTTTTTTTGTCAATTCGTGAAATCAGAAAGGAGGGCAGAATCTTCACTGTTTGGGGCTTTAATTCGTGCGTTCATTGTAGCTTGGACGGCGTTCACCAGCCTCTTCATATGGCTTTTTGCACGTTTCTCACACAAGGCGCTAATTGTTGGTGTAAAAATTGGACCCAATTCTTCACCAACAAGTAATCACATAAACACATTGAAAAGCTCTGGACACCATCTTTGGTTGCGACTTGCGAGTGCGAAGGAAGTACCTGAAAAATAAAACACTTCGACACTCAAATTGATGAGTACTTAATATGATTGTAGGAGAACTTTTAGAATAATTTCCCATCTTCTTTCTTCTAGGTGCGTTAGTTGACATTTATATATAGTTTTAAAGTGTTGGGCTCCAAGGTTCACTTCCCTTGGTTTTTCTCCATAACTCTTTGGATAATCCACAATGACATGTTAGTGGGTTAATGCAACATCTCTTTAGCATGATTGTAGCTCCACATCCCTGATTTTTTATTAGTAGAAGATTGATTTCTTGAGGGAAAAAAACTATGCTCCCACGGGCCCAAGTAGAATCATACCTTCAAGATTACTTTGCTATCAAATACATGATACTTCATAGGTTAACTCTTGATATTCCAATAATTCAAGTAATTGGCATTATAGCATATTACGGCATCAGAAACTGCAAGGCTTCTTACCACTCTTGGTACAGTTGATCAACTGGACAGCAATTTTCCTTTGTTCTCTAGTGGCATCTCTTATATCTTTTGCAAAATATAACATGCACCACGCTTAAACCATATACTTTATCTTTCAGAGGAAATCATGACAGTTCTAAGTGCATAATAAAGGCAAATGAGCAATGAGCAAACCTTGTTCTGCCATGCAATACGAGTAAAGGAAAGCAAGCAAGTAAACTAAAGTAACTCTACTATCACCTATCATATGCAGTGATCAGTAGTCTGCAGCTAGATATCTTAGAAAAGATGTACACCTAAAATGCTATCGTAATGTTCTTGAAATTGAGTTTGGCTTGCAAGATGCATTAGAATTTGGATATAGAAGCTACAGGAAATTGTAGATCAATTCCAAAAGGTTGGCACTAGAAAACAACAAATCAACAACTGAACTCACTCTATGGAGTTAAAATCATGAGTAACGGCCTTAAGTGGTTACATGAGGTTATATAATGTGAGATCCACGGCATAGTGCAGTATCAACTTAGAGAGTTGGAAAATGAAAACCGGAATATATTTGAATGAGACTGAGACGGGAAGAAAGTTGCACATTTAAAATAAAATAATTATTCTTACATTGGGGCAATCAGGAATTCTAGGATCACTAATCACAAAGTTCGAACTTTGAATGCGTTCCAATGTGGTTGCCAAGTCAATTCCTTGGCATACATCCCTTTCTCTTTCAGCACGGTCCCAATTGTCAGAGGGCTCGATATCTATGGTCGTCAAAACGTAGGTTCTTTTTCATGCCTGCTTGCAGAGCTTAGAGACCTTGTTATGAATCTGCAGGAGAACGTCAAACACCTGATCAAAATGGTGCTCTAACTAACTTCAAATGCGACTTTTAAATATAAAATACAAAGGAATATAGCATTAAAACACTCTGGTGAAACTATTACAATTTGGATTTGAAAATAGAATGTACTCACCCCATAGAGGAAGCACGTCCTGACTTTCTAGATATTTTGCCCGCATCAATAGGAGAGCTCATGCTGCGAAACCTATCGCCTTTCACATCCGATTGAGGAGTTTTTCTACCAGGCATAAGCATATTTGCACTTGCAGCGGATTTAGGCAGAGCATAATCAAGGTTGAGGCTGTCCTGCTCCTCATGAATGCTGGCAGTGTCATGACTCGCATCCCGGATGTGAGAATGTTTTACTTTTTTGACAACTTCCGTGATGGAGCCTTATGCGGTCTCCTTCTCACGAGCTTATCCATGAACAACATGTAAAGTTAAGAATGACAATGAATGATATATTGGATTACTTGTGTTATAAGCCACTTGATTATCAAGTTGTTAACGACATAAGTAATTTAATAGTCCTATTGAAATAAGGATTATGGAGTCTTAACCTTTGTAATTGACCTCAAAGAAATCTGATAGGTTTTGCTACAAAGATATAGAATCTTGGTGCGACTCAATCACTTAAGTGATAGGGTTTGTTTATCACCACCAATAATAGGTCGGCTGTGATTAAACCCTAAAATACGCTGAGCACTATTCATATAGCTGAGAGATATTATTGAAGTACTGAAAGTAGAAGACAACCTAGAACTCGGCAATGGCTTCTTCTTCCTCAGGTAAGTTTTACGTAGACCTTATATGTTGCATATCTGCACGCAGTGCATCCTTGTTTTACGTAATCCTACAACCTTATTGCTTCTTTATGACATGCATGTCTATATATATATATGCATGTTACTTATGTAATCCTTACACGTGGTATCAGAGCCTTCCAATAAGGATAGGGTTCGTATTAATCCATATAATCAAACTGATAGCACTTATACTAATCACTTTAATGCTTCCACTGATCAATGGTATGTGAAAACCATATCATATATATACATATATATATATATATATATATTGTATTTGTACTGTTGTGGTTTGTTCTATGCCTCGGAAGGATATTCAACAAGAAAGCTAGACAACAAAAACAATTCATGGATTCATGTGTTATTATAACACTGAATCAAAACTATATAGTACGAGTTTTTAAACAAAATTGTAATGACTTATCTGCTCAAAAGTGTTTAGATCTTTGTTTTGGTTTATTATTCAAAGAATTTAAAGGTGATTTTTTTGAAACTAGTGGATGATAATCGGCTCAAAAGTGTTTATTATTCAAGTCATTCAAGCAACTCAATGTATAGTGATACATGAAATTGACAAGCTTCATTATTCATCTACTTAAAGTGTTGAAGACATGTAAATTGACCTTGTATTTTATGTATTGGCTATGCAACTCTAGTACAAACAGCATCTGTCCAAAGATGATACTGTGTTTATATGTAATTATTGATGGAAAACATTATGTGAGAGTTTTCCCAATTCTGTTAAGTATTGTAAATTCAAGAAACCTATTGATTGATATATTTGTGTGCACATGTTTCAGCCCCTCACATGACTTCTCTGAATTTTCAAAACATCGAAACCCCGACTGGTTCCAACTTCAAGAAATGGAAAGAGGATGCACAAATTGTGCTTGGAATGATGGATCTTGATTTGGCAATTAAAGAGGACAAGCCTGAAGATCTTACTGACACTAGCACTGTAAACCAAATGATCAAGTTTGAGAAATGGGAAAGGGCAAATAGAATGTCCATAATGATCATGAGGAAAGCCATGACTCAATCAGTCAAAGGAGGGATCCCAAAACTAGACAATGCTAAAGATTTATTGGCTGTAGTGGGAGATAAATTCAAAGAGTCAGGGAAAGCTGAAACATGTACTTTTCTTAAACAGCTTACCTCCATGAAATTTGATAGGGTTGGCAATGTAATAGAACATATTCTCAAGATGGTGGATATGTCTAAAAAACTGAAGGATATCGACGTCCCAATGACTGATTCGTTTCTGGTTCACATGGCTCTCAATTCCTTGCCAACCAAGTATGGACAACTGAAGGTCTCATATAATACACTGAAAGAAATAGGAAATTGATGAATTGATTTCAATGTGTGCACAAGAAGAAGATAAACTCAAGGGTGATAAGTCAACTGAAGTAAACCTCGTTCAAGCTGACAAAAGTGTTAAAGTCATAAATGCTGGTTCATTGTTCACTGCTGGTAAGTTGAATAAGAAAGCCTTTTCTTCTTTATTTAAAAGTGCTAACACCTCTAAAGGATCTCACAAACTCAAACATGTGAACACTGAAATCGAAAAAGAAAATGAATGTTATTTTTGTAAGGAAACAGGTTACTTGAGAAAGAACTGTGTTGGTTTCAAAAATTGGCTTTCCAGAAAAGGTAAGATTTTCAATGTTTTTGTGTGTGGTGAGTCTAACTTAGTTTACATTCCACCTGAAAGTTGGTGGTTTGACACTGGATGCTCCATTCACATCACTAATTGCTTGCTGGGCTTCTAAGGAGATAAACAATGAAATCTATAATGTCTATGTTGGGAATGGGAGCAAGGTTGATGTCGAGTCAATAGGAAATGTTCAACTAGTTTGATCTTCTGGTTTTATTTTAAAATTGAGTCCAGTACTTTATGTGCCTTCCATGAGAAGGAGTTTGATTTCAGCTTTTAAGTTAGTAGAGTCTGGTTTATCCTTTATTGGTGACCAAGAAAGTGTACGTTTTTATAATTCAAATAAACTAAACACCTTGCTGGGATATACAGCTCTTCATATTGATATGTGGCAAATGAAATGTTCATATATAAATGAGTGCTTTAATGCTCAACATGTTGGTTCCAAGAGATTGCTCACTTCTGAAAAATCCTCAGTGGTGGCACAAGAGGCTGGGGCACATCTCTAAGGAAAAGATTGTCAAATTAACCAACAAAAAAACCTGTTGCCACCATTAGATTTCAATGATTTTAAAGAATGCACAGACTGTTACAAAGGAAAACTAACCAACACAAGAAGGAAGGGATCAAACCGAAGTCAAAACCTACTTGAAATAATACACACTGACATTTGTGAACCATTTCCAAACAAAACTATATGTGGAAAGTCATATTTTATATCCTTTATTAATGACTTTTCACGATATACTTATGTCTTTTTTATGTCAGAAAAATATGAAGCATTAGAGTGTTTTAAGATTTACAAACTAGAAGTTGAAAAACAGCTAGAGAAACACATTAAAATTGTAAGATCTGATAGAGGCGATGAGTACTTTGGTAGGTATTCTGAAGCTGGACAGCATAAAGGTCCTTTTGCAACCTTTCTTCAAGAAAATGGTATAGTGGCACAATACACAACCCCAGGTACTCCCTAGCAAAATGGGGTTGCAGAACGAAAGAACAGGACCTTCAAAGACATGATAAGATCGATGTTTGCTCACTCTAAGCTAACAATCTGTCTCTGGGGTGAAGCATTAAAACTGCAAACTACATCTTGAATAGGGTACCAAGTAAGTCAGTTGACATGGTGCCTTTTGAAGCATGGACTGGAAGAAGACCAAGCTTCAACCACATCCATATATAGGGCTGCAAAGCTAAGGCAAGGTTTTATAATGCAGCTGAGAAGAAACTAGATCCCAGAACCACGAGTTGTAGCTTTATTGGTTATAATGAGAAGTCCAAAAGGTACAAATTTTATTGTTCTCATGGTCACTCCAGAATAATGGAGACACATAATGCAAAATTTGTTGAAGAATTGGATGAAGTTCAATTCACTAAAGGTGTGTTAACATTTCCAGAATTCGAAGAATTAGCTACTGATAACAGCTTCAGTGGTTTCTTTCCTTAACAAGGAACTATGCTATCTATGCTAACACATATACAACCTGAGTTTCCCAATGCAGATATCAACCTTTTGAGGACTGACACACAAGTACCTGTTGCAAATGACATTGCAGAAATGGAAATGGACCTTACACTTCCATTGGATGATCCAATTTTAGATGTTAGCACTACAATGGAAGCAGCAGCTCACGATCAAATTCATGAAGAAACAGTGAGTGTAAGAAAATCACAAAGAGCAAGGAAAACAATCATTCTTCTGGATTTCGTATACCTGAATAAAGCTAAGTACAATTTAGGAGATGAAAATGATCCTATCACTCATCATTAAGCTATCACTAGCATGAGATCCAAATTATGGCAGGTTGCAATGGATGAGGAATTGGAGTCTATGCAGAAGAACCAGGTATGAACTCTAGTTTCAAAATCGAGTGGGGTTACTAAGATAGTAGGTTGCAAGTGGGTTTACAAAACTAAGAGATATTCACTTGGTAACATTGACAAACACAAAGCTAGATTAGTTGCAAAGGGGTTCACACAAAGGGAGGGAATCGATTATAATGAGACTTTTTCTCCTATTTCAACCAAAGACTCCATGAGACTCATTTTAGCACTCACTGCACACTTAGACCTGGAACTGCATCAAATGGATGTCAAGAATGTGTTTCTAAATGGAGATCTTGAAGAAGACATATACATGACTCAACCACCAGGATTTGTTGAAAGGGGGAAGGAGTTAATGGTCTACAAATTGAACAAGTCCAATTATGGTTTGAAGCAGGCTTCCAGACAATGGAACAAGAAGTTCGATACTGTAATGTCGAACTTTGGTTTCCAAGAAAATAAGATGGATGAATGTGTATATCTTAAGGTAAGTGGCTCAAAAATCATCTACTCAGTCTTATATGTGGATGATATTCTACTTGCCATTTCGGATCTCACCTTGCTACAAACTACCAAAGACATGTTAGCTACAAGTTTTGACATGAAGGACTTAGGGAAAGCCAAGTTTGTGCAGGGCATAGAAATCATTCGAGATAGAAACAAAAGAGCTCTTGGTCTCTCACAAAGGCAATATGTTGACAGGATCACTAAAAGATTTCATATGGAGAAATGCGCTGGTGATGAATTACCAATTGGGAAGGAGGACAAAATGAGCAGTGAACAAAGCCCCAAAAATGAGTTAGAGAAGGAAAGTATGAAAGACAAGCCTTATGCATCATTTGTGAGAAGCTTGATGTATGCTTAAGTGTGTACAAGACCAGACTTGACATTTGCAGTTAGTGTACTAGG
Source organism: Pyrus communis (assembly GCF_041283825.1). Lineage (NCBI taxonomy): Eukaryota > Viridiplantae > Streptophyta > Magnoliopsida > Rosales > Rosaceae > Pyrus > Pyrus communis. The sequence continues at coordinate 19,618,892 of NC_142574.1, forward strand.
CATGTTTCAAGCAAATCCTGGACCACCTCACTGGGTTGCAGCCAAGAAAGTCTTGAGATATCTCAAAAGAACCAAAGATTTCATGCTCATTTTAAACATGTTGATGCACTTGAGTTATTGGCTAATACTGATTCAGATTTGGCAGGTGTATTGATGACCGAAGATTAACTAATGGATACATATTTATGCTTACTGGTGGTGCTGTGTCATGGAAAAGTGCTACACAGAAATCGACTGCTTCGTCAACAATGGAGGCTGAGTTTATTGGATGTTATACTATAACTAAATATGCAAATAGGCTTAGAAATTTGATAAGGGGATTAAGTGTGGTAGACAATATTGAGAAACCACTTAAGTTGTACTGTGACAACAAGGCAGCAGTGTTTTTCTCGAAGAATAACAAGAGATCACTTGCAAACAGACTTATGGATATGAAGTACTTGAGGTAAGAAAATGAACTATTGATATTCAACACATAAGCACAGAACTTATGGTTGCTGACCTTCTTACAAAGGCCTTACCAGTGGGAATATTTAAGAAGCACACTTTTGATATGGGAATGAGAGATTCTTTTGATTCTGTCAATGAGCGGGAGTAAGCACTCGATTGATTCTTATGTGATACATTCAATTGTTGGTTATTATTCTCTATCAATTTCCTTTGTTATTTGAACTATGCATGAGTTTATCAGTATGGAAATTTCATAACTGATATATTAATCTTAACAAATTTCGTACTCAAGTTAATTTCAGTTTATTTTGTGAACTAATGTTTTGATTATTAGTTCTTGACACCGTGACTTTGTTAGCAACAAAGTGCTTTAAGTTGAATGTGTATGTAATCTTGGAGTGAAAGGAACATACCAAGTTGTGTTCTTTGTTTTCTTTGGTTTTGCATTCGATTCAAAGTGACAGGGTGCTAGGAAAGGTTGTTGCATACTTATGAAGACTCAGTGATCACCATGAGTTCTTATTTGTTAGGATAATTCATTGACATTCAAGTGGGAGAATGTAAAGTTATGAATGACAATGAATGATATATTGGATTACTTGTGTTATAAGGCACTTGATTATCAAGTTGTTAACGGCATATGTAATCTAATAGTCCTATTGAAATAAGGATTATGAAGTCTTAACCTTTGCAATTGACCTCAAAGAAATCTGATAGGTTTCGCTACAAAGATATAGAATCATGGTGGGACTCAATCACTTAAGTGATAGGGTTTGTTTATCACAACCAATAATAGGCCGGCTGTGAATAAACCCTAATGATATAAATACTATGGTTTTGTCCCTGCTTCCATATGCTTAATCTCTAAAATACGTTGAACCTTTTTCATATAGCTGAGAGATATTATTGAAGTACTGGAAGTAGAAGACAACCTAGAACTCTGCAATGTCTTCTGCTTCCTCAGGTAAGTTTTACGTAGACCTTATATGTTGCATATCTGCATGCAGTGCATCCTTGTTTCATAGAAATATGGTTCACGTAATCCTACAACCTTATTTCTTCTTTATCACATGCATGTCTATATAAATGCATGTTACTTATGTAATCCTTACACAACACAATTCCATAAAAAAAAAATGAAGTAACAACCATACAAAACCCCGAAAATTTGTCAATTTAGCTTACCATCCGAGTGGATTAGTGACTTGGGCAATCCATTCGGCCTCAGTGCCTTGTCATTCACCCCTTCTATGTACTTGTTGACCTCAACCTGCATTCTGCAAGATCAAGAAGTAAACTTTTTTCTCAAAACTATCCCAAGAAAAAAATTGCAATAAAATTTCAGCAATATCGATGAAAACTAAATGAAAACATTCTATTGAGCATTCAAATTACAAAAGTTTCATAAAATTTAGAAATTTGGGGACTGACCCAATAAATTTGATGGTGTTTCCTGGCTCATCTTTGATTGGGGTAATGGTGAGAAGATTCCAGAAGGGAGTTCCACTTTTCTTTTAGTTGAAGAGCCTACCGCAGTAACTTTTCCCGGTCTTCACCGCGTGTCGGATCTTCGACACTTCGTCCCAGTCCGTTTCCGGTCCCTGCAGAAATCGGCTGCATCCAAAATATCACAATTTTAGGGCACCAAATTGCTTTCTTTCTTTTCGATGTCTTCGTCTTCGTGGAGGTGGAGCCATACATTGTGGTTAATTGAAACTCGGACCAGAAATTTTGACCTAAATTGAGCGAAACCCTAAAATTGCTACAAAGGGGACTGAGCTGAACTGAAGGGAGTGCAGCTGCGCGGTAACTATTTCCCAATTTCAAATTACGATGTATTTATAGCAGCTGTTTGGGTTAGCTTAAAACGCCGGGGTGCAAGACATAAACCGTCAGTAACGAAAAAAAATCTCACTTGGAGTAGTTCTAGGGTAACGCAATCCACCTTGTTATTTTGTCAAATTATCGTGTAAGGAAATGAAAACAATATGTCTCAGAAATGGTCCAAATTGATACTCGAACAATTATATCATACTACGTTACCAGAGGCGGATGGAAATAGGACCTAGGCGATCCCATGACCATTCTGGTCCAAAAAATATATATGTGAAGATTTTTCAATGATCCTTCCAATGTTTGGTAACGGTCTCTTTTTTTCCTACTAAATGTTTGATGTAATGCATGCTATACATATCTCAGCAGACTGTTTTGGCAACACTTGACAAAATTCTCTCTATTTCACTCATCAGATTGCTTCATCGTATGCCTATATATGTTGACATGTGCACAAGAAGCTCACCAAGTGACAAAACTGATTTTTTTATTTTTTGCGCACTTCGCATTTTGTTTCTATCTAAAAAACTTATATTTAATAATGAGACCCCCAAGGTTCAAATCCTAGATCCGCCATTGTATATTAGGATATGATTATTAACTTGATCGTATATTAAAATTGAAATAGGTAACATGTTAGACTAGAACCGGCTAATTATCCAATACATCTAAGCAAACCTAAAAATCAGTCCAATGTCAGAAACGGTTCAATGTGCTAAAAATCAGTAACTTACCAGTTCCTGCCAATACCCAGTCATCCCAAAGAAGCCACTACTAGCATACATAATTGGACAATCAGGTTCAGTGGCATCAGAAACAACAAAAGTCTGCTGAAGTGTAGCATACATAACTGGAAGCATGACCACCATTTGAATCAGTGGCAGAAGTGCTTTTTGGATCGGCTGAAGCTTGAGCAGTTTCGAATGCCATCCACTTGGTGATGGAATTCCTTTTAGCAGCAGGAGCGGAAGTGTTTGTTGAAGAACTGCTTACTGGTCCAATATCCACAGTCCCAGCAGCTTGCTTGTTGCTAGGGTTTGCTCCAACATCCTTCAGATTGAAGACCTCCATTGACAACAGAAAATCCACCAGCCATTAACATCACTTAACTATAAAATTTTTATAAACAAATAGAATTTTAAATATACATATGTTGCTCAAGCTAAGAACGTACGTAATCTACAAGCTCGTTTCCCACAGAAAGCGTCAAACTATTCAAACTTTAGCATATAATCCGGCGCTGAATTTCATCAAGAATTTGCTATTTTTCAAGTGGAGACTGGAATGGAAAACATCACTCAATTAAAATAACTCAGAGTAACACGATGTGCTACCTAGAGAATTAACAGGCAATAAATTATCTAAAAAATGAAACTTTGCATGGAAGGACCTGCTGAAAATTGGAGTTTGATATCTCAGATAGAAAGTTTTCACTGAGCTTTGGCAGCATTGAAGGCAGCCATGCTCGGTTCCCACTTCCTAGAAACCGACAAAAAGGGCGCATTTGGTAAGAACCACCAGTCCTGATGAATTACAGAATCTGTTTCTGCAAGTCTCTACCATTCGATTGGTACGAGACCTCGTTTTTCTTTTTTCTTTTTTTTTTCTTTTTCCTTTTTATTTTTTATTTTTTATTTTTGAGAACTGGGAGTATTTCATAACCAGTGCCGAAGCCAAAAGAAACCAAAAAGCCACAAATACGTAATAATATAACTGGAAGTAAGGGAGATAAAGAAAGGCACGGAAAAAGACCACGTCAGTCCTTTACTGTTAGGGTAAAATTGGCTATTCCTAAACAAAACGCCTGAGTTTGTAATGTCTTAGACTAATACATATTTTATGTTGTAATTATTTTAGTCTAAGTTTGTCTCACGTGCTCTCGATCACAAAAATGACAAGCATTTCAGAGATATCACTCAATTAAGTTCGGCATATATATGCATTCATACCATCTAGGTTAACGTTCAGTGGGCTATTCAATTTGGGCCTAAATGTTGAGTCGTATTGTTCATTAATAAAAGAGTATTGAGCTTGTTTGTATAATTAAGTATGCTTAAGCCCATCATTTTAAGTCAGCTTAAAACCCTAGCATATATATACATATATACCTTTAGGATCCTAGTCTTGCCGCATGACCTTGTTTTGCTTTTAAGCATTCAACTTCCTGTTAATGTTTCTGGGTTTTCATCCATATCCCTTCACCTAGTTATCTCATTATATCTTAACTGATAAGTCATTAGGCCTTATTAGGCTTGTGGGTTTATGATAGGGATAAGAGAGTCTAGCTGCTGCACATATACATAGAAGTCCTAGTTACCTGGTTGAAGTGGCTGCCACATAACACAGACTAGATTAACAGGGCATTAGCACCGAGTGCATCATAATATGTTTTTTGTTTTGGCTGCCGCACGCATTAGATGAGTTTAGGGTTTTTCCTACTGCTGCTGCATATGCATTTAGGTTGTTTGCGTATGATATAAACACTAGCAGCAATTCATTAAACAGATAGAAAATCCATGTGCCGCATGCCCTAGGGTTAAGTCAGTTTTTATTTTTCATCTTGATGAATCAGAGTATGTTTTTAGTTTGCTTTCACAGAGCATAAATTAACTAGAGTGCAGAAAGATGGCCTTGCTCCACCAAAGAGTCAATGCAATCATCAAACATCTCCTGGATAGTCTTGAATTTGAATCCTAGACTCTGCAACTTTGACGTGTCCAACTCATAATATGGTCCGCTTACTTGCTTCAACCTGAAAATTCCCATGTTAATTAAACTTCAAAACAACAGAGTATATATAAATTTCTGCTTGTTCAAGTTCATCTTCATATGTTTTTACTTTATTACCATGTGGTAGATCAAATGTAGCTAGCTTATCAATTTCTGATTGCTGAACTTATCAAAATCAAACACCGATGACATACGAATCACCCATTGACGACACAATTATTTCAGCAATTGGGATTTGGTCGATTTACCTTTTGGCAATAGGTAAGAAAGGATACCGCATGGATAATAAGGAAGCCAACTCATCGTTGTCCAAAACTGTTGAGCTACAAAGATATCGACCATGAGCACTTTCATGCTCATAAACCAAGATGTGACAGAGTGCAACATCATCAATGTGAACATATCCCATTCTTCCATACCATACGGTATCCCCTGCTTAATTGCTCAGGAAAAAAATAACCGTTTAAATTAAACCAAGATCAACAAGTGAAAATCATGCGTAATCTACAGTGTATCGGTTTGATCTACATAAACCAGGCAGCAGCAGTAGTACCTTTAAGCAGGCTGAGTACCCGTGATGCAGTCAAACATAGATCAGGTGACAAACTAGGTCCAATCACCCACGCAGGTAGAACAGTTACTAAATCGATCCCATTTTCTTCGCAAAAATCCCCCGCTGCCTTCTCGGCTAGAACTTTAGATAAAGGGTACCAGGGCTTTTGTAACAGGTACACACACGGCCAGATCAATGAAGCGAATCATGAAAGCATACATAATTTGTCAGTTAATCAGTTAGTTGGTTACACATACACACACACACACATACACACACACACACACACACATACATACAATATATAATGTACATGGCATAAGCAAATATTGAGATTAAGAAATGTACTCGCAGAGATCAACATAAATCTGCAATGCTTTTGCATCTTATTAGAGAGCTATATATAAAAAAGCAGAATTCAAAATTATTCTTAATTGTACCAGAAAAAAAAATATTAACTACTGAAGATTTTATGTGAATTAGGTGATGAAAGCAACCTGAAGTCTCTGGCAGTGTTCCACAGAGCTCCAAGATGATTCATCCAGTTTTAAACTGGATGCTAAATCTTCATCGGGTCTATTCCTTAGAGCTGTAGAAGATGAAGTGAGAACCACTCGCCTCAGAGATGGATTTTTCTTACACGAACGCAACACGTTCAAGGTGCCCTCAATCGCTGGCTCCAAGACTTCTGTCTATATATGCATGACACAGAATAACAACATTCCTCAATTTGTGTGAAGGCTTAATAATTTGGGAGCTAGAAATTTGACACGTTATGCTATTAGACTATCAATCTGAACTATCGAGAGGGTGAACTTTTGTTCAATGTACAATCCAGACTATCAATTGAACTATCGAGAGGGTGAACAAGAGGGTGAACTTTTGTTCAATGTACAACCCAGACTATCAATCTGAACTATCGAGAGGGTGAACTTTTGTTCAATGTACAATCCAGATTGAAGATTTTGCAATCTCAAAGGCCCAGTGTTCAGGAATCAGGGTAAAAAAAAAAAGTTCCCTTAATTTTAAGGCATATATAGTCTCAGATAAGATGCAACATGCCTTTGGATCAGATGAAGGTTTCTTCAATACAGGGGAAGCAGAATGGAAGACACCATGGCATCCCAAGATTGCATCATCAAAGCTGCATTCTTTCATTAAATCAGCCTCCACCAATCTGAGTCTTTCTGTAGCTCCTTCCAGCTTCCATAAATGCGCCAACTTTTTCTGGTTTCCTTTCAATGCATTGCACAAACCAGAATATCATAATCTTATAAACATTCTGTGTGCGGACGTCTGTTATTTGTTGAAGGAAGAATTTTGGATCGATGACACAATAATAAGGTTTTCTATTAACAGGCATATTATCTACCATTGTCATCGACATATATCATCGATACAAAATCTGTCATTTAATAAAGAAATGCATTGCAGGCTTTGATCATAGAGATTGACGAGGAGATTACCTAGATCTCTGACGGTTCCAATTACATGATAGCCCGACAAGAGAAGCCGCTTTATAAGGCAAGATGCCAGATAGCCGGAAGCCCCCGTAACACAAACTTTGCCTTTGGATTCAAGTTTTTCATCCATCCCCTTCAAATTAGCAGCACTCTTCTACTGCAAGCCAAAATTGTTGAGTGCATAAAGTTATACTTTTACACCCTCTTTTACATAGGTTTTTGACTTAAAATCTCTATGCATCACAAAGTATTTTGTTGTTTGTATTGTATTTTAAGATGAAAGTAAGGGCTTGAAGAAATCATCTTATTTTGAATATCTTAAGAGCCTAGAATGGACATTTTGAAGCCCAACTCACCCAAGACCAGACCATAGCGGCCCAAGATCTGCCAGAAAAGGCCCTTACAGAACAGCCAACTTGCAAGCTTTGCCCCGAAGTGCTCAGAATGAATTAGAAAATGGGCCATATATGTTGGAAAGCCTTGGAAGTCTTCTTTCTGATAGTCTTTACAGCTTGTGATTCGGAGGTTTTGACAAGAAATTATGACAGAATAAAGAGGAGCTGTTCAGTTATAAATTTTAATAACAGCTAGTTTTCAGTTACTCTTATGCTAAAAGCTGATTGTAATGAGCTATAAATGAGAGTCAATTTAAGGATGTAAATGTGTCAGATGTTAGATAACTCCTAAGCCTTTTAATAGGAGACAAATACACAACATGAGGGAAAAAGAGGAGAAAAAAACAAAAAAACATAGAATCAGAAGAGAGCAAGAGTCTTCGGCCTTGAGCAGTTTCTAGGTTTTAGCTTTCCTAATTTTTTATGTATTCTGCCTTCAATTGTTTCAAGCACATATTTTCAAGCTTAACTACCTTGTTTATGTTTGCTTTATGTTGAGTGAGAATGATAAGGATGACTGCCATATCTTCTTTCATTCATTAGCAACATGTGGTTAGGTTCATAACTAATCATGTAAACTGATTCCATGAAAATCTAGGATAAATGCCATGTTCTAGGGTTCATGTGATGTTCATAATCCTCTTCGTTCTTAATGAGTTTCTGGGTGCTAAATCTGAGTATATGCCTTGTTAGGTTGCACCTACAAATATAAGTTTGATGTATATGCCATGCATCTCACATGCAAAGAAAATGAGGATTCATACAATCTAGTTATATGTCAAGCTAGATATGTGAACATCTTAGTTGTGCATTTGAAATAAATAAGTTAAAATATCATCTCATTGATTTATGAATGTTTAGGGGAAGACATATTTATGTACTAAAAACATTTTTAACCTATTTCAAGTCTTAGGTTTATTTTTAGGTAGTTCTAATTTTTCCCTTTTCTTTCTATCTTTATTTCTTTTCCAAAATTACTTAAACCCCCCAGTTTTAAATCATAGGAGTCATTAACTAATGCTAATATGTAAGAGTCAAAGGTTTTACTTATTTGTTTATCAGTCCCTGTGGTTCGACACCCTTACTTGTGCCACTATACTATCCTTATATTTGCAATCGAAAGGAACTTCAACAAAAATATTTATTAATAGCAAATGCATATGGAAACAGGTTAGAAGAGATCGAATAGTTTATTGGGGCCGTAAAACACCAACATGGGGTATTATTCATGAAGGTGAATTACTTTATCCAACTTGACTACGCCCAAATCTGTTGCTTTGTAGTCTAATTGGTGAAAGAGAGGGGGGGGGGGGGGGGGGGGGGGAGGTGGTGGTGAGCACATTACTTTATCCAACTTGACTACGCCCAAATCTGTTGCTTTGTAGTCTAATTGGTGTATTCAAATGTGTGCATTATAATTTATAGACTTTCAAACCAAACTGTCCAAACAAAATCCAAGCACTGAAACCACACGGCTGCAACCCATCAAACCTCTTCCTTTCACCCAACTGCCGTAATCCAAGAAGTAAAAAAGAAAGTGATTTCGGCAGACATTTTCCCTCCCCATCCGCACCAATGTATGTTCAAACCTTTGGAGCGAATAAATTAAAGGAGAACTAAGGATGAAATAAACAAAATTGTGCGGATACTCAATTTCTTCTCTTTTTTACATTCACTCACTAGCCAAATGCAAAGATTAGTCAATTACTTGTTTATGCTAACCTTATCTTTTTGCATTGGTTATGAAGGGGTTAACGGGACATATTCAGGATGATATTTTTTGGTGTATACTTTTTGCAGATGATGTTGATAGATGAAATGCGGGAGGGAGTAAATGCGAAGCTAAACTTTTGGCGGGAAGTGTTGGAACTAAAGGTCTTCGCCAAAGTAGATCAAAGACAAAGAATATGGAGTACAAGTTTAGTGGAAATGGAGGTCCAAATGAAATAGGGGTGATGATTGGAGATCAGGAAGTATCAAAGAGTGGACGCTTTCGTTATTTTGTATCTATCTTGCAAAAGAACGAAAAATTGAATGAAAATCTCGACCATGAAGTGGAAGACTGCATAGGATGTGTTGTGTGACCGTCGTATGCCACTAAAGTTAAACAGAAAATTTAATAGGACGACAATAAGGCCATCAATGTTTTATTGCAAAAAATGTCAGGCGGTCAAACATCAATACGTGCAAAAAATGAGTGTAGCAAGATGATAATGCTTTGTTAGATATGTGGACACACGAAAAATAATTTGATTAAAATTGAGGATATCCAAGGTAAAATAGGAGCAGCTGCAATCAAAGATAAGATGCGACAAAATCGATTAAGGTGGTTTGGATATGTGAATCGAAGATCCACAGATACTTCAGTTAGAATATGTGAGACAGGGACTCACGACAAAAAGAGTAAAGGAAGATCTAAAAAAACTTGGAAATAAAATTTTAAGAAAAGACATGAAACACTTGAAATTAACTGAAGATCTGACGCAAAACTTGGCATTCTAAGATTCATATGCTATTCTTATTTAGTAATCTATTAATAATCAAAACCCATCTCCTATTTCTCTTACAAAACTGGAGAACCAAAGAGCGGAAGAAAATATGTTTAATGGGTCAGATTGTTTATGTTTGCTAGTTTTTCTCCTATTTCTCATGAAAATTGGAGAACCAAGGAGCGGAAGAAACTATGTTAAATGGATCAGATTTTGTTTATGTTTGTAAGTTTTCCGATTGGATTAAGTTGGATTTCTTCCGAGAGTAAAAAAGTAGGGATGAAATAAGATACCGAAGGTAAGAGACGAGAGAGAGGAAAACCAGACCTGGTTTGACTGTTTGAGGGCTCCAGCCGGCAGGAAAACGGTGAGACCCAGTTGCGGAGAACCCAAGTCAAACATGTCAAGTTCAGAAGAGCAGCATATATTCTCATCTGGCAAAACCTGACGCAATTCAGTCCGTTGGATTAGAATAATGCTTGGCATGGCCAGAATAAAATAAATATCTGAAAAGGTATGCTAAAAAAGAGGCTCTCATTTTTTCGTCTTCTTGTCGTCCAAAAATTATTTTTTAAAAATTGACTCCATTCAAAGCCAGCTTAGTTACACTCTATCGAACAAACCGACAGTTATGATAATAAGTAATATGCATTTATCAAGACCACAACCACTCGACGGCAGGCAACCCCCTTTCCATCGTCAGCTAACTCCATCTCTAATTTTATATGAGGATGAGTGAGATCCTCGGTCGACCTCGTAGTTGCTCCATGCAATTACAACGCAATTAGAGGATTAATTGAAGTGGGGTATTGAAATGACGTCAATTAGATGACCTGAGTAAAGTTTGACGTAGATTGCCGAAACTATATATCAATGGGTATGAGAGAAAGAGAAAGAGAAAAAGAGTAAGGTTTCTTAAGGTAATTGAAATTGGTCTATGGTGTTTGATGAAGAGTTGGAATGGACACGAAGGAACTGACATTAGAGACGAGGAAAACTATGATTTCAAGTTGGTTGGTGTCATTGCAATGGCTTCAACTTGTTGGGCTCATGTTTTCGTTCATTCTAATTTTAGTTTTTTAATTGAAAATTAAAGTTTACATTATTCTAATTTTCAGAATGAACCTAAAAAGTAAGAAAAATTAACACAAAAACAAAAACAAAAGAATAAAAGGTTAAAGATGGTCCTTATTAGTCATTCTGCAAAATGTTAGAGATGTCATTAAAACTATCGTTAAAAAGTGGATGGAAAAATAGTATTGATGGGTACGAGGGAATTTTATAGATCACATGACACATTAACAATTTTCCCAAAACATCAAAATTCTACTATGCAACTGTTTTATTAGTTTGTTAGTAATTCAGTTTGATATCCATCTAGAAAGCTTGGAAGATAATTGTACATGCTACTTCTCACTTTCTTATTTGTCAAGTGCTCCTGCATATCAATATGTGCATAAAAGCTTTTCTTGTCAATTCGTGAAATCATAAAGGAGGGCAGAGAATCTTCGCTGTTTGGAGCTTTAACTTGTACCGCCAGTATAGCTTGGACGGTGTTCTCGGCCTCTCCATATGCTTTTTGCACGTTTCTCACCAATAAGTAATCTCATAAATACATTGAGAAGTTCTAGACATCAAAAACACTATGACACTCATATTAATGAGTACTTATTATGATTGTAGGAGAACTTTAGAATAATTTCATTTCTACTTTCCTGTAGGTACGTTAGTTGCCATTTATATGCATAGGCTTTGAAGTACTGGGCTCCAAGTTTCACTTCCCTGCATTTTTCTCCTTAACTCATTGGATATTCCACAAGGGCATGTTAGTGGGATAATGCAACATCTCTTTAGCATGATTATAGGGATGATGATCCTCTCAGGATCCTTACATTTTAGTCATTCATCGTATATCGTGTGGTTAGTTTTTTTTAAGTACTATTTGTGTTTAATTTTAAATAATAAAAAAATCAAATGATTTATGACCGCACAATGTACGATGAATGATTAGGATGTGAAAATCTTTAAGATCCCCACAATTTGGATTCAGATGAAATCCAAATCCTAATTTTTGAGAGTAGTGAATTGACTTCTTGAGGGGAAAAACTATGCTCCCACATGCCTAAGTAGAATCAAGTCAAACTAACCCAAGTAAATCCCTATAATTAATCTAAATCAAATCAAAGTATATATGTTACTTATACTACGGTTTAGTGGTATTCCTCTTCACTTGTAAATGAGAGGTCTTAGGTTCGATTATGGAGAAGGTGAATTCAAACCACATTATTGCTAACCTATTGTGAAGCTTAGCCTACTCCCCTACCCCCCTTAGTGGAGATAATATCATTTGTTCAAAAAAAAAAAAAAACTACATTTTAATCATGGAAAAAACCTGAGTTGTAACGTTTAATTTAAAATATAAAATAGTTGTTGCTAACATGCTAATGTATACAAAGTTAATTGGCCAAAAATTAAAAACTAATAAGGTTTCAATCAATGTACATTAGTGATTAGGAGTCCCATCAAAATGCTTCTAGATTGCTTTTCTATCAAATACATCAAACTTCATAGATTGACTCTTGATATTCCAGATACATTCACTTATCTAGTAGAATTCATATATTTATTTAGAGTTCATGCATTCTTTGAGCAATGAATATGGTTTCTGTATTTTTCTCTAATTTTTTTGGCCAAAATTTGAGATATCCAACACCCCAAAAAAAAGACTAATCCCCAGAGAGACCCAAAAAAGCTTAAAAGTATTTCAACCCACCTATGGGCATAGTCAAATGTTTATAAATAGATGAAGCACTTATAATTTATAATTTAAGCGATTGAGATCACGTAGTCACGTACGGAGACTTTTGAGTTTGAATTCCTTTTTTTCCGAATATTACTTGTCCAACCATAAAAAATAATTAAACAATTAAATTAAAAAATAAAAAAAAAAGAGAGGAAACATTTTTTGTCAAACATTTTACATATTATATTGTGAATCCAAAGTCCAAACCATTGATTAAGTAGTAGTACAGGCTAAAGTAGAGTTATTAACTACTTTATTCAGCCAGTGCCAGTACGGCAAGAAAATCACAGAGCATAAATTAACTAGAGTGCAGGAAGATGGCCTTGTTCCACCAAAGAAGCAATGCAATCATCAAACATCTCTTGGATACTCTTAAACTTGAACCCTAGACTCTCAATCTTTGAGGTGTTCATCTCATAATGTGGCCTCCCTAGTTGCTCAAACCTGAAAATTCCAACTTCAATATTCGATTAATCATCTGATATAATTGATACGCTTAGTGTGACACGCGTTTTTTCTTTTTTAGAGATTAGGATTCAGAATGCTTAATTAATTGTAGCTGGTAAAAAATAAAACCTTGCGGGGATAAGTAAGGATGGATATCTTGCAGATAATAAAGAAGCCAACTCGTTGTTGTCCAAAACCGTTGAGCTGCAAAGATATCGACCATGAGCACTTTCATGCTCATAGACTAAGATGTGACAGAGTGCAACATCATTAATGTGAACATATCCCATCCTTCCATGCCATTTGAATTTCTCTGTTTCACCTGCTTGAATGTTCAAACAAATAACCATTTAACGCGCTTATGATCAAGATTAAACGAAGCGCTTATGATGCAGGGACATAAATCAGCAGTAGTAGTACCTTTAAGTAGGCCAAGAACATCTGATGCGGTAGAACACAAATCAGGGGGCAAACTAGGCCCGATCACGAAGGAGGGTAGGATGGTTACCAAATCAATCCCATTTTCTTTGCAGAAATCCCATGCTGCTTTCTCAGCTAAAATTTTCGACAAAGGGTACCATATCTTTTGTAATTGGTAGATGCATAATTTGTCAGTTCACCGTTCGGATGTATCATATGTAATGTACATGGAAAAATAAATTATCGAGCTTAAGAAATGTAATAGCATAGATCAATACAAGTCTGCATTGATTTGTTTTGCAGCTAGCTATTTGTGTATTTAAGAATGGAAGCCTGCAAAGTTATGTCGAATTCACTGAAAACGTCATCGAATATTGGACTGCATACTGGCAGTGGTAAGGAAAACTACTTAACAAGAACAGACAGAGAGAGTTTTGTTAATTAGTGCTACCTGAAGCGTCTCGCAGAGTTCGACAGAGCTCCAAGATGACTCATCAAGCGGTACGTTGGAGGTGAAATCCCCTTCTCGTCTCACCCTTACAGCTGAAGAAGATGAGGTAAGTACCACGCGCCTTAGGGACGGATTCTTCTTACACGAACGTAACACGTTCAAGGTACCCTCAACAGCCGGTTCCAGGATTTCGGTCTGTGCATGGATGACAAAAGATAAGCACAATACTCAAATTATGTACAAGACCATTAATTTTAAGCGAAATGTTCTCTTGTCCCGCATGCTATGTGTTAAACTATCAATCTCGGCTATTAGTACGATGAAATTCTGTTTAAATGTATAATCTGTATTGATGGTGTAACAACATAAGTCATATATTTAACGAGAAAAAGTTAGACGAGCAACATGCCTTGGGATCAGATGAAGGTTTCAAAACAGGGGAAGCAGAGTGGAAAACACCATGGCACCCTAAGATTGCATCATCAAAGCTGCCTTCTTCCATCAAATCTGCCTTCACCAATCTGAGCCTTTCCTTAGCTCCTTCTAGCCTCCACAAATGCGCCAATTTCTTCTCGTTTCCTTTGAACTCATGCAGAAAACCACATAAGTTTTATGTTGAAAAAACGAATCCAATGCTACATGAAGCAGATTGACTTGGGGGTTACGGTACCTACCTGGATCTCTTACAGTCCCCGTTACATGATAGCCGGATAAGAGAAGCCGCTTAATGAGCCAGGATGCCAGAAAACCAGAAGCCCCGGTGACACAAACTTTACGTTTGGATTCGAGTTTTTGATTCATCTCATTCAAATTAACAGTGCTTTAGTACAACTGCATATTCCAAGCCACCAGGTTTTATAAGGAATGTATAGATATAAACAATATAAAAGTGCATGCTGCGTGCATTGAGGTTTCTCATTAAGAACTGTTTAGGTAAGCCATCCTATGCTTGTGGTTCATTACTATAAGGATAATCTTGATCTTTATGAAGTTTATTAAGTCAAAGACATGAGGGAAATGATTTTTAGCTTGAGCTAAGGTTAGAAGTAGGCAAGTCATGCAAAAGTGATGAAGTCCGATGCCATTTTAGCAGCACAAGCTCCATATCAAATATTTGGACTCGATTTCTTGATCCCTCTTATAAACGATGCATAGTATAAGCTTTGTTGGACGATATTGTAAGTCCAAATTTTTATAAAAGATAGTTGTTGACATTATTGCATGTAGATACGACTTTAAATTTCTTTAAAAAAAACACGTTGTTCAAAAAAAAAAAATAATACAATTACCACTAGATTTAGGGTCAGTTTGGGATTGTTGTGTTTTTTTAATAAATTGCTTATATTGTGCCTTAAGAATAATCAACTGCAAAATAAAGCAGTTGAGTGTTTTATAAATTGTATTTTTAAAAGTGTTGTGAGTTTGAAAAACAGTGTAAAAGAAGTGTCTAGAAGGATAAATAATGTCATAGTTTAAAATTAATGAGCGTATTACAGGAATTAAAAATATTCTGAATGCTTAACTCGGCTTTTTATTAAAGCAATTTTTAAAAGAAACATATAGGCTGCTTTTAAAACCTACTGTCTCAAGGCCATTGCTTTTAAAATAAACAGTATATTTTGTTTTTACCAAACACTTTTTTATTGCTTAATTTTAAAGTGAAGCAGTTTTTTGTTAAAAGAAGTAATACTAAATTGGGCCTTACTTTTTTTGTGTTTTCATTTTCTAATCAATTAAGGAGAAAAATTCGAACTTAAGATCTTTTCAAATATTGGGAAGACACAACTACTAAACTTATTATAAGAAATGTGAATTGGAATCATTAGGAATCTTGATGTCCCTGCTTTACTAGAACATGAGTATCAGAGTATTACATAAAACCTTTCCAATTTCTCACTTCCATGTGTTTACTATGACAAATGGAATTAAAAAAAAAAAAAGTACGAATTTCACTTCAAAACCTGTAATTGAATACTTAAAAATCAAGATGAGATTAATTAAAAGTAACAATTGAGTAAATTTATATTCATTTTTGACTTTCTCGATTGGTGACCGTGGCTTCCCGCATATCATGGACACGAAAAAAAATATAATCACTACTTTCAACTAAATTAAGCCAGTGCAAGTGGCCTTTTATAACAGTGATGGAAATGAGTTAAGTCCTTACATAACGATGTGAGTTCAAACTTCATTGGTAGCTAATTTAACGCTTAATCTAATAAAAATCTATTTTTTGACAAAAAAAAAAAAAAAAAACTAAATTAAGCCTAATGTAAGTACCACTTTCTATTCAGATTTAGTTTGTATTAACCTTAACATTTCTTTGTAAATCATCGTAAAATACGCAAGCGAAAGATTGTCTTGATGAATACAACATTCTATTTTGACATACTGCTAATGTAAGTACCACTACCTATTCAGATTTAGTTTGCATTAACTTAAACATTTCTTTGTAAATCATCCTAAAATACGCAAGCGGAAGATTGTCTTGATGCATACAACATTCTATTTCGACATACTGCATCTCGAATTCATACATTTCCTCTCCACTTATTGTTTACACTAAAATAGTTTTTTATAATTAATCCACGTGGAGTCATATGATTGAATTAGCAGGGCCATATCAATACACTAACAAAAAATAATGACGAAATTTTAACAGAATGAATAAATTGATGTGCGGTAGTGAAAGTCAGGGACCATATTTATCAATTTTTGAAACTTAGAGATGAAAATGAGGAGTTTGATAAATGTCAATAATCATTTGCAATAAAAACCCTTCTTTTGTGTAATTCATGTGTCACAATTTTATTAGATTTGTGGGTCTCACATATAAACAATCAGGATAATTAATAAAATCTAAAAGGAATGATCAAATTGATGTTCGATAATGAATGTTAAGAATGACATTGATTTATTTTAAAAGTGAAAGATTAAAATATTGAGTTTGGCCAAAATCAGGACTGAGAAAAACCCTAGTAAAGAAAGAGGGAACAAATAAAACAACAAACAAAAGCTACGTTCTTCTTGTTCTTTCTTCTCACTCACTCTCTCACTCTCTCACTCTTTCCAATTCAAATTAAATCCAAGCCATTTTCTTTCTCCATTAAATAAATCAGATATAAATAAACCAAAATAAAGCAGTTTCCTTACATCGATTTGGTGCCCTACCCGCCGATTTAAACCCCCAATAAACCAATCTGAAAATTATAAAAATTCCAATTTTTGGCTGAAAAATCTGGTTTCCGCCGACGATGGACACCGGCGGCAACTCTCTAGCGTCGGGTCCCGACGGCGTGAAGAGGAAGGTGAGCTATTTCTACGACCCAGAAGTGGGAAATTACTATTATGGGCAGGGCCACCCGATGAAGCCCCACCGAATTCGGATGACCCACGCCCTCCTCGCCCACTACGGCCTCCTCCAGAACATGCAGGTCCTCAAACCCTACCCGGCCCGCGACCGCGACCTCTGCCGCTTCCACGCCGACGATTACGTGGCGTTCCTCCGGAACATCACCCCGGAAACCCAGCAGGACCAGCTGCGGCAGCTCAAGCGGTTCAATGTCGGCGAGGACTGCCCTGTCTTTGATGGGTTGTACTCGTTTTGCCAGACCTACGCCGGCGGGTCGGTCGGCGGCGCTGTGAAGCTCAACCATGGGATTTGCGACATTTCGATTAATTGGGCTGGCGGTTTGCACCACGCTAAAAAGTGTGAGGCTTCTGGGTTTTGCTATGTGAATGACATTGTTCTTGCAATTTTGGAGCTTCTTAAGCAGCACGAGGTTGGTTAATCTGATTGCGTAGTGTTAAAGTTTTGAGCTTTTTGATGTTTGGATTATTGGGTTTGTTTTGTTTTGTATGATCTCTGAATTCGGTTGTCGAAAATGTGAATTGCATGGTTAAAGTCTCAAACTCTTTGATGTTGGTTTAGTTTTGTATTGTGTAATCTCTGAAATGGGTTACTGAAATTGTTAATGTTTTGCCTGAACAGCGCGTTTTGTATGTGGATATTGATATTCACCATGGAGACGGTGTTGAGGAGGCGTTTTACACGACAGACAGGGTCATGACCGTTTCGTTTCATAAGTTTGGGGATTATTTCCCTGGCACAGGGGACATTCGCGATATTGGGTATGGAAAAGGGAAGTATTACTCCCTTAATGTCCCGTTGGATGATGGGATTGATGATGAGAGCTACCATTACTTGTTCAAGCCCATCATTGGGAAGGTGATGGAAATTTTTAAGCCTGGGGCTGTGGTTCTCCAGTGTGGTGCTGATTCCTTATCTGGAGACAGGCTTGGCTGCTTCAATCTTTCCATCAAAGGTCACGCTGAGTGTGTTAGATATATGAGATCCTTCAACGTCCCGCTCTTGCTTCTAGGTGGCGGTGGCTATACCATTCGCAATGTTGCTCGTTGCTGGTGCTACGAGGTACACTTCTCGTATTCTGTTCTACCTTTTAACGTTTCCAAATTATTTCACCCGTGATCTGATTGCGCTAACATATCGTATGGTTTTTATCATGAGTTATAATCTCTTGCCAGATAGCATGTTAATGTTTTGTGATTGCATAATATGAGTATAGTGCCTGGCAAACAACTAACCTTTAACACATTGCTGTAAATGTGACATGTGTAGTTCCACATCATCTGTATTTGGTGCATCGAATTTTTGTTTAGTCTTGAGTCTTATGGAATTCTTTTGATTTTGATATGTTGTCTGTAATGCAGACAGGAGTAGCACTTGGAGCAGAAATTGAGGACAAAATGCCACAGCACGAGTATTATGAGTATTTTGGTCCAGATTATACTCTTCATGTTGCCCCGAGTAACATGGAAAATAAGAACTCTCACGTGTTACTAGAAGAAATACGGTCAAAGCTTCTTGAAAACCTCTCCACGCTTCAGCATGCACCCAGTGTCCAATTTCAGGACAGACCTCCTGATACCGAGCTTCCGGAGGTATGTTTCTGCAACTAATCATTTTCTCAGAACTAATTCGTTTTTCCATCTTCTATTTTCATCAAAACATAATAATCATCTGATTGAATTTTTTTCTTATGCATTGATTTGTTAGACTTATCTTAGCAAGTTACTGTTCATTGTTCAGATTTGACATTATACAGCCAAAGTGCATGAGTTTGTCGTCTGTCTATTGTCTAAATTAGTAACTTGTAATAGATAACTTCTTGTTCTCAAGATTTCTTGTAGCATAACGAGCTACCTGGTACCCGCATTTACTCCACATTTTTCCTGAGCAGAAGACCCCAAATTTCTGTCTTTTCCTTCCATCTATTTGCTATCAAGCTTACATTTTGACATTCCTATGTTTTCTGCTTCCTTCTTGTAGTATGATAACTGTGGAATACTTGATGGAAGTCTCTGTAGACTTTTTTAACGAGTATAGTGATGATCCAAAAGGAAAAGTTGTGTATGTAAACAGTGGCAAAGCTTCATTCTGACTTATTTTAATCTATGTATAAAGAATGTAGCTTGCCTGTTCAGATCAATCTAATCTCAGTTGTTATGTACTCAGTATTTAACGTTGTTTTTATTGGCTTGTATTCAGTGGTTTAATATTTATTCCTTTTAACTTCTTTCAGGAGAATGAAGAACAGGATGACCCAGATGAGAGGTGGGATCCAGATTCTGATATGGAGGTTGATGATGAACGGTACTTCAATTTATTCTCCTAATTTGCTCTCATTATCTAGCACTTATGTCTTTGCAATATACTGATTTCTGTTTTATACAGTAAGCCTTTACCAAGCAGAGTAAAGAAAGAGATCGTTGAACCTGAGGTTAAAGATCCGGTATGTCACACATCATCTCTCGAACTCAAAACTTTTTTCGGCTGTGGAGTCATTTAAACTATAATTCACTCTATTTGGCTACCAATTCATTTGTCTATTCTTAAGCACTGCTACATTTTTTGATAAAGGACAAAAATATATTGACAAAAGGCTAAAAGATGAAAGTCACAGGAAAAAACAAAATCTTCTATCCACAAGTTAAACAGTCCTGTGTAGTTTACTATTTCATTAGTTTAGATGACGCAATGAACCAAGTTAATATGCACCATTCTTGACGGCTCTAACGGTAAACTTACCAAAACCTGGATTTACCTAGAACTGATTTCAAGCCATCCAAATCGTAAATAAAGGGGACTCTTGTCTCTTCATAGTGTTTCTTTGCTTCTCACTGTTATCCTGTTTCTTATATAATGTTACGTGAAGCCTACATTGGTGATTAGTAATGTTCCCTTTCTTTCTTATAAGAATATAATGTTTCCAGCCCTGGTAGCTGCTGCTGTTTATGATTATATGTTTAAGATGTGCTCATTTCCTTTGCGGTGCCGCATTTTAAAATTTACATTAACATGTGGCCTATTTTCCTCTTGGATGACGAACCTATTTGTTATGTTATTTACCTCAACAATATCTGATTCTCGTTGTTGTGGCACGCTGGAGATCCAGAAAGGGACCTCAGAGAATGCTAGAAGCTCAGGCTATGATCCAGCAGTAGATGAGATTACGACAGGAACAAAGGTGAAGTTAACACATAAGGCCATCAATAAAATCAGGATTCGCTTTGACATAAAAACGCTCTCCCACTAATAGTTCTCCGTCGACTTTGACATTTGCAGGCTTTGGATATGGGCTCTGGATCTGCGGATGAACCAGCTGTGAAGGTTGAACAAGAGACTACGAATAAACCTGCAGACCAGATATAAACATTATCGCGAGCAAATTTATTTGGGGTGACTTTATCACCAAGTCATTCTAACTTAACCATCGCTCGACAAAGAAAAACTTTCTACCGTCCAACGATTTGTGAAGTTGGTAATTTATTTGGGCTGTAGCATTTCATGTATCTTAGCATTTCCTGTATCGTAGTATTTCTTGTATTTTGTAAGAATTCAACGCTTGTTTAAACTTATATGGATAAGTATCCAAATTTGGTAGATGCGTCGATTTGTAATTATACTGTCGTACCATAAAACTGTATATTTTTTGTCACCCTAAAACCGTGTTTATTTCAGGAATCATAATTCCAATCGGTAGTCCTGTTCCTGATTTTGGTGTTCTAAAAATCCATTTCATTTGGGAAGAACATGGGACTAGAAATTTAGGATGTCTTGTGATGCTTATAATTTTGCCATTCCAACCTCCTCACTCAATCTTGAAACATAGGAGCAAGTAGTTACTAGACTCAAACACGCGTTATCCGGTGTGATTGGGCGTTAACCGGAATGATTGGGCGTTAACCGGAATGATTGGGCATACGTGATCAATGCTTCCGAAAATGTTGGAGGTGAGAAATTAGGATAATAATCTGCTTGAATCCTTTACGCAAAAGAATTTTCATTTTTCATGAGTAAAACTGTAAAGGGAGTGATATAACAAATGATATCAGCTGTACGATATTGCAGTAAAACCAGTAACTCTATATTACAAGGCGAAATGGTAAAGGGAAAATCCCAATTTTGACGGTTTCTCTTCCAACTTTGTATATGTTCCTATGTCCATCAGTTGTTTATAGATTTGGTAGTTGTTCGGGCAGGACAACCTAGCTGATCCCAGATTTCATCAATCAGAGCATTGACTGGAAGGCTTTGCTGAGTGTGGCACCGGGCAGTCTAAGGCAGCAACCATGTGGATGCCGGAATTGTATGTGTCCGGGATAGGTTGAGAGTCTTCAGACGGTATTACCAAAAACTTTAAGATAAATCTGATGTCAGGTATTCTGTTTTATCAACAAATCAGTGCATCCGGTATTGGTCACTTGCAAAGGGATTCTCTGGTTGCTAAAGCTCTGCACAAACCAAGGGAAAGAAAGGTTAGAAATTGTAAAATCCCCAGTGCGCGGATTGCAATGCAAAATGTTGAATGGAATTTGTCACGAAAATTTTCATTGAAAAGTATACTCCTGCTATATAACTTGTCCGTAAAGCTGACATGAAGAAATGAGAGAGGCTATGACGGGAAAGAAAAGGTCTGATACCTGCAAGTGAGAGTGATACATTCTCTGTCTAAAAGGCCAACTAAGTGCCCTCTGTGATCTTGAACATGCTGTGTAACAACTGGAATTTGATTCATTCCATACTTATTCATAATGTTCTGAGCTGAAAGTAGAGTCATAGTAGGCGTAGCCGTCCATGGTACTCGGCATACTTCCCCATCTGAAGAACACATTTCAGATACTATAAGCTCCTGCAGCATGTACAACCAGTTATTCAAGCTCAACAGGTCACAAATTTTAGTAGATGGGGAAAAATTAGAACCGGTAAAGATAATCCAGCAGCAAAGGACTAGCTGTTACCTTGGGTCTTTGTCGTCTTGGTTTTGCATATTTATTGCTGAACTCTTGAATGTCTTTAAGTGTCAGTAAACCAATTAGAATATGATCATCGTCGACAATCATGGCACAGGGCTGCTTTTCTGCAAGCATGAGAGTCACTGCTTCTGTAAGCAATGTATCCATTAAAACGGTCACATATCTTGTCCTCATGGCCTCGGATACAGATATCCTCTTCTCTAAGTTCTCAGTATTAATATCAGAACCATCTATACAGAGTGAACTCTCTAATTCACAAAGGTCGCTTGCATTAGACGTGAAAGCATTACTAGAAGAAAGCCCACTTGCACTAGGGGAAGGTACTTCAGGTTGTTGATTGCTACTAGACTTTCCCTGTTTTAGTTTCTTAGCCTTCGAGATATCTTTTCTCCTTGTCTGTCCAGATGTAATCCACGAAGAAAACCCTACAGCTCCAAGTAGTGGTAGCACAATACGATAATCTTGTGTCAATTCAAAAAGCAGCAGAACCGACGTCAGAGGTACCTGACAGACTCCTGCCAGAGTAGCAGCCATTCCAACCTGCAAATGGAACCTTTCCAACCGTCAACTACATCCAGATTTTGGGATTCCTTTTGATTTTAGCAGAGAGATACTAGAAAGAGAAATAATATATTCACCGAAAAAAGTTTTAAGATTTTTCAAGTTACCATGGAGACTGGTATTATGTACATTCCATGTCAATTATCAAAAGACCATTCTACACCTTAGAACCAGTACAAATGCAGGAAACACATTGTACTTCTGAAAAGAAAGGTATCTGCCCCTGAAGATAATGGTTATAGGATTCTAGATAATTACACAAGGCGGCCTCGTAATTCAAATGTGATTTTTGTTCTCAGAAATTATCAAAATAGATTTGGATTGGAATAGCGAGCCATTCTGTTTTATAAACATTAATAATTAACTAATGAAACAACTAACTTTTGAGTCGCTGACAATAAGAGCCTAAAGTCTAAACAGAATGCATACATGAAAACATACGAGTTGAGCATTGCTATACATTTCAGTTTTGAAGGTAAACTATCTACTAGATATGCAAATAGCATAGAACTGTACCAGGCCGTATGCTTGTGGTGATGCTACTTCCAAGACGGAAAGATGAAGTATAGGACTGGACTGAGCAACCGCAGAACTGATGAATTTCCCGTATGCCATTCCTGTTGCTGCACCAATAAAAAGTGATGGAGCATAGAAGCCTCCAACTAATCCAGAGGCTCGAGACAATGAGGTTGCACCTATCTTGACCACTACCAGCTGAAGTAACAGATCAGCTGAGAGGCATTTCTCAAGTGGTCGAGACTCAAGCAAAATATCAACATTCTCAAAACCCTGATAAAGAATTTCAGGATATGCCAACGCCATAAGCCCGACTGCTAACCCACCCATGATAGGGAACAAAAATTTTGGTAGGCCAATGGTCTTGTGAAGATTGTCAACAAATACCAACATGTACGATGTGCACTTTGATAAGGTTAACGAAACCAAGCCACATAGGACACCCAGCAATAGATATAGCGGAAGTTCTGAAAATGATTTGAATACGTCTCATTGTTAAAACTGCAGCTTTAAACAATAACTTGAACATCTACCTCTAGATATACTAAAGGTATGCCTGAAAAATTCATCCCAATAGAGTGAATAAACTAGTGTTGTAACACAATCATTTATGAAATTACCCATTTGGAATATGCAATGGAAATCAACTACCCAAATAATGGGAAAATTCAGAAACCGTATTCCGTAAAGGCAAAGCACATTACCAGGAACAAGTAAATACTCATAGATTATGTACTGATACCATAGTCAATTGCAGAAATTAATTAAATAAATTTCACTCGGCACATAAGTTCTTATATGTATCAATTTGAAGAATTAATAGTGTACCAGTAGGTGAGCGGAAGTCATAGTATGGGACCTTAAAGGCTGGTTCAGAACCTAGACCAACTTCTGAAACTACAGAAGCTATCACAGCACTAAGTATGACCATAGAAGTGGTATTCACAAGCGAAATAGATGAGGAATCAGATGGTGATGGCCATAAGACTGACTCCACAGCAAAGAAACAACCCGAAACAGCAGCATTAAACCCTGTCAAAACAGAACAATTACAATGAGGGCAAACATGTATTGACAATGGCAGAACAGATAAATACATAACTGAAGACCAACCAGAAGCAATTCCAGCAGCTGATCCAGCAGCCACAAGAGAGAGCCTTCTTTGCGAACTTTTATCAAACACAGCACCAACACCCTTGGCTATAGAAGTTCCAATCTCAACGCTAGGACCTTCGGGACCTAAAGAATTCCCAGTCCCAAGTGTCACACAAGCAGCAATTGCCTTGAGAAAAGGACGCGATGCAGCCTTGAGACCATAAAAAACCGAAACAGGCATTCCCATTTTCACTAATAAATTCTCCCCTTTTTCTCCACGTTGCTCATTGACATTGTTATCTTGTGAACCATCCTCGAGAGCATCTCGAAGAAAGTTTAATATGGCAACGATCAAACCCCCAGAAGCCGGAACCAGAATCACCTGCTTCCACGTATCTCCCACGTACTCCTTTCTCAGCCATGAAGCTCCCCGTTGAGGAATCCCACCCCAGAACACATCATGGATCTCACGTACCTTCCCATTCATATCAAAATCTCAGAAAATGCTCAAATCTTTATCCATAAGGCAAGCAAGAAAAAAGCAAAGCAAAAAATGTGTAATAGTGACGGAAGTTGAGGTTCCACCCCAAATTGGCAATGGGGGAATATCCCGACTCCTTATAAGTCTGGGCAAGGTTCCTTAACTTTCCGACGTGGGACAGTTTTTCATATCCCCACGGCCCCCCTCAAGTGTCGCAACACTCAAGCCAAACAGGTGGACAACACACTTTCTGACAGTTCTTTTAACATTCTCGCAATGAGTCAACAAAAACATGTAAATGAAGAGCCCTAGAAGACAAGCAAGCTAATGTATCTCATGAACATTATAAATCGTCTAAAATCTCAGATAAATCTCAAAACTTTGCAAACAAGCAAGCAAGAAAAGCAAAAATGGAAAATTGGTTAATGGTAAAAATCAAACATACAGAGTAATTGAAGAGAATGATGCCGATTCCGGTGAGCAGACCCACCAAGCTCGACGAAAGCACTATCGTCCAGTTCCCGCGGCCACGGCCTTGTGCTCTGCTTCCATCTTCATCTTGCTCTTCTTCTTCTTGTTCTTCTGCGTTGTCATTGTCATCGTTTTGTTGCTGGGTTTGTTGGGTTTGAGGGAGGGAGAGAGGAGGTCTGGGAGTGAGAGCTCTGCCATTTTTTATGGGTTTACTAGTTCTTGTGTTTGACGTGTACCCAGCACTGGCATTTTTGGTGTCGATTGTTCTGGTTTGGGTGTTTGATGTGGGAGATAATAGGAGGAGGGTTTTTCTCGGCGGCGGTGAAGATGGAGGAGGAGGAGGAGAGACCAGGGGACGTAAATGGCGGCGAGAGTGGGCGTTGGGGAAGCGCCATATGCAGTCCAGGCCTCCCATTAGCTGCTACACCAGTTGAGCAAGGTGTTCATTCCTATTTCCAATCACAACCAACGAATGGATAATTGTTTGATAAAATAATTAATAATTCATATTATATTTATATAAAATATTATCTGTTATTTACCCCAATTTCCTTTTCTTTTCATATTAACCAAGTCACGGTAGAGTTATTTTTATGGTAACTTATTAAATATAGTTCACATATAGAACTGAACGGCGGTATGTTATTGATAACATAAACATCTGTTTCTACGAATTAAGAACGGACGTCTTGTTGGAAGTTAAGACTCTAATCCAACAGTTAATAAGTCTACATAGTTAATAAAGATTGTTGGAGTATAAGTAAGTTTAGGGTTTAATCAATAGCTATAGCTTGGACCCAAAGTAAAGTTAATAACCCGATATTGTTTAGGGAAAAAGAGTTGTTGATTCTATCCTATTTAGAATGAAATTTGGTAGATCAAATTTATTGACCGTAAGGAATCCTAGTGACATCATTATGGGAAGGTTCATTAGAGTTAAGTCAGTATAAATACTAGCTATAGGTCCTTGCACATAATACCACATATACAAAACGCAGAGAATTCCCCATTGATTCAAATTATACAAGTGGTGAGTTTGTAGAAGATCTTGGCTTTGAGTTCTTGGTATTGTCTGTTGTTGCTGTGCTTTCGAAGATGTCTTCTCAAGGTTAGTTTCGTGTTAGTGTTTTGATTTGTAAATCTATTAGGTTTAAACACGCCTTGCAAAGAAAATTTTTGTTACCAAATGTAATTGAAAGGATGGTTGAACTTGAGTGATAAATACAACTCGGTGTGTGGATGTACACAAGAACATAGGAAGCCTTTAGCATTAAATCCATTCCAAGAAAAATCCATCCCATCACACATACCACAGGAATCATGCTTAACTTTAATATCTATGTTGTAATAAAACATTCCCAATTAGAATCTAAGTTCTGCACGCATTAATAACTTACAGTTTATGCGAACAATTGTCCTTAACATTCGCAAATAAGAAAGTGCAACTATTCATACTGAAAAATAGATAGGTGCTTATGAATGGACATGCACCTGATAAAATTCGAAGAAGTTCATCCCAATGGTTATTGAGACATTGACTAAAACTGAGAACAAAAGAAGCACCCACAACGAAATTGCACACTTCGAGGCAAAGTAACCGGTGGCAGTTGGCGCCAAACCAACATATATAGTTACAAAATACAAGAAACTAGACAAAGTTGTAGCTGCAAATTGGGAATGTATTACATTATGTGTTGATATTTACTCATTACATTAATGATTATGACCTATTTTTCGGTTTTGATCCAAAACTTAGTTCTACTTCAAAGATCGCTAATGTATTATTTAATAGATTTTATAGATCTTTCCATGCACATTATGTAATGCAACAAGTTTTACAAGATTAATTAAATATCGAAAATGATGGTGATCACAAAAGGGATCAATCAAAATGCCTTTTTTGTACCAAAAAGAAAGCTATTATTCAATCAACTAATGAAGTTATTTAGAGGGTTTATAATTATATTTAAGAACACTAATCACTGATCAATCGACCAAACTCGAACATAACGTGGTGAGGACATGAGCTGACAACATCTCCAAGAGATGTATTTTGGGGTGGAAAAATAAAGGGATTTTTGAATTTTTTTTAAACGAATATTTTTTAAAATCCAACAGTTAAAATAATATTATTAGTTTATCAAAAAAAAAAAAAAAAAAAAAATCCAACACCAAAACTCTAGAAATTGTCATCAAACTCAAGTATCTAAACAAATTGTTTTTTGGGAATTTGAATTTTTCTTTTTTTACATCAAAATGTTCATAAAAATAAATAAGATAGATTATACAAAAACTAATTCCAAAATTATTATAAAAAAAAAATCAAAGAAATACAAAATTTAACAAATTATAAAGTTGAGGGTGGAAATTGTAGGTCCCTTACCATTGGAGGAAAAAACTGACCAACTTCATACGTATAGATCAATAGTTGAAAATACAAAGCTAAATTTTTGGATTTTACACCTTGAGATTAGAGATAGCGTGTATTTAGTTTTTACATTAATAATTAGGTTTTTTCATTAGACGGATTTACCAAATAATGTACAAATGTGCAGCACATTGTGAAAAAATAACATAATAAATGTCGGATAAACAAACCGTTCCAATTTCTCGATTGCAGCTTCCTTCTTAATCTGTCATTAATTAGTACCTTTCTCTATGTGCACGTTTTTGTTTTTCCACTTTTACAAGTTGACAAATCTAAAAACCTAAACTTGCTAATCACTCCACCATTGTTCCTTTTTCTATCCTCAAAAGAAGGCAAGATCTCTCTTTACGTGTTCCAGCATTGCAAATTCCAATTGGATTAAAAATTATAATCGAACTTATTATTTAATTACTCTTTCCCAAGGCTTGATTAATCAAAGAACAAATTGCAAGTTGCAAACTTGTTTTTTTATAGCCAACATGGAAAATATATATTTACAAACCGTTGCGTTATCTTGTTTTCACCAATAATTTTGATCTCGCAACTACTCGTACAAAAGGCGAAATCTGTTTATGCATACGGGGTTTAGTACGGATTCTTTTTTGTAAGAGATGTGATCAACAATGTGATCGTGTATCAGTAATGTGGTTGGACACATGTATAACCTTTAGCATTAATAACCTTCGTTACATTAAGAATTTATATTCGAATCGTTTATCAAACAACTATACTTTACAAGAAGCGACATTCAAATTAAGATACAAAGGACGTCACACAAATCTACTATTCTTTTATTTGTTTATTACTTTATTTGAACTTTCAGACCAATAAATAATTCAGACAGCTGAGTGAGTAAAAGATCATAACTAACCGGACACTGACGAGTAACGAACTCGTGTAGAAGATGGAGATGGGAAACTACAAAATTTCTTATGTCAGTTTTCTTCTTAATATTGGCTGACATATTTATAGTCTGTGGTCCAGTTGAACCTAAACTCCTAGATATTCACAGAATCAATTTGTTTGGTGAACGAATATACGGGTTTCGTATGGGCCCCATTTTGTACGAGATGTGGTTAGCAATGTAATCAGATGTATGTGACATTATGTCAATAATGTGGTCGGATGTATGTAAAGACTTGTTTGGTGGATGAGAAAGTGTGGGAAAACGGAGGAAAATATATTTTCTGGAATTAACTTTTAATGTTCATAACTGGAGAAAATACTTCCATCCATCCACAAATATATTCTACTTCTTTCTGAATACTGAAATCCATATACAAAAATACTTTAATCGTTTTCTGACAACAATAAATAAGAGGAAAAAGAAAGATTGAACACATTTTGTGAATAAATAGAATTAGATGGTGTAAAAGGCTGTGCTGGACGAACAGATGAATGTCGAAACATGCGATGATCATGTATCCGAGAAAATGTCTCTGCGCAGTGAAAACGGGAAGCCTATACTTTGGACTCGCCAATCACGACGTCTTTCAATGGACTCTCGGCTACTCCCTCCTTTAGCGGTTTCAGATCCTCTTCTGACAGATGACTGGGGAGGACCTTGGGATGCTTCTCAGCCTCCACAGCCCAGCTGTATACGATCATGCCAAGAACAGCAAGAGCCATGCCGAGCAAGTTTTTGAATGTGAGCTGGGAATCAAAGAGTAGCCACCCCAATGTCAGGACACATACTGTTTTCATGTGGCCCAAAACCTGGAAAGAGACAGCTGAGAAGCGGCCGATGCAGAGGTACTGGCTGATGTTGCAAAACACCGCTAGGGAGCATGAGAGTAGGATGAAAAACTGCAACATTGGGATCACACATAGCACAGCAGCTTCATTAGAAATTGTTCGTCACAAACACAAAAGCAGATTTAAGATCAAATATTAGAAGAAGCACTTACAAATGCACCAGTAGACAACTTGTAATCAGACAGAAGTTTTCCAGTAAGAAAGTAATCAACGAATGGACCAAGAACAAGAAGAGACAGAGCTTGAATGGGAGCTGTCTTGCTGAGCAATTCAAAAGAGCCTATCGAGTATTTCTTTTGCAGGGAACCTATTGACTGTTGCCCAAACAACAAGAATGTCAGATCAACAATTGCTTCGAGGTTCTTATGTCTAAACTCAGATTCATGGTATAATTTTAAAGGAGAGAATTTGGGTAATACTCACAATTTGTTGTAGGGATGTACAGAGGATAGCCACACAAGCACACAGAAAGCCTTTAGCATTGACTTTCACGTCCGTCACAGTACATATACCCACGCCTACAACCACTACTGCCACTGCAATCTTGACTTCCCGTGAAAAATGCTTTCGATGAAGAATCCACTCCATCACACAAACCACCGGAATCATGCTCAACTTCGATATCTACACCATTATAACAATGAAGAAGATCAGAAATCAGATAACAATTATGCACTAAAGGGAAAATTGTTAGGCTAATAAAACGATATTCACCTGATAAAAACCGACAGAGTTAAGCATGAGGCTCAAGTTCATCCCGGTGATTGAGGCATTGGCAACAAGTGAGAACCAAACAAGTTCCCACAGAGGAACATGCTTAGATGCAGAGTAACCAGTGGCATTTGACACCAGACCGACCAAAGCAGTAACAGAGAAATGGAATCCGGTCAAAGTTGTAGCTGCAGAGAAAAACAGACAATCATCAATTGCCGGAAACCAATCCACCAATGAATTCAACTATTTCTGTGTCACATAACATAAGCATACTCTAGCAAACACCTTTAGTGAGATCTCCTTGTGAATCCAGGCCACAAACAAAGCTGAATTATGTGAAATCGTAATTTCTATTGAAATGTAGCTAGATCTACAGGGAATGATGACAAGTCAAAAAAAGGCCGGCCATAGCTGAAACTGCCATGAGTGGCGAATACTAGTCAATCGAACATGGAATATTATATTGTAATCTGATTTATTGGTCCCTTGTGAATCAAAATTGAGGCGAGAAAACAATCAATTAACAATCCAAAAGTTGGTGAAAATGCAGTTCTTCCTCAGATTCATGGCATCTGCTAAAATTCGAAATTCTTAACACAATTCAGGAAACAAAAGCAACCCATTATTCAACAAGAAAAACACTAAAACCCCATTAACCAAAAAACACTTCCCACTCCAGATCTGTAATTAAATTGAAGATTAGGACAGAACCCAGAAGAAAAATTAGATAAAATTGGTAAATTAACAGAGTTAAAGAAGGGGATGAACTGACCGAAGCCGAAAGCAAAGCCGTTAGGGGACATGAGCTGCTTGTTGGCCATGATAATGCCCACAGAGCTCACAATATTCATTCCCCAAGCTCCCACATCGGACACAGGAGACTTCTTTTCCTTCTCCATTTCTGCAATTCCGAGCTCGAATCCAAAAAAAACCCACAAATTCCAAATCCTCTCCTCCCCAACTTCGGATTTTGGATTTTGAATTTTTATGATCGGAAGAGAGGCGGACAACAAAAGCAGACAGAGTTGCAGGCTGCAGAAGTCGGTCACCACCTCCCTCAAGAGACAAAGCCAAGGAGCTATGTGGGTTATATAAACGTGGAAATATAAAAACAAAGTTAAAGACAAAGGGGAAGGCTTTGGGATATATTGGCTGGCCAATTTTAATTTTAAATTTTTTTTTAAAATTTTTAATTTTTGGTTTTGCTGTCTCTCTCAGCAAACGAGCATGTTACCCTCATATGGCCTCACCTTCATTACCATTTTAATAAATATCGTAATATTTATTGGGGACTCATAAATCAATTTTATGTAAGTGGGGCTTGATGGGATTTGCCCTAATTTCGTTTTCCTAACTTGGTTCCACCTTTGGTAACCTTTTTCCTGGTTATTAGGGAAATTTCTTGATTCACTCCTTCAAATAGTACCAACTTTTAAATTTTGAATGCATAAGCAATAGGTGAGCTAGCAAGTAAGCTCCCTGACTCCTAAAGGCAGCTAATTTCTCGTTTGGTTCAATGTTTAGAGGGAAAGCATAAATCCTCCGTTTGGTTCACTCAATGGAAGTGAAAGGAAAAAGAATTATGTGTTGTAGACCTATTTAACTGAATAATGATAGAAAGGAAGAAAGGTGCGGTAGCAAGAGAGAGAAGAATAATTTGCGAATTCTGAAGTGGTGTGTATTATTTATTTATAGTATTAGTGAAGGGAGAATCCTTACCCTTTAGGTAATACAACTAAAATAGAACTATATTTAGAATTCTTATATGATTTACACAATTACAATTCTAACTAAATGAGGACTGCAACATTATATGTTTTTACAAGGTAAGTGCTTTTTTTTTTTTTTTTTCCTTACACTGTTTAATAAAGTTGGGAAAGTAACTAAGAAATATAAGGTAAAAATCGGTATTTTCAATTTTTTTAGTAAAATAAAGTTGAGGGAAAACATTGAAAACGAAGAGCTAATATGGACATAAAAATTCAGTTTCAAAAGTTAATAGGTCAATGTTATCTTATAATTTTGCAATGAATGTTATGCAAAGCTGCCGAAGTGATTGAGATCAATAATATATATTTTATAATATGCATAAATAAATAAATAAACTAATAAAAAAGATTTTAAAACTTTGAGTTTTAACGATAAAGACAAAATAAAGGATAAAGTGAATAGTACCATAATTGATTTTTTTAGTGTAAAAATATGAATTTTCGTTAAAATGAACATTACCAGGAACTTTTCGTTAAAATTCCCTAAATAAAACCGTAATAACTTTGATAAAAAGTAGAACAAAAGATAACAAACATTAATAAACCGTATGCAAATTACAGTTTCGTGCTCTTTTATTGTCGTTTATTGTCTATTAAGTTCTACCTTTGATTAAAAGTTTGTAACGGATCTACTTATGCGTATATTCCTATTTTATATATCTTATGTTTTTGTTTTTTGTTTGTTTTGGTTTGAATATAAAATCTAAGCAAATGTGAAGTGTTAAAAGCGATTATAGTATAAACAGCGGAGACACTCCAGATTTGACCTTTACGTGTACAAGTTTTGCAAGCTGATCACGCGTTTAGTGAATTGGACTCAAATGCAAAATGCACCAACATATGGTGTCAAAAATTAAAAATTAAAAATTAAAAATAAAACCCCACATGTGAGGAGTGATAAAATTGGAAGCAACCCATGAAACCTGCAGATCCCCGAAAGTCTTCAATTTTGATTTTTCTTTTACTTTGACCCGGCAATTTTTTATTTATTGTGACCCAATAAATATAAGAAATTACCTTGGCTTCTCAATAAATGCAAAAGGAACTCCTCTTAATTCACTAGGTAGTTGATTCATAAAATTTCATACTTATTATTGAAACTGTTTATATTATAAATTACTATGTAAATTTTATCTCTGCAAAGAATAATAAAATATGAGATTATTTGTTCAACAAATTGTATAAAGATGGATGAACAAATTTAATAAATGAATTATGGACTGCCTATCTATTTCTTACAATTAGTTGATTAGATACTTTTATTTTAATTATTTTTTTGTAAATATAATATTTAAAATAATTTATAATATGAACAATTTTAATTATAAATACAAAATTTTATGAATAAGTTACTAAATGAATTGAAAAGAAACTCTTCAATCTCGAGGACCCAAGCCGTTTTCTAAAAATAAATACTTGGCTGGCGTTTTTAAGAAGACTTTTTATTTTGGTACACCGCCGGTGCTGGGGCCTGAAGAACGCGAAGTGGAATATATTTGGCAGATTTGCATTATTCTCAGTGCCAGAAAAAGTCATTCGGTTTTAGTGTTTCTAGAACCCAACTATATTTGACTAGGCGTTATTTTGGTCTTCTTTTTTTGGTAGAGTGGTATGATATAAAAATGTCACTTTTGTCACATATTTAATTGTTATTTATATTATATTTTTAATAAAAATAAGATTTACATGCGTTAATAAGTTCTAATTTTATTAGAAATATGACACAAATGATGGTATAAATATACATTACTTAGTAGTGTTAATATGTTAAATAGTTAATTGTTAGTTGTTAAATATAATTATTTTATGTCATTTCAGTACAACGTTATATATATTTTTATAGAAGTAAAACGTTATATGCTATTGTTCTATTTCTTTCTTTTTTTCTTTTTTTTTAATGGTCAATGTTCTATTTCTTTAATATAAAACAAAATAATATTCTTTTTGAAGAATATGTTTACTTATAAGGAATGAGTATCATTCTTATTTACTCGTGTGTGTAAATAACTAAGGAAATGAAAAAGTAGATGGGTCCAACATGAAAAAAAAAAAATGAATTTATCACATTAACACAGGGGGTTGTTTATCTCATACTTGTTCATTGTCATACATATTTCATATGATCTCCATACCATGTCAGTGAACATGCCTATAAGGGAGGAGAAACTCTACCCTAAGGGGAATGGGGACTTCGTTAGGTCTTACAATGAGTTAATCACTAATAAGGTATCTAACTAACATAAATATAACACACCATCGTCATCCATACGAGTCAAACATGAGACATTTCACTTACGAGTGAATATGAGTACCACTCAACATAGTTTTAGTTAGTTTATCGCGATATTTGATATCAAGAGATTAAAAAATTATAAAAACATATTCATTTAATCTATCCATGATATTCAAATGAATACTCATTTTATAACATAAGTGAATTAACAACGTCATATGCCAATATGACTGACCGTTACACAATAACACTTATTTCCGCACTTTTAAAAGTATAATAGAATATAAAATGAAAACCATTTTCAACTTTGTGATCGTAAGAACATTTGGAGATATAAGTTAGCGAAAATTGTAGCAATGGTCCCTCAATTGAAAATCCATGACCATTGGTCCCTTAACTCATCAAAACGTGCATCTATGGTCATTTTCATCAACTCTGCCAGAATTCCATCAAAATGACTCATGTTGGAAGGACCATGGCTCCAATTGGGTTATAAGTTGAGAGATCATTTCTCCACTTAGGTTAAAGTTGAGGGATCACTGCTACAGTTTTTTTCATTTGGTTTTTCATATTTGCCCCTTGATTCAGCCTCATGTGCGTGACACATGACTTATTTTGCAAAAGTTTTAATGGAGTTGACGAAAAAGAGTATAGATGCACGTTTTGATAAATTAAGAGACCACTAGTCATGGATGTTTGGTTGATGGACTATTGCTCCAATTGGGTTAAAATTAAGTGAACATTACTATAATTTCCTCTATAAGTAACAGGCCAAGATATGTTTGTTACTAATACATGGGTACTGAATTATGTCAAATTCCTCACTTCCCCTTAGGATTTTAACATGTATGAAATCAAAAAGTATATGGTCCGACATTACATGTTGTTACCCAAAATCAGAAAAAAGAGTAAGATTGATTAAGGTTGAGTTGTTGATCATATTTTCGTTTATTATTTTTCTTCTTTTTAACTTTTCTGATTTACGATTTCTCTCATTCAAAGTGAGCAAAACATGTTATTTTTGTTCTAAGTCACAAACGATTGTAATAATATAGATTTAATGTGACATCCCACATTGCCCAGGGGAGTGATCCTTATATGTGTATTCCCATCTCTACCTAACACGAGGCCTTTTGGGAGCTCATTGGCTTCGGGTTCCGGAGGAACTCCGAAGTTAAGCGAGAAGGGGGCTAGAGCAATCTCATGATGGGTGACCCACTGGGAAGTTGCTCGTGAGTTCCCAAAAACAAAACCGTGAGGGAATGGTAAGCCCAAAGCAGACAATATCGTGTTACGGTGGTGGAGCGGGCCCGGGAAGTGATCCGTCCCGAGCCGGGATGTGACAATTTGGTTTAGAGCCTAACCCTGGTCGTGGTGTGTCGACGAGGACGTCGAGCCCCTAAGGGGGGTGGATTGTGACATCCCACATCGCCCAGGGGAGTGATCCTTATATATGTATTCTCATCTCTACCTAGCACGAGGCCTTTTGGGAGCTCACTGGCTTCGGGTTCCGTAAGAACTCCAAAGTTAAGCGAGAAGAGGGCTAGAGCAATCCCATGATGGGTGACCCACTGGGAAGTTGCTCGTGAGTTACCAAAAACAAAACCGTGAGGGAATGGTAAGCCCAAAGCGGACAATATCGTGCTACGGTGGTGGAGCGGGCCCGGAAAGTGATCCGCCCCAGGCCGGGATTTGACATTTGGTATCAGAGCTTAACCCTGGCCGTGGTGTGTCGACGAGGACGTCAAGCCCCTAAGGGGGGTGGATTGTGACATCCCACATCGCCCAGGGGAGTGATCCTTAAATGTATATTCCCATCTCTACCTAGCACGAGGCATTTTGGGAGTTTACTAGCTTCGGGTTCCGTAGGAACTCCGAAGTTAAGCAAGAAGGGGGCTAGAGCAATCCCATGATGGGTGACCCACTGGGAAGTTGCTCGTGAGTTCCCAAAAACAAAACCGTGAGGGAATGGTAAGCCTAAATCAGACAATATCGTGCTACGGTGGTGGAGCGGACTCGGGAAGTGATCCGCCCCCGGACAGGGATATGACATTTCACATTTACATGTAGAATGAATTATATGTTAATCTAATTCTGATTAAGAGAAATAATTTAAGTAGTTTGTAAATGTGTTATCATTTAATGTTCCAGCCAAACAATTAAGAAAAAAACAAACTAGCTTATCCTGTTCCTTTGTTTTTCCTCCATCATTAACCAGCTTCTTAGCCTGAAGCCAAAAATGGACGAAAAGAAAATTTCAGCAGCCTACCAAGAACACCAACCCGCATGCCAAATTCAGATTAATATAATAAGGGGTGTGCTATCCACACACCCCTTTTTACCTCTCACACACCTCTTGTTGATTTCTGTCTCTTGATTTTCTTCAATTCATCTGATCCGATGGCCGAAAATTAAAAGGGTGTGTGAGAAGTAAAAATGGATGTGTGAATATCACACCACTATAATAAATGGTATCAATTTATCATCATAATAATACCATCAATAAATACAAAAAAGTTTTTTTTAAAATGAATAAAATTTGGTGTCAGTCCAGAATGCTAAAAAAACCCCAAGAAAAATTTAATTAAAAAAAAAAAGTTTACTTATACGGAATGAGTATCATTCTTATTTATGTGTCTGTAAATAACTAAGGAAATGAAAAAGTAGATGGGTCCAACCTCAAAAAATGAACATTTCTCATTAATATAGGGGGTTGTTTATCTCATACTCATTCATTCTCAATCATTTTTCTTATGATCTCCAAATCATGTAAGTAAACATGACTTTAAGGGAGGTGAAAGTCTATCCTAAGGGGAATGGGATGGGTTAGGTCATACAATAAGTCAGCCCCTAACAAGGTATCTAAGTCAATACAAATATAACAAATTCTCGTCATCTAGTCTAGCATGAGACATCTTACTTACGAGCGAAGAGAAATATCACGCAAAGTAATTTTACTTGGTTTATCATTGTGTTTGATATCAAGAGTTGAGATTAAAATATTTAAAAAAAAACATTCATTTATGCATGTGATATTATAAACAAATACTCATTTTATAACATGAGTAAATTGACAACGTCATATGTCGTATGACTGACCGTTACACCAAATCCATTTTCAGCCCCGCAATCATAAGAACATGCGGAGAGATAAGGAACATGCCATGACATGTTTATTACTAATACATGGGTACTGAATTATTTCAAATTCTTCACTTCCCTTAGGATTTTAACATCTACGAAATCAAAAAGTATACGGTCCGACATTACATGTTGTTACCCAAAATCGGAAAAAGAGTGGGATTGATTAAGGTTGAGTCGTTGATCATATTTTCGTTCATTCTTATCTTGTTCCTCTGTATTTTCCTCCATCATTGACAAGTTTCTTAGATTGAAGCCTAAACTGGACCAAAATTTGAGCAGCCTACCAAGAACAGCAATCCAAATGCCAAATTCAGATTAATATAATAAATGGTATCAATTTAACATCATAATAATAACACCAATATATACAAAAAAAAAAAAAAAAAAAAAGAATAAAATTTCGTGTGGTACAACATCCCCAAAAAAAAAAAAAAAAAAAAAAAAAACCCAAGAAAAATATCGTATAGTTGGCCCAGTCCGGTTTTTTCAATTTGTGGCTTGTTCAAGCGTCAGAGGTTGAGAGTGATGGAAGATTAAGACTAGAGGGGGTACAAGGTTACAAACTAACTTACCAGATTATTAATGGGTACCTGTTAAAACTTGTTTAATTTGATTTCACCGATGTGAGATTTGTCGTGACAATGTGTTGACTCTAAAAATTACGAAACCTACATGGCGCGCAGGCCGAGTAACTAATAAGCTAACTACGTCCTTCGGTTGAATGCGGGGCGTGCCAACTCGTCGACCGAGCTTGGCCGAGGAGTAAAATTTGTTGATGTCGCTTTGAGCGCGTCGTTGACTTCTCTATCTTGCGATTGCGACCGAGGAAGGAACAATCTTGGTCTCTGGGTTCCACAGCCTAAAGACAAGGCTACTAATTCTGCGGAGTTCACAAATCGTCGGAGCCCGATTCGGTCACTGTGATTATATTCGTAAGAGTATAAGCACGTCGAATCGAGACCAAACTATATGGGCACAGGTACTCAAACGTGATGTATGTCTTGATGGTAAACGTAGTTCGGCTGTCGGAATGCCGAACCCTGAAACTTACCTGCGAGTATCCAATCATAAAATAACTCGGCGTCCAGTACGCCGAGGAATGCAATTCGTAACACCTGACTATGCCGAAAAGGCTAGCAAGGTGACCTCTGCCAACAAAGGTTCGAAAACCCTTCTCGGCCGAGACTTAGATAGATAACCGGTCGACCTCGACGCAGTGCTGTTAATCCAAACTGAAGGTGCTTCTCGGTCGGCTGATTCTGCGGCAGCAGTACTGTTTATCCAAACTGAAGATGCTCGCCGGGTGCTTCCACAGTGCTGTTTATCCAAACTGAAGGTGTGTCGGCAGGAAAAGAAAAGGAAAAATCTCAAGGTGTTTGAGAGGTTTTGTGCAGGGCAATTGTATGCTGATTTTTGAAGGGCTTTTCCGTTGCATGATTTCTTGTATTTATAGTACCCCATTCCTTGAAACCAATTCTGATTTGGATTGGGAGTCCTTATCCCATTTCGACTCTAACTCGAACAAACCTACTCCCACTGGGATTCTGAATTTTCCTTCTTTTCGAGACTCCATTCCTTGCCGGTCGAGAATCCTGGTCGCACCAGGACTTCCTTGACCTTTTCTGTTCATCCGGACTACTTAGGATAGGATTTGGCCGACCCTGCCATCTGGCCCAGGATTTATTATTCGGCCCATAGTATTTGTCATCACCTTGGGCCGAGCACATCCTGCTGCTAGGCCCAACAATAGTATTTTGGGCCCAAACATTGCCCTCTCGCTTTTGAGGTCGCCGACTGTTAACTCTTGGTCGGGCCTCGGCCTTGAAGAAGCGACAACGTTTATTGCTTTTTTGGACTTTACTTCCTTAATGACCATCATTCCTGCACATTTATAAGACATGATTGCACTTTCCTCGTTGCCCCCAACGCGTGGCCACGTGTCGATTCTCCGCCGCTCTTAAAAGCTTTCAATCATGGGCCTCGAAACCGTGCACTAACTGAAACGTCTTATCCTCATTAATGCATTAAAACTGGCACCGCACGCAATCGTGCGTCCTGGATTTTCGACTCCTTGATCCTATCTTCGCAGGTTCCCAAAATATCCGAAATGATTGGAACCTTTCCCGGTTAAATTTCCCCCCAATTTGAACCAGTGCTTTTCGAATTCCAATGCTTTTCGAATTCCAGACGTTTGATCTTCATTCTGAAAAGCCTATAAATACCCACACTTCTGTCATTCGCATCTTACGCTTTCAGAAATTCCAAAATCCTAATTTTATCATTCCTGTTCGTTCAAGCAAAAACTTCCAGTTCTTCCTTCTGCAACACCTTCTTCTACCAAACCATCTCCTCTCCTTTCTACTAATGGCCTCCTTTATCTCGAAACTCTCTGATGAAGTCAACAAGTGTAAAGATTTCATTGATCGGAGCGCCGTCAAGACGCTGTGATTTGAAAATGACATGGCCACCACCCACCAGATTCTGGGTCCCCTCTTCAGAGACGCAGTGCCGTCGTCTGTCACTAACCTGTTCAAGGAGCAGTGTTTAACACCCCTGCTGCAGGGGTTTGATTGGTCAAAGTGGACTCTGGCGCGGCCTCAGGGAGCCTGGCCCTCGACCACCACGGCCTGGGCCGCCTGGGTTGATCGAATGAGCACATTCTTTGGCGAGGAATGGAAGGCTCTCGACATTTATGATGCCATTATTCTGTCGACCATGGAGATCGCCATGGATAAGGAGCTGCTCATGGCAGCCCTGAGTTTATGGTGTTCGGCCACCAACACCATGGTCCTGCCCTTCGGCCCTCTCGGCCTCACGGTCTTCGACATCTCGGCCATCCTTGGGACTTCTCCAACCGGCCTTCCTATTGATGTCGCCCTTTCCGGATACCCTTCTCCTCTCGACCTGAAGGCACTATTCGACGAAAGGGCCGTCGAAACGTTAAGCCGGGGTGATCGAGAGCCCTTAAGGGAAGAAGTTCAGAAGCTCCACAAGAACTTCTTCAACTACAACACCCTCATCCTTCATTTCGCCGGCCGAGGCGAGGAAGGCCTTAGGAAGGGAGAGCACGAGGCCTTCTTCTTCTACTGGTATAACAAATTCATCTGTTGTACCAGGTCAAACAAATGCCTGGTCGAGAACATGCCGGTGGCCCAGGCATTGGCTAATGATCGCTCACTGGCGCTCAGTCCAGCCATACACGCCAACCTCTATCGTTACCTGGCCGATGCGACCATTAGCAAGATTGACCCGCACCAGAACGGACCCCTCTGGGTGTTCCAACTCTGGTTGCAGGTTTACTTCTCCACCCTACGACCGGAGGTTCCTGCCTTCCAACGAACGGCCGCTCTCGGCCTTCAACTGGCCTCTCGACCGGCGCCACCTCACCGAGCCGACTAGGTCTTCAAACACTTTCTCAGCCTCGATGTCCTTTCGGATGACGAGTTCCTGGTATGCCGGCACCAGGAATACCCTTCCTCGCTCAGGCTCCCTTCGGTAGCATGGGCCGAGTCCGAGGATGCGGACATCCGTCAATGCTGGGGGTCCTTTGTTCTGGCTCGCGACCTTCCTCTTGGTTGCGACGCCCGCCGAGCCAGCTGGGAGGTCTATCACCCCCACTTCGTCGCCCGGCAGCTCGGCTACCTTCAAGGCTGCCCCGTCCCCCTGCTTGTCTCTCGGTCTCTCCTGAGTCGAGGGCATCTTTCCGGTTCCTCGGAGAGGGAATGCAAGACGTCGGAGCAGAAGTTTCAAGAGAAGTGCAGGAAATTTCGGCTCCGGCCGACGGTTCCTGAATCTTTGGGAACCGACACTTTCGGGGACTGGTGGGAGGAGTATACCGGCGACTTCTTCGGTGCCCCGGCCGAAGATCTGGTGAGCAAGATCTTCGGCGACCGTCCCAGGTCGGCGCCCTTGGCCCAACCTAAGGAATCAGCCCAAGGTAGTCTTTCCGCTCATTTTTATATATATTTATTTATCGACTTTTATCTTTTGTTATTAATTACTTTGCTATTTCAGGGGGTCGTGGGCCGAGGAAGGTTGAAGTGATCGCCGCGGTGGCGAGGTCGAAGAAGTTGGCGCCCACGAAGAGGACCATCGCCACCGAGCGGACGGTCCCTGCCAAACGCCCCCACCGAGAGGCCGAGCCGCAGGATGATGCCCCTCGCCCTTCTAAGCGCGTCAAGAAATTGGCGAAGAAGGGCGACCGGGAGATTCATGTCGTCCCCAGTGACACTACAGGGACGCCAGCTCCTGCCGGCTCTCCTTCTGTATCGGCTGCCCCGACTTCTGCGAACCCGATTCCTCCAGCCGTCTCCCCTCCTGAGACCACAGCTGATCCAATCGTCGCACCAACTCCAGCTTCGGAGCCAGTTGTGGCGCCTGCCGTGGGGGAGTCGGCTGCACCTGTCGAGGCACCCTCTACTCCAACGGTCATTCTGGAGGAGGTATAATTCTACTTCCACTCTTGGTTCTTTAGGTTTCTGGCCGTAATGCAAAATATTTTTCTTTTCGTTCAAGATGTCGAGAGTGAGAGCGACGAAGTCCCGCTGGAATGCCGTCGTCGACCAGTCAACTTTCCTCCCGTCCATCCTCCTCCGGTCGTCGAGGCGACCGCTCGACCGTATCCTCCAGCGGATCGCGGCAAGAGACCCATGGCCGATCCTGAGGCCACGGCCAAAACGCCGATCCATCCGCAGGATGAAAATCTCCCCATTCCTCCGCAGGAAGTCTCTTCGGCCTTTGTAAGTCTTGTTTATTTTGCGTTAGTTTTTTTTATGACACATGTTTTTAAAAGACTATTAAATGTCAGGTGCCCGAACGTTCATTTCACCGACAATTTTATGCGCCGACGGGCGTTGTCTATATTTCCTGGCTGCCGTCGTGGCCATCAAATGTAGATAACCTCCATCGGCCGCGTGAATTGCGTAGCGGTCTAAGGCACTGGGCTCGGCCATTAAGTTCCCTGGGTTCGAGCAATGACCCAGAGGGCATGGTCGAAGTCTCCTCTCGGCAGGTCTAAAACAATCCCCTTTTTTATATGCACTATATCACGACGTCTTACTTTCCTTCACAAAATTTTCCTTTTATGTGCAGCCATCGTGGGAAGTGGAGCTTGACGCTCTTCTTCAAAGCACGACCGGTGAGGCCGGCTCATCTGCTGCTCCTGCCGAACCAGCGGGAGCCATGCCCGAGGTCGAAGTCTTCGTGAAGCTGCACGAAGTCCTGTCTCTTACCGCCTCCCAAGCTCTCCGATGCAAAGGCCTTGACTCCGTTGGAGAGTGTCTTAATGACTTCGCCAGCGGTGGTCACCTGAGCACGGAGAGTATCTCTTTCCTCACCGATCTCCTGGAGCGGACTCGGCAACACTTTCTCATCTTCGAGCGAGCCCTACAAGCCGAGGACGACTTGAAGGTGGCCAAGGTCGCGCATGAGGCTGGCCGAGTAGAGATGGAGGCAATCAAAGCAAAGAAAGCGAAGCTGACCAAGTTTGATCGCCAGATCTCTGACCTCCAGCGTCAGATTTCTTACCTTCAACGGCAAAGGTCGGTTGCTGCTTCCGAGCTTGAGAAGGACTTTGAGGCCAACAAGGCTCGGCTGACGGCCTTCGCTGCCGGCGCACGGCGTATCCAGCAACTGCAGTGCAACAAGAAGACGAGGCAGGCTGAGATAATTTTGAGCGAAGCGAAGTGGCTGGAGCTAAAAGCTGCCCTCGAGACTTTTCTCCCCTCGACCCCTTAGGAAATTATCTTTGTATTTGTTTTTTGCTATAAATACAATGGTCATTTTGCTATCAATACAATGGTCTTACTCTTGCATTTCCCATGCAATTGGATAGTACTTTTTTAAAAACTTTCCATTAATTGGCAATTTGTGAACTGAACCCGTTCGATCTCTTAGATGATATGCCCCTTTGCCGAGGACTTTGTGAACGATGAATAGCCCTTCCCAATTCGGCGACCATTTACCGAATCAGGGGTCTTTAATCCCGACAGGCAACACAGTTTGCCACACCAATTCTCCTTCGCCGAACGTTTTTTGTCTTACACGCGCTGGTTATACGCTCGCTCGACAATTTTCTTTTGTGCTATCAATAGATTACCCGCGTCGATTCGACTTTCTTCTAAGTCTTCTAATTCTTGTCGCATTGCTTGACTATATTCAACACTGAACAAATTACTCTGCTCGATCACTCGTAATGAGCTTATACTCAACTCAACCGGTAACATAGCGTCGTGTCCATAAGTTAGCGCGTAAGGAGTGGTTCCAGTGGCCGACCGGGGTGAAGTTCGGTATGCCCATAATGCTTCATTTAACTTCAAATGCCACAAACCAGGTTTCTCTTTTACCATTTTTTCAAGGATGCCGATTAACACTTTATTGCTGGCCTCGGCCTGCCCGTTTGCCTGTGGGTAGTACGGCGTAGATTGCTCGAGTCGGATATTCAAACTTGCCGCGTATTCCTTAAACCTATCGGCCGTGAATATAGTGCCATTATCAGTTATGATCGATTCTGGCACGCCGAATCTGGTCACAATATTCTCCTCTACGAAATTGCATACCTCTTTGGCCGTTAATTCGGCGTATGATCTTGCCTCAACCCATTTAGTGAAATAGTCAGTTGCTACCATAATCCACGCGTGTTTCGCCGCACCCGATGATGGCGTGATTTTGCCAATTACGTCCATTGCCCAACCCCTGAACGGCCATGGTTTAGTCACCGAGTGGAGTAATTCGGCTGGGGCTCTCTGCATGGGTCCATGAATTTGGCATGGTACGCATCTTCGTGCATATTCGATGCAGTCCTTTAATATGTTGGGCCAAAAATAACCGTGTCGCCGGAGCAACCAGCGCATCTTTCGTCCAGACTGGTGTGCCCCACAAATTCCTTCATGTACCTCGGCCATTGCTTCGGTGGCCTCGTGTGGGCCGAGGCACAATATTAGTAAACCGTCCTCGCCCTTGCGGTATAATTCATTTTGGTACGACACGTAATTCGTGGCGAGGACCTTCGTTCTTCGGTTGTGTTTCCCATTGGGGTTATCGAGGTACCGTAA
The DNA here is from genome assembly GCF_041283825.1 of Pyrus communis. Classification (NCBI taxonomy): domain Eukaryota; kingdom Viridiplantae; phylum Streptophyta; class Magnoliopsida; order Rosales; family Rosaceae; genus Pyrus; species Pyrus communis. The sequence goes on from NC_142574.1 coordinate 19,663,482, forward strand.
CATCGTCTTTCGCCAATCATCCGGTTCTACCTCGACGGCACATACTTTTACGGGGTTTCCGCGTTCCAGTAGGGATGGGAGCGACATTACCCTTGTACGTATTACGTGTGCGCGCTGGAGAGTTTGCCGATTGATCAAGGCTGGGTACGAGCGCAGACTTGTGGCTGCAATTCGGCCTAGCTTGCCCCCCATGAGTTGTGCTCCGGAGGCGATCTGGGCGAGTTCATCGGCGTCTGTGTTGTGGATACGTGAAATGTGTTCAAATGTGATCCGTTCGAACGACTCGGCCAGGTAGGTGGCGACCATGTGATAGGGCGCTAAAGTACAACTCATGCAACGAAACAGGCTGTTTAGTTGGTTAACCACAAGTTCGGAATCACCGAGGACGAGAACGCGGGAGACCCGTAGATCGTGTAAAACGTGGAGGCCGATAATGAGGGCTTCATATTCGGCCTGATTATTGGTGCAGCTGAAATCCAACTTGAGAGAAAAATACCATCGGCAGTGGTCAGGCGATTGAATTGCAATTCCAACACCGGCCGAGGTCGAAGTACTGGAACCATCAAAATGCATAGTCCAATGGCTATCGCGTGTGGTGACTAAACCGATGTCGACGTCGCCTCTTTCAGAACCATAAGGGGAAGGGTGTTGGGCCAAGAAATCGGCGAGAGCTTGCCCCTTGACGGCCTTTTGGGGTACATACTGAAGGCTGAACTCGGATAAAACGAGCGTCCATTTCCCGATTCGGCCTTTGACAATGGGCCGAGTGAGCATGTACCGAATTACGTCCGTTTGGGCGATGACCTACGTTACTAATGGGAGCATGTAATGCCGAAGCTTGGAGGCGGCAAAAAACAAAGCTAAGCAAAGTTTTTCGACAGTGGAGTAATTGAGCTCTGGTGAATTCAGATTTCGGCTAAGATAAAAGATCGCTTGTTCACGCCCTCCATTGTTGTCTTGTGCGAGGAGACAACCAATGGATTCAGTGGCTGCCGAAATATATAATTTAAGGGGTTTGTTGCGACAAGGTAGAACTAGCACGGGTGGGGTGGAAAGGGCCACCTTGATTTGCGTAAATGTAGTTTGATGCTCTTCGCGCCATTCAAATTTGTCGGTATCCTTAAGTTTTAGGAGCGTAGAGAATGCCTTCATCTTACCCGCCGAATTGGCGATGAAACGACGGAGGAAATTTATCTGCCCGAGTAACGACTGGAGCTGTTTCTTTGTCGTCGGAGGTGGGGCGCTAATGATGGCGCGGGCTTTATTTTCGTCGACTTCGATGCCGCGGTGGTGCACCAAAAATCCTAGGAAATTACTGGTCGAAACACCGAAAGCACACTTGGCCGGGTTCATTTTGAGGTTGTTCTTGCGTATGCGAAGGAACGCTTGCCGCAGATCGTCCAGGTGCGTTTGACGGCGTTTAGATTTTACGACCACATCATCGATGTAAACTTCGACGATTGTACCGATTAAGTCGTGGAATATCAGATTCATGGCTCGTTGGTATGTGGCGCCGGCATTCTTGAGGCCGAATAGCATGACTACCCATTCGTAAGTACCAAGTGCCCTAGGGCAACGGAAAGCCGTCTTGTGGACGTCAGCTTCGGCAATGAAAATCTAGTTGTAACCCGCATGGCCGTCCATAAAAGATAGCAGTTCATGATTAGCTGCGGCATCAATTAATAAATCTGAGATTGGCATTGTATATTTGTCCTTGGGAGTGGCTAGATTTAGATTACAGAAATCGATGCAAATGCGAAGGGCACCGTTTTTCTTCAACACTGGGACGATATTGGCCAACCATTCGACGTACCGAGCGGTCATAATAAACCCAGCTTTTAGGAGCCGAACTAATTCTTCTTTGATGCCGAGTTGTACTTCGGTCGAAAATCGGCGAGGGGGTTGGCGAAAAGGCTTACACCCTTCCTTGATGCGTAGCTCATGCTCTACAAGGTTTCGGTCGAGGCCTGGCATTTCATGATAGCTCCACGCGAAGCAATCTTTAAATTCCTGGAGTAACTTACGGAGTTCGACCTTCATGGATGGTGGGAGTAACGCGCTAATAAACAATGTTCGAGGATCATCGGCCGTGCCTACGTTAACTTCTTCTAATGGGTCCTTAACTTGAGGCCGATGGTCTTCGAGTTCGGCCGGCGCAGCCTGAACTTTATCGAAATATAGAACGGGGCCGTTATCTGCTTAGGCCAAAAAATCGATTAAATTGATGCCGGAATGTGGTTGCTTGGTAATGGCGTACCAATGGGCCAACAGACGTTCCATTGTAGATGAAACAACGGCCTGACGCCGTTCTTGCGTGGTGTGCTCAATTATCGGCATTGGTGACTAAATCTGCCAAGCCAAGTCTCGCCGAATCCTGTTGGACAGTCTCGGCGCCGACCTCAATCACTTTCTGTACTGAAATTCTCGTCGGCCGGCCATCCTCGTTAAGGCCTTGGAGGGTGATGTAGCCGACGTGATCATCGTAATAGCGAGCCTGAATCATGTTGGTTTCAAATGGTTGGTTATCGGCTGGGTGGACTACGACCGATTTGCCATCCCAAAAGATGAGAACTTGGTATAGTGATGAAGGAATGCAACTGGTTTGGTGGATCCAGTCGCGGCCAAGTAATGCGTTATAGTCGGTCTTGGAATCAATTATAAAGAATGTCGTCATGTGTTGACGACCGGCAATGCTAACCTCCAACGGGAGCACTCCTTTGGTCTGTGACTTGTCACCAACGAAGCTGCTTATAGTGATCCCTGACGGAATGAGTTCATTATCAGAACGGCGTAAATCCTTCATGACGGATATCAGCATAATGTTGATTGTGGCTCCACAGTCGACAAACACTTTAGAAATAGGAAATCCTTCGATGTGAGCCGTGACGTACAACGGCTTCAGGTGTTGGAGATTAACCGAGGATGAGCGGGGGAATAGTTCGGCCAAAGCCGCCTTAAGGTTGTCTCTGCTTCGGGTGTCTCTGTCGTCGTCGTTTGCGACGAAATCTACTTGTGTTGCTTCCTCGGCAACCACGTCTCCATCCAAGAAATTCGACTGGTGGGTACTTGGCTGGAATTCAGCTAGTAAGACGTGGACCATACTGATCTCCATATGTTCGAGGACCGAGGGACCCATTGGATCGTGGTCGTCGTCTTCTGCAGAACTAACCACAGTAGCAGTCGGCGGAACATCCTCGATCAAATTTTTGAGTGCCTCGGTAAGAACCGGTATCTGAGACGTGTGAACTAAATCGAGTGTGGGTGGGCTATTTTCCTCGACTATGTTGACTGCCGAAGACTTACGTTGGTCCTTCGTTACACGGGCTCGTTCTTCATAGGCAATACGGGCGTTCCTCGTGTCTAGATATGTATCCAGTCGTGCTATCCGTTTTTCCTCATCGGCCGTGAGGCCAAAGAGCGATACAGCCGAGAAAACTTCGAAATGATAGCGCAAATGCTGAAGGTCTTCGAGCGAAAAGGGTAATTCGGCGGCGTCGATATCTGTATAAGGATCGACCTCAAAACCAAGGACCTAAGCCTCCCGTATATGTTGGAACCTAGCCTTAATTGCTGGGTCGGAAGTTTTTTGGATAATTTGCTCGGCATCAGGGCAAGTTAGAGCTAAGTCGAGGGCTTCCTGACACGCCTTGGGTAGTCCATACAAGTCATTGGCGGAGTTTTTCTTATGAAACTCTCGCATGTATTCCAAGGATTCACCGAGGAATGGAGGATGTAAGTTGCGCCGTATTTTGATAAACGGCTCGCGCGGTGGTAACGGAGAAAGTTTCCTTTCGGCCTCTTGTCTAAAATGCTCTAGACGAGCTCTCGTTTCCCCAGGCCGGAGAATGATCTTGATACGTTTCTTAGACTCCTCAATGGTGGTTTCGAAACCGGCAGCTGCTACTTTCTTCCCTTCGGCCAACTCGGTCATGATAATCGGGGTTGGCCGTTCGCTGATGTTGTCCACGGCCTTTTTTGGTTGCCACTGGTTGGAAGGGCTGGCCTGCGCTTGTCGCCGTGCCATGCAATCTATCCGTTGGCGGCGACGTTTTTGAGATTTAGACAGCGCCGTATACAATCCAGTTGGAGAATTGTAACTGTACCAGCGTTGATCCGATGTCCTGGGTGGCTTGAAAGTTTTACGATTGGTTGGCGAGCCCGAACTGTTGGTATTGCGCGAGTAATAATCCTCATTATAGAAAGGTGCGTCGAAATCAAGACGCCGCCTGACCGAGGCCTGGTCTTTCGGCCGTAATTGTGGGCTGAGTCGATCAAACACTTGACGTCGTGGACCGTGTCCCTTTGGTGATGTTACAGGGGCCGTGGGGGGTGTTGAAGATGTCTTCTTCCCAGGTTTAACTGGTGTTTTACAATGGTCACATAAAACCTTTGATTCATGAGTTCCGTCGGGACTTGACCTCGTCATAGGCTCATCGGCAGGTGGCCCCGATTGTTCCGTAGGTGGTGCATTTCAAAATAAATCAAGCTTTAGTCTTGTTCGACCATTCCGTTGATGGATATGCTGCACCGGGACGTATTCGGCCTTCCCTTTGTTTTTAGGAATATGAGCATCCACCATACCAATTGTTGTTGAAGGGAAGGGATTGACGTCGACCGCCATCTGCTTTTCCGGAAATTTCAACTTTCCTTTCTCAATCCAACTTTGAATTGTGTCTCGGAACACAACACAATTATTGGTTGCATGCTTATTAGAATTATGATACTTACAGTATATATTTCCCTTTAATTCATCGGCCTTAGGGATAGTATGTCCCGGCCGAAGCTTAATGATTTTTGCTGCCAATAATTGATCGAAAATTGCATCTGCTTTGGTGATATCGAAAGTGTATGCTTTCGATGACTTACTCATTTCCTCGGCGACCGAACGGGCTTTGGTGTCTTTGGAATTTACTTGAGCCAAAGCCTTGCAGACGTAGGGTTTGTCTATTACTATCTCGGCCGCATCCACACTAGCATACTGAGGGTCCTCACTTTCGGCCAATGCATAGCTAACCGTGGGATTCTTATACAACGTCCCCCGAGATGGTGACTTTGATATCTTTTCTTCTCGGAGCAGATAATCATATTGTTCAACGTGTTGAGCAAGTTCGTACATATCTCGAATATTTGCCTCCAGAAACTTCTTTTTGTACTCCACGTCTAATCCATTGAGGGCGATTCTGACGAATTCCACTTCGGGGAGTGGTACTCGGCACCAATTCCTGGCCGACTTAAACCTTGTTAGGTATTCCATCAGAGATTCGTCGGATGCTTGAGCCATCCTGGCCAACGATGATACGGACATCTCCATCCCTGGCCGATAGAATTGTTCATGGAACTTTTCGACTAACTCTTCCCAACTCTGCACGGAGTTGGGTGGAAGATTAATGTACCAGGCGAAAGCTGAGCCTGTCAGTGAAAAGTTAAACAGCTGTAATTTGTAGAAGTCGCTATTGACGTCTCCACACTGTGCTGTGAACCGAGCCACATGTTCTAATGAGGATAAAGACGATTCCCCGACGAAGAGGCTGAAATCAGGGATCTTAAATCCCCGTGGGTATTCAAACCTTTCTACATAAGCAGGGTATGGATGGATGAATTTTGGAAACTTCGGCCCTTTCTTCAGGGCTGAGTCAATCATTCTCTGGACTTCGGTCATGTTTACGGAAGTTGCTTCTTCTCCCTGGCTTGGTCCCTCAGATCTATTTCCTGGTCCACCTCTTCTTTCTAAGGTGATTGGTTGCGGCCGGGCAGACCCTCTCTCGGCTGGTATTGGCACATTTGTCGAAAGCTGCCGAGGTTGGCCGACCTGGCCATCTTCGAAGGCTTTACTAACCAATAGTTCAAGCATTCTGGTCTGTGTATCGTTGTTACTTCGTATTGCTTCTAGTAAGTCATTCATCTTTTGACCAATTGACTGCTCGACGTGACGATATTGTTCATCCAGTCGTCTCCGAAGAAAGGTCCTAGTTGGTGGATCGGAACCTTCCCCACCATCGTCGTCGCAATCTTCCACTATCCATTCCATAAACATGCCCGCCGTTTGATTCGGGACCGCTGAGTTGTGAGGTTGTCCGCCGAGACATATTTCATTTTCTCGGCGTGTTACACTTGTGGCCTCGGGCGGCGCAATAATGATCGGATTTTTTGTAGGGTGCAAATCCTGCCCAAGGCCTTGCACTGGTAAGTCAGTTGTCGACTTTCCCATGGTTGTTTTCTTCTTTGTAGACCGTGTTTCAACGGTCATGAACTCCGAAGGTTTAGCACAAATGTCCCACCGGGCGTGCCAAAATGTTGACTCTAAAAATTACGAAACCTACGTGGCGCGCAGGCCGAGTAACTAATAAGCTAACTACGTCCTTCGGTTGAATGCGGGGCGTGCCAACTCGTCGGCCGAGCTTGGCCGAGGAGTAAAATTTGTTGATGTCGCTTTGAGCGCGTTGTTGACTTCTCTATCTTGCGATTGCGACCGAGGAAGGAACAATCTCGGTCTCTGGGTTCCACAGCCTGAAGACAAGGCTACTAATTCTGCGGAGTTCACAAATCGTCGGAGCCCGATTCGGTCACTGTGATTATATTCGTAAGAGTATAAGCACGTCGAATCGAGACCAAACTATATGGGCACAGGTACTCAAACGTGATGTATGTCTTGATGGTAAACGTAGTTCGGCCGTCGGAATGCCGAACCCTGAAACTTACCTGCGAGTATCCAATCATAAAATAACTCGGCGTCCAGTACGCCGAGCAATGCAATTCGTAACACCTGACTATGCCGAAAAGGCTAGCAAGGTGACCTCTACCAACAAAGGTTCGAAAACCCTTCTCGGCCGAGACTTAGATAGATAACTGGTCGACCTCGACGCAGTGCTGTTAATCCAAACTGAAGGTGCTTCTCGGTTGGCTGATTCTGCGGCAGCAGTGCTGTTTATCCAAACTGAAGATGCTCGCCGGGTGCTTCCACAGTGCTGTTTATCCAAACTGAAGGTGTGTCGGCAGGAAAAGAAAAGGAAAAATCTCAAGGTGTTTGAGAGGTTTTGCGCAAGGCAATTGTATGCTGATTTTTTAAGGGCTTTTCCGTTGCATGATTTCTTGTATTTATAGTACCCCATTCCTTGAAACCAATTCTGATTTGGATTGGGAGTCCTTGTCCCATTTCGACTCTAACTCGAACAAACCTACTCCTACTGGGATTCTGAATTTTCCTTCTTTTCGAGACTCCATTCCTTGCCGGTCGAGAATCCTGGTCGCACCAGGACTTCCTCGACCTTTTCTGTTCATCTGGACTACTTAGGATTGGATTTGGCCGACCCTGCCATCTGGCCCAGGATTTATTATTCGGCCCATAGTATTTGTCATCACCTTGGGCCGAGCACATCCTGCTGCTCGGCCCAACAATAGTATTTTGGGCCCAAACACAATGATGGTGTAAGATGAAATCAAATTAAATAATTCTTAATAGGTACCTATTAACAACTCAATAAGTTAATTTGTCACTTCTAAATAAAACGCGGCTAAGACTTTGGTATTAACTTGATGAGAAAATTTGAGCATTGGTCCTTTATATTTTTTTTCATCTAATTGGAGTTTTGAACTTTTGGTCAGTGAACTAAAAGTTTGGCAGTGATTTTAAACTTTTTACAATGTGAAATAATGATCATTTTGGATAGTCGCGTCGAAAACTTATTAGTTTTTTGAAATCTTTTATTTTGGACAGGGATTATAATAGTGCTACCCAGAAGCACCAGCAATTCGCAAGTGATAAATTCGTGAACCAATTCTTACAGATTTTAATTTTGATAGCAACGCTTCAGAAACGTAGGGACCAATACTCCAATTTAAGAAAACTTAGTCATGCATCAATATATGAATTAACATCTTATAACCTATTTTTAAGTGAAAAAAAAAAACGAGAACAATACTGGAGCAAGCCAAAACCAACTTACTTACATACCATTTGATAACTATTTTATTTTTAATTTTTCAAATTTTGAAGACCTATTTTCGAAATTCTTCCTAAATTTGCAACCCACGACTATTTATCCCTGAACTTTTAACTTAAGCAAATTACCCTACAAAATTTATTTACGTCTAAAATTTCCCTTGCTATTAAATGTTTCCATATTTCATCCAGTTTGGAGGGAAAAATCGTTGTTTAGGTGAGGGGTGAATTTGATCTGGGATTGAGGTCGGCGAAGGGTGTGGGAAGGGTTGGGGTAGGTGGGGGGTGTGAGCGGGGATGGTGGGGGATACTATCACGTAGCAGAGGGAGAGAGATGTGGTTTCCTTTATTTCTCTTTTAATTTGAATTTTTTTTTTCCCTAATCTTATTTTATTTTTGTGATTTTAAATTCTCAAAACCAACGACAAAATGTGATGAGATTTAACAGCAAGGGGGAATTTAGAAATAAATAAAAGTTGAAGAGGGTAATAAAGTTCAAAACGTAAATTGGCAGTGGGTTATAAGTTTAGGGTGCAATTCGGCAAATAGGTCGTTTTTTAACGAATAATGTTAAAGAGACCACATATTTATACTACAACCATATAATTGACAACATGTAAACATTACTTACTACATCATATAGTATACAAATGTGGCACAAAAATTGTAGTCTCCTTAGAATTTTTAATTTTTTTTTAAAGGGCATTAGCTGATAACTTCGCCACGACAACCTGTCTGAGAAGACTCACAGAGGCATTTCAGTCTTCCCCTGACCATCATATTGTGGTTTACTAGTGCCAAAAATCGAAATCAAGACCTGAACCACCCCGTGGTGATTTCTTAGAGTTGAAAACTTATTATCTGATTTCAAAAAAACTAAAAACTGAAAACTATTGTAGGCCTAATTTACTGAACCGTATAAAGGACATAAAGATGGGGTGCGGCATCAATAGAGAGAAAGAGAGAGATCTGTAATTGTGAGGTGTGTGTTATATCACTCCATTGTGTCTTTCTTTATAGTAGTAGGGAAGGTAATCTCCTTACCCTAATAGGATTATAACTTTAATAGGATAATATCTAATCTAAGAGATATGGTAGAATCCTATAAGGATATCCCATATATGATAGGATTTACGTACACAATAATATTCCTAATTTAATAGGACTGCAACACTCCTCCTTGAGTGTGTAAACACTCAAACAAATGGCGCATCAAGTCTTCAACGATGAAGTAAGTACAGTTGACGAACTTGTTGGCACAATGAGCGAATGCAAGTCTCAAATCAATGGAAGAATGCATAAAGGGTAAAACTCACAAAACCTCGTTATGCTAAAACCCAAGGTGGGAGAAAAAAACCCATAAATTAAGGATAAAAGTGAGAAGTTGCATTTAATCAAAACTATATATCTTTTGGATACAAGTAGAAAAGCTCACAAGAGTATGACTAACCCAGGATAGGTGCCTCGTCAAAACCTAGTTAGGTAGCAACAACCCAGTGGGAAAAATGCTCCTAATTATAGAAAAAAGAGTACATTAAGATCAAGTGAGTATACTTCTTGATACTCCCCCTGAGTTTGACAGAACTTTCAAATGAGAACTACAAGCATTGCATATGAATAGTTAGGCATACCAATTCCTCGAACAAGCTTATGGAAGATTGACTTTAGCAATGACGTCGTGTAGAGATCGGCTTGCATGACTTTAATCTTCTAATGCTATGCTGATGTAGATGTAATATGTCTTAGCGTTGACTACATTAATGTATCATGTCTTGGTCGGGTGGATACATAAGGCATAGTCTTCATGGATCGTCGTTGGGACTCAACGATGGATGAAATAGCAAGTACTTCGAATCTGCTCAACAAGAGCTCTCAACCATGTCTCACGTGTGGCATAGTGAAGTAAGGTGAGTCTTGGAACGATTCGAAGATTTCACAACTAAGGTCATATCGTGGACCTCTAAGATATTGCAATATCCCTATTGTTAAAGGCATAACTATTCGGGGATGTGCCTTGTGCAGATTTGATAAGTAACCAACGTCAACATAACAAATAAGGTAAGCATTATTCCAAGGATCAAGGGGGTCGGATCCGCTCGGGATGCGTTGGGATTAGCCTAAGTCCATAGGACCTTCAAGGTAGTGAAAAAACTTCTTTAATACCAATTCAGTAGTTGCGTGTAGGCACGATGCTGCACCTTTACCAATAGATTAACAGTGAATAAGATGGTCTATCTAATGCAATGAGCTAAGTACAACGAAGCGCAAAGTTGAACTTAGATATGAAACTTCGTATTTCATAACCTCTTCAAGGGTCTTATTTGCATATAACGTATGGAAGATCATAGGTATACTTAAAGGTAACACTTTCAGGGTGTAGTTCGACTGGTAGACCAAGTACCGTCAGAACAACACTTGAACTTCAGGTCAAGGCATAAACGAGTTTTCCCAAGATCCATCATCCTAAATTCCATCTTCAGGTACGAGGCAGTTTTCTCAAGCTCTTCCATAGTCTTAATGAGATTCATGTCAATGACATAAACTGTAACTCTAGCAATTCGGAATATGACTTTATAGTTTAACATGCAAAGGCATAGTTCATATCCCTAATTGATCAAATAATCACTTAGACGAGTATACCACATCCGTCGGATTGCTTAAATCCATAACTAAACTGCTAAATCGTAGCATCATTGTTCGACCTAAGTGTCAAGGCAAGTAAACTGCTAAATCACCAGGCTCTAGGCCGGCCACATATGGCGTGTTCCTTGTTGGGAGACAACCTATTGGCCCTAAAATATGGTTTCCGGCTTTGTATTTTGGAGGTGGTGCAAAGATATTCCACTCTATTTTTCATCAGTGATTTCATTCATGATTATTGTCATCTCAAATATCTTTAAACTCAACGATGTTCTTCCAGAACTAGGAGAATATAAGGTCTCTTAAATGGTAAGTTAATACCATTCATAAAACGAGAAGCATGCTAATGCTCTTAATCAAGTTGGATAGACCTGAAGTCATTGCTAGAGATGTGATTTAGGTATAAAGTTAGTGTGTGTAGTATCGTATTCATCCAGAAACTAACTTTCCCACATTTGTACCTAATCACGTGTTTAATTGAATTCGCTCACATGTATACAAGAAACATGATTCAATTAACTCATATTCGAGGACAATATTGATAAGATTTTCCATAACTAAAACAAACACCAAAGTTGAATCCAAGAACATAGAAAAACGTTTACAAAGTAAATAGTTTACTAAGGGGATTCGGTTAACAAGGTCATCCATGTCAAAATTCTGCTCTTCCAATGGTGTCCGGTGGAGCAAAATTAGTCTCACATATTGACTACGAGAATGGTAGTCCTCAACAACATTGGTAGGGGCATAAATAGGTGCATAACCAATAATCTCTTCCATCAAAACGAAAGTAGATTCTACAGGTTGAGGTTCAAGAACAATATCCCTAATTCTTGAAATTTTAGGTCTTAGGTGCCAACGATCATGCTTCGGGCATGATAACACACCTTAGCAGGCCCTAATTATACCATATGTGGTAAAAATAAACTTGAAATTAGATTGTGAGAGAGATTGACCCAGACTTAGGTTTGGTAGGCTCTAGCTGAAGAGGGGTAAGTTCGGTATGCCTCTCCCGAAGCAAAGCAATACCGTTCGGTGGGCCCTAACCGAAACTGGGAATCATCATTCGGTAGACCTTGACCGGATTGGGTTAAGCCATTCAGTAGACTCCAGCCAAGGCTGGGTCTATACCTTTTTCTTACATTTATGGTAGTAATCAGATTCAAGAATTTGGTAAATTTCCGCTCTCTACACTGTTGCCTCAGGAGCGAGTTAGAAACATGAAAGGGCGAGAAAAGTATTCTCTAGTCAAAATTCGATTAGATTTATAAACTTCAGAATGGTACTCATTCATGGACGTAATCATGGTTGCTTCAGGCAATATCTTTCATGATTATACAGCCCGTATGAGCGAGCCAAAGAGCAATGGAATCCTCGTTCGGAAGGAATTTCTGTTTGTAATGCCTCAGGCATAAGTCTTCGAATGAAGATCATGGCAGAGGCTTATTCAGCTCTTCCATGCCATTGTTGGCTTCAATAGTTGCTCAGCTTCTTAATAGTCAAGTGAAGATTCACGTCTTGTACCCATATAAAGTGGTTTCTGTCAAGAAACGTTCAAATATGTGAAATCGAACTTGTTACAGTTTGTCAATCTACTAACTGGAGGGAATAAGATTGTGATTGGTGCTATGAAAATAAGATATCCACAAGCATCAAAGTTAGAACATTCAGGTTCTAAGACATGGTTTACATGAAAAACGTCGGGTTTTCATGGGTGTATTGTTTTATGAAAACTTCAAGTTTCAAAATCATTAAATTCAAAACTAAAAGTTCGGTTTTAGTTATGAACTTTTAGTTCATAAAAGGAGATACCTATAAAAACACGAAATACAATATACAACTAAGTGTAGTGAATTTGAGTTGCTTCAGGAACTCAAGTGTGAGTGCATCGGGACTATGAAGGATAGTCAACGGTTCAAAGAAAAGAAATAATTTATTGAATTGTTAATTGCCAAAAAGTGGGCTCCAGGCCAATAATTTTGGATGTTTTGTCAAATTAATGGACTGATGGTCACTTTAATTAATTCAATGGATCATAACGATCCAGGTTTGATCGTAGGAGCAAAATAATAACATTTGGGTTAATAATAGCTAGAATTTTTATCTTAGAGCCAAGCAATAATAAAATTATAGCTTGATAAGCGTTAACCAATAACATCCCAAAAATTATAGGAGTATGGTTATGAAGTGGAAATGCCAAAAATAGGGCATTGGGTTCGAAAAATCGCAGCCCAACTCGGTGGGCTAGTTGTCGTGTGCAAGGCAAGGCCCTAAATGGCTTAGTGGGCCTCGAGGAAAGCTGCCAAGGTAGCCTATGTGTGGCTACAAGCCACGGGCCGATTTTGGAAGGAGCCCAGTAGCCAAGCTACTGGTTTTGAGCCACAAAGGGTATGGTGAACACATGCCTAACACAGGGGCTGCTCTAATATGGGTGCACTGAAAGTCCAGCCAAAGGTTGGCTTTGTTTAGGCCAGTTCTAGGCGAGCCCAGGCATGTGGGTTGGCTTTGGTGATTGCTGGCCGAGACAGATGGTGAGCCCAGCAAGCAATGTGACAACCCGTTCCAAATTTTACGTTTCTATTAATTTTAAAAGCGTGAATTTACAAAAATGCCCTAGAGGCAAAGATTTTGACTAACGTTGACCATCGTCTAGAGAGATGTATGACTTATTCTTTGAGCATATCCTCGTAGTACTCGTTGGTGCAAATGCATAAGCGGAAGCCGTTTGCGAGTCCGGATTATAACAGTATAGTTATGGACGTTTAAAGTTGGTTATTGAGAGTTAGTTAAAAGATTAAGAAGGATCAATTAGATGAAAAAGAAAAAAAGGGCAGCAGCCCAATCAGAAAGGAGAAAGAAAGAAAAAAAAGAAAAGGGGAAAGCTGGGAGCTTTTCCCGTGGGTTTTCAGTCCGTATACCTCCACGATCACCCATCTTCCAAGGCTGATTCCGGCCAACTCTGATGGAGTCTTTCGACGCCACCACCATCATTTTGAAGCTCTCATTCCCCTCTACAAAAATCCACCCAAGCATCACTTTAATTAACCTCTGTATGTGGCGGTTTGAGGTCACGAAAGTTGATGGTTCTCACGGTGCCCTAGCCACCCTTTTTTATTTTCTAGCAAATCGACAAAGTGATGGCTGATGCCACTACTTGGGCTTTGTAGCTCATCATCCCAGGAGCAAATCCCAACCAACCTTGGCCCCGTTGGTCCACCGTAGACAACAAATCGATGCCGAGAAGTTTTAGTCATCGCCAGCTTTGTGGGCAAAATTGACCATCTTCCGTCCACTTTTGGACTTCGTGGCAAGCGCCAATCATTCTGGACGCCTCGATGTGTGCGCTAGTGAATCATAGCGTGGACTCTAGGTGAGTGGATCTTTTCCTGCTTATCATATGTATATAATTGATAGTTCTGCAAACGTTTCTAAATTGATTTATGCATGTCACATGCAAATAATTAACGTGAACTACAAATGGCTTGATTTCTATTTAGGGTACGTAGGCAGTCTAACGAGACGTTAGATGCAACCATACAGGATGTGAGATTAAATAATTGAGACAATAGCTTTGGTTGGGGAATTGAACAATGTGAGGGACATTGGTGTAAAATGTGAGTTTTAACCTTATGTGTTGGTGGTTAAATGTTGGTTATAAATCAATGTATGAATAATCAGGAAATTGAAGTAAGGAGATGTAAATAGTGATAGTTAATTAAACTAGTGTCTAGTTGAGCTTATCACCGATAATTATTCCCAAAACTAAGTAGTTTGGAAGTGGGGCGTTACAGATTATGCATTTTACGCTATGTTATATTATATATATTTGGAAACACTATGAAATGTTCGGATTTAGATTGTATCATGGCATATTCATATGTATATTACCTGAATCTAATTATTGTGAATGCTTTGAAGTGCCAAATGACGTTGCGGATGCTCAGGTGAGATTCAGGTAAGTACACTTTGATGATAATGATGATAGTGAGTACGATTGTTTTGAGATATATTAGAGTTCATAAACCCGCACCCCGGTGTTAGTGCTCCCGCTCGTGGCCAGGGCCTAGCCTTCACGTGATTGTTCACCTCCCACTCACCTTGAATACAAGGTAGGTGTCAGCCTGTCGTACATACCACATTAGGTGGTTCCGACTCGTAGGTGACTTGCGATACTTCGCACAACCTTCACGTGATTGTAGCACTTGAGCGTATTTATTTACACCCAGCATGTTGTACAGACCACTATAGGTGGTTCTGACTCGTGTGCAAGTGTACTTATTGATGAGCTTATTGGCTAGCATATTGATGAGCTATTGGCTAGCATATTGATGAACTATTGGCTAGCATGTTATTGCATATTGATGAGCTAACATGTTATTGAGCTATTGACTAGCATGATTGATGAGATATGAATAAGTCGTACATGTCAATATAGGTGACTCTGACTTATATGCTAGCCATGATTGATGAGATATGTAATGAGATATGAATAAGTCGTGCAGGTCACTATAGGTGACTCCAACTTGCGTGCTAATATGGTTTATTAAGAACATGATTATTTATATTGCTAATGAGATGCTGAGTAGTATTATACTTTTGATTTCATACTTCTACGTAGTATGATTTGTTGGAAACTATTCGAGTTTTACGACGAGAAGTTACTACCTTTGATAATAGAAATGATTTGAAAATCTTTGTTTTGACCACTCATACTTTCTATTCTTTTCACCCCTCCGAGTTCTAGTAGCATGGATCCGTATCGACGAGGACATGTGGCACTCCCAGTTCTGGTGGCTTATATTGATGGTATAATTATTATCTTTATTCACTATACTTGTCTTATGCTCTGTATCACGTGTAAAATAGGTCCATACCCGCTCACCGCGTAGTTGTGTATATAGGCACTTTTAAGTTTAATTTTATTCACATTTTATACACTATCACACTTTATGGCTTCGTCACCTTCCAGGTGTCGCCCAACACAGCTCGATTTGGGGTCCTAGTGAACATTTCGGGTCGAGGTATGTCAAGCAAAGCTTGTTGTAGGCGGGCGGGGTCCATGTGGGCAAAGCCCAGCAAGCCTAAGCTTGCGGCATGTGTGGTAGGCCGAGGCAGGGCATAGCCCAGCAAAGTTTTGAGGGTCTGGTGGTGGACTAAGGGCTTCAAGCTTGTTTGGAGACCAACCCGGGTTGAGGTCTGGTGCTGTGCAGGGCGTTGAAATGACACCGTCCTAACTGCGGTGTAGTTTCAGGTCAACCAACTCAGCTCGATGGCACTGCGTGGAGCCACTACTCAATCACGAAAAAATCCCAAATTTCCCTTTTTTTTTTTTGAATTCTAGGGTTAAAAACCCTAATTGCTTGTAAATTAATTTTGATGCCTTGACTCACAGTTCCACATAGCATAATTGCGTATTGCACGAATATATATATATATATATATAATTGAAAGGGAAATATAAATATAAGAGGTTCATGCATCATAAGGAATGTTTTCATGCTTCAAGGTCGTTTTAAATATCTTAATTTATTTTAAAAGAAATTAACTAGCAGAAAACAGCTAAGCCTTTGAATTTGTAGAAGATCCTTCTTTGAAAGCTGGAATTGCATCTCCAATGCGTTATACCACGTTCAACAAAAAAAAATTAAATTGAATTAATAGTATGTTGATCAATTCAATAAAATAATAAATTAATTATAAAAAGAATGATTAAAATGTAATACTTAAGCTCTCTTTAGCACAACGTCGAGAGTGTGCTGATAACGTGTTGTAGGCCTAATTTACTAAACCATATAAAAGACAGAGAGGGGGTGCGACGACAATAGAAAGAAAGAGAGAGATGTGTGTGTGTCATATCTATACCCTAATAGGATTACAACTCTAATAGAATAATATCAGTCTACAAGATATGGTAGAATCCCATAAGAATATTCCAAATACGATAGAATTTACACAATTTCATTCCTAATCTACTAAGACTGCACCAAAAACTAATTTATTGATTTTTCAAACGGCCTTTCGTTTATTTTTTTCCTGCTCAGTGCAGTCCCCTTCATCAGTTTACCCCTACTTTATGTTGAGAGTGTTTTACTCAGAAACTTGAGTAGTGCAAACCAATTATTTGATAAGCAATCAATCACCATCTTCATTTTTTTCTTTCACCAATGAGAAATGAAATCCCAAAATAACAACGAAAGCTACATGTCATACGCCACACAACACGTTCCATGTCTCCCATCAAAATGTTTTAGGTTGTTACTAACACATTCTAGCGACGTAGTAATCATAAAAGGTAAACATAACATAGACAAAGCAGTAAGGTATGGGGCTGCTTATATCCTCCTCACGCCGATCCAATCGTCCAACTAGACTGAATCCAAATCGGCATATGCCTAACATGAAACAACCGTAAGCATATGCCAACCACAACTTTATGAAGAATTACAGGAAGGCGTCCTTCTCGAGCAACTTTAGTACGTCATTTTGGTTGTTCAACTTGGCAACGTCAATCGGGGTTTTGCCGTCCATGTTCTGGAGAGTGCTGCAGATTCCGGAAACAAAAGAGTATCAGTAAACCTACGAGTGGGGCAATATCTAATTTCATATAGAGGCCTTAAGAATTTTAACAAATGGCTTACACAGCTGCGCCATTCTCAAGTAGAAGTGCCACGCATTCCTTCCTACCATAACCGGCTGCATAATGAAGTGCGGTGTTTTTGTTCTTATCAAGAGCATCGACTCTTGCTCCAGCCTCAAGAAGAGCTTGAGCACACTTCACCTGAAATGAAATGAGACGCATCTAAATACCTCCATATATCAAAGTATAAAATCATTAACAAAACTCTATCCCCCACCCCTTTTTCTTCATGATCATTTAGTTTCAGCAGTAGCTTGTGATCATATCAGAACTGCATGATTTCCGCATATGTGCGAAAGGTCCATCACCTGATGATAACAAGTATTGGCTTGCAGAAACAAGTAAAAAGAGAGGGACTCCGAAAGATATCATACCTCACCATATCCACATGCAAAATGTAATGCTGTCCTCCCTTCTGAATCTTCCTCATCCTTGTCAGCACCAGATGCTAAGGCAGCTTTCAAACCCTGATTGACAGATCGGAAATTTTAAACACTTGTACATCTGCTAAGTTGAACCAAACACGTCGGGTATATACAAATCAAGGTTCAACATGGAGGTATATTTCCTGATATCAAATGCTAAGTTACCAGAAATCATGCAAGCATACTAATAGAACTAATTAACATGAAGAGCTTGGGTGTAAAAGCCATGAGTTTGAAAGCAGAAATAAGTTCAAATAGAAGACATTTTCAAATACCATAATCATGCCTCAATTGCAGAATTTCTTATTAACAATTAGGACCAACTAAATTGCAGAATTTCAAATACCATAATCATGCCTCAATTGCATAATTTCTTATTGGCAATATCTTATTAACAGTTAAGAGCAGACAATGGTGTGCTCTACCTCCATGTCACCAACACTAGCAGTGTGATGAACAATTGATTCATCCTCATTTCCGGCATCTTCTGCTTCTTCTGGTGCTTCAGTAGAAGTAGCTGCATCCCCAACTGCAAGACCCATTGCTTCTCCCAACTTCTGCAAAACGTCTTTATCGTTCCAGTATCTGCAAAGCAGAATTTCCTTCTTTAGCACACCAAAAATATGTACTCAATCAAGTCCAATTCCACTACTATGTCTCAAGAAAGAAAACGTTATAGCTTAAGCATTAGTTCCCAGCTCCCATAACAAATCTAGGATTACTAACCTCATCATGGCAGCTGGACCACCAGTTTCTATTTCTTCCAAAATAGGTTTCAAAGAAGGATCTTCTTTGATACGTGACATGCGTTCCTCAAGCTGATCTTTGCTCGAGGGATTGGCGAAACTCTCAAGCATGGTATTCATAGATGGATCCTGAGTAGAAAAATTAATAAGCTTGAAATTCAATCAACCAAACGACTTGCACAACACTCAGAATAAATAAAAAATAATCATGAAAGGAGAAAGACCACATTACCTGCATCAATGCACTACCAAGGCGCTCAGCCATGGTCATGAACTGAGGATTCTGCATAACCTGTTGCATGGTGGAATAGTACTGTTGACTATCAAACTGAGGGACACCTTCATCAACTGACACACCTTGAAAAGTTTTCTGAAGTTGGTCTGCCATCTGGTTGAATGAAGGATCCTTTGCTATCTGTTCAGCTAATTCCTTAATGCTAGGATCCTGGTGCATATGACATATAAGACACTTTGAGCAAGAACCAGACTGATTGAACTTTTTAAACGTTTTAAAGTTTTACTAGTACTTGAGTTTTGGATTGGTAGCACAGTTTCGCCCATTTCGCATCGAGGCATAATACCCCCAAATTACTATAGAGAATTCAATACATTGTGAAATGGATGGCATAGTGCACATTGCTCCCTGAGATTCAGTGTAAAAAGGCGTATGTGCAGCAACAGAGGTCTGAGACTTGGATAAATTATAAACTTTTCAATTATTAATTTAATCGAAATTATTCTTCTCCCATGCTCAGTCATTCAAATGTTTTCAAACTCAAAACGCAATAAAAGCAATAACATACATTCAGCAAGCCAGTCATGGCTGAGAAATCAAAAGGATTGGGAGGAAATCCAGCCTCTGGAATTTGGAAAGGGGTAGCCCCTGGTTGTCCTGACAGTGAGTCTCCAGAAGATGCCTCAGGCTTGGGACTTTTGTTCTCTGTTGTTTCGGGTTTGGAGCCTTTGTTCTCTGTAGAAACTGGCTTTTCACCTGAAAAAGATACGATGAACGCGAGAGTGGCATACTCTTAGTCTCTTAAAATTAAATTCCAAAAGACATTGGCCGTTTTTGCATCCAGTTTCAATGAAAAAATCAATTAACAAAAGGATATAGAAAATAGTTATCAGACTAGCCAATTATCAAGCTTCACTAAAAAAGTAAATAAAATTAACCCAATTTACTTGGACTACTTTATCATGGTCTAAAAAAGCAACCCAAATTACATATTCCTGCAGATTATCTAAAACACAAACAAAACCCTCACTTCTCACTACATGTTTAAGATACATGAACCCAAACAAACCGCTTCACCGTTCACAAATACCCTCGGTGCTATATATCCGGATAAAAAACGAATAAATAAAACTGGCTGCTAACCAAAGCATCCTTTGATCAAATTAAGAAATCCAAATAAAATTAAACACCAAAATCTGCGAGAATTTTCAGCAAAACAAAGAATACTTCTCTCTTTTAACCCCCTAAACCCACTCCTAGAGACTGACAGAAATTCAGACACGCTGGAATTGCTAATCAAATGAACACACACACACACACACCAAAAAAAAAAAAAATTAACAGTGCGAGAAACAACACCAAGCATACCAGCAGCAGCAGGCACATCCTTCTGCGCGGAAGCCATAGGAGCACCTGAATCGACGACGAAGAAACAGAACAATCAATCTCCAATCACCAAACAACGATTCAAACCCAAAACTGCGTAATTTATCAAGAAATTCACACATTCGATTCGAGAAAGTGCGAAAATGATCGAACCTGATCTTCGGGATGCGATGCAGTGGAGATTGAAGTGGGGAAGGAGAGTGAAGCAGGAGGTCCTTCGCAGCAAGCAAAGAAGCGAATGCTTCAGAAACTTGACGAAGGGGCAGGGGGGGGAGGGAGGGAGAGAGAGAGAGAAAGAAGCTTGGCTCTGGCGGATTCAGAACCCTATAAGCTCTATTGACTTAGCAGCTCACCACCGATTTCTGTAGTGTACACGACTCAGTGGGCCATCTCAATCCTCATCCCTTTCCCAATTCCCGAATGATTGGCTCTTTCTTTGCTATTATTCACCAAATTACTCTTTTGCCTTTTGGGCTTGACATGCATTCTGCCGACTCAATTAGCCCAATTCTCTCTCGACAATCTGCCAAGAGTAAGAGCTCGTTTAAAAGTTCTTTTAAAATGATTGAAAATACTTTTGTGAAATTTTTTTTTTAATAAATCTTAACAAAAATACAAATAAATTTTGAAAAAACACTTAAATGCCTGAAAGCCTAATACTAGTACTTGTTGTAGGAAACACTTTAAGTGTTTTTAGAACCAAAAAACATTTTCGCTAAAAGCGCTTTGAGTAATTTTAAAAACACTTCTAAACAAGCCCTAATTCTTGAATTCAAATCTCGTACACGATATTTTATGAATAGATGTTGCAGGTTTTGCATTGCAACATTTGAGAGGCTAGACGAATAATTGTATAATGTATTGCATGTCGACCAATATTTCACATTTCGATCTACAGGGTGAAATGGCCTGAATTCAAATCTCAATTACATTGTGCAGTTTGCACTATAAGATGTTAGAGGATGGGCGATTGATTGTGCATTGCATATCAACCAGCATCTCACATTCTGCAATTGCAAGAGTTGTGCAATCAAGGAAACGATAAGAACATCGTAAAACCCAAGTTGAAGTTTTCTTGTTCACTAGAAAAAGTATAAATCTTTCTTGCAAGCACGTTGCAAAAGTGACATACTTTGCAACGAAAGGGAAGAAAGGTATCTCTAGTAAGTGAATTCCTACCAAATATTTCGTGTGGAAGTAAGGATTCTTTTATGCCATTAATGAAAATTTTTTGTATCACAACAAGCAAGTTCTTGTCTTACTAAATTTGGTTACGTTATAGAAATATTACTAAAATAGATGAAAAAAATATAACTGTAAACACGAAAAAGTTCCTGAAACAAGAAACAAGAATACGTGTACAAAATATATTTTTTGTTTGTATTGATTTTGGGGTTACAATCTCTTTGTAATTTGATCCTCTGATTCTATCTTCGTAGGGTGTAGGTTTGTGGATGAGCTGTTGATCCAAAGGGCCGTTGGGGCTTGATCTAGGGATGAACAGTTGATGAACGGATCTTCGAGGGCTTTTGAGCTTGATCTTGAAGACTGGGTGTATGGATTTCTTCAAGGGGGCCGTCGGGGCTTGATCTTGAGGGTTGATGGATGAGCGGATCTTCAAGGGCTTTTGGGCCTAATCTTGAAGACTGATTGGATGTGTGGATTTGTTGAGGTTGTTGATCCAAAGGGCCGTTGGGGCTTGATCTTAGGATGAACGGATGATGAACACTTTCTTCAAGGGGCCGTCGGGGCTTGATCTTGAGATGAACGGATGATGAACACTTTCTTCAAGGGCCGTCGGGGCTTGATCTTGAATCGGTGGAAGTTCTTCAAGGGCCGTCGGGGCTTGACCTTTGAAGGAGGATTTGACGAAGAACGAAGAGTGTTTTCTTGATCCTTCGGGATTTGCTTGAGAGCTTTAGAGTTTCGAGGCTTCAAGGTTTTGGTGTGATGTAAATTCCCTTCTTTCTTTCTTCCTCCTCTTTCTCTTCTTTTCTTTTCCCCCCCGAAATGAATGCCTTAGCCTCCTATTTATAGAATTCCAAAACTTGATTTTTGGATTTAAATAATCAGATGAAATAAATCATTTCTGCCAGATATTGACACGTGTCCTATTTGATGACCTTTCCAATTTATTTCGATTTTTCGTTGAGTCACACGCTACATGTAAAATTTATGTGACACGTAAACGTTGAAATTTTAATTATTGGTTAACATTCATTTCACCGAAATTTCGATGTCTACAAAGAGCACAAGCTGTTCTTGCTTGGATTGCAGAAAATAGGGAAAGGAGATTGGAGAGGGATCTCAAGAAACTTCGTGAAGACTCGCACCCCGACTCAGGTTGCCAGCCACGCACAGAAGTACTTTCTGCGCCGGAACAACCACAATCGCCGGCGCCGCAAATCTAGCCTCTTTGACATCACCACCGATACGGTCTCTCCAACTCCAATGGATGAAAAAGCAAGCAGCGAGGAGGGAACTCTTGGTGTCCCTGCAGCGGTAGATGAAACTGTTGAAAATGGTGGTACTTCTTCGGAGGACCAGGAAAGCCCAGTTTCTAGTACAATTGAAACATTAGAAACTACAGAACAAACCATAGAAAAAGAAGAGGTGAGTTCTGATATCTTGGCTCCTGAAGGGAGTATATCTACCACGGATGGAGTGGAAAATGCAAGTGCGGATTTGTCTGGTGAAATAGCTAATCACACATCGGCTTCAGAAATTCTAACAGGCGGAGAGGCTGCTGCTGAGAGGACCTTCTGATCAAGGAACACTTGCCACGGTCTTCAAATCTCAGAAGAGATCGGACTTGATAAATGAAGGTTATCAAATTCATGGGAGACGGAGAAGGCGATGTGCAATGGTTGTTGTTAGTGGCTGTGCTCAGTGATGGTAATGGTGGAGCTTTGGATTTCAGAGGTTCATCTTCCATGGTAGAACAAGAAGAATAGCTTCTTCCTGTCTCCTAGCCGCTACCAATAACCTCAAGCTCGTCACTCTAGCCGTCGTGATCAAAATCGGCGAAGAACTTCAGTGACCGCTGTCAAACGACTAGCCGATCGCGAAGCTCGACGCTTTACACTCTGCCTCAAGCTCTGGCTGTTTCTGCACCTCCGCCATGGCTGCTGCCTGTGAATGTGATTAACAAAATCAAAGTTTGTCAACTCACACCCAAAGATCTCATCCGTCTGCTTGCCTATGCTGCTGCCTTTGAATGTGATTGACAAAATCAAAGTTTGTCAACTCACACCCAAAGATCTCCTCCGTCTTCTCTCGGACTCGGCCTGGGTTTTCACCCACAAACTCAGCCTTGCAGATCACCATATAAAGAAAAAAAAAAATGATGGAATCCAGATGGACAGCACCATTCCAAAAAAAAAAAAAAAAAAAAAAAAAAATATATATATATATATATATATATATATATATATATATATATAATAAAAGCAATGATGGTGCTTCTGGAACCATGTGCAAAAAGAAAAAATATATATATATATATAATAAAAAGAAAGAAAAAAACAATGATGGTGCTTCTGGCACCATCTGAAATATATATATATATATATATATAAATGAACGGTGGATCAGCGCCACCGAAAGCAAAGAAAAGAAAAAAATAATAATAATAAAATAAAATAAAAAGGAATGATGATGGACGGTGATGTATATGTTTTATTTGTATTTAGCACAATACACTGAATAAAATAAAGCATGTCCATTAATCTCCAAGAAATTACAAGTGTGTACAGAAAAAAAAAAAAAAAAAAAAAAAAAAAAAAAAAAAAAAAAAAAAGAAAAAAAGATGGAGCTTTCACAAAGGATGTTCACGTGAAGCCCCATTACTTGGCAAAACTCTAGAAGCGGAAGGCATCGGAGCAGAAGGCATCGGAGCGGGAGGCGTTGAAGCTAGAGCATTCCAGGCCTCAATACTTGGCCAAACGCTGGAAGACCCAGGAAAAAGGTGCCTCTGGAGGAAAGACGAAAACCTTTGACGGTCACTTTGAATCCGACCTTCAGACTCTTGCAGCTCATCAAGCTTCCTCTTCATGCCCGTCGAATAGTTGTTTGCAAGCACGTGCAAACTTCTATTCTCATACTTTAGCTGCTTGATCTCTTGCTTGAGACTTTCCACCTCTGCCATCAACGATTCAACCTGACGGGAGCGAGCAAGTAGGCGTTGGCCCATGTTGGACACAGAGCCTGCACATTGAACACTGAGAGCGAGGGACTCTTGAACGGCCAACTCATCGGACCGTCTTGAAAGCAGCCGACTATCTTCAGGAGTGAGGAGGTTCCTAGCTACTATCGTAGCTGTTGTTGCGTCCTTCATCACAGAGTCTTCACCTGTAAGAGGACCGTTAGAAGATAAAAAAGAAGGGCGCCATACATTACCTTGACGGGGCACAACCGGATCGCTGCTGAGACTCAAATCTAAGCAAAGGTTCGATGAGTTAGCCATTTTTCAAAGGTGTTCAGAGAGAAGGGGTGGATGGAGATAATTCTCAAAAGGCCAGAGACGATTTTCAAGAATGGGCAATTTTCAGAGTGTGTATGTTGGAGTGATCGATACCTCTGTAAAAAGCCAAGCGACACGACCACCGATTCAAAAATCCGGATTTTCCTGCGTGAAGTTCGGCGACGCGTTCGCGGCTTTTCAGAAAACGCGTTCAACTTTGTCAAAAGATATCTGACAAAGTCGAGAACACGTGGAGGCCATCATCGCAACTACACGTCTTTAGCCGACAAGCGCAAAGTTCGGCAACGCTTTCTCTGCTTTTCAGAAAACGCGTGCAACTTTGTCAAAAGTGGCGCTCGTTCAGAAATCGAAGAGGCGTCGTTCAGAAATCGAAGAGGCGTCGTTCAGATATCGAAGAGACGTTTGTCGACAAGGGTAAAAGAACGGTACCACCACTTGCTATTAAGAAATCCCTATATGTGTCGACCTTCGTCTCTTATGGCAAGGCAGACCTGAAGAAAATGCCCAACTCTTCCTCACCTCTGAGGGCGCACTCCCAGCAAAGCCTCTCGAAATACACAATTCTTCTTCTTCCTTTGAGAAAACCTATTCAACCTTTGAAGATACCAGATGCCTGGAGTACAGATGACCCCGGAGGAAACGATAGATTGAAGCATGTGCTGATTCATTCACCGCTTCTTCAAAAGCAAAGGTATCTCATATCATCAAGGGCGAAAGCAAAGGTATCTCATATCATGCTTTTTCCCTATCTTTTCCTTTGCCCTTGTTCTCACCTGCCAAAACAAGGACAAAGAAAGCAATATGTCGGAACCTCCACTCAAACCAGTTGCCACCAAGGAGTGAAGCACCATTTAAATGCAAAGGTTGCATTCAACTCCTGCATCGGAGGACAAATACTACAAGAAAAGATGCTAAACCTGCATAAGGAAATACCACTTCTGCAAAGGGGAGCAAGTAAGGCAAGCGAAAATGATACATCGAAGCATGTGGAGACAAGCACAACAAATATATGTGCTGATTTATTCGCTGCTTCTTCGAAAGCAAAGGTATCTCATATCATGCTTTTTCCCTGTCTTTTCCTTAGTCCCTGTTATTACTCGCATGGCAAAGTGAAAGAGAGCAGTCAGCGGCACTTGGAGTCAGTCTTCCGATCTGGAACCGACTACCTGGAATCTATTCCTGATTGCTTACCTAGTATTGCTCTCGAGTAGTCATCTTCAACGGTTGATACACTGCCAGAGAAGGGACAAGGAAACTTCAATCTTTCCAACCCTCTTCAATACGAATTGGAAAGATTGAACAAAGAAACAGGTCAGCACCTCCACCTTGTACTTGCCTGCCATATCCTGAAACCGCTCGTAGACCTTCGGGGGGAGACCAAAAGAATCCTGCTGCCCAGTTCAAGAGTAGCACAAAGGAAAATCAACGAGCGGAGGAGACCAGAAGAATCCTCCAGCCCAGTTCAAGATCAAGCCTCAATGGCCCTTGAAGAAATCACAAGTCCGATTCAAAATCAAGTGTTCACCACCCTTGAATCAAATTCAACTCCATATAAAAGGAGCAAGTTCAGACCTTCGGAGGAGACCAAAAGAAATTTCCAGCCCAATTCAAGATCAAGCCCCGACGGCCCTTGGATGGACATCTACATTAAGGAACTTCAAAACGCATCTCATACACGTGACAAGCACATGTCAACGACGCGCCTTGAAGTGGGGGCATTTGTAGACATCGAAATTTCGGTGAAATGAATGTTAACCAATAATTAAAATTTCAACGTTTACGTGTCACATAAATTTTACATGTAGCGTGTGACTCAACGAAAAATCGAAATAAATTGGAAAGGTCATCAAATAGGACACGTGTCAATATCTGGCAGAAATGATTTATTTCATCTGATTATTTAAATCCAAAAATCAAGTTTTGGAATTCTATAAATAGGAGGCTAAGGCATTCATTTCGGGGGGGAAAAGAAAAGAAGAGAAAGAGGAGGAAGAAAGAAAGAAGGGAATTTACATCACACCAAAACCTTGAAGCCTCGAAACTCTAAAGCTCTCAAGCAAATCCCGAAGGATCAAGAAAACACTCTTCGTTCTTCGTCAAATCCTCCTTCAAAGGTCAAGCCCCGACGGCCCTTGAAGAACTTCCACCGATTCAAGATCAAGCCCCGACGGCCCTTGAAGAAAGTGTTCATCATCCGTTCATCTCAAGATCAAGCCCCGACGGCCCCTTGAAGAAAGTGTTCATCATCCGTTCATCCTAAGATCAAGCCCCAACGGCCCTTTGGATCAACAACCTCAACAAATCCACACATCCAATCAGTCTTCAAGATTAGGCCCAAAAGCCCTTGAAGATCCGCTCATCCATCAACCCTCAAGATCAAGCCCCGACGGCCCCCTTGAAGAAATCCATACACCCAGTCTTCAAGATCAAGCTCAAAAGCCCTCGAAGATCCGTTCATCAACTGTTCATCCCTAGATCAAGCCCCAACGGCCCTTTGGATCAACAGCTCATCCACAAACCTACACCCTACGAAGATAGAATCAGAGGATCAAATTACAAAGAGATTGTAACCCCAAAATCAATACAAACAAAAAATATATTTTGTACACGTATTCTTGTTTCTTGTTTCAGGAACTTTTTCGTGTTTACACTCTTCCTCCGTCAACGGCTGGGCGGTGAAATCGCAGGGAGTGGAGAGGACTACCTCTTTATCAAACACCTTCTGTGCAACAGCTTTGGGTACAAGAATCTTAGGGGAATCACTGGCAGTCCACTCAACTGGGTTTAGCTTAGTTATGACATATTCATCCCCATGGTTGGACCGCATCACCAGTGTCCCAGAAACTTCATCAGCTTTTTCTTTCCCATACAATTGCTCGACCAGTGCAACAGCAAACTCCATGGTAGTACCAGGTCCACGACTTGTCACAACTTTGCCATCCACCTGCACTCTTGGTTCAACAAGTGTGTTTGATTTAACAACTTCATCATAGATCGAAAAGAAGCGGTCAATGGCGGGTAGAGGGCATGGCTTTCGGGAGCTGAAGGTGAGGATCAAGCTGTTGTTTTCAGGTCCGTAAGCACCTAAAATCTGGAGGAGTTTCTCAATGATATTTGGTGACAGAAGGGCCACGTCATCGAACCACCACGCTCTGCTGGACGAGCTCGGCCTGATGGATTCCGGGGTGGAAGAGAGTCTGAACCCAGATGCAGTTTCCGGTGAAGACGAAGACGAAGGCGACGTGTCAATGAGATTGCTCACGTCAGAATTCTGAGCGATCTTTGCAAGCAGTGCAATAATGAGTTTGTCTAAAAGACCGGACGAGTCTGCGTGGTCGAAGAACGAGAGGCAGCTCTTGAGGCAGACTAGTACGTCTTTGAACGACCACTCGAAAAGTCCCTCAAGAAAATGACTTGTTTTCTGCAACAAATTGCGGGGCGAAAGCTTTTCGGTCATGCCAAGGAAGATTGCAGAGTAGTGGAGTAGGCACACGTTTGAAACCGTGAGTTTGATTCTGCCGTTGTCGTAACAGAATCGAGAAACTAACTCGAACCCATCAGGGCCTCCCGGAAAGTCATCGATTTTGATCCTGGAATTCTTGATCTGGGAAATCGACGGTGGTGATGGACGACTCCCCCTAGCTAAAAACGGGTCGTCGACGAGCTGCACTTGCTGCTGATTAGGCTGCATCCCAGCGACGGCACCGCCCATTAAAGGATCGAAATTAGGAGGCGGAGGGAGAAGGCCCAGAGAGCCTACAACCGGTGGAGGCTTTTGGGGCTAAACCCACAGGGGAATCTCCAGGCTTCATGCCCAGAAAAATCATGGAAGATGGTGTGCTTCCCCTGCTGCTGCTCCTGCGGCTGCTGCTTTTGCTGTTGGCTGCTGAGAGTTGTGGCTGCGGTTGTGCGCCGACTATCATGTTGTCGAGGTCCTCGTCGGTGGTGAGGGAGATTAAGGAGTCGAGGTCCTCGCTGGGGAGCTGGTACTTGAGGGTGAAGGGTTGTTGGGCTCCTTGCTGAAGCGGACGCCGGCGTTGCCACGGCCGAACTCCTTCACCGAGAAGGAGTTGTTCTTCTTCACGATCTCCCAGATCAGTTGTCCCGGAACGGTAGCCATCGCACCTGGATTCTGCTGTATTGCAGTCGCAGAGAGAGACTGAGTGAGAGAGGAGGCGGCTCCGTGGGTTTATATGGTGCGAAGGACAGAGGCAGGAAGTTGGGTTTGAATAGAGACTTCGAGAGCTGGGCCTGGATTTGGGCTAGTGGAATCTGGCTGCTCGAGCGAGCTGGGGATGATGATGGCACTGGGCAGAGAATACACACACACACACACACACACACACACACACATATATATATATATTTTATTTTATTTTTTTTTTATTTTTTATTATTATTTTTTTTTTTTAACAAAATATATTTTGTATTTTTTTGTACAAAGAATGTAATAATATTGACTTTCATTAATAAAATATTTATTTATTTATTTTGATGTGACTGTACTTGAAGTTTTGAAGTTTCAAGTTGCCTACGTACTCTTCCAAAGAAGAGATCAAGTCATAACGTAGTTCAAATGAGTGATGGTTTTGATGATGATTTTGGTGATGATTTTGCCGTACACAGTTTATGCTCTTGCGGGTCAGGAGCTTCTTGGTGCCGTTTGCATTTTCAGCTCATGCAGGCAAGGAGCGTTTGTTGTCGCCTTTTATGCTCGTGCGGACAAGGAGCTTTGGTTGTCGCCTTTTAGGCTCGTGCGAACGAGGAGCGTTTGAAATTTGTCAAGCGATCTTAGAGAGGCATTCCTTGCAATCTTTATAGCAAAGAGTCTTGATTGAGTGATTGAAGAAGTCTTTGGGGAAGAAATCGCGCATTGTGATGGCAACGGGCGATCTTTGTGTCATAATTTCATCATCCTCAACACTTTCATGTAGCTTTGAAGGTTGACGGTAGCAGCTTTGCCCCCTTTCCGATTGGTGAACTTGTGGAGGAGACCTATGTTTCTTGTGCATTTTCTTTGGAGTGACATAAGTCCATCCTTCATCTTCACTTGACTTGACTGACATGGTTTTGGAGCATGCCCCCAGCGGTTGAGGCGAAGATTTTGAGTTCAAAGAGCCAGAAGTGACGGAGGTATAGTTTGATTTCACCACATCATTAAGATCTAGCTCGATGATCCCTTTCTGAGCCAACTTCATGATGAGATCTTTTAGCACAAAGCACTTTTCCGTCGGATGACCAATGAAGCGGTGGAATTTACAGTACCTTGGACTGTCAGTACGGTTCATCTCTTCCGGCCGTCTGCACTCAGGTAGGTCGATCACCTTTTTGTCAAGCAAGTCATCTAACATGGCAACCACGTCAGAGTCGGGGAATGGATAAGTCTTCTCCTCAAGCTCCTTCAAAGTGCGTCTACGTATCTCTTGATCACGAAAAGCTTCGGTTTGAATCGCCTTGCCTCGTGTATGGGTTTTGACTGGAGTTGTGTTGAGCGTCATTGCTTCCTTGGTGGGTTTCCACGCAGCCTTATCCACCTTTGGCCCCAAAACTTTGTCATTCTTGTAGTCGGCGATCTGTTCTTTCTTCCCATGACGGGTGATGCTTAACTCCATATCATGGGCGCGGGTGGCTAACTCCTCAAATGTTCGTGGTTTGATGCCTTGAAGGATGTAGTGTAGTCCCCACTGCATGCCTTGAACGCACATCTCAATGGCAGAGGTTTCGGAAAGCCGATCTTTACAATCCAGACTTAAGGAGCGCCATCTATTTATGTAGTCGATGACAGGTTCATCTTTCCACTGTTTCGTACTGGTTAGCTCTAGCATGCTTACAGTACGACGAGTGCTGTAGAAACGGTTGAGGAATTCCCTTTCTAGCTGGTCCCAACTGTTGATAGACTCAGGTTCGAGGTCAGTGTACCAGTCAAAAGCGTTACTTTTCAGCGAACGCACGAACTGTTTGACAAGGTAGTCTCCCTCTGTCCCAGCATTGTTGCAAGTTTCAATGAAATGGGCGACATGTTGCTTCGGGTTGCCTTTTCCATCGAACTGCATGAATTTTGGGGGCTGATAACCCCTTGGCATCTTCAAAGCATCAATCTTCTTGGAGTAAGGCTTTGAGTACAGTACGGAGTCATGCGAGCTTCCTTCGTACTGTGTCTTGACAGTGCTTGCGATCATCTCCTGTAGCTGCTGGATAGAGAGAGATCCCATGAATGCCGTTGCTTGGTCTAGCTTCGGCTTCTCTTCAACTTTCTCCACTGGTGGCTCCTCTTCTTTGTCGTCTTCTTTCTTTAACAGGCCAATATTTGGGTCGACTTTCACGTCGGGCAGCGCATCTAGTTGGTTGACAAGTGCGGCAATCTGCAAGTCCTTCTCTTCCACAGTCCGTGTGAGCTTTGCGATTGCTTCATTCATCTGAGCTAGCTGCTCCTCGATTGAAGTTGCTCCAGTGGTCATGACTTGCATGGTTGTACTGCCGCTTGGATCAGGGTCGGAGAGTAGGGACTCTGAGTATTTCCTCGGGCTTTCGTCTTCTTTACCTTCTTGAACCGTGATGTAGAAAACATCTTGGATCTCCTCTTCAGTGCCGTTCTCTTGAGTTTGTTGGCATGAAGATTTGCCAGTGTGGACGATGATGCGCCTCCTTACCTTCAGTGGTCCTTTTGTGTCGACCTCTAGGATTGCTTGGCGCTTCATCCTTGAAGGAATCAAGCTTCGAGCGTCGTCTTTTTCTCCTAACCCATCGAGCTTTTCTTCCTTTAGTGTTGTCTTCCTCTTTCCAAAATGCTTACCATTATCTTCAAATCTTTCTGAAGCTGATCGTCGCAGAGGAGAGATAGCTGTGTTGCTTTGTTTCTTAGGCTTTAACAACCTTTCAAAAACAGAGCTTTGGGATGTTGGCGCGTTAAGCCTCTTGAAGACAGAGGTTCGGTCTTGACCACCAATGCGATTAAGCACTGAAGTTCTGGAGCTTGAATGGCTCATCCTATCGAAGACCGACGTCCGAGGGGAGGGTTTAGGCTCTTCTTGGTCTTGTTCAATGCTCACGCTGATGTGTTGAACGCTAGCTTTCTTCAATTTGCTTGAAATCTTCACGGGTGCATTTGGTGTGAAGCCAAGTCCAGCTTTGTTGTTGTCAACTCCATAATCATGCTCCTTCAACTTCTTTTGAGTCTCGGTGAGGTCGCGATCTTTGTCGTTGACGGTGTTTGAAACCTTCTTTCCAAGATTTGAAGAGGAAGCAAAGTCATGCCCAGCCTTTGACATGAGTTCGTAGGCATTTGGGTTGAAGCCTTCTTCGGTACTCTTAGTTGGAAGAGAGCTTGGTTTCATTATAACACCATGTTGCGCCTCCAGACGGTTGATGAGTCCGGCGGTTTGCAAGTTTTTCTCCTCTGCAGTCTTTATCAGCCTTGCAATTGTTTCCTTCATCTGAACCAGCTGTTTTTCAATGGAGGTAGTGCCGATAGTCATGACTCGTTCTTTGTTTGAAGCCATGGACTGTGCTTGAATATCTTGAACGGAGACAGAGATGAGAGGTAGAGATTGTCCCACTGGGCGTGCCAAATTTGTAAACACGAAAAAGTTCCTGAAACAAGAAACAAGAATACGTGTACAAAATATATTTTTTGTTTGTATTGATTTTGGGGTTACAATCTCTTTGTAATTTGATCCTCTGATTCTATCTTCGTAGGGTGTAGGTTTGTGGATGAGCTGTTGATCCAAAGGGCCGTTGGGGCTTGATCTAGGGATGAACAGTTGATGAACGGATCTTCGAGGGCTTTTGAGCTTGATCTTGAAGACTGGGTGTATGGATTTCTTCAAGGGGGCCGTCGGGGCTTGATCTTGAGGGTTGATGGATGAGCGGATCTTCAAGGGCTTTTGGGCCTAATCTTGAAGACTGATTGGATGTGTGGATTTGTTGAGGTTGTTGATCCAAAGGGCCGTTGGGGCTTGATCTTAGGATGAACGGATGATGAACACTTTCTTCAAGGGGCCGTCGGGGCTTGATCTTGAGATGAACGGATGATGAACACTTTCTTCAAGGGCCGTCGGGGCTTGATCTTGAATCGGTGGAAGTTCTTCAAGGGCCGTCGGGGCTTGACCTTTGAAGGAGGATTTGACGAAGAACGAAGAGTGTTTTCTTGATCCTTCGGGATTTGCTTGAGAGCTTTAGAGTTTCGAGGCTTCAAGGTTTTGGTGTGATGTAAATTCCCTTCTTTCTTTCTTCCTCCTCTTTCTCTTCTTTTCTTTTCCCCCCCGAAATGAATGCCTTAGCCTCCTATTTATAGAATTCCAAAACTTGATTTTTGGATTTAAATAATCAGATGAAATAAATCATTTCTGCCAGATATTGACACGTGTCCTATTTGATGACCTTTCCAATTTATTTCGATTTTTCGTTGAGTCACACGCTACATGTAAAATTTATGTGACACGTAAACGTTGAAATTTTAATTATTGGTTAACATTCATTTCACCGAAATTTCGATGTCTACAATAACGTCATGAGCTTATCTAATTGGGCACAAAGCCAATACATTGTAGCTACTAATTGGACTCCTATGACTAATTCAAACAGAAAGTGTATAAAGTAAACTAGTAGAAAAAAGAAGAAAAAGGCAATATGTTATCAACACTAGGGATAAAATTACTTCATTGTCCTCAAACTTTTGCAATGTGACTAAAATAGATAGAAAATTTCTAAAATTTAAAAGCAGGGGCTCATCTAATTGTATTTACAGTAGAATATCGCTTATAATAAAGAAAAAAAAATGCAATTTTGTATTTTATCCGTACACGTGTTAGTTGAAAACATTGATAAAATTACCCCTACAAAGTACCCCAACCTAATTTAGGGTACATATTAAAAATTCAAATTATGGGTGCAAATAAAGATTCTAAAGCAAATAAAGATTCTAAAAAATGAACGGTACACATTGAAGTTAAAATATGGGCACAAAATGAAATTAAATACACGGGTAAAAATTTAAACAAAAAAGAAAACTGATTTGAATTAAACAATGGTTGCAAATTAAAAAATGGTGCAAATTAAAAATAGAAATATATGATGTAAAAATTTAGTCATAAATATAAATATTCAAAATGAAACGTTTTGAAAATGGTTATAAAATTTAAATATGCTAACGTGTATTACGATCTAGATAGAAATTAAAAGACCTTTATCAAAAATTAAAAAAAAAAAAACAAAAGATTTCAATTAATAATAAAAAAAAAATAGGGATAGAAACCTAATTTTTATATAAGTGAAGGCAGGCCAGGATAGAACCCAAAGTCCGGCCCACATCATATTGTTGATTTTTTTTTTTTTTTAGTGTTATTGGAATTCGAAAAATTTTATTATACACTTCTTACGAGTAATTTTTTTTTTTTTCTAAATTAGCGTAGAATGAGAATTTTTGAATGCCAACAACAATTTTTTTTTTTTTTTTGGAAACGTCCCACATCATATTGTTTGGAGTCTAAGAACTTTGTCATCTGACAGTCTTCCAGTTTGATATCCCAAGCCGGCAAAATCCTTTGACCAGACAAGAACGGAATTACGAACATCCCAAAGAAAACACAAGCTTTGCACTCTGATAATATTGCCAGCAATTTATGTCAATGAATCGGAGGATATTGAGTCTGAATCCGATCTTGGGTGAGTGAAGGATGTCCCAAGCTCAAGTCTCCTACAGGTGAATTTCCCAAATTCCGTTTTTTGTTCTGAATCTGAATCAGCTGCCATTTAATTTCTTCACCCAATTTCATTACTTTCACACTGGTTCATGTTAAATTGTCAATTTTCTCACTGAATTAACCATTTATTTATTCATTTTTGAGTGCTTGAAATCATCTGGGTTGATTGATGAAGATTGATATTTGACCTTCATCACTCCAATCTCATTGGGTTAGTGAAAATTGGATGATTGCTTAAATGTGCATGTTTTGCTAATCTTTAATTAGTTTTCTGGTTCCTGAAACTGAAATGTACAATGCTTGGTTGTTAGGCTGAAATTGGTTGGTTTTATTTTTTGAATCTGTTACAGTTGTGGTTCTTGTGGATACCCTTTGAACTTGTCGTCTTCAAATCGATTGACCGCTGAGTCTGGCATAGGCTCCAACTATAGAAAGTCCATCAAGAAAGGTCTTATTTCATTCCTTACGGTTGATCTTAGTCGGTTCACACAGGTTGATGAGGTAAACTGTTTTCCAGTCTCTTGGGGTCGTTATCGTTCAAAGACTAAACTTCTCTGCCGTAAATGTGGGGTTCATATCGGTTATGGATATGGAGACTCTTCTGTTCTTTGTGGTTTTGACTCTCCCAACTCATCATCTACTTCATCTTATAGAAAGTTCAATATAAAAATACGAGCTCTACAACCTTCGGAAGAGTACTAACATGAAACCTACTTGTAGCTCTAGTACTAATTCTCTTACCACCATCATGGACTTGCCTGATGATTGTCTCGTCTTTATTTTCCAATGCCTTGTTTCTGGCTCTGACCGTGAATCCTTTGGCTTGACTTGTCATCAATGTCTTCGTGTTCAAAATCTTAGTCGTCTATCCTTACAGTTTCAATGTTCATTCAAACAACTTGACATTTCTTCATTATCACATTCAAATACCAATGTTACCATTAGAACCTTTCATCTTCACAGGCTTCTTACTCGCTTTCAGCATTTACACTAGTTGTCCCTATCTGGGTGCACAGAGCTACCAGATTCAGGCTTGTCCCACTTGGTAAATTATGGTTCACATTTGCACACCCTTAATCTGGAGTGTTGTTTAGGTATTACTGATCATGGGTTGTCTAGGGCAGCTACTGGTTGTCCCTCGTTGCAAGTTATCAGTCTTTACCGTTGCCAAATTACTGATTTTGGGTTAGGAAATTTGGCTAAGCTAGTCTTGCTCAGTTTTAAAGGATGTGAATCTATTGAACTGCTATTTTATTTCTGACCGTGGGCTAAAAGCTCTTTCACAAGGTTGTCGTCAACTTCAAGCGGTTAAGATGTCACATTGCAAAGGCATAACTGGTGTTGGCTTTAAAGGTTCCCCATCAACTTTAGCTTATAAGAAGCCGAATCATGTAAGCTTGAGCCAGAAGGTCTTTTGGGAATTGTTAGTAGAGGCGGGATTGAATATTGAATATATCTGGTATCTTTCAAAATTGTAGAAATGGCTTGGCAGCGATTGGGAGAGGATTTGCCTTCCTCCTTAAAATTCTTAACCTTCGGCTTTGTAGAACTTTTGGTGACGAGTCGATTGTAGCAATTGCAGAAGGTTGTCCACTACTTCAAGAATGGAACTTGGCATTGTGTCATGAGGTCAAAATTGTGGGATGGTCTTCTATCGGGATGAGTTGTCACAAGTTGGAGAAGCTTCATGTCAACCGGTGTCGGAATCGATCAGGGTTTAGTGGCTTTGCGGAATGGTTACAAACAACTCTCCATTTTGTACATGAACGGTTGTCCTAAGATTACTTCAACAGCATTAGAGTTGTTCAAATGTTATAGGAGTCAGGTTACCATTAAGAATGAAGAGAAAATGTGTATAGGTCCCATCTGGGAGTTGAGATGATAGTTGATGAAAAAATAATTTGACTTATTTGATATGAAATTTTCTATTATTTTCTGAAGATTTAACTTGCTTCAGCATGTGTACTTTTAGCTGGTGAAAGACTTGTGAATTTCTAATTGATAATTTGTGAAATTAATTTTACAATATGGTGTTTGGTGCCCTGATAAGTATGTGATCGTTTTGATTTAATGAATTTCATATGGATTACTAGTAAAATCAATTATTGTGCTAGCTTGCAATCGCAACATGTTGTCTTTTTGCACCTAATTTTGGATCTCCTTTCCGTTGATTTAGATTAGAATTGTATAAAATATCGCTTCGTCAAACAAAAGAAATGGGTACAATTGACAAAAAAAATAAGTCACGTAAAATGTAAATATTCTTAATTTAAATAAATCTAAACTTATCATCAGCAAAAAAGTACATTGAACTTGAAAAAATTATTTTCACAATAACATCTGTTTCAACTTCTGCCGGTCATGCTGCTGCTCAAACTCCTACTGAAGTTTTTATTGCTGAATCTGTGTGCGGACTTTGGAGAAGGACTTTCATGACATAGGTGCACCACTACCGGGGCATCCTGTGAAATGATGCTATGCCTTGCGGAGAAAAAACATGTGTGCATCGATCCAGATCAATCTTTTGAGTTATTGTTTGAGAAAACATGTCTTTTCAGACGTTCAATCTCATTTCTGCTGTGATAATTCAAGGCTGTCATTAAACAGAAAAAATTAAAAATATATTTAGTCTGACCATAATACATGATATCTTAGCTGTCAACTAAATGTAATGTTCATCGTGAATTAACGTTTTTTAATAGTAAGCAGTTTAGAGCACTCACTCTTACAATCGAGGTTCTGTGTTGGATTCGCCTCTCCCTCAATAATATCGCTTACATATATATATATATATATATGTGTGTGTGTGTGTTGTGTGTGTAAATGCTCTTTATATTGTGTGCATTTTAATGTAACAAAGTTCATAGAAGAAAACTAAACAACAGTTCTTACCGTCTTGCAATTCAATGTCTTCCAAAATATGGTGTAGACATTCTTTCAATCTACTGTTTTCTGCAGTTATGTAAAGGGTGTCTATCTGCTCATAAAGAAAAAGATAACAGAAAATTTGTCACCGTGCATAATTGCAACGGGGCTTATTGCTCAGGCAGATAAGAGCGTTTGCTCCTGCACCCGAAGTCTAGAGTTAAATTCCCAATCCGCTAATATTGCCTGTATAAAAAAATATTTGAGTGTGCTAAAATCATGTTGGATTTACCTGCCATTGTTCCAACTGAGCAGTCAGAGCAGCTAATTCAAACTGCAAGCTTTGTATGTTGCATTCAAGCGTCTGAATGTACATCTTCTTCCTCTCCTTTGCCCTCATAGCCGACCTCCGGTTAGTCATAATCCCTGCGAAATTAAAAAAAAAAATTAGCGCAAGCATGTCACCGACGTTGGTTTATAAGTATTTTAGCTTAACGAGTATTAAAAATCATCGAAACGCAAACCTTTTCGCGAGCTTTGGATCGCGCTGAGCGACTTCTTCAAGAACTGCAGCAGGCCTTTTTTTGGTGCTGGGGATTGAGATGACAGTATCATCTTTGGATGAAGTTGAGCTTGAACCATACATTGTGCTAATGCTACAACTTCTCAAGCAATGAGAAAAATATGACTCAACTAGTAAAGTTCTAGTCGCAACGATTATATAAATATACTGTCATGGGATTGTGGGTAGGTTAATATTATGGGATTTATTTCCATAAATAATAGGATGGTAAAAATGGCAGAGACGTTGAATAAGGGCTAGGAATTGGTTTTCTGTGTGTTTACTTGGTGGATTTCCAAGAATGTGCTTACTAAACAAGGAATTATGTTCATATTCGTTTCCGAGTTTTTAATCCGTGAATTAAACGGGCTCGAAACGGAAGAAATTAGGTCAATGTGCCATACAAATGTCCTAGGTTTGATTCATTCCCCCAACATCGCTTGTATAGAAACATAAAAACTGAAGAATATCATTTCCTCTTGCACCCGATGTCATACTTTTGATTCATTCCCCCAATATCTGGCTTGCTGAATTATTATTATTTTTTAAAATGTTGGGGACACCATATTTTCGTACAAAATGATGTGGCCTGGTGATGTGTTTATTTCCAAACATATTAGGGTTACCGCATGATATGACAAATGATTTGGATATGTGATGTTGATCAATGACTAAGTCTCATCAAATATTAGTTGTATACATTATCCTTGTTTATGTCTCTTGGATATTGGCCGTATATAATTCTCTTATCATATCATATAATATCACAATATTGTATAAAAATTGTAGTCTCCCTAAGTCGGTTGTTATTAATCACTGCAATGAAAAGAAATTAATGAGAATCCGGCAAGTATATGACAAGTTGGTGTACCCATTGTCAAGAAAGATTCATCGGAAAGAAGTGAAATCTTGCCAATGAACGTCCAAATTTTTCCCTAAGGTCTTTCCGGACGGAGTTTTCATGGCGAATTTATCATCGAAATTTTTTTTTTGGAAAAACCCTTTTCTGAAAAA
This sequence comes from Pyrus communis, assembly GCF_041283825.1. Taxonomy (NCBI): domain Eukaryota; kingdom Viridiplantae; phylum Streptophyta; class Magnoliopsida; order Rosales; family Rosaceae; genus Pyrus; species Pyrus communis. Next base: position 19,702,115 of record NC_142574.1, read on the forward strand.
ATGTAAAGATTTTTCATTACATAAAACCTTACAACCTTTTAGTGTTATTCCAAATTGATCTCAATATTTTTCAACATTCCAAATAAGTACACAACCTATTAAAAATGTCACATCCGTTAAGCCCCAGTTAATTTTTCAAACATAGATATATATTACGTTCCAAATCCACCAATTGGGTATATCATGGTCAACATTAATATTAGTTGCCTCAAAACTTGAATTTCAAACATAGATTATGTAATATGGAACCCAATACACAACGAGTATTGAATTGAATCGAAAATGGACCCAAATTGAAATTATATTAGGAGGGCAATCTCCTAATAAAGGAGAGGGTTAAGATTTTAGATAAGGTTTCAAGGAGTTTGTTTCCACTCATGTGATTTCCTCACACGTCAATTCTCATCTCAAAGCTTCCAATTTTCTTTGTGGGCGGTGAAGATGGTGATGGCTGCATCATAACAGTCCATACCATTTCAGCTACCTTAATGATCTTCTTCTCGATGTTGGCGGCTAGAGTTGTAGGGTGGAGTTAGTGGGTTTGTGTTTTGTTTGGAGGTGATGGCATGATGAGGCTGGTGGTGACCATTCGTTGGTGGATGATATGCTTTCATGACATTTTATTGATTTTGGAGACCAGATATGCCCGAGTTAATTTAACACATTTTTAACTAAGACTTAACGGATATGACATTTCCAATAGATTAAGTACTTATTTGGAATGTTTAAAAAAGTTCAGACCAATTTGGATTACACTAAAAAATTAAGGAGTTTTAGATACTTAATCCTTATTATTTACTCTTTTTGTGTAGTAACACGGTGTTCAAGAATTTTGATCGAATATGTAAAACCAGATTAAACTGTCCTAGATTTGTTAAGGGATTCAACACTTTTTCTCTTCTGGTAAAGGAAGGTGGTTTTCACGGTTTTTTTTTTTTCATTTCTAACCATCAGATGAAAAAAAATCAAACAAAAATGACATGCAAGATTAAACATGAGTGTGTGAGAAACAAATTACAGTGCAAAAATTTCTGAAAGGCATATGTCATATACGTAAATGGTATATCTGTATCACTTCAAATTCATGAGATGATTAAAAGAAAAACTTTCAAATTAGAATGTCTAATTAGTAAAAAACAAAGAGAAAGTGCCCCCTCCCCCCACATACACACTTTATTTTCTAAGCCACAATCTTAATTCAAAAATTAAAGCAGTAACAAATAAGATAGCAATAACAACTCCATAGCCAGCACTCCATCCCTTTCCGTTCTCTCCCAAATGGATTCCATAGAAAACATTTGCTACCGCAAAAATGATCAGAATCCTTCCCACACCTTGATGGTACCAATTCCAGTACTTTCGCACCTTCGATTCCTTCTCCGGTCGAATCAAAAGAGCCATGACCTAAAACCGAAACAAACCAAATGGAAAGAAAGCAAGGTTTATACAACATCCATATCATTGACAAACAAAGAGTTTATACTGCGTCGTTATGCTAACAGAGAGGGTTTAACCACCATAAAAAATAAAAAACAAAAAAAAACCTATATCTTTAGCGACTCTAAAGTGATACTCGTCAAATCACATCAGCATGATAATGTGGTATGACCGGAATATATGAAACAAAAGAAAGAGAACAAACCTGAAGACAACCGAGCACAAGAATGAAGATACCAAGAGATTTGTGGGTGGAGACATCAGCATTGAGCTTATTGTTTAAGACAAATCCACAAAAAACACCTATTATTCCGAATATAAGCCCAAATGACTGAATGCAAGTATGAAGATAAAACCAAAGTGGATCATATGGTTTCAAGTAACGAGCCACTATTACTCCAATTATCATTAAAATGCCCCATCCTAGCATGTTTAGTAGTCCATGGCTCTTCCTCAGTCTTGAATGTGGACTCTCCGTGCTCAATTTACTTTGACCTGTTTCAAAATTGCACCAAAAAAAGAAAAAGAAAAAAAAAAGACGTTATGTTGTTAGACTATGAATTTAAACTACACATTCAAACAAAAATTAACATGATCCATAATCCAAAATTCGTAGTCCGACAACATAAACATCTTATTTTACCAGACAACGAGAGAGTTTGTGAATATTTCCCTTTCTTACTAAGATTTGTATGAAGTATAAGACAAAGATAGGTAATAGATCAATTCATACCAGATTATTCAACTGGTACATGTTTGATAGGTTCCAAATAAAACAAGAAGCAGATGGGTAGTTGTTTTCAATGTTCAACAAATCAAAATCAAAGCTTAGGTGAGGGTCAACATCACAATTTCCACAATTCCTCAGGTCTGTTACACCAATAAAGAAAGAAAATAACCTCTTAGAGCAAGCTTATTGAAAGTCTTCAAGTCTCTAACAATGGCGGAGGATATAGACCCTCCTAGAGATCCGACAAAATCTCGGATCTCTAAAGAGATTTTTGCTCTCTACACTTTGAGAAATTTTTATTTACAAGTAGGATTGATGCTAATCCAATACGGGCGCTAAAGTGTTGTGCGTTTGGTCACATGGGCCAGGTGTTCGATTCAAAGACCCTAAAATTCTCCCTACACTAAGGGTCTCTAAATCAGTGCCTTTATAATTTTCTTATGTGATAATTTGATTATGTGAACAAGATGCAAGCCTCATTGACCTTGCTCTAACACCCTTATTAATAGTTTTACGTTTGATTTCTCATTCTCTAATATCGCTTGTAAAAACAAAAAAAAAATTAAAAAGTCAACCTTAGTTTGGTTTGAATTGTACTCACCTGTGATATAATTTATGGAGGTGGAGACCTTGTCACTATGCTCACTCAATCTGTAGTTGGGAGCCACAGGCAGCAACCCATCTGGTCCAACAGAGTATATGAGCCTTGATAGCGGCTGATTGGTCTCCAATTGGAACCCTAGGTACAATCTGTTGGACTGGGATGTAATTAAGGAAAAGTTGGTTCCAACTTGAAGGCTCCCCTTGTTGGGCTCCACAAGGTTAGGTGAGGTCCCACCCAAGTAATAAGGTTTGATCTCTCCTCCTGTTGAGGACATCCACCCCACAATTGCACTGGAACCCACCATCCGGCCGTTGCGTGAGAACCCAATTGCAATGTATGAATTAGCAGCTGGTGCTGAGAGGACAAAGGTCCATAGGTTTGATGAAGTTTGTGAGTACTGCAAAAATGATGTAGTTTTTCATATAAACCAGCTTTACCATGAATATCATTGGATGTGATTGAGATGACTATATATGCATATGTATAGTGTTTTTCTCTGGATAGGATGTTCGTTTTTTTTCTTTCTGAAAAACTGAAATGGGTTGAGAAAATCTAAAGGTGATCAAAGGAAGAAAAAAAGGAACCTCTTGCAAAGAGAATCCCTCATATATATGTATATGAAAATGAAAGTGATGGAAAAGAAGTGATTGACTTACTCTGAGGATGTAGTTATGAGCATCCCAAACAACAAGGCAATTGAGAGAAGCTGCATCAAATGGCAAATTGACATTCTTCAAGTTTAGACTCGAGCTGCATGAATCTGTTTGTGAATTCACTCTGGCTGATAAGCCAAAGATGACGATGATGATGGAAGCTATGAATGCCTTCATCTATCTCTCTCTCTCTCTCTCTCTCTCTGCGGGAGAAAACAGGGAAAGTAGTGGGCGATCAAATGAATATTTGAACAGATGTGTATATACCTGGAACTAGTTGACAAATGATTGAATATTGTAACTTGTAAGGAGAGTTGATAAAAATAATTGAAGCTGTTGTAATTATTTATAATTATTCATTAGGTAAGCTACATAACCTATCCTCCTTGTTCGGATATATAAAAAGAAACTACTGCTTTCCAAGCAATGCACTTCAGATTTGTGACATATGGAACAATATGGGCTGGTTCAAAGCTTATACCAAGTAATATTGCGCCCATGTTTCACATTCTTCGTTTGGACCCTTACATTTTGTTCCTACTCCTTAATTAGAATATTGCAGAGGGAGAGAAATAGAGTGTCGAAATCATTTCCCTTCGCCATTGGGAAACCATACGTAAGCGCTAAAAGCATCATAAGTGCTAATAGAACTTTCAAATAATCAACATTTATCGGAATCAATTTTTCTTTTCTTAATACAACCATAAAATTACGACAAAGGGTGAGAGATATGGACTAAGCCACACAATGAGTCTGCCATAATAAATTGGTATCGAATTCGTCATTCATTTGATCCAAATGTTAAATGCATATGGGTAGAAGTGCACTCCCGAACCAGCCACTAGGATCAAACCAGAAAAAATGGATTTCATGTGACTTTAAGTCTTCCAAAGGTCTGGTCAACCAGAGGTTTTGGTAGATGGGGCAGACCTGGATCTACAGCTACAGGTTAGGGTTTGAACCAAGACAGTACAGCCAATCTGAAAACCTTTCCTTGATCTGATCTGGCATAATCTTTTTCTAATAGAAGGAGCTCACTTTGTGAAGAACAAGTCTCTTGTTTTGCTCTTTTTTGTTCCTCTTTGCAATCACGTTATCATTCCACGGTGGGGCTACGGCCTGCAGCAGTGAAGTACAAAGCAAGAATATATGGGCGGCTGAACCACCTCCACTTCTCCACCTCGGGGGGAGAGAGAGAGAGAGAGTTTTATAGGTTGCATGCCAAGAATTTACCATTTTTATTTTGGGTTCTGAATTTACCCTGCATTCTAGCATACAGAGAAACTTTGAAGCAATACAATTCCGTAAGAGCAAAGCTATGCAAAACATTCCCAACTTTTGGGGTCTGAATTTACACCACATTGCTACAGATGGACCAAGTTTCGTAGCTTTGCTAAAAAATAAACTTAAATGAATTGATCGTTTTACAACATGTTGACCTCTGCCAAGATCTTGGAACATCAGCATCAGGCACTTGAAATCTCAGTTTCACCACCGCCATGCCCTGCACATAGAGAAAAAGTAAATTATCAACAACCCTATAACAATATTTGATAGCATGTTATGCTAGAATAAGTGTTGGATGACAAATTTATTCTAGAATGGTTGAATGATAATTCAAGGTTCAAAATTATGCACTCACGAATGTACGCCCTCTTATGACATGGAGACAAACATGAGAACAACTTTATAAGTTTATGCTTTCGTTATATTGTATTTTAAGAATTTTTTTGTGAAGGCCTTAAAGTACAGGCAACTGATAGATGCATGACCGTATGAAAGATAAGAAAACCCTAAACCCAGCAAGCACAAACATTTGAACCCCCAACGGGTGGTCCTTTTGGATCCAGATTACCAGCTTCGTTGCAAGTAAGAAAGCCATCTATACCACACGTTATCCGCAAATAATGAACATTGCAAAGTAAATTTAACTATGGAATTCGAAAGAAAAATGACAGGCCGACGTCGTACACATAAATCTACTTTCAGATAATTTTGGGTTAAAGAATAGTTACCTAATGATGCATATGCTGGTATGCTGACATAATTGGGACATGAGCTACTTGAAGCTAACTTGTCATTTAGATTGCCAGATCCAACCAGACAATCCCGAGGCTGCAGTAGAATCAAATATTCAGAATACATAAGAAAATTTCTGCACATAATAAAAGACCATATACAAAGTAGACAATGGAATTCCTCTTTAATGCCCATCTCAAAATAATCTCATTGTCCAATGTTACCACTGTTCAAGATTTTTAGGAAACGACCTAATTCAATTATTGAAAACTCCAGTCACATGCCTGAAGTAAAATATGCCGGAAAGATGTATAACCCTTACCCACCAAAACAACAGAAATTAACTCCTTGACGTACAAGTGTATATTTTCATTGATTCAGTTAAATATACAATCTAAATAAGCTGTAGATAGGAGGCAAACCTTGAAATCCTTGTAGAAGCATAAATGAAGTTCCTCCACAGCACCTTTTTTGCAAACCAACTTGGGGGTTGCCCAGAAAACATTCTGAATAGCAGAAACAATGCCTCCAAGTGGATACTTTTCGGTATTGGAAGGTACGTATCCTGCTTCATTCAGGATTTGCTGAGGACAGGGAAAGGAAACTACCATTACACACCAAATACATAAAATGGACAAACTCCAACTTAAACCAATTTTCTAATAAGAACCTCAAAATAATGGATATGAATGACAAAACAAATGATGGATTGCCAAGTGTCAAGGAAATAAGCCAGCAATAGCATCAATGTTACAAATTACAGTAACTCTAGAACTTACAGTGACATTGTACTTAAAATAGACATTGAGGGTTGTCAAAAAGTAATTGTATTCATCTCCAACTATTGGAGAGGAGCAAGTCCCGTGCTTCTCTGCAAGAAACAATGAAAAAGGATGCAGGAATCAGAACTTGCACAACTGATGCATGCCAAGAAAAAAAGGGTCATTGCTCGTAGGTCTGAATTCAACCTAATTTGGCAAAAATTTTAAAAGCAAAGGCTACAGACAAACAACTGACTGTTCATTGTAAGCAACAAAGAGCAAAAGGCAAAGATGCTTACCCCACTGCCATTGTAATACCAGGAATTCAGTCATCATGGAAACACAAGAATGAAGAATAGTTAGATCACAGTAAAGTCATCTAGAATTTGAGAAGAAATTAAGTCCACAGTCAATGATCACCTCATGACCCCAAAATGATCCTTTTCCACCATGGCAGGATGATGGTTTACCACAGCTTAAAGACGGCCAGTATTTCTCTAAAGCATCGTGCAATGTTGAGATCTACACAGTAGATAATGAGATAGTGATGAGATTTAGGCACTGCCACTACAAGAGACATTTAAAATGAAGATATAAAACATTGCTGTTTAAGCACCAAAGTTGAAGATAAAGCGACATTAGTGTGGGTGCTATATTCCAGTCAATCAGTATTCATTATACATTTTCTCATGTGCTAAAAGAAAATCTTTCTTTTGGGAGTTCCTGATTCCCTTTATGTGAGCAAGTAGAGTCAATAAAATATTCACAACCCCAAAACCATGTAGACACAAAATAAGAAATACACACCTCTTTCTCATCAAAGGTTTTCTGTGTGCAACAGGCAGGCCAGGTTCCATCATTGTAGTCAGGCCACAATCCATCTGTCAGTCACATGCTAAGCGCCAGTTAGCATATCTCCCACATGTATAAACACTATTTATGCATACACTATCATATACCAATTCACCATCAAACAACAGTCAATGGATAAAATACAGGTTGGACGACTTTGATCATAACTAAGTGAAAGATAAAAACCCATTTCCTGGATTCACTACAAGTATACATTAACTTAACATTTTCAGATTGTGCCTTTCAAAACCGAAAACCATAAAAAGCAGCTGCTTACTAATACATATTTGTAATTCCCAATTAAAGCAATTAGCTTCCAACAATATGAACCAACATGCCTTAACCAAAATATTTGAACTTCAAGTGAAAAATCAACTTAATTCATGCTTTTCATCTCTGCAATACACAATATAATACAAAATCTTAATACTTACGGATTGTAAACACGGTTGGACCATTTGAGCTGAAACAAGAAAACCCAAAGGTAGAAAACATCACCTCAAAAAATCAACACAGAAACCACCAAACAGAAGCTCAACCAAATTAAAATCAACCAAAACGGGAAAATAAAAATCTTTTTTAAATTAATAGTTAAAGAAGGAAGAGATTATGAACCCGCGGCAGCAAGCATTGGAGGAGCAACAATAGCGGGTGCGCTGACAGAAAGTGCCAGGCCATTGAAGGGCCAAGTTGAAGTAATCGAACTCCCTCTGCCCTCCTCCTCCTCTGCTTCCGATTTCGACTCCGATTCCGGCTTGCCTGGGTTCGATCAGGCACAACGAAGCCGCCGCAATCAGTGCTACTGCAGAGGCGAATTGAGCAGAGAGGATAGCCATTTTTTAAGAGATGGGAGAACCTGGTTTGATCTATATGGAGGCATGTGGTGTGGTTTATTGGGGCGGGTAGGGGTAGATTCGTCATTTAGGTTACTTGGGCGAACGGGAAAGAATGGGCTCCAATAATTGTGTAACGGACGTTAACCGGAAGACGTTGTTTTGTTTTATATTTCTTTTTGCACTTTGTTTTGGAGATATTTTTTGTAACGGAATAAAAGAAGACATTCTTGTTTTTCAAAATAAGAAGACATTCTTGTTTTTCAAGTTTCATATGACGATGTTTATGAACATACAACATAGAATTTTGGAGTTTGTAGTCCGAGATTGAAAATGTAGTAGGGTTTCGAGTTCGAGAAATGGGACTGACTCTATAACATAAATTTGAATTTTTAATCGATTTGAAATTTTAAATTTGTGTTCAGATTGAGCTTCAAGTAATGTGCATGTTGATGAATTAGTATCATATTCCCATTACATGAGGCAATTATACTTACAAAATGTCATCTTAGCGAAAGAATATTTTTGTATTTGTAACACTACCCCATATGCCAACCATGTGGTATTAATTTGCATTTCCCATTTATTTGCTTCCTTCTTTCTTTCTTCTCCAGTTAAACACCAACTATTTGATGCATGAGGCATCTTTTTTCCTCCTTTCTTATCCAGTTAGCTTTTCGTCCCAAATTTTCTAGTATGTGACGATTCTTGCACTCCGTTACACCGTTATATTGCAAAGTAAACAGAGTTGGCTCCTCATGTATATTGCCCTGATTTTGTAAGTATTAAGATAGTTCATCACTCATAAAATTTCCGCTGTTGTCAGAATGAAGAACCTAAATTTTAAAAACCTGGATCATACGAGTACAATCATCAACAAAGGAGACAAACCATCGAGCCTTGCCAAAGGTAGGGAATTTTAGTTGTTTGAGTGACCAAGCATAAAATTCCCGTTACACCTTTATATTGTGGAGTTAACGAGTTGACTTCTCATATATGTTGCCCTGACATTGTAAGTACCAAGAGATTTCATAACTCACAAAATTCCCTTTTTCAAAATGAAGAACCTGAATATTAGAAACTCGGATCATACAAGTACAATCATCAATAAAGAAGACAAACCATCGAGCTCTACCAGAGGTAGGAGTTTTAGTTGGTCTCCAAGCATTTGAGTGGACAAGCATAAAGTCACACTTAAAATCAGAATTAAAAAAAATTAAGAAAATAAGGAAGGAAAAGCCTTCTTAACGTACCCAAAGGCTGTATGCCCTAAACTTGAAGGCTTGAATAATCAATCTGTCGCTCTCCAGTGCCAAATTCAAGTAGTAGAGTCTACCATTCCGAAAACCATAACCAACCAGTACAGATGTCTCGAAAAAAAAAAAAAAAAGTAAATTGGCCAAAAGATCATGAACAAAGCAAACCATTGAAATTTATCCTATAGTCAACATGTAATCTAGTTAAAGGTAATGAATGAGTAGAATAGATTGATAACACACACCAGCCTACAGATCATAAAGGAAACTAGTTTCAGGTAAATAAATAGAGAAATTAAATGATGCAAAATCATATGAATTGTAACGAAACCAAATCCCATAGACCACTTGAGAAGGACCAGTACCTTGCCAATCTCTCCCAACAGTAATCGGACACGCGCAATGAAGGAGTTGACACCTAATTTAGAGGTCTACAATTGTTGATGGACGAGGTTAGGTGACAGAAGGGCAAAGAGATATGCGGGCTAGGAGCAAGTCAGGTCTGCAACCTTGGGGGATCTTCTACATCTACCCCTCAGACTCCAAACATGAAGTCTTCCAGACTACATAAGGTGGAAATAGAGTTAGGGCTGGTTTGGTATTGCTGTGCTTTGAAAAAAAGCTGCTTCTGCTGTGCTGTGAGAATAAGCAGCTGTGAAATAAAGCAGCAGAGTGTTTGGTAAACCTTTTTGTAAAAGTGCTTTTGAAAAAAAAAAAGAAGCAATATTAGAGTGTTTGGTAAACTTTTATGTAAAACAGATGTGAAAAAAAAACTGGTTTTTCAAAGCTGGGTTTTGCAGCTTCTTGTTTTTGGTTTTTTTTTTTTCATCCAAAACTGTGAAAAAAAGCTGAAGCTGAGTGTTTACCAAACACAAAAACAGCTCCCAGCTTTTTTTGATAGCAGCTTTTTTGAGAATCACCTCAGTACTAAACCAGGTCTTAGTAGCCTTGCACCAAGAAGAAGAAGAAGAAAAAGCTCGGGAAGAAGCGTGCCAAAGAGAAGAAGTTGTGTGCTTGGGAGAAGAAGCTCGGGAAGAAGCGATGCACAAGAGAGAGGATGGAACAATTTTATTAATTTTAAAAGTGTGAGTTTACAAAAATGCCCTTTGAGGTGAAATCGTAGACTTTCGTTGACCCTCATATCATTAGTACTCGTTGTTACGAATGCGTAGGCGCGAACGGAATTAAATTCAAAATTAAGAAGACATTTTTACGAAATTTAGGAAGATATTTCTATTTTCCTCCCTAGTGGACCTTATTATATGAGCCATTGAGGCCTAATTGTGTCCCTTTGTCCCCCAACTTCTTCTTTTTCCTCCTTGACCTTATCTTCTTCCCTCACTCGTCTCTCTCTCATAACTCTCCATTCGCTCCTTCTCATCTCTCTTTCACTCCAAGCACTACATCCATGCACGTCTAACAACAACTAGGACAACAACAGCCTCCTCATAACATCGGGAGCCCCACGAACCAGGAACAATGGAGAAAACCCCTCAAATATCTCTCCCCCACGCTGCATAATAGTGGCCTCTGTGCTTGTGTTTCTACAGCGAGTTCTCATGGCCTCCAGCTAAGGTAAACCCCCTAGAACCCCTTAGATCATGTTTTAATATTGGATTACGGTAGTTTTAAAGTGTTGATCAAGCGTGGATGCAAATTTCTCCCAAGGGAGGGCACTGTTCATTTTTTTGGATTTGAAATCGTGGCCCTTGGGCCACTTTCAGACCTCTTTTTCGACCGTCCTCTGTTGAGCCTCAATTTTGGTATAGACCTGTTCCGTACATTCTTAACTTCATTTTGGCTTTTTGAATAATTGAATTTGGTTGAAAATCAAGCTCGAAATGAGCTTTGAAAGTCAGGGGAAGAACCTGCAAAACTGCAAGAACTCGCGAGGAAGGTGGGTACTAGTGTACTCACAGTCACGTGGGCGAGCGTGGGGTTTCCCCTATGCCTAGCGCGTGGCTACCTGCACAGCCACCTTGTGGCGACGCGTGTAGGAATCTGAGGTCCCTCATTAGGTTCCTCAATGTGCCGAACCTAAATCCGCCCTCCATTTTCCAAACTTCAATCGCTTTAATGTAGCCTTTTTATTAACAAATACTTTGTACGAATACGCGAATATAGGATAGTACGTTACGTATTTACGTAAACGGTTTCAGTTCTAAGTGAAACGCATATCAAAGACTTCCGACGCCTACATGGCGGATTATGACTTGACTACATGACTGTGAGTGGACCCCTTCTCAAATTGCATGATTTTATTAAAATACTAGGATTGCATTCATGAAAAGCATGATTTCCTGACTTTACATTTCATGAAATATATTTATGATTTATCGAATTTACGTTTTATGAAACATTATTAATTATTGGATTTACGTTTTATGAAATATTATGGGTTCATGAATATGGTTTATGATGATGATATGAGCTAGAACGCTCCTACGGTTTATGGTATTATGTTTCAAGCTTTTGACCTGTGATGATTGATGCGAAAGATTTGGTTTATGATATGATGCTTTGAGCTTTTGAGCTTTGATGATTTGATATGAGAAATGTGATGTATGTTTCAGTGCTTACATAGTGGGTAGTCATAAAACACATAAACAAAAAATGAGTATGTATTTGTCTATGGCCATAAGACACAATTGATGAGTGGTGAGATATTTTATGACATACTCCCAGCTTCACTGCGAAACTAATATCGGACAACTTAACTAGCCACAGCTAGTGTCGGTGTGTTATGGATCTTTTCTTCTTTTGCGTAACCTAGAGTCTTGCTATTTCATCTTCGGGTGATGGGGCCTGTTATGTATATTTCTTCACTGGCGTAACCCAGTGTCGTACAGTTTCACCCTCCGGTGATGGGGCCTACTATGGATATACCAACGACCATAGATCTCATCAATTGATACAAATCCAACGGCCATAGATCTAATATGGATTTAGATCATCTTCGGATCAATTTGTGGAGATCCTCCGTGTTGATAGATATCATCAAATGATACAAATCTAACGGCCAAAATCTCTTATCCTTCATCTTTTCCTCTCAACTCTTCTCTTTCTCCCTAACTTCGAAGCTCTCAAATTTGAACTACTAGCTCCTAAAATTCCAAATTAAATTCAATCCTATCTTAAAATCAGCCCCAACACTGCCATAACCCACCCAACCCACAACCACCAATTGCAAGTCCCTCACCTTACCCTCTCTAAAATCAGCCCCACCACCACCACAACCCTCACTTGCAAGTCCCTTGACCTTAAAATCTCAGCCGATATTAATGAAACAACAAATATAGGGGTCGTGCAAACCAATGTCTTTTGGTTGTAGAGATATTTTTCATAACTATGGAATAATTGGAGTGAGAGAAATCTCAAAGATGAAGAAGAAGAAAGAGATGACAAATAAGTAAGGGATAATGAAAAAATAAATCAGACTTAGAGCATAGATGACCTGCAATTGAACTTGAGATTCATTAACAACGGTGAGGTGCGGGGGTACGAGGGAGAAATAGGAGTTGAAGGGGAAGAGAGGTGAGGGAAAAGGATTCGGCAGTTGGATTTCTATTGCTATAGAACTAATCTTGAGAGGATCTGAATCCAATAAATAGTTAGAATAAGTATATTCTATCACTCTCTCTCGCCTTACATTTACATGAAGGAGTCTACTCAAGTAAAAAAAAAAAAAAAAAAAAAAAAAAAAAAAAAAAAAAAAAAAAAAAACTAGAAAACGGACCCTGCATTACAGTATCTGAATCTAAATGTAAAAAACAGAGCTAGGAAATAGACATTACATTACAATGTTTGAATCTAAATGTAAAATCAAGAGTTGCGTGAGGTGTGAAGAGTAGGAGACGTGTGAGTGATGGAAAAAATAGAACCAGGAAACACTGTAATGCAATGTATGAATCCAAAGGTGAAAAACATAACCAGGAAACAGACATTGCATTGCAGTGTCTGAATCCAAATGTACAAGGGAACATGTATAAGGCGTGTGAGTAATGGAAAAATGAAACCAATAAATGGACACTGCAACTTAGTGTCTGAATCCAAATGTAAAAAATAGAATCAAGAAACAGACATTGCAACGCAACGTCTGAATCCAAAAGTGAAAAACATAACCAGGAAACGGGCAGTGTCTGGTACAAAGGAACATGTATGAGGTGTATGAGTGATGGAAAAACGAAACCAATAAATGGACACTGCAACTCAGTGTTTGAATCCAAATGTAAAAAACAGAATCAGGAAACATACATTGCAACGTACACTGCAACACAGCGTCTGAATCCAAAAATGAAAAACATAACCAGGAAACGGACCACTGCATTGCAGTTTCTGAATCCAAATGTACATAAGAACATGTATGAGGCATGTGAGTGATGGAAAAACGAAACCAATAAATGGATACTGCAACTCAGTGTCTGAATCCAAATGTAAAAAATAGAATCTGGAAACAGACACTGTATTACAGTGTCTGATCCATATTGACTTATTCTAAACAAGGTTCTAAAATATGCTAAAAGCTAGTCGGGCGATGGGTTGGGGCCTAGCGCCTAGGCGGACTAGACGGATTTAAGTAAATATATTGTATTTCGTGTAAATAAGTATCTGTTTATACTTAAAATATATATAATTTCATCATAAACTAGAAAATAAAATGACATATATATTATGAAGTATTGGAACATAATGAAAACATAAGGAGCAAACATATAATGTGTGTTTATTTAAGTGTTCAATAAGTCTTATAATTTATTGAAAACAATAAAACGTAAAAAGAAAGTTATAAATTTTCTATCTAAGTGAGTTACAACCTAGGCAGGTGTCTAGGCGCGTTTGGGCGGGCTAGGCGGGTGCCTAGGCGGTCTAGGCGGGCGCCTTAGAAGGTCTAGGCGCCATTTCTTAATTTTCAAACGCCTAGGCATTAATCGGCTGCCTAGCACCGCTAGGGGAGGATTTTTAGAACAATGATTCTAAATATAAAACTATAAGAAAGAGAGTGTAAGTTGAAGTGGGTGCCAACTATAGTTGCAGATTTTGTAATTTTTTTTTAATTTAAATGCATTTATGTATCATAATACATGATTGATCTATTTATAATTAACATAAATATTGTTGATCTATTGTTAATATTGTAACTTTTTATTGATTTTTCACAAAATCACCCATAAAAAATAGGTTCCATATTTGTCACATCACCACTTAACAGTCAATCTAACAAATTATGTAACGGATTGTATGAAATTGCAACTAAATCATGTTTGGCCTCAAAGGTTCCCAGGATTAGTGTGTATGTGTCTTCTATGTGGGTAGTTAGATGTACTTTTCTTCTTTGTCAGTAGTTACTCTATCATTATGCCGTGTCGTGAAAAACATCGTTGTTGCATCTTAAGTTCAGATGTTTATTCTTTTGTTGCTTTTTAAATATTTTTTGTGGTCTCGCGTGCCTAGCCTTGTTTCACATAGAAATTCTCTCTTACATATCTTGTTGGGAAGGCTAACAACAGGGATATGAAATTTCATCAAATTTACAAACCAAATTTAGTTTCCAAATTAAATTTAAAATTTCTCCATGTTAAAAGGACTCGCCCCCAAAGCGAGTCTCTAATGTCAATTCCGATGGTTCCATTTTGATGCAAAATTACCAAGACCGCAAGACTCCATAAAATATAACCTTTTTAATTAAAAATTATAGGTAAAATACACTCTAGATTCATATTTGAAGGCTAAAAACTACACACCAGCCAAACATATCAAAAATTAGTTAAAGGCAAATCAACGAAGAAATTAAACGATTTAAAATCAAATGAATAACAAATCAAATCCCATAAACCGCTTGAGACTTGAGAGATGATCGGCGCACCCTAAACCTACCGCCCTCCGCCGTGCCCCTCTGGACCGTCAGATGCATAAATGGCTAAAACAGTTTGGATTGCGGTAAGCAATAAGGCAATTAAAACAGCTGAGGCAGACATAAAAGACCAAGGGGGTATCAAAATACGTCAACCTAAAACCTGCCCATTGCACGTTCAAAACATTATTGCAGTGCTCATTCATATCATTGAATAACCGCAGCAAGTTAAAAGCCACAATTTGCCAATATTTTTGAAGTAAGGAGTGACCCAGACAAAAATGATACATGTTAACATATGCATAAAATAGTACTTATTCTATGTAAGTAAACATAAAAAATACTTGAGCTTGGTTATAGATTAAGTAAAGTTTATTAATGGCAAAATAGGAAAACAGTAGGGTGCACAAAAGAGCAACCGCACGCGTTCAACTCAAATACTTTAGCTTGATTATTAATTGAGCAACAACAACAAACTTGGAGCCGCAAACAGGTTCACCATACAAACATTCAACGTAAAAAAAGGCAACAGCGCACGCGCTGCCGTGCAAGCTGTAGGCCGCACAAAGCTGAACAACAGCTAATTAACACACGTACTAACCAACGGAAGTAGTAGTACAACTTGTCCCCTGTCCTCCGCCTCCTCCTTGTGCGGACGACGTTGCTCCTCCTCTTCCTACTCCTCCCGCTTCCCTTGGATGTGGATTAATGAATTTGATTATTTCATTATCGAACAAAGACCTTCCATCGAAGAAGTCGGCACTAAGTGGACGTGGAAGGCCTAGATCGTCCCGAAGTGTTGTTCGGATATGCTCCAGGAGATATTGCTGGGAATCAGGCTCTAGTTTCTCAAACAGCTCTTTGAATCTTCTGACTCGGAAATACGCTTCACTCTCGCCTAGCAGTTTCCCTTTGGCTTCATCACCTAATAATTTACGGGTGAGTACTGCAATGTGCTCTCCTTGTTCGTTTGCTGATAGCGTTTCGAACCAAATTCTCGACACACCTACCCAAAGTTCTGCACGAGGGAACTCTGTTATTTCTTTGCCTAAATTCAGGAGGTACTTCTCAGCTTCCGCTTTACCGAAACAATCCCAAAGGAAAAACGGATAGGAATTATACAACTTGGTAAATCTTTTGAGTCTGAAATCCTCCTCACTTTCCTCGGGAAGTCGATTCAGGATATCCTCATCGATGTCACACCTCTGTTCCTTGATCCGATCTAGCATTTTCTGAACTAGCTCTTGTTGATCATTGGAGCCTAGTTGCTTGAACAAAAAAAATCTCCTCTTTATCGGAGAATTTTTTAAGTATTTCAATGGTGGTATAGTATTGACAGGCTTCTTGAATCCAGTCACCCCGCAAAAATGGGAAGTTTCTTAACTGTTTACCACATAGCTTGGTGAATGTTTTAACTCTGAAATCTTCGTCGCTTTCGACATTAAGTTCTGCTGGCCTGTTAAGCGGTACATCTTGACCTCGATACTCCGACACCACTTCATCAATCTGCTTTAGTTGATCGCTAGCGGAGAGTCGCTTGAACACAAATTCCGCAAGACGCGAGACTAGATTAGCAGCCTGGACATATCTTGGTTGGAGCCGGTAATCGTCTCCCGACATCATCGATCTGAATTTTTTGATAACAGTACGATATTCATTCAAATACGTAAAAGAGAAATGCGTACAAAGTAAAAAAACGTACAACCAGAGAATAGTGTGCATAAATGGCCTCATAAAAAACCTTGTCGATCTGAATTTGTCACTCTTTTGACCCTAAAAACTACAAGCCTACGTGGCATGCAAGCCGAGTAATCAATAAGCTAACTACGTCATTCGGTTATGTGCTGGTCGTGCCAACTCAACGACCGAGCTTGGCTGGGGAGTAAAATGTGTTGATGTTGCGTTGAGCGCGCTGCTGACTTCTTGGTCTCGCGATTGCGGCAGAGGAATGAACACGGCTCGACCTTCGGGTTCTAGAGCCTGAAGACAAGGATGTTAGTCTTGCGAAGTTCACGGATCGTCGGCACCGAGTTCGGTCACGGTGATTATATTCGTAAGAGTATAAGCACGCCGAACTGGCACCAAATTATATGGACACAAGTACTCAAAAGAGATGTGTATCTTAATGGTGAATGTCGTTCAGCCGTCAGAATGCCGAACTCTAAAACTTACTTGTGATATCTAATCATAAACAACTCGATGTTCAATGTGTTGAGCCCAATAACTTATAACACCTCACTTCACCGAGAAGGCTAATGAGATGACTTCTACCAACAAAGACTCGAAAATCCTTGTCGGTCGAGACTTGGATAAGTGATCAGACGGCCTCGACACAGTACTGTTTATCCAAACTGAAGGTGCTTCGCGGTCGACTGATTCTACGGCAACAATGTTGTTTATCCAAACTGAAGATGTTCGCCGGTTACCTTCACAGTGCTGTTTAACGAAATTGAAGATGTGTTGGTGGAAAAAGAAAAAAAAAAATCTCAAGGCTGTTAAGAGGTTTCGCGTAAAGCAAGAGTTTGCGCAAGGCAGTTTGTGTGTTGAATTTGAGAGGCTTTGAATGATGCACTCCCATCTTTATATAGCAGCAAACCTATTCCTGACCGAACCAGAAATATATCCAAACTAAAACTCCCAAATCTACTCTAATTAGGATTCAGCCAATCCTAGTTTCAATAGGTTTCCAAACCAAGCTTCTATAATGAATCAAATTCACTCCCGACTTCTAAGCGTTTCCAACTCTAAAGCCCATTTGTCGTACCAGGACTCGACTTCTTCACTCTTACCCAAATCAATCATTCTTGCAATAGGACTCGGCTGACCCAATTGGGCGGCTTATGACAGCTGGATGGCCCATAGTATTTTTGGAAGAGCATTGGACCGAACACAAACCTAAGCTCGGCCCAATAATGTTATTTTGGCCCCAAACATTGCCCCCTCGCTTCTGAGGTCTTTAGCCTAGACCTTTTTGGTTGAGTTTCAACCTTGAAGAAGTGAAATCAAGCCCTCAACGTATATTTGGAAGACAACAAAAAGTTCTGAATATTCCATCCTCTTAGTTGCATTTATGAAGCACGATTGCATGATCTTAATTTTTCATATGCTTTGCCACGTGGTGACTCCTCAGCTTACTTACCTGCCATTAATAATGGCCCTCGAAATTTGTGACCATCAAAACGTCTCTTCACCATTAAATCCGCTGTCACACACAAATGTGCATCCTTAATCCGCAAGTTTTTCGGTCTCTTTGCTTGGATTTTTTGAATATCCATCATAATTACAAAATCCTCCAATCGATTTTACCCCCCAAAAACTGTTGATCTTCCACCTAAAACACCTATAAATACTATGCTCTCCTTTACTCAAACTTTTACACTCTCAAAATTCTCAAATCTCATTGCCAACTGCTCTCAAACCTAGAAACCAACCTTCCTAGCAAACCTTCATCTTCTTCTAAAACCCAGAAAAACCTTCATCCTCTTCAATGGCCGCCAATACTTCAATTGCCAAGTTGGTCGAGGAATGCTGTAAATGCCAAAGTATCACCGATCGAAACACTATTAAAATTGTTCGATTTAAGGATGAGCCGAATGTTTCTCGCCAAACCCTCGACCTATTGTTCAAAGACAATGTTCCAGAAGCGATCATCGAAATGCTCAAGGACCATTGTCTGAAACCCTTATTTCAAAGGTATGATTGGTCAAAATGGGAACCAGCCAAACCCTAAGGCATTTGGCCTTCGACCACTGCAAGCTGGTCTTCTTGGGTCACTTAAATGGAGCCACATTGTGGCGACAAATGGAAAATTCTTGGTATTTTCTATGTCATTAAACTTTCGACCATCAAAATTAGCTTGGATCAAGAATTCATGATGGCTAGTCTAAGCTTCTGGTGCTCGACCACCAATACGATGATCCTTCCCCTCAGTCCGTTTGGCCCAACAATGATGGACATCTCCGCCATACTCGGCACCTTTCCTACTGGCATCTTAGTCGACAATTCTCTTTCTAGGTACCAATTTAACTTGGACTTAAAGACCATTTTAGAGGATCGTTCCGTCGAAGCCTTGACAAAGGAGAACCAAAAACCGCGCGAGAGAAGATGCGCATAAACTACACAAGAATTTCTTTAACTACAACACCCTAATCACTCACTTTGCTGGCTCGAGAAGGGAAGATCTTAAGAAATGTGAACACGAGGCCTTCTTATTCTATTGGTATAGCAAATACATATTTTGTGCCAAGTCGAATAAATGCCTAGTAAAAAATATGCCTGTCGCCGGAGCCTTGGCCAGCGGTCATGTCCTGACTTTTAGTCTGGCCATTCTCACCAATCTCACCAGGTGCCTGGCCGAGACTACCGTGGGGAAAATCAACCCTCACCAAAATGGCCCGCTCTGGGTTTTCTAGCTCTGGTTGCAAGTCTATTTCTCGACGCTGCGGCCAGACCTTGCAAGTTTCCCTTCTTCCGAAGCTATCGGCCTTAAGCTAGCCTCACGACCCATTCCTCCCCACTCGGCCGAAGAGATCTTCAAATATTTCTTCGGCCTAAAAGACTTGTCAGACGACTAATTCCAGATTTTTCGTCACCGAACGTACCCATCCTCCATTATTCTTTCGACATCAGCATGAGAAGCTGTCCAGGAAGCTGATCTCTGAAATTCCTAAAGGTCATTTATCATTACTCGTGACCTGCCCTATGGTTGCGAGGCTCGTCAAGGAAGCTGGGAAGTCTACCATCTTAACTTCTTGGCTTATCAACTAGGCTATCTTCAGGGATGCCCTATGTCATTCCTTACCTTTCTCTCCCTCTTGAACGTAGAACGTTTTTCTGGCTCTTCAGAAAGAGAGTGTGATGTAGCCGATAATGACTTTAAGGAGCGGTGCGCTAAATTCCGTCTTCGATCGAAAACTCCCAAACCTCGGTGTGCTAGCATTTTCGCCGACTGATGGGTTGCTTATACTAAGGACTTCTTCAACGTTTCGATCGAGGAAGTCTTCGAGAAGCTTTTTGGCGACCGCCCTAAAAAGACTATTTTCCCAAAATCCAAAGAAACGGCCCAAGGTATACAGCTTTCTTTGTTACTTTTCTTGCTTGTTTACTTCAAACTTCTTTCTGATTCAAACTGTGTTTTCAGGCCACTGAACCATAAAGAGGGCTGAGGTAATTACAATAGATGCAGCTACGAAGAAGCATGCCTCTCCCTTGAGGAAAACTGCAACTGTCGTGCCAACCCCGTTGGGCCAGCGGTCTCGCACGGATGCCGAGATGGCTGGTGAAGCACCCCAGCCGAAAAAACGTGTCAAGAAATTGGCAAAGAAAGGGGAATGAGAGATCCATGTCATCTCTAGCCAAACCATGGGAACCACTACTCACAATGCTTCTTTCCCTTCCCTTGCCGTGGGGCAACGAGACTTAGTGATTAAGCAGGTCGTCAATCCAGCTGTCGAAGAGCCTGTGCCTTTAATACCGGCCACTGCTCACGCCAAAGTTGGCTCAACGGTTGTTACCCCGAAGAGAACAGCTTCTATAGCTGAGAAAACCCTTCCGAACAGCTTCTATAGCCGAGAAAACCCTTCCCCTAAATCCAAAAACAAAACCAGTTATCGTTTTAGAAGAATAGGTATGATTATGTTGCTGGCAACTTTTTCTTCGACTAGATTCCGAATACTAACAACTCTTATTTTGGGATGACGACAGCGAAGAAATCCCTCTAATGAGTTGCCTTCGACCAACTAAACCCCATGCCACTAACCTTCCAGCTATGGTTGAGGTGACTGACCATGTCGATCATTCTGTAACCGATCGTGGGAAAATGCCACTTGTCGAGCCTGAAGCGACGACGGAGACATCAATCCATCCACAGGATCAAGACCTTGGCATTCCTCCTCAATAAGCTATTTCAGCTTTTGTAAGGCTTGATCCCTTTATTTCGTTAATTTTACTATAACAAGTCTGAACCGAGAAAAATATTAAATGTTAAGTGTCTGACTATTCATTTCACTGAAATTCTATGCGCCAAAGGGTTTTATCTATATTTCCTGGCCACCTCAGTGGCCCTCGAACGTAGATAACCTTCATCGACCGCGTGAATTGAGAAGCAGTCTTAAACACTAGGATCAGCCTTCAAGCTCTCTAGGTTCGAGCAATGAACCAAAGGACATGGCCAAAGTCTCATCTCAACAGGTCTAAAATAAATTCTCTCTGTTATATTCTTTACGATTTTCCTTTTGCCTAAAAGCTTTTCATGTGCAGGCTTCATGGGAAGTCGAGCTTGATGTTCTCCTTGTGAATACTTCTGGAGTAACCGGGTCATCTGCCGTGTCGACCGAGCCTTCGACCGCGGCCAAATTCGATGCCTTGGCCAAGTTGCAGGAACTCCTATCTTTTTCTACCTCACAGATCCTTCAATGTAAATGCCTCAACTCTATAGGAGAGTGCCTGAATGATCTTGTCATCGATGGTTTGCTGAGCACCGAAAATGTCGTCCACCTATCCAATCCTCTGGAGTGGACCCGGCAGTACTTTACTACTTTTGAACAGGCGCTTCAGGCCGAAGACGACCTAAAAGCTGTAAAGATTGCTCATGAAGCCAGTCGGCCTAAGGTTGAGGCCATAAAAGCAAAGAAAATACAGCTGGTCGGCCTTGATCATCAAATTGTTGAACTTCAATGTCAAATTGTCAAGCTTCAACAACAAATGTTGGCTGTTACTGTAACTTTACTTGTACGCCCTCTTGCAAAATTAACGAAATGATCTTTTATTCTCACGTCTCCCAAGTGACTGGATAGTATTTCTTTAAAAATTTCCCGTTGATCGGCAATTTATGAATTAAACCAGTTTGATCCTTGAGATGGTATACCCTTTTGCCGAGAACTTTGTGAACAACGAAATGGTCCTTCCTAATTCGACGACCATTTGCCGAACCTGGGGTCTTTAATCCTCATGGGCAGCATAGTTTGCCAAACCGACTCTCCCTCTCCGATTGTTTTTTGTCTGACTCGTTGATTATAGGCTCGTTCGACAATCTTCATCTGTGCCACCAATAAATTATAAGCATCAATCCAAATTTCTTCCAAGTCTTCTAACTCTTGTCTCTTGGCCTGACTGTACTTGGCACTAAACAAACTACTTTGTTCAATCACTCACAACGAGTTTATACTTAGCTCGACCGGTAACATTCTGTCGTGTCCATAAGTTAACGCGTATGGAGTCATTCTGGTGGCTGATCGAAATGAAATTCAATAAGCCCATAACGTTTAGTTTAACTTTAAATGCCACATGTCAAGCCTTTTTTTTACCATTTTTTCAAGATACCAATCAAAATCTTATTACTTGCTTCGGCCTGTTCATTCGTCTACGGGTAATACAGCGTAGACTGCTCGAGTCGAATTTTTAGATTTGTCGTATAGTCCTTAAACCTGTCAGATGTAAATATCGTACCATTATCTGTTATGATTGTTTCTGGTACGCCGAATATGGTTACGATATTTTCTTCCACAAAATTACAAACCTTTTTAAACGTTAACTCGGCGTATGACTTTGCTTCGACCCATTTGGTGAAGTAGTTTGTTGCGACAAGTATCCATGCATGCTTAGCTGATCCGAAAGACGATGTAATTTTACCGATCACGTCCATGGCCCATCCTCTAAACGACTAGGGTTTGGTGATCGAGTGAAGTAATTCGGCCAAGGCTCGTTGTATAGACCTATGAATTTGACATTTTACACATTGTTGTGCATACTCGGTATAATTTTTCAACATATTCGGCTAGAAATAGCTGTGTCGTCGAAGCAGCCAATGCATCTTGCGCCCAGATTGATGAGCCTCGCAAATTCCTTCATATACTTCTGCAATTGCTTGGGCAGCCTGTCGCGGGCCAAGGCATAATAACAATAAACCATCATCACCTTTCCGGTACAATTTGCTCTGATATAACACATAATTTGTGGCATGGACCTTTGTCCTGCAGTCGTGTTTATCACTAAGGTTATCAAGATATCGCATGATTTACCTTCTTCAATTGTCTCGTGTTGCCTTGACTGCGCAGACCTCTATAGGGTCCTTTCGCTTCAACAACGAAGGTAAGGACATGACTCGTATACGAATCCTGCGATCGCATTGGAGAACTTGCTGATTAACTAAGGCTGGGTACACTCGTCGTGACACAGGTATTTCTCGGCCTAGTTTGCCCTCTAAAAGTTGTGCTCCGGAGGTTATTTGAGCTAATTCGTCTGCATCAGTGTTTCGAACACGTGAAATGTGTTTGAAAGTACCGCCGTCAAAGACTCAGCCAAATAATTGGCAACCATGTGATAGGGTGTCAGAGTGCAACTTATGCAACGAAAAGTCCCGTTAAGTTGGTTAATCACAAGTTCGGAATCACCGAGAATAAGGACACGAGTTGCCCGCAAATCGTGTAGGACACCAAAACCGATGATAAGGGCTTCGTATTCGACATGATTATTCATATAATCGAAATCGAGCTTGAGAGAAAAGTACCAGCGGCTGCAATTTGATGATTGAATAACAATCCCAATGCCAGCCGAGACTGAAGTACTAGAACCATCAAAGTACATCGTCCATTAATTATCATGTGTTTCTACCATGCCGATTTCAACGTCATTGCCCCTAAAACCATACAGTGAGGGATGTTGGGCCAAGAAATCGGCCAAAGCTTAGCCTTTGACAGCTTTCTGGGGCACATATTGCAAACTAAATTCAAACAGTGCCATTGTCCACTTTCCGATTTGGCCTTTTACTATCGGCCGAGTAAGCATGTAACGAATGACATCAGTCTGGGCGATGACCTGAGTGACCGACGGGTGCATGTAATGCTTGAGTTTTGATGCATCAAAAAATAATGCTAGGCAGAGCTTCTCGATGGCGGAATAATTAATCTCCGGTGGGTTGAGATTTCGGCTAAGATAAAAAATGACATGTTCTCATCCAACATCATTGTCTTGTGCAAGAAGGCATCCAATGCATTCTTCGGCTGTTGAGATGTACAGCTTGAGAGGTCTGCCACGTCGTGGTGAGACCAAGATAGGTGGAGTCGTGAGGGAGACCTTGTTCTGTCTAAACACCTCTTGGTGTTCTGCATGCCATTCGAAAATGTCAGAATCCTTAAGTTTTAAGAACGTGGAGAAGGCTTTCATTTTTACCGCCGAATTGGAAATGAATCGACAGAGAAAGTTAATCTTGCCGAGCAACGACTGTAGTTATTTCTTAGTCATCGGGGGTAGAGCGTTAATGATTGCTCGAGCCTTATTTTCATATACCTCAATACCACGATGATGTACAAGGAATCCTAAAAAATTGCTGGCTGATACGTCGAAAACACATTTGGCGTGATTAATTTTAAGGTTGTGCTGGCGCATATGTAGGAAAACCTGACGGAGATCATCCAAATATGTCTGCCGACGTTGTGATTTGATTACAACATCATCAATGTAGACTTCAATGGTGGTACCAATCAAATCATGAAAAATAGTATTCATGGCTCGTTGGTATGTGGTACTACATTCTTGAGGCTGAATGGCATGACGACTCATTCGTATGTGCCGAGTGGCCCCAAGCAATGAAAAACGGTCTTATAGACATCAACCTCAACGATGAAAATCTGGTTATAACCAGCATGCCCATCTATAAAGGATAAGATCTCATGGTTTGCTGCTGCATCGATTAACAAATCTGAAATTGGCATTAGATATTCATCTTTAAGAGTTGCCAGGTTCAAATTTCGAAAATCAATGCAAATACGCAAGGCACCGCTTTTCTTTAAAACTGGGATGATGCTTGCAAACCATTCGACGTATCCAGCTTTTAAAAGTCGAACGAGTTCGTCTTTTATGCCGAGTTGTACTTCGGTTGAGAATTGTCGAGGTGGTTAGCGAAATGGTTTACACCCAGGTTTGATGCGTAATTCACGTTCAACTAGCGTTCGATCTACACCAGGCATCTCATGGTAGCTCCAAGCAAAACAATTCTTAAATTCTCTAAGCAAATTACAATGTTGAGGTAACAAATCACTAACGAACAAAGGCCATGGATCTTCGGCCACTCCAACATTTATTTCCTCTAAATGATCTTTGACTTGAGGTTGACTATCCTCGAGCTCGGCTGGTGCAGCCTGAACTTTGTCTAGTGAAAGTACTGGGTCGTTGTCTCCTTCGGCCAAAAATTCGACCAACTTTATGCCCAAATTTGGTTGCTTAGAAATAGCATACCAATGGGCCAGCAGTCGTTCCATGGTAGATGAAACTGCGGCCTGGCGTTTGTCCTAGTTGTCTTCAGACATTAGTATCTATGATCAGATTGACCAACCCAAGTATCGCCGAATCCTAATGGACAGTCTCGGCACCTCCCTTGATTGCTTTCTGTATCGAAATTCGAGTCGACTGTCATTCCTTGTTCAAACCCTGTAGAGTAATACAGCCGACGTGATCATCGTAATACCATGCCTGAATTATATTGGCTTCAAACGGTTGATTGTCGGCCGGATGAACCACAACCGATTTGCAGTCCCAAAAGATGCGAACCTGATATAATGAAGAGGGAATGCAATTGGTTTGATGGATCTAATCCTGGCCGAGCAATGCATTATACTCAGTCTTGGAGTCGACGATAAAGAATGCAGTCGTATGATTGCGACCTGCATCACTTACCTCCAAAGGAAGCACTCATTTAGTCTGGACTTGTCACTGACGAATTCCTGATGGAATGAGTTTGTCATTAGATCATTGTAGTGCCTTCATGGTGGATTTTGGAGATTGGATAACCTTCAATGTGAGCCGTGATATACAATGGCTTCAAATGTTGAAGATTAACCGAAGAAAAGTGGGGAAACAGTATGGCTAGAGCTGCTTTAAGTTTGTCATTTTCACTTGCTTGCCCATCTTATTTGGTAGCGATGAAATCGACTTGTGTTGGTTCCTCGGTAACCACGTCCCCATCCAAGAAATTTGGTTGGTGTGTGGTTGGTTGAAATTCAGCAGGTAAGACATGGACCATGCTGATTTCCATATTTTTGAGGACTAAATGGCCCATCGGGTCTTGGTCGTCGTCCTTCAGGTTATCGAGTGCGGTATCATGCTTTGGAGTATCCTCGACCTGATCATCTTTTGCCTCATCGAGTACTTGCTGTTGTGGTATTTCAACTGAACATGTTTCATTATGGCTGTCATCCTCAAGCTTTTTCGTTGCTGGGGTTTGATTTTGTCCCTGCAACGCTTTACAGACTCATTCTTCATAGGCGATTCGGGCATCCCTTGTGTCTAAATAGGCATCCAAATGCTCCACACGATTCTTTTCATCGGCCGTAAGGCTGAAGAAAGATACAGTTGAAAAGACTTCAAAATGATGTCGTAAATACTGAAGGTCTTTAAGTGAAAAAATGAGTTCGGCGATGTCTATGTCTGTGTTCGGGTCGACTTCGAAGTCGAGGACCTAAGCTTCACGTATATGCTGGAACCTGGCTTTCATTGCTGGATCAGTGGTTTTCTGGATAATCTGTTCAGCATCAAGGCAAGTTAGTGCTAGGTCGAGGGCTTCTTGACACGCTTTCGGTAAGCTGTACAAGTTATTGGCAGAATGTTTCTTATGAAATTCTCGCCTGTACTCTAATGATTCTCCGAGAAATGGAAAATGTAGAATTCGTCGGACTCTTATTAACGACTCTTGTAGGGGTAATGAGGGAAGCTTGCTTTCGACTTTTTTTTTTTTTTAAATGCTCGAAACATGCTTTCATCTTCCCGGGCCGAATGAGGAGTTTGATGCGCTTCTCGGACTCTTTAATGGTGGTTTCAAAGTCACGAACAATTACCTTTTTCCCTTGAAGTAATTCGACCATGATTGTCAGGGGTTGTCGGTCATCTCCACTTCCTGCAGCTTCTTTCGATTGTCATTTGGTAATCGAAGTAGCCTGTGTTGCCTGTCGTCAAGCCATACAGTCTATTCGTTGGCGTCAACGTTTCTGAGATTTGGATAATGCAGTATACATGCCGGTAGGAGAATTGTAACTATACCAACGTTGGTCTCGTGGCTCAGGTGGCTTAAAGGTTTTTTTATTCGCCAATGTACTCGAGCTGCTAGAGTTATGCGAGTAATAATCTTCATTATAAACAGTACGATAAAATTAAGACGTCATTTGGTTGAAGTTGGGCCGTCCTTTCATATTTGAGGGCCGAGCCTATCAAACACCTTCTGGTACTGGCCTAGGCCGAGTACCTTTGGAGGTGTTATAGCGGTCGTGGATGGTTTCCGTGGTGTTAGAGCCAAAGGTGGTTTCTCTTTTGGTTTGGTTAGGACGACGCGTGCTTTACAATGGCTGCACAAAACCATTGGTTCATCAATTTCTTTTGCACTGGAGCCTGACATAGATTCGACTATGGTCGGTCCTGACAACTCTCTAGGTGGTTCGTTTGAAAATAGATCAATCTTGCGTCGCGGCCGAGAGTTCTTCTTTGGGACATGTTGTATTAGAATGAACTCGCCATTTCCCTTCCCTTTGCTCTTGGGCAAATGAGCATCTACCATGCCAACTATCGCTGAAGGGAAAGGGTCAACGTTGACAGTCATCTGTTTTTCAGGAAATTTTAGCTTGCCTTTATCAATCCAGCTTTGAATAACATCACGGAACAAGACGCAGTTGTTTGTGGTATGCTTATTCAAGTTGTGGTACTTACAATACGTTTTGCCTTTGAGCTCTTCAACTTTTGGAATGTTATGTCCTGGCCGAAGTTTAATGATCTTTGCCAGTAACAACTGGTCGAAAATTGCATCGGCCTTGGTGATATCAAAAGTGTAAACTTTTGATGTTTTCATTGTCTCTTCAGAGGCCGAGCGGGTTTTGGCATCCTTGGAATTAAGTTGAGCCAAAGCCTTGCATACGTACGGTTTATCTATCACTATCTCAGCGGTGTTCACACTGGTGTATTGGGAATCCTCGTCTTCGACCAATGCGTAGCTAACCGTGGGATTCTTGTAAATCGTTCCCCGAGATGGGGACTTCGAGATATTTTCTTCGCGAAGCAAATAATCATAGTGCTTGACATGCTAGGCCAGTTCGTACATATCTCGGAAGTTTGCCCCCAAGAATTTCTTTTTATATTCCAAATCCAAGCCGTTCAAAGCGATTCTGATGAATTCAACCTCAAGAAGAGGTACTCGGCACCAATTTCTGGTCGACTTGAACCTCGTTAAGTATTTCATTGGCGACTCGTCAGATGTTTGAGCCATCCTAGCTAGTGATGAAACTGGTATTTCCATCCCCGGCGGGTAGAATTGTTCATGGAATTTTTCGACCAATTCCTCCTAACTTTGGATGGAATTGGGCAGGAGGTTGATGTACTAAGCAAATGCCGAACCTGTTAGCGAGAAGTTGAATAGTCGTAGTTTATAGAAGTCGCTATTAACATCTCCCCATTGTGCAGTGAATCGAGCCACATGTTCTAACGAAGACAAGGATGATTCGCCAACAAAAAGGCTGAAGTCTGGGATTTTGAAACCTTTAGGATATTCAAATTTCTCTACATAAGCTCGATATGGATAGATGAACTTGGGGAACTTCAGCCTATTTTTCAAAGACAAATTGATCATTCTTTAGACCTCGATCATATCGACATATGCTGTTTCTTCTCTCTGATCTACTGCTTGATCCTCCTTTTTTTTTTTTTTCCAAATCGATCATTTTGAGCCAAGTAGATCCTGTTTCGGCCTGTAGCGTCGATACCGAATTACCCTTAGGTGGAAGTTGCCGGGAACAATCACTGTTGTAAACTTTACTAACCAACAGTTTGAACATTTTGTTATGTGCCTCACCATTACTGCGTATTACTTCAAGTATGCTTTTTACTTCTCGACTGAAAATCTGAGATTGCTCTTCGAGTCTTCTCCGAAGAAAAGATCTAGTCGGTAGATCAGAACCTTCACCATCATCCTCATCGCAATCTTCGATTATTCCTTCGACAAAAATTTCTTTTGTCACTCTGGTGGTGATCTCAACATCATAAGCCTGTCCGCTGAGACTAACTTTATTTTCTTGAGGTGTCACACTCGTGGCTTTGGGTATAATGATAGCAGAAGGATTATGTGCTTTTGACAGGCCATCATGATCTGGGTTTTGTACCATAGGTGGAAGGTTAGTCGCTGATTTACCCATCCCTATTTTCTTTTTTACTGACCGTGTCTCAATGGCCATGAACTTCGTAGCTTTAGCAATGGGTCCCACTGAGTGTGCCAAAATGTTGACCCTAAAAACTACCAAGCCTACGTGGCACGTAGGTCGAGTAATCAATGAGCTAACTACATCATTTGGTTATGTGCGGGGCGTGCTAACTCGACGACCAAGCTCAGCCAGGGAGTAAAATGTGTTGATGTTGCGTTGAGTGCGTTGCTGACTTCTTGGTCTCGCGATTGCGGCTGAGGAAGGAACACGTCTCGGTATTTAGGTTCTAAAGCCTGAAGACAAGGTTGCTAGTCTTGTGAACTTCACGGATCGTTGGCACCTGATTCGGTCATGGTGATTATATTCGTAAGAGTATAAGCACGCCGAACTAGCACCAAATTATACGGACACAAGACTAAAAAAAGATGTGTGTCTTGATGATGAATGTCGTTCGGCCGTCAGAATGCCGAACTTTAAAACTTACTTGTGAATATTCAATCATAAACAACTCAGCGTTCAATGTGCCGAGCCCAATAACTTGTAACACCTCACTTCGCCGAGAAGGCTAATGAGATGACCTCTACCAACAAAGACTCGAAAATCCTTGTCGGCTGAGACTTGGATAGGTAATCAGTCTGCCTCGATACAATGTTATTTATCCAAACTGAAGGTGCTCCGCGGTCGGCTGATTGTACGGCAACAGTGTTGTTTATCCAAATTGAAGATGTTCGCCGGTTGCCTTCATAATGTTGTTTATCCAAACTGAAGATATGTCAGCGGAAAAATAAAATACAAGGCTGTTAAGAGGTGATGCTAGTGACAGGATTATATGAAAACTTGCTCAGTGTAGGTCAAATGGTGCAGCATGAGTATCTTCTGTATTTGGTGATTTATTTGGTGATAATCAGGTTGCAATATTTGAGGATAAAAGCTTGGAAGGTCATGTAGTCATCAATAGCAGAGCCATGAATTATTTGGTGGGTAGGCTAAACTAAAATTATTACTAGGAGATCAAATGGTTAAAATTTTTTGTTATTTACGTAAAGTTACACAATGACAAACCTGAAAGCAATAATTTAAAGTAAGAAATTTAAATATGAATAAAGCTAGTTACAACTAGATTTAACAAAGAAAACATTTGAAATTGCAACTTATAGTAGAAAAAAACATACATCATCAATCTTGTCATAACAACTTAACAAATAAAAGAAAAAGTACCTATTCAAGTTGTGCCCTTCGATCCTTAATGGAATTGAAATCTTTTGTTATTTCTTTTGAATCAATCTTTTCAGCAAGCTTTTTTTCAATGTACACAACCATTGAATCTGCTAGAAATTCACTCTTCATCTTGTTGCGACGTCTTGTTTTAATAAGATTCATTGCTAAAAAAGCTCGTTTAGTAGTTGCTGTAGAAACGAGAAGAGTCAATACAAGTCGAATTAACCTATCAATCAAATAGTACCTTTCAGACCTCTTTGTTTCAACTAATCCCCGACATGACTTCGAAGTAGTAGACATTTTTTGAAAGATGATAGGAGCATATTCATGCGACTTAAATGGCTTGTTCTCGTGCATTTACGTTATGTTTCTCTCGTTATTTTAGTCCTTTATGTTTCTTTTGTGTGTTTTCAGGTTCTAAGGGCCTAGGGAGCAAGAAAGTGCATTTTGAGGCCATTTGGAGCATTTTTGGGCATGGATTGGATAGCTTATCCATGGAGCCAAGAAGATGGACGAATTTGAAGGCCTTGTATGCACTTGAAGACACAAAACAATGGCCCTAACCCAATTACATTCACCTTGCCTTGGGCTTAACACATTATGCCATACAAACCAACCTATTTTAGGCCCATTCTATGTACTTAAACCCTAGCCCTTTAAACTAGTTCATTTATCACTTATCAAACCATTCACTTATCACTCACCACATATCATTCACTTATCACTTAACATATCATTCATTTATTTCACTTCCATACTCCTCTTAATTCCACATGCATTCTCACACATGCACATCATTCACTCACATTTCCACCATTCATTCTTTATTCCTTTCCAAACATCTCACATGCATTTCTTCATTATTTCCTAACCCTACATGCATTATTTATTGCATCTTCACATGCATTCACACACACTTCACACATTCAAACCGTGAGCTCCCATTCCTATATGCCATTTTCAGATTTCCACCCACTAACCTAGTCATCAACACATGCACTTCCACCTTTCATCCACAATGATTCATGATTCATTCACTTTGCATCCTTTAATTCAATCACATACTTTCCCATTGTATAATACATCCACATGCATCTTTAACCAACAAACATTACAATCACATGCATTCACACACCATCTTCCCTTTTACAAAATACATTGCCGTGCCTTCCCTTCACAATTTCAGCTTTCCTCCTTTTAATTCCACATGCATTCACTTCATCATTACACCACCACTCATTCTTTAAATCCACATGCACATTCAATCATTCATTCAAGCCCCCTTGTGCCATGTTTCACCCTTTGTTCCCACCTATCACATGCATCATCATCAAACAAACTCTAATTGCCGTGGGTTCCCTTTGCTCCCCTTGTGCAATTCCAGTTTTCACATGTGTCCTAGCTGTTTTTCCATCATTCCTCCACACAAATGCTTAAACAAACAGCCATATGTTCCCTCCACTACCCCTATAAATACCCTAGCATTCATTCATTCACTCCCCATTCAATTCATATCTCATTTTCATACACTTCACACAACACAAACACAACCCTTGTGCCGCAAATCCCCTTCCATTTCTGTGCAGTTTTTCTCCTCCATTGCAGCCACTATCCAACCACTTCCCATCCCTCCAAAACACTTCATATAATCCCCAAAGTTCACCTAGACCTTGTGCTACAACAACGAGGAAGAAAAGAGTGCCTAAACGTTCATACAATTCAAGTTTGAGTTGTTGGAATTTTTAGGTGTTTCTTTGATTTCAAAGTTTAAATTTAATTCTCTTTGTTTTGTACGTATGAGAATGGAAGAGAAGAGTGCCTAAACGTTCATACAATTCAAGTTTGAGTTGTTGGAATGTTTAGGGGTTTCTTTGATTTCAAACTTATGAGGAACTAAACCCCCTTTAGCTAGGGGGTGATTCAAAACTATGTTTATATTTGCAATATGAATTGATTAACTTTCGTTGGAATTTCATAAGTTGTGGATTCAATTTGTTTAACCGTTTGATTGATAATTTATTTATGAATGTTTATTAAGAATGCGCGCTTAATTTTCATGCATGAATATGACGCTAGAATATAAGTGAATTTCATCTAATCGTTATGAACTTATATTCACAAGTAGTGGAGGTTGCTTATAAACAATCGCGTTAAACGAATTCTTGGCATAAGTTTCATGCGTATTCCATAGTAATGAATGCATCGTCAATGTTTATGATTTCCGTTGAACTTAATGATCTTTGTTGAATGTCTCTATCATGCGTATTCCATAGTTAGGGACTTTGATTAAGAATAATTTGGTTGTAATGCGTTTTCCATTCAATCCAACGAATCTAGGGAAATCTGAAAGTTAATTTAAGCGGACCTAATTAACTTGGAGCATTGAGTTTCACAACTTATCGAAAGACCAACTGAGAATCAATTTTGTATGCAAGTGTAACATGTGTGGAGAAGAACCCCTTGGCTATTCCATCATCCATATTTTTATCACATTCATATTTACATTTTGCCTTTAATTATATTCTGTCTTTTTAATTTAATATCGTCCAACCACAATTCCCCCCCTATTTTGTTAAGTCTTAATCATTCGTATATGTTTTATTTTTGTATCTTTAAGCTTTTGGAGTCATAAATAAATGCAAATTCATCTAAATCAAGTTCTAGCTTCTATTTGAGTCAATTTGATTGTTTTAGACAATTTGAGTTTTTCAAAGCCATTCTGAGTCATAGTAGTCTTGTTAAGAGTATTTTAATTTAGTTTTTATGTTTTTAAACCAATTTAGAAGGTTTTAGCAAGCCCTCCTAATCCCCGGTCTAGAACGATCCCTCACTTATCCATTCTACTACAATTGTCAAACGAGGGTTTAATTTGAGTGTCAAGTAAATTTCGCATCAAATTTTGGCGCCGTTGCCGGGGATTAGCAACTTTGCTAATCCTTTGTCTTTATTTTTATATATTTTTTTTTTTTTTTTTTTTTTTAGTTTTTCGTGCATTCTTATTTCAGATTCTTAGTTTGTTTGTTTCCTTGTTTTTTTTAGGTACTGTGTATGACTCGTCGCTCTCGGCCTATTATAGAGAACATCTCCGACTTTGACGGTGATTTTGAACGCACTTTGAGGAGAACGAGGAGTCAACAAGAGCCACCACAACCTCCACCACAACCTAGGCTTGAAGAAGACGAAGTCGGTGTAGAAGAAAAGCCCACGGATCAGATTTTTGAAGAAGAACAAGCCATGGCAGCAGATAATAGAACCATCAAGGAGCTTTCGGCCTCGGGTTTGGATAATGCATTGCCTCTTTGTATCCAATACCCCACGGCTGCAGAGGGGAAGACTGACGAATTTGAACTCAAATCCAGTTTGTTACACCATATTCCGAAATTCCATGGCTTGTCTATGGAAGACCCCAACAAACACTTGAAGGAGTTCGAGGTGGTTTGTTCGAGCATGACCCCCGTCAATGTGGATGGGAGTATACTGAAGATGAAGGCCTTTCCATTTTCACTTATGGACAAGGCCAAAGATTGGCTCTACGAACTAGCCCCGGGAACTGTGACTTCGTGGGAGAGTATGAAGCGTGCTTTCTTGGAGAAATTCTTCCCTACTTCGAGAGTGATTCTCCTACGGAAGAAAATTAGTGGTATTCAACAGAACCATGGTGAGACATTCCCGGCTTATTATGAGCGCTTCAAAGGCCTTGTAGCTTCATGTCCTCAACATCAAATGAAGGAGGAACTTCTCCTTCAATACTTCTATGAGGGCCTTCTTCCTATCGAACGTCAAATGCTTGATGCATCAGCAGGAGGAGCATTGGTGGACAAAACACCAAGGGATGCCAAGATGCTCATAGCCAACCGAGCGCTCAACGCTCAACAATATGAAGGAGTGGGCCAAAGGGAAGCCCCACGGCAACAAAGTGTAAATGAGGTGAGTGTTATTTCTGAAATTCAATCACAGCTTGCTAATCTTACTTCTCTTGTTTCTCAGGTTGTGATTGGTCCAAAAGCACAAGAACACCAAGTTTGTGGCGTATGCTCAATTCAAGGGCATCCATCCGACAAGTGCCCTCAACTAATCGAGAATGGTGGGTGGGAATCTGCCAATGCAATTGGTTTCCAAGGACAAAATCAAAACAACCCATACTCGAACACTTACAATGCCGGATGAAGGGACCATCCAAACTTCAAATGGAGGGAGCCACAACAAACTGCCCAACAAGGAGGATTTAGGCCAAACCCCCCTGGTTTTTATTCCAAGCCGTATGCACCCCAACAATCCCAACAACCTTCGGCATCATCTCATTCAGGTACGTCTTTGGAAAGTAATCAAGCTATGCAATTACTAACCTCTATTTCACAGGGGTTGCAAAATCAAAACAACCGGATAGAAAATAACGAGAAGGAGATGATGGATATGAAGAAACAAATAGGGCAGATTTCTGAGTTTCTTGGACAGATTAGAGAACAAGGAAAGCTTCCTAGCTCAACCACAGTCAATCCAAAGGGAGGATTCGAATCCGCCAAGGCCATCACCCTAAGGGGTGGAAAAGAAGTTGGGACCGAGCCAAACAATCCCAAATCTACCCAGAAAGTAGATGAAGAGACGACACAACCTGAGGCAGATCACCCTAACTCGGCCAAATCAGGTAATTTAAGTTCAAATTCATGTACTTCACGTCCTAATCTGCCCAATGTACCTTTTCCTCGCAGGTTCATGCAAGAAAAAAAGGAAGAAAGCGAGAAGGACATTCTTGAAACGTTCCGGAAGGTGCAAGTGAACATACCGCTTCTCGATGCAATCAAACAGGTTCCAAAGTATGCTAAATTCCTCAAGGACCTATGCAATACAAAGAGAAGAAGGGCAAACAAAGAGGTAGTGAAGGTAAGCGAGAATGTGTCCGTTGTTTTGCAACGTAAACTGCCTACCAAGTGCAAAGACCCCGGTAGTTTCACAATTCCTTGTGTGATTGGACATAATCGTTTTGAACATGCCATGCTTGATTTAGGTGCATCCATAAATGTCATGCCTTATTCTATTTATGCATCTATGAATTTGGGTGAATTAAAACAAGATGGTGTAATTATACAATTGGCCGATCGTTCTAACGCGTATCCAAAAGGAGTTTTGGAAGATGTGCTTGTGCAGGTGAACCATTTAATTTTTCCGGCTGATTTCTACGTCCTAGACATGGAGGATTCAGCCCATTCTACATCTTTGCCGATTCTCCTTGGTAGGCCATTCATGAAGACGGCCCGAATGAAGATTGATGTATACAAAGGCACCTTGACAATGGAATTCGATGGGGAAGTGATTGATTTTAATATTTCTGAAACTATGAGATATCCCGTTGATGACCATTCTTGTTTTTCCATTGATGTTATCGATTCTTTGGCGCAGGTATACCTTGAAGAATTGAACGAGGACGCCCTGGAAACAACCATCACTAAGGCCATAGAGCGCAAAAATGAAGGATTTGGGCCAATGCAAGGCCACGACAAGGAGGAGGAATTCTTTGCCATGGGTTCTAGTGAAGAAATAATTGAGGTTGTGGCAGCCCTTGAGTCATTGCCACAACAATATGGTAAGGTTCCACTCTCACTTTCAAATTCGGTTTCCACTAAGATGCTACCTTCTGTTGTTCAGGCACCATCGCTTGAACTTAAGCCGTTGCCGGACCATTTGAAGTATGTGTTTTTGGGAGAAGGCGAAACATTGCCCGTCATCATTTCATCAAGTCTCACGGCAATGGAGGAGGAGAAGCTTGTGAGGGTGCTGCGAGAGCACAAAACGGCCATAGGGTGGACTTTGGCCGACATTAAAGGAATAAGCCCTACCACATGCATGCACCGTATACTTCTTGAGGAGGGGACTAAGCCATCCCGAGAGGCTCAACGCCGTCTCAACCCTCCGATGATGGAAGTGGTGAAGAAGGAAATAATCAAGCTTTTGGATTGCGGAGTGATCTACCCTATCTCCGATAGCCGTTGGGTCTCTCCAGTTCAAGTCGTTCCCAAGAAGTCCGGAGTAACTGTTATCAAGAATGATGAGAATGAGCTCGTGCCTACACGCATTCAGACTGGATGGCGAGTATGTATCGATTACCGGAAGCTAAATGCCATGACTAGGAAAGATCACTTTCCTTTGCCATTCATCGACCAGATGCTCGAAAGGTTAGCCGGTCATGCCTTTTACTGTTTTCTTGATGGATACTCTGGATATAACCAAATTGTGATAGCCCTGGATGATCAAGAGAAGACCACATTCACATGTCCCTTTGGAACATTTGCTTATCGTCGCATGCCATTTGGCTTATGCAACGCACCGGCCACTTTCCAAAGGTGTATGGTAAGTATATTTTCCGATTTTGTTGAAAAGATCATTGAGGTTTTCATGGATGATTTCAGTGTGTTTGGGAGTTCATTTGATAATTGCTTGGATAATCTAACCTTAATTTTGAAACGATGTGTCGAAACTAGCCTTGTCTTGAATTGGGAGAAATGTCACTTTATGGTGAAACAAGGTATAGTTTTAGGACATATTGTTTCAGAAAAAGGAATTGAAGTAGATAAATCGAAAATAGACCTTGTACGTCACTTACCCTCTCCTACTTCGGTTAGAGAGGTACGTTCGTTTCTTGGCCATGCAGGGTTCTATAGGCGTTTTATCAAGGACTTCTCCAAGATGTCCAACCCTCTTTGCCGATTGCTTCAAAAAGATGTGCCATTCAAGTTTGATGAAGAGTGTAATTCGGCATTTAACCAACTCAAGGAGAAGCTAGTCTCGGCCCCCATTATTGTACCTCCAGATTGGAGCCTTCCGTTCGAGCTCATGTGCGATGCATCCGACTATGCATTAGGAGCTGTTCTAGGACAAAGAAGAGACAAGCGGCCGCATGTCATATACTATGCCTCTCGGACTCTCAATGATGCCCAATTGAACTACTCCACGACGAAAAAAGAACTTCTAGCTGTGGTTTTTGCTTTAGATAAATTCCGTTCATATTTAATTGGTACTAAAGTAATCGTTTATTCTGATCATGCAGCTTTGAGGTACTTGCTCACGAAAAAGGAAGCAAAGCCGAGGCTTATCCGTTGGATTCTTCTTCTTCAAGAATTTGATATTGAAATCCGGGATAAGAAAGGAAGTGAGAATGTAGTGGCTGACCATTTAAGCCGAATGATCCACGAGGAGCATGAACATGCCGTACCTATCCCTGAAACTTTTCCCGATGAGCAGCTGCTATCCATTGAGGTAAGTGAACCATGGTATGCAGATTTAGTGAATTACTTGGTGGCTAAACAAATTCCCAATGAACTAAACAAGCACCAACGTGATAAGCTTAAAAATGATGCACGTTTCTATGTTTGGGATGACCCTTATTTGTGGAAGTATTGCTCAGATCAAATTGTACGTAGATGTGTGCATGATTCTGAATTTCACTCAATTCTAAGCTTTTGTCACACATATGCATGTGGTGGTCATTTTGGCACACAACGCACTGCCCTTAAGGTTCTAGAGTGTGGTTTTTATTGGCCGACTATATTTAGGGATGCTAGAACCTTTTGTATGTCTTGTGATCGTTGCCAACGAATGGGTAACATAGGTACCAAGGACCAAATGCCGCAAACCCCTGTCTTTAATGTTGAAATTTTTGATGTTTGGGGCATTGATTTCATGGGCCCTTTCCCTCCATCTTATGGTTTCACTTATATCTTGCTAGCCGTTGATTATGTTTCTAAATGGGTGGAAGCAAAAGCCACCCGTACTAACGATTCTAAGGTGGTTGCAGATTTCGTGAAAACTAACATTTTTGCTAGGTTTGGAATGCCGAGAGTAATCATAAGTGATGGAGGGTCTCACTTTTGCAATCGGACCATTGAGGCGTTGCTAAGAAAGTACCATGTCAACCATAAGGTCTCCACACCTTACCATCCTCAAACAAATGGCCAAGCCGAGGTGTCTAACCGAGAAATCAAACAAATTTTGGAGAAGACCGTTGGACCAACAAGGAGGGATTGGAGCTTACGTTTAGATGATGCACTGTGGGCATATCGTACGGCATACAAAACACCCATTGGGATGTCACCTTTTCGGCTCGTCTATGGTAAGCCATGTCATTTGCCTGTAGAGTTAGAGCACAAGGCACATTGGGCCGTGAAGATTTTCAACATGGACATAGATGCAGCGGGAGTTCATAGGAAGCTCCAATTGAATGAACTTGAGGAGATTCGGAATGAAGCCTATGAGAATGCCCGGATGTACAAAGCCAAGACCAAAGCATTCCATGATAAAATGATTCGAACCAAGACCTTCACAGTTGGGCAGAAAGTGTTACTTTTTAACTCTCGCCTACGTTTGTTTCCTGGTAAGTTGCGTTCCAAATGGATTGGCCCGTTTGTTGTTACTAATGTTTTCCCTCATGGTGCAGTGCAAATCAAAAGTTCAAGGACGCAGCAAGAATTCAAAGTGAATGGGCATCGATTGAAGCCCTATTACGAGACATTTGAGGAGCATGTTGTGGAGGAGGTACCCCTCCATGCCGTGGAACCTAGTCAAGCTTAAACGGAGGTACCGTCCGGCTGCAAGACGTAAAAGAAAGCGCTTAGTGGGAGGCAACCCATGCATCCGAATAGAGAAGAACTTGGAAACCCCTTTAAGAAACTT
The DNA here is from genome assembly GCF_041283825.1 of Pyrus communis. Classification (NCBI taxonomy): domain Eukaryota; kingdom Viridiplantae; phylum Streptophyta; class Magnoliopsida; order Rosales; family Rosaceae; genus Pyrus; species Pyrus communis. The sequence continues at coordinate 19,741,164 of NC_142574.1, forward strand.
ATTTTTATTCCTTTCTTTTTCTTTACGGCCTTTACTTTGCTTTCTTTCTCGTATTTGTTTATTTGCTTGCTCTGTTGTGACTTTCTGCTTAAAACATTGAGGACAAAGTTTGATTTAAGTGTGGGGGTGTAAACAATTTGTATTTGCATGAATTTCGTGGGATTTATTCACCTATCACTTAGAATGTTGTTTCTTGCTGTTTTAAGCGTTTTTAGAGTGTTTTAGTGTGTTTTATAGTGTCTTGGTATAAAACTCCGAAAATTTAAAAAAAAAAAAAAAAAAAAAAAAAAAATAAATAAATAAATAAATAAATAAATAAATAAATTATTAAAATTCTTTTCTTTGTTGCTATTTCGTTTTTGACTTGTTAGGTTGTTTAGTTGTTATTGTTTGTTTGTTTATTAATTCTGTGAGTCTATGATTGTAACATTAAGAAAATGTTTTGTTTATTGATAGGCACTGCTAAACAAAGAAAGATGGAGCCTTCACAAAGGGCGTTTACTTGAAGCCCCACTACTGGGCAAAACTCTCGGAGCGGGAGGCATCGGAGCAGAAGACATCGGAGCAGAAGGCATCGGAGCGGAAGGCATCGGAGCGGGAGCATTCCAGGCCCCAATACTTGGCCAAACGCTGGACGAGCCAGGAAAAATGTGCCTCTGGAAGTAAGCCGAAAGCCTTTGACGGTCACTTTGACGGTCACTTTGCATTCGAACATTGGATTCTTGCAGCTCATCAAGCTTCCTCTTCATGCCCGTTGAATAGTTGTTTGCAAGCACATGCAAACTTCTATTCTCATACTTCAGCTGCTTGATCTCTTGCTTGAGACTTTCCACCTCTGCCATCAATGATTCCACCTGACGGGAGCGGGCAAGCAGGCGTTGGCCCATATTGGACACAGAGCTCGCACACTGAACACTAAGTGCGAGGGACTCTTGAACGGCCAACTCATCGGACCGTCCTGACAGCAGCCTACTATCTTTTGGAGTGAGGAGGTTCTTAGCTACTATTGTAGCTGTTGTGGCGTCCTGCATCACGGAGTCTTCACCTGTGAGAGGACCGTTAGAAGAAAAGAAAGAAGGGCGCCATACGTTACCTTGACGCGGCGCGCCCGTATCACTGCTAAGGCTCAATTCCAAGCTAAGGTTCGATGAGTTTGCCATTTTTCAAAAGTGTTCAAAGAAAAGGGTCGGAGTCGATTTTCAAGAATGGGAAGTCTTCAGAGTGTGTTTGTTGTGGTGATCGATAGCTCTATAAAAAGCCAAGGCGACGCGTCCACCGATTCAAGAAGCCGGAATTTCCGGCGTAATTTAGGCGTTGCTTTCTCGGCTTTTCAGAAGACGCACGTGGAGGCCATCATCGCAACTACACCTCTTTAGCCGACAAGCGCAAAGTTCGGCGACGCTTTCTCTGCTTTTCAGAAAACGCGTGCAGCTTTGTCAAAAGGAGCCGCATCTGCACTACCACGTGTCTTTCAGAAAGCGAAGGGGCGTCGTTCAGAAATCGAAGGGGCGTCGTTCAGAAATCGAAGGGGCGCCTGCTCAGAAATCGAAGAGGCGTATTCAAAGATCGAAGAGGCGCCACTATTTCAAAAAGACGGATTTGCGGGATCAAAACGTTTGTCGACAAGGGTAAAAAGTACCACCACTTGCTATTATCTCTATATATGTCGACCTTCATTTTGTTTTTGGCAAGGTAAAACCTGAAGAAAATGCCCAACTCTTCCTCACCTCTGAGGGAGCACTCCCAGCAAAGCCTTTCGAAATACTCAATTCTTTCTTCTTCCCCAAAGATGATACCAGATGCCTGGAGTACAGATGACCCAGGAGGAAACGGCGGATTGAAATACGCTGATTCATTCACCGCTTCTTCAAAAGCAAAGGTATCTCATATCATCAAGGTCAAAAGCAAAAGTATCTCATATCATGCTCTTTCCCTGTCCTTTTCTTTGTCCTTGTTCTTACTCGTATGGCAAAGTGAAAGAAGCAATCAGCCGGCACTTGGAGTCAGTCTTCCGATCTGGAGCCAACTGCCTGGAATCTATTCCTGATTGCTTACCTAGCGTTGCTCTCGAGTAGTCATCTTCAACGGTTGATACACTTCCAGAGAAGGGACCACTCCTGCACAGATTGAACAAAGAAACAGATAAAAGGGATAAGCTCAGACCTTCGGGGGAGACCAAAAGAACCATCCTGCTGCCCAGTTCAAGAAGTAGCACAAAGGAAAATCAACGATGGGCAGAAACCAGTTCAAGAGTAAGCCTGTGGAATCACCAAGATAAAGCCTCAATGCAATTATCAAGGAGAAGATGGAATTTACACTCTATAACCAGATTTGCGTCCCTAAACTCTTCTCTTTGTTAATCATATTATGCCATGTTTAGTATGTTTAAGTGCTTTTTGTGTATTTACTTATGCTTTGTGTGATTCTATGCTTAAAACATTGAGGACAATGTTTGATTTAAGTGTGGGGGGGTAACTAAGTATATTTGATACAAATTCGTTGGATTTTATCACCTATCACTTCACATGTTGTTTCTCACTGTTTTAAAAACTGTTTTAGTGTGTTTTGTCTTAAAAATTCGAAAATCCCATAAAAATTTGAAAAATTGTTTTGAAAAACCCAAAAAGAGTTGTTTTTGTGTGTGTGTTTGTGTCTTAGGGTACCTTCCAACACAATGATGAGGATTTGGTTTGTAATTGCATGACTGTTAAAGAGAATTATAAACATAGAGAAAAGTTTGATTTACTCTTGGTATATGCTTGGTTATGGTTATAATGTATGACTTCACATGCAATCATAAAAGAAAATTTAGTTTTTGTAACATGCCTGAAGGAAGGAACTCAAACAAATGCTACAACCCTGAGAGACTTGAGCCTATAACGTTCTTTGGAGAGTATAATCTGTGATTTCTTGTTTTCTAAAATCGTTGCATGATCTCATTATTCTTTGCTTGGTTACTGCTTAGAAGGCGTTTCATCATATAGTTCCAAATGCTAGAACTCATGCCCATTTCATTCAAAGCATGTTATTGATTTGCATAACATATATCAAGATGAAGTTGTATAGTTGCCACCATAGCCAAATAGCCTCGCTTCCCATATTTCGTATATGTTGTAAGTTTTACCCCCGTTGAGCCATGTTAACCCATGTTCTTTGTTAACCCACTTCATCTTCGCCTAACCTAGAATATGACCGTCCTTACCCTTGTTCTTAAAAGATAGTGAGTATGACTTAATTGAATTCCTTTTGAGTTACATTATGAAAGAAAATAAGTGTGGGGGAGAGAATGTTTAAGTGTTTTTGTTTTGGAGATTCAAAAAAAAAAAAAAAAAAAAAAAAAAAAAAAAAAAAAGAGAAAAGAATAAGTGATTGAAGAAAGGTTCCAAAACACCAATTCTGGGCGTAAATTGTCTAAATTCTCCCTTTTTGTTCAAAAGTTGAGTTTTCATTCAAAAGTGAATTCTAAGTTGATTCAAATGCTTTGCTCACTATTTCTTTAAGAACCTTTGTTTTCCATATCCCTTCTTTGTTATCCACATACCCCAAGCCCCGTTACAACCCTTGACTTCTATCTTGAGTGTTGTGTATTTCAATTTGTGGAGTTTGAACTTGGTATGAGCTTATGGTGTCACTGGTTCTTGCGTCTAAGTAGTAGCATTCCATTCATGAGATCATATCTAAACTTGATTATTAACTCCAGAATTTGCGTTCTTTGTGATACATATATGTGAGTGTCGTTTTCATGTTTCCATCAATCTTCTCACATATGACTAGATTAGGGTGTGTAGTTAGAGAATCTGAGTAAAAATTGAGTGCATATCTTGAAAGAAAGTGAGCAAATTCTCTAAGGCATGTTACTACATTCAAAACATGGTTTTAAATGCTTAATTGTGAACTAGTATATGGTAACTATGATTAAGAATGTACTTAAGTGTGAAGATGACTAAAATCTGTGAGAATGATGATTTTTAACATGTCATGTGCATTGGAAATCCCTAAGACGGTTGTTGGAAGGTTTAGGTTGTGTTTTACGTGTTTAGTGTCGTTTTGTTTATTTGTTTTTATTCTGTTTTGCTCGAGGACTAGCAAAAGCTAAGTGTGGGGGTATTTGATAGGAGCATATTCATGCGACTTAAATGGCTTGTTCTCGTGCATTTACGTTATGTTTCTCTCGTTATTTTAGTCCTTTATGTTTCTTTTGTGTGTTTTCAGGTTCTAAGGGCCTAGGGAGCAAGAAAGTGCATTTTGAGGCCATTTGGAGCATTTTTGGGCATGGATTGGATAGCTTATCCATGGAGCCAAGAAGATGGACGAATTTGAAGGCCTTGTATGCACTTGAAGACACAAAACAATGGCCCTAACCCAATTACATTCACCTTGCCTTGGGCTTAACACATTATGCCATACAAACCAACCTATTTTAGGCCCATTCTATGTACTTAAACCCTAGCCCTTTAAACTAGTTCATTTATCACTTATCAAACCATTCACTTATCACTCACCACATATCATTCACTTATCACTTAACATATCATTCATTTATTTCACTTCCATACTCCTCTTAATTCCACATGCATTCTCACACATGCACATCATTCACTCACATTTCCACCATTCATTCTTTATTCCTTTCCAAACATCTCACATGCATTTCTTCATTATTTCCTAACCCTACATGCATTATTTATTGCATCTTCACATGCATTCACACACACTTCACACATTCAAACCGTGAGCTCCCATTCCTATATGCCATTTTCAGATTTCCACCCACTAACCTAGTCATCAACACATGCACTTCCACCTTTCATCCACAATGATTCATGATTCATTCACTTTGCATCCTTTAATTCAATCACATACTTTCCCATTGTATAATACATCCACATGCATCTTTAACCAACAAACATTACAATCACATGCATTCACACACCATCTTCCCTTTTACAAAATACATTGCCGTGCCTTCCCTTCACAATTTCAGCTTTCCTCCTTTTAATTCCACATGCATTCACTTCATCATTACACCACCACTCATTCTTTAAATCCACATGCACATTCAATCATTCATTCAAGCCCCCTTGTGCCATGTTTCACCCTTTGTTCCCACCTATCACATGCATCATCATCAAACAAACTCTAATTGCCGTGGGTTCCCTTTGCTCCCCTTGTGCAATTCCAGTTTTCACATGTGTCCTAGCTGTTTTTCCATCATTCCTCCACACAAATGCTTAAACAAACAGCCATATGTTCCCTCCACTACCCCTATAAATACCCTAGCATTCATTCATTCACTCCCCATTCAATTCATATCTCATTTTCATACACTTCACACAACACAAACACAACCCTTGTGCCGCAAATCCCCTTCCATTTCTGTGCAGTTTTTCTCCTCCATTGCAGCCACTATCCAACCACTTCCCATCCCTCCAAAACACTTCACATAATCCCCAAAGTTCACCTAGACCTTGTGCTACAACAACGAGGAAGAAAAGAGTGCCTAAACGTTCATACAATTCAAGTTTGAGTTGTTGGAATTTTTAGGTGTTTCTTTGATTTCAAAGTTTAAATTTAATTCTCTTTGTTTTGTACGTATGAGAATGGAAGAGAAGAGTGCCTAAACGTTCATACAATTCAAGTTTGAGTTGTTGGAATGTTTAGGGGTTTCTTTGATTTCAAACTTATGAGGAACTAAACCCCCTTTAGCTAGGGGGTGATTCAAAACTATGTTTATATTTGCAATATGAATTGATTAACTTTCGTTGGAATTTCATAAGTTGTGGATTCAATTTGTTTAACCGTTTGATTGATAATTTATTTATGAATGTTTATTAAGAATGCGCGCTTAATTTTCATGCATGAATATGACGCTAGAATATAAGTGAATTTCATCTAATCGTTATGAACTTATATTCACAAGTAGTGGAGGTTGCTTATAAACAATCGCGTTAAACGAATTCTTGGCATAAGTTTCATGCGTATTCCATAGTAACGAATGCATCGTCAATGTTTATGATTTCCGTTGAACTTAATGATCTTTGTTGAATGTCTCTATCATGCGTATTCCATAGTTAGGGACTTTGATTAAGAATAATTTGGTTGTAATGCGTTTTCCATTCAATCCAACGAATCTAGGGAAATCTGAAAGTTAATTTAAGCGGACCTAATTAACTTGGAGCATTGAGTTTCACAACTTATCGAAAGACCAACTGAGAATCAATTTTGTATGCAAGTGTAACATGTGTGGAGAAGAACCCCTTGGCTATTCCATCATCCATATTTTTATCACATTCATATTTACATTTTGCCTTTAATTATATTCTGTCTTTTTAATTTAATATCGTCCAACCACAATTCCCCCCCCCTATTTTGTTAAGTCTTAATCATTCGTATATGTTTTATTTTTGTATCTTTAAGCTTTTGGAGTCATAAATAAATGCAAATTCATCTAAATCAAGTTCTAGCTTCTATTTGAGTCAATTTGATTGTTTTAGACAATTTGAGTTTTTCAAAGCCATTCTGAGTCATAGTAGTCTTGTTAAGAGTATTTTAATTTAGTTTTTATGTTTTTAAACCAATTTAGAAGGTTTTAGCAAGCCCTCCTAATCCCCGGTCTAGAACGATCCCTCACTTATCCATTCTACTACAATTGTCAAACGAGGGTTTAATTTGAGTGTCAAGTAAATTTCGCATCAAAAGACAGGACGATGCGGTACGTCTGATTCATAGATTTTTCAACTCACATCTCAACGTATGTAGCTCTTTTTCTGTGAAATCCATAGGATAAATTTTCTATGCAAGCTTGCAAATGTGATCAATGTTGAACGCCTTAAAAGCTTCTCTTGGTTCTAAAGCTGAACTGAGAATAAGAAGATCCATTGCCTCCTCACTAAACCTGCTATATAGCTTTACCAGCTGAAAATCTATTGCATTATTGAAGATATCAATGTGATAATGATGCTCAAATGTAATGTGAAGAACGACCAGTTCCTATTGAGCATTCATATCGGGCATATCAACGTCATGTTTTTTGCAGAATAAACTCACTTTATCTATAAAGGTAGCCCAACCATCCAATCGCAACTTCTGAAGGACATCTTTTGTAGTAGTGACTAGGTTCATAGCATTCAGAATGTCTTGTGACTTATTTTGCAGTTCCGACAAAGGATATCAGTGATTCCCATGATCTCCTGCAATAGATGCAAGATGAAAGTAAATTCAAAAGATCTGATTGCATTATAAGCACCAGTAGCTTCCCCACGCAAAAAGTTTGTAGTAGATCTATCATTCTTTATGTTCTCAAGTACTGTACAAGACGCGTCATACATATGTATCAAGTCACACACTGAATCATAATGAGAACCCCAACGAGTAGCTCTACGTCGATGTATAGTACCGATTTGATTAGCTCATCTTCCCATCTCAAGTTCACCATAACCCATAAACTCTTCAATGTTCACTGTGTGTGCAACCTGTAGCTGAGTATGATTCTTTGAAGAAGTAGTAATAACATTCATAATTGAACCTAATGTTGAAAAGAATAACCAAATAACAACTACTTCTTTTGATGCTACAACTAATGCCAATTGCAGTTGATGAGCAAAACAATGCACATAATAAGCAGATGAACACTCTTTAATAAATAAAGATTGTAGCCCATTCCACTGACCTCGCATATTACTTGCGCCATCGTAGTCTTGACCTCGTAACTTGTTTATAGGCAACTCATGGAAAGCCAGGACTTTTTTTATCTCCCTGTGAAGTGTTGGTGCAGTAGTGTCTTCAACCCACACAATATCTAAAAACCGTTCTCGTAGAAAACCATCATTATCAACAAATCTTAAAATAATGGCCATTTGCTCTCTGTGAGCAATATCATGTGCTTCATCAACAAGAATACAAAAAACACCATCCCCAACTTCTTCACGAATTTTTCTTCATACTATGTCGGCGAGAATGTTCAAAACCTCCTTTTGGATCATGGGCAAGGAATATTTGGCATTTTTTGGTGCATTTTCTAAAACAACTGCAGCGACCTTATCATTAAACTTGGTTGTATGCTTTACCAATTCAATAAAATTCCCATGATTTTTCAAACCCACTGATTCATCATGTCCTCTAAAAGGACATGCTTGAAATGTAAGCCATCGAACACACTCAACTATAGTCTTGAGTCGCAACCGATTCTTCAAAATTTCTTCTTTTGATTGTCGATTAATAACCTTGTCAACATGCTGAGATGGATTCATCAATTCCTCTACACGTGAAACACAAGTATTATGTAATGAAGATGGACCTCCAATATGAGAAAGAAATATACAATTCTTTATGTCGTTAACTCTTTTCCAATTGTTAAACCCATCAACAGTTAATGCCGGACGACTTGTTAGGCCAGTCCCAAAAAGAAAGCATGGGAAACAATATATTCTATCTGTTGTCGAAGAATATTCTAACCATGGAAATTGTGAAAACCAAGAATACTGAAATCAACGATATTGTGATCCAAACCGAGACCTAAGATACTTAAGAAGTTTCGGTCGGTAAGGCCCAGCTTTGATATAAGCACGTCGAACTTCATCTTGTTGATGAATATGATGCTCATGTATTTGAATCCGTTTCCCCGGGTCTCGTTCCAATTCCAAAGAAGCATCATCAAAAACTTTTTCTTAAGGTTCAATTATATTAGATGTTTGGTGAGAATCATGAGGCTGCTCAATTGATATTGGTGCATTATCATTAGATGCAGAAGGTATATCACTCCCTAATTTATCACCATCATCTCTCTTTTTAAAAAATGAATCAATAGTTCTTAACCTCTTCATTGAACGTTAACCTAACAAATTAAACAACAATAATGCAAGTTTATATAATAAATTATATTTCTAAGAAATCTATCAGGCTATTAGAAAAAATATATTAAACTTGAAATTGAACTTTTAAAGTACGAATTCTTAAAATTAAAGCAATAAACAAATAAAATCATCAAGACATAAGAATAAAGTGGTTAAAAACTTACCTATTGATAAGAAAAATCAACAAGTTTTCTCACTTGTATTGTATGCTTGGTTTCTGTGAACTACAGTGCAGAGACGAGAGGTCGAGACGGGACAAGGGCTTTTTTGAAAGTCAGAAAGTGAACGAGGATCACTGTGTTGTACCCCAAAAGTTGAAATAAAATAATAAACTAGTCTACTCCTAGGAAACCTAAATTAATAAAATATTAAATTTACTTTTTAAAACCAGATGAGATGACTACTCTACTCCTAAACTGATCACTATACTACTCCCTAGAAACTAATCAAATAAAAAGACTTAATGGGACGTGACTGCCAGTGTGTGTATGATTTGAAATATAATAATAATAATAAATTTTGATATTGATTAAAGTAAATAATTTATTTAATATTTATTAACTCTTACTTTTTCTAAAAGTAATCCTATTGTTCAGAACTTTTATTTATTAGGTAGACTATAACAATTAAAATTAATAAAATAATCTAAATTATCAGTATTTTTAACCTTAAACAACTAAAACTCTCCCTATGCTAGAGTCCACCATAGCCCTGTTACTAGCTCCGCCGTTGGTAGTCATTGTACAAATAACAGGAAACGGATGTTTTCCGCTTATTATGGAGGATATGATGCCATCGACATTGAATGTAATAGCTAAAGAAGGCATTTGGGAATGACACAAAAGGTTTGGCCACTTGAATTTCCAAAGTTTGCATATGTTGGCTGATAAAGAAATGGTTTTGGGCCTGCCTAAATTGATGGAAACAAATGATGTATGTGAATGGTGTGTTGTAGGAAAGCAGCAAAGAGAAGCAATTAGTAAGGAGTTAACTTGAAGAGCAAGTAAATCATTGGAATTTGTTCTTTCTGATGTATGTGGTCCTATGCAAGTCACTACACCTTGGAGGAAATAGATACTTTCTGACATTTATTGATGATTGTACCAGAATGTGTTAGTTATATTTCTTGAAAGCACAAGTCAGAGGTATTCAGTACCTTCAAGAGGTTCAAAGCTATGGTTGAGCTTTAGAGTGGTTACCAAATTCTAAAATTGAGAAGTGATAGAGGTTGAGAGTATACTTTTCTAGAGTTTCAAAGGTTCTATGATGATTTAGGACTTGAAAGACAACTGATAGTTCCCTCAGCAAAATGGTGTTACAGAGAGGAAGAAAAAACCATTGTTGAAATGGCTAAAAACATGTTACGTGACAAGAAGCCGCCTTATGATTTATGGGGAGAAGCAGTTAACATTGTAGTATATCTTCTCAACAGGTATCCAACAAAGGCATTGCAGGATAAAACACCATTTGAACCATTTAGTGGCAGAAAGTCAGGGTCAAAGCATTTCAGATTGCTTGGTTGTATTTGTTACAGTCATATTCCTGGACAATTGAGACAAAAACTTGACGAAGCTTATGTGAAAGAAGTCTTTATAGGTTATGGGAAGGTTGAGAAGGGTTACATAGTTTATAATTTAGCAACCAAAAAAGTTTTTATATCAAAAAGTATTATATTTAATGAAGAAGGTGTATGGGACTTGAAAACTAAGAATTCAGTTACCATGACATTTCCAATGAGTTTGAATTTGAATAAGAAGAATGAAGTCGCTAAAATTACTCAAGAGGGTGAAAATGTGGCACATTAGCTGGAAGGGAGTGATGGTCATACACAAGTGTTTGTGGATTCACAAACTGAATTTGGAGAAAGTAGCAGTTCAAGTGATACTCCTATGAAACTGAAGACACTTAGTGATGTATATGCTAGGTGGAATGTCAGTATGACAGAACCTGAAAGATATGAAGAGGCAACAACTAATGCTTGGAAGCAAGCAATGAATGTAGAAATTGAAATGATAAAAAAGAACAACACCTGGGAATTGGTTGATAGACCATCAGATCGTTCAACTATATGAGTGAAATGGGTTTACAAGACCAAGCTAAACTTGGATGACACCATACAGAAGCACAAAGCGAGACTAGCATTTAATGGCTACTCTTAGAAACTTGGAATTGATTTTAATGAAACCTTTGCCCCAGTGGCAAGGTTAGACACAATCGGGACTCTAATTGCACTTGCAACATAAAAGAGCTGAAAATTATACTAGTTAGATGTTAAATCATCTTTTCTCAATGGTGTACCACAATTGGGAGTTTATGTTGATCAAACTGAGGGTTTTGAAGTTGTTAGAGCTGAAGATAAGGTGTACAGACTTAGAAAGGCTTTCTATATACTCAAACATGCACTAAGGGTCTGGTATAAGAAATTGATGCACATCGGCACAAGTGTGGTATCTCAAGGTGTCCTAGTAAAGCCACTTTACACATCAAAACCAGAGGTGATTCTAAGCTATCATAGTGTCTATTTATGTGAATGATATAGTATACGCCGAAAGTAGCACTGAGTTATGAATGTATTTAAGGCTAATATGATGCTAAAATATGAGATGACAGACTTAGGGTTGTTATATCATTTCCTTGAAATGGGAACACTTCAATCGAAGCATGACGATTTTTATAAACCAGAAGAAGCGTGCATTGTCTTTTTGATCGAAATTTTTGGATTAAAGGAATGCAAACCAATGAGTCTAGTAAATGAGAAATTAATGAATGAGGATGGTAGTGATGCTTATGATGAAACTAAATATCGACAACTAGTTGGGATTTTGCTATACCTTACTGCAACTAGACCTAATATGACGAAACTACATATCGACAACTAGTTGGGAGTTTGCTATACCTTACTGCAACTAGACCTAATATGAAGAAGCTACATATCGACAACTGGTTGGGAGTTTGTTAGCAAGATATATGCACAATCCAACTAATAAACACTTTGGAACTGCAAAGAGGGTGCTCAAGTACATTCAAGGCATACTAGACTATGGACTTAAAGTACAAGAAAGGCAAAGCTACACTACTAGTTGGATACTATGATAGTAAGTGAAGTAGGGATGAAGCTGACATAAAAAAACATTTCAGGCCATTTGGCAGTGGTATTTTCCTATAAGCCTCTATGAAACAGCACAATGTAGCACTCTCATCAGCTGAAGTTGGGTACATAAGTGCCAGTGAAGCAACGAAACAAGTTGTGTGGCCTAGGTTTGTACTGCAGGATTTGGAGAGAAGCAAACTGATGCTACTCCAATTTTTTGTGACAACACCTCTGCCGTTAAAATGACAAAGAATCATGTGTTTCATCAAAGATCAAAACATATTGCCAAAAGATATCACTACACCAGATAAGCTCTACAAGCTAACATCATTAATCTTGTTTATTGCAAGTCTGAGGATCAATTGGTAGATATATTTACCAAGGCTCTGCCAAAGGATTTGGAATGAAAGCAACAAGAAGCTTAAAAGAGAGTGTTGAAGCATAAGCTTTGCTGCTGTTGAGAATGAAGGATTAAAGCTTGATGATCATAGTTGCTGCAATGGTTTACAGTTTTAGTTCTTAAGTTCTTGATTTTGTAATGAAGTGTAATGGATGGCCACAATTATAACATCTAACACGTGTATATCATGCCACCTGTCTATTTAGTTGCAAGTTTCAAGTTGCTCACATGCAACTTACATGATCTATGCTAGCTGAGGTGTGAGCTAGCAACAGCTATATTGGCTCACACAACCAGCATGTTTGCATAACTAATTTGTGAGAATCCAACGCAGATTTTCACGACGTGTTCTCGTCCTTGCTTCTCTCTCTTTCACCATTGTTGCTCACTGTAACTAGCTCATCACATTCTCTGTAATTTCCAGAAATTAAAACCAACTAGATTTGTAAAAATTTAGTCGTAAAAACACTAACATGGAATTCTTCTAATATATGTATATTTACAATTAGTATATGTATATGTGTGGAGGCCTATAAGAGAAATGATCCCCATTTAAAAATTAGTATATGTATATGTGTGTGGAGGCCTATAAGAGAAATGATCCCCATTTTTTTAAATGGAGATTAGTTGTGGGGCCCACACCACATCGAACTTCAATGATTCGAATCATCTATTTTTCAAGTTGTATATCATAGATCATCTTTGCAAACTATTAGCCAAATCGAAAATATTTAAGACATCTACTTGGGTTCAAAGAAATTTACGAATACTTTGTCCTATAAGAAACAATGAAATAATCAAAGAGGCAAATGGTTTCAGATTGAATTGAATTTTTGCAAAGATGATCTATGAATTGAGACTTACAAATAGACAGTTTGGATCGTTGAAGTTTGGTATGGTGTAAGTTCCACAACTAATCTCCATTCTTTTCCCTTAAGGGATGTATATATGAACAGCATGCAACACTAATTAAAGGTAAAATACACTCTAGATTCATATTTTAAGCCTAAACACTACACACCAGCCAAACATATCAGAAATCAGTTAAAGGAGTCAACAAAGAAATTAAGTGATACAAAATGGCATGAATTGTAACGACATCAAATCCCATATAGACCACTTGAGAGATGATTGGTGCGCCATAAACCTACGGCCCTCCGCCAAGCCCCTGTGGTAGGCCTGGTAAATGGGTCGTGTTTGTCGTGTTCGTGTCATTTTCGTATAACACCTGTTATCTTAACGGGTTGTGTCGTATCACATCCGTTATCTTAACAATAGATTCACTAACACTTAAGAATTTATTTATACTTTCATTAAGTATAACATAAGATTTTGTGGTATCCACTAGTGTAAATATTTTAAATTGAAGATCGAATTCAATCATTGTATTCATATAGGATCAAGGAGTGTACATGTAAAAAAATCATCAAAATCGGAGTTAAAATAACCATTAAATCGTGATTTTTTTTATAACCGTCGAAAAGTTTTGTCCCATTACTTGATCTCAGAATGTTTGTTTTTTTCAATTTTTGGCGTATGCGATCTCGAAGTATATACAAACATGTTTGACGGTTGGATCACTGAAACTAGTTTCGTAGAATGCATATCCCATCAAGTTCAATGGTGTGTGTGTATATATATATATATATATTTATTAAGTAAATTTAAATCTATTTATTTTGTACGTATAATTGACCGGTACACGGAGTAATACATCACGTGTCATTATAAAAATAGTGGGATATGTGTGATAAAAAGTTAATAACTTAAAAAAATAAAAATTCTCACCACTTTTATTAAAACACATGGTGTACTATTTGTGTTCCTGTTACAATGAAAAATTTCTCAAGAAAAAAAGGAGAGAGAGAGAGGTAAATGACGTACACGTGTCAGGAACACAGCTGTCATATCTTATCCTAACAATAACAAGTGCACACTTGAGAGACCACAGTGGAAAAACCCACCCTACTAGTAGCAAGCCAAATTGAAAATACCACTAGGTCTTATGTTTCCCTCTCTTTTTTGTTTTCTTTTCAGCTTTTCTTATAATTTTCATTTTTCCCTCCCTTTTTCTTCAAATGGCAGCATGATGCATATTAATTATTATAGTTTTTAGGGGTATAAAATTTAATATATATATATATAATTATAGTTAATATTTTGGGGGTATAATTATTATAGTATATATAATTATTATAATTATTATAATTATTATAGTTAATTTAATATATATATATATATATATATATATTATAGTTTTTAGGAGTATAAAATTGTTAAATTAATATATATAATTATTATAGTATTTTTGTAGGGTTATAAAATTATTAAATTAATATTCTGCTTATCGTGTATCGTGTTACCCACGTGTATACCCGAACCAACCCGTTATCTTAACAGGTGCTTATCAGGTTACCCAATAACGACCCGATTCGTTATCGTGTCGACCTGAACATCTGTTAATTTCGTGTCATGTCGTGTCTTGTCGGATTATCGGGTCGTGTCAGGAATTATCAGACCTACCCTATGAACCATCAGACGCATGAATGGCAAAAATGGTTTGGATCGGTGAGTAATAAGGCAATGAAAGCAGCTGAGGCAGACATAAAAGACCAAGGAGTATCAAAATATTTCAACATAAAACCTGCCCATTGCACTTTCCAAACATTATTGCAGTGCTCATTCACATCGTTGAATAACCCCAGCAACTCACTCACATCGATTTTAAAAGCCACATCGTTGCCAAGATTTTTGAAGAAATGAGTGACCTAGCCTCAAATAACCAATACAAGATAATTAGGACAAAAGTGATACACATTAACGTATGCATAAAAATAGTACTCATTCTATGTAAGTAAACATGAAAAATACTTGAACTTGGTTATAGATTAAGTAAAGTTTATTAATGGCAAAATAGGAAAAGAGTAGGGTGCACAAAGCAACCGCACGCGTTAAACTCAAATACTTGAGCTTGGTTATTAATCGAGCAACAACAACAAACTTGGAGCCGCAAACAGGTTCACCATACAGACATTCAACGTAAAAAAAGGCAACCGTGCACGCGCTGCCGTGCAAGCTGCAGGCCGCACAAAGCTGAACAACAGCTAATTAACACACGTACTGACCAACGGAATTATAAAACAACCAACAAACACACGTACTGACATAGGCAATATCTTATTCTTATAGTGAAGAGCAATATCTCATGTGTAGTTTATACTGTTATTAACTCATGTGTAGTTTATACTGTTATTCTTATAGTGAAGAGCAATATCTTTCATGTGACATAGGCAGGTTTTTGTCAAACCTCGTAAATTTCTTGGTGTTTTATTTCTTATATTTTATTTTGTTCAACTGTAGGTTTATATTTTGATGAGGTAATCTATATCTTGTTTCCGTACTAACGAACGGACCTAGGCACAACAATATTAAGAATAATTCATTGAATTTATTTTATGAAGAATTTGTTAGATTATTAAGCACCAAGAATCTAAAAGATGCCAAATACTAGTCCGGCGACGAGGTGTGCCCTAGTACTTGGGTGGCTAGACAGTTAGAATACATAACTTGCAAAATAAAATGGTATATATATTATAAAATATTAGAACATATTAAAAACATGAGGAACACGCATATAATGAGTTTTCATCTAAATATTCAACATGTTTTTCAAATTTTATTGAAAAATTAAAATATAACATGAAAGTTATCAATTTTTTGTCTAAGTGAGAGTCGGACTTTGACGGGTGCCTAAGATAGTTAGAAAGACGTGTAAACAGGTATAAGCGTACTTTCTTAATTTTCAAATATATAGGGACTAATCGAAGCGATCGTTGCTTAGGCAGAAATTTTTAAAACAATATTAAACACCAGAAAGATATATTTTATTTGTAAAGGGTAGACGAAAATTTTTAGAGCAATAATAAACGACGAAAATTTTTGGAACAATAATATACACAAGAGGGATATATTTTATTTGTGGTTTAAAGATTTCTAGAGAAGAGGAAAACCACGTGTCTCATCCAAGCATTGTTCCCAAGTCGGGGTCCCGTGGTGGAGAGATTATATAAAAGTTGTGTGTTTCGTAGGATTTTAAATAATTTGTTTTGTGAGATTTTTTCATTAAAGCCACATGCATTTGGTACTCTAGACTGATGGTAAAATGACAAAAGGGACAAAAAATAATTAATAAAAAAATCCCTAATAAGATAGAAGATCATGTTTGAACAGAAATCATGTTAAAATTGACAAACATGTATAATATTTCTAAACTTACTTATTATTAAATCTTTCAATTAAAAAAGAATGAAAAGATAATTTTATCATTTATCACAAAATACAATCATGTGCAGTGATATAAATTTGCGAAAATTTTTGTTTTCTTCATTTTCTCGCCCACATGTTTGCATATCTCTAGTTTTGAATTTAAACAAATAAAAAAAAATTATACCTCTTCGCATTTTCGCTTTCACATTTCTCTCAAACATCTCTTCCACATATATTTTTTAAATTTTTTATATTTATGCATACATGCATTTCAATTTTTTTATATATTTACACAAACATTAATAGTGTGTGAACAGTTAAAGCATAAGCCTTGCTACTGCTGCAATGGTTTACAGTTTTAGTTCTTAAGTTTTTTATTTTGAAATAAAGTGTAATTGATGGCTACGATTATAACATCTAACGCGTGTATATCATGCCACCTGTCCATTTAGATGTAAGTTTCAAGTTGCTCACATGGAACTAGCTGAGGTGTGAGCTAGCAACGGCTGTATTGGCCAACACAACCAGCATGTTTGCATAACTAATTGTGAGAATCCAATGCAGATTTTCACAACGTGTTCTCGTCCTTGCTTCTCTCTTTTACCATTGTTGCTCTCTGCTACTAGGTCATCACATTCTTAGTGATTTCCAGAAATTAAAACCAACTAGATTTATAGAAAATCAGTCGTAAAAACACTAACATGTGATTCATCTAATAAATCTATATATATGTGTGTGTGTAGAGGCCTTTTCAGAGAAAGGATCTCCATTTTTTTTAAATAGAGATTAATTGTGGGATTCACATCACATCGAACTTCAACCATCTGAACTATTTTTTATATTTACACAAACATTAGTAGTGTGTGGACTGTTAAAGCATAAGCCTTGCTGCTAGGGGTGGGCGCGGTGTGGTTCAGTGCAGTTTCGAGGGAAACCACAACCGAAACCGAATCTTTTTGCGGTGCAGTGCGGTGCGGTTTTGAAACCAAAACCGAAATGAAACCAAACCGTTTGGTTCGGTTTATTGTGGTTTCAAACGGTTTAGGTTTGATTTTTGAGAAAAAAATGTATAATTTTAAATATACACCTATTCATTCATAAATCGATCTTATTTTCCTCATGTATTTGTGAACACGAAAGTTTCCTTGAAACAAGAAACCAGAATAACGTGTACAAAATAATATTTTTGTGTTTATGATTTTGGGGTTACGATCTCTCTCTAATTTGGTCCTCTGATTCTATCTTCGTAGGGTGTAGGTTTGTGGATGAGTTGTTGATCCAAAGGGCCGTCGGGGCTTGATCTGAGGATGAACAGTTGATGAACGGATGAACACTTTCTTCAAGGGCTTTTGGGCTTGATTTTGAAGGTTGATGGATGAACGGATCTTCAAGGGCTTTTGGGCTTAGTCTTGAAGAACGATTGGATGTGTGGATTTGTTTGTGCTGTTGATCCAAGGGGCCGTTGGGGCTTGATCTTAGGATGAACGATGAACACTTTCTTCAAGGGCCGTCGGGGCTTGATCTTGAATAATGGTTGTGTGGATTTCTTCAAGGGCTTTTGGGCTTGATTTTGAAGGTTGATGGATGAACGGATCTTCAAGGGCTTTTTGGGCTTAATCTTGAAGAACGATTGGATGTGTGGATTTGTTGAGGTTGTTGATCCAAAGGGCCGTTGGGGCTTGAGCTTAGGATGAACAGATGAACACTTTCTTCAAGGGCCGTCGGGGCTTGATCTTGAGTTGGTGGAAGTTCTTCAAGGGCCGTTGGGGCTTGATCTTGAAGGAGGATTTGACGAAGAAACGAAGAGTGCTTTCTTGATCCTTCGGGATTTTCTTGAGAGCTTTAGAACTTTAAGGCTTCAAGGTTTTGGTGTGTAGAGAAATGTATTTGTGAATTGGTTTTGGTGTGTGTTGGCTTTTCTTGGGAATTTGGATGGTTGGAAGCTTTGGAGTTTCAAAGCTTCAAGGATTTGGGGAATTCTCTTCCAATTTGGGAGTAGAGAAATGTATTTGTGAATTGGTTGATGCTTGATACCTTGATGGAGAAGCCTATTTATAGGCTTTGAGAATGAATCACCACCACAAAATATTTTTTTCCTTTCCAAGCACCATTGCCTAATTTTCCCACTTAATGCAATATTGAAATTGAAGTGGTGTAACTTATGGCCTAATTTCCCACTTAATACCATTTTAAACTTGAAGTGGTCTAACTTATGGCCTAATTTCCCACTTAATGCAATATTGAAATTGAAGTGGTGTAACTTATGGCCTAATTTCCCACTTAACACCATTTTAAACTTGAAATGTGTATGCTTTGTCATTGCCCAAATGAGAAAAACTTGCTTTGATCCGTAATGGATTGAAGTGTGCTTGCCTTGTCATTGCCCAACATGAGAAGAAAAACTTGTTTTGATCCTCAATGGATTGAAATGTACTTGCCTTGTCATTGCCCAAAATGAGAAGAAAAACTTGTTTAATCCTTCAAGGGTATTTCTTCCTATTTTGTTGAGTCACACGCCATGTGTACAATTTGTACAACACGTGGCGTATGCCATGTATGCCTTGACACGTCAAAACTTTAATGCATTGGTGAACATTTTTTTTTTACTGAAATTTCGATGTCTACAGTATTAATTAATAAATATGCGGCAAAATTGCAGCAACAACAATGCAGCAAAAAACAGTGGCAAAACTGCAAAAAAAATGCAGCAAAACTGCATAAAAAAAGCACCAAAACAACAGAAAAACAGCACCAAAACAGCAACAAAAAACTGCACCAAAACTGCAGCAAAACTGCACCAGGTCGCAGAATTGAAGATGATTTTCAAGAAGATGAGTTAAGGAAAAGATAAGTTTTAAGAAGATGAGTTAAGGAGATGAAGATGTGTTTCAGCCTTCAGGAGCCGAAGTGCAAAACTAGATTAAAAGTTTAAAATATAACATCTATTTATTAATTTTATTATATGGTGCGGTTTCGGTTTCGGTGCGGTTTTGAAAACCCAAAACCGAAACCAAACCGTTTTCTTTGCCGCGGTTCGGTTTTGAAATTGAAACCGTTTCAAAACCGCAAAACCAAACTGTTCGGTGCGGTTCGATTCGATTCGTGTTTCGGTTTTGGTTTTCGATTCCAAGTGCCCACCTGTTGCTGCTGGGAATGAAGGATTGAAGCTTGAAATGAAAAATAGTATTCATTCTCCGTAAGTAAACATAAAAAATACTTGAGCTTGGTTATAGATTCAGTAAAGTTTATTAATGGCAAAATAGGAAAAGAGTAGGGTGCACAAAAGAGCAACCGCACGCGTTCAACTCAAATACTTGAGCTTGGTTATTAATTGAGAAACAACAAACTTGGAGCCGCAAACAGGTTCACCATACAGACATTCAACGTAAAAAAGGGCAACCGCGCACGCGCTGCCGTGCAAGCTGCAGGCCGCACAAAGCTGAACAACAGCTAATTAACACACGTACTGACCAACGGAATTATAAAACAACCAACAAAGTTATTAGGAAACTAGAAATTAAGAGAACTATCTAGCGAACGTTGCTCCTCGTAGTAGTAGTACTACTACTAGTAGTACTACCACTACTAGAAATTTCCACTTTGCCGACAAAATTAGTTTGTCGGCAAAAGTCAAAATTCGTCGGCAAAGAGCCTTTCCCAACAAAAAATTTTGTCGGCAATTTTGTCGCTAAAAGCATGTCGCGCAAGATCTTTCTCGACGAATCTTAATATTTCGTTGGCTCATTTTTAAGGCGACAAATCTCAGCCGTCAAACTGTGCCCGTCACCAAACCAACATTGCGACAAAATATTTTGTCAACATAGGTTGTTTTTTCACGATGAAGTTATTTGTCGGCTTAGTGATCTTGTCGCGACAAAACATTTTGTCGGCTAAGTAATCTTGTCGCGACAAAATGGTTTTTCGGCTACGTAGTCCTATGCCAACAAACTGGTTTGTTGGCTCAAATTACTTGTGTAGACAAAATAATTAGTTGGTTGAATCTTTTGTGAACAAAAACATTTGTCGGCTAATTGTTTTTGTGCCGACAAAACATGTCAAGTCCAATATTTTCTAATTCTTATTCACATTTGTTTTTAATAATATTTTTAACCATCACAAACAAGCAAGCTTAAGAGATCGAGAAGGGGCGTGAATGAAGAATTAATGTAGGAACAACACAAAATTCATGTAATTTAAAATAATGTAAGGTTCACAATTCGGTTTAGTTACAAAATACAAAAAAATCTATATTTTCATTTCGACATTACTATAATATAGATAAAATATCCTTAAGTATCACCATTCTCACTATAGTCCTCATCACGTTGATATTCAGCATCATGAAAATGGGAAACGATTAGGATCATCATGAAACATTCCAGTATCAAACAACTGTAGAAGAAAAACAAATTAAAAAAACTTGATTAGCAAACTTTAAGGGTGCTAAATATCATTGACACTAAGGAAATGCAAGGCCACACTAGAGTGGTATTTCTAAACAAATAACTTATGAAACCATAAATGTGTAAACAGCAAGATAAAGATATCTACTAATCAAGTTAACTTACCAACACCATGCAGCATCACAACCTAGAAAAATTACATGTTTAATAGATACCAGGTAATAATCAAGTTAGCATCAACTACTTATACGTAATTCATCACTGTAAACAACAAGATAAACATAACAGCAAGGCAACATGATTCTCACACTCTGTAAACAAGGCAACATGATAAGTAGATGATATAAATCCTTGAAAGGTCTATAATGTATATAAACATAACACTACCAACCTAGCTAAGTAGGTTATAACTCTAGAACATAAGCATATGCACCTGGAAACATAAATAAACGATACTAAAGCACCCTAATTCATCACTGTTTATAATCTTTATCAGTGTAAACAAGAAGATATAGACATCTACTAATCAAGTTAATCCTCAAATATCAAAATTACCTGGCATGAATGATCCTCACACTGGTCTCCATGCCGTGCTGATATCAGTTGTAAGCTATCTAGCTCAGAATTCCACTTAGCCATAGACAACCTGCAAGTGTTATAGAAAGGAAAAACAAATATGTCAAACGTAAACCACAATATCGAATAATTACATTGGAAATCTGGAATTAAAGTCAAGGGACATTGTTTTTACCAATATTATACAAATCGATTCAGATTTCGTATCCATTCCCTGTCCATGGCATATAAAGTATCTACTCCCTGTTTACAAATTTAATTTTACATGCAACATTCATTAGGACCAGCAATCAAACAATGAATAAGATAGGCTGAGGGTGACGGTGTAACAACATACCTTACCAAAGAAAGCAGCTAGCCTAGAATATAATCAGATTCTTCAATATATAAGCCCAGCCTTGTAACCGCCCTCTGTATAGGAAAATTGAACAAATTTAGAGAGAATTAGAAGGGGAAGAACCCACAATATACTCGCAAAAGAACCCACAATATACTCGCAAAAGAACCCAGTAAAAAAATTGAATGGAAGGTAAAACAATTGCAGATGAGAATTAGAAGGGGAAGAACCCACAATATATACTCGCAAAAGAACCCACAATACACTCGCAAAAGAACCCAGTAAAAAAATTGAATGGAAGGTAAAACAATTGCAGATGAGAATTAGAAGGGGAAGAACCCACAATATACTTGCAAAAGAATCGAAAAAGAAAATTGAAAACCCTAAGAGAATTACACAGAAAACTGATGGGTTTATCCATCAGAAACGTAAATTGAAGATAACAATTAGGAGGGAAAAACCTTTTTAGGCTTTGACTTTGACGATGGTTTCGATTTCCACCGGAAGGATGCTGTCGGTCTGTCTATTTGCAGCGACGGAGATGGAGGTGGAGAAGGAGATGAAGGTGGAGCGGGAGAGGAAGAGGGAGAAGGGTGGGACGGAGAGCGTTAACTGCTTCAAGGACTAAATTCTTAATTTTTTTTTTCAACTCCGCGCCTCCTTTTAATTTGTTAAATACTGTTTTCTTAAAGTTTAGAATTGTGAGTGACATGCTGCATTCAAATAGCACTGGCTAGCAATTCATGCAATTAAATTTTGTCTTGTGCTGATTTCTAATTTTAATAGACGGTTCTTATTCAATTTTTTTTTGTTATGTATAATCTTTAGTAGTTATGTGCTTTGACCCTAACAATTATCTTTACAAATCATTCATATCATACATACCATTAAATTTCGTAAGTGTTATACGTACAAAATAAATAAATTTAAATCTACATAATAAATATATATATATATATACACACACACACCATTGAACTTGATAGGATACAAATTCTACGAAACTAATTTGAATGATCCAGCCGTCAAACTTGTTTGTATATCCATCGAGATCGCATCACCAAAAAATCGAAAAAAAAAAAACCATTCAGCGATCAAGTAATGGGACAAAACTTTTCGACGGTTATCAATGAAAAATCACAATTTAACGGTTATTTTAACTCCGATTTTGATGATTTTTTACAGCTACGCTCCTTGACCCTATACGAGTACAATGAATGAACTCGATCTTCGATTTAAAATATTTACACTAGTGAATACCACAAATCGTATGTTATACTTAATGAAAGTATGAATAAACTCTTTAGTGTTAGTGAATCTATTATTTTGATGGGATACGCATTCTACGAAACTAGTTTCAACGATCCAACCGTCAAACATGTTTGTATATACTTCGAGATCACATATGCCAAAAATTGCAAAAAACAAACATTCAGAGATCAAGTAATGGGGCAAAACTTTTCGACGGTTATCAATGAAAAATCACGATTTAACGGTTATTTTAACTCCGATTTTGATGATTTTTTACAGCTACACTCCTTGACCCTATACGAGTACAATGAATGAACTCGATCTTCGATTTAAAATATTTACACTAGTGAATACCACAAATCGTATGTTATACTTAATGAAAGTATGAATAAACTCTTCAGTGTTAGTGAATCTATTATTTTGATGGGATACGCATTCTACGAAACTAGTTTCAATGATCCAACCGTCAAACATGTTTGTATATACTTCGAGATCACATACGCCAAAAATTGAAAAAAACAAACATTCAGAGATCAAGTAATAGGGCAAAAATTTTCGACGGTTATCAATGAAAAATCACGATTTAACGGTTATTTTAACTCCGATTTTGATGATTTTTTACAGCTACGCTCCTTGACCCTATACGAGTACAATGAATGAATTCGATCTTCAATTTAAAATATTTACACTAGTGGATACCACAAAATCTTATGTTATGCTTAATGAAAGTATGAATAAACTCTTCAGTGTTAGTGAATCTATTATTTTGATGGGATACGCATTCTACGAAACTAGTTTCAACGATCCAACCGTCAAACATGTTTGTATATACTTCGAGATCACATATGCCAAAAATTGCAAAAAACAAACATTCAGAGATCAAGTAATAGGGCAAAATTTTTCGACGGTTATTAATGAAAAATCACGATTTAACGGTTGTTTTAACTCCGATTTTGATGATTTTTTACAGCTACGCTCCTTGACCTATACGAGTACAATGAATGAACTCGATCTTCAATTTAAAATATTTACACTAGTGGATACCACAAAATCTTATGTTATACTTAATGAAAGTATGAATAAACTCTTAAGTGTTAGTGAATCTATTATTTTGATGGGATATGCATTCTACGAAATTAGTTTCAATGATCCAACCGTTAAACATGTTTGTATATACTTCGAGATCTCATATGCCAAAAATTGCAAAAAACAAACATTCAGCGATCAAGTAATGGGACAAAACTTTTCGACGGTTATCAATGAAAAATCACGATTTAACGGTTATTTTAACTCCGATTTTGATGATTTTTTACAGCTACGCTCCTTGACCCTATACGAGTACAATGAATGAACTCGATCTTCGATTTAAAATATTTACACTAGTGAATACCACAAATCGTATGTTATACTTAATGAAAGTATGAATAAACTCTTTAGTGTTAGTGAATCTATTATTTTGATGGGATACGCATTCTACGAAACTAGTTTCAACGATCCAACCGTCAAACATGTTTGTATATACTTCGAGATCACATACGCCAAAAATTGCAAAAAACAAACATTCAGAGATCAAGTAATGGGGCAAAATTTTTCGACGGTTATCAATGAAAAATCACGATTTAACGGTTATTTTAACTCTGATTTTGATGATTTTTTACAGCTACACTCATTGACCCTATACGAGTGCAATGAATGAACTCGATCTTCAATTTAAAATATTTACACTAGTGGATACCACAAAATCTTATGTTATACTTAATGAAAGTATGAATAAACTCTTAATTGTTAGTGAATCTATTATATCTTTGCACATTTAATATTTTGTAATAGACTAGTAGTGTATGGATGTTTGTTTATTAGGCGCACGAATTTCATAATCTAAACCGTTCAAATCCATGAAAATCATCTAATATATAAACCTACGATAGAAATCGTTAAAATTATTTTTGAGCGGTAAAGACCCCGCTAAGTTTTTTCATAAATAAGAATCCTTATCAAACTGAAATCGGATGGCGCGAGAGAATAATATGGGAGGGAAGTCGGGATTAGCATGCAATTGGGAGGGAGATCATGAGGCGACAAAATAGGATTAGCATGCAACTGGGAGGGAGATCATGATGTGAACCGACAATTGGGGGATGTGAACCGATTATGGGAGGGAGATCATGTGGCGGCAAAATAGGATTAGGAAGAAATGGGAGGGAGATCATGCAATTGGGGGATGCAGGTTTGGATTGCCTTGGCAAATTTATAAGTTTGTTCTTATAATTATATGTTATGTTTTTATAATGGATGATTACATACAACCATATTCAAATTTATAATTGTAATTGACTAATTGACTAATAATTGATCATAACCTAAACCAAGTTATCTGTTGCTAGAAAGTAGTTTGGAGTCAGAATTGATAAGAAGAACTTTTTCACTACTTGATCTAGATTTACAGTTTTACAACATACTTTTCGCATGAGAATATTAGTTAGTTTGCATGGAATGTATATGGAAGCGAACATAAAGAGATTGGGTTAAGTTGCAAGACTAATACTATAAGGAATTTTTTATTTTTCCAAACACTCACATATTATGAAATCAAATTGTCAATATAGATTATTGATGGCATAAAACTACAATCCAGAAATATGAAATGCTAGATATCTCTTTATCTATATATGCTCCCGTCCGTATAGAGAAACAAGAAAGACAGAATGAGAGCATAAATAGTCGCCAAGAGCTTTGATTGCGTTCCTCGGAAAAAAATGGAAAGGTGCACTGGTGAAAACCTCTCACGTAGAGTTATTATTACCTTGCCGATGACATACTTTATTGCCTCTTTAATCAATTTGCCGATGAAATACTTTGTTGCCTCACATCATCGGCTAATATTTCAATATAACGGGAAAAGTTCCCGCCAAAGTTTACCCGTCAAAACAAAATTTGTCAGGGCATCAAATTTACGCCTACAAAATGATCGTCGGCTAACGTTCCAATTTTCTCGGCTAAGATTGGTGTTATAAATTGATTCTATCGTGAGTATTTAGCCGACAAATTAAAATTTTCGTCGAGAAAGGACTCTTGTGCCGACAAAATTTTGCTTTGTCGGTTTATAATTTGTCGGCAAAATTATATTTTCTAGTAGTGTACTTGTCCCCTGTACTTGTGCAGACGACGTTGCTCCTCGTGTTCCTACTCCTCCAGCTACCCTTGGATTTGGATTAACGAATTTGACTAATTCATTATCGAACAAAGACCTTCCATCGAAGGAGTCGGCACTAAGTGGACGTGGAAGGCCTAGATCGTCCCGAAGTGTTGTTCGGATATGCTCCAGGAGATATTGCTGGGAATCAGGCTCTAGTTTCTCAAACAGCTCTTTGAATCTTCTGACTCGGAAATCCGCCTCACTCTCGCCTGGCAGTTTCCCTTTAGCTTCATCACCTAATAATTTACGGGTGAGTACTGCAATGTGCTCTCCTTGTTCGTACGCTGATAGCGTTTCGAACCAAATTCTCGACACACCTACCCAAATTTCAGCATGAGGGAACTGCGTGATTTCTTTGCCGGAATTCAGGAGGTACTTCGCAGCTTCCTCTTTGCCGAAATCATACCAAAGGTACCGATAGGTATACAACTTTGTAAATCTTCTGAGTATGAAATCCTCCTCGCTTTCCTCGGGAAGTCGATTCAGGATATCCTCATCGATGTCACACCCACTCTCCTTGATCCGATCTACCATTTTCTGAACTAGCTCTTGTTGATCATTGGAGCCTAGTTGCTTGAACAAAAAAAACTCCTCTTTCTCGGAGAATTTTTCAAGTATTTCAAAGGTGATATAGTATTGAGAAGCTTCTGGAATCCAGTCACCTTGCAAAAGTGAGAAGTTTCTTAACTGTTCACTAAATAGCTTGGTGAAAGTTTTAACTCTGAGATCTTCGTCGCTTTCGACGTTAAGTTCTGCTGGCCTTTCAAGCGGTACATCTCGATCTCGATACTCCGACACAACTTCATCAATCTGCTTTAGTTGATCGCTGGCGGAGAGTCGCCTGAACGCAAATTCTGCAAGACACGAGACTAGATCAGCAGCCTGGACATATCTTGGTTGAAGCCGGTAATCGCCTCCCGACATTGTCGATCCGAATTTGTTACTCACACAAAATGAAAATTTATGGTAGAGTGACTAGAATGATAGACTTGACTATTGAGCATGCGAGGGTCACGGATGGCCTTCTTATAAGAATAATACTGCCTTTTTTTTTCTTTTTTTTTTCTTTTTTTTTCTTTTACATATCTCTAGTTTTAAATTTAAACAAATAAAAAATAAAATTTATACCTAAATTTGCACAAAATTTTGTTTTCTTCATTTCCTCTTCCACATGTCTGCATATCTCTAGTTTTAAATTTAAACAAATAAAAAATAAAATTCATACCTCTTTGTGTTTTCGCTCTCACATTTCTCTCAAACATATCTTTTCCACATATATTTTTTAAAACTTTTTATATTTATACATATATGCATTTTAAATATTTTTTTTATAATTACACAAACATTAGTAGTGTGTGGACTGTTGAAGCATAAGTCTTGCTGCTGCTAGGAATGAAGGATTGAAGGTTGATGATCATAGCTGCTGCAATGGTTTACAGTTTTAGTTCTTTTTTGATTTTGTAATGAAGTGTAATGGATGACCACGATTATAACACCTAAATAGTGTATATCGTGCCACTTATCCATTTAGTTGTATGTTTTTAGTTGCTCATATGACACTCACATGACCTAGGCTAGTTGAGGTGTGAGCTAGCAACGGCTAGAGTGGCTCACACCACCAGCGTGTTTGCATAACTGATTTGTGGGAATCCAACGCAGATTTTCATGATGTGTTCTCGTCTTTGCTTCTCTCTCTTTTGGCATTGTTGCTCTCTGCAACTAGCTCATCATATTCTTTGTGATTTCCAAACATTAAAACCAACTATATTTATAGAAAATCAATCTTAAAAACACTAAAATGGCCTTAGAGCTTGGTTCGAGGTGAATCAAGGGGCATGAATCTATGAGGTGTCCTCTGAGTTTCCAACGAAGAACTCAAAAGAATAAAGCTGCGAGATGGTTGGATTTGGAGTTTCGAGCTCCAGTTTTCACTGGTGTGAACTATGAATTTTGGTACATCAGAATAAGGACCATTTTCAAATCTCATAATTTGTGGAGCTTTGTTGAAAATGGTTCAATCTGCCATGAATGGCGGCCAAACAGTGCGAACTCTGGGTGGGTCCTGTTCGTGACACCGAGAGTAGTGGAATGGTGGTGGTGGCAACAGTGCTTGTCGCCAAAGTTCGACTTAAACTCACCTGGGAAGCTAGCGTAGGAAACGGGTTGAGTTAGAGATTCAGATCACGGTAGATACATGGGTCTGTTGGATTGGTCCAGGGAGAGAGGGTGGTGATTGGTGGGTGAGGGCGGCAGTGGGTTGGCAGTGAAGGAAGGAAGATTGGGGGAGATGTGTGGACTGAGAAAGAAGGGTGAGGGTGATGGGTTTGTAGGGGGTAAATTCCATATTTTTTTGAGAGTTTTAACGAAAAGTCCACAGTACTGTTCACTTTAACGAAAAATCACATTTTTACATTAAAAAGTCAAATCTGATACTATTCACTTTACCCTTTATTTTGTTGTTATCGTTAAAACTCAAAGTTTTTAAATTATTTTCATTAGTTTTCCTTATTTTTATTATAAAAGTATCTAAATGATTTTTTTTTTAATTTTTAATATTTAATTAGCTTTTTTTAATCAATTAGGCTAGGGAGTGGGCACCGTCTCAAGTCATGTTAGCTTTTAATATAAAAATTCACGAAAGTTTAACATTAACAAATTCGTAAAACGAGGTATGACATTGTAATTTTAAAATATGAGCTATAAGATTATAATTCAATCCATAATTAAAGTAATTTTGTATATTCCCCCCATCTCCCCCCTTGCCCCCGCGCAGGGGGAGCCCGCGGCGGGAACCCAAAAAACCCACCCTATTTGTTTTTTCCCTTCTTTTCCAAAGGTTCCCAGGATTAGATGTATGTCTTCTATGAGGGTAGTTAGGAGTACTTTTCTTCCTTGTCAGTAGATACTCCATTGTTATGGAGAAAAACTAATGAAAAAAACTTGAAATTTTTGAGTTTTAACCAAAAAGATAAAAAAATGTTGTAAGTGAATAGTACCATAAGTGACTTTTTAGAGTAATTTTTTTGTGGGCTGGCGTGTCTAGCCTTGTTTTTATGTAGAGTACGTGTAACATCCCGTCCCGGGATTATTAAAACGTACATGTGAATTTACGATTTTACCCCTAGATCGTTTTTGTCACGTTATTGGTTGTTGGTGTGGTGTGGAATGTATTGGATCACACCCACACACACACACTATCACTTTCCCGGGATTCCCTCCCTCTTTCCCTCACTTTCTGTCACTCTGTCTCTCTCTCTCTCTCCCCGAGTTCCTCTCTTCTTCTTCTTCTTCTACATACGGACATACACACAAACATACTCAAATCTTCACCAATCGAGAAACCAAGACCACCCTCGTGCTCGTGAGGCTGAGAGGAGTCCAGTGGTGCCATTTTCAGGTAAGGATATAGTTGTTTTCACGTCGATATCGCCATGGCCGAATTATGTACTGTTCATGCAAACCTAAACTAGTGTGTTTTTAGAATTTCTAGGCTTGTAGTTGTGTTTGTGAGGTTCCCAGGAGCTTGGGAGTGTTTCGTTGGACGAGTTTGGACGTCGGGATCGTCCTGTTCAAAGTTGGCCGAACTTGGATCGTTGTTGCAGGTATAATTCCTTAAGTTTTAGGCCTTCAAACTAGCCTATCGTGATTCTACTAGTCCTAAGCTTCATTTTGGTATAAAGATCGTGAAAAATGGTTGAAAAACGAAGGAGAAAACACGATTGGAAAATTTCCCAGTTTTCCGGCGCCGTCGCCGGCGCCGGAGGCTCGCCGGAGAAGAAAGGGGAATATTCCGTTAAGTTTAACGGAATATTCCTAACGGCAGTTGACGGCGTCAGTTAAGGTTAATGGAATATTCCGTCAGTTTAACGGAATATTCCTGACGGCGTCAGTTGACGCCGTCAGTGTGCATGGCACGTGGCCGCGCGTGGGGGCGCGTAGGTCCGTGCCTAGGACGGCGCGTGGGGGCGCGTGCGTGGTCCAAAAATTATTTTAAAAATATGGTTGTGATCCTGAGGTTGTGTAGAGCACGTTGGTATATTCAATTGTCCAATTTGAGCAATGTATGAGAAGTTATCACGAGAAGTTGGTTATGTGCTTTTAAATTAACGTTTTCGTAACTTTTTCGCGTATAGGTGATACGTATCCCGAGGACGAGGGTACACACTCGAGGCAGGGGGGCTACGACCCTTCTAATTATCAGTGGGTGGGCTTTTGTTTTCCGTATATACCTATATACACATTAATTCCCAGAAATTAAATAGAAAAGGTTATTTGTTTTATGCCATGCATCATATGAATGTTGTTTACGCATCATCGCATGTATTAGTAGTGGCATACATATATATATATGTGTGTGTATTTGGTGCTGTGGACGCACAGGTAAGTGCCAGGTAAGCGGTATTCATGTTGTTATGCAATAGTAGGTTGAGATGTTTAGAGAGCTCATAATCTGCACCCCCGGTGTTAGTGCTCCCGCCCGAGGCCAGGGCACAGCCTTCACGTGTATGTTCACCAGCACCGCATGCTCGCCTTGGATCCAAGTTAGGTGCAAGCCTGTCGTACAGACCACATTAGGTGGTTCCGACTTGTAGGTGACCCGCGATTTATCGCCCAGCTTCACGTGATCGTAGCACTAGAGCATATATATATATTACACCCAGCCTGTCGTACAGACCACGTTAGGTGGTTCCGACTCGTGTGCAGATTTAGTTATTGAGTTGAGAGTGGAGCTCTAGATGCAGCCGTACAGGTCACGTTAGGTGACTCCCGGCTGCTAGATTATATGTTATTGATGTGAATTACGCTTGAGCATTTATATTTGATTATGAGATTCTGTTGTGGCGTATTCTCGAGCATGAATGGCATATTGTGGAGCATGATTGGCATACCTATACATACGTATATATGTTCATTTTCTGGGAAGTATACAGGTTTTACGGCGAGGGGTTAGAATGTATTTTGCTAAAGAGTTTTCAAAGAACTTTGTTTTGCCCACTCACGCTTTTGTTTTTGCGCCCCTCCAGGTTCTAGTGGTCTAGCAAGTTCGGTGGTTTATCCCAGAGGGCGTCCCGGCATTTCTGACAGACATTCACCATTGTAGGGTCACCTTCGGGTGTATATATGTCGCATTTTCCTTTTTGACTGCTGTAGACTTGCTCTGAATCTGTGTCTCACATACACTAGTACTTTGTATGCTAGTAGGTTTTAATTATTCGTACTTTTATATTACTATCTTAATAGCTTCCGCACGCGCACATGGCTACGTCACCTTCGTGTGACGGCCAGCACGCCCTGATCTCGGTCGGGGCGTGTCAGTACGTACATTCCTAATAGCATTTAAAATCAAAGCAATATTTTGCCTTTTTTGAAATAGAAATCGTTCAATTTCTTTTTGAAATCTCATACATTTTGACATCCCAAATTCGAAATTTGTTCAACAAATAAATTTTAAATTTCTTTAATTCTCTATTCAACATATTACATGAGAGTTACGGTTTGTAAAGTTTTTAGTGATCTAGTTGAGTTTAATAGTAGAGGCGACGAGGTTATTATACAACAATTTTAAAATATAAAAACTCGCTGTGACAATTAAGATTTCTGTGAATATGTAATATTACCTATGCATGTGTTTATTTTGGACATTTGATTACTTTTGATGTATACTTGAATAATATGATATTTAGAAGATTTGTAAATACCATTTTCTTTAAATAAAAAAACTGGTAAGAGGCCCCTCTGCATTGAAAATTCTAGTTCCGCCACTTGTAACTACATCCAGAAGAACAGTAAGTGTTGAGGAGGCTTGTTGAGCTCCAAGTCCAAGAGCCACCGAATTAGAAATCATGTGTTGCTTATCATGATCATCAATGGAAGCATCATTGACGTCTTTAGGGTATTGAAAATTTGCGGCATCCAATATTACTGAGAATATAATTTTCTGAAGATTTTGATTCAACGGATCACTTCAGGGTTCATCATTCGGCGCAATGGGTGCTTTTACAAGATCAAACATGGTCTAAGTTTCAAACCTTATGCAACTAAACCAAAAATTAGACATTATTTATAGAACTTGACCAATAAGTAGACACTATTTAAGAAACTAGACCAATAAGTAGACACTATTTATGAAACGAAACCAAGAATTAGGTACTATTTCTAAAACTAAACCAATAGGTGGAAACTATTTATGAACTGGGTCGATCCTGAGATTTTTTAGGCTCGAGGTGATGTGAAAAATTGTGCCCTAACTTCATATAAGAAAATTATTTATTTTCACACGTAATACTTCGATAAATTATACTTAGAAAACCACTTCAAACACAATAATTTATAAATAAAATAAAATAAAATAAAATAAAAAAAGAAAACTAATTTACGAGATAAGGGAACCAAAAAAACCCTGGGATTATAAGTAGATAGATGATGAGTTTTGTTTATTTTCTATATGAACTTTTAAAGTGTTTTTATATAAATCGTTATGTGGTTTTTATTATTTAATAACATTGTCAATATGGGACTAAAAAAATAATGATATTTTCGAGTCTTTTAACTTATATATAAGCAATGAATGAGCACTAACTTAAACCTGTTGGTGATGTCGCATCCCGGCCCGGGGCAGATCACTTCCCCGGCCCGCTCCACCACTGTAGCACGATATGGTCCTCTTTGGGCTTACCATTCCCTCACGGTTTTGTTTTTGGGAACTCACGAGCAACTTCCCAATGGATCACCCATCATGGGATTGCTCTAGCCCCCTTCTCGCTTAACTTCGGAGTTCCTATGGAACCCGAAACCAATGAGCTCCCAAAAGGCCTCGTGCTAGGTGATGCGAGATTTATACGCGCATAAATTAAACCCTCTTTTTATCGATTGTAGTAAGTATGTAAGTAGGGATCGTTCTGGACCGGGGATTAGGACGGATTGTTAATCACTTGGATTTGACTCAAAAACGTAAAAACATAATATAAAACACTATACTAGACTCAAAGAATGCAAAACTTAACTTTTAAAACACTAAGACAAACCAAAAGACTCAAAACATCACAAACACACTCAAATCTGCCTAAAAACCACTTTCTGGGCAGATTTGAGCACAAACACAAATTTGGACGAAATTAAGAAATAAATTGATTCAAAACACTTAGAAACATAAACTAAGACTCAAAGAATGCAAAACTAAACTTTAAAACACTAAAACAAACCAAAAGACTCAAACATCACCCAAAACACTCAAAACTGCCTTAAAATCACTTTCTGGGCAGTTTTGAGCACTTTGGTCAATTTGGACGAATTTGTGTAACAAAATGAATCAAAACTCTTATAAACACAAACTAAGACACTTTCTAACTAAATTAGACAATAAAGTAAAGGGGGATTTAGGTTTTAACGAAATTAAATAAAATGCACAGATTACAATTTAAAACAGAATGTAAATATGAAATAGATGGAATTGAATGGATGGGAACCTAGCTAAGGGGTTCATCTCCATACATGTTACACTTGCATAATAAAACGATTTCCAATTGCATTTCAATAAACCATGAATTCTCAACACCCCAAGTTAACCGTGATGCACTAATTAACCTTCAAATCTTCCTAACGTTATTGAATTGGATGATGCATGCGACAATTCAAAACATTCCCCACAAGTCCTCAACATGAATGCATAGAAGAGGTACAAGCAAGAATCATTACGCTCTATGAAAATTATAAGTGTTGACGAGGCATTCGTTACTATGGATTGCATGAAACTTATGCCAAGAATTCGTTTAACGCGATTGTTTATAAGCAACCTCCACTACTTGTGAATATAAGTTCGTAACTATTAGGTGAAACTCACTTATATTCTAGCGTCATATTCATGCATGAAAATTAAGCGTGCACTCTCAATAAACATACATAAATAAGTTATCAATCAAACGGTTAAACAAATTGAAATCACAACTTATGAAACGCAATTAGAAGTAATCAAATCAAAATGCAAGCATAAACATATATTTCGAATCACCCCCTAACAAAGGGGGGTTTATTTCCTCATAACTTTGAAATCAAAGAAACACCTAAACATTCCAACAACTCAAACTTGAATTGTATGAACGTTTAGGCACTCTTCTCTTCCATTCCTCATACGTACAAAACAAAGAGAATTGAATTTAAACTTTGAAATCAAAGAAACACCTAAACATTCCAACAACTCAAACTTGAATTGTATGAACGTTTAGGCACTCTTCTCTTCCTCGTTGTTGTAGCACAAGGTCTAAGGTGAGGTTTGGTGGTGTGAATGGTTTGGGGAGTGGTGTTTGGATTAATAGGGAAACTCACGGCACAAAGGGGGAAGTGTTGGTGGTATGTACAATGGAATGGAAGTGTTTGTGGAATGGGTGAATTTCTGGCACAAAGGCCTTATTTCTGTGGTGAATGGATGTTAATGAGAATGAATGCAATGGATGCTTATTTATAGGTGAAATGGGGGGAACATGACAGCTAGGTTATGATGATGAATGCATGTGCAAAGTTGGTTGAATGATTATGAGTGCATGTGGCTGAAATAGCATGTGGAATGGCTGGAAATGCAAGGAGAATGCATGTGCACGATTTTGGGAGAGAATGGGAGTGCAAGTGGCTGAAATGTTAGAGGAACAAGTGCATGTGGCTGCATTGTGGTGCAATGATGGAGGAAACAATCTGAAAATGCAAGGTATGGCTGGAATGATTGTGTTTGTTTGAATGTGCATGTGATTAATTTAAAGGATGCAAAGTAAATAAATAATGAATGCATGTGTTGAATTATGAAGATGCATGTGCAATGAAGTGGAATGACAATCTGAAATGGGATAGGTACCCACGACAATGATGATTTCTGGTGGTGTTTGGGTGTATGTTTGAATGGTGCATGTGAGTGAAGGTGTGGCTGCATGTTTGAATGATTAAAGGGACATGTGGGGGTGGAAATGATGAATGAAATGCATGTGAATGACAGCTAGATATGTTGATGAATGCATGTGACTTGTTTGTGGTGAGTGAAAATGCAATCTGAAATGGGAGAGCATGTGGATTAAAGGGGGAATGGTGGCTGCAAAGTGAATGAATAATGAAATGGGAAAGCATGTGCAAGGTTTTGGTGTGAATGATTGAATGTGCATGTGGCTGCAATGGATTAGGAATCCTTCAATTTCGTCCATCCTCTTGGCTCCAAGCATATGATATCCATTCCAATCTCTAATTTGCTCCAAAAGGCTCCAAAAGGCATCATTTTGCATACTTTGCCCTTAGAACCTACAAACACACGAAAATAGCTTAAAGTACTAAAATAACTAAAGAAACATAACGTAAATGCACGAGAACAAGCCATTTAAGTCGCATGAATATGCTCCTATCACTAGGTAGGGATTGGAATATACATTTAAGGATCACTCCCCTGGGCGATGTGGGATGTCACAATCCACCCCCCTTAGGGGCCCGACGTCCTCGTCGGCACATTTCCGGCCAGGGATTGGCTCTGATACCAATTTGTCACATCCCGGCCCGAGGCGGATCACTTCCCCAGCCCGCTCCACCACTGTAGCACGATATTGTTTGCTTTGGGCTTACTATTCCCTCACGGTTTTGTTTTTGGGAACTCACGAGCAACTTCCCAGTGGGTCACCCATCATGGGATTGCCCTAGCCCCCTTCTCGCTTAACTTCGGAGTTCCTACGGAACCCGAAGCTAGTGAGCTCCCAAAAGGCCTCGTGCTAGGTAGGGATTGGAATATACATTTAAGGATCACTCCCCTGGGCGATGTGGGATGTCACAGGTGACACATCAATGATTTGCAAATTTGGTCAACGCATTACTCTTTGTTGAAGGTTAGACTTGAATTGGAATGAATGTTTAAAAACTGCAACCTACATAGCTACTAGCAAGTAATTAAAAAGAAATAATAACCAAATAGAAATTCGTAAATATTGAAAAGAATAAACATGCACATATCATTTCAAATTCAAGACCTCTCGTTAATTTGAAACAACAAAAACCATTGTTTCTGATTAAACTTCTTGATCATTTAGCTAAATTTCTTAAATTTAAACTCTTATGAATTTTTTTTTCCTAAAAGTTGGAAATTAAAAACAGATATAGTTTTTCGAACTCAAGACCTCCTTGTTAATTTTAAACAAAATAAACCACCGTTTATGGGTAAACCTTTTTATCATCTAGCCAAATTTTATAAATTTATACTTTTATGAAAAGAAATAAGTAAAAATTGGAAAGTAAATAAACGCACATGGTGTTTTGAACCTAAGACCTCCTCATTAATTTCAAATAACAAAAACTACCAGCTCTAATTAAATTTCTTTGTAATTTAACAAAATTTAAGAAATGTATACTCTTATGAAAACATATATGAATATACTACTCTAATAATTTTGGTGTTCCCAATTTTTTGGGGTCCCGACGGTCATCCAACCCGCACTGGGCCTAGGTCAGACTTGTTTATGAAAGTGGACTATACATTATTTATGAAACTGGACAAAGAACTAGACACTATCTATGAAACATGACCAAGAATTAGACATTATTTACGAAAGTGGACCAATAACTAGCACTATTTACGAAACTGGTCCAAGAAAGAGACATTTTTTATGAAACTATATCAATTACTATACACTCTGGACCCAATAGCTGGGTAGTATTTATGAAAATAACCAAGAACTAAGCACTATTTATGAAAGTGGACCAAGAACTGAGTACTATTTATGAAATATGTGGAAGCTAGCATTTTCAAAGGTTGTATAAAGATGGTCTGCAAAAGTCAAGCGAGTGTCTTCGCCTCTAAAGCTCACGAACACGTCGTAACTACATCGAGAAGAACAATAAGTGTTGGACGATGAGAGCTTGTTGAGCTCCAAATACAAGAGCCATTGAAGTAGAATTCACGTATTGCTTATCATGCTCATCAATGGAGCCTAGCTATAAAGTTCACTTATCTCAAATGGGACACAATTTCTATACATGCATGCCCCTTTCGTGGAAATTAAGGCCTTAAATATAATTAGATAATCAAATTTTGTACTAATTTGTACAAGAGATGGAAGCATCATTGACGTCTGTAGGGTATTGAAAATTTACGGGAGCCAATATTGACCACCCCCACGCCGCGAAGTGCGTATATTTAGAAGGAGAAGATGATAATGACCCCACTAAATTAAGTTCGTCGTAGGTAAAAAGCAAGCAAGCGACGTGGGCGTGGACCAGCGTGGTCGGGGCGAGAGGGAGGGAGGAATTGTGGGGAGGGGGATGGAACTTAGAGCAATTTTAATGTGTAAGGGCTTCCCATGGCAATAGGTAATTGAATCTCCGTGCATAGTAATTGTCTTTAATGAACAGTAGTTGCCTTTTGCACCTCCATCCTTAAACTGAATAGTCATGGCAATGGGCAATAAAATATTAGTCTTTTTCATTTTATAAAATAATAAAAAAATAATTTTATTTGATTAATTTCGGATAAGATTTTTAATCGATCTCGTCACACCATGTGTTATTATCCGAAAGTACAATTTTTGGTGATAGATTTCGATACGATTTTTATCCAATTCCATCGTATCACGTGTCATTACCTTTTTAGAATTGTTGAGGATAGATATCTGACTAGAGTTTTAACCAATCATGTAGTGCCGCGTGTCACAATCTATTTAGAATCTTTGAGGATAGATTTGGATAAGATTTTTAACGAATCACGGCGTGCCACGTGACATTATCTACAACTTAATCCTTTTTTTTTTCCTCCATATAACCCACCATCCATCCTAAGAAATCACACAACAGAATCAAAATCTCTCAAAATCTCTATCCTTATTTATAGTTTCTCATTCCTTCTTACAATGTCTTCTTCAAGGATGTTGTGAGATTTCGATAAGCAAGAAAAAGAATTGTTTAAGTAAGGGGAAGAAACGTTCAATCTCTAGGAGGGAGAAAATGAGATGGAAGAGGAAGAGGATGAGGAGCGTAGAAGGAGAGATGACGAAGCGAGAAGCAAAAGAGCCTCACATTCCCGTCGAGTCATCTAAGCTGTGGCTGAGATCTTCAGGCCCAAGCGTTTTGCCAACATTAGTAGAAGCAGGGAATGATGAGGTAAAGATCACTTGGATGAATATTTTGACTGTAACAATGCATTCCCTGATGCCTACTTTAGACGTTTTAAAGTGCAATGACATTTGTTCAACAAAATCATGATTGCTGTTTGCAACCATGATTCTTACTTTGTGCAAAAGGATGATGTTTTTGGTGTCATGGGTCTCAATCCTGAGTAAAAAATTACTGCTGCCTTGCGAATGCTTGCATATGGAGCATCTGCAGACCAAGTGGATAAGATAGCGAGGATGGGGAAATCAACCATTCTTGAGTCCTTCATGAAGTTTTCTCCGCAATCAAACCTATCTACTCCAAATAGTACCTCCGAAGACCCACGACAATGGACTTGCAAATGCTTGTGAGAAGGGTGAGATGTGAGGTTTTCCTGGGATGATCGAAAGCATCGACTGTATGCACTGAACCTGGAAAAACTGTCCAAGTGCATGGCAAGGAACTTATGGAGATAGAAAATGAGCCAAAGGTATTATTTTGGAGGCAGGGTCATCATTTGATACATGGATTTGACATGTTTTTTTCGATATTCCAGCAGCTCAAAGTGACCTCAATGTCCTTGCACAATGTTCAATGATGTCCTGCAAGGAAGAGCTCCTCAAGTCACATATACAATCAATGGAATCGTATACTCAGGGGTATACAACCTAGCAGACGACATTTACCTAATGTGGACATTATTTGTCAAAACAGTGTTACGTCCACGAAGTGAAAAGAAAAAACACTTCGCAAGATGTCAAGAGGGGTGTAGGAAGGATGTAAAGCGTTGTTTTGGTATCCTTCAAGCTCGTTAGGCGATTGTCAAGGGTGCTGTCAGATTGTTTGATGTAAAGTCGTTTCGATCCATCATGATGACGTGTATCATTCTTCACAACATGATTGTGGAAGATGAGTATAATTATGATGCCATGGATGAATTTGAGCCAGACATGATGAACAATTCCAAAACACAGATATATTGTGTTCATAATGCTACCGAATAAGCCGTGCAACACGAGCCATTAGAAAGGGATGGACGTTACAATGAAAGGCTCATTCAACAATATACTTCACTCCAATCCTCATACTATCACAAAGCATGGCAAAGAAACTTGATAGAGCACTTGTGGGGATTGAAACAAGCTCAAGAAACTTAAAAACAAGCTTGTGGTGGAAGAAGGATGCTCTTAGTTCTTTTGGTGTGTTTTTTAAGTGCATTTGGTGTTTTTTTTTAATTTTATTTGGTGGGCTTTTTAAGTTCATTTAGTGTGTTGTTTTTTTATTTGGTGTGTTTTTAAGTTCATTTAGTGTGTTTTTTTTTTATTTGGTGTGTTTTTAAGTTCATTTAGTGTGTTTTTTTTTATTTGGTGTGTTTGTGTTGTTTGAATAAAGATTCTCTTACTTTAAATAAAGATACTCTTAGTTTAAATAAAGTACTAAATTAAATAAATATGAAATTACATAAAGTACTAAATTCAATAAATACGAAATTACATAAAGTACCAAATTAAATAAATACGAAATTACAATCCAAAGTGATTGGAAAATTATGGGCTTCGATTATATAACAAATTCCCTTGTCCCTTGTGAATGGAAAATCATCACCTAACCATTTTGTGGTGCTAGGACCATATCCACTTGCTTCCTTGTCTCTTGCACGCCTCCTTCGCACCATGTCTGCTTTCTCCGAATTCAAAAAGTATTTAGAATTCGGAGACATCACATCTATAGGCATGTTCATAATGTCACGATCTTGTTGAGTCCTTCTTTCTTCTTTAAGCATCTCCCTTTCTTGCCTAAGTAGCTCTCTTTCTCTCTCATTAGCTTGAAATAATCTCCCAACAGCTGCAGCTTTTGCCTCATCTCTAGCCTTATCAACCTCAAATTTAGCAATTTCCCGCCCCAAAGTCAATTCACCTTGGCGAGTAAGTTCTTCCATATATTTTGCATTATCATTCCTGGAAGAACTCCATTTTCTCTCTTTGAAGTCTTCTTACCTTAAGGCCTGAGTGGATAATGGGTCGCCCCCGACACTTGTTCAGGGGTTGCTTCCTCACTTGTTCTTTGTTGCTTTCATGAACATGCAAGTCGTGATCTGGTGTAGAGTGTAGATGGGTGCTGTTCATGAAAACTTCTGAACTGACATGCACAACTCTGAATTTGAGACAATCTTTGACAATATTCTAACATTCCCACCGGTTGAATGATTTGTTTTTATTTTTGGCATTGTACCAAGCTTGTGCTTGAAGTATCTACAAACTACAAGAGAAGAAAAATTTATAATCAAAGTAGCTAATGTAAATTTGGGTATAGAACAAACAAATAAACAATATATTGTTACCCGATTGCGTAATTTTCCCCACTTCGAATATTATTACTAGATTGTGTCAAGGCATTTTTCCAATGACTAAACGATTGGCTGAGTATTCTCCAATGACTTGAGAGAAATTGTTCCATTCTTTTGCTGTCAATTTTCTCAAGAAAAAGGGAATGAATATTGCTCCACATTTCTCGCAACTGCCTCTCATTTCCCATAATCGGACCATGAGTAACTTCAATCCAGCTAGAACACAATGCAACATCTTCAATAAGCGTCCAATTCGTACTTGCATCATTAGCCTTTTTTTTTTTGGAAAAAAAAAAAGTATTTAGAAACTTTGAGAGAAATATTAAAATGTGGTTGAAAGTATTTGAGAAAATATGAAAGTGTGGTGTGAGGTGGAAGATAATGGTAAGGTATTTATAGGAAAATAAAATATTTTTTCTAAATTTTTACCGTTGGATTACACAAAATTTAAAATCCAACCCTCCAAATTATGACACATGGCATAATGGTAACTTATCATATTTTTTTTTATTTTTAAAGCCAAGAAACATGGACCGTTGATCTGGAATCGAATGGCTCAGATCGTGCCACATCATCTAGTCGTTGAGGAGTTTTGAATATTTTTTTTTTTACCGTTGGAAATCCAACAGTCTAGAAAAATGAGTCGTTGAAATCCAATGGCCGAGAGGGTGCCACGTTGCGCCCAACAATGGCTATAGACAGCCTATGCAGCGCGGGCCCCATGGCCTACAAATCCTGTTAGTGACGTGCCCCAACGCGCACATGTGTTGCACGCGCCTAACTCAACATTTTTTATAATGTGGCTGACGTCAACCTTGCATCATCCCCCTTCAAGCGCTCGGGCCTTGGAATTGAGCCTGAGCTCTCCCTCGGACTCCCCCTCAACCCTATAGCCCGAATGGGTTGGAGCTGCTTAGGCATGCGATTTGGGTTGCTAGAGCAACCGGTCCCCTTGGCTTTTAACCACACTGAAGCTGCTCTTAGAGTCTTGCTTTTTTGCTTTATTTAGAGTAATTTAGGGGAAGGAGAGAGGAAGGTTCAGGCTGCTAGTTTTTTATTTCATGAAACCTTGTTTTTGTTGAAATTTGAATCAGAGCATATATTTCTAGTTCAAATACTGGTACTCAACGAAAAAAAAAATCTAAGAAGAACCAAGTGTTTTCAGCAAGGAAGTGGACTTCTTTTCAGAGCAGAGAGAAAGTGTGCACACGCTTATTGCATTCTAACATAAACACTCTCTTACATACAGCAGAGAGAGCATCTCAGCATTACAATAAAGTCAGCAATATAAGCTTGACGCTTGTCACATAGCAAGGACATATAAGTCTTACGCATATTGATCTAACCTCTCAAGTAGTTGAAATCCTTAGGCAATGCCTTTGTAAATATATCAACTACTTGTTCTTCAAACTTACAATACTTCAAATCCATTACACCTTGCAAAGCATCTCGAATCAAATGATGTCTGCAATTGTTGTATTTAGTCTTTTGATGAAACACATGATTCTTGGTTATCGCAATGACAGAGGTATTATCCACCATTAATTAGTAGTGTTGTTTTTGTCTGCATCTCTCCAAAATCCTCTAGTACAAATCTCAACCATATGGCATGGGTAGTAGCTTCACTTGCACTGACATATTCAGCCTCTCCTATTGAAAGAGCAACACTGTGTTGTTTGACAGAAGTCGAAGATAACATCCCACTGCCCAAAGAAAAGGCATAACCAAAAGCGTTCTTCATGTCATCTTGACTCCCACTCCAATCACTACCACAATACTCTATTAGCACAACTTCTTTGCTTTTCTGATACTTAATGCTAAAGTTGATTGTTCCATGTATGTACCTTATGACCCTCTTGGCTGTTTTATAATGTTTCTTATAGGACAATGCATAAATCTAGCCCATAGACTAGTTGCAAACGTAATATCTGGTCTTGTGGCTATTAAGTACAATAAACTTCCCACAATCTACCTATATTCATTTTCATTTGCAGATTACTACCATCATCTTTGCATTTAGGATTTGGATATGCTTTTGAAAATGGAAAGATTGCAAAATTTTTTGCTTTTTTTGTTTCAAATTTTGCTGGACATGGGTTGAAAATGGTAGATGAGAGGGGTGAAGCAAGGCAGAGTTGGTAGATGGGATCTGGGTTTCAAATCTTGCAAGGAACAAGTAGATAGGAGGGGCAAAGCCAGGAGAATTGGGCTTAGCAGTTCGGGCAATTTTGGGGGGTCTCACTAAAACCCTCTAGCGAAGTACTTAGTCCCATTTAGTCAGGACGAGTCTCATTAAAGCTTGTCCCGACGTGTAACAAACATGAGACTAGATTGCCACTTAGTCCAGTCCAGTCTAGTGGATGCTAGTAAGTGCAAACAAACGCACCTTATAGGCTGGCTTTTTTGTTTTATTTGGAGTAGTTTAAGGGAAAGAGGGAGGAAAGTTCAGGTTGGTAATTAGGTTTTTTGATTTCATGAAACCCAGTTTTCACGATGCCAGGTTTTTGGTTTTTTTTTTTTTTTTTTTTTTCTTTGACCGTGGGAGCGTTGATTGAAAGGTAGTGGGGAATGCAGTGATTGTGAAAGAGTATCTAGGGGAAAGGAGGAGGAAGGGGAAGAGAATGAGGAGGTGGTGGACAAAAGTAAACGTGAAACCCCAATTCCTAGGTTTTAGGGTTCTTTTTTTCTTTTTGGTTTTTTTAATGCTTTTTAGTTGAATATAAATTGAAAGGCTTTTTCATTCCAATGCCCCTAAAACTGTCATTTAGTCTTCGTTTATGTCCCGAAATTGGTTTTGTCTCACTTTGTTCTTTGAAACTAACATTTTAAACTCTTTTTGTTTCATTTCACCCCATAATGGTTAAATAATTGTTAAATTCAATGGTATTTTTGAGTTTTTACCTTGTTACACTTCTATTTTCCTTTACGCTACCCACTAAACCGATCTTAATTTTATTTTTGACAACTCTAATTCAAACCCCATAAGTTAAGGCCTTTTTAAAATAAATTATCCAGTCAATAGAAAATTTTTGAGCAACAATGTGAAACTTTTGGGTTGTAAACTGAGAATGCTTTAGATATTTTTTTTGTTTGGGAAATATTTTATACATGATAGCTTAATGGTTTTTTTTTAGATTAAATTTTGTGCAACTAATCTGAGATCATTCTTTTCTAGGTGAAACTTATGGTTAGGTCAATTTCGATTAGAAAGATATCTTGAAATAGGCTTATTATGTGTTCTTTTTTGTTATAGTGAGTATTTTTCATGTGCAAAATTTCAAGTCAATACATGGATGCCCTTCAAGTGAAATAACTCTAAGAACAAAAATATAACCTTTATTTTGGTTGATATGGTGATTTTGTTGCTAGGAATTTTTTTGTTTATTGAATAATTTCTTTTTAAAAAAAGGTCAAAAACTCATGGATTTGAATTAGAGTTGTTAAAAATGGAATTGAGATAGATTTAGTGTAGGCTAAAGGTAAATAGATGTGTAAAAACTAAAATATCTAAAATACCCATGAATATAACAGTTCCTTAACATAATGGGTCAAGTGAGACAAAATGAGTTGAAAATGTTAGTTTCAGGAGCATTTGAAAGAATAACCTTAAATTGAAATCAATTTAGATGATGTGGATGTCCTCATAAAATTGTGGTACACATAGATGGTAAGAATAACATAGTTATTTGAGTAGTGCTAGAGAGACCACATTGGTATACCATTTAGTGT
The DNA here is from genome assembly GCF_041283825.1 of Pyrus communis. Classification (NCBI taxonomy): domain Eukaryota; kingdom Viridiplantae; phylum Streptophyta; class Magnoliopsida; order Rosales; family Rosaceae; genus Pyrus; species Pyrus communis. Next base: position 19,785,714 of record NC_142574.1, read on the forward strand.
GGTAAGTGATGTGTAAATGTCACGTCAATTAATGAATTTATCTAATTGGATGTTGATTGTATGAATTATATGTCAAATCATGCGTTACACTAATGTGGTATAATTATGTGGTCTTTTTGGCATTACTCATCTAATTCATATTTAATGAGATAAATACATTAATTGACATGGCATGTACGAGTAATGCTAAGGAGACCACATTTAAACCACTTTGGTGTGCCATCTCATGTGGCAAGTGATGCATATAACCAGCATCCAATCAAATAGATTGATTAATTAACGTGTTATGTACACATCACTTGCCACATTAGATAGTACACCAATGTGGTACAAAAATGTGGTCTATCTAGCTTTTTTTTTTTTTTTTTGCCCAGATGGGTCGTTGATGAGGATTTTGGTACTTCTTTGTTTAGATGTGCCAGTGTGCCACCACATGGCCAAACATTGACAGACGTAGAAAAAATGTGAATCTGATTTCTGTTTGCGCCTCTGATTTGATTTTAATCAAACAATTGTGTGGCCTAGCAAGGAACCTTTTCTCGGCTTGGGTTTTTTCTCTACCTTAGATTCAAGATGTTAGTGCACAAAATCGGGTCGATGTTGGAGCAACGTAAATCACATACGCATAAGTACACAAAGATATATCATGGTTCACCTGAAGTTAAAGCTACATCCACATTGGCGTCGATCTATTTCCCTATATAAATTAAGAGTTACGTTGTTGCTAAAGAGGTTAAGGCTTGTCATCCCTCATAGTATGGGTGAAGGAACCATTTATAGAACAAAGGTTTCCTCCCCTCTTAAATACATCATGGGCCAAGTAGTGAGCCCCAATATATGGTACAACAGGAGCCCTCCAAGTCTTTAGTCAAGAGTCTCTTTTGGCTGGAGACTTCAAATCCAATCCATGTACATGCCAAAGTGACCAGATGTCATCCAGGATCGATAATTGACATAAGGCTGTGCTCAACGTGAAACAATACTTGGCTAGAGGTAACACACTTTGTAAGGCTTCTCGGCTATAGGTGGTGCTCGCAACAAGGCAGCTCGGTTTGTGGCATTCCTCGTTGTGAGTATGCACTTAACGTCAGCATGCGCTCACCATGAGTTCATTCTTGACATAAGCCAGGTTTGCTCGTCAAGTTTGCATATTGGGTCTATGTGCCGGATCCACAAGTCGGGTCCACACATTGGGTCTTTGAGTCAAGGCAATACATAAAGTCTTTAAATTGGGTTCATGAGTGGGGTCCCAACCTAAGGGTGTCCAAGCTTTTGGGTATCCAATCTTGTAAGTGCACGAACAAATGGGTCTCTAAGCTCGTGGGTGTTTGAGCCCATAGGTGTGGAGCCAAAAAAGATCCCCAAAATTCTAGAGGCGACACCTATATTTTTGGACAAGAAATACGAGATTATCCTCGTTACATGAACGAGGAACACCCGAATTCCCACACTCATGCAATGGATAATAACGGCCCTAGATTCCCTCCATCCATGGAAGAGTCAAAGGCGATTATTATGGAATTTATTCAAATTCCACTCATCATTCCTTCATTGATTTCATTCAATAAGGTAACTCTCAAAATCCCTTATTCAATTTAGAATAGTTGCCATATTAATTTCAAGATGTTATTTCACATAATATCTTGAATTATTCCACCCAATTTCACCATATATGGCCGGCCACTCCTAACCTTAATGTCCAGCCACCCTCCTATAAATAGCACACTTATCTCACTAAAATGTGAAGTCATTTGCTACCCATAAACTTCTAACAATACATTCTTTTCTGAATACTAACTTTGGCATCAGAGATTCTTCAGCCAAAGCCCCCTATTCATCATAGGCGTGTAAGGCTTTTGGCCTTAATCGAATGTGTTATTATTCTGTAGGTGCATTTTCTCTACAGGTGCATTTTTGTCACACCTAAAGATGGCGAAAATTTGCATCCACAGATTGGTGCTTTGGTTGAGAGTTTGATTCAAACGCTCAAAGAAGACTCACATTCAATGTTTCTAATTTTTCGTTCATTCGCAGATTTACCCACACGTTCATACTCATAAAATTTCTATATAAATTCTTTGAATAGCCTTAGAAAAGAAATACAATAATGGGAAATTCATAAACCATGATGAACGGAACTTCTTACGTACAAGGATTTAGACAGGACGATGGAGATCGCGACATAGCCCCACTACGACGGTCCACGAGGCTCAATACGACTGTAAGATGAGCCTCACCACCATGACGTAAGGTCATCAGGCCATGACCCAAACATCAGCAATTGTTACCAGCCAGGCAACCCAGCAAGCCCAAGGCCGAGCCATCTAGCCAGAAGGCCCGCCTGCCTCAACCCACGCACATGAGGCACCAATTCTAACATCAAGTTGCTAAGGCCCAAGCCCAGCAGTTGGAAACCAGGAGGGGCAAACAACCCACATACCAAAAACCTGCCAAGCCCAATGCCTACACGCCCAACAGACGACCCAACTTACTTCCACACTCCAACCCACTTCTATGGCTCAGCCCACTTTTGTGGTTCAGCCTACTCCAAAGGCCCAACAAGCAACCCAGACCGGTTCAACCATGCAGTTTAGATTTCTAGACTGACGATTGAAACTGGAGTTTTTTCACCCCAACTTTATGCATATATAATCATTCTCAACTCGAGTCTCGCACCCAAAGTCTATTACACTTCTACCACTCTTCGAGGCACATACCGTCCAAACTCTTTCACCCAAATGGCAAACAACACTTGTCTTGACAGGTCGCAAAGTTGACAAACGCCATCGCGAAATAGACAACCTTAGTGAATTAGCTCTTATAGTGCACTATGATGCAACATGCCTGGACGAGGTGTCCCAAAGCAAGATAAGGGTAGACGACATTCTTCTTAAGCAATGTCCCTGTAAGCATCCTCTCAACCAACCATAAACTGAGTATTTAGGCAATTTAAACTCCCGTCTGGGCCCTCGGTATACCGTAGACTATCGTTTAAGCGCACGGAGAAACGTGCACTCTTAACTAGGCTCACAGATAGGCATACACTTACGGTTGGGGCCATACTCCAATTGTCAGCATGGATGACATTCCAGGCAAAGTGTTAATTCACGGCTTGGCCCGCAAGGAGCATCATCCACCTTACATTGAAGTAGGCAGTAAAATGGATAGAAAAAAGCAATCACTCAATCAGGCTCAAGTTCAACTGGTAGCCTATGCCTAGTGCAACCATAAGTAGCCTGTTTGCCTACTAGAAATGAACCCTATGCACCGCAGTTGTACTATCGACAAGCTGAGCACAGATAAGAGCAGCCTAAACCAGCAGGTTATGACCAGGAGCAGCAGGAAGCTTTACTACCCTAGCAGAGGCAAATGCAGAGGAAGTAAGGAGACTCATAACTGAGCAGCTGTGCGGAGTCCAATGCATTGAAACCATCGATGAAGCTCAACCTTGCCAAGCGCATAACAAAAAAATTTCTAAACGATCCTGGATATGAAGTCTTCCCTTACTCTGAAAGAGATATAAAGTCTGACCAAATGAGCAACACTACTCAACCATTTTTCTCGCAATCAACCAACAATCAAGATGGCGTAATGAGACAAATGTATTGACAAAGTGTGAGAAAACATTCCAAGACTTGAAGAAATACCTAACATGATCTTCTTTACCATCCAACCTAGAAGTAACAGAGGACTTATACATCTATCTGACGGTATTTGAACCAGCAATAAGTTCTAGCCTCATATGAAAAGAGATAGGGGCCCAACTCCACAATTCAAAAGCTCTTATCGATGAGAAAACCGGGTACCCAAAAATCAAAACTTTGATTTTAACAGCTAATTCTCACAACCTGGAAACTCAAGCCATTCTTTCAGACGCATCCAGTCATCACCATGACATAATATTTTGCACAATCTAGATGCACAATGATAAAGGTGCAGACATTAGCGAACATTCCGACGAATGCAACAACTTAGCCCGAAGGCAAGCTGGGGGCAGACGAGCATTAGAAGGACGCATCAGCCCAATCTGCAGGAGAGTTCCTTCAACTAACAAGGATCAGAAGCACTCATTGTCCTCATTACCTAGAGGGTTCGATAAATGAGTAGCCCAAGGCCAGCAGTCGAGCACCGTTTCCAGCTGCGCACAACTTAACCATAGGACTACCTAATACCAGCAATTAAGCATCGTCTCCTATCGTGCATTACATGATCCCAATTACGCTACTTATGCATAATAACTCCCAGCCATGCCAAACTTGTCGCTCGACCCCCGCTGCGCCAACCCATGCTTTATGGCTCCCCGCCATACCTATCATGCCAGCGGCATTCCTAAATTAAAAGCTTCCAACAACAGAGGATAATGCGAGGCTTTACCAGTAGCTTCTAGCTAGTGAAAGACTTAGAGGTGAAGAAGTTTGTAATCCACTAAGATTCACAACTGAACACCAATCAATCCTCTAGGAAGCACACGACGGAACATCCAAAGATGGCACAACACTTGATCAAGTTTGGGAGTAGTTCACGACACTCCCCATTGACTCTTTTACGCGGGTTCCACAAGCAGTTCAAAATCTTAAGTAAATCGTTAATCAAGACCTCACAAGTTGAGGATTATTTCAATTGTCTGGCACTTCAACTTTCCTTAAGTGCACTTACAACAATGACTTCCATGCTCTTTAGTGTGAAAGGGTAAATCAATCACCCAACCCTCATTTGGGTCTGCTCTCCAGTACGATAGGGTAAACTAATTCGCTGACACACATATGCGTTTACTCTTCAGTGCGATAGGGTAAACTAATTCTCTGACACTCATCTGGGTCTGCTCTTCAGCGCGAGGGGGTAAACTAATTCCTCGACACCTATTTAATTCATCGGGCCCAATCCAATAACCCAGACTAAACCTTTTGCCCAATCCAGAAACCCTGCCCAACCTAGCAACCCAAAGCCCATATCCGACCTTGATCCGACCCGACCCGAACCCAAGCCAGCTTTCATAACCAATATGTGGCCCGTGCTTGGGTGCGCATGAAGGACTGTCATCGCCAGCACTTAGAGCAAACGCGTTTGCGCTTGAGGTACTGTTCTCTATTGTCGTCCACGGCGATGCTAGCGACTTTTTCGATGGCTCGTAGTCTACCAGGCCGCCGTCCTATGGTGCTGCGTAGAGGAATCCGAGGTCCCTCCTTAGGTTTTTCAACGTGCCGAATCTGAATCCGCTGTCCGTTTTCTAAAATTCTATTGTTTTAGTATAGTTTTATTAAATGGTCTTTATTTGTGTTTAGATGCGTCGGTGGGAACTAACACCATCCTCTCTAATGCGGGCGACTTCCCAGGCAATGGAATATCTGTGAGTGGACCCCTTCTTAAATTGCATGTTTTATAAAATATTAGGCTTGCATGCATTTCATATTTCATGATTTAAGTATGTTTTATATTATGTTTTTTTACGAATTTCTATATTTATGGTTTACGGAGAATTTATGATTTATTTAAATAGCTTTTATGAAATATTTATGATTTATTGAATTTACATTTTACTCAAGGTTATGAATTATTGGATTCTCATGTATGAAATTCTATGGCTTTCGAATATGATTTATTTTATGGATTTATGAATATGAGTTATCATGGATTTATGAGATGAGGCTTTGAGCTTTTGAGCTCCGGATTTGATATGAGATTTTTGAGGTATGTTTTCGGTGCTTATCTAGTGGGTTATCATATAACACATACACACAACCAAGTATGTAGACGTCTATGGTCATAGGACACAATTGATGATATTTATGACATAATCCCAGCTTCATTAACCCAGGGCTAGTGTCGGTGTGTAATGTTATATGTATACATTTCTTCTCTGGTGTAGCCCAGAGTCATACAGATTCACCTTCGGGTGATGGACCCATTACATAGACATATATATACACATATATACACAAATTTATCTCTTCTCTAGCGTAACACAGAGTTGTACAACTTCACCTGTGGATGATGGACCATGATTTCTTCACTAGCGTAACCCAGTGTTGTACAACTTCACCTTTAGTGAGGGTTATGCCTTCGGGCCACTATGATACCCCTAGTTGAGTACCATTGATTTGAGGTATGAGATTCTTGGGTTTTTCCTTCGTTCGTTTCAATACCATTTTTAGAGATGATTTTATTGCTATGAACATTTTGGCATGTTAGAGTTTTAGAAAAACCTATATGTAGTATTATATATGCGTTTTCAAAACAGGGGGTTAGTATGTTTATAAAGAAAATGGTTTTCTTATTATTAGTACTATTATTATAAACTTTGTCCACTCACTCTTTTGGTTTTGCGCCCCCTTCAGGAGTTAGAATCGAGGCATACAATCCCGATGTCAGGGCACTTCCGCATATGCATCTCCGAGTCTTCTCAGTGTATGACTCATTCCTTTGTTCGTACCTTTTTATAATAATAATTCTTTCATATTATTCTTGATTAGTTGTATGCTCTGAACACGTTTCCGCATTGGCATATTCTTCCTAATTACATATTGTATTTGCATGCATGTTTAAAATGGCTTCGTCACCCTCAGGTGTTGGCCAACATGTGCCTATCTTGGTAATGGAGGATTATCGGGATCGGGGCGTGCCAGTTTGGTATTAGAGCATGGTTTGTTCAGAGCATACTTGGGATCATTGCCTGCTTTAGTAGTGTGTCAACCTTAATATCATTTAGATGTCACGGCTTCTGCTCATCGATATCTTTCGGCACTGTTGTGCAACCCTTATTTAGCCTAAATAGTCACATCTTACTTGAAGCAATAGAAATTCATGTCGGGATTGGGCCTCAAGTTTGACATATTTGTCTAATAAATGACTTTCAACATCAAACCAATACTCTGCGTCATGCGTTCCTTAGGAATGGTAGGCAAAGTCAGTTCTACATAGAAATGACGTGAATTAGCGGAAATATTAGCGGAAAGAGGTCTAGTTGGGACTAGTTAAGGATCGAATGCGATAATGGTACTCTGCGACATGCGTTTCTTAGGAATGGCGAGCAAAGGCATACCTGTTGGGAGATTGCTCAAAACATTCGAAGTTCGTGTTGGAGAAAATTAAGAAAGCATCTGTTATGGGCGAAGTTAGTAGGTATTTGTAAGGTAGACCGAATCAGTTTCCTAGGGTTTGTTGTTCCCCTGAGGGAATTCGTGTGGACCCTCAAGAAATTTCTCAGTGATTGTTTACCGATAACATCCTTGTCTACTCCAACCATGAGGTCAATTTAGAACATCAACAGCTAGCTTTATGCCAAATTCCTCCAATGTCGACCTTGCTTAAAGTTTGTACCTTACTTGGGAGTTGTGAGTGTAATAGAAGATATTCTTACCAAATTCAAGGTCATGACAGTTGGAAATCGAAAATCCTCTCGAGTGTCATGAGTTATGAAATACCACCAGTCTTGTCGATTTCTATCGACAGTTGCCAACGATTCTTTGACCATAACCTAAACTCTCATCTTCGGTTAGGAAGCAAGTCAAATTTGTTAAAGATGTTGTCTCACCTAACCATTGTTCCTACACGTTTTGATGACACCAATAAATTTCAAATCTGATGGTGATGTTTACGAAATGTTTTGCTACGCACTAACGCAACATGATCAAGTAACGCTTATGCCTTTCAATGTTAGAACAACATGAAGTGAATCGTCCTATCTACTACTTAGGGTCAACGGTTACCATCTTTACTTGAAAACCTAATGACACCCCCTCTGTGGAGACTTTGGTAATGATTCGATGTTTGTCGACCATCTCACTAGGTGTACTATCTATCAGTTTGTGAGGCCTGAACCTTGAACCATTTGGTCGAATTCCTTATTCTCAAATCTTTTAGACCCTCTGACATTTTGGTCCGCAGTCATTTTGTTCGTAATCTCAGTTTCACCTCCTGGTACTAAAAGATATCTTAGTCAATCTTGTGCTACCCTATTACTTTTTGTACCATTTCTGAAGTAGACAAACTGTCCAGGAATGCCACTTAGACGTCGAAGTTTTTAGTTGAGATCATCAGTCCTTGAATCACCCAATCAGCACTCTATCAAGAGAATCTTCACCACTGGTGATTTAATATTCCTAGAGCTACTATTGTAACAAATTTTTGTGAATTTTGGATCGAGGAAAAATCTAAATTTTTGTTCGTTAGTTTGCATTAGACTATCATTCAACATCGCAAACTGCTTAGTTATATTTTCACTTGAAATAAGCTAAGTCTATGTTGACTATGATTGATAGAGTATATCATTGCCTACGATTGCACCATCGCGTATCACCCCGATTGTGCAATTGTAGTTACTAACGACTGCAGTAGGAAGACACATAGGTATCTGAATGCTCTTCAATTTATTATATTTCCATGTTATGCTGAACTCCCGAATACTGTTGTGATGTTATTTCTCGATCATCAGGAAACCAAGTTAGCCAGTTTTCAAGTCTGACCATTTCAAGTTGTTGCTATCCAATCAAGTTAAGTACTTACATGCATTCAAAACAGAGTTGTATATTCAATCCAGATATCTTGTACTCTAGATTTAACAGACTTGTTTTGACCTTTAAACTCCTTGAGTGTTCTTTTAGCCTTTTCGACATGGTTTCTCGCTAAATCAGTAATGAATCCATGATGGATTGATCAGGTGAAATGTGTGCCCAATTCATATCAATTCTAACCGGGACATTAGAAGCATAACATTTCGTAAGCTTACCATACTTACTAGGAAGAATTCCAAGTGGTCTTGAGGATTAAGTCGTCTTTTAGTAAGGAATTGGTGAAGGTAGAAATGTAGGTTCCATACTTGGTGATTGTGGGGCTAGTTTTAGTAAATGGTTTGAGGTGGTAACTGTTATTCGAATGAAGTGGTCAGAGTTATAGTTCTTCTAAAATAGATTTCGAATCTTGCACCCCTAAATTAAGAGAGCGATGATTGTGGTTAGTCAGGAATGAAATGTTTTACTACATGTGTTCATCTCTACGCATCTTTCAACTATTTCACTCCAGGACTTTATTGTTCGTGTGTACATGGATGTCGAAGTACTTCTAACAGCTTTGATTGGTACGCTTTGGGTAGTATGGTAGCGCAATCGAGGCGCAAATTGGACAATCTAGGCACATTCTCACATTGAGGGGCAAAATGGTATTTTTTGCACCCTCGGGGGCTTCTCACTTGCTTGCTGAGACAACAATGAATTATCGGCATTACAAGCTGCAGATTGTAAAATCAATGGTTTATTTGTTGGGTTCGCTAAGCAAGTGAGCAAGTTGGTCCGTTTACGGCAGTAGTTATTAATTAGCTATGGTTTGGACTCGACTGAAGACACCCATTCTCGGAGTGCGTGACATGACGAAGGCTTGAGCGAGACCCATTTTCATTTCAGTTTTAATATCTACTAAAAGTATTTTTAAATTACGTTATTTTATATATATATATATATATATATATATATATGCTATTACAAATTTTGGTGGTGAGTAATTTTCACTTTCGGTTTTTAAACTCACAACATGTATTTGAATCGTACGTTTTTATATATCTATTTTTGACGTTATCTTATTATACGTATATATTTTTTTGATCTTATGTTATTACATAATAATATGTATTTTCAACTTTATATTTTTATATAAATATTATACTATACTATTATATTGAGGAAGGAAGAAGGTGTGAGCTTGGAGGCAGAAAAGAGGAATCATTGCAATCCAATCGCAACGGAATGGCATTCTCTTTTATGCAGCCGCTCTAACTTGATTTCTTCCTTTTGTGTATACACACACACACACACATACATATTTTCTCCCTATTTTCGATTTTTATAGCAAGTTGTTTCAAATTTCGGGGACTAAATTTTCTTAAGGGGGTAAATTGTAAAGACCCATCCCTAATTATTATAGTTTTTATAGTTTTAAATTATGAATCAGAATTGGAGTTACAATGAACGTTTTATGGAACTATGAAGTCAAGGGGCAAAATAGTCATTTCACTATTCTAGATATTAGGTTTAGATATTGCTATTAGTTTAATAATTTCTGTCACATAGGGCCCACACCCTACTTGTCCTTCTTCCAAGTGTCTTCTGCTCCCCCAATCTCTGGAACTTTCTCTCCCTTATTTTTCTCTGTCACTCCCTCCTCCCAAAACACACCCACAGACCCCCTACTCGCCATTCTTTTCGCGAACACCTCAAACCAACTACCACCTCACCATTCTTATTTCGGCGAACCATTCAGACCACCATCACTTCCCTAAACTTGCTCGGGACTCCAGGTTGATGGTTCAAAACGTACAGTGGCTGCTGCCACTATTCTTGATTTTTCCCAGCGATTCCCTGATTTTTCGGTAAAGGTGAGTCTCGAACTCGCTTAACCTTTCTCATCTAGCTATCCTAAGTTTAATTGTTAGGTTAGACATGTGTATTGTTGAAGCTTTGGTGCATATTGACTAGGAGGAAAAGTTCCTCAGATTTCAACAGATATCCGATAGCTTTCAAGCCATTTTCCGACCGACTCTCGCCACGGCTAAGAAAACTAAAAGTATATTTCAATTCCCTGTCTCTCGGGCTTCAATTTGATGTATTGGGTTGCAAAGTTTCTTTATTGCATCTGGCGGGTGTGACTCATAAGTTCAAACAGGTGAAATCCGATGCGCAACCTATAACTAGGCCCAACCTATTAACCAGCAACCCAAAACCAGCCCAACCCAACTGCTGGGACCAATCCAAAAGCCCAGCCCAAACCCTTAGCCCAATCCAAAAACGCGGCCCAACCCATAAATCCAAAGCCCAAATCTGACCCGGACCCAAGCCAACTTCCATGGTCGACGTGTGGCCCACGCGTGGAGCACACAAGCACGTGGCCTACCAGGCTGTCGCCCCATGGCGGCGTGTGGGGGAACCCAAGGTCCCTTGAATCCGCTATCCTTTTTTTCCAAATTCTAACGTTTTAGTAGAGTTTTATTAAATGGTCTCTATTTGTATTTAGGTGCATCGGTGGGAAATGATATTATCCTCTCTAGTGCGGGCGGCTTCTTGGGTAATGGAATATCTGTGAGTGGACCACTTCATAAATTGCATGTTTTATAAAATACTAGGCTTGCATGCATTTCATATTTCATGATTTGAGTATGTTTTATATTATGTTTTTGTACAAATTTCTATATTTATGGTTTACGAAATATTTATGATTTATCGAATTTACGTTTTAATAAAGGTTATCAATTATTGGATTCTCGTATATGAAATTCTATGGCTTTCAAATATGATTTATTTTACGGATTTATGAATATTAGTTACAATGGATTTATGAGATAAGGCTTTGAGCTTTCGAGCTCCGGATTTGATATGAGATTTTTTAGGTATGTTTTCAATGCTTATCTAGTGAGTTATCATACATCACATACACACAATCAAGTATGTAAACGTCTATGGCCATAGGATGTAGTTGATAATATTTATGAAATACTCCCAGCTTCACTAGCCCGAGGGCTAGTGTCGGTATGTTATGTTATATGTATATGTTTCTTCTCTTATGTAACCCAAAGTCGTATAACTTCACCTTCGGGTGATGGACCCACTACATATACATATTTATATAGATTCATCTTTTCTCTGGCATAACCCAGAGTCGTACAGCTTCACCTTCAGGTGATGGACCATGATTTCTTCACTAGCGTAACCCAGTGTCGTATAGCTTCACCTTTGGTGATGGTTATGCCTTCAGGCCACTATGATACCCCTAGTTGAGTACCATTGATTTGAGTTATGAGATTCTTGGGTTTTGCCTTCGGGCGTTTCAATACCATTTTTAGAGATGATTTTATTGCTATGAACATTTTCGCATGTTAAAGTTTTAGAAAAACCTATATGTGGTATTATATATGCGTTGTCAAAACAAGGGGTTAGTATGTTTACAAAGAAAATAGTTTTCTTATTATTAGTACTATTATTATAAACTTTGGTCCACTCACTATTTTGGTTTTGTCCCCCTTCAGGAGTTAGAATCAAGGCATACAATCCCAACGTCAGGACACTTCCGTATAGGTATCTTCGAGTCGTCTTCGTGTATGACTCATTCCTTTGTTCGTACCTTTTTATAATAATAATTCTTTCACATTATTCTTGATTAGTTGTATGCTCTAAACACGTTTCCACATTGGCATAATTCTTCCTAATTACATATTTTATTTGCATGCATGTTTAAAATGGCTTCGTGATGCAAAATATATTAAGCACACAAATTAAACCCTCTTCTGACAATTGTAGCAAAGTATGTAAGTAGGGATCGTTCAAAACCGGGGATTAGGAGGGATTGCTAAACTCTCGAAAACTGACCTAAGAACTCCAAAACAAAGTTAAAAACACTAATTTGGACTCAAAGAATGAAAAACCAAAGTTAAAACACTAAAACAAAACAAAAACTCAAAACAGCAACTAGAAGAATCAAAACTGCCTAAAAACCACTTTCTGGGCAATTTTGAGCACCTACACTAATTTGGACGAAATTGGTTGAAAACTTGACTCAAAACACTTAAAAACATGAACCAAAACAATTTCTAACTAAATTGAGACTTCAAAGTAAAGGGGGATTTGATTTGGACGAAATTAAAGTTGAGAAAACAGATTGCAAAGTAAAACTGATTTTGAAACGTTTTTGGGGTTTTTAATGGATGATGGACTAGTTAGGGGTTCTTTCTCCACACATGACAAGTATGCAAATGACTCGATTTCCAGTTATTCCTTCATAGAATTATGAATGACAATGCCCCAAATTAACCGTGACATCACTAGTTAATTCTCAAGTTTTCCTTGTGTTATTGAATTGGATGACATCATACGACAACCCAAAGCATTCTTCAAAAGTTCCTTACATGACATCATAATAAAGATACAATCCAAGATCATTACGTTCAATGAAAACTATAAGCATTGACAAAGCACTTGTGACTATGACATCATGACACTTGTGCTAGGAATTGAACTTAATGCGATTGTGACTAGCAACCTTCACTACTTGTGAATATAAGTGTGTGACAATTATGTGAAACAAACTTATATTCTAGCATCATATTCATGCAAGCCAATTAAGTGTCGACCCCTAATTAACAAACACAAATACGTTATTACTCGCACAGTTAAGCCAATTGCATTCACGATTCAAGAACTCATAATTGGAATTTATCAAATCAACTTGCACACATAGTTATGGCTTCGAAATCACCCCTAACCAATAGGGGTTTAGCCACTCATGTTCATAGCAAAATGAAAGGAAAATAAATTAAACATTGAAATCATAAAACGAATTACACCTAGAATGCACCAACGACGAAGCTTGAGCATCCAAGAGTCTTTCCTTCTTTCTCCTTGCTACGGCACAAAGGTGGATGGGATGGTTGGGATGTGTTTTAGGATCAGGGATTATGGAATTGGATGGAGGATAGGCACGGCAAGGTGTAGTGTTTGGCTGGAATTGTGTTTCTAGGATTTTAGGATGTGTAGAGTGGTGTGGCTAGATGAATGGACGAAAATTGGGTGAATGAGTGATCCCCTTAGTGCCTTGCTGCAAAGCCTTATTTATAGGGCTAGGAAAGGTTTTTAACTTAGTTGAAACCAAAAGGTTTTTTGTACCAGAAATTCTATACATGAAACACTTAAAGGATATATGTGTGTAGCTTGGACAAGGTAGGAGACAAGATAGGACGGCTAGGAGACAAGCTAGGACGGCTAGTGACAAGCTAGGACGGCTAGGAGACAAGGTAGGACGGCTAGTGACAAGCTAGGACGGCTAGGAGACAAGCTAGGACGGCTAGTGACAAGCTAGGACGGCTAGGAGACAAGCTAGGACGGCTAGGAGACAAGCTAGGACGGCTAGTGACAAGCTAGAAATTAGGCACCATGTGTGAATAGATAAAGCCTTCTAGAAATAAGGTTTTGAGGCCCCCTTGCAGCTCCCTAACTGAATTCAAGCCTTCAAATTCGTCCATCCTTATGCCTCCATGCTTGCACTATCCAATCTTGGCCCAAAAATGCTCTAGAATGCTCCAAATTGCTTCTTTTTGCATACTTTGACACTAAAACCTGAAATTGCACGAAAATGACTTTAAACACTAAACTAACTAAGGAAAAACAACATAAATGCATGAGAACAAGCCAATTAAGTCGCATAAAAATGCTCCTATCACTTCGTCACCCTCGGGTGTCAACCAGCACGTGCCTATCCTTGTAATGGAGGGTAATCGGGATCGGGACGTGTCATGAGATATCAAACTCAAGCAATTTCCTCCTTCTTGGCAAGAAGCACAGATGTGGCAGCAACAAAATGAGCATGATTTAACGCTTGCCAAATCCATTTTTCCAAGTGACAGACCTTCATCCCCTACTTCTCGTAGTGGCAAGCCTTTCAAAAACCGATCTAGACTTAGCCACAGCTGGATACTTCACACTGTGTTCGGACTCAGATGCTAGAAACAGCTCGATGTCAAACTTTCCGAAGGAAGCCTTCTTCTCAATTGAAGGTCCAGTAAGCAAGCTAACATACTAGCATGGCCCACGCCATCTTTCTCGGCCCAAGCCTAGCCAGCTGCTGGCCCCAGCCATCCAACCACTCCTCGCCACCATCGATCAGCTCCCCCGAGCTGCCCTACCTGCATAACAGATTTATGGTTGCCCAATCACTTCCTCAGCCCCAGCCAAGCCATTTTATCAAGCCCCGAGGCTCCAGAAAAATAGACAAGAAAGAAAATTAATTTTTTTCTTACCTTGGTGTGGCAGAGAAGAAGAACAATGACAAAAATTTCTTTGCACGGACAAGTGAAGAAGAATGCTAAGGGAGGGGGAATAAATATCCTCTAGATTTCTTTCTTTCTTGTAGGGATAAATAATTGCTTTCCAAAGTTGATTTAATCCCCTTAAGGTAGGTTTAAATAGGCTTTGGTGGCAATTTATTTCCCTTTCCTAGAAGAATCTAATTCCAAGTCAAAGTGGGAACCTATATCAAATTAGGAAGCAATTTTAAGTTTCCCTAAGCAGCTTGGGATCCTTTCCTGCGAGCAGCCCAACAAGCATGCAGGTATTTGTGGAGCCAAAAATAATCTCAAAAATCCTAGAGGCAACACATTGATTTTTTTACAAGAAATACCAGATTACCCTCGTTAGATGGACAAGGCACACCCGAATTCCCACGCTTATGCAACGAACAATAATGACTCAAGATTCTCTCCATCCATGGAAGAGCCAAAGGTGATTATTATGTAATTTATTCAAATTTCACTCATCATTCCCTCATTGATTCCATTTAGTAAGTTAACTCCTAAAATCACCATATATGGTCAGCCACCCCCCATAAATACTACACTTATCCCACTAAAATGTGAAGTCATTTGCTACCCTCAAACCCCTAAAAATACTTTATTTTCATATACTAACTTTGGCATCAAAGATTCTTCGGTGAAACCCCCCCCCTTCATCGTGGGTGTGTGAGGCTTTGAACCTTAATCAGAGGTGTTATTATTTTGCAAGTCCATTTTAGTCAAAGTAAAAGATAGACAAAAAATTTCATCCACAATAAGTGTCCAAATAAGCGAGCGTCCAATAAACAAGAATCACCATTAATCTCTATCACCATAAACATATGGCCCCTTAGCCTGTAAGCTGATTAGTAATGGCTAGACCACATGAGTTGATAAAAAGCCTACGTGTTTGGGTTAATATTTGAACTTTGGGCTTAAAGGAATGGAAGCCCAAAAGAGCTAAAGTGAAGGAACTCGCCCGAGGCCCAGCACCAAGCCCAACCATTCATCTCAAGACCATATGGCGGCTCCTCATTAATGAAAAGGTTATGTGCTTACAAGAGAAGTGACAACCGATGGAAATCAACCTACTCGCAACCCAAAAGCACTTTCTAATGGCAGAACATGTAAAAAAGATGATGACTCACTGAAGTGCTTTCAGGCAAAGCTTGCAACAGCCAAACTAAAAGGTCTATAAAAATAGGAAGAGACCCCAGAGACAAGGACACTCAACCAATCAAACAAACAAACTTACAATCTCTGCTCTCAAGCCAGATTTGCATCTAAAAGCTGTAATCAGCCCAGACCTCAATCATTTTCAGGATAACTCCCCACAAAAGTCATCTTTTGTCTAGTTTAAAACTCTGCTATTACCCCTAGTGGCGTAGTATTGATTCTCTCGTGTAAACTTGTTTACTATCCATCCATTCCAAACACACAACCCTTTGTAATCACAAAGAGAAGAGACTACAAGATGTTCAACCTTGCCCGACAAGGTGAAATCTTGCCCGACTCGCTTTGTTTCGTCTTTCCATTAATAGATCTGGTATTATGATGTATTTTACAATATATATTCAAGTTATTTCCAATCTTTTGGTGATCAGAAGCTTCATTGGTCCTCAAATCTGGTTCACTTAGTGGTTTTACTATCATAAAAGATGAACGGGAATTAGACCGATGGCTTAAACCAGATCTGGACTTTCACCCTTCAAAGCATACAAGATAAACTAAAGGTCCTTGGTCTCAAGGCATAAAAAAGAACTTAAATCTACGACAATCCTCTGATAACAAGAAGTCATAATAACTTGGGGCGCAAGTAATCGACTTAAACACACTTGTTCTACATCTGCCATTTGTTATACATCTGCCATACTAAGATGGCAGTGGCACGCCTAAGCACTTAGCTAGTTTTGATTGTGAGGCTCAAGGCCAAAACCTAAGGCCCTACAAAGACACATTTCAGAACTAACTTTGTTCTACTCTTGTAGCCTCTCAGCAAGAAGGAGCCCAACAACCAACCAAAGTGCCAACTCCTCAAGGAGCTGTGTGCTTGAGCTAGGGACCTTTCCCAATGAAATTCCTGCTCAAACACTACATTCACACCCAACACTATTAGCCAAATAACAAAGAAAAATGAGTGAATGGCAAGCACGACTATTGGATGGCTTTCTGCAGTTTCTGGCTTGACATCTCCTCTCTCAACTTGATCATCGTCTTGGAATGTGCCAAGCTTGCGAAGACGGAAACTATGTAGAGGTAAATCAGTAAAAGTCTTGCGAGCGTCTTTGCCTCTGAAACTCAATAAAATGTGGTAACTAGGACTGGGTTTTTGAGTTCAAATGGGAGTGCAACCGACCGATTGGCTAGTGTTGCTGAATCTGGTTTTTATTTATTTATTTATTTATTTATTTTCTAGGAGAACAGATGTGAGAGGCAAAACTGTCGGCTTGGTTATGAGTTAATGATATGAACAAGGCCTCAGCTTGTAAGGGTGTTTCTGCTGTTCGAAACCTATAATTTTTAGTCAATTACTTGGTCAAAAACTGAAGGGAGAAAAAGTATGAAATCTGCCATCTGATACAATCATGTCGATTTTAGAGGAATCCGGATCCTATTTGTGAGGATTCCAGGAATTCGTAAATCGTGTCTGTTCATCGTACATTGTGCGATCATAAATCATTTTATATATTTTTATTTAAAAATAAACATAAACCGTACTTGACAAAAACTGACCACATAATGTACAATGAACGGACACGATTCACGGATTCCCATAATCCTTACCAAAAAGATCCGGAGAGGATCCTGTTGGGTTTTAGAGATATAGATCTGCCATATCATTGACACCAATTAAAATTGAACTGGATTCAGTTGGTGAGCTTGGACGGATTGGATTGGATTGGATCTTGTGGCGTTGTTGTAGCTTCTCTTGTGATTCTTTTATGGGAAGAGCAGTCTGGATCCCGAGCCTATACATTTAAGATCGGCACGTTTACCTTCACGGCTGCATTTAAGAAAATCTAAACACTAAAATTTATCCAAGGGAGATTAAGTAGTCCTCCACAACCTAACTGTTGCACCTTATCCCTATTCATTTCTCCCCTCCATCCCCTTGTCACTGATGTCATTTTCAAATTTTAAATGCTGAAATGATCAATTTATTATTATGCCGCCCGTATTCAGCGTTGTCTATACGATCATTATGTCATCGATATTTAATCGGATCGATAAACTTCACAAGTGGGCATACAATGAGGTGCATTCAACAATTCAAGAGAGTAAGTCGGCATAAAAATCCCAGAAAGCCGCCCGTTCAAAAGGAATCAGCAGAACGCAGAACACAAACGAATTATATTCTCAGCAGTTGGTTAGTAAGATACATATGTTGAACATGTGAAGAGGCTGAAGATTAAAAGAAAAAATAATTCCCCACAGCGCAATATTCGGGCAATCCTTTAAAGTTAAGATGGTTATCGACGTCATCCTGCAGAGAGAAGTTTTCTTCCCCTAACAACCCTCCCAATATCCTTTTGATAACTAGCCTGAGTATCCTCCCAATTTATACCTGAGTTATAGTATGAAACTCCAAATGATCTAGATGAAGACCAGAGTAAAGTGACTAAATTTTTCCAGAAAGAAGGTATAGACCATTTTCTCTTCCTTTCCCACTAGCATATGTCTAGAGAGGCTTCTCTCTCATGACGGTTTAGTAAAACCAGGTACTGACAGAAATGGTTTCCCCAATTAATCACACAACACTAGCTTATAACGCCTTGCTTCCAAGTTGCGATCTTGGAGGGATGCATGATACTAGAAAATAATCTCTCTCAATATACGCTATTTACAAAACAAACCCAAAAACATATTGATAGGGAACCTAAAACAAAGATGACCAAGAAAGGTTCCCATCATGAGATAGCAGCATAGAAGAATGATGTCATTCACACTGCAAAATACAACAGCAGGAATAATGATCGTCTCAGAATACAAATCATCAGTCTATCCTTTTTTGCAAAAAGAATATTTCACTGATACTAATTAGAAGTCAGGTGAGAACAGACATAATCCAAGATGTTAGATGTTTTTGGATCAGCAGTGATGTTAGCCACTAATACAACATAACAGGAACGAACGAAAGAAATCATATATACACTCTCTTCCTAAACCTATTTTTCCTATAACTGGAAGCTACAAACTCTCCCTCACAAATTATAAATTCTGGACTTCTAAAAAATGCTAAAAATATCGTAAAACCGCGGACATACATATCAATGTGCCATGAAAACAGAATAGTTTTTTTTGCAAACTACTGGAAGTCATATTAGATCATTGTTATTATACAAGGAAGTTCACTTTCACTAACTCTTACCTTTAATCCCCATATTTTTTCAGCAGGTGAATTCACCTTCTTCACATTCTTTAGTCAGTTCAGAAGTTATTCTGCACATAAACCAAAAGTATCATGCATCTAAGTTCCATGGCAACAATACAATACTACACATAAGCCTATTAAAAACAGCAAGTTGGTCAAACAAGAGAGTGGAGGTTTTGGCATAGCGTAATTGTTTTAACCCAGATCTGCGCATACAGAGTACTTATAAGAACCTAAAAAGCCTACAGAACTACATTAAACCCAAACTCTTGGCAGTCCCCAAATGCATATTTTTCAACAACACAAGAAATGAATATTGTTTTTACCATAAAGATGAGGTGAAGAGTGCAAACGTGCATTGCGTTTGACAAACTACTAGTACTACATCTAACTTCCTAAAACTAAATAAATCCCTTTAACTCATTCTTTAACTTGCCTTCATATTTATACATCCTTATTTCCATGCCAACCTCAACTGATCGCATATTACAGAGAACATAAAGCCCTATCAAGTGTGAATAAAAATGAGTAGTTGACCCATCAGTTTGTGAAGAGGAAAGAAATAAAATAGTGACAGTGCAATGCAGAAGCTAAACGTACAGAGTATCTTAATCAAAATATACAGAAAACGTAAAGGTGTGTACCTCAAGAAATACAAAATCAAGTGTAAGACCCCTCCAGACTGAATGACAACCTTTTGAAGAAAACAAAATTACTAAAATATCCCCTCGTTTCAACCAGCTACCTTGATTGCACCCACTTCATCAAGTTTTGAACTCTTATGCTGAAAAGTTAGTGAGAAACAGAGACCTTGGTTAAATGTAGATGCAAAGGAGCTATACAAAAATAGTGGGCATATTATGCAGATCCCAAGCAAAACATTAAAGGAAGGATTGGAGATACAAAAGTATAATTCCAAACAAAAAGTTTCATTTTTATATTACCTTACTTTTTTTGTGTCTGTGGACATCATTAAGGTCTTCATCTCCATCGTGTTTCCTTTTCTGTCATTATACAAGTAACAAAACTAAAGCCTGTAAATCCCTATGAATATTCAACTAAATTTGAAAAAACAAAAAATATGGTGTTGGTGAACGAAAAAACTGGAATTAGATTGCATGACAAACAATGGCGGTTCATGACTCCAGACATATCAGAGTTATTTGGATAAAAATTTCACATTCATTCTTTTCAAATTTAACGGTATGAGTGTACCATTTTCTAACCTTTTCATGTTTCTTTGAGTGATCACCGGACGGATCATGATGCCCACTTTTATCCTTCTTCTTATCCTTGTCTTTATCTTTGCTTCGATCTTTATGACGGTGTTTATGCTTCTTGTGCTCTTTATCCTTCTCTTTGTCCCTGTCCTTGTGCTTTTTGTGTTTCTTCTCCTTGTCTTTAGACTCGCTCTTTGATTTCCCTGCAATAGTTGGAGTCCCCTTATCCGCCTATAGAAGACAAAACAAGATATCAATTACAATGAGAATCTGGAAAGGAAAACGTTTTTGCAGGACCACATATCTATTGGAAAAGAAGATAAATAACAGACTATCATCCAATACAAGTAAGAAAGTCTCACGAGTGGTAGATCAATAGGAGCCGTTTCTCTAAGATGGAAAGCCTCTCTGAGAGTATCTAGTTCAAAAGGCTGTATGCGTGGTTTTGTATCCCGGGGATATGATGTACTCTGAATAAGTTGATCGAACTGCATCCCCTCTCCTTTTCTGATTTCTGTGTCTCCAACCACATTGTGAAGATAGTGTGTGTCTGATATTGATACTGGAAGTGGTCGCTTGCAGAAAAACTCGTGGTGGGGAAGTAACTTGTAGTGACTTATGAGATCTACAGCACCAGTCAACTCCTTCGGTCCTATATCCAACAAAATTTCATCAGATAAGATAAAATGCTCTTAAATATCAAAATATGCATCCAGTGACATTATAGAAGCAAAAGACTTGAATTATCAGTAGATTGAAATAAGTATATCTTAAGAGAGAGTTATTATGAAATTTAGAATATCCGAAATTAAATTTTAAATATGTACTGGTATCTCATCCAAGAACCAGATAGGGCAGGGTGGATAGAGACCACATGGCTCTCTTGATAAGTTCAAAATCTGGTACTATACATGAATAAATGAGGTTTTGAAGAGTGCTTCAGCTATGAATACTTCTGTTAAATATGTAATTAACTACCAATAAAAATTCAACCAAGGGAACGTGAATAAATTTGTAACGGAACACTTTATTGAAAAAACATTCTACCTCGTCCAAACTTCGTTCCTTCAGGATCCATGGGTCAATGTCTCATGAAGTGGTGGAGCACTAACAACTGTGACGTCACATACAAATAAAACATGAGTTTTGACAAACCATAAATACTGCAATGAGTCATAAAAATCCAAAATATAAAAAGGGAACATCTTAAAAAAATTTCTCCAATAAAGAACATGTTCAAAGTTTTTCTCCAATAAGTACAATAATGTCTGAGTATAATATATCCAGACAAAGTGCTGCAAAGTCCAGGACAAGGTATTCCTAAGTAACCTTGTGTGATCCAAGAGACATCTTTTTTTCCTGTGTAATTCAGAACATACCTAGTACTTCACCTTCTATCGAAGCCACTCAAATATCTAATACCCAAAAGGGTTAACTCGGGAGGGGAAAAAAGCACTGCACACTAAACCGTGTGCATGACTCATAAGCAAGCCAAAGTATATAATACCGAGCTTCCTATTCTTATTTCTCTCCCAGAGACCCAAAATAAAACAGTCCCGCAAATTAGTACAGGGGATGCTCTTACAAAACTCAAAAGAAAACACTGAAAAAATTAATGTTGACTACTCAACAAGGTTGCCGGTGTCCACAAAAGAACTCGGAATACTCCATTTGCTAATCCAACAAAGATTTTGCTTGGTTCTTCCTACTATAGATTCAACAAGCAGCGCCAATTCTTATGACTATCACTAATAACTCTACACACACCGCTGTTGTAACTGAACTAGGGCAAGCAGCTAAGTACGCGACAAGGTTTCAATTTCACTACCACTGACACAAATTTGAACGCCATATTTTCTTAACTAAACGTCGTGAATACCGCCACATTTTTGCCACTCGGATATAAAATGCTAATCTTTTCTCACAAGGCTAAGCTTATTCTTCAAAGATTTCTCCTTTCTTTATTCTCTCTTGCCCTAGTCAATAAATCTCCATTCTTGCTGAAACTACCGATAAAGACACAACGAAATCCCGCAACTTTTCAGGATAACCCAAAAGCAAATCTTTCAACAAACAACAAACAGAACCGATAGAAAGAAACAGAAATTCAATGCTTTGAAACCAGTAAGAGAGAGAAAGAGAGGGAAAAAGGGTAAAACAAAAAGCAGACCTCTGACATGGACCCCGAATTGCTCTCGAACTAGTAGTGACCCAGACCACGAGGGCAAAATCGTAATTCCAGCTCGCTCCTTCTTCCTCCTGCGGTTGCTCAACACTTCGAAAGCTGCCCAAGTACCAAAAGTCCAAGCCCCAATTGAGTGATTGACGAACAGAGGTCGAAGAACCAAAACGCCCAGCAGAACACGAATAGGGTTAATTGTGCGGGGAATTGTAATTGACCTGCGAATGGAAGCAAATTAGGGGATTCCCAATCTGCTGGGGTTTGGAGTTTGGGAGGAGTGGGAGCTGAAATTGTCGAAATTGTCAAGTTAGGGCTTTTGCAGATCGAGAAGGTTCGAGAAGAGCGAAGGAGAGAGAAAGTCGAGTATTGGTCTGTATGAAGGTGGTGGGGAACACAGAGGACCAGAGTGGTGAGAGAGAGAGAGAGGAGTCTCTGTAATCTAAAATCTAATGATTTATATATAAAACTAAAACTAGGGTTTGGACTCTTGGAATAGGAGGAGGGGTTTCGATTTCTATTTCCAGGCTCCCTCTCACTTGGGAAATTTTTTTTTTTTTTTTTTTTTTTTTTTTTTAATAATAGTTTTGGACCACTTTTGGACCCTTTTTTTGCCTTTTTTTGTGAGACAATTTTGGATTTGGAATTGGAGAAAGAACGACAGAAACATGAATACACTTTATACATCCAAGATGGGTTCAAAAAACCAAAAACTGAAAGAAAAAAAAAAAACCGAATACAGAACCAAGATCGAAAAAACCGAATGAACAAAAAATCGAACCGAAAAGTTTTGGTTCAGTTTCGATTTCAAAGGTTTAAAAACCAAACCGAACCGAAGTGTCTTAAAACGACGTTGTTTTACAAGATTTCTTATAAGGCACTTCACATACATAATGCTGAATACACTTCACTTTAAAATTTAATATTAAATGACTTATATATCTTAATATGCAATGACACTTTCGACCTTATAAGAAATCGATAGAAGTGATCCTTAAGATTGTCCACTGTCAACAATTTTTGTCATTCCGTACCCAAAAAAAAAAGGTGTTAAATTGAAGAAACCACAAGTTTATGTAAGGAATTGATTTGACAAAAATACCTTTAATTTAGGAAATTGTTATTAATACTCCAAAAATCTCATTCTACACTCTAAACTTTCTATATTAAGAAAAAAAAATACATTTATGAGGTGTGTAGAATGAGATTTTTCGAGTGCCAATAATACTTCCCTTAATTTAATAGAGATTTCCCACAATGTAGACAACCTCAGGGACCACTTTTATCGATTTTAAATCTCAAAGACCAAAGTGAGGAGTTATGTCAATCTCATGAACCATTTTGGATAAGGTATATAGTTCCAAATTCAAATCGTATAAACCTGCTTGAACACGAAAGTCAAATTAAGTCTTTCGATTAGTTATATATAACATCGTAAAGTATCCACGATGCAAAGGTTTATCAATGAAATCTTTAATTTGATTCACTCCAATAGAAATTAGAAAATTTATGGTATTACACCGGTCTTCAACTTCACATCAAAGGTGCCTTAGATGACATTATGTATTATTATTATTTGCACTTAAGATGTAAAGAGTGCGAGATGTATCTTTTGCGTAGAAAATATAAAGTGTATGTTGAGAATGTGGGGTGTTATTGTATTATAGGAAACTATGTGGGGGTGTATTAAGATAAGTTTTAATAAAAAAAATAAAAAATAAAAAACAAATGTGAGGTGTATTAAGTATATGGGTGTATTTAACAATATGTAAGGTATTAATATATCAAGCTAATTAATTTACAAGTGTGAAAATGTAAAAAAATTATGCCAGCGCTCGTGATCACATCCTCTACGCTTTGACGATGAATACATCGTTGTTTGGATTACTTAAACTGTAGAAACCCCATGAGCAATGTTTTAGGGATAGTTAAAAAATAATAAAATTCATAATAATTAATTTACAAATGCGAAAAATATTCTGTCAATTTGTATGTGACTGAGAATGCAATGTCTTTTACCAGATCAATAACGTGAAAATGTAATCGGCCAAGGAGGTACAATCAAGCAAAAAATCATGAAACATGTACAAGTGTATCATGTAACGTGACAAACACCAAAAACTCAATGTTGTTGTGAACTTCTCCTATATCATTTCAACTCGTAATCGAGGTTTTGTGCTCATTTCTCGATGAGCACGGTTCATGGAGTTCATGGCAACTTTTAGAACATTTTTTTTTTTTCGATTTTTCTATGATTTTATATGAATTTTACACCTTATATAGTAATTTATCAATATGTGCTACGTGGCAACTTAAGATTCGTTGATACAACTTTTCTCGAGTTTTTTGCATCAAAATGACAAGCACCCTGCAACGTGAGTCCGTTGCAACTTTTGGAAATTTTTTTTTTCTTTCTTATTTTCCCCTATTTTATATGAGTTTTTAAAATTTTATTTATTTTATTTCTCACTGCCACGTGGCAGCTTCTGGGCCATCACTAGGTTTAGGATTTTATACATATTGATAACATATCATAAGTAATCATCCAAAGCAAGAGTATCACAAACTATCATAAGACTAGCATAACTTTGTCGAACAATACATGGACTAACAGATACAGTTCTAAAATTTCTCCAGTATTATCCAAAAATCTGCAACCCCTCATGCGGAATAAAGGCACGTTCGAAGGATGTAACAAACGTTTCAACACAAAAAATTTACATAAGCCCTGAAGCACTAGACAAAACCATGGTAGTATTAGTTCCTTGGCTCTCTTCAAAGCAAACATCTAACATCCAAGATCAATTACCAAGAGTGTCTCTATCTGCAAAATAGAAAGTCCAAGTTAGGCAGGTGCGTATGGAAATATTGCTTGTACGATTAGACAAATGAAATATGTAAAAACCACACACGGAGAGCATATCGTACCGTATGTTTATTGGTGCAAGTCCGGCTACTAACTACAACTTCTTCGATAGTCAATAAGCATAACATCCTCTGTACTTGACTTTACAAGGCGCAAAGAACATGTATATATGCTACAAATACGATCCAAGAAGATGCAAGAGAAGCATTAAAGGCATTGCAAATGGAGAAGAAAGAGCATGATTACCCCTTCTTCGATAGTCAATAAGCATAGCATTTTCTATGCACATAAAAGGTCATAATTCAACAAACTGCTGCTGCAATCGTGGTTTGAGCATGACCAATTATGACCTGTTATGTGCATAGACATAAGCTGATAAACATATGGATACAAAACGATTATGCTCGTCCGAATTCACTAAATTTCCCACATCACCTTTCTACTGCACAAAGCCAAGTCATATCGGTTTCTTCAGGTAAGGTGTTGTGTAGTTAGGTAAGCAAGGTTTATACATTAAGCTGAAAGTACACAATTAAACATGGGAGAAAAGGAAAACAAAAGACATAAAGCAGAAAGTATACCATATGCATCATACCATTTCCCTCCAATTGCACTATGTAACGGCGCAACAGTACTAAGCTGAGAAAAAATACTTGCATCCATGCTAATCTGAGAAAAAGACGTTGTTGAGAATTTCTTATCAACTCATACTCTTTTTCAGCATCCTCACCAAATTCAAGATGAAAATCTGCTTCTAAGTTTCATTTTCCTCGTTTTCTTTTCAGCAACTCAACAAGTACGATCACCAATGTACCAGGCCTACAACGAAATAATGCCGGTCATACAAATTGTGAGTTTATTTTACATTACCAGCAACATGGAAAATGCTCAAATTCAATATAAATCATATCATCAACGCGTAACCAAAGATGAATATAAGCTTTTATATTAGCTTCAATTATTACTAAATGACAGGAAGTACAAACTCAAACTTCATAAGCCTATCAAACACAGTTTAGCATTCAATAACCATAATTGCCATTACCTTGAATCAAAGTTTCAAAAATCGGGCTTAAAACAAAAATCCTTACATGTGGGGGGCAATTTTTAGTAAGATGGGATAATACTATCTCCTTGATCACCTCCAACAGCGACTTGCGCTGAACATAAACGATCAAACAGTGCACGGATAGAGAACACATGATCAAAACCCAAAACTACAACAACAAAGTAACTAAAAATCACAGTAAACAGCTGCATCACTTACTTGAGCAACCGACTCTTCAAATTCAGTCGGCTCAGCATTGTTATCGTTGGAAATCTTCTTCCTTTAATACATCTCGGCAAGAACTGATTACACGACACATGCATAAACCACAATCAAAATTTCCGGCATACAGAGACACGAAAAAACTGATAAACTTTGGGTTTTTGGCACGAAACAAAAAAATTATAGTACGATCTATAATACACAATTTGATTTTATAAATCGGATAAAATTTTAAACAAAGATGGAATAAAGGGTTGGGATTAGCCGGGTTGTCGATTGTATTTTTTGCATGTGGTTAAATATTCTAGTGGATAGAGTATTGGATTTTCACCTATGCATTTCAGATGCGAAACTTTTCTCTCCTAATAGTTTTGAATTCTCCCCATCTTCTTAGTAATAATAAATTTTTATTCAAAAAAAATAATAGGTTGGGGTCATATTTTGGAACAAAACTCAAAACCCACATTACAAAATACAAATCTTTCTGCATTCAAACAAAATCACCATCTAAATGAAGGGGAAATGGAGAAAACAAGCAAATGGGCCGCTAATTTTTGTAAAACTTGATGCTTGGAAACAAAGAAAACACCTTCGAACCCTTTCCATTTCATGTGAAATACAAGCAGCATAAGAAATCTAAGATGCATAGACTCACTGAAGCTAAAAGTCTCAAACTTGAAGAGGAGGACGTCGAGCTTGCAGAGGAGGACGAGGATGATCCTTGACATACCAATCCAACCAGCATCATTGGCGAAGTTCTGCACCACCAGCTGCTGTTGCGGTTGAGCCGCTGCCTGAGACTCCTCTGTCCCACTTCAGCCAACCGGGCCAGCCCAGACCCAATGCGGGCTGGGTAACCATCCAGGGCCCAAAAAAAATTGGGAGCACTAAAATTATTATAGTATATTGATACATGTTTTCATAAGAGTATAAATTTTTTAAATTTGGTTAAATGACAAAGAAATTTAACTAGAATCATTTTTTGGTGTTTGAAATTAATGAAGAGGTCATGGGTTCAAAAACATCATGTGTGTCTGTTTACTTTCTAATTTTTACAAATTTCTTCTCATTAGAGTATAAATTTATAAAATTTGGCCACATGATCAAAAAGTTTGACCTTAAGTGGTGCTTTATCTTGTTAAACTAACGAGAAAGTCTTGAGTTCAAAACAGTGTGTTATTTTACTTTCCAGCTTTTATGAATTTCTTTTCCTAAGCGTTTAGATTTACGAAATTTGGCTAAAAGATCAAGATGTTTCAGAAGCAATGATTTTTGTTGTTTAAAATTATTGAGAGGTCCTGAGTTTGAAATGCTATGTGCATGTTTATTATTTTCAATTTTTACAAATTTCTATTTGGTTGTTAATTTCTTTTTAATTAATAGCTAGTAGCTATGTGAGTTACAATTTTAAAACATTTGTTCCAATTCAAGTCTAACATTCAACAAAGAGTAATGCGTAGACCAAATTTACAAATCATACGACGTGTCACCAATATATTTAATTTAGTGCTCATTCATTGCTTATACATATCAATTATTGACTCGAAAACATATTTTTTTTTTTTTAGTCCTATATTGACAAGGTTAGTAAATGAGAAAAAACACATCATGATTTATATAAAACCACTTTAAAAGTTCATATAGAAGGTAAACAAAACTTATTATCTATCTACTTGTAAACTCGAGGGTTTTTGGTTCCCTTCTCTCATTATAAAATAAAATAATTTTTCTATGTTTCAAAATTATTGAGTTTGAAGTGTTTTCTTAAGTATAATTTTATCGAAGTCTTACATGTAAAAACAAATCTTATATGAAGTTAGGGCACATATTTTAGTATCGCCTCCAACCTCAAAAATCTTAAAACCGGCCCTACCGCCAGCTCCACTTCCCCTTTCCCTGATGTACAGCCACCACACATATCCAATCGAACCAGCATCACCTGCTAACCGAATTGTTAGCTTTTCTGTCTAAAACACCTCTGATCTATCGAGCTTTGACTGAAAATTTTAAAATTCAAGTTCTTCCCAAAAATTCTCAAGTTTTACTTGTGAATTATACGGGTCTTTGAGACCCGGAGTCCAGTTTTATTGTGAGTCGGTTTCACCCTAACCTCGGTTTGTCAGCCGTTCAAATTAAACCCAAATTTTTGCGATATTTGAATTGCCCCAGCTGCAATAGTACTGCATCTGTCGGTGTTATCTTCTTCTCAAGGCTTTCTTTTCTGCGTTTTCGTAAAGTTCTTCTTTACGAGACTTGAAAAATCGTACTTTTTAAATTTTTTCGATTCGACAACTTCACAAGCACTACTTCTCTTTAATTTTAGTAAAAATACACATAGCAACAATGACCTCACCATCAACATCAAGCTCAAGTTTATCAACAGCAAACAATGGAGGTAGAGATGGGGATGTGGTCGTTCAAATGGCATCCCCGGACGCTATTACTATAACTCAGCTGACGTCGTCAATGGAGGAAAGTCTCAAGTCAGTCGAGAAAACAGATTGGCTACTTCGTCCATCAGCTGGTATGAGTTCTTGCTGCATCTTCAAAGTACCCCAATGGTTGGTCGAAGTCAACAGCCAGACCTACCACCCGCATATAGTCTCCATTGGCCCATATCACCACGGCAAGCCAGATCTGAAGATGATGCAGCAACACAAATGGAGATATCTTCGCGACTTACTTGCTCGAACACCATCAACTGGCCCTACACTTGCTGATTACTTGCAGCTTGTAGATTTTCAGGAGGAAGACATGCGAAGGTGCTATTCTGAGACCCTCAACTTGAGCAAAAGCGAGCTCGTTCAGATGATGGTACTAGATGGTCTCTTCATTATCGAAATCTTCTTCAGAGTTGAACGTTTATCAGAAAGAGATCCATGCGTTGATCAGGACGACGCCATCTTTAACTTGAATTGGTTACTGCCTAAGCTCATGCTAGACCTTCTTCGGCAAGAGAACCAAATTCTTTTCTTCGTTCTTGAAATGTTATTTAATAAATCGAAACCTTCAAGGAAGGATTCTGATGACTCATCCATTGGCAAAGCTTCTTTGAAATTCTTCAAATTCGCAGTGGCACAAAGATCTGATGAAGACTTGAAGAAATATTTTAATCTAAAAGGAGTACATCTACTCGATTTACTTCGCTTGACTTTTATCTCCGATATTCCAGATCCTCCTCAAGAAAATCCTTTTGAGTCAGTTGAATTGATCCGATCAGTGAAAAAGCTTCATCAAGCGGGAATTAAGTTTAAGAAAGGGGAAGCAACCAGCTTCAAAGATATCAGATTCGGCAACGGAGTGCTAGAAGTTCCGCAGATAACAGTGGACGATTTCCGTGTCCATCTACTCCTGAATTTCGTTGCATTTGAATAATGTTATAATCATTGCCACAAGCACATAACCACTTTTGCTGTATTCATGAACTGCCTCATCGGCACGCCTGCGGATACGACCTTCCTTTGTGACAGGAACATTATCGAGAATTATCTTGGATCCGATGAGGAGGTCACTCATTTCTTCACAAATCTTGGCAAAGACTTGTTAGAAATCAGAAACGCAACTACACAAAACAATCTAACAGAGTTCCAGAGCAATATTTTGTAAAGTTGAGAAGATGAAATCAGAGAGAGGAAAACACACAGAGCACATTCTCTGAAACAACTATCATTGTATTTCTCTTTTTTTTAGCAGTGTAGCTCGAAGAGTCATTTAACTGTTAGAAGAGAGAGAGAGAGACATATCCTCTATTCAATCTCAATCAACCATTACAACCTATCTTAAGATCAAGACACTTGTCAAATGATAAGCCCTATGAGACTTAATCAACACATCACAGTTTTACACAATAGCTCAGCCTATGAGCTGAGACAACACACATAACAAACTTGTAACATTTACTAATCAGCTCAACAACTTATATACTAACACTCCCCTTTAAGTTGTGAACTGATTTCACCCCAAGAAGATTTCTCAAATAAGTGAACTGCTCCTTTGCCAATGCTTTTGTAAAGATATCTGCTAGTTGCTCCTTAGTAGGACAGTAAATTAAATCAATTACTCCTTGCTGCAATGCTTCCTTTATGAAGTGATATCTTCTGTTTATATGCTTGGTTTTCTGATGAAAGATGGGATTCTTGGTGATGGCTATGGCTGATGTATTGTCACAATTTATTGGTGTTGCAACAGTTTGCATTTCACCAAAATCCTCTAGAACAAATCTCAACCAAGTAGCCTGTGCTGTTGCTTCAGAAGCACTGATATACTCTGCTTCAGCTGTTGATAATGCAACACATTGTTGCTTGACTGAAGACCAAGAGAAAATCCCATTTCCAAATGTAAAGGCATACCCGGACGTGCTTTTCATATCATCCTCTGAGCCACTCCAGTCACTGTCACAGTATCCCATTAAGAGTGTTCCTTCACCTTTCTTGTATTCCAACCCGAAGTCGAGAGTTCCTTGAACATATCTCAATACTCTCTTTGCTGTTCCATAGTGCTTGTTAGTGGGGCAATGCATAAACCGAGCTAAGAGACAGGCAGCATACATTATATCAGGTCTAGTTGCTGTGAGATACAGCAGACTACCTACAATCTGTCTATACTGAGCTTCATCTGCATTTCCACTTCCATCTTCTTTTCTCAGTTTATCACTTGAAACCAAAGGAGTATGTACTGATTTGCAATTCTGTAATCCGAATTTCTTCAGAAGAGATAAGGCATAATTTCTTTGATGAATGAAGATGCACTCCTCAGTTTGGATCACTCCCATTCCAAGAAAATGATGTAACAGACCAAGATCTGTCATCTCATACTTATGCATCATCTCAGCTTTAAAACCATCCATTAACTCTTGACAGTTTCCAGTGTATATAATGTCATCGACATAGATGGATACTATGATCAAATCTGTGTCTCCCTTGTACTTGGTGTACAGAGTTGCCTCACTGATGCTTTTCTTAAATCCACAGAGCATTAGATATGAATCTATTTCACCATACCAGGCCCTAGGTGCCTGTTTTAGACCATACAAGGCTTTATGTAATCTGTAAACCTTTTCTTCCTCTCCTTGCACCACAAACCCATCTGGCTGTTCAACATATACTTCCTCTTCTAATACTCCATTTAGAAAAGCTGACTTCACATCTAGTTGAAATAACTTCCATTTATTCTTTGCTGCCAGTGCAATCAGAGTTCTAACAGTGTCTAACCTTGCAACAGGTGCAAAAGTCTCATTAAAATCAATCCCAGGCTTTTGTGCATAGCCTTTTGCAACAAGTCTAGCCTTGTTCTTCTGCACTGTTCCATCCAAATTCAGCTTTGTTTTATACACCCATTTTACCCCAATCACAGGCTTATTTGAAGGTCTTCTCACCAACTCCCATGTCTGATTTTTCTCAATCATATTCATTTCATCCTGCATTGCCTTTTTCCAAGCTGCATCCTGTGTAGCTTCATCAAATGATTCAGGTTCAACAATACATAAGTGACACCTCTCATAGATCTCACTCAAGTTCCTATACCTTAGTGGAGTATTATCATACTGAGGTGAGATCAGTGAACTACTTGACTCACAAATATCAGTAACTAAAGGACTTCCAGCTTGAATTGGAGACCCATCAGATTCTTTTTGTGCATGAACATCAGTCAACTCATCAATTCTATCAAACTCTGAAGATTCAGCTGCAGATAAAGGAATACAAACTTCCTTGACTTTGTTTTTCTCCCAGTCCCATTTACCATTCTCATCAAAAATTACATCTCGAGATAACAGAACCTTTTGAGTTAAAGGATTCAATATCCTATACCCCTTTTCACAAGTGCCATATCCAATGAAAACACCCATGACACTTGTTTCTTCTAATTTGTGTCTTAGATTCCCTGGAATAAGTGAATAACAAACTGAACCAAACACTTTCAAGTGTTTAACCCCAGGTTTTCTTCCACTAAACTTCTCAAAAGGTGTAGTGTTCTTCACTGCTTTTGTAGGACTTCTGTTTAGCAGATAAACAGATGTGTTTACTGCTTCACACCAGAGACTGTATGGAAGTTCTTTCTCAAAGATCATGCATTTTGCCATCTCCACAATTGTCCTGTTTTTCCTTTCTGCTACTCCATTTTGCTGTGGAGAGTATGCAATTGTGAGCTGTCTTTCTATCCCCAAGTCTTCACAGAATTTTCCAAACTCGTTTGAGTTGAACTCTCCTCCTCTATCTGTTCTTAGCTTCTTAACATGATATCCACTTTGAAGCTCAACCATGGCTTTAAATTTCTTAAACACATAGAAAGCCTCAGATTTGTTTCTCAAGAAGTATACCCAGCACATTCTTGAATAGTCATCTATAAATGTAATGAAGTATCGATTGCCACTCAAACTTGATGTTTGCATGGGACCACACACATCTGAGTGTATTAGCTCAAGTGGTTCCTTTGCTCTCCACATTGATTCTTTGGGAAATGGTTCCCTGTGATTTTTCCCCAGTGCACAACTTTGACACACAGTTTCACTGTCTTGGATTTCAGGCAGCCCCAAAACCATCTCTTGACTCTGTAACAGTTTGAGACTTCTGAAATTTAAGTGACCAAACCTCTTGTGCCAAATTCTAACACACTCCTGCACATTTGTCCTCAATGCAAGCTCCTTGTTTGTGTTGAGAAATAAAGGAAAACACCTATTTCCTTTCTGCTTCACACTGACCACCAGATTTTGTAAGGATCTATCATCAAACACATCCACTTTGTAATCTCCAAATAAAAGAAAGTAACCGTGCTCAGTCATTTGTCCCACACTTAACAGATTTTCTGCAAGACCAGGTACTAACATAACTTCTTTTATATATCTTCGACCCTTTACAGTTTCAATGATCAGTGTACCCTTCCCTTCAACTTCAACCAAAACTCCAGTGCCAACTTGGACTTTGGCTTTCACTTTCCTATCAATATCAACAAGTAGGTCTTCTCTGGATGTCATATGATTACTACATCCACTATCTATATACCATTCATCACTTATCTTCCTCACTTCTCCAGAATGATTTGCATAAAACAAATTTCCAGTTTCGTCAACCTGATTAGCAAAGTTCACATGCTGCACAGCCTTGTTCATATTACAATACCTTGCAATATGCCCAATTTTGTTGCACTTGTGACACTTGACTTTGTTTTTAAGCCAACACTCTCCATAGTGAAGTTTATCACAGAATTTACACTTATCCCCAGTGTTGTTTGCCTCATTCTTCACAGTGAATCCACCTTTATTACTCCAATCACCCTTGTTACTCCATTGCTTCTCTTTTGGCTTAAAATTCTTGTGATATTTGTTACTGTTTGGCTGACCACTGAATCTATTAGACTTCGGGATAAGTTTCAAACTAGTGAATGCTTTCTCCATACTACTCTCTCCATGCCTATCCAACCTTTGTTCATACCCCTTCAAAATAGCTACAACATCCTGTGCATCTATGGTGTCTAAATCCTTAGTATTCTCTATCACAGCTGCAATACTATCATAGGATTTAGGTAAACTAATTAACAATTTCTGAACAATTCTTTGATTACTCAGATCCTCACCATAGCTCTTCATTTGATTAATCAGATCAAACAATTTAGCAATATACACAGAAAGAGATTCACTATCATTCATGCGAGTGTATTCAAAATCTCGCCTAAGACCTTGGAGTTTCACGGATCTTACTTGTTTATCACCAACGAACTCTTGTTTCAGAATGTCCCACGCAGCCTTCGCACTTTCCTGAGTTGCGATCCTCGGGAAAATTTGATCCGAAACTGCACCTTGAATAATACCCAGTGCTCTAGCATCCTTAACGACATTCTCACGCAGCAGCTTCCTCTCCGCCTCTGTGAGTTCCTCCTCCTTCATCGGAGCTCTGTACCCACTCTCCACCATATTCCACAGCTCATACGAGCGAAAGATGGTCTTCATTTTGATTTGCCAGAAATCAAAATTCTCGCCATTGAAAACTGGAGCCCGAAGATCTCCTCCTCCAGATCCAGCCATACTAGACACTCAAATCACTGCAATAAGCTTTTGCTGTGAATCCGAGCTCACCCACTCGTAGAAACAACGCCCAGAAGTTTTAGATCGAACTCGGCTCTGAGGCCATGTTCGAAATCAGAAACGCAACTACACAAAACAATCTAACAGAGTTCCAGAGCAATATTTTGTAAAGTTGAGAAGATGAAATCAGAGAGAGGAAAACACACAGAGCACATTCTCTGAAACAACTATCATTGTATTTCTCTTTTTTTTAGCAGTGTAGCTCGAAGAGTCATTTAACTGTTAGAAGAGAGAGAGAGAGACATATCCTCTATTCAATCTCAACCAACCATTACAACCTATCTTAAGATCAAGACACTTGTCAAATGATAAGCCCTATGAGACTTAATCAACACATCACAGTTTTACACAATAGCTCAGCCTATGAGCTGAGACAACACACATAACAAACTTGTAACATTTACTAATCAGCTCAACAACTTATATACTAACAAGACTCGCCTTTCAACATCAAGGCGAGTTACTTACTGCAATTATTCAAGGATGTGAATGAGCACTGCAGTAATGTTTGGAACGTGCGATGGGCAAGTTTTATGTTGAAGTATTTTGATACCCCTTGGTCTTTTATGTCAGCCTCAGCTGTTTTAATTGCCTTACTACTCACCGGAATCCAAACCGTTTTAGCCATATGTGCATCTGATGATTCACAGGGGAATGTCTATGGGATTTGATTTGTTACAATTAATTTGATTTTGCATCATTTTTCTTTGTTGATTTGCCATTAACTGATTTCTGATATGTTTGGATGGTGTGTAGTATTTAGCTTTCAAATATGAATCTAGAGTGTATTTTACCTTTAATTTTTAATTAAAAAATTTATATTTTATGGAGTCTTGCAGTCTTGGTAATTTTGCATCCAAGAACATCAAAATGAAACCATTGAAATTGACACTAAAGACTAGAGACTCCTAACATTATGTCTATACTAAAAC
This sequence comes from Pyrus communis, assembly GCF_041283825.1. Lineage (NCBI taxonomy): Eukaryota > Viridiplantae > Streptophyta > Magnoliopsida > Rosales > Rosaceae > Pyrus > Pyrus communis. The sequence continues at coordinate 19,821,430 of NC_142574.1, forward strand.
CCAAACGCCGGTGCACTGTTCACGGACAGTGTGCGGACGAAAACGCCCTCCAAATGCTTCTTTCTGTGCCATTTTTTATGCTTTTTTTCACAGTAAAAAGGTGGTTTTGCTCTATGCGTCCCTCAGAGCAACTCCAGCCCTAAGACTTTGCGCCAGCACCCAGCTCATTTATCCACTTCAGTGAACAGTAATAGACCCTAATGAACAGTAATAGGCCAAAGCATCTCCACCCCAAAAAAAATGTGCTGGCACCCAGTCTAAAAATACGCTGGCACAAACGATCTCCACCCCTACAAAATGCGCTGGCACCCAGTCCATTTAAAATATTAAATAATTTTTTTATTAAAAAAAAATAGTTTTAATTTCGGATAGGATTTTTAAACAATCTCGTCACGCCACGTGTCATTATCCGAACGTACTATTTTTTGAATAGATTTCCGCTAAGATTTTTGATAGGAACATATTTAGGCGACTTACTTAGCTTGTTTTCGTGCATTTATGTTGTTGTTTCTTAGTTCTTTAAGTGTTTTAAGTCATTTTCGTATGATTTCAGGTTCTAAGGGCTAAAGGAGCAAAGAAGTGCATTTTGGAGCCTTTTGGAGCATTTTTGGGCCAAGAATGGATAGCTTATGCTTGGAGCCAAAGTGTTGGACAAAATTGAAGCTTTGTGTGCACTTTAGAACATAAAACAAAGGGCCTAGCCCAAGCAAACAAAGCCTTAGAACCAGAAATTCCCATGCCAACACATAAACAAAGCCCTTTGCCATGCATCACATGCATTTTCATCACATTCACACACATGCACTCCCATTTCACATCCACTTCACCCTTTGCCGTGACTTCACATTGCATTTCCAGCATGCATTCACATGCATTTTCAGCTACATATTCACCCACATACACTTTAATCATTCAACACATGCATTCACACACCAACAACCATTTTGTGCCGTGCATTTCATCACCTTTCCAGCTTTCCCTTTTAATTCCAGCATGCATTCACATACAAAAACAGCACCATTCATTCTATGTCGTGCATTTCATTTACCTTTCCAGCTTTCCCTTTCATTTCCAGCTCTAACTCTTCATCATTGCAGCCACAAACACCTTAAACAAACAGCCATATACATCTCCACTCCTCCTATAAATACCCTTGCATTCCATTCACCATCTCATGATTCCATTCACAACACTTCACATAACACAAACACAACCCTAGTGCCGCAAATCCCCTTCCATTTCTGTGCAGTTTTTCTCCTCCATTGCAGCCACTATCCAACCACTTCCCATCCCTCCAAAACACTTCACATAATCCCCAAAGCTCACCTTAGACCTTGTGCTACAACAACGAGGAAGAAAAGAGTGCCTAAACGTTCATACAATTCAAGTTTGAGTTGTTGGAATGTTTAGGTGTTTCTTTGATTTCAAAGTTTAAATTTAATTCTCTTTGTTTTGTACGTATGAGAATGGAAGAGAAGAGTGCCTAAACGTTCATACAATTCACGTTTGAGTTGTTGGAATGTTTAGGGGTTTCTTTGATTTCAAACTTATGAGGAACTAAACCCCCTTTAGCTAGGGGGTGATTCGAAACTATGTTTATATTTGCAATATGAATTGATTAACTTTCGTTGGAATTTCATAAGTTGTGGATTCAATTTGTTTAACCGTTTGATTGATAACTTATTTATGAATGTTTATTAAGAATACGCGCTTAATTTTCATGCATAAATATGACGCTAGAATATAAGTGAATTTCACCTAATCGTTATGAACTTATATTTACAAGTAGTGGAGGTTGCTTATAAACAATCGCGTTAAATGAATTCTTGGCACTAGTTTCATGCTCATCATAGTAACGAATGCCTCGTCAACACTTATAGTTTTCATAATGCTTAATGATCTTTGATTGTATCTTTATTGTGCTTTTCACGTAAAGGACTTTTGGAGAATGTGGTGAATTGCGTTGCGCTAACCCATCCAATTCATTGACTTAAGGAGAACTTGACGGTTAATTTAAGCGGACCTAATTAACCCGGGGTGTTGAGTTTCACAACTTATCGAAAGACCAACTGAGAATCAATATTGTATGCAAGTGTAACATATGTGGAGAAGAACCCCTTGGTTATTCCATCATCCATATTTTCATTCATATTTACATTTTGCCTTTAATTATATTCTGTCCATTTAATTTAATATCGTCCAAACACATTTCCCCCATATTTCGTTGAGTCTTAATCATTCGTATTTGTTTTATTTTTATATCTTTAAGCTTTTGGAGTCATAAACAGTTTCAAATTCGTCTAAATCAAGTTCTAGTTTCTATTTGAGTCAGTTTGATTGTTTTAGGCAGTTTGAGTTTTTCAAAGCCATTCTGAGTCATAGTAGTCTTGTTAAGAGTATTTACATTTAGTTTTTGTGTTTTCAAGTCAATTCAAAATAGATTAGCACCCCTAGTTAATCCCCGGTTAGAACGATCCCTACTTACATCATTACTACAATTATCACAAATAGGGTTTAATTTGTGCGCGTATAATTCTCGCATCAAATTTTGGCGCCGTTGCCGGGGATTGGCAAAATTGCTAATCCCTTGTCTTGAGTCTTGTTTAAATTGTTTAGTGTGTGGCAACTTGTTTTCTTACTTGTGCCAAGTCTATTAAGTTGGTTACTTATCTTGTTTACTTTTGTGTGTAGGTACTAGTTTATGACCCGTAACTCACAATCTGTTCGTGAGCATATCTCCGACTTTGACGGTGATTTCGAGAGGACTTTGAGAAGGAACAAGAAATTGCAAGAGTCTAATCCTCCTGGTCCCGAACCTGACGTAGAAGAGGAAGCCACGGATTGGGTTAAAGAGGAAGTACCAACCATGGCCGTGGACAATCGAACCATCAAGGAGCTTTCGGCCTCGGGTTTGGATAATGCATTGTCTCTTTGTATCCAATACCCCACGGCTGCAGAGGGGAAGACTGATTTATTTGAACTCAAATCCAGTTTGTTACACCATATTCCGAAGTTCCATGGTTTGTCTATGGAAGACCCCAACAAACACTTGAAGGAGTTCGAGGTGGTTTGTTCGAGCATGACCCCCGTCACTGTGGATGGGAGTATATTGAAGATGAAGGCCTTTCCATTTTCACTTATGGACAAGGCCAAAGATTGGCTCTACGAACTAGCCCCGGGAACTGTGACTTCGTGGGAGAGTATGAAGCGTGCTTTCTTGGAGAAATTCTTCCCTACTTCGAGAGTGATTCTCCTACGGAAGAAAATTAGTGGTATTCAACAGGATCATGGTGAGACATTCCCGGCTTATTATGAGCGCTTCAAGGGCCTTGTAGCTTCATGTCCTCAACATCAAATGAAGGAGGAACTTCTCCTTCAATATTTCTATGAGGGCCTCCTTCCTATCGAACGTCAAATGCTTGATGCATCAGCGGGAGGAGCATTGGTGGACAAAACACCAAGGGATGCCAAGATTCTCATAGCCAACCGAGCGCTCAACGCTCAACAATATGAAGGAGTGGGCCAAAGGGAAGCCCCACGGCAACAAAGTGTAAATGAGGTGAGTGCTATTTCTGAAATTCAATCACAACTTGCTAATCTTACTTCTCTTGTTTCTCAGGTTGTGATTGGTCCAAAAGCACAAGAACACCAAGTTTGTGGCGTGTGCTCAATTCAAGGGCATCCATCCGACAAGTGCCCTCAACTAATCGAGAATGGTGGGTGGGAATCTGCCAATGCAATTGGTTTCCAAGGACAAAATCAAAACAACCCATACTCGAACACTTACAATGTCGGATGGAGGGACCATCCAAACTTCAAATGGAGGGAGCCACAACAAGCTGCCCAACAAGGAGGATTTAGGCCAAACCCCCCTGGTTTTTATTCCAAGCCGTATGCATCCCAACAACCCCAACAACCTTCGGCATCATCTCATTCAGGTACGTCATTGGAAAGTAATCAAGCTATGCAATTACTAACCTCTATTTCGCAGGGGTTGCAAAATCAAAACAACCGGATAGCAAATAACGAGAAGGAGATGATGGATATGAAGAAACAAATAGGGCAGATTTCTGAGTTCCTTGGACAGATTAGAGAGCAAGGAAAGCTTCCTAGCTCAACCACAGTTAATCCAAAGGGAGGATTCGAATCCGCCAAGGCCATCACCCTAAGGGGTGGAAAAGAAGTTGGGGCCGAACCAAACAATCCCAAATCTGCCCAGAAAGTAGATGAAGAAACGACACAACCTGAGGAAGTGTCTAGCTCACCCACGGAAAGGGTGAAAAACCCAATGCCGCAGGCCCCCAATCACCCTAACTCGGCCAAATCAGGTAATTTAAGTTCAAATTCATGTACTTCACGTCCTAATCTGCCCAATGTACCTTTTCCTCAAAGGTTCATGCAAGAAAAAAAGGAAGAAAGCGAGAAGGACATTCTTGAAACATTCCGGAAGGTGCAAATGAACATACCGCTTCTCGATGCAATCAAACAGGTTCCAAAGTATGCTAAATTCCTCAAGGACCTATGCAATACAAAGAGAAGAAGGGCAAACAAAGAGGTAGTGAAGGTAAGCGAGAATGTGTCCGCTGTTTTGCAACGTAAACTGTCTACCAAGTGCAAAGACCCCGGTAGTTTCACGATTCCTTGTGTGATTGGACATAATCGTTTTGAAAATGCCATGCTTGATTTAGGTGCATCCATAAATGTCATGCCTTATTCTATTTATGCATCTATGAATTTGGGTGAATTAAAACAAGATGGTGTAATTATACAATTGGCCGATCGTTCTAACGCGTATCCAAAGGGAGTTTTGGAAGATGTGCTTGTGCAGGTGAACCATTTAATTTTTCCGGCTGATTTCTACGTCCTAGACATGGAGGATTCAGCCCATTCTACATCTTTGCCGATTCTCCTTGGTAGGCCATTCATGAAGATGGCCCGAACGAAGATTGATGTATACAAAGGCACCTTGACAATGGAATTCGATAGGGAAGTGATTGATTTTAATATTTCTGAAACTATGAGATATCCCGTTGATGACCATTCTTGTTTTTCCATTGATGTTATCGATTCTTTGGCGCAGGTATACCTTGAAGAATTGAACGAGGACGCCCTGGAAACAACCATCACTAAGGCCATAGAGCGCAAAAATGAAGGATTTGGGCCAATGCAAGGCCACGGCAAGGAGAAGGAATTCTTTGCAATGGGTTCTAGTGAAGAAATAATTGAGGTTGTGGCAGCCCTTGAGTCATTGCCACAACAATATGGTAAGGTTCCACTCTCACTTTCAAATTCAGTTTCCACTAAGATGCTACCTTCTGTTGCTCAGGCACCATCGCTTGAACTTAAGCCATTGCCGGACCATTTGAAGTATGTGTTTTTGGGAGAAGGCGAAACATTGCCCGTCATCATTTCATCAAGTCTCACGGCAATGGAGGAGGAGAAGCTTGTGAGGGTGCTGCGAGAGCACAAAACGGCCATAGGGTGGACTTTGGCCGACATTAAAGGAATAAACCCTACCACATGCATGCACCGTATACTTCTTGAGGAGGGGACTAAGCCATCCCGAGAGGCTCAACGCCGTCTCAACCCTCCGATGATGGAAGTGGTGGGGAAGGAAATAATCAAGCTTTTGGATTGCGGAGTGATTTACCCTATCTCCGATAGCCGTTGGGTTTCTCCAGTTCAAGTCGTTCCCAAGAAGTCCGGAGTAACTGTTATCAAGAATGATGAGAATGAGCTCGTGCCTACACGCATTCAGACTGGATGGCGAGTATGTATCGATTACCGGAAGCTAAATGCCATGACTAGGAAAGATCACTTTCCTTTGCCATTCATCGACCAGATGCTCGAAAGGTTAGCCGGTCATGCTTTTTACTGTTTTCTTGATGGATACTCTGGATATAACCAAATTGTGATAGCCCCGGATGATCAAGAGAAGACCACATTCACATGTCCCTTTGGAACATTTGCTTATCGTCGCATGCCATTTGGCTTATGCAACGCACCGGCCACTTTCCAAAGGTGTATGGTAAGTATATTTTCCGATTTTGTTGAAAAGATCATTGAGGTTTTCATGGATGATTTCAGTGTATTTGGGAGTTCATTTGATAATTGCTTGGATAATCTGACCTTAATTTTGAAGCGATGTGTTGAAACTAACCTTGTCTTGAATTGGGAGAAATGTCACTTTATGGTGAAACAAGGTATAGTTTTAGGACATATTGTTTCAGAAAAAGGTATTGAAGTAGATAAATCGAAAATAGACCTTATACGTCACTTACCCTCTCCTACTTCGGTTAGAGAGGTACGTTCGTTTCTTGGCCATGCAGGGTTCTATAGGCATTTTATCAAGGACTTCTCCAAGATGTCCAACCCTCTTTGCCGATTGCTTCAAAAAGATGTGCCATTCAAGTTTGATGAAGAGTGTAATTCGGCATTTAACCAATTCAAGGAGAAACTAGTCTCGGCCCCCATTATTGTACCTCCAGATTGGAGCCTTCCGTTCGAGCTCATGTGCGATGCATCCGACTATGCATTAGGAGCTGTTCTAGGACAAAGAAGAGACAAGCGGCCGCATGTCATATACTATGCCTCTCGGACTCTCAATGATGCCCAATTAAACTACTCCACGACGGAAAAAGAACTTCTAGCTGTGGTTTTTGCTTTAGATAAATTCCGTTCATATTTAATTGGTACTAAAGTAATCGTTTATTCTGATCATGCAGCTTTGAAGTACTTGCTCACGAAAAAGGAAGCAAAGCCGAGGCTTCTCCGATGGATGCTTCTTCTCCAAGAGTTCGATATCGAAATCCGGGACAAGAAGGGAAGTGAAAACGTGGTGGCTGACCACTTAAGCCGTATGGTGCATAAGGAGGATGCCGTGAAACCTAGTCAAGCTTAAACGGAGGTACCGTCCGGCTGCAAGACGTAAAAGAAAGCGCTACTTGGGAGGCAACCCATGCATTCAACAAAGGAAGACTTAGAAAGCACTCCAATTCCAGATTCCTAAAAACTCTTCTCTTTGTTGTTATTTCGTTTCTGCCTTATTAGGTTGTTTAGTTGTTATTGTTTGTTTGTTTATTAATTGTGTGAGTCTATGATTGTAACATTGAGAAAATGTTTGGTTTATTGATAGGCACTGCTAAACAAGGAAAGATGGAGCCTTCACAAAGGGCGTTTACTTGAAGCCCCACTACTGGGCAAAATTCTAGAAGCAGGAGGCGTCGAAGCGGAAGGCACAGATGCGGGAGGCATCGGAGCAGGAGGCATCGGAGCTAGAGCATTCCAGGCCCCAATACTTGGCCAAACGCTGGACGAGCCAGGAAAAATGTGCCTCTGGAAGTAAGCCGAAAGCCTTTGACGGTCAGTTTGACGGTCACTTTGCATCCGACCATTGGATTCTTGTAGCTCATCAAGCTTCCTCTTCATACCCGTCGAATAGTTGTTGGCAAGCACGTGCAAACTTCTATTCTCGTACTTAAGCAGTTTGATCTCCTGCTTGAGACTTTCCACCTCTGCCATCAATGATTCCACCTGACGGGAGCGGGCAAGCAGGCGTTGGCCCATGTTGGACACAGAACTCGCACACTGAACACTAAGTGCGAGGGACTCTTGAACGGCCAACTCATCGGACCGTCCTGACAGCAGCCTACTATCTTTTGGAGTAAGGAGGTTCCTAGCTACTATTGTAGCTGTTGTGGCGTCCTGCATCACAGAGTCTTCACCTGAAAGAGGACCGTTAGAAGATAAGAAAGAAGGGCGCCATACGTTACCTTGACGCAGCGCGCCCGTATCACTGCTAAGGCTCAATTCCAAGCTAAGGTTCGATGGGTTTGCCATTTTTCAAAAATGTTCAAAGAGAAGGGGTGGATGGAGTTAAATTTCCAAGGGCCGGAGTCGATTTTCAAGAATGGGAAATCTTCAGAATGTGTTGTTGGCGGTGATCGATAGCTCTATAAAACGCCAAAGCGACGCGTCCACCGATTCAAAGAGCCGGATTTTCCGGCGTAAGTTAGGCGACGCTTTCTCGGCTTTTCAGAAGACACGTTCAACTTTGTCAAAAGATTTCTTCTTTTCAGACAACACGTGGAGGCCATCACCGCAACTACATATCTTTAGCCGACAAGCGCAAAGTTCGGCGACGCTTTCTCTGCTTTTCAGAAAACGCATGCAGCTTTGTCAAAAGGAGCCGCATCCGCACTACTACGTGTCGTTCAGAAAGCAAAGGGGCGTCGTTCAGAAATCAAAAGGGCGCCTGCTCAGAAATCGAAGAGGCGTCGTTCAGATATCGAAGAGACATTTGTCGACAAGGGTAAAAGAACAGTACCACCACTTGATATTATTTCTATATATGTCGACCTTCGTCTTTTATGGCAAGGCAAACCTGAAGAAAATGCCCAACTCTCTCTCACCTCTGAGGGTACACTCCCAACAAAGCCTTTCGAAATACTCAATTCTTTCTTCTTCCCCAAAGATGATACCAGATGCCTGGAGTACAGATGACCCAGGAGGAAACGGCGGATTGAAGTATGCTGATTCATTCACCGCTTCTTCAAAAGCAAAGGTATCTCATATCATCAAGGTCAAAAGCAAAAGTATCTCATATCATGCTCTTTCCCTGTCTTTTTCTTTGTCCTTGTTCTTACTCGCATGGCAAAGTAAAAGAAGCAATCAGCCGGCACTTGGAGTCAGTCTTCCGATCTGGAGCCAACTGCCTGGAATCTATTCCTGATTGCTTACCTAGCGTTGCTCTCGAGTAGTCATCTTCAACGGTTGATACACTTCCAGAGAAGGGACCACTTCTGCAAAGGGGAGCGAGTAAGGCAAGTGAAAATGATACATTGAAGCATGTGGAGACAAACTTAGGCTGAGTTACTCCAACCCTTTTCAATACGAATTGGAAAGATTGAACAAAGAAACAGACCAAAGGAGTAAGCTCAGACCTTCGGGGGAGACCAAAAGAATCCTGCTGCCCAGATCAAGAGTAGCACAAAGGAAAATCAACGATGGGCGGCAACCAGTTCGAGAGTAAGCCTGTGGAATCATCAAGAACAAGCCTCAATGCAATCAACAAAGAGAAGATGGAATTTACACTCCATAACCAGATTTGCGTCCCTAAACTCTTCTCTTTGTTAATTACATTCTGCCATGTTTAGTATGTTTAGTTGCTTTTTGTATGTTTGCTTGTGTTCAGTGTGGTTTTAAGCTTAAAACATTGAGGACAATGTTTGATTTAAGTGTGGGGGAGTTACTAAAGTGTTTTGATGCAAATTCGTAGGGTTTTATCCACCATAGCTTCAAATGTTGTTTCTTGCTGTTTTTAAGTGTTTTTAAGCGTGTTTAGTGTGTTTTGACTTAAAAATTCGAAAATCACATAAAAATTTGAAAAACATGTTTTGAAAAGCCTAAAAAGAGTGTTTTGAGTCGTTTTTGTGTCGTAGGTCACCTTCCAACACAATGATAAGGATTTGGTTTCTAATTGCATGACTGTTAAAAAAAAAAAAAGTTATAAACATAGAGAAAAGTTTGATTTACTCTTGTTATATGCTTGGTTATGGTTATAATGTATGACTTCACATGCAATCATAAAAGAAAAAAATTCGTTTTTGTAACATGCTTGAAGGAAGGAACTCAAACAAACGCTACAACCCTGAGAGACTTGAGCCTATAACATTCTTTGGAGAGTATAATCTGTGATTTCTTGTTTTCTAAAGTCGTTGCATGATCTCATTATTCTTTGCTTGGTTACTACTTAGAAGGCGTTTCATCATATAGTTCCAAATGCTAGAACTCATGCCCATTTCATTCAAAGCATGTTATTGATTTGCATAACACGTATTCAAGAAGAAGTTATGTAGTGACCACCACCATAGCCAAATAGCCTTACTTCCCATACTTCGTTTATGTTGTAAGTTTTAACCCCGTTGAGCCTTGTTTAGCCTTTATTCTTTGTTTACCCACATTTTCCTCACCTAGCCTAGTTTAGGACAATCCCCACCCTTGTTCTTAAAAGATAGTGAGCATGACTTAATTGAATTCCTTTTGAGTTACATTATGAAAGAAAATAAGTGTGGGGGAGAGAATGTTTAAGTGTTTATGTTTTGAGTTTCAAAAGAAAAGAAAAAAAAAAAAAAAAAAAAAAAGAGCTTGAAAAAAAAAAAAAAATGAAAGAATAAGTGATTGAAGAAAGGTTCCAAAACACCAATTCTGGGCGTAAATTGTCTAAATTCTCCCTTTTTGTTCAAACGTTGAGTTTTCATTCAAAAGTGAATTCTAAGTTGATTCAAATGCTTTGCTCACTATTTCTTTAAAAACCTTTGTTTTCCATATCCCTTCATTGTTATCCACACGCTCCGAACCCCATTACAACCCGTGACTTCAATCTTGAGTGTTATGTGTTTCAATTTGTGGAGTTTGAACTTGGTATGAGCATATGGTGTCACTGGTTCTCGCGTCTAAGTAGTAGCATTCCATTCATGAGATCATATCTAAACATGCTTATTAACTCCAGAAATTGCGTTCTTTGTGATACATATATGTGAGTGTTCATTTTCATGTTTACATCAATCTTCTCACATATACTTAGTGTAGGGTGTGTAGTCAGTAAATCTGAGTGAAATTGAGTGCATATCTTGTGAGGAATTGAGCAAATTCTCTAAGGCATGTTACTACATTCAAAATATGGTTTTAAATGCTTAATTGTGAAATAGTATGTGGTGACGATGATTAAGAATGTACTTAAGTGCGAAGATGACTAAAATCTGTGGGAATGATGATTTTTAACATGTCATGTGCATTGGAAATCCCTAAGACGATTGTTGGAAGGTTTAGGTTGTGTTTTACTTGTTTAGTGTCGTTTGTTTGTATGTTATCGTTTTGTTTTGCTCGAGGACTAGCAAAAGCTAAGTGTGGGGGAATCTGATAGGAACATATTTAGGCGACTTACTTAGCTTGTTTTCGTGCATTTATGTTGTTGTTTCTTAGTTCTTTAAGTGTTTTAAGTCATTTTCGTATGATTTCAGGTTCTAAGGGCTAAAGGAGCAAAGAAGTGCATTTTGGAGCCTTTTGGAGCATTTTTGGGCCAAGAATGGATAGCTTATGCTTGGAGCCAAAGTGTTGGACAAAATTGAAGCTTTGTGTGCACTTTAGAACATAAAACAAAGGGCCTAGCCCAAGCAAACAAAGCCTTAGAACCAGAAATTCCCATGCCAACACATAAACAAAGCCCTTTGCCATGCATCACATGCATTTTCATCACATTCACACACATGCACTCCCATTTCACATCCACTTCACCCTTTGCCGTGACTTCACATTGCATTTCCAGCATGCATTCACATGCATTTTCAGCTACATATTCACCCACATACACTTTAATCATTCAACACATGCATTCACACACCAACAACCATTTTGTGCCGTGCATTTCATCACCTTTCCAGCTTTCCCTTTTAATTCCAGCATGCATTCACATACAAAAACAGCACCATTCATTCTATGCCGTGCATTTCATCACCTTTCCAGCTTTCCCTTTCAATTCCAGCATGCATTCACATACAAAAAACAGCACCATTCATTCTATGCCGTGCATTTCATTTACCTTTCCAGCTTTCCCTTTCATTTCCAGCTCTAACTCTTCATCATTGCAGCCACAAACACCTTAAACAAACAGCCATATACATCTCCACTTCTCCTATAAATACCCTTGCATTCCATTCACCATCTCATGATTCCATTCACAACACTTCACATAACACAAACACAACCCTAGTGCCGCAAATCCCCTTCCATTTCTGTGCAGTTTTTCTCCTCCATTGCAGCCACTATCCAACCACTTCCCATCCCTCCAAAACACTTCACATAATCCCCAAAGCTCACCTTAGACCTTGTGCTACAACAACGAGGAAGAAAAGAGTGCCTAAACGTTCATACAATTCAAGTTTGAGTTGTTGGAATGTTTAGGTGTTTCTTTGATTTCAAAGTTTAAATTTAATTCTCTTTGTTTTGTACGTATGAGAATGGAAGAGAAGAGTGCCTAAACGTTCATACAATTCACGTTTGAGTTGTTGGAATGTTTAGGGGTTTCTTTGATTTCAAACTTATGAGGAACTAAACCCCCTTTAGCTAGGGGGTGATTCGAAACTATGTTTATATTTGCAATATGAATTGATTAACTTTCGTTGGAATTTCATAAGTTGTGGATTCAATTTGTTTAACCGTTTGATTGATAACTTATTTATGAATGTTTATTAAGAATGCGCGCTTAATTTTCATGCATAAATATGACGCTAGAATATAAGTGAATTTCACCTAATCGTTATGAACTTATATTTACAAGTAGTGGAGGTTGCTTATAAACAATCGCGTTAAATGAATTCTTGGCACTAGTTTCATGCTCATCATAGTAACGAATGCCTCGTCAACACTTATAGTTTTCATAATGCTTAATGATCTTTGATTGTATCTTTATTGTGCTTTTCACGTAAAGGACTTTTGGAGAATGTGGTGAATTGCGTTGCGCTAACCCATCCAATTCATTGACTTAAGGAGAACTTGACGGTTAATTTAAGCGGACCTAATTAACCCAGGGTGTTGAGTTTCACAACTTATCGAAAGACCAACTGAGAATCAATATTGTATGCAAGTGTAACATATGTGGAGAAGAACCCCTTGGCTATTCCATCATCCATATTTTCATTCATATTTACATTTTGCCTTTAATTATATTCTGTCCATTTAATTTAATATCGTCCAAACACATTTCCCCCATATTTCGTTGAGTCTTAATCATTCGTATTTGTTTTATTTTTATATCTTTAAGCTTTTGGAGTCATAAACAGTTTCAAATTCGTCTAAATCAAGTTCTAGTTTCTATTTGAGTCAGTTTGATTGTTTTAGGCAGTTTGAGTTTTTCAAAGCCATTCTGAGTCATAGTAGTCTTGTTAAGAGTATTTACATTTAGTTTTTGTGTTTTCAAGTCAATTCAAAATAGATTAGCACCCCTAGTTAATCCCCGGTTAGAACGATCCCTACTTACATCATTACTACAATTATCACAAATAGGGTTTAATTTGTGCGCGTATAATTCTCGCATCAATTTTCAACCAATCCCGACAACCCACGTGTCACTTCCTGTTTACAATAATTTAGGCAAGATTTCGATAAGATTTTTAACCAATCTTGTCACCCCACGTGTCATTATCCGAACGTACTATTTTGTAGATAGATTTCTGATAAGATTTTCAACCAATCCCGACACGCCACGTGTCACTTCCTATTTACAATAATTTAGCCAAGATTTCGATAAGATTTTCAAACAATCACGTAGTGCCACGTGGCATTGTCCGGAACCTCATCTTCTCTTTTTTTGTCCATATAAACCCTACATCCCTACATCCATCCTCACACTAAACTCAATCCTTTTTTTTAGCTCAGAATTCTTCTTTATCGTTTTCAAATCTTGAGTTCTTACAATGTCTTCTTCAAGGAGAGCGTATAAACAGTTGCAAGAGCAGCAGAAAAGGTTGTTGGCACAACAGGAAGAATTGGTCAATCTTGACCAAGGTGGAGGTGGAGATGAGGCCTTCGCAATGGAGGAGGATGAGGATGATCATCATAGTAGGCGGAGGGCCTCACATTCCCGCCATATCATGGAAGCTATGAGTCAGATAGCCAAACCCAGACGTGCGGCAAACATCGATAGAAGAAGGGAAAGACGAGGTAAAGATCTCTTGGAAGATTATTTTATTCCCAACAGTGTTTTCCCTGATCATGTTTTTAGACGTCATTTTAGAATGCAACGAAGTTTGTTAGATAAAATCATGAGTGATGTTTGCAACCATGATCCATATTTTGTGCAAAAAGAGGATGTTTTTCATGTTCAAGGTCTTCTTCTTGAGCAAAAAATTACGGCTGCCTTGCGAATGCTTGCATATGGAGCATCTGCAGATCAAGTTGATGAGATCGCAAGGATGGGAAAAACAACAGTTCTGGAGTCCCTGATGCGGTTTTGCTCTGCAATTGAAGCCCTTTACACCAATGAGTACCTTCGACAACCCACGCCAAAGGACATGCGAAGGCTTCTGAGGAAGGGTGAGATGGGAGGCTTCCCTGGCATGATTGGAAGCATCGACTGCATGCACTGGACATGGAAAAACTGTCCAAGTGCGTGGCAAGGAGCTTATGGCGACAGAAAAAGAGCCAAAAGCATCATTTTGGAAGCAGTGGCTTCTTTTGATACATGGATTTGGCATGCTTTTTTTGGTGTTCCAGGAGCTCAGAATGACCTAAATGTCCTTACCCAATCTCTAGTGTTTGACGAACTGCTACAAGGAAATGGGCCGAGATGCACATATTGGGTTAGTGGTAATAAATACGAGGGACCATACTACCTTGCAGATGGTATTTACCCAAGGTGATCAACATTTGTCAAAACAGTGCCACATTCGCAGAGTGAAAAAGAGAAACACTTTGCAAAGTGTCAAGAAGGGTGTAGGAAGGATGTTGAGCGTTGTTTTGGTATCCTGCAAGCTCGTTGGGCCATTGTCAGAGCTGTAGCTAGAATGTTTGATGTCGAGGCTCTTCGATCCATCATGATAACGTGTATTATTCTCCACAACATGATTGTTGAAGACGAGTATGATTATGATGCTGTCGATGAATACGAGCTGGATCCGATGAGCAACTCAAGAACACAAATCTACTATGCTCATGACCGGACCGAAGATCCCGTGCAACACGAGCCGTTGGAACGGGATGGACGTTACAATGAATTGATCGTTCAGCGGTACACTTCATTGCAAGAGCCATACTGGCACATAACCCGCCAGAATGACTTGATTGACCATCAGTGGAGATTGCACGAAGGCGAAGATAATTAAAATAAAGTTCTAAAAATGGTGACGTTTTGTAATTTTATTTGGTGTTTTTTTAAGTTTAAATGGTGAGGTTGTGTAATTTTATTTGGTGTTTTTTTTTAAATGTTTATTTGGTGAGTTTATGTAATCTTATTCAAATATTTAAATAAAGTACAAAAATTACATAAGAAATTAAATAAAGTTCTAAAAATAAATAAGAAATTACATAAGAAATTAAATAAAGTTCTAAAAATAAATAAGAAATTATACAAAGTCTGTGGAGTTAGGATATGTGGTGGTAGGATCTTGGTTGCTAGGATTTTTGTAGCTGGAACCCCCTTGACTTGTTTCGGCATCTCTTGCACGCCTCCTTCGCATGACATCTCTTTTTTCTGATGTCCAAAAATATTTTGAATTCGGAGACAGTCATAAAAGAGACTTGTTCATAGTGTCACGATCTGTTTGAGCCATCCTTTCTTCTCTAAGCATCTCATTCTCTCGATGAAGTGCTTCTCTAATCATCTCGTTCTCTCGATTAACTATTTCTCTTTGTCTGTCAGCCGCCGCATCACGAGCCTCAGTAGCTGCTATTATTGTTGCCATAGCAGTAGCTTTTTCCTCATCTCTAACCTTTTCCCATGCCATGTTCAGTTCACCTTGACGAGTAAGTTCCTCCATATATTTAGTGTAGTCATTTTTGGAAGAACTACCTTTTTTCTTAGATGCCTTTTTACCTTGAGGCCTGAGGGACTGACGAGTTGGTTGGGTCTCTGGCACTTGTTCAGGCATCCCTTCCGTGTCTTCAAATGTGTTGGCTTCTTATTCGGCTGTGTCTGCTTTTGGCGAACTATGTAGACCCATACCGTGCATGACAACTTCTGGACCGGTTGCCACAATTTTGTATCTAGGGCAATCTTTCACAATTTGCCAACATTCCCATTTGTTGAATGATTTGTTATGGTTCTTTGCATTGTAGAATGCTTGTGCTTGTAGTGTCTATAAAAATGTGGGATAAGATAGTATTAAAAATTATGGGTGTAACACAAATAAATAAATTAAAATATTGATGGACGTGGAATGCATATAAATTACATAAGAAATTACATAGAAATTACATAAGAAATTAAATAAATTAAAATATTGATGTGGGTGTAACACAAATAAATAAATTAAAATATTGATGGGCGTGGAATGCATATTACATAGAAATTACATAAGAAATTAAATAAATTAAAATATTGATGTGGGTGGAATGCATATAAATAAATAAAAATATTGTTACCTCATCCGCTAAACTTGTCCCACTACGCAGATTACCAGAAGCATGAGAGATGGCGTTTTTCCAACAAGTAAAGGATGCGTTGAGTTTTTTCCAACGACCTTGAAGACCTTGACTAGATCTGGCATCCTTTCCATGTACATCGCAAAACGATTTCGTAATTTTACTCCACATTTCTCGCTTATCCATCTCATTACCCGTAATCGGGTCATGAGTAGTGCAAACCCAACATTCACACAACGTAATATCTTCACTGAGCTTCCACGAAGTTATTTTTTTCTCTCAAAGTGTACAAAATATTCAAATGTAGAAAGTGTAGAAAATATTGAAATGTGGTGTAAGGTGGAAGATGAGGGTTAGGTATTTATAGAAAAAAATTAATTTTTTAAAATTTTTCTGTATTTTTTTAAAAAATTTCATAATTTTTAATAATTTTTAATGTTGTAATTAATCTGGACCGTTGGATTTGAAAAATAATCAAATCCAACAGCCAACCAGCTGCCACGTGGCCAACGGTCAAATTTCTGACTGTTGGGCCTTTTTTTTTTTTTTAATTTTATTTTTGGTGAAAAAAAACGTGGACCGTTGATCTGTGATCGGACGGTCCAATTTAAAAGTCAAATTTAAAATTTTTTTACCGTTGGAAATCCAACGGCCTACAAAAACTAGCCGTTGGAAATCCAACGACTCTGAGGAGGGCCACGTAGCCCTCAGCCGGTCGAACGCAAGTTGCCCTGCACGCGGGCCCCACCGCCTACAACACTGTCGGCTACTCGCGCTCAGTCGCGAGTGTCATGCACGCGCCAGCCATTTGGACCGGCTTCTGGGTCTGTCCGAAATGGGCTGGCCTGCTGCCTGGCTTGGGCTGGGTGCCGGGCTGTTTTGTGGGCTGGAGCCAATGGACAGGATGCCTGGCTATTATTTGGACTTGGTGCTGGGCTACTCCACCTCCGGTGGAGTTGCTCTCATTGCTCCGCCTTCTTCGTTCGCTTTTCTGCTTTTTGTTTCTCTGTGCACAGCGTTGCCCACGCGTCCTCATCCGTGTGCCTTTTCGTTGGATTTTCTTCCTGCTATACACGTGTTGCTCATCCAAGAACGGAAGAAAGATGGAAAATCAGGGATCTTCCATTTGCTTCCACGGATTTCTCGATCTCTCTCGAGCTCAGGTTCCTCTCTTTCTCTCTCTCAATTTTTTTTTTTTTCAATTCGTGATCGAATTTTCTTTCCAAATAATGTTAGGTCCGTTGCCTTCGGGAAGAAAGTTTAAACCTAGAAAAGCATGGTTTTCAGGAAATCGTCAATCCTGCAGAAACCTTGGGTTTCCTGGTGAGTTCTCCAGCTTATTGTTTTTGAGTTTTCTTTTATGTGTTCAAATTTTTGTGATTTTAAAACCTCTCGGTGGCTACAGATTTCATCGGCTATTTCATCAATTTTTCGATTCGATCAGGATCAGTTTTTTACCCACGAAATCTAGCATGTTCTGGTGAGTTTCGTGACTTCTCCGTGTGGCTGTTTCGAATTTTGTTTATGTGGTTTTCAATGTCCACATGGGTTTTTTGTTTGAATTTTGTATTTGTGATTTTGCATGTTGTTTTGAATTTACAGATGGCTTTTCTGTTTCAATTTTGATTCTGTGATTTTGAGAGTTTGTTTATATTGTCAGATCCAGCTTGGGTGTATGATCAAGAGACCTTGCTGTTTGTTTTTGGGCTTTGGTGTATAGACTTCGAAGCCCTTTGTGCACAAGGTAAATAATTTAGTATCTTCCTCTGAGGATTTTGTGTAACAAAATTTTTACTTTTTGTATATTGTGGAGGTTGAATTTTGTATATTGTGAACGTTGAATCTGTGCAAATCCATTTGTTCTTAATTTTTTTTTTGTGTATTTGGAGAATGTTGTTTCCTTTTTTTATGTGTTTTAGGTGGTGTTGCATAAGTTAGTCTCTTTTGTTCTAAGTTGTAAATGATTTTCATTCCATGTTATGTTGAGTTATGTTATTGCAGTATTGAAAAGAGATTGAGGGTTTTGGTTTAGTCTGACAGAGGGGGAGATAAAGAGAGAAGTGGATTATGTTCATGAATGGGGGATGTAGTTCATTGTTTCTAAGTATTTGAATTTCAGTTTTTATTTTTGTGGTTCACCTGTATTCATTTTGGAATTTTTTTCTTTCTATTTTTTTTACGTATTGTTTTGGATAATGTGATTGGAGCTTTTAAAAGAAAAATATAGAGGTTTTTCTTTAGCTAGAGAGAGGACGTGAATTGTGTCAATCTTTGGCTATTCGTGTAGACCATTTTGATCATGGGTGTATTAATCTATGGAAGATTTAATGAAAAAGATGTAATGAAAACACCATGTTTACTCAAAAAGCATATTGATTCCGATTTCAATTTCTTACTGAAATGGGGATATAATGTAGGCATAATATACAATAAAGACTATAAACACGATAAAGAGGAAATCCTGATTAAGAGTGAGTTTTAAAACAAAAACAAAAGAAAAAATGAACACAATGCAATCTCCTTTAATTAGCTCTTAAACCCTAATTTCTCTCTCTCCTCTCTCTCTCTCTCAAATCCATTTTTCATTTTCTGAAAAGGGTTCAAGAGATAATTGTCTCTTTGTGTAGGTGGTAATCGAAGAAGTTTGTCAAGGGCCAATGGGACAAGGAGGATTGGATTTCAGATTGGCAGAAATACAAGGCCTCCCTCTCTGTGCGTTTCCAATCTTTACCCTCCTCCTATATTTTCATCTAAATCACAATTTATATGATTATTTTACTGATTCTATTTTTTGGTATTTGAGTTTTTATCTCCTGATTATTTTTTCCAGAGGTTGTATTAATTTTCCTTTGACTGGAAATTTTGGGTTTCTTCAGATTCGCCTAATCCTATTGGTACATAATCATATGAGAAAATTAGGATCTGAATATGTTAATTAGCTATGAATTAGTTTACATTAGAGAATATATGTGATTTTGGATTCGTGTTGGTGTAGCTAGGGGCAATTATATATGTGAATAGATGTTGGGTTGGAAGGTCTACTCATAAAGAAGAACAAATCTAAGGGTAGAGTGAAACTGAAAAACAGCCAAACTCAAAATGTAATTTGCCAAAGAGCACGATTGGCCCTTTGTTTTAAAATTTTCATAGTTTACTTCTCATTCTTATGTACCCTTATGTATGGGTAACATGTATTCAACTTTAGAACTTTATCCGAAACCATTTGGTGGGTGTTTGGAATTTTGGAATTAGATTTTTCAATTTGTTTTTTGAATTCCTAACATTTAATCTCATTTGGGTCTAAGCCTTTAGCTATTTTTGTTATGAAATAGTTCATTGATTGCATATTGTTAATTTGATACATTCTGTTTGTGGTAGCTCCAATTTCTTGCTTTAAGAAAACCACTTGGTTGGTTTTAAGTTTTTCGTACTTTTCGTTGTCCTATTTGCAGAAAAACATGTTTTACAAGTTTGGGGACTGATCTGAAATCATTTGGTGGATGTTTTTAGTCCTAATTGGAGAAGACTCTTTTTGCTCTGAAGTTTGTTAGTTGACAGAGATTACAAGTATAAGATGGTGTTGTGTTGGATTTTGGTTGGTTTAGGTTGCAGAAGATGGGGGCTTTGGATTTAAAGAAGGTGGTGACAGGCACCAGGGGTGGCTTCTCATCATTTGCAATTGGTTACATGGGGTGTTTTCTATTTATTGGCTAATATGTTGAGCCTTTTAGTCATCGGATACTGGTTGGAGAAAGAGTTCAACTTTGGTATGTATTTGAAAATCAGTTTTTTTAGTCTAATTATGTGGTATATATCTTCTGCAAATTCAGAGAACTTTGTGATTATTAGCATTTTCATCATTCAAGGGAGTCAGAGACTTAAAATTCTTTGCACTACAACTTAGTCATGTTAGGCTTTTATTAGCATTGAGCGAAAACGATTTGGTGATGTAGGTTTTGCAACTTATCATGTCAGACTAATAATTTTTCCATTAATCTCTCATCTATTTTTTTTTTTTGTTTTTTTTTTTTTTGGGGTTTACGAACGTTAATTGTTTGATCCATGTTATACTATATTGAATGATAACATGTTAACAGTAGTTTTAAACTAACATGATCTTGCCCCATTTCGAAAGCAAATTAAAGAAATAATGATGGACATGCATGTTAAAAATATTATGAATTTAAAGAGGTGAAACCCAACTCACAACTGCTACCTATTTAGTTGAACACAATTTTCCTCTGCTTGGTTGATGAGAAAATGTTGGGAAACAAAGGAGCACGATTTGAGTGCTATTGTTATGATGGATGCTTATTTTGACGAGCTTATTAAGTCTTGGATAATTTATGAATTTAAGATCTTCAATTTTAGTATTTAAAGAGTAATATGGTTTTTCTTTTTATTTTTTATTTTTGGTGCAGCGGTTAAAGAAGGGTGCGAGGAAACTTTAGAAAATATTAAGGAAGGTGAATTGATCATGGTATTTAAATTTTAACAATTCAATTTCTTAAAATTGGGTGAATGCTGGCATTTAATAGTACTTTGAAGATGAATTTTTGACTTTGAGTTTTGACTCTTTGTTGTGCTTTTTATTTTTATTTTTATTTTATTTTTCAGTCTTTGGAAAGCCATAATACATCATAAACAAAATAATTGGGTTTTAGTAAATATTGATTTTGTAAAATTCTTTATTTAAATTTCTAGGTTCTGATGAATTCTCATTTAGAGTTGGTGACAACCAATCGACTCATCACCAACTTTAGATCAAGATTCAAGCATGCCTTAAATGTGTAAGTCATGTTTTCATTCTATTTTGTTGATTTTGTCATCACAATTTATTAGAAAGTTGGGATATCGGTTAATTTTTAGACTTGGATTTTAACTTTTTATTTGTATTTCTAGAAAATTGCAGAAAGCTTGCATTAAGATTTAGCTCTCCGATCCGAAAGACCTTAAGATTGATGGCTGAATTATTGTAAGTATGTCTTTTGTCACAGGTTTACCCATGTTCTTCTGTCCAATCATTTCTTGACACTATATTAGTAACCCCAATTATTATAAGGATTAACAGATTAAGATCCATTTAGATTCGATATACACATTTTATATCTGGAACTTAGGTTAGGTATTGTCTATTATATCAAACATAATGCATGAAATATATTAAAAAAATCTACAATTTGTTGTATGTGGATTGTATTTGTTAAATATTTTGTATATAAATTTTTTCTAACAATTTGATTGTAAATAGTATTAATCTTCTATCTTACAATCTTTCATATGTTTGGAATACAATCTTACATACAATTTTTAATCCCGCAGCAACGCGCGGGCATTGATTTCTAGTTATATATACAAAAACTCAGTTGATGAACACTGTTCATTAACAGTGATCTGACGAATTTGCCCCTGCTTGGTCTGTTTAATTTCAATTGCGTCATGTTTTACACGTGTTTGTTGTCGGTGAAATGGAAGCAGGCTGAAAAATCTAGAGCTTCCTTGCTCTTCTTTTCCTCTTCTGGACTCTTCTTTTCCATCGACTTCTCTGTCACTTTCTCGCAACCAGCTACAACACCGATTCACCCTCCATTTCTCCCGCTTAGCAAAAGAAAATCAAAGGGGTTCACCTCCGTGGGTTCCGTAAGATGCTGGAAGCATCTTTCGTTTCTCTCTCTTCTTTTTCTCTTTCACCTCTTCCTTCGCTGAAGCAACTAAAAATCAAAAACCTACTCGCGGCTTCTTCTTCCCGATTTTGGAGCTTCTCTCTTCCACTCTCTCTCTCCCCCCTCCATTGAAGCACCTCCATACACAGGTATCGTATCTCCCATAATTATATATTTAATTATTTGAAGCTTAGTTCTTCTGTGTAAAATTTTTGAGCTTTTGATTACCTGCAATTTTCAATTTTCAATTTTCTACGATATAGGATTTTTGGATAATTTCATGATTTAGCGATCCTACTAATGATATATCAAGTAGAATCAATATGAGGAATAGATTCTTCAATTTCGTAGCTTCCAAGCCTAGACAAGAGATCATATTCGCGGTTTTTGCGTTTGTTTATGTTTGATTTGCACCGATTTTGATCGGATCTATTTCTGATTTTGTTTTCCGTTTGAGCACCGGTTGTTTTTGCATCGCTAGGAAGTTAATTTTCTACAACTGAGGTATGTTTTCTAACTGCTGTGTTTTGATTTTTATTCTGTGTTTTGATTAATTTTGGATGGAATTGTAACCGTTTGGTTATGGGTTGGCTCTGTTCCTGTGCTAGAGTTTTCCTGGCTAAGAGGATATTTTGCGGTTTGGTTCCTTGCTTGGTCAGTCTCACATTTACCGAAGGTTCCGGCGGTCCTAATATTTTTTGGGTAAGTTTTTTCTCTTTTTGTTTTTTCCTGATTTGACAACTCCTTGGTGTTTGATTAAAATGTGTGTGTAATTTTTTCGAAGAATTACTGGTGAGATGGATTGACAAGATTATTGAGTGAAAAACCGGCTTTTTAGTGTGGTTAAACAGAAATATAGAGCTTTATTGTAAGAAAGTTATGGACGATTTAATCAAATTAATTGTACTGATAGAGATATGAATGAGCCTAATGTTTATTCTTTTCACTCAAACATCATTATACCATTACAGAAAATCAGGAATTTGAACATCAGCTTGCGACTTCGCCATAGATTTGAACGCCACCAGCTTCGATGCAGTCCTTGGAGACACCCCTGCCTCTTTTGCCATAGTCTAATTCTTCACTCACTGGTCAGTTTTTCTAATTTCTATGTAAACCATTGATTTTATTTGGGAAATAAATGGAACCCCTTATGTTTTTGCTTAAAGTATTGATCTTTGAGTGTTACTCAGTAGATATTAGATCGATTGGAGGTTACCCATTTGAAAAAGAAGAGGGATCACATGGATGATGGATCAAGTGAGTTTCTCCAATTATTTGAGATCACATGGAAATATGTAAGTTGTCAGAACTAAAATGATCTGAAAGCTTATTGAGAATTGTTGTAATTTGCTTTTCATTGTAGCGGTACTTTCTTAAACTGATTAGAGCTAAAGATTTGCTAATTCCTTAGCATTCAGTGCATATGCTTATTAATGTCTGTTTGTTATCTTAGAGGCATATGGTGGTTTAGTTGCACCTTGCACACATGCAGCTCAAGGCTGACCCCAAATTGTTCCTCCTGAAATGATGTGTTTTTTTCTAAATTTTGCTGCTCATCTGCAATTCACCTTTTGTCTCTTGATATCTTTTACAGGTGCAAAACGCCATAGAGTATTTAAACATCATCAGGGCCTTGGATGAGAATGAGAATCTGACTGTTTTAGGTGGGGAGAGATTTATTATTCTTTTAATATTTCAATTATGCATTGTGATGCTTGCAACTCTTCGTCATTGCTGAGAGTTTAAATTTGAAAATCATTAGCCTAATGCAGTTTAAATCATTTGACAGTTTAAATGCAGGTTGTTATATAGAGCTTAGGATTTAGGTTTTCCAGTTCAATCAAAGCTAACTAGACAGAATTATGAATTAATTAAATGTGGTGTCTTCCTTTCTCCTCTGTTTCTTTTGTTGTTGGGTGAAAGTGAGCATGGTTTTATGATAACCTATTTAAAAGGAAAGCTGTAGAGAGAGAGGGTAATAAAGCAGGTGCATATAGGGACGTTAAGGCATACTGACAGAAAAATGCACAAATCGGTATGGTAAAAATGAAAAAAAATGAAAAGAAAGTGAATCCAATAGAATATAGAAAATGAAGTGTTCATCCAGTGGAAGAACCCGTATGTGGTGTTTATTTTTAGACAAGATGGGAAGATGTAAACAGTTGGAGGTCCATACCACTTTTCAAGTTCTTTATTAATGTGAATGTTTATGTTATTCTGATTAGGAACTTAAGTGAATAAATTGTTTTCGAATTTGTAGACAAATAATTGCTTACAAAATAATGAACTCTGTTAAACAAAAATAATTGCTTACAGTAGAAAATAACTGTAAACATTATTGAAGTATACATTTAAATATTTTTAATTTATATAAATAGATAGGTTGCTATTGCATTCTGTGCCTAAATCAAATCACTAACTTGAACCATGCTCTTTATTTGGGAACTCTATGTATTTCTTATTTGAACTAGTATTGTTTGTCTTTCAAATTTGATTTCGTGTGATTTCATTTTGATAGATATTTCAGAATTTCAGAAAGCATGTGCGGTTTGATCAATTAAGGCCAACCTGATTTACAGAGGTCTGATTAGAGGTACACTACTAAGTACCTCACTTTTCTCCCAAGAGTATGCTGCTTTTTCCGTAAGAAAAAGATTAGCTTGGTTTGATCTCTTATTTGAATTGTGTAGATTTGGTTTGATCTCTTAATTTGTGTTGTGCAAAATTTGTATGAATTAATTTGGGTTGGGCAGAGGAAGCAAATAATTTTTTAAATTAATAAATTTAGTTTGGTTTGTACATGTGCTGATGAATATTATTTACTGAAGCATGAACATGTCAAGAAACTGTTCGTTTCAAACTATTCATTACAACTTTGCACCAACTGTTTTTGTTATGTCTAACAGTTTTAAAACCCGCAGCATCGCGGGGGCTCCTTTGCTAGTAAAGACTATAATTTCAAACTAAATTTTGTATTGGTTTATAAATTTGATTTTCTTATTATTATTGATAAAATATTAAATTTAACTGTGAGATAAGCTGATTGAGTGATTTTTAAAACTTCAAAGTAGGACTCCAAGCAAAAGAAAGATGCATAATTTCTTTTTGGGTAAAGTACAAAAAACTAACTTTAACTATTGGTGTCACGACATTTTCATACCTTATCTTTTAAAATTGACAATGTCATACGTCATCTTTAGAATTTGGTCCAATGTTATACCTTCCATTACTTAACAGTTTACTTTTTAGTTAAATATTAACGTGACTTAATTTAGAACCCACTTTCTATTAAAAAATTATTAAAATATTATTAAAAACTAAAAAAAAAATATTTAATATTTTTTTAAATATTAAAATAATAATAAAAAGTATAAAATAAATAAAATAAAAATAACCCTCAGTTCCTCCCTCCCCCTCCCCCCCCCCCCCCCCTCCCCCATCTTCATCTTCTTCCCCCCACATGCAAACCCCTAAAAATAAATAAATAAAATTCCAATTTGTCTTCCCCCCGCACCCACCCTCAGTTTGTCTTCCCCCAATCTTCATCTTCTTCCCCCCACATGAAAACCCCTAAAAATAAATAAATAAATAAAATTCCAATTTGCCTTCCTCCCGCACCCCCCTCTTCTCCCTCCTGCAACCCAAAAAAAAAAAAAAAACCCAGATCCCGTCGACGGGAAAATGGGTGCGCAGAGAAGGTGGAGGATGGGTGCGGAAGAGGATGTGGAGAATTGAAGAGAGTGGTGGATTTGGGGTTGGCAGGGGGTTGGGTTGGAGGAGGGGGGGATGAAATGGGTTCACTTTGGATTTGTTTTTTTTTTTTTTTTTTTATATTTTTCTTCTCCTTCTTTCTGGGTTGCAGGGGGTTGGGGGGGGGGGAGGGCGGGGGGAGGGTTGGGACGAAATGGGTACACGTACTGGGTTGGGTTGAGGTTTTTTTAATTTTTTTCTTATTTTTCTTCTTCTTTGTGTTTTGTTTGGGGGGGGGGGGGGGGCCGCGAACTGGGTTGGGTTGTATTTTAATAAAAATAGCAAAAGAACTTAAATTTTAATAAAAATGATACAATTTTAATATAATTTTTTTAAGAAAATAAAAAGACTTGACGCACGGGACCCGTACGTTCATCACAGACACTATTTATGAAATTGAATAGTACTACACTATTTATGAAACTTAACGGTACTACACTATTTATGAAATTTAATGGTACTATACTATTTATGAAACTGAACGGTACTACTCTATTTATTAGTCCAATTTCATAAATAGTGCCTAGTTCTTGACCACTTTCATAAATAGTGCCAAGTTCTTGAGTATCCACTCAATTTGGCTTTAGTTAAAAGTTAATTTCAATTTATATGAGAAAAAATAGAGAGCTTCCATGACAAGGACTTGGGTTAAGTTTATTTTAACAAAAGTCATGCTATAATTTTATTTAATGAAAAAAAATTAAATATTAATGGAAAACCCCATTAAATTTTAATAAAAATGACACAATTTTAATATAATTTTTTTTAAGAAAATAAAAAGACTTGACACGCAGAACCCGTACGTTCATCACAGACATTATTTATGAAAGAGCAACACTGTGTTGTTTGACAGAAGCCGAAGATAACATCCCACTGCCCAAAGAAAAGGCATAACCAGAAGCGTTCTTCATGTCATCTTGACTCGCACTCCAATCACTACCACAATACTCTATTAGCACAACTTCTTTGCTTTTCTGATACTTAATGCTAAAGTTGATTGTTCCATGTATGTACCTTATGACCCTCTTGGCTGTTTTATAATGTTTCTTATAGGACAATGCATAAATCTAGCCCATAGACTAGTTGCAAACGTAATATCTGGTCTTGTGGCTATTAAGTACAATAAACTTCCCACAATCTACCTATATTCATTTTCATTTGCAGATTGCTACCATCATCTTTGCATTTTGGATTTGGATATGCTTTTGAAAATGGAAAGATTGCAAAATTTTTTGCCTTTTTTGTTTCAAATTTTGCTGGACATGGGTTGAAAATGGTAGATGAGAGGGGTGAAGCAAGGCAGAGTTGGTAGATGGGATATGGGTTTCAAATCTTGCAAGGAACAAGTATTTTTCATTAGTGTTTCTTTATAATAATTATTAAATCAATAAAAATTAATAAATAACATTAATAAATAATTTTGAAATTGCTGTTAAATTTGACAACAATCTTTTTGCTGTCAATTCATATCATCGCCACATAGGAATTGTCATTTCAATTAGAGAACATTAGCGTGGGTTTTTTAATTTTTTTTATTGTTATAACTTACATAGACATTTTGACATCTTCATTGAAAATGCTCTTAACATTACCCATATGAGTATGCTGCTTTTTAAATAAATTTTTTTGGGCTTGCGTGTCTAGTCTTGGTTTGGATTTGGCTGTATGCAGAATTTCTCTCTACCACATGTTTTTTCACAAATTGATGCTTGAAATTGATGTTTGAGATTTAACTAAATAAGTAGTATTTGTTGTGTACTTGTGTGAGTGATTATAAGTCATGTGTTCACGACAATTGAAGACCATGTGAATGCTACAAGGAAATGGCAGCAACCTTGACTTTGTGTGCATGGTTTCGGCTAATTAAAATAAGGGAAAGTTTGGTGGACATCACGATGATGTTTGTTGCAATCATGCTGTTTTGTTTGAGAAGGAAAGCAAAGAGCACGAGTGTGCTTGTTTCCACTTGCTGCTTTCGGCTCCTCTCGGCACATGTGCTTGTGCTTTTGGCAGAGAAAGTAAAGAATTGGGAAAAAGGTTAGTGGCCTTTGGTTGGCAGTAGCAGCTTTATTTGCTAAGAGACGAATAGGAGAGATGGAAAGGATAGCAGAGTGAGCATCCAAGGGGAGAGCATCCGGCTCTCCCGTGGGAAAGGTTGAAACATGGCTTGAGAGAAAATCAAGAGAGCTAGAGTTAAAAGTCTTCTAGTGAAAGAATTCTTGGGGTAGAGCAGGTTCTTAAGAAAATTCTGTGAGTGGGTGTACAAGTGATTTGGGATTGAGTTATGTTGATTTAACTCATGTGTAGTTTATACTGTTATTCTTATAGTGAAGAGCAATATCTTTCATGTGACATAGGCAGGTTTTTGTCAAACCTCGTAAATTTCTTGGTGTTTTATTTCTTATATTTTATTCTGTTCAACTGTGGGTTTATATTTTGGTGAGGTAATCTGAATCTTGTTTCCGTACTAACGAACGGACCTAGGCACAACAATATTAAGAATAATTCATTGAATTTATTTTATGAAGAATTTGTTAGATTATTAAGCACCAAGAATCTAAAAGATGCCAAATACTAGTCCGGCGACGAGGTGTGGCCTAGTACTTGGGTGGCTAGACGGTTAGAATACATAACTTGCAAAATAAAATGGTATATATATTATAAAATATTAGAACATATTAAAAACATGAGGAACACACATATAATGAGTTTTCATCTAAATATTCAACATGTTTTTCAAATTTTATTGAAAAATTAAAATATAACATGAAAATTATCAATTTTTTGTCTAAGTAAGTCGGATTTTGACGGGTGCCTAAGATGGTTAGAAAGACGCGCAAACAGGTATAAGCGTACTTTCTTAATTTTCAAATATATAGGGACTAATCGAAGCGATCATCGCTTAGTTAGAAATTTTTAAAACAATATTAAACACCAAAAGGATATATTTTATTTGTAAACGGTAGACCAAAATTTTTAGAACAATAATAAACGACGAAAATTTTTGGAACAATAATATACACAAGAGGGATATATTTTATTTGTGGTTTAAAGATTTCTAGAGAAGAGGAAAACCACGTGTCTCATCCAAGCATTGTTCCCAAGTCGGGGTCCCGTGGTGGAGAGATTATATAAAAGTTGTGTGTTTCGTAGGATTTTAAATAATTTGTTTTGTGAGATTTTTTCATTAAAGCCACATGCATTTGGTACTCTAGACTGATGGTAAAATGACAAAAGGGACAAAAAATAATTAATAAAAAAATCCCTAATAAGATAGAAGATCATGTTTGAACAGAAATCATGTTAAAATTGACAAACATGCATAATATTTCTAAACTTACTTATTATTAAATCTTTCAATTAAAAAAGAATGAAAAGATAATTTTATCATTTATCACAAAATACAATCATGTGCAGTGATATAAATTTGCGAAAAATTTTGTTTTCTTCATTTTCTCGCCCACATGTTTGCATATCTCTAGTTTTGAATTTAAACAAATAAAAAAAAAATTATACCAACTAGATTTATAGAAAATCAGTCGTAAAAACACTAACATGTGATTCATCTAATAAATGTATATATATGTGTGTGTGTAGAGGCCTTTTAAGAGAAAGGATCTCCATTTTTTTTAAATAGAGATTAATTGTGGGATTCACATCACATCGAACTTCAACCATCTGAACTATTTTTTATATTTACACAAACATTAGTAGTGTGTGTACTGTTAAAGCATAAGCCTTGCTGCTAGGGGTGGGCGCGGTGTAGTTCAGTGCGGTTTCGAGGGAAACCACAACCGAAACCGAATCTTTTTGCGGTGCAGTGCGGTGCGGTTTTGAAGGCAAAACCGAAATGAAACCAAACCGTTTGGTTCGGTTTAGTGTGATTTCAAACGGTTTAGGTTTGGTTTTTGAGAAAAAAATGTATAATTTTAAATATACACCTATTCATTCATAAAACGATCTTATTTTCCTCATGTATTAATTAATGAATATGCGGATATGCGGCAAAATTGCGGCAACAACAATGCAGCAAAAAACAGTGGCAAAACTGCAAAAAAAATGCAGCAAAACTTCATAAAAAAAGCACCAAAACAACAGAAAAACAGCACCAAAACAGCACCAACAAACAGCACCAAAACTGCACCAAAACTGCACCAGGTCGCAGAATTGAAGATGATTTTCAAGAAGATGAGTTAAGGAAAAGATAAGTTTTAAGAAGATGAGTTAAGGAGATGAAGATGTGTTTCAGCCTTCAGGAGCCGAAGTGCAAAACTAGATTAAAAGTTTAAAATATAACATCTATTTATTAATTTTATTATATGGTGCGGTTTCGGTTTCGGTGCGGTTTTGAAAACCCAAAACCGAAACCAAACCGTTTTCTTTGCCACGGTTCGGTTTTGAAATTGAAACCGTTTCAAAACCGCAAAACCAAACCGTTCGGTGCGGTTCGATTCCATTCGTGTTTCGGTTTTGGTTTTCGATTTCAAGTGCCCACCCCTACTTGTTGCTGCTGGGAATGAAGGATTGAAGCTTGAAATGAAAAATAGTATTCATTCTCTGTAAGTAAACATAAAAAATACTTGAGCTTGGTTATAGATTCAGTAAAGTTTATTAATGGCAAAATAGGAAAAGAGTAGGGTGCACAAAAGAGCAACCGCACGCGTTCAACTCAAATACTTGAGCTTGGTTATTAA
Source organism: Pyrus communis (assembly GCF_041283825.1). NCBI lineage: Eukaryota > Viridiplantae > Streptophyta > Magnoliopsida > Rosales > Rosaceae > Pyrus > Pyrus communis. Next base: position 19,851,677 of record NC_142574.1, read on the forward strand.
TTGAGAAACAACAAACTTGGAGCCGCAAACAGGTTCACCATACAGACATTCAACGTAAAAAAGGGCAACCCCGCACGCGCTGCCGTGCAAGCTACAGGCCGCACAAAGCTGAACAACAGCTAATTAACACACGTACTGACCAACGGAATTATAAAACAACCAACAAAGTTATTAGGAAACTAGAAATTAAGAGAACTATCTAGCGAACGTTGCTCCCCTGTCCTTGTGCTGAAGTTGTAGTACTACTTGTCCCCTGTCCTTGTGCAGACGACGTTGCTCCTCTTGTTCCTACTCCTCCAGCTACCCTTGGATTTGGATTAACGAATTTGAATAATTCATTATCGAACAAAGACCTTCCATCGAAGAAGTCGGCACTAAGTGGACGTGGAAGGCCTAGATCGTCCCGAAGTGTTGTTCGGATATGCTCCAGGAGATATTGCTGGGAATCAGGCTCTAGTTTCTCAAACAGCTCTTTGAATCTTCTGACTCGGAAATCCGCCTCACTCTCGCCTGGCAGTTTCCCTTTAGCTTCATCACCTAATAATTTACGGGAGAGTACTGCAATGTGCTCTCCTTGTTTGTACTCTGATAGCGTTTCGAACCAAATTCTCGACACACCTACCCAAACTTCAGCATGAGGGAACTGCGTGATTTCTTTGCCAGAATTCAGGAGGTACTTCGCAGCTTCCTCTTTGCCGAAATGATACCAAAGGTACCTACAGGCATACAACTCTGTAAATCTTCTGAGTATGAAATCCTCCTCGCTTTCCTCGGGAAGTCGATTCAGGATATCCTCATCGATGTCACACCTACTCTCCTTGATCCGATCTACCATTTTCTGAACTAGCTCTTGTTGATCATTGGAGCCTAGTTGCTTGAACAAAAAAAACTCCTCTTTCTCGGAGAATTTTTCAAGTATTTCAAAGGTGATATAGTATTGAGAAGCTTCTGGAATCCAGTCACCTCGCAAAAGTGAGAAGTTTCTTAACTGTTCACTAAATAGCTTGGTGAAAGTTTTAACTCTGAGATCTTCGTCGCTTTCGACGTTAAGTTCTGCTGGCCTTTCAAGCGGTACATCTCGACCTCGATACTCCGACACAACTTCATCAATCTGCTTTAGTTGATCGCTGGCGGAGAGTCGCCTGAACGCAAATTCTGCAAGACGCGAGACTAGATCAGCAGCCTGGACATATCTTGGTTGAAGCCGGTAATCGCCTCCCGACATTGTCGATCCGAATTTGTTACTCACACAAAATGAAAATTTATGGTAGAGTGACTAGAATGATAGACTTGACTATTGAGCATGCGAGGGTCACGGATGGCCGTCTTATAAGAATTATACTGCCTTTTTTTTTTTTTTTTTTTTTTCTTTTTTTTTATAATCACGTTTCGCATCCGAGCATTTTTTTTTTCTTTTTTTTCTTTTACCTATCTCTAGTTTTAAATTTAAACAAATAAAAAATAAAATTTATACCTAAATTTGCACAAAATTTTGTTTTCTTCATTTCCTCTTCCACATGTCTGCATATCTCTAGTTTTAAATTTAAACAAATAAAAAATAAAATTTATACCTCTTCGTGTTTTCGCTCTCACATTTCTCTCAAACATATATTTTCCACATATATTTTTTAAATTTTTTTATATTTATACATATATGCATTTTAAATATTTTTTTTATAATTACACAAACATTAGTAGTGTGTGGACTGTTGAAGCATAAGTCTTGCTGCTGCTAGGAATGAAGGATTGAAGGTTGATGATCATAGCTGCTGCAATGGTTTACAGTTTTAGTTCTTTTTTGATTTTGTAATGAAGTGTAATGGATGACCACGATTATAACACCTAAATAGTGTATATCGTGCCACTTATCCATTTAGTTGTATGTTTTTAGTTGCTCATATGACACTCACATGACCTAGGCTAGTTGAGGTGTGAGCTAGCAACGGCTAGAGTGGCTCACACCACCAGCGTGTTTGCATAACTGATTTGTGGGAATCCAACGCAGATTTTCATGATGTGTTCTCGTCTTTGCTTCTCTCTCTTTTGGCATTGTTGCTCTCTGCAACTAGCTCATCATATTCTTTGTGATTTCCAAACATTAAAACCAACTATATTTATAGAAAATCAATCTTAAAAACACTAAAATGGCCTTAGAGCTTGGTTCGAGGTGAATCAAGGGGCATGAATCTATGAGGTGTCCTCTGAGTTTCCAACGAAGAACTCAAAAGAATAAAGCTGCGAGATGGTTGGATTTGGAGTTTTGAGCTCCAGTTTTCACTGGTGTGAACTATGAATTTTGGTACATCAGAATAAGGACCATTTTCAAATCTCATAATTTGTGGAGCTTTGTTGAAAATGGTTCGATCCGCCATGAATGGCGGCCAAACAGTGCGAACTCTGGGTGGGTCCTGTTCGTGACACCGAGAGTAGTGGAACGGTGGTGGTGGCAACAGTGCTTGTCGCCAAAGTTCGACTTAAACTCACCTGGGAAGCTAGCGTAGGAAACGGGTTGAGTTAGAGATTCAGATCACGGTAGATACATGGGTCTGTTGGATTGGTCCAGGGAGAGAGGGTGGTGATTGGCGGGTGAGGGCGGTAGTGGGTTGGCAGTGAAGGAAGGAAGATTGGGGGAGATGTGTGGACTGAGAAAGAAGGGTGAGGGTGATGGGTTTGTAGGGGGTAAATCCCATATTGTTTTGGGACTTTTAACGAAAAGTCCACAGTAGTGTTCACTTTAACGAAAAATCACATTTTTACATTAAAAAGTCAAATCTGATACTATTCACTTTACCCTTTATTTTGTTGTTATCGTTAAAACTCAAAGTTTTTAAATTATTTTCATTAGTTTTCCTTATTTTTATTATAAAAGTATTTAAATGATTTTTTTTTAAATTTTTAATATTTAATTAGCTTTTTTTAATCAATTAGGCTAGGGAGTGGGCACCGTCTCAAGTCATGTTAGCTTTTAATATAAAAATTCACGGAAGTTTGACATTGCAATAAATTCGTAAAACGAGGTATGACATTGTAATTTTAAAATATGAGCTATAAGATTATAATTCAATCCATAATTAAAGTAATTTTGTATATTCCCCCCATCTCCCCCCTTACCCCCGCGCAGGGGGAGACCGCGGCGGGAACCCAAAAAACCCACCCTATTTTTTTTTTCCCTTCTTTTCCAAAGGTTCCCAGGATTAGATGTATGTCTTCTATGAGGGTAGTTAGGAGTACTTTTCTTCCTTGTCAGTAGATACTCCATTGTTATAGAGAAAAACTAATGAAAAAAACTTGAAATTTTTGAGTTTTAACCAAAAAGATAAAAAAATATTGTAAGTGAATAGTACCATAAGTGACTTTTTAGATTAATTTTTTTGTGGGCTGGCGTGTCAAGCCTTGTTTTTATGTAGAGTACGTACATTCCTAATAGCATTTAAAATCAAAGCAATATTTTGCCTTTTTTGAAATAGAAATCGTTCAATTTCTTTTTGAAATCTCATACATTTTGACATCCCAAATTCGAAATTTGTTCAACAAATAAATTTTAAATTTCTTTAATTCTCTATTCAACATATTACATGAGAGTTACGGTTTGTAAAGTTTTTAGTGATCTAGCTGAGTTTAATAGTAGAGGCGACGAGGTTATTATACAACAATTTTAAAATATAAAAACTCGCTGTGACAATTAAGATTTCTGTGAATATGTAATATTACCTATGCATGTGTTTATTTTGGACATTTGATTACTTTTGATGTATACTTGAATAATATGATATTTAGTAGATTTGTAAATACCATTTTCTTTAAATAAAAAAACCTGGTAAGAGGCCCCTCTGCATTGAAAATTCTAGTTCCGCCACTTGTAACTACATCCAGAAGAACAGTAAGTGTTGAGGAGGCTTGTTGAGCTCCAACTCCAAGAGCCACCGAATTAGAAATCACGTGTTGCTTATCATGATCATCAATGGAAGCATCATTGACGTCTTTAGGGTATTGAAAATTTGCGGCAGCCAATATTGCCCCGAATTAGAAATCACGATGGAAGCATCATTGACGTCTTTAGGGTATTGAAAATTTGCAGCAGCCAATATTGACCCGAATTAGAAATCACGTGTTGCTTATCATGATCATCAATGGAAGCATCATTGACGTCTTTAGGGTATTGAAAATTTGCAGCAGCCAATAGTGTTGCTTATCATGATCATCAATGGAAGCATCATTGACGTCTTTAGGGTATTGAAAATTTGCGGCATCCAATATTGACCCCGAACCCCCTTGAAGTGCGTATATTTTAACAAAGAAGCTGATAGTAGAGAGATTTTTCGATGTGATCAGAACACATGATGATATACCACATATCACTATATAAATTGTGAGATATGTGTGTTAAAAACTTAATAACTTAAAAAAATTTATTTCGCACCACTTATGTAAAAACACGTGGTGTACCACTCATGTTTCGGTCACAATAAAAAAAAAATCGAAATTAAGGCCTAAATTAATTATTAGGTAATCAAATCTTCTACTAATTAGTAGAGGAGATGGAAGCATCATTGACGTCTTTAGATCATCTTTAAATAATATGTCAAATCTTAATTAGAATATCATGCAATCAAATTTGAAAGTATAAAGAAGTTCCAATCGAATTGTCAATCCTAAATGGATTGACAAAACAATTTTCTACTGCAACAAATGAAAAAGCGAGGAAGGGAGCAGTGCTTTTTTGCCTTATTTGGACTTTAGGGGAAGGAGGGAGGAAAGTTCACGCTGCTTTTTTTTTGGGTTTTTATTTTCCTTTATTCGTGAGACTGAGAGTTAGTGGGTAATACAGTGATTCTGACATGTTGAAAACGAAAGAGTATAAAGCGCGTTGATAGATTTTTGAGAATGAATTGGGTGAGTAAAATTTTGATTATGAAGGAACAATAATCATATTTAAAAAAAAAAAAAAAAAACTAATAGAAAGAGTTTTAAATATTTGTATTTTAATAAAAAAAAATCGTTAAATAATTTTATTTAATAATAAGACAAAATAATACAAAAATAAAAAATAAAAAACACAAACCTGCTCTGGGCCCACACTCCTTTTTTCTCCAATTACCAGCTATCATTAAGAGATTTTATTTTATTTTATTTTTTGCTTAGAATAAGAAAAAGACTTCAAATTGAATTACATTCCTCAATTTTATTTTGTGGCATTATTTCCCAATAGTAGTTAAGATGACACCCAAGCTTAAGAAATTGGATGGAAATCTACATTTAATTATTGTAGGTGTGTAAAAAATGTGAGGGAATTTTAATTTGGTAATTGAAAACAAATTTTTAGATATAATTACTGAGAATATAATTTTCTGAAGATTTTGATTCAACGGATCACTTCAGGGTTCATCATTCGGCGCAATGGGTGCTTTTACAAGATCAAACATGGTCTAAGTTTCAAACCTTATGCAACTAAACCAAAAATTAGACATTATTTATAGAACTTGACCAATAAGTAGACACTATTTAAGAAACTAGACCAATAAGTAGACACTATTTATGAAACGAAGCCAAGAATTAGGTACTATTTCTAAAACTAAACCAATAGGTGGAAACTATTTATGAACTGGGTCGATCCTGAGATTTTTTAGGCTCGAGGTGATGTGAAAAATTGTGCCCTAACTTCATATAAGAAAATTATTTATTTTCACACGTAATACTTCGATAAATTATACTTAGAAAACCACTTCAAACACAATAATTTATAAAAAAAAAAAAAAATAAAAAAAAATAAAAAAAAAAAACTAATTTACGAGATAAGGGAACCAAAAAAACCCTGGGATTATAAGTAGATAGATGATGAGTTTTGTTTATTTTCTATATGAACTTTTAAAGTGTTTTTATATAAATCGTTATGTGTTTTTTATTATTTAATAACATTGTCAATATGGGACTAAAAAAATAATGATATTTTCGAGTCTTTTAACTTATATATAAGCAATGAATGAGCACTAACTTAAACCTATTGGTGACACATCAATGATTTGCAAATTTGGTCAACGCATTACTCTTTGTTGAAGGTTAGACTTGAATTGGAATGAATGTTTAAAAACTGCAACCTACATAGCTACTAGCAAGTAATTAAAAAGAAATTAATAACCAAATAGAAATTCGTAAAGATTGAAAAGAATAAATATGCACATATCATTTCAAATTCAAGACCTCTCGTTAATTTGAAACAACAAAAACCATTGTTTCTGATTAAACTTCTTGATCATTTAGCTAAATTTCTTAAATTTAAACTCTTATGAATTTTTTTTCTTCTAAAAGTTGGAAATTAAAAACAGATATAGTTTTTCGAACTCAAGACCTCCTTGTTAATTTTAAACAAAATAAACCACCATTTATGGGTAAACCTTTTTATCATCTAGCCAAATTTTATAAATTTATACTTTTATGAAAAGAAATAAGTAAAAATTGGAAAGTAAATAAACACACATGGTGTTTTGAACCTAAGACCTCCTCATTAATTTCAAATAACAAAAACTACCAGCTCTAATTAAATTTCTTTGTAATTTAACAAAATTTAAGAAATGTATACTCTTATGAAAACATATATGAATATACTACTCTAATAATTTTGGTGTTCCCAATTTTTTGGGGTCCCGACGGTCATCCAACCCGCACTGGGCCTAGGTCAGACTTGTTTATGAAAGTCGACTATACATTATTTATGAAACTGGACAAAGAACTAGACACTATCTATGAAACATGACCAAGAATTAGACACTATTTACGAAAGTGGACCAATAACTAGCACTATTTATGAAACTGGTCCAAGAAAGAGACATTTTTTATGAAACTATATCAATTACTATACACTCTGGACCCAATAGCTAGGTAGTATTTATGAACATAAACAAGAACTAAGCATTATTTATGAAAGTAGACCAAGAACTGAGTACTATTTATGAAACATGTGGAAGCTAGCATTTTCAAAGGTTGTATAAAGATGGTCTGCAAAAGTCAAGCGAGTGTCTTCGCCTCTAAAGCTCACAAACACGTCGTAACTACATCAAGAAGAACAATAAGTGTTGGACGATGAGAGCTTGTTGAGCTCCAAATACAAGAGCCATTGAAGTAGAATTCACGTATTGCTTATCATGCTCATCAATGGAGCCTAGCTATAAAGTTCACTTATCTCAAATGGGACACAATTTCTATACATGCATGCCCCTTTCGTGGAAATTAAGGCCTTAAATATTATTAGATAATCAAATTTTGTACTAATTAGTACAAGAGATGGAAGCATCATTGACGTCTTTAGGGTATTGAAAATTTACGGGAGCCAATATTGACCTCGACACCCCCCCCTCCCCAATCAATGGAGCCTATCTACTTGTAAACTCGAGGGTTTTTGGTTCCCTTCTCTCATTATAAAATAAAATAATTTTTTTATGTTTCAAAATTATTGAGTTTGAAGTGTTTTCTTAAGTATAATTTTATCGAAGTCTTACATGTAAAAACAAATCTTATATGAAATTAGGGCACATATTTTAGTATCGCCTCGAAACTCAAAAATCTTAAAACCGGCCCTACCGCCAGCTCCACTTCCCCTTTCCCTGATGTACAGCCACCACACATATCCAATCGAACCAGCATCACCTGCTAACCGAATTGTTAGCTTTTCTGTCTAAAACACCTCTGATCTATCGAGCTTTGACTGAAAATTTTAAAATTCAAGTTCTTCCCAAAAATTCTCAAGTTTTACCTGTGAATTATACGGGTCTTTGAGACCCGGAGTCCAATTTTATTGTGAGCCGGTTTCACCCTAACCACGGTTTGTCAGCCGTTCAAATTAAACCCAAATTTTTGCGATATTTGAATTGCCCCAGCTGCAATAGTACTGCATCTGTCGGTGTTATCTTCTTCTCAAGGCTTTCTTTTCTGCGTTTTCGTAAAGTTCTTCTTTACGAGACTTGAAAAATCGTACTTTTTAAATTTTTTCGATTCGACAACTTCACAAGCACTACTTCTCTTTAATTTTAGTAAAAATACACATAGCAACAATGACCTCACCATCAACATCAAGCTCAAGTTTATCAACAGCAAACAATGGAGGTAGAGATGGGGATGTGGTCGTTCAAATGGCATCCCCGGACGCTATTACTATAACTCAGCTGACGTCGTCAATGGAGGAAAGTCTCAAGTCAGTCGAGAAAACAGATTGGCTACTTCGCCCATCAGCTGGTATGAGTTCTTGCTGCATCTTCAAAGTACCCCAATGGTTGGTCGAAGTCAACAGCCAGACCTACCACCCGCATATAGTCTCCATCGGCCCATATCACCACGGCAAGCCAGATCTGAAGATGATGCAGCAACACAAATGGAGATATCTTCACGACTTACTTGCTCGAACACCATCAACTGGCCCTACACTTGCTGATTACTTGCAGCTTGTAGATTTTCAGGAGGAAGACATACGAGGGTGCTATTCTGAGACCCTCAACTGGAGCAAAAGCGAGCTCGTTCAGATGATGGTACTAGATGGTCTCTTCATTATCGAAATCTTCTTCAGAGTTGAACGTTTATCAGAAAGAGATCCATGCGTTGATCAGGACGACGCCATTTTTAACTTGAATTGGTTACTGCCTAAGCTCATGCTAGACCTTCTTCGGCAAGAGAACCAAATTCCTTTCTTCGTTCTTGAAATGTTATTTAATAAATCGAAACCTTCAAGGAAGGATTCTGATGACTCATCCCTTGGCAAAGCTTCTTTGAAATTCTTCAATTTCGCAGTGGCACAAAGATCTGATGAAGACTTGAAGAAATATTTTAATCTAAAAGGAGTACATCTACTCGATTTACTTCGCTTGACTTATATCTCCGATATTCCAGATCCTCCTCAAGAAACTCCTTTTGAGTCAGTTGAGTTGATCCGATCAGTGAAAAAGCTTCATCAAGCGGGAATTAAGTTTAAGAAAGGGGAAGCAACCAGCTTCAAAGATATCAGATTCTGCAACGGAGTGCTAGAAGTTCCGCAGATAACAGTCGACGGTTTCAGTGTCCATCTACTCCTGAATTTCGTTGCATTTGAACAATGTTATAATCATTGCCACAAGCACATAACCACTTTTGCTGTATTCATGAACTGCCTCATCGGCACGCCTGCGGATACGACCTTCCTCTGTGACAGGAACATTATCGAGAATTATCTTGGATCCGATGAGGAGGTCACTCATTTCTTCACAAATCTTGGCAAAGACGCGGCTTTCAACATCAATGCGAGTTACTTACTGCAATTATTCAAGGATGTGAATGAGCACTGCAGTAATGTTTGGAACGTGCGATGGGCAGGTTTTATGTTGAAGTATTTTGATACCCCTTGGTCTTTTATGTCAGCCTCAGCTGTTTTAATTGCCTTACTACTCACCGGAATCCAAACCGTTTTAGCCATATGTGCATCTGGCGATTCACAGGGGAATGGCGGAGGGAGGTAGGTTTAGGGTGCGCCGATCATCTCTCAAGTGGTCTATGGGATTTGATTTGTTACAATTAATTTGATTTTGCATCATTTTTCTTTGTTGATTTGCCATTAACTGATTTCTGATATGTTTGGATGGTGTGTAGTATTTAGCTTTCAAATATGAATCTAGATTGTATTTTACCTTTAATTTTTAATTAAAAAAATTATATTTTATGGAGTCTTGCAGTCTTGGTAATTTTGCATCCGAGAACATCAAAATGAAACCATTGAAATTGACACTAGAGACTAGAGACTCCTAACATTATATATACTAAAACCCAGTTGGGTTCCAGCACTGTTCAGAAATAGTAAAATGTCGGAAATGCCCTCGGTTTCTTCCTTGCTTCCCGTATTGTTTACGTTTTGCTACAGTATAAAGTCCATTTTACCCTCATTTGCCACGCGTGTACTTCGCGAACCGCAACCTTTTTCCTCTTCTGGATTCTTCTTTCCATCTCTCTCTCTCTCTCTCTCTCTCTCACACACCCTTTTGTTTCTCTCAAACCTCTCTTTGCCTCGCTCGCTCTCCGATCTCCAGAGAACCTCTCTTTGCCTCACTCTCCGATCTCCAGTTCTCTCTGTGTCTCCTTTCTTCCAGAAAACACTCAAGTTAGTCAAATTTGTTCAGATCTTTTTGTCGGGGGCTACAGATGGCAGCGCTCTCTTGCTGAAAAATAGTGGTCTCGATTTAAAGAAAATTTGAAGCCCATAAAAGATCGTGTTTCCTGCTGCCGATTTGGTGTGGGTAATTCTCTGCTTTGAATGTTATGTGCTTGGGAGTGTAAATTTGGATTTATAAATGGGTTTTTTTGTTCAAATTTTTTGGTTGTGATTTTGGGGATTTTGTTTGTAGCTTCGGATTCTGGGTGATGATGGTTAATTTGGTTTTGCTTTCGGTTTCAGGAGATCGGGTTTTTCGAATTTATGACTTTTCTTTGAAGCCTGCGAAGACCTCTGTGTTTAAGGTGAGTGCTTTTGAAATTCCACGGTTTTGATTCGACTTGCAGGCTGAGGTGTGATTTTAGATATGAAATTTTCAGGCTTCAGATCCCTTTCCACCGTTACTACCACCAATTCACCCATACCTCAGCTTTCTTTCCACGATTCCTCAAAACGTTCATATCGGTACGTACACTCAAGTCCGATTCTATTTGAAAAGATCGATTATTTTCCTTTTTTTTTTTTTTCAGCAAAAAGCACCATCTTTGTCTAATTTTTTTGAATTTTTCTCAGGAATTCTGGCCCATCGTTGAGATTTTCTGTATGGGTTTTGGTTCTTTTGGATTTGGAAGGAGATGGAGATCGGAGTTCGTTGCTATCATCTATTCAACTTAAATTTTTGGGGATTTGGTTTGAATTTCTGGGTAGGCAAGTGTCACCTTTGTTCAACTTAAATTTAGTTTTTTTTTTCCTCAAATTTAATTGATGGCATGATTTTTTGATCCTTACTAAATAGTTGTTAAGAAATGTTGAAATTTTTAATAGTTCTGAATCTTCTGATTTCTTCTGAATTTGTTTTTGTGTTTTACTATCATGTCTCATGCTTTCGAATATAATTGGGTAAATTTTCCCAAGAAATGGGTAATAAATGGAAGGCTCATAACATGTAATAGAAGAGAGTTATCAATGATGATAATAATATTTTACTATTAAGTACTTCAGTTGGACATCTCACAAGACATAAAAGCCCTGTAAGTTTTCTTCTTTTTCAAAGTGCATGTCTTTTTGGTGATTCTTTCAATGCTTGGACATCTGTTAATTTTGTGTGATTTTGCTTTGGATGGTTGTTGGGTTTGATTGGATTGCACACTTATTTAAAAATGGATAATCATTCTTCGAGTTAATGGCTGAATTGTAGACTTGGCTTGATTTTGCCTTTTAATTTCCTCTAAAGTTGTAGGTTATAATTCAAATTATGGCTATCTTGAAGCATGTATAATTTTTGTTCTCTTTTATCAATTCAGAATAGGCGTGTGTGTGTGTGTGCGTGTGCGCATGTGTGATTAAAGCAATGATGTTTTTGTTTGAAATTTCGAAAGTGTTTGTTTTCCAGATTTTTAATCACTAATCTGTTAGAAGCCAAAAGATTCATATGCAGACAAAATGTTTGGTGTGTAAAGTTTAAAAGAATTCATTTTTATGAAAAAGATAAATAGGTAACTATAAGAACCTGCTTTGGTTATATTAACGGGGGAATGCAACTATAGCAATTCATTAAATGCGATGATATAATCTGATAGTATGGATTCTTTTAAAGATTTTTTGTGATTATTTTACAGTAAGTATGTTGAGTAATTTTCTGGAGAGTAAACCTTTTAGATTTGAATATGCAGCAATTAATGCACTAGAAGGATTCCTCTTTCAATGGTGATTTGTCTTTTTGACATATTCATTGCAAGGACAAATGAGAAGTAATCGGAGGCTGTTGTACCTTACATTAAGGTTCATTCGTTGTGTTATATTTGGATTTTATTATATAATACTGTCTATGTATGGTTTTTGAAACGGTGCTCAAAATTATCCTGTGTTCTTTTTGTATATAGAGTGAACAGTTCATCCTTTGCGAAGGACAAAACAGGAGACAAGGTTTTTTACTCCATATGGGACGGAGAGGTTAGTTTGATTGTGGTTACTTTTTTGGTTTAGTTGAATTGAAAATTGGTCATATTGAGTCGAATTTAATCATTTGCTTACATGGATTGAAATTACTGGTTCTATTAATGTTGATGACGGAAATCAACCCGAGTTCAAATTAAAACAATATGATAATTTTGGTTATGGTAAGAACTAAAAACTTAGTACCCTTTTTTTTTTTATCTTTCCCCTTTTTGGAATTAAGAAATTAGGTTACCTTTCTATACCTTTTCTGTGATCATTCACTGAAAATTTGTTAATTTTTTTTAACATATATAAGGAAATATTTTTACTTTCTAGAATCCGTTTCTAATGTTTAGAGTTTGCATGATTTTACATTGTCAAATAGTATATAAGTTTCCATGTTTAAGTGTGTCCGTGTGCTGTTGCACTACTTTAATTGGATGTGATAAAAGCTGACATGTTTTCGTCAAATTGAAGTTTTTAGTAATGAGTTTTTTCAATGCTGTTATTTTTTGAACATATAAAACGATATCTTTATGTTCATTACGGTGAGAATTGGGAACTTAAAACACTATTTTTTTAGCTTTTCATTTTTTGAAGAAATTGAATTACTTTTTTTTTTTTTTTTTTTTTTTTTTTTGTGTTTATATATATCTTTTCTTCATTCAATTAAGTATTACACCATTTAGTTTAAATTGCAAAGACAGATGTATGAACCGTATTTGATATAGAACGTTTTTTCAACCGTATTTAGTTTAAATTGCAAACAATATTTTCTCCTATTTTTCAACCATCTTTTATCTAATATAAATTTGTCATTTTCAATCTTTGTTATACATCTAAGATAGTGAGCCAAAACAAATCACAAAGGCAAACACACAACAGTTTGATGAGGTGCTGTAAAATTGCTGAAAAAGGTAACAATACAAAATCCTTATTTTCTTCACGGTATAATTCTACTGTCATATAAATTCATTTCATGTGTTTCAATATTTTTCTTTCCTTGCCTAGGCTGCTTCCTCAACAATCAACAGAACTGGAGAAAACCTTTTAGCGTTGCAGTAAACTACTTTTCTCATATTTTGTTATTCTAGATAATACAATACAACTTCTGCAACTTTTGGTGTGTCTGCTGCATATATAAAATCTTTCATATGTAAAAATCATCATTTCCTTTTCAATGTAAATAATATTAATCTTTTATGTTATAGTCTTTAAATCTTTCAAACATAATCTTTCTTACAATTTTTAATCCCGCAGCAACGCGCGGGCACAACTTTCTAGTTATATATACTAAAACTCAGTTGATGAACACTGTTCATTAATAGTGATCTGACGAATTTGCCCTTGCTTGGTCTGTTTAATTTCAATTGCGTGATGTTTTACATGTGTTTGTCATTGGTGAAATGGAAGCAGGCTGAAAAATCTGGGGTGTTCCACCTGCTTCCTTGCTCTTCTTTTCCTCTTCTGGACTCTTCTTTTCCATCGACTTCTCTGTCAATTTCTCGCAACCAGCTACAACACCGATTCACCCTTCATTTCTCCCGCTTAGCAAAAGAAAATCAAAGGGGTTCACCTCCGTGGGTTCCGTAAGATGCTAGAAGCATCTTTCGTTTCTCTCTTTCTCCTTTTTCTCTTTCACGTCTTCCTTCGCTGAAACAAATATACTAAAACTCAGTTGATGAACACTGTTCATTAACAGTGATCTAACGAATTTGCCCTTGCTTGGTCTGTTTAATTTCAAGTGCGTCATGTTTTACACGTGTTTGTCATCGGTGAAATGGAAGCAGGCTGAAAAATCTGGGGTGTTCCACCTGCTTCCTTGCTCTTCTTTTCCTCTTCTGGACTCTTCTTTTCCATCGACTTCTCTGTCACTTTCTCGCAACCAGCTACAACACCGATTCACCCTCCATTTCTCCTGCTTAGCAAAAGAAAATCAAAGGGGTTCACCTCCGTGGGTTCCGTAAGATGCTAGAAGCATCTTTCGTTTCTCTTTCTTCTTTTTCTCTTTCACGTCTTCCTTCGCTGAAGCAACTAAAAATCAAAAACCTACTCGCGGCTTCTTCTTCCCGATTTTGGAGCTTCTCTCTTCCACTCTCTCTCTCTCCCCTCCATGGAAACACCTCCATACACAGGTATCGTTTCTCCCATAATTATATATTTAATTATTTGAAGGTTAGTTCTTCTGTGTAAAATTTTTGAGCTTTTGATTACCTGCAATTTTCAATTTTCTACGATATAGGATTTTTGGATAATTTCATGATTTAGCGATCCTACTAATGATATATCAAGTAGAATCAATATGAGGAATAGATTCTTCAATTTCGTAGCTTCCAAGCCTAGACAAGAGATCATATTCGCGGTTTTTGCGTTTGTTTATGTTTGATTTGCACCGATTTTGGTCGGATCTATTTCTGATTTTGTTTTCCGTTTGAGCACCGGTTGTTTTTGCATCGCTAGGAAGTTAATTTTCTACAACTGAGGTATGTTTTCTAATTGCTGTGTTTTGATTTTTATTCTGTGTTTTGATTAATTTTGGATGGAATTGTAACCGTTTGGTTATGGGTTGGCTCTGTTCCTGTGCTAGAGTTTTCCTAGCTAAGAGGATATTTTGCGGTTTGGTTCCTTGCTTGGTCAGTCTCACATTTACCGAAGGTTCCTGCGGTCCTATTATTTTTTGGGTAAGTTTTTTCTCTTTTTGTTTTTTCCTGATTTGACAACTCCTTGGTTGGTGTTTGATTAAAATATGTGTGTAATTTTTTCGAAGAATTACTGGTGAGATGGATTGACAAGATTATTGAGTGAAAAACAGGCTTTTTAGTGTGGTTAAACAGAAATAGAGAGCTTTATTGTAAGAAAGTTATGGACGATTTAATCAAATTAATTGTACTAATAGAGATATGAATGAGCCTAATGTTTATTCTTTTCACTCAAACATCATTATACCATTACAGAAAATCAGGAATTTGAACATCAGCTTGCGACTTCGCCATAGATTTGAACGCCACCAGCTTCGATGCAGTCCTTGGAGACACCCCTGCCTCTTTTGCCATAGTCTAATTCTTCACTCACTGGTCAGTTTTTCTAATTTCTATGTAAACCATTGATTTTATTTGGGAAATAAATGGAACCCCTTATGTTTTTGCTTAAAGTATTGATCTTTGAGTGTTACTCAGTAGATATTAGATCGATTGGAGGTTACCCATTTGAAAAAGAAGAGAGATCACATGGATGATGGATCAAGTGAGTTTCTCCAATTATTTGAGATCACATGGAAATATGTAAGTTGTCAGAACTAAAATGATCTGAAAGCTTATTGAGAATTGTTGTAATTTGCTTTTCATTGTAGCGGTACTTTCTTAAACTAATTAGAGCTAAAGATTTGCTAATTGCTTAGCATTCAGTGCATATGCTTATTAATGTCTGTTTGTTATCTTAGAGGCATATGGTGGTTTAGTTGCACCCTGCACACATGCAGCTCAAGGCTGACCCCAAATTGTTCCTCCTGAAATGATGTTGTGTTTTTTTCTAAATTTTGCTGCTCATCTGCAATTCACCTTTTGTCTCTTGATATCTTTTAGAGGTGCAAAACGCCATAGAGTATTTAAACATCATCAGGGCCTTGGATGAGAATGAGAATCTGACTGTTTCAGGTGGGGAGAGATTTATTATTCTTTTAATATTTCAATTATGCATTGTGATGCTTGCAACTCTTCGTAATTGCTGAGAGTTTAAATTTGAAAATCATTAGCCTAATGCTGTTTAAATCATTTGACAGTTTAAATGCAGGTTGTTATATAGGGCTTAGGATTTAGGTTTTCTAGTTCAATCAAAGCTAATTAGACAGAATCATGAATTAATTAAATGTGGTGTCTTCCTTTCTCCTCTGTTTCTTTTGTTGTTGGGTGAAAGTGAGCATGGTTTTATGATAACCTATTTAAAAGGAAAGCTGTAGAGAGAGAGGGTAATAAAGCAGGTGCATATAGGGACTCAAAAGTTAAGGCATACTGACAGAAAAATGCACAGATCGGTATGATAAAAATGAAAAAAAATGAAAAGAAAGTGAACCCAATAGAATATAGAAAATGAAGTGTTCATCTAGTGGAAGAACCCGTATGTGGTGTTTATTTTTAGACAAGATGGGAAGATGTAAACAGTTGGAGGTCCATACCATTTTCCAAGTTCTTTATTAATGTGAATGTTTATGTTATTCTGATTAGGAACTTAAGTGAATAAATTGTTTTCAAATTTGCAGACAAATAATTGCTTACAAAATAATGAACTCTGTTAAACAAAAATAATTGCTTGTAGTAGAGAATAACTGTAAACATTATTGAAGTATACATTTAAATATTTTTAATTTATATAAATAGATAGGTTGCTATTGCATTCTGTGCCTAAATCAAATCACTAACTTGAACCATGCTCTTTATTTGGGAACTCTATGTATTTCTTATTTGAATTAGTATTGTTTGTCTTTCAAATTTGATTTCGGGTGATTTCATTTTGATAGATATTTCAAATTTCAGAAAGCATGTGCGGTTTGATCAATTAAGGCCAACCTGATTTACAGAGGTCTGATTAGAGGTACACTACTAAGTACCTCACTTTTCTCCCAAGAGTATGCTGCTTTTTCCGTAAGAAAAAGATTAGCTTGGTTTGATCTCTTATTTGAATTGTGTAGATTTGGTTTGATCTCTTAATTTGTGTTGTGCAAAATTTGTATGAATTAATTTGGGTTGGGCAGAGGAAGCAAATAATTTTTTAAATTAATAAATTTAATTTGGTTTGTACATATGCTGATGAATATTATTTACTGAAGCATGAACATGTCAAGAAACTGTTTGTTTCAAACTATTTATTACAACTTTGCACCAACTGTTTTTGTTATGTCTAACAGTTTTAAAACCCGCAGCATCGCGCGGGGTCCTTTGCTAGTAAGGACTAAAATTTCAAACTAAATTTTGTATTGGTTTATAAATTTGATTTTCTTATTATTATTGATAAAATATTAAATTTAACTGTGAGATAAGCTGATTGAGTGATTTTTAAAACTTCAAAGTAGGACTCCAAGCAAAAGAAAGATGCATAATTTCTTTTTGGGTAAAGTACAAAAAACTACCTTAACTATTGGTGTCACGACACTTTCATTCCTTATCTTTTAAAATTGACAATGTCATACGTCATCTTTAGAATTTGATCCAATGTTATACCTTCCATTACTTAACCGTTTACTTTTCAGTTAAATATTGACGTAACTTAATTCAGAACCCACTTTCTATAAAAAAATCATTAAAATATTATTAAAAACTAAAAAAAAATTATTTAATATTTTTGTAAATATTAAAATAATAATAAAAAGTATAAAAATAAAATAAAATAAAAATAACCCTCAGTTCGTCCCTCCTCCTCCCCCCTCCCCATCTTCATCTTCTTCCCCCCACATGCAAACCCCTAAAAATAAATAAATAAAATTCCAATTTGTCTTCCCCCCGCACCCACCCTCAGTTTGTCTTCCCCTCATCTTCATCTTCTTCCCCCACATGCAAACCCCTAAAAATAAATAAATAAATAAATAAAATTCCAATTTGCCTTCCCCCCGCACCCCCCTCTTCTCCCTCCTGCAACCCAAAAAAACAAAAACAAAAAAACTCAGATCCCGTCGACGGGAAAATGGGTGTGCAGAGGAGGAGGATGGGTGCGGAAGAGGATGTGGAGAATCGAAGAGAGTGGTGGATTTGGGGTTGGCAGGGGGTTGGGTTGGGGGAGGGGGGGACGAAATGGGTTCACTTTGGATTTGTTTTTTTTTTTTATATTTTTCTTCTCCTTCTTCTTTCTGGGTTGCAGGGGGTAGGGGGGGAGGGTTGGGACGAAATGGGTACACGTACTGGGTTGGGTTGAGGTTTTTTTTTTTTTTTTTTTTCTCCTTATTTTTCTTCTTCTTAGTGTTTTTGGGGGGGGGGGGGGGGAGGGGGGGCGCGAACTGGGTTGGGTTGGATTTTTTTTTTTTCCCTCTGCGGGGCGGGTTGATGGGTTTTCAAATTTTTTTTTTTCTTCTTCTTCTTCTTCTCCTTCTCCTTTTAGATTCTTCCGCAGGGGGGATTGATGGGTTTTCAAAGTTTTTTTTTTTTTTTTTTTTTTTTCTTCCTCTTCTTCTTCTTCCTCCTTCTCCTTAAAACTTTTTTTTTCTTCCTCCTTCTCCTTCTCCTTCTTCTTCTTCTTCTTCTTCTTCTTCTTCTTCTCCTTCTTCTTCTTCTTCCGCAGGGGGATTGATGGGTTTTCAAAATTGTTTTTTTATTTTTTGGTTGAAGATTAAGAAGGGAAGAAGATGAAGATGGGGAGAGAGAGAGAGAGGCGGGGAACAGACGAACAGAGGGATTTAAATTTTTTTTTTATTTTTCTTTATTATTTTATTTTTTTTAGTTTTTAATAATATTTTATTAATTTTTTAATAGAAAGTGGGTCCCAAATCAAGCCACGTCAGCATTTAACTGAAAAGTTAACGGCCGAGTAACGAAAGATATAACATTGGACCAAAGTCTAAAGATGAGGTATGACATTGTCAATTTTAAAAGATGAGATATAAAAGTATCGTGACACCAATAGTTGAGATAATTTTTTGTACTTTACCCTTTTTTTTTTTTTTCAAGTCAGGATGGGCCCTGGTCCCTTGCTCCCTCCGCCAGTGGTAGTTATGACGTGTTCTTAAGATACAGGGGCGAAGGCACTCGCGTGACTTTTGCAGACCATCTCTATACAGCCTTTGAAAATGCTAGCCTTCGCACATTTTTCGAGATGAAAATGATCTTGACAGAGGAGAAGGTATCAAGCCTGAACTGGAGAAAGCCATCCAACAATAACTTCTGTCATCGTGTTTACAAAAGCCTATGTGTCTTCCAAATGGTGCCTGAACGAGCTTGTGATGATTCTTAAACGGAAGAAGACCTCTGACCACTAAACGGAAGACCTCGGACCACGTAGTTTTGTGACAGGTTAAGAATGCCAAGTTGGTGAATATCTTGAAGTAGTGCGATATGGCCATTTTACTCTTGGTGTTACAGAACTGTTGTATAATTGGGTTCTTGCATTCCATAAGCTCCCTATTGTGGAAATGATGGGGCATATTCGTGATCAGATATCATCATGGTATAATGACCGCCGCGATTTGGGTAGGCGAGTTGGTGGTCACTATGTATAAGTTTGGTCGTTATATTTTAATGGTCTCACCAAAATATCAGAGGTGAGCTAACTGAGTTTGAGAATCCACTATTAAATGATACTTTGAGATGGGAATTGGAGCTGCGATGTCTTTCACAGCAGTGTCCAGATACAAAGCATATCATTTTTTTTTTATCCCAGATTAATTGTTTTGAGAACTTTCGTCTTTCACATGAATTTGCAGCATTTGATACAATGGTTTTTATGGATGTTCTTCCTCTTCAAGCAATCTCAGAGTCTTGTACATCACCGGTACACCACAACGATGGCATCCCGAGCTAATCATTCAAGGACGCGTGTAGAAAAACTAACACATGTTCTTGTAGCGGGAAGCCACTATAATGGTTGCATTTCATGCAAGTCATTCTCCTTAAGGTCATATATTCTTTCATTCATTATAATTTTTCGTGAATAAAATATCATTTTGAAAATAAAAAGAAAAGATAAAATCACCTTTAAGAATATAGTTCTAGTTACTGCTCGTTCACAACCAAAATTTTACTTTAGTTCTAGTTATTGCTCGTTCATAACCAAAAGTTTACTCTCACCCTATTCATTCTTGAATGAAAAATCTATCAACGCGCTTTTTAATCTTTCTTTTTTACTTGAGTATCCAGTCAATTTGGCTTTAGTTAAAAGTTAATATCAATTTATATGAGAAAAAATAGAGAGCTTCCATGACAAGGACTTGGGTTAAGTTTATTTTAACAAAAGTCATGCTATAATTTTATTTAATGAAAAAAAATTAAATATTAATGGAAAAACCCATTAAATTTTAATAAAAATAGCAAAAGAACTTAAATTTTAATTAAAATGATACAATTTTAATATAATTTTTTTTAAGAAAATAAAAAGACTTGACGCGCGGGACCCGTACGTTCATCACAAACACTATTTATGAAATTGAATAGTACTACACTATTTATGAAACTTAACGGTACTACACTATTTATGAAATTTAATGGTACTATACTATTTATGAAACTGAATGGTACTACTCTATTTATTGGTCCAATTTCATAAATAGTGCCTAGTTCTTGACCACTTTCATAAATAGTGCCAAGTTCTTGATCATGTTTCATGAGTAGTGCCTAGTTATTGGGTCTAGAGTGTACATTAATTGGTACGGTTTCATAAATAATGTCTCTTTCGTGATCCAGTTTTATAAATAGCACCTATTTATTGGTCCACTTTCATAAATAGTACCTAGTTCTTGGTCATATTTCATAAATAGTGTATAGTTCTTGTCCAGTTTTGTAAAATCGTGTATAGTCCAATTTCATAAATAGTTTCCACCTATTAGTTTGGTCTTAGAAATAGTGCCTAATTGTTGGTTTCGTTTCATAAATAGTGTCTACTTATTGGTCAAGTTTTATAAATGGTGTCTAATTCTTAGTTCAGTTTCATAAGGTTTAAAACTTAGACCTTGTTTGGTCCTGTAAAAGCATCCATTGCGTCGAAAACGATGAACCCAAAAATGACCCTTTAAATCAAAACCTTGAGAAGATTATGTTTTCAGTAATTATATCTAAAAAGCTATTTTCAATTACCTAATTAAAATTCCCTCACATTTTTTTACATACCTTAATAATTAAATGTAGCTCTCCATCCAATTTCTTGAGTTTGGGTGTCATTTTGACTACTATTGGGAAACAACACCACAAAAATAAAAGGGGTTTTTGAACATTAGTCCTTGCAAAAGATTAAAAAAAAAAAAAAAAAACCTGATGCTAGATTACATATTCAATTTAATCCCTTGAAGTGTACTTTTATCAAAATTTATATTCAATTTTTGTTATTTAATGTGTATTTTTATTTAATCTCTCCATGTTAAATTTTAATTTTATTAATGTGCACATATTTAGTTCTTTAATTATAAATGAACATAAATGAGAAGATATTAAAAGAAATTTGTGATACAAAATATATATAAATACATGATTGTATTGTGCCGAAATATATATAATTGATTTTTTTGTACCTACATTGTACCAAAATATGTCACATCCCGGCTCGGGCCCCCACAACAACCCAGGCTCGACTTCGCCATAGCACAATATTGTTCGCTTTGGGCCCCGACCACACCCTCATGGTTTTGTTTCTGAGAACTCACATGAGAACTTACCAGTGGGTCACCCATCATGGAAGTGCTCTCACGCGCTACTCGCTTTGGAGTCCTGATGAACTCCGAAGCCAGTGAGCTCCCAAAAGGCCTCGTGCTAGGTAAAGATGGGAATATACATATAAGGCTTACAGGATCCACTCCCCTAGGCGATGTGGGATGTTACAAAATATATTATAATAAACCTAAATGTATGTACCGAAATGTATTATATTAAATTAATATACCGAAATGTATGTACCAAAATATACGTATCGAAATGTATGTACTGAAATGTACGTACCGAAATATACGTATCGAAATGTATGTACCGAAATATAATATATTGAATTAAAGTAATTCCACCGTGGGAAAAGCCCCCCCCCCCCCAAAAAAAAGCAATTCACTATTTAATCCATCTAGTGAACAGTAACTGCCTTTTGAATTTCCACCCCTACATTGAATAGCCCTGGCAATAGGCAATAAAATATTAGTATTTTATTTATTTATAAAATAATACAAAATAATTTAATTTGTAATTTCGGATAAGATTTTTAATCGTTCTCGTTGCGCTATGTGACATTATCCGAAAAGACAATTATTGGTGATGGATTTCGATAAGATTTTTATCCAATGCCGTCGTGTCACGTGTCGTTACCTTTTCAAAATCATTGAGGATAGATGTCCGATAAGATTTTTAACCAATCACGTCGCGCTACTTGTCACAATCTGTTTACAATCTTTAATGATAGATTTCGATCAGATTTTTAACGAATGACGGCATGCCACGTGGCATTATCTACAACCTAATTCTTTCTGAATCCTCCATATAATCCCCCATCCATTCTCAGAAATCTCATGCCAATTTTCTGAAGATCTCTATTATTATTTATAGTTTCTGCTTCATTCTTCACCAAAATCAAAATCTGTATCATTATTCATAGTTTCTGCTTCCTTCTTACAATGTCTTTTTCTTCTTCAAGGATGATGTGGGAAATCGATCAGCAAGAAGAAGAATTGTTTAACCGATCAGAAGGAATGTTAAATCTCCAGGTGGCCTAAAATGAGAAGGAAGAGGATGAGGAGCGTTTAAGGAGAGATGACGAAGCAAGAATGGGCAGAGCCTCGCATTCCCGTCGAGTCATCCAAGATGTGGGTCAGGTCTGCAAGCCTAGCCATTTTGGAAACCTGGATAGAAGTAGGCAACGACTAGGTATGGAATTTTTGGACGATTATTTTGTCCGTAATAGTGCATTCCCTGATACGTACTTTAGACTTCATTTTAAAATGGAACGACATTTGTTCAACAAAATCATGATTGCTATTTGCAACCATGATTTTACTTTGTGCAAAAGAATGATACTTTTGGTGTTATGGGTCTCATTCTTGAGCAAAAAAGTACTGTTACCTTGCAGATGCTTGCATATAGAGTATCTGTAGACCAAGTGGATAAGATAGAGAGGATGGGGAAATCAAACATTCTTGAGTCCCTGATGAGGTTTTACGGAGCAATCGAATCTATCTACACCGCATAGTACATTCGGAGACTTACTGACATGGACTTACAAAGGCTTCTGAAGAAGAGCGAGATGTGAGGTTTTCCTAGGACGATTGAAAGCATCGACTGTATTCACTGGACCTAGAAAAATTGTCCAAGTGCATGGCAAGGCGCTTATGGGGACAGAAAAGGAGCAAAAAAAAAAATCATTTTGGAGGCGGTGGCATCTTTTGATACATGGATTTGGCACGAATTTTTCAGGGTTCCGGGAGCTCAAAATGACCTTAATGTTCTTGCCCAATCCCCAGTGTTCAATAATATCTTGCAGGAAAAGCACCAAAAGTCACGTACTGGGTCAACGGACATAAGTACGATGGGCCATACTACCTAGCAGACAACATTTACCCAAGGTGGTCATCGTTGGTCAAAACAGTGCCACGTCCGTGAAGTGTAAAGGAAAAACACTTTGCAAGCTGCCAAGAAGGGTGTAGGAAGGTTGTGGAGCGTTGTTTTGGTATCCTCCAAGCTCGATGGGCAATTGTCAGGGGTTCTACCAGAATGTTTGATGTAGAGTCGCTTTGATCCATCATGATGACGTGCATCATTCTTCACAACATGATTGTGGAAGATGAGTACGATTATGATGTCGTTGATGAATATGAGCCATACACGATGAACAATTCTAGAACACAAATATATTATGCTTATGATGCCATTGAAGAACCCGTGCAACACGAGCCATTAGAAGGGCATGGACATTACAATGAAATGCTCATTCAACGATATAATGCACTTCAAACTTCAAAGGCCATATATGCACAATGCCCGGCAAATTGACTTGATAGAACATCAGTGGGAATTGAAACAAGCTCAAGATACTTAAGTTCATTTAGTGTGTTTGTTTTTATTTGGTGTGTTTATTTAATTTTATTTGGTGTGTTTTTTTAGTTCATTTAGTGAGTTTTTTTTTATTATTTGGTATGTTTATGTAATTTTGTTTGGTGTATTTTTTTTAGTTCATTTAGTGAGTTTTTTTTATTATTTGGTATGTTTATGTAATTTTATTTGGTGTGTTTATATCATTTGAATAAAGATTCTCTTAGTATAAATAAATTACCAAATTAAATAAATTTACTCTCACTTTAAATAAAGTACTAAATTCAATAAATTGGAAACAACATAAAGTACTCTTTTCAATAAATAATAAGTTACAACACAAAGTGATTGGAAAATTATGGGCTCCGATTACAAAAAGTACTATATTCATCATCAATTAACCAATTTGTGGTGCTAGGATGATCTTCTCTTGTTGTGCTAAGACCATCTCCTCTTGTCTCGCTTCTCTTGCACGCCTCATTCGCACCACGTCCGCTTTCTTCAACTTCCAAAAATATTTAGAATTTGGAGACTTCCCTTCTAAAGGCGTGTTCATAATGTCACGATCTCGTTGAGCCATTCTTTCTTCTCTAACATGTTCTCTTTCTTGCCTAAGTAGCTCTTTTTCTCTGTCATTAGCTTGAAATGCTCTCTCAACAGCTGCAACTTTTGCCTCCTCTCTAGCCTTATCAACCTCAAATTTCGCCATTTCCCGTGCCAAAGTCAATTCACCTTGGCGAGCAAGTTTTTCCATATACTTTGCATAATCATTCTTGGAAGCACTCCTTTTTCTCTTTGAAACCTTCTTACCTTAAGGCCTAATTGGATAACGGGTCGACCTCGACGCTTGTTCAATGGGGCGTTTCGGGCACTTCCTCTGCGTCATCTTCATGAACATGCGAGGCATGATCGGGTGTAGAGTGTAGAAGGGTGATGTTCATGAAAACTTGTGGACCGACAAGCACAACTCTGCATTTAGGATAATCTTTGACAATATTCCAACATTCCCATTGGTTGAATGATTTGTTTTTGCTTTTGGTTTTGGCATTATACCAAGCTTGTGCTTGAAATTCCTACACAATGCGAGAGAAGAAATAATTATAATAAAAGTAGGTAACAAATAAATAATACAAACAAATAATTATAATAAAAGTAGCTAACAAATAAATAATACAAACAAATAATTATAATGTAAATTTGGGTATAATACAAACAAATAAATAATATATTGTTACCTGATTCGCTAAATTTTCCCCACATCGAAGATTACTACTAGCTTGTACCAAGGCGTCTCTTCACGTACTAAGTAATTTCCAACACGGGACATCGATTCTTTGGTTCTTTTCCCACCAATTTTCTTGAGAAAATTGGTATGAATAAGACTCCACATTTTTCGCAACTGCATCTCATTACCCGTAATCGGATCATGAGTAACGTCAACCCAGCTAGTACACAACGCAACATCTTCAATAAGCGTCCAATTCATACCTGCATCAGTAGTCATTTTGTTGGAAAAAAATTGGATTGAAACTTTGAGAGAAAGATAGGAATGTTGTTGAAAGTAGTTGAGAAAATATGAAATTGTGGTGTAAGGTAAAAGATAATGAGAAGGTATTTATAGAAAAGTAAAATCAATTTTTTTTTAAATTTTTTATTCACCTAATTAATCTCTACCATTGGATTTAAAAAAAATTGAATTCCAACACTCCAGATTATGCTATGTGGCACAACGGTAAGATTTCTGATTTTTAAACTGTTTTTTTTTTTAATTTATAAAGGCGAATAACGTGGACCGTTGATCTCAAATCCAATGGCTGATATTAAATAAGGTTTTTTTTTAACTTTTTTACCATTGGAAATCCAACGGTCCAGAAATTGTAGTCGTTGAAATCCAACGGACGTGGGGAAGCCACCTGGCCTCCCCAACGGTAACATTTCCGAGTGTGCCACGGGCCCCAGGCCTGAAATTCTGTCAAATGATGAGCGCTTGATGCAAAAAATATATAAAAATGTCAAAAAATGTGGCTAACGTCGTCCTGACGTCAGCCCACGTCACATTGCCTTCGGGTGCTCGGGCCGGCAACTCGTGCCTAGCCTCTCCCTCGGGCCTGCTCAGGCTCGCTTGCCAGCACATGCTGGGCTTCATCACTCGGGCTCCTTGGCCTTATTCCTGCGCCTGTCCCTCGGGTTGGAGCATACGGTGGAAGTGCTCTTAATGTACCTGAAAGTCAATACTCAAATAAGAGGCATTAGGTTCGAATATCGTGGATGATGAATTTGATACCAAATTAAGTTGTCTATTGTGTGATTTAGCCAAACCCCCCTCACCTTAGTGTAAAATATATCGTTGTACTAAAAAAAAAAAAATTCAAATGTGTGTACCAAAATGTATATACCGAAATGCATATATATGTTTGTATCGATGAATTAATGTACCTATATGTTTGTATCAATGGATATACCAAAATATTCAAATATATTAATGTACCTAAATGAAGAACAAACAAAATTGTTATTGGACTATATATTATATAAAAAAAAAAAATTAGTTGCCTAAATGTAGACATTAAAATATTATGATAAATTAAATGAAAATTAAATTTAAATGTAATTAATACTTTAAAATAGGAATAAAAAGATAAATAAAACATCAAAATATAACTAATAAATGAGATGATTAAATGTACTAGGAAATAAAATTGGATTTTAATCTTACAAAAGGTTATAGTCTAAAACTCATCTTTTGTAAGGATTAAAATGAAGTTTTCTAAAAATAAAATTGGGGAATATGTAATTCAATTTGAAGTCCTTTTTTTTATTCTAAAAGATAAAAAATAAAAAATAAATTCTCTTGATGATAGCCGACAATGGGATAAAAATAAAAAAAATAAAAAAGGAGTGTGGAAGGGCAAGCGCCAGTTTGTGTTTTTTATGTTTATATATATATATATATATATATATATATATATATATATTGTATGTTCTTATCATTAAATAAAGATTTGAAATCTTTTTTATTAGTTTTTCTAAAAACGCATGATTAAATCTCCTTTACAACCAAAATTTTACTCACCCAATTCATTCTAAAAAATCTATCAACGCGCTTCATAATCTTTCATTTTTACCCTTTCACAATCACCGTATTACCCACTAACTCCCAATCTCACAATCCAAGGAAAATAAAAACCCCGAAAAAGCAGCCTGAACTTTCCCTCCTTCCCCTAAACTACTCCAATAAGACAAAAAGGTATTCTCTCCTTCCCCTAAATTATTCCAAATAAGACAAAAAAACACTACCTCCTTCCTTTTTTTCATTTGTCAAATTTCACAGCAGAAAATTTTTACGTCATTTTGCTTAGGATTTGATACATCATTAAAGAGAGTCTAAATTCTCTTCTTTCCCTAAATTATTCCAAATAAGACAAAAAAACACTACCTCCTTCCTTTTTTCATTTGTCAAATTTAGCAGCAGAAAATTGTTACGTCATTTTGCTTAGAATTTGACGCATCATTAAAGAGAGTCTAAAGAGGCCAATCATGCTTCCATCTCCTATACTAATTAGTAAAATTTAAGGCCTTAATTTCCACGAAAGGGGCATGTGTAGTACTTGTGTCTCATTTGATATAAGTGAACCTTTTAGCTAGACTCCATTGATGATTATGATAGGCAACAAGTGAATTCTAATTCAATGGCTCTTGTACATGGAGCTCAACAAGCCTCCTCATCTTCCAACACTTATTGTTCTTCTCCATGTAGTTACGACGTGTTCTTGAGCTTTAGAGGCGAGGACACTCGCTTGACTTTTGCAGACCATCTCTATACGGCCTTTGACAATGCTTACTTCCGCACGTTTCGAGATGAAAATGATCTCGAGAGAGGACAAGGTATCAAGCCTGAACTGGAGAAAGCCATCCAACAATCACTAAGTTCTGTCATCGTGTTTTCAGAAAACTATGCGTCTTCCAAATGGTGCCTGAACGAGCTTGTGATGATTCTTAAACGGAAGAAGACCTCTGAACATGTAGTTTTACCAGTGTTCTACGATGTAGATCCATCCCATGTGAGGAACCAAACAGGAAGTCTTGCAAAATTATTTGCTACACACCAGAAAACTCAATCATGTGACACGATAAAGGAATGGAGGGAAGCACTTGCAGAAGCTGCAAATCTTGCTGGGATGGTTTTACAGAATGAAGCTGATAGGTATTGTGTAATTTCATTACAACTAGCTTTTTTATTTTTTTAGCTATGACGTTGATGCAGTGGATACTATAGCAAAAGAGAACAAAGTCTAGAACATAATAAACCTTTAATTCTTGTTGATCTTCACATACAAGAAAAGCCAAGAACAAAGGACATTTATGCCTTGTTGATTCCTATAGAATACCCAAGTTAATACAACAACAGAGAATCAACTCTTACTTTAATTTACTTCAACATTAATTTGCTTCAAAATCCAAAAACTGCCCTCACAAATCTAGGCTTATAATAATCTATTGGCTTTATCCCCCATCCCCATACATTGATTTTTTTTATTATTTGTCTTTCTATGACGTTGTTGGTAGAGTGGTACATTTTGGTATCTAATTTGAATATCTAACGTATACAATCTTATTAATTTAAGCGTAATGCTAGGGATACTAAATTTAGAGACAAAGTTTTGAAAACTAAAGAACATGGAAGTTGATGATTGGTTTATTACTTAAACGTTGATAAACGTGTTTATTCCTATTGATAACACATCATTTAGTTTGCAAATTTAGTCTCCATAACATTACTCTTAATTTAAAGTCATTACAACTTCATCGTTTGAGATTGCTTCTTGAAACAGGTAGACCTGACAATTTTTTACACGACACTAAAATAATGGGTTTTAGGTCAATATGATAAATAATCGTGTCGTTATCGGATCACACGATAAGAACCCGTTAATAACGGGTCCTTAACAGGTTTACACGAGAGTGACACGCGGATAACCTGTTTCGACACAATATGAAAAAGGTTATTTTTATGATTTTAATTTTTTAAACTACTATAAAATACAACGGCCATTGTGACATCCCACATCGCCCAAGGGGAAGGGGGGAGACTACTTCCCGGGCCCGCTCCACCACCGTAGCACGATATTGTCCGCTTTGGGCTTACCATTCCCTCACGGTTTTGTTTTTGGGAACTCACGAGCAACTTCCCAGTGGGTCACCCATCATGGGATTGCTCTAGCCCCCTTCTCGCTTAACTTCGGAGTTCCTACGGAACCCGAAGCCAGTGAGCTCCCAAAAGGCCTCGTGCTAAGTAGAGATGGGAATATACATATAAGGATCACTCCCCTGGGCGATGTGGGATGTCACAATCCACCCCTCTTAGGGACCCGACGTCCTCGTCGGCACACACGCAGCCAGGGTTAGGCTCTGATACCAAATGTCACATCCCGACCCGGGGGGCGGATCACTTCCCCTTGGGCGATGTGGGATGTCACAGCCATAGTGTATATGTATATATTGTTTATTAATTATTATTCTATATAAATTTTAGAAATTTAAGTTTTATTTATTTATTTATTTATTTTTATAGTATACTATAGGCAAAGAGTGAGATTAAAAAATTATAAAACACATTAAAAATAAAAATATCAAAAGAATAGAAAGAGCAGAAGAGCTATGAATAGGATCACTTGGAGCTAGGTGCTTCTCCTGTAGCTATCTAGTACCTACCAAGCTAGAATACGGTAGGGGTAGAGGGAATTTTTGGTGGAGCAGTGAAATGTGTAGAGTAATGTAAAAATACCAAACATATTAAAAAATTATCATAATTAATTTACAAATGCGAAAAACATGAAAAAATATACAAATACTCGTAATTGCATCCTCTACGCTTTGAGCATTTGTACATCGTCATTTGAATTTTTAAAACCATACAAACCCTCATGAATAATATTTTTAAGGAAGTTTAAAAAAAAATAAAATTCATAATCATTAATGTATAAATCTGAAAAAATGTGAAAGCATATATAAACACTTGTGATTGCATCATCTACGATTAGACGATGGTTACATGGTTGTTTAGATTTTTAAAACCCTCCAAATCTCATGACTAGTGTTTTTTATTTGAGTGTAAAATTAATGAAATTAATAATAATTATTGTAGAAGTGTGAAAAATGTAAAAAAATAAAATAAATATATATACACACACACACAATCACTCATATTTACACTTTATTCAACTCATTGAATTTCATGTTTTAGAATTTCTTTTTTGAAAAGTGATCTTTTAGCGGATGTAAAAAAATGAACGGGTCGAATCATGGATATGACATTCCGATATTTACTGTTAACTAAAATATGAGTTGATGTTACATAGTTTCTAGAGACTTTATAAACTTTGTGCTATATTTTTACTAATGGTAAAACTCTGAACGTAATATCAACGATCCGAACCGTTCATCTTCTTGCATCCTCTAAGAGATCATGTTTTCAAAAAAGAAAATTCGAAAAAACAAATGGTAAGAATAATGGAGCGTAAATATAAATGACAATCAACGGTTAAATTTAGATATACAGTTTATGGATTATGGAAAAGCTTATGAAAGGTTCCTCAACATTGAAAATTGAAGGGTTTTATTGTAAAAAACGTGCAAGGTTCCTCAACCTTGAAACGCAACTCTCTTCATTTTGCATATCTTTGAACATTTGTATTTTGTAGTATGTACTAATGTTTTTTTCATTAGGCTCATATTTTGGGGTAGTAAACTTGAAAAACAAATGTTTATTTTATTTTTTATTTATTTATGTTTTGAAGTAATATTTATGTGACAATGTGGTATGTATATACTAATTTAGTATTATGTTTTACATTTTTTGGGTCAAATTATGCTTTTCATTTTCATTATTTATTGATTTAAAATATATTTTTTAAAGGGTAATGGGTTGGGTCATATTACCTGATAATATTAACAGGTCAATTTCGAGTCGGGTCATATTACCCATTTATTTTAACGGGTGTTACACGACACAACCTATTACGAACACAAGAAACACGACACGATTGCCAGGTCGAGAAACAAGTACACTAAAGTTTTATGAAAAATCCAAGTGTTTCTTGGAAAAGCAATAAGTGCCTTCTAAACATGCATGTTACAAGTGCTACGTATATGTACTCTCAAACACAGAATGCTTCTATGTTTCAGAAACTATTATAAGTTTTTCTGTCAAAAGTACAGTTAGAAGTGCTTTTGGTTATCAGAAAACACTTTTAGCCTTTTCAAAAACTCAATCCAGATAAGTTCTAAGTCCATTTTTATGACATTTTGATTATGTATCTATGTTTAACTAATCTTACTTGTAATTATCCGTTGTTTGGTCATGACATTTGATTTACTTTTCAATATTTTCTTTGTAATCATTTAGGCACGAGTCAAAGTTTATCACGAAAATTGTTAAGGTAATTGAAGATAAACTAAGGCGCACCACCTCAAGTGTTCACCCCCAACTGGTTGGAATTGATTCTCGTGCCGAAAACATCAATTTATGGTTGCAAGATAGATCAAATGATGTTGGGATACTTGTCATCCATGGAATGCGTGGAATAGGCAAGACAACAATTGCAAAGTTTGTTTATGATTCAAACTTCAGAAGATTTCCAAGAAGCAGTTTTGTTGAGAATATTAGAGAAATTTCAGAACATTCCAATGGCTTGATTCAAATACAAAAACAGCTTCTTCATGATATTTCGAATCGGAGAAAAGTGGAAATACACAGTACAAGAGAGGGAATGACTAGGATTCAAGATGCCATTAGCTGTAAAAAAGTTCTTCTTGTTCTAGATGATGTGGATCACAAGGACCAACTGTTAGACGTAGTATTTGGGATGCGAGAGCAGTTTTATCCAGGAAGTAAGATCATCATAACAACTAGCTATGCGGGGTTGTTAAATGCTTACCAGCAAGTTGAGTTTTATCGTGTTGAAACTTGGAATGGCGTCGAATCATTGAAGCTCTTCAGTCTGCATGCTTTTGGGCAGGAATACCCACTTGAATGCTACATGGAACATTCAAGAAGGTTAGTACAACACTGTGAAGGACTTCCATTAGCTCTTAAAATTTTGGGATCTTCTCTTTCGGGAATGGATATATCTGTATGGGAGAGTGCAGTAAGAAAATTGGAAGCTATTCCAGATGGTCAAATCTGGAAAAAACTCAAACTAAGCTACGACTCCTTACAAGACAACCATGACCAAGATCTATTCCTTCATATTGCATGCTTCTTTATTGGAATGGACAAAGATGTTATCGTGAGCATATTGGATGACTGTGATTTCTTCACAGATGTTGGTATGCAGAATCTCATTGACAGATACTTGGTAAGGATTGACAAATATAAAACGATCCAGATGCATCACATGATTCGTGACATGGGAAGAGAAATTGTTCTCCTAGAATCAAAGGAGCCGGGACAACGTAGTAGATTATGGCATCATAAGGATTCTTTTGAAGTTTTGAAGGAAAACAAGGTAAGAAATGACTTGCTTTTGATCTTGTATGTGTTCATTTTCCTTTTGGGCTACTGTATATTCACCAATATTTTTTTTTCTTTTTTTTATTAGGGTACACAAAAAATTGAAGGCCTTTGTCTTATGAACATGAAAATGCACCCAGAATACGCTCCTTCAAGAAACTCAGATGATCAGTTAGTTTTTGAAACTAATGCGTTTTCAAGGATGCGCAGACTGAAACTCCTCAAGCTTAGTCATTTAAGACTCAATGGATCCTACAAAGAATTTCCCACAGGATTGAGATGGTTGTGCTGGCTTCAATTTCCTTCAGATTTTTTACCGAAAAATTTTCCCTTGGAGAGCCTTGTTGCTCTTGAAATGTGCTATAGTAGCTTGAGAAGAGTTTGGAAGGGAACAGAGGTATGCTACTCTACACACTATCTTATAATTTCACTTTTTTTCTTTTACGGTTTTCAATGATGATTTATACATTAGTAAGAACTAATTTTACCTTCTCTGAATTTTCTGAACAGTATCTCCCATCACTAAAGATCCTGAATCTTAGCCATTCCCATGGCCTTAAAGTGACCCCCGACTTTTGGCCTGTCCCAAATCTGGAAAGGCTGATCCTTAAAGATTGTGTAAGTTTGGTTGATGTCCATGAATCCATTGGAAACCTAGGGAGACTTGTTTGTTTGAATATGGAAGATTGCAAAAATCTCAAGAAGCTTCCGAAGAACATTTCTATGCTAACGTCCCTTGAAACGCTTATTATATCTGGTTGCTCAAAGGTTGAAGTGTTTCCGACAGAGATAAGTCAGATGGAATCTCTGAAAGTATTCGAAGCTGATGACGTTCCAATACATCAATTACGCACTGCCTCCAAGTGGTGGACCTTATGGCCAAGGAAAAGTGTAGGAATTTCCTGGGCTTCTTATCTACCACACAATTTAGTGACTTTAAGTCTTAGAAAATGCAATCTTTCCAATGACAATTTTCCTAGGGATTTTGGTAATCTACCCTCATTACAAAAATTAGACCTGAGCAGAAATTCAGTTTGTAGCCTGCCGGATTGCGTTAGAGGTGTTAGGGGGCTTCGTGAACTCTCTTTTGAGGGGTGTAAGAGGCTCAAATCACTTTTAAGGCTGCCAAATGTAGGAGAATTGGAAGTACACAATTGTGAATCATTGGAAATAATAACGTTTCAATCACTTTCGGCCTCGAGAATATGTGCCACAATGAATTCCAATTTCAATCTAGTTGAGGTTGAGTATTGGTACAAGTTACAGCCTCTTGAATTAGTTGATGTGGAAATGATCAACCTTTTAGGTTTGAGCAACTTGAATTTGAATGAAACCATTATGATGAAAATCAGCTCTCCGTTCTCTTATGGGAGAAGCATGACGCATTCCCTCCAGGTCTCTCTCTCTCTCTCTCTCTCTCTCTATACACACATGCACATACACATCATGTCATGCAAGAGAAGCAAACTTACAATATTTTGATTTGCATGGCACAGGGACTGTATGAATATGGCATATTCAGCACATTTCTTCCGCGACATTACGAGGTTCCTCAATATGGCTCGTTTAGCCATAAAAGTAGAGGGCCCTCAATCTCTTTCACTGTGCCTTCACTTCCCACTTTGAGGATCCGAGGCTTGAACTTCTTCTATGTCTGCGAAAAATCCAACAGCATTAATTTTGCTGAGATCACTGCCGATAATAATGTACCTCATCCAGTAATTATGAAAGTTAGTAATAAGAGTAAAGTCCTAAAGTGGATCTATGGCCCAACATTCTTCTGTGTTCCAGACTATGGACAAGACGTGATATGGTTAAGCCATTGGAAGTTTGGGAATAAATTGGAAGGTGGGGATGAGGTGACTTTTTCGGTATTCACGAAATTTTGGCTTCAGATAAAGGAGTGGGGCCTCAAGCTTGTGTACTACGAGGAGGAAGATGAGATGACCACGCAACACAACACGACGGAACCTTTTTATCCATGTGTCATTGCTGGAGATTTGTCATGTAATCTGGTGTCAGGAGCACACGTTCTCTTCCCACTGATGAACATGAGCATTGGTGATATGCTCACTTCAGCTTGGTTCAATCGCGTCACTGGAGACGTTGATGAAATAACAGGTATGCTGTTCAGTGTCCTATATGATTTCACTCCCACCTTTATGTAAGGAAAAAAAGAAAAAGCACAATGAAAACACTGATATATTAGCATCACAAGTGTTTTTTTTCTCGGGGCAATGCTAATCTCACTTTCAGTTTGTCTTCATGTATGCATGTTGTGTTTTAAAACAAAATGTTAAATATGAAGTGCATGACAACAATATGTTAAATATGAAGTGCATGACAACAATCTAAAAGGGCAAAAATCAACCACAATATTTTATAGGTCATCTATAAGTGTGGGAATCAATTAACTTGTATTTGTTTGCTTGATAGAAAAAGAAGAAGAGCAACAAGGTGACTGCACACTTGAAGCACAGAGGGCTAGCAATGACAATAGAAATAGCCGTGGTGGCAGAGGTTGGAAGGTGGTCATGATGATCATGGCGAGTGTCATCGTTCTTTCTTTTCCTCTAGTCTCTCACTCTTCTCTCTTTCAGCGAAAGAAGCAAAGAGCCACTAGTCCTCCACGACTCAATCCAGGTCTTCAGACTATATCTGATCATAAATAACTGGACTATAACATTTAAATTGTTTTATTGTTTGTTGACTAATATTAGGTGATAGACTAGTCCTGCCTTCATTGATCAGAGTATTGATAAATATGTAACATATATTTATGCTTTAGGCTATACTTTTTTCTAATTTATTATTATTATTATTATTAAGGGGAAAGGGAGGAATTTAAAAATATTACAATAATTTAGAGAAGGTGAAAGTTTCGAACTCTAACACATGGGTGGAAACCAGGCACCTTATCCACTAAGATATTGGACCATATGCACCTTTAGGTTATACATAAAAACAATTAACTTCGCACTTTTGGCTAGAGAACTAGTAAATGATGGGTAAGTGAGGACTCAAATTTTCTTAGTAGGACTCAGTTTTTCTTTTTAGTGAATCGGATGGTGCATGCATTTTGGAAATGCTTTTTGTTGTGTCATGGCAATATTATTGTAATTATATTTTATACAAACAAAGAGAAATATCAATAGAATGTAGTACTTGAGAAATTAGGGGCATGACTTTAATACATCTACATCTAAATCTTAAACCAAATTAACTACTTTAATAAGAACACTCAATGGAGACAATACACTACCAAATTTAATATTCTTCTGAAGCAAGACCATAACCCCACGACCAGGCAGATCACTTGTTCGTTTTATTGCCACGAGAAACATTTACCTTAATGCAATCACATTTAGTTTTGGTGTTTGATTATTCTCAAATCACAGGGTCATTGCCGCCCATTAATTTTTAACACCCTTAAACGTCTATGATGCTTGCTGGCTTGTTTGGATGTGCTTTTAAAATAACTGAAAACGTTTTTAGAGAAAATGTTTTTGAGTTCCAAATGCACTTGAAGTGCTTTCTGCAAGAAGCACCAGTTATGTGCTTCTTTTAGAAAGCACTTTAAGTGCTTTTTCAGAATTTTTTTTTTTTTTTGCTAAGGATTGGTTTCAAACACTACTAAAAAATTTTACATACAAGACGTAGTTTATGGGTCATGTTAAAAGTTTAATGACGCAAGGGTTTAGCGTCATCTTTGTGGGTGTCATTAAAGATATGTTTTATGATGCTGCAAGAGTATCATGTATTACTTCCAAAGACGCGTTACCAAGCGTCATTGAATTAAGAATTTGCATCATCAATTACCATTTAAGACGCAAGATAAGTGTCATAAATAGATGAATGAGCATCATGTTATACTAAACATGACATACACACAGTGTCATGTATAGCTTCTAGAGACACTTAACAAGCGTCCTTGAATTAAAAAAGCATGTCATCTATTTCAATTTGAGATGCGGAATGTGTAGTAAATAGAGGAATGAGCGTCATGGTATACTAAATATGATATATGTATAACATCATGTACTAAGCAATGAAACCATTTGCAACGTCATTGAATTTAGCAACAACACACAAAACGTGTCTTAAACCATTCAATACCTGTCCTGAAATATGTTTGATGACATATATAACATATTTTTAATTTGAAAATAAGACCTACATAATTCATCTAGAAAGCAAGATATTTACCTCAAATAAACCAATATTGCTTCATAAATTTGTATTTCATCCACCACCAAAGTATTACAAAAGACAATCTCACAGTCAACACACTTTATAAAATGTAGAGCTTTCCTACCAAAATAAAACTA
Organism: Pyrus communis; assembly: GCF_041283825.1. Taxonomy (NCBI): domain Eukaryota; kingdom Viridiplantae; phylum Streptophyta; class Magnoliopsida; order Rosales; family Rosaceae; genus Pyrus; species Pyrus communis. Next base: position 19,888,310 of record NC_142574.1, read on the forward strand.
TTAAGTTCACTTAATTTAAAATTTCAGAAACTAGCTAGTCTAGTGTTTCATCTATTGGGATGAAGTCATCAACATACTTAGCCCACTCTATTCTTAATGCATCAATTTCCTGTTGAGTGTATGTAGCATTTTCTTTGAACTGCAACAGATCACAACCAAGGGGAACGTGTCACCACAAAACCTAATTTCAGTCATTAAGAAATCATATTTCATATATAACTGTAAAACATACCTTCACCACGAAGGAATAAATTTACCATTTGCTATGACATTGTCGTCATCGTCATTTTCCTCATCTGATTCATTGAATGGAAAGATGTCATAAGACTATTCTTGACTTGTAATGCCAATTGAATTCTCCATTTCTCTGTCTAAATTGCTCGGTACCTTAAATATCACAGGAAGTATCAGCGTGAGGCTTTACAGAAAAGGTAAAAGTGCACAAAAGAAGCAGCTATTCATGCATAAAACTTTCTGACGGTGGTTCAGATTTGAGTTTACAATAAGCGATTAGGATTTTTAACAGAAGAGAAGGCCTCAAAGAGTTAAACCTGACAAGTTTAAAGGTCCTACGCAAACTACAACAACAGATGGTTATAATTCATGCTATGCTCACAGTTTATCACTCTGCTCTAGCCTATGCAAGTAAAAGCACTCAACATATGCAAGTAGATCCTAGGATATGGTGGGTATCAATTGTTAAAAAGTCATTAGCATTTACCTCTGCTTTATATCCATAATTACTCGAGGCCTCATTGAACACTTCGTGGACAATACTTTCTCTTCCAATACTGCTTATTGAAATCCTGGAAGTACTAGGCTCAGTCTCCGAAATATTTCTGGAATTGTCAAATCCCCTTTCTTCCTCCATTTTCTTATTTTCCGTTTCCCCTGCAACTGTGTCTATTCCTAGCCTAGTTCCATGCACCTGTAACCCGGAACAGCAGAAGTGCTTTTCTCTAAACTTGACTTTCACTCTTCCTGCTTGCCGAATGAAAAGAAAGAATGTTTCACTTTCTATACCACCGGCATGGCTCTGTCTTGTTCATTTCGATTTTGAATGTCAAAGGCAGTTTTAACGACCTTTTAAGAACACTGGTTTTTTAGAGTGGACGGGAACAGAAGCAAGGATACGAGGTCAAGTCACTTAGTGTGCCGAAAGGGACTCAGGATGTGTAACAGAAGAGAGAGAGTTTCTATATAGAGGTCTTTATAGGGCACTGGATACCTGGATAAGCATCATATATAACTAAATCTCCATCTTCCGGAAGCAGATGCTTATTCATCTGCTTCTCACGTTCCGTGAATAGCCGGGACATTGAGAAATATCCAGAAAGGCATTTTGGGAATCGGTCTGATTCTATCTCTGTTCGTTTCGTTTGAAGAAAAGAAGGATCCCAAAGATTCGATCTTTTTGCGTAGCTTCGAATACGCGCGTTGGAGCTCTTCGCTCGATGTCCCGGGTCGCTCTGTGTTCAAAGTCTTTGCAAATAATCATTCTTCAAACACATGGTACCCAATATTAGAAAAAAAATACCCAAACAATTAAAGTGACAAGCAAAGAGAGATAAACTGATAAGTTTTCATTAGATTGTTACCTATAAAATCTTAACTCCATTCAAGAAGTTTTCAAGATCAAATACACATTATTCCATCACCAACCAAGTAAGAATGTAATCGTAAGCCCTTTCTCCCTTTGAAACCAAATCAAACATCATTTACGGGATTCTATTAAACAAATTCACTTCAAAAGATGGTGGCCACTGGCCTGTCTAAGGGCAGTTCCAGTGTGTGAAACCTCTCCCCAGGCAATACACTATGCTATCCACCCAGTGAACAGTAATTGCCCTTAATGAACAATAATCGCCTTTTGCATCTCCACCATTGCACTTCAATAGCACTGGCAATAGGCAATAAAATATTAGTATTTTTTTTATTTATAAAATAATACAAAATAATTTTAATTGTAATTTTGGATAAGATTTATAATCATTCTCGTTGCGCCACGTGTCATTATCTGAAAATTATTAAATAATACAAAATAATTTTATTTGTAATTTCATATAAGATTTTTAATCGTTCTCGTTGCGCCACTTGTCATAAAACCTGACAAAACAATTATTGGGGATGGATTTCCGACAAGATTTTTAATCGTACTCGTTGCACCACATGTCATTATCCGAAAATACAATTATTGGTGATGGATTTCTGATAAGATTATTAACCAATCACGTCGCACCACGTGTTGTTATCTGTTTACAATCTTAGAGGATAGATTTCCATCAGATTTTTAACGAATGACAGCATGCCACGTGTCATTATCTGAAAATACAATTATTGGTGATGGATTTCTGATAAGATTATTAACCAAGCACGTCACGCCACGTGTCATAATCTGTTTACAATCTTTGAGGATGGATTTCCATCAGATTTTTAACGAATGACGGCATACCACGTGGCATTATCTACAACCTAATCCTTTCTGAATCCTCCATATAATCCACCATCCATCCTCACAAATCTCACACCAATTTTCTCAAGATCTCTATCATTATTCATAATTTATGCTTCCTTCTTCACAAAAATCTCTATCATTATTCATAGTTTCTACTTCTTTCTCTATAATGTCTTCTTCTTCCTCAAGGATGATATGGGAACTCGATCAACAAGAGGAAGAATTGTTTAACTAATCAGAAGGAATGTTCAATCTCCAGGTGGCAAAAAATGAGAGGGAAGAGGATGAAGAGAGTAGAAGGACAGATGACGAAGCAAGAATTGACAAAGCCTCACATTCCCGTCGAGTCATCTAAGTTGTGGCTCAAATCTGCAGGCCCAGCCGTTCCGGAAATCTTGATAGAAGCAAGCAACGATGAGGTACGGAACTCTTGGACGATTATTTTGTCCGTAATAGTGCATTCCCTAATACGTACTTTAGACGCCGTTTTAGAATGGAACAACATTTGTTCAACAAAATCATGATTGCTGTTTGCAACCATGATTCTTACTTTGTGCAAAATAATGATGCTTTTGGTGCTATGGGTCTCATTCCTCAGCAAAAAATTACTGCTGCCTTGCGGATGCTTGCATATGGAGCAGCTGCAGACCAAATGGGGAAATCAACCATTCTTCAGTTCCTGATGAGGTTTTGCAAAGCAATCGAATCAATCTATACCGCAGAGTACCTCCGGAAACCTACAAACATGGACTTGCAAAGGCTTCTGAAGAAGGTCGAGATGCGTGGTTTTCCTGGGATGATTGGAAGCATTGATTGTATACACTGGATGTGGAAAAATTGTCCAAGTGCATGGCAAGGAGGTTATGGGGACAGAAAATGATCAAAAAGTATCATTTTGGAGGCGGTGGCATCTTTTGATACATGGATTTGGCACGCCTTTTTTGAGATTCCGGGAGCTCAAAATGACCTTAATGTCCTTGCCCAATCCCCAGTGTTCAACGATGTCCTGCAAAGAAAGGCACCAAAAGTCAAGTACTGTGTCAACGGACGTATGTACGACGGCCCATACTACTTAGCAGATGACATTTACCCAAGGTGGTCAACATTTGTCAAAAGAGTGCCACGTCCGCGAAGTGCAAAGGAAAAACACTTTGCAAGCTGTCAAGAGGGGATGTGGAACGTTATTTTGGTATCTTCCAAGCTCGTTGGGCGATCGTCAGGGGCACTGCCAGAATGTTTGATGTAGAGTCGCTTCGATCCATCATGATGACGTGCATCATTCATCATAACATGATTGTGGAAGATGAGTATAATTATGATGTTGTTGATGAATATGAGCCAGACACAATGAACAATTCAAGACCACGGATATATTGCGCTCATGACGCTACCGAAGAACCCGTGCAACATGAGCCATTAGAAAGGGATGGACGTTACAATGAATTGGTCATTCAACGATATACTGCACTTCAAAGGCCATGTATGCACAATGCCCGGCAAAATGACTTGATAGAGCACCAATAGGCATTGAAACAAGCTGAAGATAATTAAGTTCATTTAGTGTGTTTGTTTTTATTTGGTGTGTTTATTTAATTTTAGTTGGTGTGTTTATTTAATTTTATTTGGTTTGTTTTTGTCATTTGAATAAATATTCTCTTAGTATAAATAACTTACCAAATTCAATAAATTTACCCTCACTTTAAATAAAGTACTAAATTCAATAAATTGGAAACAACATAAAGTACTATATTCAATAAATAATAAATTACAACCCAAAGTGATTGGAAAATTATGGGCTTCGATTACAAAAACTACTCTATCAATCATCACTTAACCAATTTGTGGTGCTAGGATGATCTTCCCTTGTGGTACTAGGACCATCTTGTCTTGCTCTCGCTTCTCTTGCACGCCTTCTTCGCACCACGTCCGCTTTCTCCGACTTCCAAAAAAATTTAGAATTTGGAGACTTCCCTTCTAAAGGCATGTTCATAATCTCACGATCTCGTTAAGCTATTCTTTCTTTTCTAACATGTTCCTTTTCTTGCCTAAGTAGCTCTCTTTCTCTCTCATTAGCTTGAAATTATCTCTCAATAGCTGCAGCTTTTGCCTTCTCTCTAGCCTTATCAGCCTCAAATTTTGCCATTTCCCGCACCAAAGTCAATTCACCTTGGCGAGCAAGTTCTTCCATGTACTTTGCATAATCATTCTTGGAAGCACTCCCTTTTCTCTTTGAAGCCTTCTTACCTTTAGGCCTAATTGGATAATGGGTTGGGTCAAGACTGACGCTTGTTCAGGGAGGGGCATTTCGGGCACTTCTTCTGCATCATCTTCATGAACATGTGAGCCATGATCGGGTGTAGAGTATGGAGGGGTGCTGTTCCTGAAAACTTCTGGACCGACAGGCACAACTCTAAATTTAGGACAATCTTTGACAATATTCCAACATTCTCACCAGTTGAATGATTTATGCTTTTGGTTTTGGTGTCATACCAAGCACGTGCTTAAAGTTGCTACACAATGCAGGAGAAGAAATAATTATAATGAAAATAGGTAACAAATAAATAATACAAACAAATAATTATAATGTAAATTTGGGTATAGTACAAACAAATAAATAATATATTGTTACCTGATCCGAGTAATTTTCCCCACTTCGAATATTATTACTAGCTAGTGCCAAGGCGTCTCTCCACGTACTAAACGATTCGCTAAGTAATTTCTAACGACTGGACATCAATTCTTTGGTTCTTTTCCCACCCATTTTCTCAAGATAATTGGTATGAATAAGACTCCATATTTCTCGCAACTGCATCTCATTACCCGTAAGCGAACTATGAGTAACTTCAACCCAGCTAGTACACAACGCAACATCTTCAAGAAGCGACCAATTCGTACCTACATCAGTAGTCATTTTGTTGAAAAAAATTGGATTGAAACTTTGAGAGAAAGATAGGAATGTGATTGAAAGTAGTTGAGAAAATATGAAATTGTGTTGTAAGGTAGATGATAATGAGAAGGTATTTATAGAAAAGGAAAAACAAATTTTTTTTTTTTTTTAAATTTCAGATTTTTTACAATTTTTTTAAATTTTTATTCAACTAATTAATCTTTACCGTTGGATATAAAAAAATTTGAATTCCAACACTCCAGATTGTGCCACGTGTCACAACGGTAACTTTTCTTAATTTTAAAACTATTTTTTCTTTTATTTATTTATTTATAAAGGATATTAATATCGACCGTTGATCTCAGATCGAACAGTTGATATTAAATAAGATTTTTTTATATTTTTTACCGTTGAGATCGAACGGTCCAAGTTAAAGAGCCGTTGAGATCGAATGGACCGTGGGAAGTCACATGGCTTCCCAACGGTAACATTTCAGTCTGAAAAGTGGGCTGATTTTTCTGAAAATATGTCAGCGACGCGCCCCCACGAGTGAGTGGGGTGCACGCGCTTGACAGAAAAAAAATAAAAAAATGGCCCGACACCGGGCTGATGTCAACCTTGGCGTCACATCCACTCGGGCTCTCGGGCTGGCAATTCTTCACAGGCCCGGAGCTCGGGCCTCCACCTCCACTCAGGCTCCTTCACACTGGAGCGAATCGACAGGGCCTCAGGCCTTTTTCTCTAGCCTGTCCCTCGAGCAATCCACCACGGTGGAGTTGCTCTAACAAAATGAACTCAATAAACCCAACATCTTAGTAAGTTACTGATCAGAAATATTAAAGGAATATAAAGTAGATTAATGCATACCAGTTCTGTATGCAAGAAATACAAAATCGTTTCCTCTTACACTCTTTGCAGCGAACTTGAGACATTTCCCTCCTTTGCATTGCTCCGATCTTGACTCATCAACTTCACCATTCCCTTCCAAATCACCAGTTCTTCCCTTTTACTCTCTGAGCTTCTTCACAAAAGTACTGACATTGTGTCTGCATTCATCAACGCTTTCTTCCTCATCATTCTCCAAATACTCCACCCCAAATTTCTGCTTCTCTTACTAATTAGGTCACCAGTGCCATTAAATAATAAATAAAAAAAACCAAGCCAGTGTACTGATCAGAATAGCTCCAATTAAAAAAATCCTCCAACAATATTAGCTATTAGTGATGAAGTAAAACACAGAAGAAAAAAAAAAAAAAAAACCATAAACAATGAGAGAACTTATGAGAATAGATAAGACTGGAATTTGCGGAAAAAGAAGAAACAACAACAAGAACAAATAAATTAGAGGATAATTCTCAAAAAATCTTCTTGAATGAGAAGAGTTGATGTTGAATTCGAGTACCTAGCAGCAAAAGGAATGAACTTAAAGATGACAACAAAATTAGGATAGGGAAAGGGGAGATTTTGAGAGAGGAACAAGAACCCTAAATCCTTACCTGGTGCAATTGTGTCTCAGCATCAGTAGTTATGGCGAGAGTGGCAGAGAAGGATTTTCGCTTTGAAGAGAGGGAGATGGGCGGAGAGCGAAAACCTGAGAGGCAGAGAGCGAGAGGGAGATCAGAGCGTGCAGTAACTGAATCTCATTATAATTTTTTTTTCCCCATTTTTAGCTTTTTCAATAAAAAAAAAATTTTATTTCCAATTTTTTTTTTTTTTCCTAAGTTGCCTCGTAATATTGTTTTAAAAACATTTTTAATAATGTACTAAAAAACACATATAAACTAATGAAAATAACTGGAAAACTTTGAGTTTTAACAAAAAAAATGACAAAATAAATTGTACATTGAATACTAACATAATTGACTTTTAGTGTAAAAATATGGTTTTTTATTAAAGTGAACAGCACCGAGAGCTTTTCATTAAAGTTCCCAAAAAAAACATTTAAAAACAAAAGAAAGTCAGTAAAAAATTTACCAAGTATCATAGAAGTCCTATTTTGTAGTAGTGAAAAATATTTTCATCAAAAACGTTTTTAATCACTTTAAATAAGAAATTAGAATGCTTTATAATTTTTCTATAGTTGTTAGATTAAACATTTATCCCTTTTAGATATTTGATTGTGATGCTTTGACCAATTGCAACCTCAATAATTTTCTATTCATTTAATTTCGATGTCATTAATTTAAATGCATTTATATAGAAGTATAAGGTAGCTTAGCAACTAATTGCCTATAATATAGGAATTTAATTTCCTCAATTCCCTTTTACGCATTAAATGACATTTTGTTTAATAAAGTAAAATAAAAAATTAATTAACTAAATCCTCATTTCCTCATTATCAATATTTAAAATAAAATAAAAAAAGTTCTCTTTCTATTAAAAACATCTCAATAAAAAGTCTTCTATACATATTTTTTTCACATACAGATATATAAAAAAATATACTTCAAACTTATGGTACATTTGAGAACAAAAGTATCGACTTTTGGTATATTTAGATATCAAATGTACCAAGAAACCAAATGTACCAAAAATTGAAATGTACTATAAAACCAAATGTAATCATTGTTATGTTATGTAACCTTTTTGGTATGTTTAGATTTCAAATGTACCATAAAACTAAATGTGCCCATTATTAGGTAACCCTTTTAGTACGTTTAGATTCCAAATGTACCAAAAAACCAATGTACAAAAAATCTCAAATGTACCACAAAACCAAATGTCTCTGTCAAATAACCCTTTTGGTACATTTACATACAAAAAATCAAATACACTATAAAACTAAATGTGTCCATATTATAGGTAACTAGACGTAGCTATATAATCAAACAAATCTTTATTATGTGCTGGGTCTTTTCAAATAATCAAATCTGACAATTTTTTTTCTACTATATACAAAGAAAAAAAATTATAACAAACAATAAAAAAATGCATAGAGATGGATAATAAATGCATAAATATAGGGATAATAGGTAAAGAGAAAAAACACGAAATGCCCAGGAGAAGTCGTGAAAAACTAAAATTCTAAACAAAATTGAATTTATGTGAAAAACTAGAATTAATAACTTAGGAAAATGTTTGATCAAATTTTTAAAAGTGTTGTATGTTTTGTCTAAAAAATTAAAAAACTAGGCTCCTATATCAAAACGCTTCTTTTCCAGAACCTTAATAATTTTGTTATTTTATGTTTATGTTTTCAGTTTGGCTATAAATTGTTGTTGGAGAATAGGATACAAAACCGAAATTACTAAAATACTCACACATAAATCGGTTATTTGCTCCCATTTTCTGATTTCTCTCTATCTACTCTCTCTCCCTCCCTCTCTATCTTCTCTCACTTTCTCCCTCACGCACACTCTCTCGGCTTCTCACTGTGCACACATGGTGCACTTTCATCCCGACCACCGTCCAAATAGAAGCCACCACCAATTTTATCTCGTCCTCACGAGTCCAAAATATCTAGCCTTGTCACGAATCTCATCCCTGATCGTTGGGATCGAAACTCAAGCCATGCACACTATATCCACACCACATGCACATTACGAAAATAAATTAACAAAGTTCTGCAATTGGACACTTGAACCATAAATTGTTCCTCCTAGTTTTGTAGCACGTCAAAACTTGAAATTTATTTCACAACCCATAGACCCCAACATGAAACACAAACCTTAATTTAACTTGTAAGTATTAATTCAGTTGGGTTTTTAGGTTGGCTTAGATCTGTGAGCATATCATTTGCATGTCCTGTACATACAATGGACAAATCCTGAAAAATTCATCAAACAAAACACTAACATTTAATGACTAGGCTTTGTTCCCACCCTTGATACGAGTCCAGTGATGATGGTCTCGAGCCTCGATTGTTTGCTCTGTTGCCGAAAAATGACCTGGCTCAATTGTTTGCCTTGTATCCGGAAACAGTCTCATCGACATTCTTTGTTACCCTAAACACTCACTTATACCCCCAAATGTTTCTGAGATGGAAGGAGAACAAGAGACCAAATACCTTGAGAATGTAAAATTGTGAGTTCTTTCTTCATGGCATGACCAAACTGAATACTTAAGAGTTGATTTATAAGTGGCAGGCTCTACTTGAGACAAAAAAAGAAACATCAGAAGCGCTTTGAACTGATAAAAATACCTTTTTCTTGGAGATGCCATTTTTGGACCTTGTCTACATAGGATGGAAATTCATAACAGGAGTAGGCAGTACCACTTGGACAGAATTCAGGATAGAATTCGGTAGCCACAGAACTAGTGGAGGATAAGGACTGAGATGATGGTGCAGTAATGGATTGACAAGCTGAACTATGGACATCACTTATAGTACGAACTTGATGATTACTTGGAGTAGATGATGAATGAGTTGGCACAGATGAAGTTTAACTTTCCTTTGAAATGAAGTCCGGTCAATCACTCTTACTTTCATCCCCGTGTCCTTTCTACCCAACAGAGTAAAAGCTGCGGTAATGGTTAGAATGGATTGTGAATAGGAACAATACTATTGTATGTGACTATTTGAATGCATATTTCGAAACTAATGAAATGCATGAAAATTCGGTTTCATCAAACAGTACATGTCTAGAAACGTAAATCCACTTCTTGTTCACCTCATAGCATATATATCCCTTATATCTGGAAGCATAGCCTAGAAAAATACAGTTTGTAGTTTTGGGTTACAATTTGAAACTGTTATAAGGCTTGAGAAGTGGAAAACAGGAGCAACCAAATACCCTGAGATGATTTATCACAGGAATGGAATTATACAGTAACTCAAGTGGAGTTTTGTTTTTTAAGATAATGGTTCACATTCTATTAAGAAGATAGACTGCCACTTGGCAAGGTAAGGACCAAAACACAGGAGGCAAGGATGCAGTTTGTAAAAGAGTAAGAAAAGTGTCGATTATATGCCTACGCTATAAAGGCAAGATAGGTGATGTTTAATGCCTGTCTCAACAAGAAAATTTTGAAACTGTTTGCTGATATATTCCCCTCCCCCATTTCTTTGTAAAATTTTAATAGAGACAGATAAATGAATGAGTTAAAATTTGTAGAGACCAATGAATGTGGAGCAAACATCAGTTTGTATTGATAAGATAAAATATCCAGTAATATCTAACAGTAGAAACAGACTTAATACGGAATTGGCACTTTACTAGCTCAACTTGAAAGAGAAGAAAGATCAAATCAGAACTGCTGAGTACAGAATGACATCCAACATTCGTTGTAGTTAAGGTAACTAGCCATTTACTTCCTCCTTTCAACATTTTAAACTTTTGGCTAACCCCAATGAAACGCGCATCAAATTGTGATCCTTCTAAGTAATCAAATAAAAGGCAGCTGATCTAAACAGTCTCTGGTGTAAACTTAGAGCTTTGAACCAATCATTTAGTCCTAAACCAACCAATTAATTACTTAATAAAAACACTGAGTACCTTAGCCAATTTAATATTCTTCTGAAGCAAGACTCTTAACACCACTACCACGAGCGCACATCACTTGTTTTATTGCCACAACCAACTTTTGTTCTATTTTCTAGAACTCAGGGGCTGATTTTGTATGAGAATTCTCCTAACGTGGTGAAACCGTATTAACACAGTATTTCTTTGTTCGCCCCCTAAATTTGTCATGGGCCTCGCAGGCATGCTGGGAATTTACTCGAACAAGAAATTGGCAGGTGCAAGCGTGCCACTACTAGATGCTACTAGTAGATGGGATTTGAATGATTGAGATTGCGCCAGAGTTCGACTTCTAACCAAGAGATTGTGCCTTTGAGTGCAAGTGGCTCAAATCAAGGTTTGTTCTTTACCTTAAAGATAAGGACTTTCTTATGTAGAGAAATGTAACAACATGTAAATGACAAGGTTGCTAGAAGTGTAAATGACAGAGGAAAGTAAATGACTGGTATTGTAGATTGCTTGTAAACGAAATGACTGGAAGGGATCGGGCAAGTTGTTCTAGTCTTATGGCAATTTCTGGTGATTTGGGGAATGGCTTTGAAGGTTGTAAGTAAAACTACAAGGGAGATCCATACTACCGAGTGAGCAGCAGAGCTAATAAACAAGAAAAGTAAAGGGTGCTTGGTTGAGGGTAAATGTCTCCAAGGAGATTGATGATCTGATTTGAGTAGATAGAGTTGATTGATTGGTTGTTTGATTATCCATAATCCTTGTGCCTCTGCTTCTTTATATAGAGATCTGAGAGAGCCCATTTGCTGAGAACATTGAACTTGCCATAAAGAAACTTCACTGCCAGCTTGCATGTGAAATAATATCAAAATGGCCAACTTGCATTTCCACCACATGTTTCCATCACATGCAATAGATTAATAATTAAAAGAAGCAAGTTGGTCTCTTTCACCACATGTCCACTTCCATGTCTGCATGTTGCCTTCTAATCCATTTGCAATGAAAAAGCATGCAATTCTTTTTATTAAACAAAGCTCTTGGCAAACCTCCACCACCCAAACAAAAGGAAAAAGCATTGTTTTAAGAGAACTTTAATGAAAAGCTCTCGGTACTATTCACTTTAATGAAAAACCATATTTTTACACTAAAAAATCAATCATGTTACTATTCACTTTACTTTTTATTTTGTTCTTATCATTAAAACTCAAAGTTTTTAAACTTTTTTCGTTAGTTTGGTTGATTTTTCAAAGGGAGACTTTGGATGCGGTCCTTAGTTATGAATATTCTTTGATTGAAACCTTGTTGGTTTTTAATTTTTTATCAAGGTCCCTGAAATTAATGTGATAATTTATTTCTATGTACGTTACTATATTTTTTTAATTAAAAATTAGAAATTTTAGTTGTTTATATAAATGAGATTTTAAATAAAAAAAACCATAATTTGTGGGATTAAAAATATTAAAATATAAATATACTAGTGTGTATGTGTGTGTGTATATAAACATGGGTACATTCATCAAAATTAACCAAAAAATTAATTGTATCAAAACATGGGTACATTCTTCAAAATCACCAAAAAAAAAATAAATAAAAAAAAAAAAAAAGATACTAGGCTTAATAAAATTAGTAAATTTCTTCGATTAAACTTGACATGGATACATTTTAAAATCAAAGAAAAAAGAATGTACCCATATAAGTTTAAAAATGGATTAGAAAAAATTTGAATAGATTTTACATAAAAAATTGTACATTTTACATATAACAAATTGGTATATTTAAGAATAAGTACATTTTAAGATTAAAAAGTTTTACATGAATGGGTACATATAATTAGCATGGGTACATTTAGCAAAATAAAAAGTACAAATAAAATATATATATATATATATATATGGGTACAAATACAAATAAACTTTAAAAAATATGGGCACAAAAAGAAATTAATATATGGGTACAAATTAAAACTGAAATGAAAATTGGTACAAATTAAAAATGGGTACAAACTAAAACTAAAAATATATGATAAAAAATTTAGTCATAAATATAAATATACTAATTTTAACATTTTTAACATTAAATGAATATATTTAGAAATAAAAAAAATATTTTATTATTGAAATAATTAATGATGTTATTAATACTCAATGACCTTGATCAAAAATTAAAAATGAATAGGATTTTAATCAATGAAGTAGCAAAATGAAAGATAAGAAGCTAATTTATCCTTTTCCAAAACAGTCGATCGATTCTATAGACATTCATGTTTGCCCTGCTTTCTCTTTCATTTGACTGTGGACTTTGGGAGGATTAGCCAACCAGCATTCACGTTGACTATCCGATGCATTAGTAGTGGACAAGTGTCCAAAACTTAAAATAGTTGAAAAATGTCTTAAAATATTTTAATTCAGGAAGGATAAAAAGTATTCTAAGAAATTCAAAACTGTTGCAGTCCTATTAGATTAGAAATATAATTGTGTAAATCCTATTGTATCTAGAGACATCTTTGAATATTTCCTTTAGTAGTTCAGTCTTATTAGAGTTGTAATCCTAAAAGGGTAAGGAATTAACATCCCCTACTACTATAAATAAAGACACAATGGGGTGGAATAGAACACACCTCAGAATTAAATCTCTCTCTTTTTCTCTATTGCCGCCAGGCTCTCTCCTCTATCCTTATATAGTTTAGTTAAATAGGTCTACAACACGTTATCAACACGTTCTTGATGATACGCTAAAGAGTGTTTGATCTTCAATCAGGGGAGTATTACATTTTAATAATTCTTTTTATGATTAATTTATTATTTTATTGAATTGATCTACATGCTATTAATTCAATTTAATTTTTCTTTGTTGAACGTGATACAACGCATTGAAAATGCAATTCCGGCTTTCTGAGAAGAATCTTCTACAAATTCAAAGGCTCAGTTGTTTTCTACCAATAAGATTCCTTTAAAATAAATTAACATATTTGAAAAAACTTTGAAGTATGAAAACATTTCCCATGATGCATAAACCCCCTATATTTATATGTTCCTTCCAATTATATATATATATATATATCATATATATGTTCATATATTTTGTCAATATTATAATTGTTCATGCATTACGCAATTTTTGCTATGTAAAATTTGTGAGTCAAAGATTTAAAAGAAATTAGAAGCAATTAGGAACTCAGTAGGAAAAAAAAAAGAAACAATAGAGGATGTTTTGTGGTTGAAGCAGAGTCTGAAGGCACACCACCACCAAGCCGAGCCAAGCCAGCAGCTCAGGCATGTTTCCTCTGGACCACCATGTATTCAGCCTGGGCAAATTATCTGTGCGCTGGGCCTGCAGCCATCAGCCCACACCAGAAGCCAGCCAAATCTTGGTGGGCTTCGTCCTTTGAATGGCCCGCTCCCATCAGTCAGCCTGTACTCCACCTCAGATTGCAGCTGGATACTTGTTGGGCTTCGATCCCACTCGGCCCGCTACCACTTGCAGCCATCTGAGCTGCTTTGCAAGCCATGACCCGAGCCCAACCTGCAGCTTTACTGCAGACCCCTCTTTTTTTCTGGACATGAGCCATCAGTTCTTTGTTAGGCTGCCATGAACCTCACGACCCAAATCAATTCTTTGTTTGGCCCGTTCTGCTTCTTGCCTGCACCCAACTAGGTTCGGGTGCCTACGGCTAAGCCTTATTTAGGCTTAATTTTCTTAATTATTTGGCCCGAAGCCACCTAAAGTTAATATAACCCGAATGTCATTATTTAGCTTCTACGATCGACTCCGAATGGTCTCGATATATTGAATTAATTAAAGTGACTAGTAGTCTACCAATCTGACAATTAATCCAAAATTATTGGCCTAAAGCCCACTTTTGGACACTAACGTTTGAATTTTTTTTTTTTCCTTTAATTGCTAACTCCCTTTCGTAGTCCCGAACCACTCACACTTGAGTTCTTGAAGCAACCCAAATCCACTACAATTGTCGTATATTGTATTCTGTGTTCTTACAGGTATCTCATTTTTATGAATCGGAAGTTCATAACTAAACTCGAACCTGTAATTTTGAATTTAGTATCTTTGAAACCCGAAGTTTTCATAAAGCAATACACCCATGAAAACCCGACCTTTTTTTCATGAAAACATGTCTTAGAATCCGAATGTTTTAACTTTGATGCTTATGGATATCTTATTTCCATAGCACAATCACAATCGTGTTCCCTCTAATTTAGTGGATTGTCGAACCGTAAAAAGTTTGATTTCACTGATTTGGACATTTCTATTAGAAACAACTTTATGTGGGGTACAAGACGTGAATCTCCACTTGACTATCAAGAAGCTGAGAAACCATTGTCGAATCGTGTTCTCTTTAGCTCGCTCCTACGGACCGTCTAATCATGAAAGATATTGCCTGAAGCACACCATGATTACATCTATGAATGAGTACAATTATGAAGTTTATAAATTCGATAGAATTTCGACTCGAGAATACTTTTTCTCATCTTTCCATGTTTATAACTTTCTCCTGAAGCAACAGTTTAAAAGACGAAAGTTTACCAAATTCTCGGATCTAATTACTACCACAAACATGAGAGAACGGTATAGACCCACTTCGGCTGAAGTCTACCAAATAGCTCAACCCAGTTCGGTCAAAGCCTACCGAATGGTGATGCCCTGCTTCGGCAGGGATGCATTAAAGGGAATGCTCTGCTTCGGCAGAGATGCACCGAACGGTATTGCTCTGCTTCGGCAAAGGCCTACCGAACAGACCCCTCCAGCTTCGGCTAGAGCCTACCGAATCCAAATTTGGGTTTGTCTCTCACAATCCAATTTCGAGTTTGTTTTTACAACATATGGTAGAATCAGGGCTTGCCAAGGTGTGGCATCATGCCCGAAGCGTGATACTTGGCACCTAAAACCTAAAACGTCAAGAATAAGGGATAATATTCCTAAACCTTAACCCTGCAGAATCTACTTCCGTCTTGATGGAAAGAACATTGGTTATGCACATGTTCGTGCCCCTACCAATGTTGTTGAGGAGTACCAATCTAGTAGTCAATATTTGACACTAATTTTGCTCCACCGAACACCGTTAGAAGAGCAGAATTTTGACATGAATGACCTTGCTGGCCGAATCCCCTTAGTAATTTTGATTTAGTTTGTGAACATTTTTCTATGTTCTTGGATTCACATTTGGTGTATGTTTTAGTTATGGATAATCTTATTGATATTGTCCTCAAATATGAGTTAATTGAATCATGTTTCTTGTATACATGTACCAAATTCAATTAAACACGTGATTAGGTACGAATATGGGAAAGTTAGTTGTCTGGATAAATGCGATACTACGCACACTGACTTTATACCTAAATCACATCTCTAACAACGACATAATGTTTATCTAACCTGATTAAGAGCATTGGCACATTCCTCTTTGTATGAATGGTACTAACTTACCATTTAAGAGACCTTATATTCTCCTCGTTCCAGAAGAACATCGTTGAGTCTTAAGAATATTCGAGATGACAATAATCATGAATGAAACCATTGATGGAAAATAGAATGAAATATATTTGCACCACCTCCAAAAATGAGCCTGAAGCTTTGTTTTGGGGACAATGGGCTGCCTCCCAACTAGGAACATGCCATATGTGGCTAGCCTCGAACCGGGTGATTAAGTAGTTTACTTGCTTTGGCACGACCTTTTGGGACACTTAGGTCGAACAATGATGCTATAACGCATCTCCTTACCGAAGTAAGAATCTTGTGCCTACAAGCACACTTTGCTAAGCCTGCTAGCTGGGGAAATTGATTTTCTACATCATCCCTAGCAAAAATACGAAACAATCCTCTTTTCACAGTGGATTCAAGGGAATATATGTGGACTAATCCAACCAAAATGTGGACCATATAAATACTTATGGTTTTGGTTGATGAATCGACAAACTAGTCACATGTTTGTCCACACACATTACTGCTAAACCTCTTGGCCGATTTTAAGGGTTCACCACCCTACTTATCCTATAAAGTTTGGAAGACTGGATAATGTCGAAGAGTTTATATCGACAGTTGTCGATAAAGTATTGCATGTATTTTGGATTTATAATTGAACATCGAATACCCATGTTCACCCCAAATAGCCTCGCAGAATGATCATAAAGCGCAATTTCAATGATTGCCTGGACCTAGGCAAACGTACCAAGTTTTCGATTTTTGCCAATGGCTATGCAATCTTGTACGCAGTTATGTTGGTATGCCTTGAGACCCATTGCCACTAAACCTTTTTGACGTTATAGTTGGTTACTGTATACGAACCTAAAGCTTCGTATTTACACATTTGGGTGTGCATTCCATGTGCCAAGTTGGGCCGTTGCAATGTACCAATATGGGTCCTCAAAAGAAGGATGTCAATCTTTGTCAATTACGATTCTCCTTCACACTAGCTCTTTTAAAGCCCGTGCATACGATCTCTTTACCGCTCATTTGCGGATTGTCACTTCAATGAGACAGTCTTTTCGCAATTAGAGGGAGATAAGAGCGTCAACATTCCTATAGAACAATGCGAATTTGCATGGACATTGCCCACTACATCTCATCTCGATCCCCGTACTATACAAATGTGACAAGCAAGTGCGATGAATTCTAGCTTTCACAATGTTGCTCTAGATGCATTCCACTGATTTAGCTAAAGTGATGAGATCATATACCAGCTGTAAACATGCCTGCAAAGATAAACGTACTTAACGGACGTCACGTTAACATCCCCGAAGGATGTGCTGCCCCTGTTGGACGGTTTGGTACACCGGTAGATAGCCAATTAATCTGTCTCGGCTTGAAGCACGACAGATCATTCGATTCATATGATTCACTTCCCTTGAAGAGGAAGGTCACAACACAACAATGAATCCATACTCGATCGCTGTCTCAAATCATTTCCATCTTATGAGATTAATCCGGAGTACTCTCGAGACTTGAAGTTCTTGGTCTAGTATACTAGTTTGGATAAGATAATGGAATTGGAATGAGATTATCATCGATGATGTTTTCACTTATATGGTAACTAGTGACAACGAATAACTGGACAACCAAAGTTACAATCCAGGTTAAATTTCTTACCAAAGCATGTTTAGACCCATAGTTCCTAGACTGCCCAAGGTAACCCTGTGGAAAAGGAAGCGTAATGAGATGAATGAAATAGTGCGATACGATGCACATCTTACAGTGCAAGATTTCTCTTAAACGCCCTGTGATTGATTGCAACATTATGAAATGTGGTTAATGTTTTCTCCTTAGGATATTGATACGGAGATTTACATGTAAGTTCCCGAAGAATTACATGGACTGATTCAAATAGTTCCAAACCACGGAACACCCTCTTAACTCGTTTGAGGCGTTCACTTATGGATTGAAATAATCCAGCGGATGTGGTATACCCATCTAAGTGATTATTTGATCAGTCAGGGATTGAATGAATGCCCTTGCGTGTTTAAACTATAAAGTCTTATTCCGAATTGCTAGAGTTACAGTTTATGTCGTTAATATGAATCTCACTAAGACTCTAGAAGAGCTTGGGAAAATTGCCTCGCACCTAAATATGGAATTTGAGATGAAGGATCTTAGGAAAACTCATTTATGCTTTGACCTGAAGTTCAAGTGTTGTCCTAACGGTACCTTGGTCTACCAGTCGACTACACCTCGAATGTGTTACTTTTGAGTATACCTATGATCGTCCATATGTTATATGCAAATGAGACCTTTGAAGAGGTTATGAAATCCGAAATTCTATATCTAAGTTCAACTTTGCACTTCTTTGTACTTAGCTCATTGTATTAGATAGGACATCTCCTTCCCTGTTGATCTATTGGTAAAGATGTAGCACCGCGCCTACACGCAACCACTGAATTGGTATTAAAGACGTACCATGAAGGTACTATAAGGGCAAATCCCAATGCATCTCGAGTGGATCCAACCCCCTGATCCTCAGAATGATGCTTGCCTTGTTTGTTATGCTGACACTGGTTACTTATCAAACCTGCACAAGGCAAAATCCCCAAATGGTTATATCTTTACCATTAGGGATATTGCAATATCTTGGAGGTCCATGATATAACCTTAGTTGCGAAATCTTCGAATCGTTCCAAGACTCACCTCACTTCACTACGCCACAAGTAAGACATGGTTAGGAGTTCTTGTTGAACATATTCGAAGTACTTGCTGTTTTCATCCATCGTTGAGTCCCAATGACGATCCATGAAGATTATGCCGCATGTATCAACCCGACCAAGCCATGATACATCAACGAAGTCAACGTCAAGACATATTGCATCCACATTTACATCAGCAAAGCATCAGGAGATTGAATTCATGCAAGCGGATCCCAGACAACCTTGCCGACCTCTACACGACGTCACTGCCGAAGTCAACCTTCTAGAAACTTGTCCGAGGAATTGGTATGCCTAACCATTCATTTGCAATGCTTGTAGTTCTCATTTGAAAGTTTTGTCAAACTTAGGAGGAGTATCCAGAAGTGTACTCACTTGATCTTAATGTACTATTCTTCCCTATGATTAGGAACATTTTTCCCACTGGGTTTTTGCTACCTAACTAGGTTTTAACGAGACACCCATCCTAGGTTGATCATACCCTTGTGAGCCTTTCTACTTGCGTCTAGAAAACGTATAGTTTTGACTTAATGCAATTTCTCACTTTTTTCCTTAGTCTATGGGTTTTCTCCCACCTTGGGTTTTACCATAGCGAGGTTTTGTAAGTTTTACCTTTTTTGCATTCTTCTGTTGATTTAAGACTCGCATTCACTCATTGTGCCAACGACTTCATCAACTGTACTTGCTTCATTATTGAAGACCTAATGTGCCATTTGTTGAAGTATTTACACACTCAAGGGGGAGTGTTGCAATCCTATTAGATTAGGAATGTGATTATATAAATCCTAGTGTATCTAGAGATATCTTTAAATATTCCATTTAGTAGTTAATATCCTATTAGAGTTGTTATCCTAAAAGAGTAAGAAATCAACATTCCCTACTACTATAAATAAAGGCACAGGAGGATAGAATAAAACAGACCTCAAAATTAAATCTTTCAATTTCTCTCTATTGTTGCCGACCTCTCTTCCTCTCTGTCCTTATAGTCAAATAAGCCTACAACAAAAATCAATATAAAAGAATATAGTTTCGACCTCTTCCCACATTTTAATTTACCTCAAAAGTCAAACCAAATAAACATTAATCTTTGTATCTGTCATTTATTTATTTATTATTTATTTAATCTAATGTTAGAAAAAAAAAATAATAAATAAGGCAACCAAGAAAATAAGTGTGCGCAATATCACTTCTTTTTTCAGGATCCACAATTTAAGATCATCAACCGCTTGTATATACACACCATCACCTTTCGACCGAGGGACACACCAAAAACAAGTGATCTGTTGTCTTCCCAGGGAGGTTTGCTTGTTCAGGTGATCAGAGAGAGCCCAAACAGTTTCCTCCCTTATTGTACGGTCGCTTGCTCGTTTGTCCATCGATGTCTTCCTCCTCAATGTTTCGTGCGTCCAATACTTCTCCCATCAAACTTGATGGCACCAACTATCCTCTTTTGCTTGCCCACGTTGTTCCTGAGTTAAAAAGTCGAAATCTCATGGGTTATGTAGACGGCACCAAGCCTTGTCCTGCCTATTTTCTGACTGATGGCAAGGCAATATTACTTCTACTGTTGATCCCGCATTTGATGTCTGGATCCATGCGGACCGATCCATCCAAAATTGGATTAACGGCTTGCTTACTCCGTCTGTATTTCCAATCGTGGCTCACTCTGCTTCTTCACGGATTACATGGGTGTCGTTGGAGAAACGTTACTCTTCTTAGACTCAAAATAACCAAGTTTTGCAGCTGTGCGGCGAGCTTCTTCATACAGCTAGGGTTGACCATCTCTCCACCGCGGCTTACCTAAATAGAGTAAACTCCATTACAGACAGTCTTAGAGCTGCTGGGATTCCTATCGCTGACCATGATTTAGTGACAATTGTCACGAATGCTTTCCCAACATATGAGTTCAGTACAACGGCGATCACCTTTGATTATCTTCAGAAGGTGCTATTGAACCTTGAAAAACATTTGGATGATCAGCAAGGCGTGCCTAATTACTCTCTGCAACCTGTCACTGCTCCCCTCTATGTCTCACTGCCTCCTGGCCCAGTTCACGGTCATGGTGGTACATCCCTTGCTCCTGGTGATTTTCTTGGTGTGGGGTTCACAGGCTCTCCTGGTTCATGTTCAGTCACAGGCAAGGGTGCTTCTAATGGTGTCTCTAATACTGGTGTTTATGGTAATAGTAATGGTAATGGTAAATCATTTGGCAAAACATCTGGTGGTAATGGTGTCTCCCCGCCTTCCAAAAATACATCTCGTCCTTACTTCATCTAGTTGTTGTGCTTTTGGCTCACCAAAAGTGTTGAAATGAACTTTGGAGTGAGAAAGAAGAGGCGTTATGCAGCATCAAATCCTCAAGTTGGTAGCCAGACGATCGAGCATCCACTAGGGCTGGCAGACTACCAGATGACGCTCGAGTGAGAGTGCAGCAAAAGCTCGTTGTGGCACTTCCCATTTAGATTTCTCAATTTAGCTCGAGCTCAAAATGGATTTTTTTCCACTTTCCTATTTCTTGTTTTGTCCAATGATTTAGTTTCCAACTTTAAGCCGAATCGTATCCTACCTCCGATCTAGGAGATTGACAATTAATTACGGTTTCAACGAGGGGCCAAGGATGGCATTTGTAACTCAAAATTGCTTATCATCTATATAGTAAAGTTTTTCATCACCAACAAAAGAGCATGCATGAATCATGATTCCCTGATTTCCAAGAAACTACTTATCCAATGTAGTTACTATTGAGCTTAATTCGGCTCTTCTAAACATGTAGGAAATGTTCCCAGAACAACATCCTTAGGAAATATGGTAGAGGTGATCCTAAAATGTTGGTGATAATCAATTTCTAAGCAGCTCCATTATCTTCTAATTGTGCGCTACTAAAAATGAGGGAAATAGTAGAGCTAACAATTTCTTGCACAGGCGGCTCATTAACCTAACACGAAAAGAAATTAAGGTTTTGAGTTAACTTATTAGTGAGTCGGTCATTATTGGGTAGCCCATTAAAAACCCGTTAACGAGTCAGCTCATTATCGGGTCATTCGTTAAGATTAAACGGATGAACAATGAAAAACGAAAGTTAGAATATTATTAAATAAACAAGAATGCCAAGGCCGCTACAAATTCAAAGAGACTACATTGTGGCTGACTTGGTAAAATAAACTAATACAAGCACTACTATATATAGTGAAAACTAAAGCAAAAACCTTAATCCTTAACGGGCAAGAAACTCTAATATCTTTGGGCCACTAGAAAACCATAAATAATAATAAATTAATAACTAATTTTCCAACACCTCCGATCAAACTCATGGCGGTACACATCATAAGTTTATCAACAAGTAGATGTTGATGCAAGCTCCATTAGGCGGACACGAAAAGGCAAGCTCCGTTAGGGGGACACGACAAGACAAGTTCCGTTAGACGAACACGACAAGATAAGCTCCGTTAGACGAACACGACAAGACAAGCTCCGTTAGGTGATAAGACAAGCAAGCGAGCAATCAAGCAAACAATTCAAGCGAGCGAGTGAGCAACCAAACAGTCAACCAATTCCACCAACCAAGAAATTCAAGCGGACAAGCAACCAAACAAGCGAACAAACTAGCAACCAACCAACCAACAAATTTTGACAGTCAGCTGATTCAGCATACAAGAGAAGGGGATTCGTCAATAAATGAACGAGATTCCTACATCTTAACTGCAGAAACAAACAGACAATACAACTTGTCACCATGTAAACGATAGTAGAAACTAAAACTCTAACGTCACTCAGTAGTCACCAGTCCAAGCACTTGAATAATCATCCTTGTGGTGGGCAGCAACAAACTTCATATACAAGCCCAACAACAACTCTTCTTATCACCCACGTGGACCTCAAAACCAATAAGTGGCCCAATAAATTGTAATCCAACAACAGCAACTTGTAATTCCCTTTTATTCTTTCTGATTTCTTTTTCCTTCCTTTTTATTCTTCAAACAGCATTGGTAGCATGCAATCCGGGTTTCAATAGCAAACAGCAGCGGGTCCACTTCAGCCCTAATTTTTTTTTTTTCTACAGAATTTTTTTCTTTTCTTTGCAAACTTTCAATAACGACTACAACTAAACAGTCTCAACACCCACAAATCAGGATCAGGATCCTCTCCTGAGCTTAGGAGGTTGAGTCTCCTGAGCTAACTCATCAGACCATTGAAATTTGATTCAACAGCTACAAACAGGAGGCCCCTCTAAAAATTATAATAATGGTAGCTAACCACCACCTTCTGTTTTTGTGCTTTTATCGGCACGGACGCATGTGGTTTTCCCATCGGCTTCCCTATCAGCTTCTTTCATTTGGTGACGGCAAATCGTTTAGTGTTGTTCCAAGGATGGTGGAGCTCTATGTCTTCTTCTTCCTCGGCCTTTCTTTGGTCGGAATTTAGGTTGCTGTGTGGTGGAGGATCTCTAGTGCCAATGTGATGGCAGGGATGCAAATTACCTTAGTTATTTGGATTGTTTGGTTTCATGTTGGGGCCAGACCTGGCATTTTGGACCCGACCCGACCTGACGCCCTTAATATTAGTATTTGGGTGACTTCATATCGCCCAAGCTCTCTAACCAGACCATCTTCCGCTCCCTCCACCATCTCTCCCAAGAAATCTCCTCCCTCGAGCCGTTCCTGTTCCTCCTACGTCGTACCTCCCACTCCGTGATCCACAGGTCAACCCTCATCTCGATCCTCTTCGAATACATCATCCGCAGCTCCACCACCGTCTTCTCCCACTCCGCCATCCTTTGCTTCCAGAAGCTCTATATCCTGTTCTAGAGAATCCAAACCCTTCTCGAAGACTCCTACAACAACAGCCGGATATGGCTCCTCCTCCAGATTGAGTCTCTAGCAAACAGCTTCCACGAGCTCACCCTCGACCTCTCCACCTTATGGAAGAGTTCCATATACAGATGGAGGAGAAATCCAAGTCGCAACTCCCTTGTCTGTTTACTATATATCCAAGTCAGTACCTTTTTCACTGCCAGCACCTTTTTATACATCCTTGCAGTTAATATTTGTAATTGTATTGGAATGCAAAAATAAAATAAAATAAAATAAAAATTATTTAACTGGTGAAACAGGTGACCTATTAGATTAACGAGTTGAATCCAAGTGACCCGTTAGCTTAACAAGTCGCGTTCAGATAACCTGTTAGCTTAACGGTCTGGTTGAACCCGACCCGTTTACAAGTCTAGTTGGGGCCTTTGCTGTCTTCGAGCACACTTTTTTTAAATTTGAGGCCTACTTTTTTTGTTGTGCTTAATTTGATGTATTTAGGGCTAGCCTTTTTGGTTGTATGTATTTTGTTGGGAATGAAATCTACGGTTTGACAAACAATAAAATAAAAATCATCATTTCTATTTGATAAACATATATCTATAGCCCTTTTATAGAAACAAGTCAATTTAATTACCCTAATTTCATATATTAATTCAATTAATGGAATTCATCAAATTGCAGAACAAATTGGAAATTTGAAACTGATACATACAAGCAAATGGAAAAAAATAAACAAAAATGCCATAAATTGAAGCTTCGGCATCACGATTCAACGCTATGATGATGATTGATACTATTGTTCACAAAAACCCTAACTGAAATCGAAAAGCAATTTACCAGACTTTTGATTGACATTCCTGAATTTCTGATCGGAGTTGTTTCACGGCTAGAAGCTCTACAACGAAGGGACGAGTACCATTTCAGACGAAAATTACAGAGAGATATTTTATAATTTATCACAGATTCAGAGAAAACAAACCAGATTTCAGAGAAGGCGATGGGACCGCAATTACAAGAACGTCAGCTATTCCGATTCCAATTTCTAGAATCCGATCGATTTAGCCACGATTGTGAGAAGTTGATTTCACTACAATTGTCTTATGATTTCACTACAATTGCCCTACGATTTCACTGCGATTCGAGAAGGAAATTGACAGGTGGAACTGGTGTGAGAAGGTGATTTAGTGCCATGCGACTACGACTGCGAGAAATCTATTTCACTGCGATGCGAGAAGGAATCCAGTGGAGCTTGGGGAGAGAGAGAGAGTCGGGCAATTTTTTTTTTTTTTTTTTCCTTGTGTTTATTAATTATTTTTGTTTCTTATTGTTATATAGCTAATACCATTTTTTTTTTAACAAACGATATTATCTATTAAAGGGAAGGGAAATAAGCTACCAATAATATCATTTCAAACAACACAATAGATTTTTTGTTAAATGCTATAAAAAGGTAGAAAATTTCTATAAAAATATCAACATTTTTTTTGTTGGTAAAGGGTAAACTTTAATTACCAAAAACTTACATACAAAACAAAAGCCCACAACTAAACACGAAAAAAAACTGAAAACCCTAGTTACTTAGTTCCCTTGCCGCCATCAAAGTAAGCTCCAGCGACCATGAACCAGCAACCCAACAAACACCAGAGGTGAAGACCAACCAAGCCCAAACAACAAAAAGAGAAGCAGACATCAACGTCCTCCATCAAACTCAGCACAGAACCAATACGCTACCACCAATGGTATAAAACCGGGGAGGAAGTCAGTGGAGCCATTGACAACAGTGCCGAGACCGACACACAGGTGGAAGGTGGTGCTGCGAACACCAGAGCTGAGGCTCTACACACCTTTCGATAAAGCTGTTGAATACGACAAAACAGAGTGGGAGCAAATTGGATCCAAAGTGAAATTGATAGAGAGCAATCACGGGTGGGAGGAAAAGAAGGTGAAAATAGTGGATGCATGGAGGGGAAAATAAAGTGGAGAGAAGAAAAGGGAGACAACAAAACAAAGTTTTCCAATTAGAACAAGGAGTAGTTCCAATTGAAAACAGAGGGGAGGAAACATAAAAAGAAAAACGAAAGGGACTGCCACCGGCTGTGGCCGAAGCTAAGGCCGGCGGCTGAACTAGAGACTAAGGAAGGAAACACTCACACACAGTGAGAAAAACTCTCACTCAGAGAGAAAGTTCTCACGCGGCTGGGAGAGATTTTTATGACTTAAAATATCAACATATTATGTAGATCACTAGCATTTTTCTGTAAAACGCTATAAAAAAATTGAACAATGCTATTAAAACTATTTTTTTTTTTTTTATAGCAGTAAACAAAAAAAATGCTATCAATTGATGCTGTGGAAACTACTTTTTTCAAGTAGTGATTCATCTATTGGCATTTTGATACTTAAAGAACATGATCAACCAAATCATTAGACTACATTTATATATTTTATCGTTGTCAACATGTATAAATATGCAAGTAAAAGGTGAAAGACTTAATTGCAGGATTCGCCATGCATGAGAATCAGGCAACAAACACAAACCCTAAAGGACAGACTGTAAGGTTGCTGTGAACAGACCTTCGCAGTGATCTTCTCTTCTCTAGGACTCGGAATAGTTTCACTCTCGATACGGTTGGTGTATATAAACCTAGTGTCCAAGAGGAGAGACCATACTGTAGTTATATTTACGTGGGATCACAATTGCTCCACCTATCGTGGTAGCAGCTGTGTTTGCAGTTTTAAGAGTTTGTAACCAGCTCTTATTCCATTATCTTTAGTTCTAATAATTTCTCTCTTATGTACTTTATCATGATTAAAATACCTGTAAGTCCATTATTAATACAAGTCCAATTAGTCCTCATAACATATTCCATATCATGGTTTTATTATAACTCACATTCCTTTGAAAAACCTTACATCATCCTTAGACCGATAATGGGTCGTCGAAAATAATACTAGCGGCGTAGCGTGGATGCATGGCCTGTTGTGCTTTAGGGTTCCTAGTGATGAAGAAGATGTGACATGGCCAAGCCATTAGAAGTTTGGCGATAAATTAAGAGGGCGGCGATGAAGTTGATTTTAAGGTATTTCCACGACCGGAGGTTTGGGTAAGAAGTGTGGCATCCAGGTTGTGTACGAGCAAGGAGAGAAGAGCTACATCACATATCTTTTTACCCTAATACCATTGCTGGAGATCCATCAGTATATTGGTTTACGTGGGATCGCCGAGAAACATACTTCATCATTCATTCTATACCTGGACCAATTGCAGCTTCTATTACTAACCATGTGGCACCTGAATTCAATTACCTTAGGCGCATCTCTTGAAAAAAGGAAAAAGGTATAATAATTGGGGTACTCATGAAATTGACCCACACATTGATTTCCAGAAATTTCCTCTGATGGACATAATTTATTTATTTCTTGTGTTTGTAGGCAAACAAGAAGAGCAACAGACGAGTAGCAATATTGTCGGTTGCAAATATTGGAAGCTGATGTGTTGTCTTCGTCAATCCCTTTCTGCCAAAGAGACAGGCCCTAATTCCTGAGGTTCTTATGGTGACCTTCTGCGTTATGTACAATTTTATACGGACCTTGATATTTAGTAAGAATAGCGCGTGCAAAATTTTTCGGACGAAATTGCATGTAAATTGACATTACATTGGGCATTGTAGGCTTGAGGTTATTTGTCAAGTTATATTGCGCATCTATTGACAGATGTTAATAGCTTCCGAGCAAGCATGTCGACTAATACTAATAGTCTTTAAGCGAGTATGCCAACAGATGCCAACATATATTGAGTCAGCCTATCGGCAGATGCTCTTAGCAACACATACAACGCATGAGGTTAGCAATTACCCTGTCCAGTGCCCATATAAGCAAAATTCGTCAAGCAATTGGAGGACAGCTTTTAAGGACATCTTAGATTTTCAATAGACATCACCCAACTAATCCATGAAGGATTTATGAGTTGGGGGGTTAGCTAACCCACCTTGCCCCAAGGTGGATCTGTCCTGATGTGAAGCAATTCAATTACTTATAATCACATAAGCTTTCTCATTTCTTCGATATGAGATTCATACTCTCAACACGTTCTCTCATGTGTGACGAATGTTTAAGCTTAACACATGAACAACAGAAGTTGAGTTACATAGACCACATGTAGATGTTAGACTCCACATATGAGATAACCTAATTTAATACTACAAAAAATTAAAGTTCCACGTCAATTGATAATATAGTAGTCACGTACCTATTTATAAGCACTTATAAAATATATCATTTTCTCTTATACATGGCATTCATACATGGTTTGTGAGGCCAATATTAAAGCTACTGTTTATGAACACATGCACTCACAATCATAAAAAATGTGGTGTGCCCGGGTCTACAAGGGGACCCTTCTCCATGTGAGATGAAATAATGAGTTTAATATAGAATAACAAAATAGGCCAGGCAAAGTCCTCACGATTAGTATAATCATTGTTAAAAAATCATTAGATATAATTAAAAACATAGAGTTTTAACGAAAAGTTTCCGGTATTGTTCACTTTAACGAAAAACTATATTTTTACACTAAAAAATCAATTATGATACTATTCACTTTACCTTTTATTTTGACTTTATCGTTAATACTCAAAGTTTTCAAGCCTTTTTCATTAGTTCTTCTATTAAAAAATGGGTAAATTACATTTTACACCCTTAGGTTTGCATGCAATTGCAACTAGGGGTGGGTTCGTTTCCGGTCGGTTCGGTTTTTTGCCAAAACCGGAAACCGAACCGAAATTACTATTCGGCTCGGTTTGGTTCGGTTTTTCTTAGTTCGGTTTCTGCTCGGTTCGGTTTTTTTTTTATTTTTTTTTATTTTTAGTAGCTAAAAAAATTTCTATGAAAACAACTTGCAGCAATTTTGTAATACATTTTTCAAAGGAGTATAAATAAAATTAGAGTCTCATTTCAACATAATCGTCAAAATAAGCATTCCAAATTTCTAATAGAATCATCAAAGACAATGAAAATAAACATTCAATTCAAAGTTCAACTATAATCAAGTCTTCTAAAGTCCAAAGTTAAATAAACACCAAAGTTCAAATCTTCCAAAAGTCCAAACTTAAAATAAACATCAAAGTTCAAGTCTTCCACACCTAAAATAAACATTCCAAAGTTTAAGTCTTCCACACCTAAAATATCATTCGTGAATGCCAAGTAATTTAGAACTTCCCCTGATTTCGTAATGCACTGTACAACACTACATCTACCTCAGCACCTGCACTATAATGAATCAAAGCCTCAAAATTATTCACTTCAACTTGTATCAGAGTCATGAAAAGAAATCCCCCGACTTGTAAGTTGTGTTATTGAGGATATCCTAATGCTTTAAAGGGTTGAACTTCATCAAATAAGATCAACCTCAAGATCAAGTGTAAAATGAACGCATGAACATGATGAAATAGCAATTAATGTCAAGTTATTTTCTACTAATTGGACGACCAATTAAGCAAAGTTTCTATGTAGAAAGGTAGAGAGGTCCCCACAAAGGTAGAGAGCTATCAAGCACATTATTAAATTTAAGTCATAAACAAAACCTTAACAGTTACTATCTTAATTGCAACCTCCTCACCTAATCAACCTAAATCAAACTAACGAAGAAAGGCAGTTTATAACGCTATTAACGAAAGCCTGGCAATGAATAAAAATAAACAAACGAAAGTTTGCTTAGCGCTAGGAATTACGACATACTTTTCAATAGAACTAGTTTCAAAAGCAACACCAGTTCGTATAATAGAACTAGTCTAAAGCAACACCAGTTTCAAAAGCAACACTAAGCTTACACTTTATAATCCTCCGTGACAAATAAGGTCTTATTTGTTGAGTACAAAAACAGAAACAGGAAAGATCTTTCCCTTCAAATTCGAACATAATGTCACCTAAACAGTTGCTACAAATAAGGTCTTAATTGTTTAGTACAAAAACGCAAACAGGAAAGATCTTCCCCTTCAAATTCGAACAAAGGAGATATTTAAGTGTCCACAGAACAGCAGATACAGTTTCTGAAACATTTTCAGCCATCGGTAAATCCTTTAGTATCCCATTCAAGATAACAAGTCCTAATCATTGTAAGTAAGGCAATAAGGGAATAATTAAGCATCAAGCACACCAACTTGTATATATAAATCCAGAAAATGCAAAGTATGAATCCCTCTAATCTTTATCGCCAGAAAATGAAAATTAATAATTGAAAATCTGTAAAAACCACAATATGAATCCTTCTCTAATCTTTGTCCAATCAAAACCAATTTGAACAGATAAATAGAATAGAAATTAAACACAGAGAAGTGAGAGTGTGAGACTAACATTTTGCTGTTAAGACTCGAAACAACGGAAGAAGCTGATGGCGAGGTGTGAGAGATTGAAAGTGAGAAGGGTCGCAGGTCGTCGTTGGGAATGAGAGACAGAGAGTTTGAGAGAGTGATTCAACTTTGAAGACCGAGAGAGAGAGAAGGCTCACGAAGTCGAATTGGGAAATGGGAGAGACAGAGAGTCACGAGAGGAATACGGGATGACCTTAAGGTTAAGGCTGGGTAAAACACTAAAATGTTGCCGTTTAGAAGATTATTAATTAATAAAAGAATTACACAACGACGTCGTTTTGAAGAACTTTGGTTCGGTTCGATTCGATTGCAGAACCACAGAAAACGAAACTAAACCAACCAGATTCATTTCGGTTCAACAGATTCGATTTGATTTTTTTTTCGGTTCGGTTTTCGATCCGATTTTTTTTGGTTTTCGATTTTTCCAACCCACCCCTAATTGCAACCTCATACAACATCTTTAAAACATTTCAATCTCATACATTTACTTATCATTTTTAGCAATTTCATATATTCGTTAGTCAAACCGTCAGTTTGACTGTTAAGTGATGACATGGCAAATGTGAGGTCAACATTTTTGTTGACATGGATGCCAACTATGTTCCACGTGGAATAAAAACAAATAAAAAAGATTAATAAATAGAAAATTAATTTTTTTATAATTAAAAACTTCAAAAATAGAAAAGATAAAAAATAAAAAAAATAAAAAAATGGTGTTGTCCATCCCTGTCCTGCTCTCACCCCGTCCCGGCATTCTTCCTTTCCCCCCGTCCACCATCGCCACCTTCCCTTTCCTCAACCACTGTAATGAGGCCAATCCAAACTCGCACACCTCCTCCAGTTCTTCCCCGCCGTCGGTGCCCAAACACTATCCGCGATCTCCGTCGATGCCCAACCCTTTCTTTCTCCAGAAACCAGCCACCATTAGCCTTCTCCGACACCCCCTCTCCAACCCAATGAGACTGTTGTTTCCAAAAACTTTTGAAGATGTATAAGGTTTCAATAGACTTCAAACCTAAAGTAGTAAAATATAATTTACCCTTAAAAAATTGATTGTGTGATTTCTCTTAGACTTAAGTTCCACTAGATATGTAGCTCCACTACCACAATGACAATGATTTGAACGACTTTACAAAAAGAGTAGAATTTAGAAAAATAAATAAAAAAATTATAAAACCATGATATGATTCCATATATATCAATGGTCTTTTTTTATTTGCATTCCATATATCAATGTATCACACATTAAAATTTAGGGTTAATCTCAGTTTACTATCCTCAAATTTTGTGGTTTTCAACATTTAGTATATGAAGTATTTTTTTGTTCCAGAGTCATACCTAAAGTGTTAATTTTGGGACAGTCTCATACATTCGTTAGTTTGGCTGTTAAGTCTCCTGTTAACTGATGACATGACATCCATGTGGACAATGACTGGGCGTCACATGGATATTAAAAATTAAACATTAAAAAATTTAAAAAAAAAAAAAAAAGTATTCTTCCTCAAACCCTTGACCCCCTTCCTTTTCTCCTCTGCACCTACCCAACCTCTGCACATCCATCTTTCCCCCTCCCTTTTCAACTTCACCCACTTAACCCTCATCCTTTTCGACGACCCCATAAGCTCGAATGAGCGGTGATTGGCTATGCGCGGTGATACTCTCATATCTTGGGACGGAGATCTCGAAGCTATGTGGGCGACGATACTCCCAAATCTCGAGGTGGAGATTTTGATTCCACTGTGCGCGGTGATCAAAATCGCCTTCTCCTTGGTCCAGTGGATGTACGTTTCGCAGGTTAAGCTCTCCCTAGGCAGTGGCCGAGACTCCAATTCTAGCAACGCTGGCAAAAATGGGTACAACGATTATCTCATCGAGGAGGAAGAAGGAGTGATGATCACAATGTCATCCTCAGATGTGCCGAAATCTGAACCGCCATTTCCGAAGGTCCATTTCCACAACTCTGAAATTTTGATTGATAAAACGGCGTCAAATTTGTTCATTTGGTTTTCTGGGTTCGGTTTATATGCTTAATTGTTGTGTTTATGTCGAGGGGGGAGGTGGGGTGAGGGAAGGATGGATGTGTAGAGGTTGGGTAAGTGCAGAGTAAAAAAAGGAGGGAGAAGGGAAGGGGTCAGGGGTTTGAGGAAGAACATCTTTTTTTTTTTTTTTTTTTTTTTTGTAATTTTTAATATCCACGGAGGACCTTTATTAACATGTGGGGTCCAGTTATTGTCCACATGGTTCCACATCATTAGTTAACAGGAGACTTAACAGCCAGACTAATGGATGTATGGGACTGTCCCAAAATTAACACTTTTCTGGGACGAAAAAAATTTCATGTAATAAATGTTGAAAACCACGAAACTTGAGGGTAATAAATTGAGATTAATCCTAAAATTTAATATTAAATGACTTATATACCTTACTATGCAATGAAAAAGAATCTTCATAGGATTCTTTTTCTAGGAATCTTAAGGATTCCGTGACACACCCCGATCGAGGTCAGGCATGCTAGCCGTCATGTGGAAGTAACGTAACCATGTGCACAATGCGGAAGCTAAGAAATAATAATAAAAGTACGAATAAATACAAACCTAGCTATACACAAAGTAAATAACATACATGTGCAAGCGTAAGTGTGAAAAACAATGTTCAGAGCACGGAAGACCTAGTGCAGTCCGGGAGAAACAACACTAAATAAACACACCCAAAGGTAGTCCTAAACTGGTGAAAATCTGTCAGATATGCCGAGAAATCCTCTGGGGAGCCACCAAAAGCGCTATCCAAACTAGAACCTGGAGGGGCGCAAAACATAAAGTGTGAGTGGGCAAAAACAAAGCTTTTCAAAATCATTTCAATATCAAAAGTACTAACCCCTCGCCGTAAAACTTGTATAGTTCCCAGAAAAATAGAATATACACATAATATAGAAAACATGCTTAGAAAATATGCCATGTCGTATGCCTCAAAATAGAATGCAAGTACTCATGTAATGTTAAATCAATGCCATATAATTTGTTAACCGGAGTCACCTAATGTGACATGTACGGCTGAATCTAAAGCTCAAATCTCCAACTTACTAACTACACTTGCACACGAGTCGGAACCACCTAAAGTGGTCTGTACGACAAGACTGGGTGTAACTAGATACGCTCAAGTGCTACGATCATGTGAAGACTGGGCGAATAATCGCGGGTCACCTGCGAGTCAGAACCACCTAAAGTGGTATGTATGACAGGACTGTGCACCTAACTTGGATCCAAGATGAGCATGTGGTGCGGGAGGTGAACATCACGTGAAGGACTGTGCCCTACTCTGGGCGGAAACACTAACACCGGGGGTGCAGGTTATGAGCTCTCTATGCATCTCAAATCACTACTAAGTATAAACATAAACCATAACTTACCTGGCACTTACCTGTGCGTCCGCAACACCAATCATATGTATATATGCAACTAATAATGCATAATTAAACGGGCAAATATAACGCATGGCATATAAAACATATAAACGCTTCATTTCACTTTCTGGGAAAAACACAAGTATATAGGTATATACGGAAAACCAAAAGCCCACCCACTGGTATGTAGAAGGGTCGTAACCCCCTTTCCTCGAGTGACTACGCTCATCCTCGGGATAGGTCTCACCTATATGCGAAACAACTATAAAAACGTTAATTTTAAAGCACATAACCAACATTACGAAATAACTTCTCATACAATGCTCAAATAGGGTGTATGAATACACCAATGTGATCTACTCAACCTCACGAACATCCTTATATTTTTAAAATAATTTTCTAATGTCGCACGCGCCCCCACGCGCCGGCCAACGCACGGCCACACGTGCCTGGCACACTGACGGCGTCAGTTAACGCCATCAGGAATATTCCGTTAAGTCTAACAGATTCCGTTAACGCCGTTAGGAATACTCCGTCCAAACTGACGGAATATTCTGTCATCTTCTCCGGCCAAACTCCGGCGCCGTCACCGTCACCGGAAAACCGGGAAAATTTCCAAACTTCGTATTTCACTCGTTTTTCATCCAAATTTCACAAAATTGGTACCAAAATGAAGCTTAGAACTAGAGGAACAAATCCTTACCACTTTCAAGCACTAAAACCAACGGAATCTTGCTGGGAAAACACCACCAACTCCGGCCAAACCTGCAACTCATGATCCCGACGTCCAAAACCTTCAAACGAACCACCCCGAGCCTCCTAAGGACCTCACCAAGCTTCCTACAAACTTGAAATTCCTAAAAACACAAGAATTAACGTATGCATGAACAGTACCCCCGACTTACACTTCTCGGGTTTGACATGAAAACAAGGGTTCCCTTACCTGAAATGGGTATGGTTGAACTCCTAAGAACCTCATGAGCACAAAAATGTAGTTTGCTTCCTCGATCTACCACGTTTTCGAGTGATTGAGTCCTTGTCCGTACATACGGAGAAGAAGGGAAAGAGAGAGAGACTGATACAGGACAGGGAAAGCAGAGGAATGAGTGTGGGTGTGTGTGTGTGGTCCAAAAGCATCCAACCCACTTCCAAAAATGACCACACAACGAAACAAAATACTAGGGGCAAAACCGTCATTTCACCCCTACAGTACAAAAAGTCTGGGACGGGCTATCACATTCTGTGATCGTGACCGTTCATCGTATATCATGCAGTTAGAAATCATTCCATAATTTAAAATTTAAAATTAAATATAAACAGTACCTAACGAAAACTGACCGCACGATATGCGATAATCATAGGATCCCTAGGAAAATGATCCGGCGAGGATCGTTTTCCCTATGCAATGACACTTTCAATCTTATTAGGTTTAAAAAATAAATAAAAATTTTCTAAATACACCCCAAATCACTTTTAACGTATTATTTATCTTCTTCAGCTATCAAAACCTCTCTCACTCTTCATTGTTAAACAAAATCCTAATCAATGAAATTACAAACACGTTGATTGAGAAAAATTAATTTTGACAAATAGAACACTAAATCGATTATCGATGTTTCGAAAACTTTAAATAGAGTAAGACTCTATATTTCCGAAAAGGACAAATATTATGCAGCTAGCCTTAAAGTATAATGTTATTGACAAAACAGAATCTAAAAACCAGAACATAGAAAAGGACACTAAAATTTCCACCTCAAGGGCAGCAGGTAGCCATTGTACAGGGCTGAGCCATTGCCTGTGAGCCTTACGACAAAAGACAAGAATGGCTGGAATGTCTATTAAGACATCCCTTCGATTCCGAAACTCAATTGTTGTGACAAGGCTAAACCGGCGCAATATCATTTTCGGCAGAAGAGTTACTGAACGTTCAAGAAAATGCGTCGATCATTTTCAATGGTGAATTACTGCAATATAACTCAAATCATTCAATTGGTGCCTCTCAAGTGATTTTCTTCTCCCCACATCAATTATGGAGGGTGTTAGGGTTTTACTCCTAAATGAATTTAATTTATAAAAATTAAAAATAAGTATTATAAGATTTGAAAATTGTGGGTTATATAGAAAATATGGGGCATATGTAGAAAACGTAAGATGCATGTTGAGAATATGAAGTGCAAATGTATTATAGAGAAGTATGTGGGATGTATTAGATAAATTTTAATTAAAAAAATGTAGTATGTATTAAGTACTTGAGATTTATTCAACAATATATAAAGTGTTAATATAATAATCCTATATCAACTTCTTTTAACTTCGATAAATACATGACCAATTGCAAATTTTAGGGTTAATATTGTCCGTATGGTAAAGGAAACCACAACGTTCCACTAGTACTACTTTTCTTTTCTTTCCCTTAATTTTGATCCCTGTCTTCACCTTTTTATCTTTCTTCTTTTTATAGGTATCCTAAAAAGCTCGTGCATGCAAATTCTTTGAAAGAACAAATGTCGTAGCAGTACACTGTGCTTTGTGACGTCTAAATTGCACACCGCAGGCACCGAAAGTAAAGAGCTCGGGAGGGTGTGCACATGATAAGATGAGGGGCCATTTCCCTTTACCGCCTCATATCTCTGATTTGGCTTTACTAAAATTTGGTTAAAAATACAATAATTAATAATTAATATGGGAACAAAAAAGTTATAAAAAAAAAAAAAAAAAACAGTATAATGATCCACAAAAGACAACAGAAAGAAAGAAAAGGGGGAAAAAAAAAAAAGAGAGAATAATTCTCGTGCAATTCTATTTAAAAATCTTGGAGTTTTTTGTCTAAAGGGAGATCTCTCCCTTTTGCGTAATATTGAAACTTTACTCTATGTTTTGATTAGGAAAATAAACCTGTAATTTGGATAAAAGTCAGAATTCATAAATTAACATGTACAAATTCTCTTGTTTGGCTTTATAAAATAGAAATTTAGAATTTTCATGTGGAAAAAAACTTGGAATTTGAAACCACCAATTCCCAAGTTTAAATTCCATGTAAATAGGTGTCATTTCTCAATTTCTATGATTGAGAGTTTAAAAATAACAAATTCTGTATTCAATTTCATTGTTTTTTTAGGTTAACCAAACAAGAAAATTTACAAATTCTAAAAAATAAAATCTCGTCATTTTAAAAATTCTTTAGTAATTTTAAATTTCTTCATCCAAACATAACGTTAAGCATTTTAAAAGGCAATTTAAACCATATTATTGCTAACACATTATGAGACTAAATTCACCTTTTTTTCTTGATGTAGAAATATCGATTGTTAAAAACAAAAAGAAAGTACAACCCCAAATACCCTAACTAATTAGCAATTAAAGAAGAAGCTTTCTCTTGTTTTGTTCTTTTTCGTTCACCTTATTTCTTTTCCTTAAGTTGCTTTTTACCTTTTAGACTTTTAGTGCCTTGGGAAAGCATAGTCATTAAGCACTGGGAAATTCTTTAGACCAGTAAAGATGTTGAAAAATAGAAATACTACCGTTGAAGCCCGGGTGAACTCAAATGCCATCTCTGTGGAATAATAATGAACACGTGTGCACAAGAATGGGGTGGCAATTAAGGTACATTAGGCTATTAAGTTACTAATGTTTTGATGCTGCATACATGGTGCATTCGCATATGAATGCAGGGAACTATATATAATATGAGAGAGATACTAACTTATTACACTAATTTTTGGGTATTAATGTCATATTCAATGAACCGGAAAATTGAGCTCAAATGTTATATTTGTCTGGTTTGAATATAACAGTTTTCATCTAGAATGTACTGAAAAATTAAGACCTGTATTTAAGTTTTGATTCAAATTAAGAGTTATATATGAGTTTCAGTATTGGATTTAAAAGGTAAAGCTCACGCCAACAAGAAAATATGTCATTCATGCATGAAAGTCAACATTTGAATTTTTATTTCCATTATAAAGTTAATGCACATACCCAAATTGGTTAAACTCAAATTTGAGTTTTGACTCCAAATTGTTATCCTCAAATGAACTTGTTGAAGTGTCTAAAACTTAAATTAACATTTAAGTATATGCTAATTGTATGCATTGGAGGAGAAAACAAGAAAACTCAAACCCATGCCACCACCACTTTTGGACCAAATATACAAGAATTTAGGTTTTCCATTTTTCTTTTAGAATAAGAATGGAAGTATAAATACGTAGTTTTTTCTGGCACATCAGATGAATAATTTTTTAATTACTGTGAATAAATAAGCTTCAAAGTGGTTTAGATATGAATTAACAAATGAAAAACTGACAGATGAAGTCAAAACTTTTAGTACTACTCCACATGGAATGATACTAGTTAGGTTGATGGCTGGTAATTGCTTCATGTTGGCTTCATGCATCAATATGCACATCGCCTTCAAGTAGTGAAGAACCAAGCAAATGATTGCCTCTAAATGTACATCATTGGGGAAAACCCCAATATTAGTGTTTGATGGTGAAGATATGCGCAGGGCCAGATTGTAGGCTCCTACAGTCATGTGAACTATACAAATAAAATAAAAAATCCATATCATAAAAGCACTTCCTAATTTGCTTTTCTTGAGAAGACTTTTTGTTAGGATCTTTAAATCGATCTCAATGTGACATAATATTCCACTATACCTGATATTTTCTCATCAACAGTAAGTCCATATCAGCAAATAATATAATATTTGTTTGAACATACCTTTTAATGATAAAATGTTCCTTTAGTATTTAAAATGATAAGATTGAAGCTGATTGTCGTTTAGTTTAGCTACACTTTAGCTTCCAATAGCATTAGTTTAATTCCCTTGATATTGCTACGTGATGTATATACACTCAGTACTATAATTTGATAGTATTTCTCTTTACTAGGAAGTGGGAGGTTTTAGATTCGAATCTCGTGGATAGCAAATTTGATACCAAATTAGGCTGCCTAATGTGTGACTTAACCGAACTCTCCCTCTTCTTAGTGTAAAAATATCGATGTACTCAAACATAAAATGAAAAATAAAAAAGTAACTAAAACCCCCAAATTTTTTAGTACCATCCCTAATTAGTCTCAATCTTTTTAAACATTCTAAACAAATATCCAACTTATTAAAAGTGTCACACATGTTGAGCTCCTGTTAAAAATATGTTAAATTAACTTGAGTTACCTCCAAAATCAATAGGAGATCATGGAAGCATAGCCTCTATCAACTAACGGTGACCACCACCTCCATCAGGTCATCGCCTCCAAACCTAACACAAAACCACCAACTCCACCCTAGAAGAAGCCATGGAGGTTGTTGAAATAGTATAATATGTCATGATGCGGTCATTACCATCTTCACCATCCATAAAGAAGAATTGGAAGTTTTACGAGTCATGAATTGGCGAATGAGGAAATCACATGTAGAAACAAGCTTCTTGAAACCCTATTTGAATTTTAACCCTCTTCTTTGTTAAGAGATTACTCTCTTGATGCAATTTCAATTTGGGTCCATGTTCGAGTTAATTAAGTACCCGTTTAATTATTGGATTCCATATTATATAATCTATATTTGAAATTTAGATTTTGAAGCAATTAATATTAATGTTGACCATGTAACTTTTGAATATAATCTGTCAAAAAATTAAATTGAGACTTTAGACATTTTCAATTGGTTGGATACTTATTTAAAATATTAAAAAATGTTGAGACCAATTTAAAGTAACACTAAAAGGTTGAAGGTTTTAATTACTTAACCCAAATAAAAATGATAAGTAATTTCGATCAATTTACAGTGACCCACTTAATAATAGTTGAGCCAACCCAAAGTTAATTTGTCTGTATATATTGATTTAGTTTAACAATGACGCCAGTTAGTGCTGTATGCATATTCCTTCGTTTTTCCTTTTAAAATATATTTGATGTCGGCTTCAGCCCAAGAACACAGGCAGTGGCACGCCAGCAAAATAACCCTTAATTAAAAAAACATCATCACCTTAATATTGCTCTAGATTTTTATTTTTTAAATACCTTTTCAAGAACGTTAGGCCAAGAATGCAAGACGGGAAGAAGGGCATAAAATGTATACGCATATTAAACAAAGGGTATATATGTGTAGAGATCCATAAAAATCGATTAATTAAATTGGATCCCAAGATGTACCCTTCCAATTTCCATTGTTTCAGCAAACGTGCAGCCCCCCATTGGTTTCCCAAATTCGGTGGATAGAACGTACTTCCTTCAGTAATAATAATAGTAACAATAACTATAATATGATTGAATTGCATGAAATAATGCAGTATCTTCGAAGTGTCGGTGTTGCACAGTCCATTTTCCACACACCACACACTAGTGGTTTGCTTTTGTAGCATTCCGTGCGCAAGGTGCTACTCTGCAATCTGTATAATCTTGTGCCTGCGTATGCCATATGTAACATGTCGCATCAAATTTTGAATACAGAGATCGTGAATAATGTTAGTTAAATTTTCGAATGGCTATTCTTAACATTGGGAATTACTTTTATACATTTTGTGCGCAAGGTGCCACTCTGCAATCTGTATTAGGCCTGGCAAACAGATCGTGTTTGTCGTGTTCGTATCGTTTTCGTGTAACACTTGTTATTTTAATGGGTCGCGTCGTATTACACCCGTTATATTAACAGGTCCTTAACAGGGTAAAGTGACCTGATCCGTTATGACCCGTTAAGAAAATATATTTTTTCTTAAATTTGCACATACCACACATTGCCACATAAATATTACTTCAAAACATTAAAACACATTTGTTGTTTAAGTACTACATCTACACTCGAAAATAAGAGCCTAATAAACAAACATTCATACACTACTAGTCTATTACAAAATATTAAATGTGCAAGGATATGCAAAATGAAAGAGTTTTTGTTTTCAAGGTTGTGAAGTCTTTCTCAAAAGTTTAAACCTTGTCAATGGAACTCAAAACTTGAATGTTATTCCTTTCTACAAAATCCTCAATTTTCATCGATCATCATGAAATAAGATTTTGTGGTATCCACTAGTGTGAATATTTTAAATTGAAGATCGAATTCATTCATTGTATTCATATAGGGTCAAGGAGTGTAGCTGTAAAAAAATCATCAAAATCGAAGTTAAAATAACCGTTAAATAGTGATTTTTCATTGATAACCGTCGAAAAGTTTTGTCCCATTACTTGATTTCTGAATCTTTTTTTTTTTTTTTTTTTTTTTTTTTTTTTTTTTTTTTTTTGCGATTTTTGGTGTATGCGATCTTAAAGCATATACAAACAAGTTTGACAGTTGAATTGTTGAAATTAGTTTTGTAAAATGCGTATCCCATCAAAACGATAGATTCACTAACACTTAGAGTTTATTTATACTTCATTAAGTATAACATAAGATTTTGTGGTATCCACTAGTGTAAATATTTTAAATTGAAGATTGAATTCATTCATTGTATTCATATAGGGTCAAGGAGTGTAGTTGTAAAAAATCATCAAAATCGGAGTTAAAATAACCATTAAATCATGATTTTTCGTTGATAACCGTTGAAAAGTTTTGTCCAGTTACTTGATATCTGAATGTTTGTTTTTTGCAATTTTTGGCGTATGTGATCTCGAAGTATATACAAACATGTTTGACAGTTGGATTATTGAAACTAATTTCATAGAATGCGTATCCCATCAAAACAATAGATTTACTAACACTTAAGAGTTTATTCATACTTTTATGAAGTATAGCATAAGATTTTGTGGTATCCATTAGTGTAAATATTTTAAATTGAAGATCGAGTTCATTCATTGTATTTATATAGGGTCAATGAGTGTAGCTGTAAAAAATCATCAAAATCGGAGTTAAAATAACCATTAAATCATGAATTTCCGTTGATAACCGTCGAAAAGTTTTGTCTCGTTACTTGATCTCTGAATGTTTGTTTTTTGCAATTTTTAGTATGCGATCTCGAAACATATACAAACAAGTTTGACGGTTGGATCGTTGAAATTAGTTTCGTAGAATGCGTATCCCATCAAAACGATAGATTCACTAACACTTAAGAGTTTATTCGTACTTTCATTAAGTATAACATAAAATTTTGTGGTATCCACTAGTGTAAATATTTTAAATTGAAGATCAAGTTCATTCATTGTATTCAAATAGGGTCAAGGAGTGGAGCTGTATAAAACCATCAAAATCGGAATTAAAATAATCATTAAATCGTGATTTTTCGTTGACAACTGTCAAAAAGTTTTCTCTCGTTATTTGATCTTTAAATGTTTGTTTTTTGCAATTTTTGGCATATGCGATCTCGAAGTATATACAAACATGTTTGACTATTGGATCGTTGAAACTAGTTTCGTAGAACGCGAATCCCATAAAAAAAATAGATTCACTAACACTTAAGAGTTTATTCATACTTTCATTAAGTATAACATAAGATTTTGTGGTATCCACTAGTGTAAATATTTTAAATTGAAGATCGAGTTCATTCATTGTATTCATATAAGTTCAAAGTGTAGCTATAAAAAATCATCAAAATTGGAGTTAAAATAACCGTTAAATCATGATTTTTCGTTGATAACTGTCTAAAAGTTTTGTCTGTTACGTGATCTTTGAAAGTTTGATTTTGCGATTTTTTGCTGATGCGATCTTGAAGGATATACAAACAAGTTTGACGGTTGGATCGTTGAAATTAGTTTCGTAGAATTCGTATCCCATCAAGTTCAATGGTGTGTATATATATATATATATATATTAAGTAGATTTAAATTTATTTATTTTGTACGTATAACACTTAAGAAATTGAATGGTATGTATATTTAAATCGATCCAATGGTCACCAATTTTTAATATTTAATTTAATATATATATATATATATATATATATATATATATATATCAATGTATTAAAAGCGTGAGGCGTGGGCGAGGCGTCCGAGGGATAGCCCAGCCTAGGCGTGAGGTGTGAAGCGAAGCCTTACGACACCTTAAATAATAGGGGACAAGTGAGAAAAATAGAGGAAACATGTGAGAAAAACAGAGCAAACAAAGACTCTTAGGGTTTTAAAAATAAAAGAAAAACATACTTGGCCAAAACGACATTGTTTTGGGCCAAGTCATTTAAAAAAAATTAAAGACTTGGCCAAAACGACGTCGTTTTGAACCAAGTCTTTAAAAAAAAAAAAAAAACGAAAAAATTCCCTCTTCTTCTTCGCGGTCGTCTTCCTTGTGAAGACGCCGCACACCTGCAACCCTAAACCCAGATGGCAGAGCCTGAAAACAGAGCATTCTATTTCGATTTTGGGTCGCGGATGGATCTAGGAATGCCCACCAACCGCCTTTAGGCGTGCCTCAGCCGCCTAGTCTCACCTCGACCACGCCTCGGCAAGTTTTCACCCACTCCCACTGGGCAGAGGCGTTATCACTCCCATCCTGCCTCCAAAGCCGTCTAGGCGCACCTCGGGGCGCGTCTTTTAAAACATTGATATATATATATATATATATAATTATTATAGTTTTTAGGGGTATAAAATTGTTAAATTAATATATATATATATATATATATAATTATTATAGTATTTTTTTAGGGTTATAAAATTATAAAATTAATATTTTGCTTATCGTGTATCGTGTATTGTGTTACCCACGTATATACCCAAACCAATCCATTATCTTAACAGGTGCTTATCGGGTTACCCAATAACAACCCGATTCGTTATTATGTCGACTGAACACTTATTAATTTCGTGTTGTATCGTGTTGGATTATCAGGTCGTGTTAGGAATTGCCAAGCGTAATCTGTATAATCTTGTGCCCGCGTATGCGACATGTTATAACATGTCGCATGACCTTTGGCTTCCTCTTGGTTGAGAATGTGATGGTATAATAATGACCTCAGATGAGATTTACATTAAATCTTGAATAAAAAGATCGTGAATAATGTCAGTTCAATTCTCGAACGACTACTCTCAACATTGTCAATTAGTTTTATAGTGAAATCTAAATTTTCTTCATTTTTTATGCATGTTATCTTATGCTTACATAGTTTGGAAACCTAACACTTTTTCCACTAGGAGTTTGGAAACGTAACACTTTTTTCACTAGGAGTTTGGAACACATGCAGAGGAATTTATAAATGACTCATTGCAAGTAGTTATTTACAAATCTCTTTCACATGTCTTTTGTAATGCTCATATTTCTATTTCTTTATTGCTATTCTTAAACCGCTTGAAATCTGAAAGTCCATCACCGAAACATAC
Organism: Pyrus communis; assembly: GCF_041283825.1. Lineage (NCBI taxonomy): Eukaryota > Viridiplantae > Streptophyta > Magnoliopsida > Rosales > Rosaceae > Pyrus > Pyrus communis. Next base: position 19,932,022 of record NC_142574.1, read on the forward strand.
CCTAATCATGTAGAGATTATAACTGTAGTTGTTTGTTTAGTTCAGGGATTAGAGATATGAGAATATGTGTACAATTTAGGTTTTAAACTCTACCGACTTGTTTATTACTTGGCAAATAATAGACATGAAAAAGGGTTAGAGATATATGAGTTGCATGTGTTTTACATTTTTACTTTAGGCGAGTTTTCGTTGTCTCGTTATATGATATGTATAAGCAAGTCGGTGATCTCACTAAGTGTAAATTTTTTCCTTTTGAGGTTGATGTGGTAAATTCCACACCAATATATCAAGGGTGAGCTAGCTGAATTTGTGAATCCACTGTTAATGATGCTTTGAGATCATGAGAAAATTGGAGCTGCGATGTCCTTCTTTGCAATTTTCATATAGAAAATATAGCGCTTTTTATCCCAAATTTAATTGTTTCAGAACATTCATATCTCATGAATTTGCAGCATTTGATACATTAGTTAATATGAATGTTCTTTCTCTTTCAACTCTTTCAAAGTCTTTTTTGCTTTCATTCAAGTAACTCTTCTTGAGGAGAACAACTTATATGTTACGATACACTGTTAGGTGACACTTTATACTAATAATACAACGACACGTAAAAAATAACTAACACGTATATTTGTAATATTGACGGAAACCTATACAAGTCATTCTCCTTAATATTATACATTCTTTCATATCTTTATAACTTTTCATCCTTCACAAATAAAATGTCATTTTCTTAACGTAAAAAGAAAAGATAAAATCACTTTTGAGAATATACTTACCAGTTACTACTCGTTCATATCCAAAGTTTGACTCTCAGCGTATTCATTCAATCAAGCGTTTTTTATGTTTTTTTACTCCAGTATCCATCGAATTTTGCTTTAGTTTAAAGTTAGAGAAGTATTATTGATACTTTAAAAATCTCATGTTACGCTCTTCACAAGTTTATTTTTATTTTTTGATATAGAAAATTTAGAGTGTATAATAAGATTTTTAGAATGCTAATAACAATTCGTTAAAAATTAATATCAATTTAGATATATGATTAAAATATACATTTTCGTGATTTGGGTAATTCTACTACTTCTACTCTTTCTTCTAGGTCAAGCTATGATGGTGGTGTTGTACGAGGCTATGTGCGATATTCCAATTACAGTCGTTGTCAATGTGTCATGGGATATTAGTATTAGTGCATGCCTGCATGGTTCCATTGCAAAAAGGGCACGACCTGACACACCGCTTTTGTTGACCTCTGCCCTAAAATCACGGGAACCTTTATCTGCAAACCTGGTTGAATTTTCCACTCTTCTCGCAACAATTTGTCAAATAAAATAAATACTTCAATATTTCAAATGCACAAATATGTTGGACAATGACATGCATCAAGAGCTTTTTCTGCAACATGTTGAAAAAAGGAAAAGGAGAACATAATAAAAGTTCATGTTACTATTTATTTTAATAAAAAATTATATTTTTATATTAAAAAGTTAATCATAGTACTATTCATTTTATATTTTATTTTATCGTTAAATTTAAAGTTTTTAAGTAATTTTCATTAGTTTTTCTGATTTATAATTCTATATTCATATGAAAATTTGGTGTACTACATAGATATATAAAATTTAGTATAGAATGATAAGAGTACATTGACACATTGATGAGATTTCCATAGTGGTTTTGCGTTTATTAGCGTATTATTCAAGGTTATGAACAAATATGGAACTAAATGAGAAAATTGCTCCCACCAGACTTCCACGATGAAAGTTTCAGGGCCGACCCAACATAAAGTGATAATACAAGGTTCAATACGTGCCTTGACTGTAAGAAGGGGAAATTAGAGTTTAGATTCATATCTTCAAAAAACTTAATATTCTGACTTTGAGACATGTAGACAGATGTCAACAACTTCTTAGTGAGCATGTCGACTGATGTTAATAGTTTTTGAGTGAGCATGTCAACAAATACAAACATACCAGAGTGAGCCTATCAACAAATGCCCCTAGCAACACATATAAAGACATGAGACTAGCAGCTACTCTGCCCAATGTCCATACAAGCAATTCATCCAACAATTGACAGACATTTGAAGAACATTTCAGATTTTCAAAGAGTAACACCCAATTCTTCCGTGAAGAATGTCTTGTTCATGATTAGACTTGGACACCTGCCTTTCATAATTAACAAAGTTTTGAGAGTTCTCACATCCTCCCAACTTCCCCTTCAACTGTAGCATTAACTGTGTACAGAGTATAATCCCAACATAGACCACAAAATAATTAAATTTTAACCACAACAAAACAAAACCAAAGAGTGGACAAAAACACAAAACAGTCCCATCGTTCCACTAGTGGAAGTCGTAGCAACTACCGACTAGCGAGCAAACATCTCACTAAAACAGCAGTCCAACTCCCAGTAAGAATCTTAGCTGGATGCAGCTGCCCTCACTTACCACCACCACCACCAACAGACCATTTCCCATTTCTATAACCCCTTTTCATCCTCAAAATACAACTTTTTCACACTTTCCCTTTGTCTCTCCTCCCTTTCTCTCTCTAGAGTCTAGACTGACAAATTTCACTCACAAAAACACCGGGGACTCTGCAGCAACCCAATCTCCATGCTCACCACAATGCCCACCTACTTCATCTTCCTCCTGCTCTTCTTATCCTCTCCACTCACTGCATCTCCAAGGCCAAACTATAGAGTCCTACACCAGCCATTTCTGCCTCAGGAATCTTCTTCGTCGCCGCCCACTCACCCACCATCTCCATCCCCGCCTTCCCCTCCTCCGAACCCAACTCCCCCAAAGTATCCATTTTCCAGTTCCAATTCTCCCCCTCCCAATTCCCCATTTTTCCCATCCAACCCTTCCCCTCCGCCTCCCCCTCCCGCCCCAGCCACCGCCTTCGCCTCATTCCCCGCCAACATCTCCTCCCTCATCGTCCCCCAGCCCACCAAAAACTCCAGCTCCCACAAGCTCCTCGGCCTCACTATCGCCGCCGTGCTGTCCGCTGCCGTCGTGGTGGCCGTCGCCGCATTCTTCCTCTACCGTCGCAGACGGCACAACAGCCGCAACTTCCCCGACGAGGATGAGGATGAGAAGTCGTATCTTAGATCCGAACACAGCAACAGGCTGTTACAGGCGCCCAATCTCGGCCACTCCTACAGTGGGACCCACAAGCTCCGGACCGGCTCCTCCACCAGCTCCGAGTTCCTTTACCTGGGCACATTGGTCAATTCACGCTCACTTGAGGAGAGAGTCGACTCGGGCGGGAGTGTTGGTCGAAGCGCCGAATTAGAAACTCGGAAAGTCGAATCACCGGACCTCCAGCCGCTTCCGCCGCTTTCTCGGCAGATCTCGAGGCTGGGCCGTTGCGAGAATGCCAAACTGGGTTCGACTCAGGACCGAGACGATGAGGAAGAGGAAGAGGAAGAAGAGTTCTACTCCCCCAGAGGGTCTTCGGGCGATCGCGAGAGCTCCAACGGAAACGGATCCGGGTCCAGGAGAATGTTGACGGCGGTAGCGGGTGGCGTATTTGACCGAAGAAGCAGCGAAACCACGTCGTGTTCTTGCTCGTCTTCCGAATTGGGTTCACCGCCTCGATCACACTCTATCAGTCTCTCGCCTCCGGTGACTTTGAGTCCCAACAGAAGACCAGAAGAGCCCAAACTGCCGGAGCCCTCAGCCACGCGTTATACGACGCCGTTTGGAGACGTCAATGTACGGTCTCCGTCGTTGACTCCACTGTCTTCGCCGGAGAGAGCTGCTGACGAATACCCATCTGCATCGGACCGAAACGGAGGGTCTCCGTCGATGTCCTCGTTATCTTCGTCGCCGGAGAGAGGATTGGAGAAGACCCCAGATGCACCGCTAAAAGTTTCGGTCGTTTCGGATCAAAGTTCGCCGATTTCTTCACCGGAGAGAGATTTCGGAAACAACCCACATGCATCATCGAAAGTTTCGGTAGTTACGGATCAAAGTTCGCTGATTTCGTCGCCGGAGAGACATTTCGGAATCAATCCAGATGCATTATCGAAAGTTTCGGTGGTTTCGGGTCAGAGTTCTCCTATTTCTTCACCGGAATTAAATTTCGGAAACAACGCAGATGGGTTAACGAAAGTTACGGCCTTTCCGGATCGGAATGATCAGTCCCCTTCCCCATTATCACATTGTTCATCGTCACCGGAGAGAGAATCAGACGGTTCTGATTCAAAAGCCAAGTCGTTTTCACCTTCTATGTCACCACTGAGAGGTTTGGAGAACTCAGCTGCCTCACCAAGAATTTCAAATGCTTCGGATCGAGCATTTATTCATTTGGATCCCAAAATGCAGTCTCTTTCATCATCTTCATCGTCTTCGTTGTCGAATTCACCGGAGAGAGCGTTTAGTGTTGGTTTAAAGCAGCCTCTTTCGGTTCCTCCGCCGCCACCGCCAATGCCTCCTTCACTGAGACTCTGGGAGACTCCAAGTCCTAGAACACCAGTTGGCCAAGTGATCTCTAGGCCTCCAGCTCTCATACCTCCTTCAAGACCTTTTGTGATTCAAAACCCGGGAAAGGTCTCTGTTTCGCCTGTGGAGTTGCCACCAAGTTCTACGCCGTTGGAGCCGATTGAGGAGACTCCGAAACCCAAGTTGAAGCCATTGCATTGGGATAAAGTTAGAGCAAGCTCCGACCGCGAAATGGTGTGGGATCAGCTTAGATCAAGCTCTTTCAAGTAAGATATTACTCATTTGCATTTACTTGCTTTACTTGTTATGGTAGACTTATAAATTATGTAGTAGGTTGGTATACTGTGTTGCTCTACTAAATTAGTGGAATTATTGGTTGGTTGCAGATTGAATGAAGAAATGATAGAGACATTGTTTGTTGTAAAAACACCGAACCCGAATCCAAAAGAAACGACCCCACGAGCGGTTCTTCCCTCACTGAACCAAGAGAACAGAGTGCTTGATCCTAAAAAGTCGCAAAATATTGCAATCTCGCTAAGGGCGCTCAATGTGACCATAGAGGAAGTTTGCGAAGCTTTATTAGAAGGTAAAATTCGTTAAATATTGGCTATATCTTTGACGTTGTCTTCCTTTACCGCAAAAATTATTTAACGTTGGTAGTAATATCTTGTATGCTTTTGGTTATAACGTGAGCATGCCGTTTAGTTAAATTGAGAATTTAAATTTGGTTGGTACGGGAAATATTTGAATCCTCATGAAACCGACTTTTCGTAAGTTCATAACAATATTCCAAATATAAAGTTATTACAAGCTAAAAAACTGACTGCAGCTGGAATGTTTTGTGATAATTTTTGTGTGATAGTGAATTCATGGTGTTTGTTGGTATTGGTTATGAATGCAGGAAACTCGGATGCTCTTGGAACTGAATTACTTGAAAGTCTAATGAAGATGGCTCCAACCAAAGAAGAAGAACGTAAGCTGAAGGAATACAAAGACGACTCACCAGTGAAGCTTGGTCCTGCTGAGAGATTTTTGAAAGAGCTGCTTGACGTTCCATTTGCATTTAGAAGGATTGATGCAATGCTTTACGTGACTAATTTTGAGTCTGAGATCGAGTACCTTAAAAAATCGTTTGAAACTCTAGAGGTAAATCACACCATTCCTTTCTCCTTTTAACATGTGATGTTAGATTCATTTTTGTTTGCTTATGCTAAGATAGATTCGTTTTTGTTTGCTTATGCTAAGACGGTAACATTAAGCTAACGTTTCCATCAAGATGGAATGTACCAAGGCACATAAAACATTAATTAGTAAATCAAATGTGTTTGAATTAACATGGATATTTCTATCCATAGGGAAATGATAGTTTTCCATCAAGCGTTATCTCATTGGAACTTCCTTTATTTAGGCTGCCTGTGAAGAATTGAGAAACAGCAGGATGTTCTTGAAGCTTCTGGAAGCTGTTCTAAAGACTGGAAACCGGATGAATGTTGGGACAAACCGTGGTGATGCCCATGCATTCAAACTGGACACACTCCTCAAGCTGGTTGACGTTAAGGGGGCAGATGGGAAAACAACACTCCTGCATTTTGTCGTACAAGAAATCATAAGAACTGAAGGTGCTCGTCTCACTGGTGGCAATCAAATTTCAAACCCAACTTTGAGTGATGATGTCAAGTGCAGGAGGCTTGGCCTGCAAGTTGTTTCAGCTCTCAGTTCAGACCTCAGTAACCTGAAGAAAGCTGCTGCCATGGATTTTGATGTGCTTAGCAGTGATGTTTCCAAGCTTTCTAAAGGAATTAGCAACATTGCAGAGGTGGTGCAACTGAATGAGACAACGGTATCAGATGATAGCAGGCGGAAATTTTCAGAGTTGATGAACATGTTCATGAAATTGGCTGAAGAGGAGATTATAAGACTTCAAGCTCAAGAAAGTGTTGCACTGTCCCTGGTGAAGGAGATTACAGAGTACTTCCATGGAAACTCTGCTAGGGAAGAAGCTCACCCGTTTAGAATCTTCACGGTGGTCAGAGACTTTCTTACAGTTCTTGATCGGGTATGCAAGGAAGTTGGTATGATAAATGAGCGAACCCAAGTTAGTACCGCCCACAAATTTCCAGTTCCAGTAAATCCAATGCTACCACAAATAGTTCCGGTAAATCCAATGCTGCCACAAGTAGTTCCAGTCAATCCAATGCCACCACAAGTACTTCCTGGAATTCATGAGTTGAGGCGGTACGGTTCGTCCGATGATGAGAGCACAGCTCCGTAGTTTCTGCAGCTCATTTCAGGATGACTTTTTGGTTCGATTTAGTAAAAGCGCCTGAAGGAGGCGGTTTGAACAGCTTGCAATTGCATGCCAGGTTTATGTTATATATAGCTTCAGGTTCCCCCCCACCCCGCAAATTGTGTACTTGTAAAAATTCATGTAAGCGATTTTGCGTTCTATAGATTATATACAGAGGAGGAGATTTTATCTGGGAAGAATAAGTTGCAATTCAGACTAGATAGTTTCTGGGAAGATCAATCATGCAGCTTGTTCTTGACTGTAGACAGTTTATGTAAATGTTCTGAATTGTATCAAGCCATTAATTTATTCTCTACAACTCTTTTACAGTTATTTATCAGTTTGCTCCTGAACTTGTATTAAGTTGCCAATTTCTCCTTGAACTTAAATTTTAACCGATTACTTTGCTGAATTTTTATAATTAGTCAATTTCTTCTTGAACTTTAGTTTTAATCGATTACCCCTAAAATTTATAAATATCCAATTCCCCCATTAGATTTAAAAAATTTCACTCTTTTTGCCTCCATACAGTTCAAAATGGATGAAAATTTAGATGAAAACTTTTAAAATGATAAAATCTAGCGTCATTGAGGAAATTGGCTATTTATAAAATTTCAGAGATGTCTTTGGTTAAAATTAAAATTGAAGGGAAAAATTAACCAATTGTAAAAGTTGAGAAGGTAATTGATTAAAATTAATGTTCAGTAAAAAAATTGACAACTCTGGATAAATTAAAATAACAAATCGACAAATATGCGCACTCTTTTATCTCCAATTATTCTTTATAATTTATTCCTAGCACAAGTTGTGTTTGATTCTTAGTCAACTTGATTTTCAAATACAATAATTTTTTGTAATTTTTTATCCTTTGTTACTATTTTTTTTTTGCCAACAGGATCCTCTTTGGATTCTTTTGGTGAGAATTTTGGGGATTCGTGAATCGTATTCGTTCATCATATGTTGTGCGGTCGGTTTTTGTCATATACCGTTATGTTTTTTTTTTTAATAAAAATATTTAAAATGATTTCTGACTATACGATGTACGATGAACGGACACGATTCACTAATTCCTGTGATCTTCACAAAGAGGATCCGGACTCTATTTTTTTGCCCACATGAAACAAAGAATGGGATCCTTAAGGGGATGTACTTACGTGAGACTAAATGATATTCAAATATAGAAAGCTCGTTTTGGCCTGGCTCATCCTAGAAATTTTTCATGTAAATATTTTCGGGTTATTGCAACTAAAGACACCACTTCAAGTATGCTATTACAACGTTTTAAAGACAAGGAAGACACTGAAAACTTTAAAGGGGGTAAAATATACTTTGCCCTAATTACTTATTGAAACATAAGGTCCTCTCCTCTGGAATAGGATCCTATAATCCTATTTGTGGGGATTCAAATGATCAATCAATCGTGTTTGTTTATCATATATCATGCGGTTAAAAATTATTTTAAAATTTTTATTAAAAATTAAATACAAACAGTACATGACGAAAATTAATCGCACTATATACGATGAACAAAGACGATTGATTGATCATTCGGATTCCTATAAAGAGGATCCGGAGAGGATCCTTGTCCCTCCCCTCTTGGTGTAAAATCAATGAAGATGTCGTTTTCAACTAAGGGCTACTTCACATGTATCCATCACGCTCATGCATCTGTGAAGGAAACAGATTCTGCTGCTTACTGAAAAAAATGAAAAAATGAAGGAAAAATGACTAGTTTTTTAGGGAAAGTGACCTTTGGGGTCCTGCCGCTGCCTCTGTTGAAATATGAGGATAAATTAGAATTAGATGCCTTAAAAAAGTTTTTTTAATTAAATATCAGTTACTTTTTAACTTTTGATTAAAGTGTTTTTACTTTTAATTAAACTTTTTATTTCAGGTATATTCTTAATTTAAGTCTCTTATAAATTCTTTTAAATCCATTTCTATGTAAAAAAAAATGCACTCAATAATATTCATTAATTTATTGCTATTTTTATGGAATCTCATCCCTTCCTCAATTTAAGGATTCAATTATATCTACTGAGGTTCAAGATTAATTGGATGAAATATAGTTTTTCCAATTTCCAACTCAACATTTTATATAGATTATCAAAAAACAAGAGTCGTTTATAATTAAAATTGAGATGTAGTTTTTTGGGTTACACAACTTATACATAACGTACCATAAGTTTTGTACGTACCAAAATAAGGATAATACAACGTACTAATAACTTGGTATGTACTAAATAAAGAATTGCATAACGTACCAAAAGTAATATTTTATAACGTACAAAAATACTAATACGCATCCATTAAATTTATATGACATACCAATAATGTACCAAATGATTGGTACGTTATATTTAATATATCTGTTTGGTACGTTATATTTAATATATATGCATGTTATATTTCATAATTGTATGTTAATAGGATGTTTATGTGTTTTTAGAATTTAAAACAACAAATTATTTGAATAAGAAAAATTCATTTTGAACGAATTATGATAAGATAAGATAAGATGTTTGTGGTGATTTTAGAATATTTGTGATATTATTTTTTGAACTAGTTGGTTAATTAAATACAATAAAAATCATAATTTTTAATTAAAAATTAGTAGAAGAATGTTTGATCAAGTTTACAAGTTATAAATGTTTGATTTAAAAAATTCAAATTTGAGGCATCTATATCAAAATGCCCCAATATATAATCTCTTTTCATGTAAAGAAACAAATTTCTTTATAACTGGACCCAAGTTTATACTTTTTTATGGTATATACTCATCTTTAACCACCCAAAGTAATTAAAAGGACAACAAGGATAAATTCCAAATTTATCTCTTTATTTGTTTTCTGGAAAAATTTCTAATTTCTTTACATAAAAAGGAAAAAATTTGAGTTGCAAAGTACTGAACGGACGAAAAAAAAAAAAAACTACACAGCAAAATAAGTAAGCAAGAATACCAAGATGACTACAAACTAAAGACTACATTGTGTGTGACTTACTTCTTAAACTGCAACATTTATAGAGACATAAATCTAAGAAACCTTAATGTGCAAAATATAAAAAATACCATAATACAAAATCAAATCTCTAATTAATTTTATAAATAAACTACTAAATTAAATTGCCCCCCTTCTCTTTAGTCAAACTCATGATGGTATACGACGTGAGTTTGCCAACAATCAAATACAAATGCAGGCTCCATTAAGCAGACATGTAGGCTGGCTGGTTGATTCTAATTGACTGACTGGTTCGGTGATTCTGACTGATTGACTGGCTAATGTTGAAGCTTTTGTTTCTATATTTTTGTTCTTCAATGTCAAAACCCTACCTACTACTAGACAGGGAGATAGAAAAAACAAACAATGACGAATCGATACGTAGCAACAAACAAACAAATTGATACCTACCTTGTGCAGATTAAATCTCGAAGGATCAAACTTGTCACGCCCCGATCTTGACAAACGTCCAGGATCGACATGTGGCATCACCAAATACCCGTATCTTAACATATCTTGCCTCCGGGATGTGGCAAATCACAACTCGAGAATCAAATTGCATAGTAATTTTTTGTATACTTTATGTCTGCATCTAATCTCCTCGTTAGACTGCCTACGTACCCTCATTAGGGATCAAGTCATTCGTAGTTCGTCGTTCACTAATTTAGACATTTATTCGGGTGCGTTTTAACAGGAATACATAGCATTCTGTAATCAATTATTAGAACTTGACATGCATGACATTACCAAGTTCAAGCTACAAAGCAAAGCAACATGCCATTCAAGATTCTCATTCCATCCATCATATAAATTCCATGTTTTCAGCACAATACTTCCATCCACAGCATTTAACATATCAAATAACCAACGAAGCACATATTATTCTCAAGCCACATTGATCAACTAAAATAATCATAATAATAAAAACCATAACCAAGGTCATTTCACAATCCCGTCAATCAATCAATTCATGAATCAAAGATACATGATCTTAACATTTAATTACGTTAATCAAACAATGCGATAACATATCATTTCACGAATTTAACCAAGGAACTCTATATAATTTCTTACTTGGATTATGACCAATAATATGGTAAATCTATTTTATTTTCACAAGGTCTATTGTGGGTAATTCTCATTCACTCGAATCTAGGGTTCTAGACTAACCTTATGGGAATGAGTGAGAGCAAGGGTTCTGGACCACTCAACGGAATCCAACAACATCGGGTTCCGGACCACTCAACGGAACCAAAATATCAAGTGGTTTCTTATAACCTACCCATACATGTCATATGTAAAATCAATGCCTACATCATGAGAATGGTGCACCGGCCAAACGGAACTCGAATAAGCTACGGAGCTTGGGTGAGTGACAATAATACAAGTATGTGATAATCAATAAAAAGAAAGACCATCGATCACAATTAATAAACCTCAAATATAAGTTCGTAACTATGAAAACATAGTCATGTCTCTAACATCTCCGAAGGAGTCACCCAGACATCCAACGACTTTTCCCATTCAAACTACCAAGATTCTCAAAAACCATCGTTCATATGTACATTAAAAACTAGGGCTAGAGGGACGCAGTTCGGCCGAAGCCTACATAAGTAACCAAACAGGAAGCGAGCCCCCATAGCGGATTAACCAAGCAGAGCCATCCTACGACTTTTCCCATTCAAACTACCAAGATTCTCAAAAACCATCGTTCATATTTACATTAAAAACTAGGGCTAGAGGGACACAGTTCGGCCGAAGCCTAAATAAGTAACCAAACAGGAAGTGGCCCCTCATAGCGGATTAACCAAGCAAAGCCATCCTTGAGTAACCATGTAGGTAGTGAACCCCCATCGCGGATTGACCAAGTAGAGTCACTGCCACAAATTTGTTAGGCAGTGATCACCCATCGTGGATTAACCAAGCATGATCACTCCTAAGTATACATGGCCATAAGGATCGCCCATTGCAAATTAACCAAACGCGATCCATAAATAATATGGCCTCCCATCGCGGATTAACCAAGGAAGACCATCCATGTACCACTGCTACATGGTGTAGACTCGGTGTCACCTAACGCCATGACTCTAGTGTAACGATCCCCTACTAGCCCTCGCATTTCTCAACATTTCAAATGTATATTTATAACACAATTCATAAACATTTCAATATGCACTTCAAATCACCTTTTCACAAATATTTCCAATCCATGAATCAAATCACATTTAATAAAAATAGATCGATGGCCAATTATAAAAACACATTTTAACAGAAAACACATTTATAAAACCAAGTCATATCCAAAAAGGATACTAATATAAGAAAACAGGATAATAACCATATCAAATATATTAAATTCACTCACCAAGACAAGTCTGCAAAGCCTCACTGAGTCTCTAGCAATACTAATTCTAGTAATTTAAATGATTCAATACCTATTGACCAAAGGTCAACTTCCAATCAACGATTGGGTCCACATCCCTACGTAATTTGATCTGGAAGATCCGCAGATCGGATTTTGGATCCGTAATCTTCTAAAATCTACATTATGCCTCTAGAACAACATACTAAAATTTCATCATGATCCGACGGTCGGATCGTTGATTCATATTTTGATCAAGTAATGTATCATAATGAAATTAGGTTCAAACGATCAAACCATGTCATACGAATATCAAATACAAATTCAAGACTTCTAATTGAACTTAGAAAGGTATCGTTGGCCCACTGGCCAAAGCGCCGCTGCCGGTAGCGGTCGGCCGCCCCTACTCACCGGAAATTCAACAATTTCAAAAAATTACCAAATTTTATAGGCAAGTATATCTCAGTAAGGGGAGCAATTTTCATACTTGTGGCGAAGTTCAATTCGGCTGGAAGTGGCTCAATATCATCCAAACCAGCCGAAGACCCTAGAAATGGGTGTTCCTCGATTCATCGCCAAAACGAACTCCGACACCTTATCCAATGCTTGAACCTTACCCCAGGGGTTGGGGGGAGTCTATTGGTAGTGATGATCAACAGTAATCATTGTCGGAATCACCGTAAAATGAGAAAACTAGCCGGAAAACCCTCTGCACTTTGTGGCTTCGACCCAGAAAAATAGAAAGGAAAAATGGGAATCTAACACATCAGGATGTAGGCCTCATCATGAGCTTTCCATGGACACCAAGATTACCCAAAACGGAAGTTGGATGAAGAAGATATGGCCGGGTCAAAATGGTGGTTCGCGGGTGAAAAATGACCCATTTTTGGGTTTCTCCTTTCCCCTCCATACTCTCTCCTCCCATTGGTCACTCTTCCCTTCCTTTTCTCTCCTGCACCCTTATCTTCTTCTCTCTCGCGCTGCCACTTGGCAGTATCCAGTCCTTTTTTTTTTTTTTTTTTTTCCTGATTCGTTCTCCTTTTCTCTCCCATTTCTAATTGGTCCCTCACTCTCTTATGGCTCGTTTACGTAACCGTATCAAAATAAGAGAAATTGGATTGAGGAGGAATTGGATTAAGGAGGAATTGAATTGAGGAGGAATTGGAATGAAGAGGAGTCAGAATCGGGTTCCTATTGAAACTGTTTATTTAAATATTCAGGAATCGGAATAGGAATTCAACTGACTTCATATAAGTTGTTTACTAGTTCAACTGAATCGGAATAAAAATCAATATGATTAATAAAATGCCCTTATTTTTTTTTTTTGTTTTATTTTATTCTATATTTATTTTTAAAAACATTTTAATTAGCTATTTTTATTTATTTAGTTAAAGTAGAGTTAAATGTCAATTATTGTGTATAAATTAAATTATAATATATATATATATATATATATATATATATATATATATATATTTATATAAGCCTAAAACCTAACCACGTTCATCTTCCCACCAGCAAGAACAAACCCAGAAAACAATCAGAGCCGTCAAGACCAGACAAGCATCGACATCGCTAAGGTCACGATTGCAATCGTCAAAGCAACATCATACGAGGATGAGCTGGCTAGCGAGAAGCACGTCTGCGAAATACTGACGTTGACGTCATCATCTCGGGGCTACATGCATGCTTTCTGTCGGTGATGTCAAAGCGTCTGCCGTCTGGTCCATCGCCTCCTGAACGATGGTGATCCATGTTTGTGAACGAGATCTCATATGCGACCCGCATGGTCTCTTTACCTATCGGATTTCATGGAGGCGCAGTCGAGATCGTTGAAGGGTAGATTGATGGGAAGGCATAATAGGAAGAGCAAATGTATTCTTGATTCCCTCACCATCCGAGAATTCAATTACCTCAATACATGGAGGGAGTCCAATTCCTTCAATTTCAAAAATTGAATTCTATTTTTCTTGTGGGTCCCACAAACTCTTGATTCCTCCCAATGTCAGTAAACACAAGAATGAGTCGTAATCGGAATTGGATTCCTTGTTATCATTCCGATTATGGGTTGGTAAACACGCCCTTATCTCATTGGTCCCTTTCCCACAAGGTGGGAGTTTCAAAATAAATTTAAAATCTATAATTTTGTAACAACTTCAAATGTCCGTAACTATATCGTTAAAATCTGAACTCCCAAACGACTTCCGCCTATGTGCTCGTGGTTTCGAGATCTATTCGAAAACGTTACTTATGACCTCGAAAGGTCAACGAATCTTAAAGATTAATTACGAAAATTCAAACCCGATAACTATTCGATTTAATTCTTAAAATTTACGGAATTAAAAATTAAGGAATAAAAATAACGTAAATGTGAAATACGAATTTAAATTGCGAGATACATAATGAATAGTGAAATTCCGGGGACGGGATTTCACAAAACCTCCCTTGAACTAAGTTGAAAATCAAAGTACCAAATGGACAAACAAACAATGGAACTATGAATAATAAATATGAATGCCGAAACGGCTGCAAACTAAAAACTATGTTGTGCTTGACCTCACAAACTATATTACAAGCAATATTTACAGAGACCTAAACCTAAGAAACCCTACAGCAACAACAACAGCAACCAAGCCTTATCCCACTAAGCGAGGTATGCTATATAATCTTAGAACACCATTGCACTCAGTTTTGCACCAAGCATTTTGTTAGCTCTAAGTACTTCATATCTTTTCTTATAGTTTCTTTCAAAGTCTTTTTAGGTCTTCCTCTACCCTTTTTGCCATGAGGCTCCGTCTCATAGTCGCATTTTCTAACCAAAGCATCTGTAGGTCTTTGATTCAGGTGTCCAAACCATCTCAACGATTTTCTCTCATCTTATCTTCAATTGTGACCCCTACTACTTTACCTTGGGTATCCTCGTTCGTAATCCTTTCTCGTGTGCCCACACATCCAACAAAGCATTCTCATCATTGTTATCATTATTTTTTCCACGTGTTACTTTTTGACTGCCCAACATTTCGTGCCATAAAGCATTGTTGGCCTTATTATCGTCCTATAGCTTTAGTGGCATACGACGATCACTCAACAAACTCGATGCAATCTTCCACTTTATCCATCCAACTTGTATTTGGTTGAGATCTCCATCTAATTCCCTGTTATTTTGCAAGATAAATCCAAGATAACTAAAACATTCACTCTTTGGTACTTCTTGATCTCCAACCGTCACTCCTATCTCATTTAGGCCCTCACTGAACTTGCATTCCATATACTCTGTCTTTGACCTACTTAGGCGAAGTCCGTTAGCGTCCAACATTTCCCGCCAAAGGTTTAGTTTCACATTTACTCCTTCCTACGTTTCATGTATTAGCACTATATCATCTGCGAAAAGTATACACCAAAGGATATCATCTTGAATATGTTCCGTTAACTCGTCCATCACCAATGCAAAGAGGTAAAGACTAAAGCTGAGCCTTGGTGTCATCCTATGGTTATGGGAAAACTTTCAGTTTTTTGGTCCTTCATAAGAAACCCGTAATATGCAAAATACCAAATATACCCTAATACAAAATTAAATCAAATCTCTAATAATTTTCTAAATAAACAAATAAATTCCAACATTTTGTGGGTAGAAGAGACAAGAATATGTCAACCTAGTAAAAAGAAGTTTTCCTGTGTCCAAAATCCATTTTACCTAAGTCTTTCTTTTAAACGTAGTGATATTTTAATCATACTCTAATATACAAGGATGTGGATTCGAACTCTGGATGCAAGGGATAAGCACATTACCCTAACCAACTGGTCTGTATCCCACAACTGCTCTACACCATAATCTTTCTTTCACATGCACAAATGAGTCTACACCATTTATTTTGCTTCACAAATCGGAGATGAAAAGTAAATATGTGGTCTTGAACAGTTGAATGGCAATTTGATATCACATTTTATTGAACAGGCACTACACATAAGTAATTACGAGATAAATAGCACCCTTTCTGTTTAAAATACAAATCAACTGTTAGGGTGCAGATGAGGCTTAATTACGGTTATAAGAGATATAAATATGGTCCCTTTTTTCAAGGCTTTCTTTGACATTTGCTTTTTCACATGTCACTTACAGTTATTAGCCTCTTCGCTGCCTATTGTCTCGTATGATTAATAGTCGTGTTTATTTGCTGATGACTCCTTTTGTTGAAAGCAAGGCTTGAGCATCCATGCGTTCTACTATATGACGTGCTTCCTCCTCTGTTGCCGGAACCACATTCAGTATCCTGAATCCATTTTTTGTGGCCTTTGCCTCAGGGCGTACGGTGAAAGTGAAATAAAATGTGTTCGACACCTGTTTAAAAACGAGACAGTAAAGATATACAATTATCTGAAAAGGATATTCCTCAGTGAATGGAACATAAAATTGAAAATTCCTCAAAAGTGAAATGGGTAACGGAAAGTGTAGCAGTGTCAACTTCTAATGGCATTCATTTAAAGGCAAACCTAAGTTTTCTTGTTCTTTGAAAGCGCAGTTGGAGGAACATACCTCAGTAGACCTGAGTTCAGGCCTGGTAACGTGGGCAACAACTTCGATATTAATTAGAGGTTGATCGGGATTCTGAACTTCTGTGTAGAGAACACACGATTTGAAACGCAGGAAATCTCCGACGTCCACCTGCTCATTAAAACATAATGCTTCACATATTTCTAACACAGAATCGTACAAATGGAGATCTTAGCTCATTCTTCCAAAGCCAAAATAACAGGATAAAGATAATTTGGATTAAGATGAACAACAAAAAGGGAACCAGAAAATGCTTCGAAAGGGAAGATAATGATAATATGGTTAATTCTAACAATCAAAAGAATGATGTTGATGGGGTACTCACAGGCTTCAAGAAGTCAACGTGATCGACTTCTAGAAAGCAAGGCACCAAGCCTGCAAAGGCATAAGCGGTGGAGAAAGCCAATTCAAATGCTCGGTGCATCAAAAACCCTCCAAAGATCCGACCATGGATGTTTCTCTGTTGTGGTTGGCAGATCAATGAGTTTTCCAAGCGGGTATCCTTTAGAAGAATGCTATCTCTGTCTGCCAAAGCAGGCATATCACAGAAGATCCTTCCCTCAGCCAACAGTGTTTTAACTCTATTTAATTCTCCATTCTCAAACTCCCTTCTGTCTCCTCCTCCTCTCTTTCTTTTCCTCAGATTATTTCTGGCTTCCGCTTCCTCGAAAAGCAATATTTCTCTTTGAGTTTCTGGAGATAACCGATTAACTGGGGCAGCTTTCCCAGTCTTAGAATCACGGGCCACAAATATGAAGTTTGCTGAAAGAGCTACTGAGTCTGCAATGTCAGATCCGTCTGCCAAAAATGTTTACTTATGTAAGTCTGATCAGTCAGAGCATTAAGCACAACTCTTCCCATAAAGAAGAGCATAAATTTAAAAAGATCACTTTTAGAAAAGCAGGCTGATAATATAATAGTCATTTTGTAGTTGACACTGATAGAATGACAAAATGGATCATCGTTCTTATAACTGCCCTTTTGTAGCTTTAGTGAGTTTTGTTTCAAGATATCAAGATTACGTTAAACAGAGGCAAACCGCTTATTATTCATTACACTCAAATTTGAAGGAGACACCAGTGTCCATAAGCAAATTCTAACATTTAGAATGCAATTGCAAAATTTTAATAGAAGTTAAGCCTTATGAGGAAAATGCTTGAAAAAGTTCTGAACTTTCAAAGATTATCAGACTTCAAATATAAAGTTATGTCATATTCATAAGTACCTGTTGCTGACTGAATAACTTCTAGTTGAATCTCAATAGATGACCGTCCAACCCATATGACAGCACCCACTATTTTCAGATCAATATCAACACTAATCGGCTTCTTCAGAACAATCTTGTCAACAGATGCCGTGACCAATAACAGTGGCCTTGTTGTGCTATCGTCGTCACAACAGTGCTGATCCATACAAAGTTATAAAATAAAGGTGCTCATTACATGAAAAGTTACAAGCAAGAAATTCACACAGGAACAAATTTAATTCAATATGGTCATTCTTGAGTCTATATAAAAGACAAATTCAATTCAACTAGATTAAAACAACAGAGGATACATTTTGACATGCACATAACGTGAATCATTGCATTATATGAACATTTACAGGCAAACAGATTTTCGCTGCACATGACCATCACCCGGCTTCCTAACTCCCCGTTTGCATATACATAAATAGTACCAAAGTTATTCAATGCTCACGACCGTCCAAATTTGATGGCACCGATCTTTCTGTTCAACTAGCAATAAAAAGAGCAGAAACTGTCTCCTGACCAAACAAGACGCCGCTCCCATGACTTACAATACCATTCTCAATACAAACAAAATCAATCAACACCTCAAACAAAAAGCACTCCAGATTATGGCAGCTCCTTAGCACAATGCAAACCTTGAAAGAAAATAATTCCTACACTTTGGGGTTCAGAAAAAAGTTGAAACACTGCGGAATATACCAAGACGGATCAATCATTTCCAAACTCCAAGGCCACAATCAAATAACCCAAACCAGAAACTTCCTAACATGTAGTCCGAAAGCTCAGGCTTTACGGATTAGAAGTGCAATTCGGCCTAATCAATCACAACTTTTTTACACTAACAATCACAACCCAGTTCAAGTAATCAAATGTCAAGCAGAACCCACAAATCCAATTACACTTAACAGTACAAAAATTCTACCTTCACAGAAATGGTTCCAGCTAAAGCATCAAGGTCTTCAAGCAACTTCCCAATTCGGACCTCGTTCCAAGGATCCCTGTACTGCTCCCGCAATATATAATCCGTCGAGAAATTGTACAGAATCGAAGTCCTGCTCTGCGACGGCGCTTTGTTCAGCAACTCGCTCTGCGGAGGGGCATCTTTAGGCGGGTCCAGAAAAAACCTCTCGAAAATTTTAGACCTCGCCTCCCACAGCGCATTCGTCACAGGCGACTGGTACATTCCCGGCCAGAGGCTAATGGGCTTCCGGGTCGAACCGTTGGGCCCATCTTGGGACGGAGGCGGGTTTTCGAAAGGGGAAGAGAGGGTTGCGACGACGGGAATGGCGGCGGGTGAATTGGGATATGGAAGAGAGGAATTCAAGGCCATGGAATTTGGGGATTCTGGGAATTTGATTGCTTCAAGTTTTCAACTTGAGTTGATTGAATTTTGAGCTCCGAATCATGTAAAGCTGGGAACTTTCAGATTTTCCGGGATTGTGGGAACGACAAGGAGTTTGCAAGGGCTAATAGCAGGGAGACTATTAAATTATATTTTGTAAACTATAAAGATTGAATTATTAACATGCGTCTTTATTATTCATGGGTAAGCAAGCGTGATGAAAACGACTAGACGCTTATGGGAGGAGTCTTTGCACTCGGTTGGAAGTCGGAGGGAGGAAAGTAATTTTATTCATACTATCATTCACACTATCCTTCGTGCACGCGTGTGAGCGCACACATAAAATATTTTTTGAATCATGATGTGTTTCGTGTGATTTACATTTTTTAAATATATTTATATGCGTAAATTAACAAAAAGAAAGTTAAATATTTGAAGTAAATGAATAATCTTAGATCAAGAAACTCATCACAAACCAATTTAAGCAACTTAATTCACATAATAAAATCGATCTCTATAGAACTTACAATAAGAATAGAGAAAATAATATTTAATGAACAATTGATTGAATCACATTATTATTAGCCCATTGTGAGACTAAGCCCACCTCCATTCTCTTTAATGTAGATATTATCGTTTGTTAACAAAAAAAAAAAAAAAAAAAAAAAAAACAATCATTTGACAACTAATTGAATGAACAACTGATTGAATCATATTATTGCCAACCCATTGTGAGGCTAAGCCCACCTTCTTCTTCTTAGTGTAGATAATATCATTTGTTAAAGGGAAAAAAAAAATCATTTGACAAGTAATTCAATTACATTATTATCAGCATGCGAAAGTCCTTTTTTTAATAACCGACATTACATGCCTCTTAAGATGTTTTGAATGTGTTTAAAAATAAAGAAATTGAATCACATTATTACTAGCCTATTGTGAGGTACTAACTAAAAAAAAGCAACACAAAAAAAATAATTGTTAAAAAATCACTATTAAAATGACGAAAATAGCTCCGCCCTATTTGATGCATTATTTTGGAATGCCTTTAA
Organism: Pyrus communis; assembly: GCF_041283825.1. NCBI lineage: Eukaryota > Viridiplantae > Streptophyta > Magnoliopsida > Rosales > Rosaceae > Pyrus > Pyrus communis. The sequence continues at coordinate 19,952,309 of NC_142574.1, forward strand.
AGTTTTTTGTCTTGGGAGCATTTTTGTCTAAATATTTTGTTGGTGACACTAAAAACACTATTCACCTTTTGTGTTCTCTTTATATATAGATTATTATTTTAGCACTATTTATTGGGTTGGTGAGAAATGTGATAGGCATGGAGATGGAGTCATGGAAAGAAATTCATTTGTGTGGACACGTTCATGAGTATAGAAGAATGAGTATGGATTTCTTCCACAAGTGATTTTTGTACCTTTTTTTTTTTCATTTTTTTTTTTGTATATTTTTGTTTTTACATTGGGAGGAGTCTTTGCACTAGGGATCACCTGATGACTTCGTCATGACAGTTTAACCTTTCGGATGTCAGAAAAATTCACAGAGACATTTCACTGGCCACTGATAAGTTGATGACTTCGTCATGACAGTTTAACCTTTCGGATGCCAAAAAAATTCACAGAGACATTTCACTAGCCACTGATAAGTCTTTGTTGCTTGATTTCTTTTGTTTTTGAGTCATTTACGATAATTTGGTATTTTGTAGGTCAATTGGTACAAAAGGAGATAAAGGAAGAATTTTTTAAGAAATGGAATGCAAGTTTGGTCAAGTGCTGGAATATGGGTGTGCAGATACATCAACTACAATAATTTGTGGAGAACAACTTCGAATGAACTAGGTAGTGAGTGATAGGAGCATATTTATGCTACTTAGTTATGTTGTTTCCTTGCATTTAGTGAGTTAATTACTATTTATTTTAGTCTTTTAAGCTATTTTCGTATGTTTTTAGGTCCTAATGGCAAAAGGAGCAAGAAAGGGCATTTTGAAGCTAAATGGAGGGCATGGATTGGATAGCTTAACCATGGAGCAAAGAGGATGGACGAAATTGAAGTCAAGAAGGGCTAGGAAAGGCTAAAAATCTGGAGAAAGGAGTCCAAATGAAAAGAAGATAAGGAAATAGCAAGAACTAAGGAACCTTATCCAACCTTATCTTATCCTATCCTAACCAACCTTATCCTTTCCTAACTCTAACATTATCCTATCTTATCCTATCCAAATCAGGTTGTGCCTTAAATATAGCTATTTAGGAGGGATTAGTTATGCATTTAAACACTTAAACTCAGATTCTAGAAGCATAAACCCTTCGTATGCCGCATATAGGCCATTCCTTGGAGGTTTAGGAGTTGTAATCCCTTTCCTACACCTATGCCATGAGTCTTTATCCATTTAGGTCCAGAAATCTGCCCTTTATCCCTTCTAGAGGTCTAAATTCTGCCCAAAAATACCTAGTTTCTAGAAGCCCTTAATTTCTGGTGAAAATTACTTATCCCATACCCCTTTGGTTTCTGCCTAGACTTAACCCTTCTTCCATGGGATTGTGCAATCCTTTTCCTTCACTAAGTGTGCATAATTAGCCTATATATACAGCCTTATGCCGCACCCTTTAAGTCATCCATTCACTCATTCATTCATTCATACTTTTAGCCATCAAACACCACAATTCACCCTACACCACCCTAGTGCCGCAAGCAAGGAAGGAAGGAGAAGAAGACTTGTGCAATCTGCCATCCAAGGAGGGTTCGAAATCTGCCACTGGAGTCTGGAGCGTTTCTAGGTGTATTCTATCCTTCGTTATAGTTCAATGTTTATATTAATTTGGTTTTCAATTATGATGAATATGTGGAACTAACTTCTTTTTAGTTAGAGGTGAATTCGAAGCCATGATTATATGTGTTATATCAATTGATTATGTCTGGTTATTATTTCTTAAGGCATGAATGTGATTTGCTTATCTAAGTTATTAAAACTGGTTTATGTATGTGGGTTGGGGGTTAACACTTAATTTGCATGCATGAATTTGATGCTAGAGTATAAGGGGGTTTCACGTAACAGTTATTCACTTATATTCACGAGTAGTGGAGGTTGCTAGTCACAATTGCGTTAAGTAAATCCTTGGTATGAGTCTCATGCGTTTCATAGTGATGAATGCCTTGTCAATGCTTATAGTTTTCACAAAACTTAATGACTTTTGACATGTATCTTTATTATGCGTTTCATATAGGGAACTTGAGAAAGATAATTTGGTTTAGATGCGTATTCCATCTAACTCAATGAAATAAGGAAAATCTGATGGTTAGTTGTGCGATGCAACTAACTTGGGGCGTTGTCATTCATAGTCTAAAGGAATAATAGCTGGAAATTAGTTTATATGCATATATCATGTGTGGAGAAGGACCCTCTAACTAGCCTTTCACCCATTTATTTCACACAAATTCGTTTTTACAAAGTGTTTTCTACAAAGTTTTTGTTTTAAGTTTAAAATTCGTCAAAAATAATCCCCCTTTCATTTAGTCTTCATATTTGAGTCAAAACCTGTTTTCCTTAAGTCTTTTGAGTCAATTTGAGTTCTATTTTCGTCCAAAACACTTGTTGAGTCTCAAATTGAGTCTTTTTGATTGTTGGTTGTTGTTTTAAGTGTCTAAAGTTAGTTTAGAGTCTATAGAGTCTAGTTTAGTGTTTTTGAGTCTTATTTGTATTGATTAGCATCCCTAGTTAATCCCCGGTCTAGAACGATCCCTACTTACATATCTACTACAATTGTCACAAATAGGGTTTAATTTGTGTGTCAAGTAAATTTTCACATCAAATTTTGGCGCCGTTGCCGGGGATTAGCAAACTTGCTAATCCCTTTTGTTTGTGTCGTGTCAAAGTGTCTTTTGTGTGTCTTTTTGTCTTTTTGTTTATGGTTGCCGTTCCCCTTTAAAGTGGTTACTGATTTGTTTTGTTCTTTGTCTCAGGTACTAGTTTATGACTCGTCGTTTTCAACCTATTCGTGCAAACGTATTGGATTTTGATGACGATTTTGAATGAACTTTGAGAAGAAATAGGAAGCAACCAGAATCTAATCCACCTACTTCAAGTTCAGAGTCCGAATCTGAATTTGAAGAAGAAGAAAGCATGGCGGTGGACAATCGAACAATCAAAGAACTTTCGGCCTCAGGGTTGGACAATGCCGTGCCTATTTGCATTCAATACTCTAGGGCAGCCCCGAACAAGACCGATGAGTTTGGTATTTTGTAGGTCAATTGGTACAAAATGAGATAAAGGAAGAATTTTTTAAGAAATGGAATGCAAGTTTGGTCAAGTGCTGGAATATGGGTGTGCAGATACATCAACTACAATAATTTGTGGAGAACAACTTCGAACGAACTAGGTAGTGAGCCATATATGGATGGAAAGCTATGAGTATTTAGTTTTCATAGAATTTTACAGTTCGTGATTCCGAGGTCTGAAGAAGAATTATAGAATTTTGGTGACTACTGCTCAGTCAGAGACTTTACGTCGGTTTGTGCTAATACTAAGGTATAAGATGTGACTGACTTGTACAACGAGAATGCTTTCGAGTTACGAGTTGATGCTAATCATGTGGGCTCAAATGATATTTACTTATTTTAACTGGGTTTACTTAAGTGTTTTGGAGTCCAAATAAAGCAAGGAAGAGAAAGGGATATAACCTTAATTTTTCGGGCGGCTGTTTTATAACAAAAAGAGAGAGGCTGATGCAATTCCAGAGGTGGGGAAAGTTGAGTGACTTGCAGGAAAGAGGGGGACTGCTGTGATTCCATAATCTTGCAAAAGGCTGCCCTTTATTCCATTCATGTTCAGGACATTAGTTCTTCATCAAGTTTCAAGCATATCCCCATCTTCACAACATCACTTTTTGTCGTGTTCTATACATCATCATCATCTCATGCCTATGCTTGTATTATTTAGCGTTTTGCGTATGCTGTTGAACAATTTTCCTTTGTATTTTATTTTCATGTCTAGCTAAACCTTTCATCCTAAGGTTAGGATTAAACACTTGATTTAGTTTCTCAATTTCAATGCGAACTTGATGCAACTTTCATATTTGTGTTCTTGAATCTCTAAACGTAATTTATCATTGATTATTTATACTTTGATGCTTAGCTACCATTATTCCATAGATATAATTGTGTTTGTTTGTGTGGAGTGATCATCTTGTCTTACATATAAGTACAACTATTTAGAGATTGCATATGCATATGAGATAGATCTAGACTTGTATGGTGTGTATGTTTACCAGTTTCAAAGAGCTTTAATAAATAAAAAATCAACAGTACGAGGAGAATTTTATTGATGTCGAAAAAAAAGGTGCACCTAGTCAGGGGATACATAAACCTAACCTCTAATAATACAAGAAAAAGGGATAAAAAAAAATACATGAAAAGAAAAAGGGACATAAATTTACCCTTCTAGAAACAAACACAAAAAAGATACAAGGAAAAAAGGGGGAACATGAAACCTAACCCCTCTGAAGGCCGAACCTAAGGGTCTAAACTTGCAAAACAGAATAAGCAAAATCACAAGGTTAAGAAAAAAAACAAGAAAACGAAACAAACCTGTATGCCAAGATGTATATTAATTTGAGAAGCGAAAGCCAGGAAAGCTAACATAGTCTGCAAACAAAGCAGCACGAACCGCCATTGGAGGAGAATCATGCTATATCAAAGTTAGAGAAGATAAGCCCATGTTAGCAAAATTGTACGCAACTACATTTCCTTCACGAAATATGTGAGAGGCATAGAGAGTCATCTTCCAAATACAGTCCAAACAAATAGACCATTGTGTCCGAAGAGGTCAAGGAGGATCAAAATCAATCAATTAGAGGGCATAAATAACACTAGAAGAGTCACTTTCTGGCAAAAGACAATGCCAACCCCATTGATATGCAAACTATACACCAATAATGACTACTGATAATTTTGCAAAAAAAAAAAAAAGAGTTGCGAGGACCAATCCCTTGGTAGAAACCACTAACAAATTGACCATGGCAATCCCAAAAAACTCCTCCACAAGCACTAGGAGCAGGATTTCCTTTAGATAAATCATATGTATTAAGTTTAATCCTAGGAAACCAAGGAGAAGACCCAAGCATAAGAAGAATAGTTGGCGCCCTGCAAGGGATAGGTTGGATCCTAGAGTTACAAGCGTCAAAATCCTAAGAATAACTAGGAATAAACTTCCCACCATGGACGATCCTAGAATTGATAGACATGCAAAGACGATGGAAATAGATTGGGTGACCCTAAAAAATAAACTTATTTCAAGCTTTCCCAATAGCCGAAATAGTAGAAAGACCCGCAAAAATCTAGAGATTGTGCAACTGATGGGAAAATGGCTTACGTACGTAGGTATCTCAAAAAATAGGCAAGGAATCTAAAAATGGCAAAGAGATACCAAATTGACATGCTAACGACCTCCAAAGCTGCCTAGATATCTGGCACCTAAAGAAAAGATGAAAAGTGGATTCCTCAAAACTATGACATAAACAACAATTGGATGCCAGATAAATACCACGTTGTTGTAGTGCAACTTTGGTAGGAAGTTTGTCATGAACAAGCCGCCAAGCCAAAATAGATAGTTGAGGCGGAATAAAATGTCGCCAAATAACCTTGGCCCAAGCACAATTGCTATGTTTTTTTCGAATAAGATGATAACCAGAATAAAAGGAAAATTTCCCAGTCGACTAATGCTCCCGGATCAATTTGTCATTCTCTACATTTAAAGGCAAAGGTAAATGAAGAATTTGTTGGACTACATAAGGGAATGAATCTACAAAATAATCTGGCAAAGATCATCTTCGAGCTTCAATAGCATTTGAAACCTGAGGAAGAATTGTAGGTGAAATGACAGAAGATAATGAATGCTTAATAATTGGACCATTCAACCATTTGTCGAACCAAAAAAAAATACTAATCTTCACCAATAATCCAACAATTATTATTATTCAGAATAGGCAAAGCCCACTTCAAACCATGCCACACAAAAGACTGTAAATAGATATCTTGTTTTTTGTAAGGCACAAAGGGAAAACGCCGATGAGTGAAAGAACCCCACAAAGAAGAAGATTGTAAAGCATCCTAGCAAAAACTAAGCAAAGTCGTTAAGAACTCGTGCAAAGTAGCCAAATCACGAAGACCAAGACCACCTTCATACTTAGGTTCACACACCATACTCCAATCAATAGTTACTAACTTTCGGGAAGCCAAGTCCCCTGACCAAATAAAATTTCGTGCACAAGCAAAAAGATGCTTTAAAAGGCAAGTTGGCCATTGATAAATTGCGAAGCTATGAAGAAACAAGTTTTGATAAACAAATTGCACCAATTGGAGTCATCCAATCATTGAGAGAAGTTTACATTTCCAACTTGAGACGCGAGCTTTAGCCTTATCTACCAAAGCATGAAAATGAATTTGTCTTGGCCTTACCGCGAAAAATAGGAACCCCAAGATAAGTGAAACGAACAACACCCATACGAAAACCAAGATGTCTCGAGATATGCACTTTACGTTGGGAAGAGGTGGAACAAAGATAAAAAGTACTCTTAGTTGCATTAACAAGCTGTCCTGATGCACACGAAGAGATCGAACATTCCCACGGCCAAAAAAAAAAAAAAAAAAAAAAAAAAACAAAAAAAGATCATCAGTATATAACATATGAATTGGAGGTCAATCCATAAAAATACGAGAAAACTCAAAGCTAGAAAGTCCTAGAAGAAGAAAATTCCAATTCAAAGTATCAAAGGCTTTAGCGATGTCGACTTTTATGCCCCCGTTACCACCAAAAGCCTTTTTATCCATAAAATTGAAACCTTTTGAAACCAAGCCAATGCAATCAGAAATATGTCTACCTTTCAAAAATGTCGCTTCTTAAGGAGAAATAATGCGAGTGGCAATAAGGCCAAGCTAATCATCAAGAATATTGGGAATAATTTTGAACAAAAAGTTAGCAAGAGCAATGGGCCAATACTGAGCAATAGTGGCCGCCCCTTCTACTTTAGGGATAAGCACCATAAAGTTGCAATTAGCATTCAGATAAAGCCATCTACTCTTAAAAAAAAATCTTGTACAAGAGCGATAACATCCAAACCAACAATATCCCAGCATGACTGATAAAATGAACTGGGAAAGCCATCATGTCCTAGAGCACTCGAGGGATCCATAAAAAAAACAGCATTTCTAATTTCATTAGCTGAAGATAAACAAGAAAGAGAAAGATTTTCCTTTTCACTAACCATAGGTGGAATTACACTACAAACATCCTCAATTCCACTTGGTGTGAACGAAGAATTATATAAAGATCAATAAAAGTTTACCACGTGATTATCAATAGTATTAGGAGAAGAGAGTACATTATCACCATCCAAAATAGTAACAATCCTGGAAGAAGAATGTCTACCTCGAACGTATGCATGGAAAAAAAAGTATTATGATCACCTTTAGTAAGCTATTTAACCCGAGCACGATCGTGCTAGAAAGCTTCTTGCATATGAAGAGCATCGAGAACAGTTGACTTAGCTACAATGTCCTCATTGAACCTTTCTTGAGAATTCCCATAAAAAAAAAAATAATAATAATATTTTGGATATCATGAAGTCTTTCCTTCGCAATAATGACATTTCTATGGACATCGCCAAAAATATTAAAGTTCCAATCTCGAGGAGAACATTTAAGAGCCTTGAGTTTTTCCAACGTAACAAATGTAGAACACCCATAGGCAGTAGTTGATTGCCAACACTTAGCAACCAAAATAAAAAAAGCCCTAATGTAATGTCCATATGCATTGAAACCGAAAAGGACGCGGTCCTCCAAGACGAATAGCAGAAGCCAAGAAAACAAGACAATTGTGATAAGAAACTACCCTGGGTCAAGCTGAACAACTAATATGAGGCTAAGACTATAACCAACGTGTGTCACAAAAAGAGTGGTCAAGACGTGTCACACCCTAGACCCGGGGTTGGTGGAAAAATAACCCCGCGCTTGGTGCGCGAGTAAAAGTAAAAATAAAAAACAAACTTCTCTTATAAAAATAACTCTAAAATCCTTACAGTACAAAACTAATAAATTAAAATCCTTAAATTTCTCCTCAATCACAACCTTAGTTCTTCTAACACCTGTCTTGCCAAATAACTCATCTGTAAAATAATAGGTGAGGGTTGAGCAACAATCACCGTCGCTCAGCGAGTAGAATATGTAATATGCCAGTCAAGCGATGCCTTTTTACACACTCTAGAAAATACAATAATAATATCAAAGCTTTAGCCACATAATTCCATATCACATAGTCCCTTCACGTGTCCATTATATCCTTCATAAATTGTAACTCACCGCGTGACCCCTAATGGCCATCTGTCCTAATGTCCCCATGTGCAGTTTACATTTATCCCTCAGATTAATGCAACACTAAAGTTCTCATGCTCCATGAACAATCTCAACAACACAAAATGTATATACTCATCAAAATAATTTTTGAAAGCTAACATGCTTGACTTGAAAATAGATAGAGATTTGAAATATAGAAAACCCACAATAGCTCGTGGTTTTCGTTTATCAGAAAATGAGAATATTTTAAACACATTACATAAACCACTCACTTTGATCGATAGCTAGAACCTCGGCAAGACAAGTACACAAATAATCTCCACACAACAAACCCTAAACCCTATTTCTTTCTCTCTTTACCCTCACTACCTTTCTCTACGTTGAACCTTCGATGCATGCTCTACATGTTTCCTTGATATGCGAAGATAATGGAGCATGGCCTCCTATTTATACTAGAAATGAGGAGGTCAAGCTAACTTCTTATTGGTTGGCTTAGAGGCTAGAGATATAACAAATCAATTGACCTTCTCTTACAAGCTATCTAAATAGGCAGTAGACTTAGACAAGTGGCTAGCCAATAACAGGTGGAAATAGAAGATAAGACACATCCAACTAAGTAGCTTCACATAGTCACAATGTAGAGTGCTCACTAAGCAAATATACAAGGAGATAGCCATAAACTGTGGTGTGCCACGTTCGAATATAGCTTCTAACAGTAAGGAATCTAGCTAGACTAATGAAAAGAACACCTTTTGCCCTCATTCTAACATTAAGGTTCCACCTCCTACTTGCATGATTTGTAAATGACAGCTCCTACTAACAAAAACATGAATTACAAGATACTTGTCCTATAAATGCAAACTAATGACACCTCCACCTTAATCCTTCCAACTCAAAACCTAGTCATTGTAATGGTGAGGTGTGAATATGCATAGCTACATGCATCACATGTGATGCGCTATGCAAAAACTTATCTAAGTTTCAGTCTAAATATAAAAAAATAATAATAACCACAAATACAACTAAAAATACGGGACCTTACAAGACGCCTCTCCATGTAACCATGAACACTCCAACCATTAGTCCAATTATAAAAAGCACCGGTGATATCCATATGAGTAAAATCACAAAGCTCGGTAGTACTACGAAATTCCTCACATGAAGTTCGAGCAGGCAAGTGACCACACGTTAGTTGCATATGAAATACTTTGACTCTTGCTATGACCATTGGGAGAAATCATATTTAAGGGAAACAATTGCTAATTGAGTTGGACTAAGACCTTTTTGTAGGTAAACTTCAAGAATTAAATTTGAAATTGTATGAACAGAACATTGATTTTAGAAACGTATGATTAAGTGTGGATTCCGAAACCTTGGGCTCACCATCCATATATTACAATTTTAATTTATTACAATCATTCATTCATTGTAGTGTTTTATTTCTTTCTTTTACTATCTTGTTTCGTCGGTTTTTTCTTGTTTGCTTATCAATCAAATTGTGATTTTTAGTTTAATGCTTTACTATTTAGTTGAGTCATAATACGAAAATAAAATAAAAAGAGTCATTGTTTGTACTTTTGAGTTGATAGTTATTATTTTTGGTTAAATTAATCTTGTCTATGTGGGATCAACCATTGCTTAACATTATAATATCTTATTCGATTCGTCTACTTACAAGGTTTAAATTCGTGTTTAGATTTGTTATTTGTTAACGGTCTAATTATTCACACTAGCCACCATCGTGTGATTCACCAGCGATAATAATCGAACCCAGGACGTGCTATATGGAATACGGGTATGAAATTTGTCCCCAACTACTAAACCACCCCATGGTGGTTTTTGCACTGAATTAGAGGGAAGTAATTTTATTGACATTATTTTGGCATTGTTTATTGGGTTGCTGAGAAATGTGATCAGGCATGTAGATGGAGTCATGGAAAGAAAACTCATGTATTTGGACAAGTTCAATTTTTTATTTTATCAAAAGTTGATAGATTCATTGTCATAAAAATATGAAGTTACAAACCCAATTACAACAATGATTCTTCATAAAGTAAATCAGAAATGAGGTCACTGGGCTCCTCAAACCAGTTACAAATAGTGCCCGAGAGTAAAGCAAAACGTGCAAGGAGGTGGGCGATGCCATTAGCTTGGCAACGGACATAGGTAGAAGAAACTCCAGTGATTAAGGGCAAAAGCTCTTTCGAATCCTCAATGATCAGCCCAATCTCATACAAATCATTAGAAGAATTCTGGAGAGCCACCACAATCTGGAGCGAATTGATAAGATTTTTGCCACCTGCAAAAGTAGGGATAAAAAAAACTTAAAAATACTTGCAAGAGTACAAGGTTATCGTAGTATAGCATCTCAAGTAAGGTCGTTTTCCACAAGGATTGAATGAATAATTTGTATTTAAACTAATCCTTAGCTAATTATTTAGAACAAAGTTTCGAAAGGGTTGATTTTGGAATTTAAAATAATAAAAACGAATTTAAATAAAAATAATTAAATAATTGGCAAAGTAAAGAAAGCCAAAGAAAAAGGTTTTGGAAGGCAATTTAAACACTAGAGTTCCGTCTTCACCACTAACAATCCTATACAATTTTACCAATTATTTATGAATTTCCACATACATGCTTTGAAGGTTAGGTTTTCCTAATGCATATTTTCGTCGTGATGTTCAAGCGAAAATGTATATCTAACATGCAACCCGTCTATGATGTTCAAATCAAATATAAACATGCAAGACTCATTAAGCTTTGTGAAAACCCTTTGAAAAACCATGCAACCCTTAAGAGCATGATATTCGCCTTAAGTGAACTTAACACTACTAATCACAAGAAGCCCTCTTCAATTTCAGGGTGACGTTCCAATATAAATTGCATCAAATTACTTGTCTAAAAACCCTAATGGTCACGAATCACAAAGACAATTAGATATTTAATCGCGGTGATTAATAACTCAAAGCAAGCATGCATTCATTCATAAGCAAATTAATAAAATCACATATTCATGCTAAGGTAAAGGAGGAGGATTCTCTACCCTCCTATTCCCATCCCCTTCCATCCCCTCCTCTCACACATTGATTTTTGTCTTATTATCTTTATAAAAAAATCAATGTAAGATGTTGACGTGGCTTAACCGTGACCGTTCAAATAGGAGGGCCTGGAAGGGTAGAGAGATTAGGAGGGTAGAGAATCCTCCTCCGTAGGTAAAAAGTCTGAAGTTCCCTCAAGGTCACGTCCAAAACCCTAATGGCCAAATATCCTTATTTAGACCATTACAAAATAAAATCCTACCAAGAAAAGGTCTTCTAAAAACTTAGAAATATAATAGAATAAGATAACTAGGAAATAAAAGGTTTCCTATTTGAACTGAAATTCGGACTGCTCAGAAAATCAGACTTTTGACTGACCAAATCAATGAGTATTTATCAAATATAGCAAAAAATTAACCCTTAATTTCAAAAATGTAATTTTTTTTTTGTAAAAACTTTCAAATATATCCAAAATTTCACTTAAATAGACACAAATACCCTCAAATTTAAAAATTAAATAAATTAAAGGTTTTTTAGCTACCATCACCTCAATCTCTGATGCAACTCACCTTCGCTTCTACACCCCACCACCACAAACTTATCCCCTTCGACCCCCTCGTCACCGACATTGAGCACTGCCACGGTTATCGCAAGTGGGAGTAGCAGCATTTCAATCATGCCTTCAATGCCTTTTTTCTTACTAATATCATTTTTAGTTTTAAATATAAAATTAATTTTTAAATTTAATCCACATGTTGTTATATGATTGTATTTGTGAGACCACGTGGCGCCATATCATCACACTAACAGAGCAATTGATAGATTTTTCACGAAAAAACTAAAATGATCATGATGGACAAATTCAAAGAAAAACTAAAATGATTCACGATACACAAATTCAAGAACACTACTATTGATTATCATTAATTGTTAAGAACCAAATTAAGGAGTTATGTCAATGTTACGAACTATTTCGGCTAAAAGGCCTTTAATTTATTTTATTGTTAAATTTGAGGGTATTTTTGTCTATTTAGGTGGAATTTTGGATATATTTAAAAGATTTTATAAAAAGTGACATTTTTGAAATTAATGGTTAATTTTTGGTTATATTTGATAAATACTCCAAATCAACTCCGATTTGGTCACAAAAGGTCTTTTTTTAAAGCTTGAGACGTCCCTAACAAATCTTCAGAGGGAATCTTCCTCAAAATATGACATCTTGACCTCCAAATACCCAAAACGTTCAAAAATGTCAATTCGAGAAAGCTGCGCGCTATGCTTTTATTTCATTGCCACAGTCAAACGGCTTAGTAGAAAAATCTAAAACTTTGATACAATCATCTTGAAAGACTCACGAACATCTTACAATTGGAATCACTCCAAAATTCATCCATTTGTTCACTTTTTGCTCTAGAGGAAGTCAAATGTCCTACATTGAAAATACATAACAAAGTATCAAAATTCTACCAAAATAACCAATAAACTATAATTAAGAATAAGTTAAAATATAATATGGACTCATCAGAATCGCTTTCAATAATAAAATTTTGAATACCCCTTTGTGACGCCAGAAGCAAAGCCTCGCGAGCAGCCACTGCCTCCACATGGTGTACCTTTCTTGCTGCCGCAGCAACAAAACTCCCTCGCCCAAAAGATAAAAAAACAAAGCTTAGTAGATTCGTTCCCGTCATTTGATGTTCATGAGTATGTATTTCTTCCAAAAGTGATTTTCGTACATTTTTTTTATTTTTATTTTTATCTTTTTGTATATTTTTGTTTTTATATTGGAATTAAACAAACGAGATTATGAGAGGAGAACTGAACGATAAAAATAAACAGTGCGGAAGTAACGAATGGCTGAACGCCGTTTTTCATTTTTTTTCTTTTATGTGAATTTATAAAAACATTGGAGTTATTCAATGTATTGATTTTCACACTCCGCTTTATCCTTTTTGTGTTGCTTAGGCTTATTTCCACATATGGCAGCATCGATGCATGCGCAGTGGTCTTCCTTACTTCTTAGTCAGATTTTGATAAAAAATGGTGGGGGTTTCCCTGAATCACCTATAGTAAGGAGCTATGAGGCCCTTCCCTTCTCCTAACTCTCTCCATTCCCGGTGGAGAATCCCCATGTTGAAAATCAGGTTTTTGCTTTTCTGTTGCGGAAAAGGGCTAAGGATCATAGAAAAGAAAAGGATGAAAACACAATGGATTGTAGAATAGAGAAAGAAGACAAAGCAGGTGAAGAGGATCCTTACGATATTGGTTAGCTGGTTTAGTTTACAGTTATACCAATGAAAGTTGTGTGTCTATCTCTATATCTGATTTTAATTTTCATTTCTCGCAATCATAAAGCTTGATTTTGTTGTGTCGATCTAGAGAAAGGTAGGCTACTTCGGGAATTACGCACCCGCATCAGGGACGGATACATTGAGAGTAAAGTTTCAGTTGAAATTGGTTTGATGGATTTGGCTTCTCTAGAGGGTTGTTCCCAATTTCTAATTTTGAATCGTATCCAGTTTTGTTCATCCAACTTTTTCACTACTATTGTATTAAGGTTGAAGATACTGTTTTGCGTAATTGAGCGAACGTAAACCTAGAACGATTTCTAGAGGTATTTTTCTGTATTATCTAACCCCTATTCTGGAGTTTTTTTTTCTTTCTTTTACATATTAACTTTTTTAATAAAACTGGTTTCTCATAATATTCAGTGCATCATGGACAAAAAAATGTATTGTTATTCATAAAACATCTAAGTTCTAAAATTACTTGTATAACTTCGACCAATTTTGTTTCCTGGCCGAGGTTAGGTGAAAACATGAGGTTGACTAGCTAAGAGTGCTTGCTTTATGTCTACAGTAACCAATTTCAAGTAGTGTGCCAACATTAGCATCATGTAGCCATAATTCTAGTAGTGTAAGTTCAAATTATTGTTAAAATTTAATATGTGCAACAGAATCACAAAGTTAACATCTTACACAAATTGTAGAGAAGATACATTTACTATTTCCTGCAAAACTTACCGAAGAGGGGGATACTAATTATAGTTTAAAAGTGGTCAGTAGCTTTTCCTTTTTTTTTTTTTTTTTTTTTTTGGAGCAGAAAAGCCTTTCCTCTTGAATTACAAAGCCTAAATCCTTTCCCGTTTTGTTATGATGTCTCTATTTTTTGTGTTAAGAAAAAAGATGGAAGACATATCTTATGTCAGCTGACAAATATATTTTTTCGTTGCTGAAGTGTACAGCTTGGCTCATTTACTTTTGGGGGAAGAGCATGTTGGAAACCAATCAAATGTCAAGTATATAATATACAACAATTGCACAGTTTATTTCGAAAATAAATTTCACAAGGATAATAAATCACAATTAATAAAACTGAATAATAAATCACAAAACACTGACTTGGTTAGGAAGATAGAGGCTTGCAGTAGCAATCTCCTAAGACAGAAATGCGCCCCTACACCAGTGTTGTAGTTCAATGGATGTCTATCTTGCATGATACAACTATCTAATCCAAGTTCTTGCACACGAACTTGGATTCTTGGCGAATTGATTGTGCATTTCTTTTCGAAATATGGAGAAAGGAAAACGAAATTGATGATCGAGTTTCTGATTTTATTGCCATATATATAATGGCATAACTTGAACAAATGTAACTGTTCATGCTTATCAGTTTTTAAAACCGAACGTAACTGTTCAATCAGTTTTATCCTTTCGGAAAAAAACTGAATCCAAAAAATAAAAAACGTAACTTGTGTTTTTCGTCCATTCGAGCCCAAGGCCCATCTTTGACATTTAATATATACACCTAAACCCTCCAAGTCTAAGGCCCAAAGTCCGTGGCTTTAGCCCAATTCTTTTCAAACCGTAAGTGTGGGAACACACTTATAAAGTGGATCTTTGGAAGAAGAATGGACGATGTGGGACTGGGAGGTCCCTCATAAACACACAAGTTCCAACAATACCCCACATTTTCTATTCAAACTCTAGCAATACCCCACATTTGAATAGAAAATAAGATACTTACTAAATTAGTAACAACTTTCCAGAGAACTTAGATATGATACGCATCGGGATAGGTGTCTTTTGGACTTGAATCGTCTCTAGTGAGTACTTATCGGATTTACCTAATGAAGCAGTGAATTTAATATCTTGAACTGATCATTCTTGGTAGTAAATCGAAACAATAAGTATCACACATATCACATCTTGACACACGTCAATTCATACGATTGTGTTCATTTTGGTCCTGAACATATCCTGATTTCATGAGATCTTTAGAGAATTGTAGCGAGACCAATTCTCAAAGATGCGACCCCACATCAATCTCATATAGGTAATGCTAATAAAGAATATCTTGTTCTATTCATCTTAACCATAAGATATTAGCATTATTAAGAATAGTTATTCACCCTCTTCGTCTTACAGGCAATACATTGTTTTCCATCATAAGAATGAGTAAAGATTGTGTGTTTCTTACTTTGAGTTTTCCTCAACTAGTTTGCCTATTAAACCTAGACCATGGGATCTCTAATCAGCTAGGTTAGGTTTCCGTCAAGTTAGAATTCATTGAGTTGGCGTTAAACCCATTCCCCTCGATGTAAATGCCACTTGATCCTTGGATAGGCCTTTTGTCAAAGGATCGGTAATATTCTCCTTAGATTTAATATAATCAATGGAAATAGTTCCATTCTTGAGTAGTTGTCTAATGGTCTTATGTCGTCGCCTTATATGCCTCAACTTCCCATTATATTCAGCGTTTTTGGCTCGACCTTGTGCAGCCATGCTATCACAATGTATACATATTGTAGTCACAGGCTTGGGCTATAATGGAATATCTTCCTGAAAATGTTTAAGCCATTCAGCTTCATCAGCAGCTGTATCTAAGGCTATAAACTCTGATTCCATTGTTGAACGTGCTATACATGTTTGCTTGGACGATTTCCATGACACAGCTGCTCCACGAAGTGTAAATACATATCCACTTGTGGATTTATTGTCTGTGCTCCCTGAAATCCAATTTGCATCACTATATCCTTCTAATACCGGGGGATATTGAGTGTAAAGCAAACCATATTTCATTGTATGCTTTAAGTATCTTAATACCCTTATTAAAGCATTCCAATGATCTCTTCCAAGATTACTTGAATACCTACTTAGTTGGCTTATTGAATAAGCAATATCAAGTCTTGTACAATTCATAATGTACATCAAGCAACCTATAACTTGGGTATACCTCCAATTGACATACGCTATCTTCTTTGTTTTTAGTAAGTTTATGAATGGGATCAAAAGGAATTACTGCATGTTTACAATCAGAATGTCCAAACCTTTTTAGAACCTTTTCAACATAATGTGATTGAGTTAGGACATATCCATCTGAATTCCTTAGAATTCGAACTCCAAGAATCACATCAGGTAATCCCATATTTTTCATATCAAAGCTAGAATTTAGCATTTCCTTTGTGGAGTTAATCACATCTTTATTTGTTCCCATTATAAGCATGTCATCAACATATAGACATACAATAACACAAGCATTTTTCGTTTGCTTAACATAAATGCATTTATCACTTTCATTGATTACAAATCCATTCGTAATCATATTATGATCGAATTTTTCATGCCATTGCTTAGGAGCTTGTTTAAGTCCATATAATGACTTAATCAATTTGCAAACTTTCTTTTCTTGACCTTTGACAATAAAACCTTCAGGTTGTTCCATATATATTTCTTCGTCTAATTCACCATTTAGAAATGCGGTCTTGACATCCATTTGATGTATCTCGAGATTGTATACAGACGCTATAGCTATTAATAACCTTATTGATGTTATTCTAGCTACTGGTGAATAAGTGTCAAAGTAGTCAAGTCCTTCTTTTTGACGACACCCTTTGGCTACTAAACGAGCTTTATACTTGTCTATGGTACCATCTGGTCTCAATTTCCTCTTGAAAATCCATTTGTGTCCTATTGGTTTATTTCCAGGAGGCAAATTAACCAATTCCCATGTATTATTTTGCATGATGGATTCTATTTCACTTTGAATAGCTTCTTTCCAATAAGGTGCTTCAGATGATTCTAATGCAGCCTTATAAATTTAAGGCTCTTCTTCAGTCACAAAAGTGAGGAAATCAGGATCAAAATCCTTTGCAATTATTGCTCTTTTACTCTTCCGTGGTTCCAAATCTTGGCTTTGAACTCTAGAAGTTGAAGCATGATTATCGTCATCATTTCTTGTAGTAACCTCATGTACTCTTTTGTTCAAAACATATGACCTATCTTTATAAGGAAAAATTTCCTCAAAAAACTCAGCTTTTGCATATTCAAGTATAGTATTTATATGAATGTCTGCAATTTCATATTTATGAACCAAAAATCTATATGCCGAACTATTATTGGCATGACCAATAAATATACAATCCACTGTTTTTGGTCCAAGTTTTTGTCTCTTCGGAATTTTGCAAGACAACCCCACACTTTCAAGGCTTTATATGTAGGTAACCTATCTTTCCAGATTTCATAAGGAGATTGATTAGTCTTCTTATGTGGAATTCGGTTCAAAATCATGTTTGCAGCAAGGAGTGCCTTACCCCATAAATTATGTGGTGCACCAGAATTGTTCAACATGGAATTAATCATATCTTTCAATGTACGATTTTTCCGTTCAGCCACTCCATTTTGTTGAGGAGTATATGGTGTTGTTGTTTAATGTATTATTCCATGTGTCGAACAAAATTTTGCAAAGTCATTAGATTCGTATTCACCACCTCTATCCGATCTTAAGACTTTTATTCTTTTGTCTAGTTGATTTTCGACTTCGGCTTTAAATGTCTTAAACATGTTTAAAGCTTCATCTTTACTATGAATCAAACAGACATAACAATACTTGCTGCAATCATCAATGAAAGAGATATAATAGTTCTTTCCTCCACGAGTTGGTGTGGATTTGAAATCACAAAGATCACTATGGATTAACCCAAGTATTTCGTTGGATTTTTCCATTGATTTATATGAGTGTCTTGCATATTTAGATTATGTGCATCTCACATTTAGATACTTTGTTCACGGAACATTTAGGCAATAGGCCTAAGTTAACCATTCTTTGAAGAGAACGAAAATTAACATGGCCTAATCTTGCATGCCATAATGTAGAGGACTCAATCAAGTAAGCAGAAGAAACACTAGGCTTGTTATTATTATTAATAGCATTAGCAGAAAGTACATTCAGTTTGAAGAGCCCCTCAGCTAGGTAGCCCTTTTCCCACGTACACCCCACCTTTGGTGATTACAAACTTGTCAGATTCAAACACAATTTTGAAACCTTTGTTACTCAGAAGTGATCCAGAAATTAGGTTCTTGCGAATATCAGGAACATGCAGAACATTAGTGAGTGAAAGCTCTTTTCCGGAAGTGAGTTTGAGCGTCATTTTTCCCTTCCCTGCAACAGCAGATGCAATTGCATTTCCCATGTACAGATTTTCTCCACCATCAACAGATTGGTAAGTAACAAATAAATTCTGATCAGCACACAAATGCCTTGTTGCTCCTGTATCAACCCACCAGTCATTTGAATTAGTCAATAAATTGACTTTAGAGACAACAGCAACAACTGTGTCTTTTGCAACATTTGCTTGATTGGAACTTCCAGAATTCTGATCCTTCTTGTGGCGGCAGTCCTTTGCCCTATGACCTGTCTTTCCACAAACCCAGCAACATCCTTTGATTTTCTTGAAGGTTTTCCCTTTCACAGCAGTCATTGTTTTCTTTACAACATCCTTACCTTTGTTTTCTGATGGTGCCTTGCCTTGTGTGAGTCACCTCCTTCCACAACATTGGCTTTTGCCTCCAGCGATGAGACATCATACTTCTCATTTTTGCGATGATCCTCCTCCACACACAGTTTGAGAATCAACTGATCCATGCTCATGTCTTCAGTTAGATGCTTTAAATAAATCTTGAAGTCCTTCCAATTCGAAGGTAGTTTTTCTATGATAAAGCCAACCACAAAACCTTCTTTCAGACCAAGGTTTTCTTCATCTAACTCATGAACAATCACTTGGAGTCCTTCAACTTGCTTGACAACAGACTTGGTGTTACTTATCTTGTAATTTAGAAATTTTCCAATAAACTTCTTGGAACTTGCCACTTCAGACTTGTGCTTCTTATCCAGAGACTCCCACAGTTCTTTCATTGTCTTATATGATGAATAAACATCATACAGAGCGTCATCCAAAGCATTCAGAATGTAGTTCCTGCATAGAAATTCACTGTTAGTCCAGGCTTCTATAGCCTGCGAATTTCGGCAGGAATATCTCCCTCTTCTGGTGCTTTGGGGGCCTCAGAAGTAATCACATGACTCAAGTTCAGAGTTGTTAAGTAGAACAACATCTTCTGTTGTCAACGTTTGAAATCAACTCCCTTGAACTTCTCAGGTTTCTCAACGTGTTGCTTGACGACACCAACATTTGATTGATCCATATTTCTGTCTTAAATTGTTGGAAACCAATCAAATGTCAAGTATATAATATATAACAATTGCACAGTTTATTTCGAATAGAAATTTCACAAGGATAATAAATCACAATTAATAAAACTGAATAATAAATCACAAAACACTGACTTGGTTAGGAAGATAGAGCTTGCAGTAGCAATCTCCTAAAACAGAAATACGCCCCTACACCAGTGCAGTAGTTCAATGGACGTCTATCTTGCAGGATACAACTATCTAATCCAAGTTCTTGCACACGAACTTGGATTTTTGGCGAATTGATTGTGCGTTTCTTTTCGAAATATGGAGAAAGAAAAACGAAATTGATGATCGAGTTTCTGATTTTATTGCCATATATATAATGGCATAACTTGAACAAATGTAATCGTTCATGCTTATCAGTTTTTAAAACTGAACGTAACTGTTCAATCAGTTTTATCCTTTCGGAAAAAAATGAATCCAAAAAATAAAAAACGTAACTTGTGTTTTCGTCCATCCGAGCCCAAGAGCCCATCTTTGACTTTTAATATATACATCCAAACCCTCCAAGTCTAAGGCCCAAAGTCCATGGCTTTAGCCCAATTCTTTTCAAACCATAAGTGTGGGAACACACTTATAAAGTGGATCTTTGGAAGAAGAATGGATGATGTGAGGCTGGGAGGTCCCTCATAAACACACAAGTTCCAACAG
This sequence comes from Pyrus communis, assembly GCF_041283825.1. Lineage (NCBI taxonomy): Eukaryota > Viridiplantae > Streptophyta > Magnoliopsida > Rosales > Rosaceae > Pyrus > Pyrus communis. Next base: position 19,972,685 of record NC_142574.1, read on the forward strand.
AGCTGTACTGCATGGTCTGCATGAGGATGCAGAAAAGATGATTGAATTTCGGATAACCCAAAGTGAATTATCAGGCCGGAGAGATTTATCTGATGCCGAAGAGGGTATACCTATGATCAATAGTTGCATTGTTACTTGTGGCAATGTTCTTAATAATATTAGGCCAACCATGAAGTGGTCAATTTTGTTCATGCACATGTTACTTGTGGCAATGTTACCGTTCGCTAGTCTGGAAATAGTAAATGACCTAAGAACTGAGTCAGTAAAATGATGCCATGGCCTTAATCGGAAACAGTGGAGAAAATAAATCAATCGGGTATCGTATTCTTGTGGCAGTGGAAAAGGGTTTACCGGAGATGACAGAGCTGGGGATATAACTGAAATGTTGGGAAGCATTACCTGAGACTATCGTCCGTAGGGCCACCGCGAGTAGTAATCACAAGTCTGCTGCAGAAGAAATAGAGAAGACGGTGGAAATTAAATGTCTCAAGATGTCAAAGCTGCAGAGAGAGAGGCCACTGGTGCTCTATCGGATCAAAGTTTAATTTTCCCGGGAATTTGAAGCCTAAGTCCAGGAAGAAACATGTTGGAGCAGTGGACAGGCTAGCATACCAGATTCCACTTGAATAGGCGGAGGAGTAAAAGATTTACTGCCAATGGTTTTTAAAGATTTATTAACAGATGGAGCTTTGCTGACAATTTCAAATAAGTTTGAGGTTTTGTTGTTGGCTAGTACTGAATTGAAATCAAAACAAAACTTAAACTTCTCCAAATAAAATGCAGTTTTGGGTACCCACTTTCAACCTTGAATTTTTCTTTGTGGCCTCATTTGAAATCTAATGAGAACATGGGTTGTAAACTGAAAACATTCATAAACAAAACCTCCTTAATTTGTTCATGTAATCTGATAGTGAATTGTTGGACCAATTTAATGTGTGAAATTAACTAATAAAACCTACAAGTGAAGAAATAAATTGGTAACGAATTCGTCATCCACAGAATTCGAACATAAATTACGAATACATAAGTAAATACTTCTTAATCACTTGAGCTACAAGTTCCTCGCAAATCAATACAACATACTTAAAATATCTTTAACCAATAGATCACTATGGTGATCACTGGTTTTGAATGTATATGTGTACCCAAAATCCTTATTTTAAAGGCCCACCCTTCAATACCACCCCTTTGAAGCTACTATTGATAAGCCTACATTGCGCACTATATGATGCATTTTTACACATCCTTCCTTGTCACTGTCTAACAACAGAAAACTACTTTTGAGTATGTCAATCAATGTCTCCACACACTTTCCTGCTTGCCTCTTTGAATCGATGCCTTTAAACAGCTCAAGTCCAACCCCAAATTTCACTAAATCATGGACCAATATATTACTGCTTTTCGGATATATGCAGCAGAATAGAAACAATGATTTTGCTTCCTCACTCCCTAAACATTCGTAACACAAATTTATTTTCCGATACACTTCTTGTATCGTTTTTGGAATGTCTCGTGGGCAAGGATTTCTTAGTTGTCTAAGTGCATCATCCCACATTTGCTTGCTTTGGTTCTGCAGTGCTCCTCCAACAGCTGAAATTACAAGTGGCGAACCAGCACATTCAGTCAGAACCTGTTGTGCTACCACACGTAGCTCAGGAGATTCAATCGAACTGCCTGCCATCTCTCTAAACAAACTCCAAGCTTCTTGCTCTGGCAAAACACCAATGGGGAAACTCTTTTTGGTTCCGGCCAGATGGAAGCTACTTTGAGCTCTCATGCTAACTCTAAATGCATCCAGGAGTCCCAACATAAAGATGATCTTGCACTTTCCGTTGGTTGATCCATAAGGGATTCCGATGGCCTCAAGATCAAGCATTTTCCGGACATCAAGCAATACTACAAGCAACCTCCTAGAGTCTTTGGACATTCTAGCACGCAGCACCTCTGCCCGTTCAAACAAACTCCCATTTCCCAAATTCAGTTCTAGATTATCTGCAATCTCATCTTGTATTCGTCTCAAGTTCGGATCAAGGGACGCAATAGTCATGACAACTTCTTCAAATAGACCTTGCTGCTTGACTCTCATCATGAACTCTTTCGTCGTTACTGTATCTCCTCTGTTGATTTTCCCACAATCAATGCTAATCAAATTGATATTTTCATCCTGCAGAGCCCTCAAGACCTCCCTTGTACACGGTAATCTGTATTCCAAGCGCTCGGAAAGTTTCATGGCTGCTGGTGGAGCAGTAAAGTTGGATCTTCTCGAGGAGCTAGCCCCGTCACGAGCCATAACAGATTTGATCATAGAATGACAGAAACGAAGAATGAAAATAAGCAGCTGGTAAAGAACAATATCGATTTGATTATACGGTGTACACCTCCCTCCGTTGAATGGTTTGCTAAATAGAGATACATTCTTGATGCAGAGTATTATCACAAAATCAACTTAATTTGTCAGCAAAAGAAAAAAAGTAAACTGTGGCTAGTCAAGTCTACAGTCTACATTTTCAAAATCAAGCAGTTTATATTTTTTATTGTACGAACAAACATGAATTTGAAAAGTAATTAGCCACGGCTCTGTTGGAAGATTCTTGTCAAAGTATGTCTATGTCATTGTATTAGCAGTCAAAGGTAGCAGCCAAGGCTCTCTAGACAACTAACAATTAATTATACGAAACCTAATTCATGGCGCGGTGCATTTTGTTGGAGGAATTTTTGTTAATTAATATTGTCTGCAAAGGAAAGAAATAAACACGACTGGGATTTGGTCTAAGGGTTTGGAATTATGTGGAGTTGACTGATAAAAACGAATTTAAACCATATTATGCTAGTTCATTGTGAGATTTAGCCTACTTCATCATCCCTTAGTGTAGATAATATCGTTTGATAAAAAAAAAATATAAAAAAAAAATATCATTTGTTAAAAATAAAAACTAATTTAAGCTCCGAATTTTTTGCATTCCAAAAATGCCCCCCACATGTCATGCACTTTCCATGCCAACCGTTAACAGTTAACAAAAGTTTAACACAACAAAAGGTATAAATTGAAATAATTTTGAAACTTTTCTATGTTTGGATGAAGAAATTTAAGATTGCTACGGAATTTTAATATGATGGAAATTGAAATGACGGGATTTTATTTTCAAGAATTTGTGAATTTTTTTGTTTGGTTAACCCAAAAGAAGAATAGAATTGAATACAAAATTTGTTATTTTTAAACTCTCAATCATAGAAATTGGGAAATGACACCTATTTATATGTTTATGAATCCAAACAAGAGAATTAGTGCATGTCAATTTATAAATTCTAACTTGTATCCAAATTTTAAGTTTATTTTCTTCATCCAAACATAATGTTAGAATTGAAGAGAGGACCGACCAAACCAAAAACCAAGGGTATACAATACATCGTAGAATTTAGTTTTATTATTATTAGAATTAGTTGTCATGCGGGCCAGGATTAATCCCTTGCCTATTAAGTTTCAAATTAGTTGGGTTGAAGAGACGACTGACCAAACCAAAATCCAAGGGTATACAATACATTCATGCAATTCTGAAATCTCGAATAAGAAAATTAAAATCCTATGACCTATTTGAAAACCATTCTAAAGTTTTGTTAGCACAAACCATGTCCTCTTAGTGTATTTTTTTTATAGCTAGTGGCACGTATTGAAGAATAGGATCTCATATCTATTATATGACAAAATAATATACAATTGACATATGTGAGTTTTTACTAGTAATATTATCGAGGCATTTTTGAAGAAAGTGGCTTGAGTTGGACACATTGGTTATATGACAAAATAGTATACAATTAATAAATGAGTTTTCACCAGTAATATCATTGATGCCTTTTTGAAGTAAGTTGAGATTTCACCATAAAATCAATTGGCTATATAGGGAATAACCAAACCTCGTATAAGCCTTTGCATGGTTTGGTCCCTTACCAATGTGGAACTTTGTCCTCAAAATCACATGACCCATCACTTGTGGTAAATTTTAAATCTAACACATGGACAACACGAACGAGGTGACTTGAAGCACGTGTGCCCCTTGGGCTTCACATGTGGCCCAACCTGCTTTGATACCATGAAGCAGTTAGGGTTCGACCATAAAACCAATTGGCAATATAATGAGTAGCCCAACTTATTTACAAGCTCTTGCATGGTTTGGTCCCTCATCAATACGGGACTTTGTCCTCACAGTCTTACACTTTTGTGATAAAACTCAACACCTAGTAATATATGGTTAAGTTTCTTTGTATATGGTCTAGCCCATGATGAATGTTCTAGATTATCCTAGTAAGTAAGTGAGGTGGCTGGAGCATGCTAGACGATTCTAGCAAGTTATTAAGTTGGTGGAAGAAGCTAGAAATTACTAGCTTCCTTGGTTGCAAACGGAAAGATCTAGAAGCTACAATTTTGTGACTAGTCTAAAATTATCTAAGTTAGAGATTTGTAGAAGGAACTAGAAACTAATAGAATGCCAAGCCCTCACCTATAAATATGGGTGTGATGTTGTAGTGATGTAACCAGTCAAGAAAGAAGTGAGTAGCAAAGGATCAAGTCCAAAGCTAGAGTTCCACTCCAAAAGTGAGAGTGAGAGTGTTCCACCACACATTGTGAGTGAAGTTTAGAGCGACAGAAAGTGTGTGTTATACTTTCTTGTATCCATCAAGATTTGTCTTTGGCTTGGTAAGACTACTCTTGTTGTACTCATCTTTTTCATATAGTGAAGATTGATCCTTATTTTGTGGGCGTAGGCATAAATTGCCGAACCACATAAATTCTTGGTGTCCATTTTCTACTTTACTTTGTGCATTCTCTATCTTGTAGTATCGACATTCCTAACAGAGTTGGGATAACATAGATAATGTTGCCATGTTGGACCTATAAGTTTATCAGCTTGTAGCTTGGTATCCTAGAAAGAATTTTTGTGTGACCATATCACCAAATCTCATAATTTCAATAACTTGAGATATTCAACATCATTAATGTTAATGGTGGATTTGTTCGGCCTATAACTCTAGAAGGCAGAAATCAACATATAACTTGGAAATTGTATACTGGACAACAGAAATGCAATTGTTGACCTTTCATGAGTCCAAAAGTCCAGTTGAGTTTCTTTCTGACTGTCGTTCAGCTCCTTAAGAAACCTACACAGAATCTCTTTGTAGGAGGGCATTCTTCAACAATTTAACTCTTCAAGTGATGGCCAATCTAAAGTACATTTTTTCTTGAGAAAATATTATGAGATTTGGTAGAGCGCCAACTTCCAAAGAACTTAGCTGAGGGAGCAAGCTGTTATCCTCTTATTCTTCACCCGCTAGCGGTTTTGCAACTACCACTTCCATCTTCTTGCAGTAAATTATGGATAGACCTTTGAGCTTCACCATATATACCTCTGGCAAACGGAAGGAGAGAACATAAACTCCAAACTGCCACAACCAGAAATGTGTAATGATGTTAATTGAAAGACTCGGATTCAATTGGACTCCCTGATTTGAATCATTTGAGGTTGGGAAATTGAAGATGTTTCGCCCAAATGAGAAAGTGTTGCAGCGTGTTCTTCCTTGGTATTTGACCTATGGACTCAAAAATCTCTTCCAGTCAGCGAATCTCAACCGTATACATGTAGGTCTCTAAGTTCACAGAAGGAGTAAGGCAGAAGCTGCCTACTTCATAACAGTTGTCCATATCACGAATTTCTAGCGTCCTCAGAGCTGGAAAATCAACATGAAAACTACATTGAATGTTAAAGTAAATTGTAGCTATGGTTCTTTAACTTTAACTCAATTGGACCAATGGTCCCTCAACTAAAAATCCATTACCATTGGTCCCTCAACTCATCAAAATGTGCAGCTATAGTCCCTCAACTAAAAATCCATTACCATTGGTCCCTCAACTTTAATTCAACAGGAGAAATGATCTCTTAACTTTAACGTAATTGTAACAATGGTCCTTCCAACATAACTCGTTTTGAAAAAAAATTTGACGTAGTTAACAAAAATGACCATAATTGCACACTTTGATGAGTTGAGGGACCCTTATTATATAAATGGTTATTCCAACATAACTTATTTTGACAAAATTTTGACGAAATTGATGAAAATGACTATAGCTACACATTTTGATAAGTTGAGGGACCAATGATAATGGATTTTTAGTTGAGACACCATTGCTCCAATTTGATTAAAGTTAAGGGACCATTGCTACAATTTACTCTTGAATGTTATTAGTACCAACAATGGTTAACAACTAAAACTTGTAGGCATAGAATTCGAGTCATGTGCATACCTTTTCATTGAAAATGTGATTTGGAAATTAACAGTTGGTCCCATAGCTACAAATGATAGAACAAACGTCTTCATGGTAAGGTAGCCAATCACCAGAGTTGTAATCGAACATGAAGATGATGTTAGTAATAGAAGGAAGGACCGTGTTGACTTTTGAAGTTTCTAATCTTTGTATTATGTTAATCGTATTGAGAACAAACACAAGTTACAAATATATAGAGGAGTTTAAGTGAGTTGCAAACTACACTCAACACTCAAGAACCTATCCTAGATCTCCTTGAATCACGCTATGTAGCCGGCATAGGAAACATAACTAAGCTCATTGGATTAAGGAGATGACAACAAGATAAGACCCTTATACAAGTTGAGAAGAACAAGTAGAAAACAAACGGCTATTAACTAGGTGAAACACTAATAGGGTTGACACAAACCCTAATACCCAGATAATACCGAGAAACCCTAATCCACAGAAACCCTAAATACCCAGAGGTCTTTCAATACTCCCCCTCAAGCTGGATCCAGAAGGTTGATGGATCCAAGCTTGCCGAGAAGCCGTTGAAATTGAGGAGATGCTAATGGTTTAGTGAATAGGTCTGCGAGTTGATCGTAGCTCTTGACAAAATGAGTTTTGATGACCTGTGATTGTACTTGTGCACGAACATAGTGACAGTGAACTTCAATGTGCTTGGTTTTCTCGTGGAAGACAAGGTTGGAAGCAATGGACATTGCTGCCTGATTGTCATAGAAAAGATACATGGACTGAGGAGTGAAGACACCTAGTCGTATAGTAGACCTTTCAGCCATATTAGTTCACATGCAGTAGATGTCATGGCTTGATATTCAGCCTCAGTACTGGATCTTGCAACAATTGCTTGCTTTTTACTTTTCCAGGTAACAAGGTTGCCTCCCACAAATGTGCAATACCCCGTTGTAGACTTACGATCAATAGAGTTACCAGCCTAATCAACATCACAATAACCTGTGATCTGAGTGCTCTCATTCTTCTTCATGATGATGCCATGACCCACTGAACCTTTTAGGTACTGAAGTAGTCTTGTGACAAGATTAAAATGCTCCATCGTGGGAGAGTGCATAAATTGGCTAGCAATGCTTACTGAATAAGCTATGTCAGGCCTTGTAATAGTCAAGTATATCAGCTTACCAACAAGACGCTGATAAATAGCTTATGTTTGGAAGTGGTTGCCCCTCTAAGCTAAGTTTGAGCTTTGTGTCAAGAGGTGTATGGACAGGTTTAGCATCACTCATGTTTGCTTCCATGAGAAGGTCCATAACATATTTCCGTTGGCTGAGAAAAAAACCCTTGTGAGAGGTAGCCATTTTGATGCCAAGAAAATATCTGAGTATTCCAAGATCTTTAATTGCAAAACATTGTTGTAGTGAATGCTTGAGCTAGTTATTTCGTCAGGGTTATCTCCTGTAATGATCAAATCATCTACATATACAAGGATGACCAATTTCCCAGCAGTGCCAATGCGCTCGAACAATGAGGAGTCTGCGTTGCTTCTTTTAAAACCAACAGTTGTGAGGACTGAACTGAGCTTGGCATACCAAGCTCTCGGTGACTGTTCAAGACCATAAATTGATTTGTGCAATCTGCACACTATCAGGTTCATGACTTTGAGGATGACATGGGGGTAACCTCATGTAGACTTCTTCTTCAAGCTCACCATGTAAAAAGGCGTTCTTTACATCCATTTGATACATAGGCCACCCTTTATTACCAACAACTGAAATGAGTACTCTCACAGAGTTCATCTTTGCAACAGGAGCAAATGTTTCTTTGTAGTCCACATCAAATGTTTGAGTAAAGCCACGAACCACTAATCTTGCCTTGTGTCTTTCTATGGACCCATCTGAGTTGAATTTAACCTTGTATATCCACCTGTAACCTACTGTCTTATTTCCCTTAGGCAATGTCACAATGCTCCAGGTTTTATGTTGATCAAAAGCATGCAGTTCATCTTGCATAGCTTGCTGCCAAACCTGTGATTGATTTGCTTCTTGAAATGACTGAGGCTCAACATGCTCAGATATATTACAAAGAAAAACAGTGTGTTTAGGTGACAATTTTTTATAGGACACGTAGTGGGAGTGGCTTGTAAGTGACAAAGTCTTGCAGTCTTGCTGGAGCATATCTTTTACGAATGGGATTGTGTCGAGGTGCAGTAGAATGAGACTCGTATGAAGATTCCTCAGGAGCAATACTGTGGAGAGATTCATTTTCAACAGAAGTGTTGGTCTCATCACTTGAAGCTAGGTTGTCAATTTCAGCGAGGAACTTTGTGTGATGTACAGGCACCATTGCATTAGGTTGAGTGACTTCAGTGGCAAGGGTCTCAGTTCTTGGCAATGGAAACATATCCAAGCAATACTCCCCCTCACTTGTACGATCCAGAGATTTGCTGTAATAAGGGTTAGTTTCATGAAATCCAACATCCTTGGAAACAATTAATCTCTTAAGTTGTGGATTGTAACATTTGTATCTTTTTTGTGTGGATAAGTAACCAAGCAAAATGCATTTGGTTTCCCTAGGGTCAAGTTTGTCTCGATGCAAGGACTGAACATGGACAAAACAAATGCATCCAAAGACCTTAAGGTGTGACAAGTCTAATTTTCTGTTTTTGACAATTTCCATTGGTGATTTGAACCCCAAAACCCTACTAGGTAACCTGTTGATCAATTAAGTTGCTGCCATAACACTTTGAGACCAAAAACGTTTAGGTACATTCATTTGGAACATCAATGACCTAGTTTTTTTCAAGAAGATCTCAATTTTTTCTCTTGGCAATACCATTTTGTTGAGGTATGCCAACACAACTAGTTTGATGCATGATGCCATTGTTGTTCAAATATTGAGTCATGACTTGTATTCAGTGCCATTATCAGACCTTAGAGTTTTGATTTGAGAGGAAAAGTGATTTTTAACAAGACTATGAAAATCTTTAAACACTTCCATCACTTCACTCTTTGATTTTAACAAATATAGCCAAGTTGCTCTTGAATAGTCATCAACAAACGTTATGAAATATTTGTAACCATCAAAAGACTCACTAGTTGGTCCCCATATATCTGAGTGTACAAGTTCAAAAGGATGAAAAACTCTAGACAAAGATGAACCTAGGGGTAGTTTAGTTACCTTTGACATATGGCAAATTTCACAATGAATTGGTTATTTGCCTAAGTTAGGAAACAAGGTGGACAAAACATGTTGAGAAGGGTGAGCTAGTCGCTGGTGCCACAAAAAATGATCTTGAATGGAGGCATGGATGGATATAGACTTGGCTTGTAATCCACTGGGAGAGCTTTTCAATATGTAATAGAGACCATCTAGGTAAAATCCCTCACCAATCTTCCTCTTGGTGACACGATCCTGAAAAATGACATTTTCTGGTGAAAATATGGCTAAACAGTTTAAGGAATTTGTGATTTGTCCCACTGAGAGAAGTTGGAATGGAAATAAAGGAACATATAAGGCCATAGACTCTATTTGGTCTGATATCAAGTGAATTTTTCCCTTTCCTACAATCCTAGCACCTTCACCATTAGCTACAGACACATGTGATGGTTTATGAAGTTTCTCAAATTTATGCAATTTTGACACTTGATTAGTCATATGATCTGTGGCACCTGAATCTACAACCCAAAAGTCATGCAACTCATTAATTTTAAGAGCAGTTTTGAAAGCATTCACGATACCTTTCATGTCTTGTTGAGGTAAGCAATCAGCATCGGCCAAAAACCCTGCAAACTTGCTAAGCAATGCAGTGGCACTTCCATCTTCATGGTCAATAGCTCGATCTTCCCTACCTTTCTTCTGATGGAGATAGGCTGCGAACTCATTTATAAGAGTAGCAGGATTTGCAGTGAACTGTTTATATGGATCAGAACTATTGAAAGATGAAGATGATGTAGTGTTGGCACGAGGATATGCTCGACTTGTCTTCTGCGTAGTTTTATCTTTCATGAAATCCGACTTCAGTTCTGGATGCAGGATCCAGCACTAATCTCTCACATGCCCGATGTTGTCACAGTGTAGGCACTTCAGATGAGGGTTTTTTCCTTTTTTCATTTGTTAGATAAACCCTAGCTTCAGTCATAATGGTTTTTGTACCACTGTTCATGACTTTTCTTCTTACTTCCTCACGTTGGATGGTTGCACAAATGCTAGTGAATGATGGTAGCTCAGGATTCATGAGGATATGACTTCTCAAATCCTCATATTCTGAGCTCAAGCTAGACAACAATTGAAATATCTTATCTTCTTCAGCTCTTTTAAGAAGCACAGTGGGATCAGTGGTGTGAGGTCTATAGACATCCAGCTCATTCCACATGCTTATCAGAGAACCAAGATGTTGTACAAAGGTTTTACCTTCTTGTTGAATGTTGGAGATATTCTTCTTGAGTTGAAAGATGCGTGCATAATTGTTTTGATTACCATACATCTCCTTCACAATTGTCCAGAGAGTGAGAGATGACTCGGAATAGCTGAAGATTTCAGCAATCTTCCTTTCCATGGAATTAAGCAGCCATGACATGACCAGTTGATCTTTACAAAGCCACCCTCCATATTTAGGAGAAGTAACTCCAGGAGCAGGATGACTGCCATCGATGAAACCAAGTTTGGATCTTCCACCAAGTGCAAGACTAACCGCTCTTGCCCGTGGCAAATAATTAAACTCATTTAGTAACACTAAACTGAGTCGTTGATTTGGATTGATATCCATTTCAGAGATGTGAGCAGAAGGAGAAGCAATGGTGCTTTCATCCTTTGAATTCTCATCAGCCATATTCTTGCTGAAGGAAAATCACAACAAGTGAGATATACAAAGACAGGCTCAGAGGGATGCCTGCTCTGATACCATGTTGACTTTTGAAGTTTCTAATATTTGTATTATGTTAATCGTATTAAGAACAAACATAAGTTACAAATACATAGAGGAGTTTGAGTGAGTTGCAAACTACACTCAACACTCAAGAATCTATCCTAGATCTCCTTGAATCACGCTATGTAGCCGACATAGGAAACATAACTAGGCTCCTTGGATTAAGGAGATGACAACAAGATAAGACCCTTATACAAGTTAAGAAGAACAAGAAGAAAACAAACGGCTATTAACTAGGTAAAACACTAATAGGGTTGATGCAAACCCTATTACCCAGATAATCCAGAAAAACCCTAACTAACCAGAGGTCTTTCAATAGACCGTGTATGGGTTTATAAGTAAATTGGGTTACTCTCTATTCTGTCAATTGGTTTTATGGTGAAACCCCTACTTCTTTATGATATAAGACTAGGTTGTAGGTTACTCTCTATTCTGTCAATTGGTTTTATGGTGAAACCCCTACTTCTTTATGATATAAGACTAGGTTGTACCATGTGTGAAGTCCAACGACCACAAGTGCTTCACGACACCAATTTATGTGTTGTTCATGTATTTGGCTTGAAAATTTGTCACATGTGAAAGTGCGTGTGAGAATGTGAAGGTTTAGGGTAAAAGGAGAAATCTTGGAACGATTTGTAAGTAAGTTAGGCTACTCACTATATTGTCAATTAGTTTTATAGTGGTAATCATAACAGTAAGAGAAGAAAAGAGTTGAAGAGGGAAGTAAAGGTTCTATACTTCTTCGCAATGAAAGAGAAAGTTTACAATTGATCTTATCTTATACAAACGAGAGAATAGAGTATTCATAGTGTTACAATCTTAGCTTTAATACTAAGCTGACTTTACTAGGCATCGGATTTTCATCGGGGATGCTTCATTGTTGTGGTTGTATATCTCCTAAAGTTGTAAAATTAAAATAAATAAAAAAACAAAAGGACTCTGGACCCGGAGGAATGGGTCCGTTTTAAACCGATCGAGTTAGGTCTAGTTCCATTTTCAAACGAATCTGGTCTATCCCTCTAAATTTGTGCCTGGCCCAGGTTACCCCGGGTCCACCCCTAATCCACATACTTTATTCTGGAATGAAAAACCGGATTAAGACCAGGGCAATGGCAAATTGATTTTCACAATTAAGAACAGGAGGATTGGGCAATCACATATGCATATCCTTCAAAACCAAAATTAACCAAGCAATATTAGCCGATGCATGCGCTAAAGGTTTGTACTCAGTTTCAGTGGAACTCCGAGAGACAGAGTTCTGCTTCTTAGACAGCTAGAAAATTGGATTTTCCCCTAAATAAATCACATAACCAGTAACAGAACTTCTAGTGTTAAGATCAGCTGCCTAATCGGAGTCACTATAACCTTGAATTTCCATTGGTGTCCCAGCAGTATAGGTCAATCCACAAGACAAAGTACCTTGTAAGTATCTCAGGATTCTTTTAACCAAATCCATGTGAACATCTGAAGGAGCTGCCATAAACTAACACACCGGATTGACAGCAAAGGCTATATCAGGCATTGTGAAGTCAAATATTGCAAGGCTCCCACAAGGCTTCTATACAAAGTTGGATCAGGCAATAATATTTCTTCATAAGACATCACTTGGTTATGAGGTTTACATGGAGTGGAACAAGGTTTACATATATCCATTCCTGCCGTATGTGTCAAATTTTTTAGTACTTAGCTTGATTAACAAAAGGATATCCATGGTTTTGTACTTAATTTCTAATCCAAGAAAGTAAGCGAGTTTTCCCATGTCTGTGAGTTCAAGAACCTCTCCTAAAGTATCAATAATTGACTGCACCAGAGTGGAAATAGACCTAGTCATAATAATGTTATCTACATATGATAATAAGCAGAAGATTACAAATCTAATGGTAAAGATGAGCTATTTATAATGTAAACCCTAGGTATCTAAATAGGAAAGGAAATAAATGTATAACAAAATATAAAACATTCTAAAATATTAAAATCCGAATAAAACATGGTGAACAACATAATTCGCTTAAATTTTGACTAAGCTCATCACAACATAATGAATCTTGTAGATCTCATCGTTCTCTTCGAATCTATATATTTCGGGCTCAAAACAAACATGTTAAATCAAAGTTGCGTCAATCTGGACAACCCGAAAAGTTCAAAACATCCACTTTCGAAATATGGCCAGAAAATAACATATCAACACGCGAATTACCAATTCTTGATTGCTCGTTGCTTCCTTCTTTTAATTATTGCATGTGAAGTAACGCAGGAAGGGATCCGCTTCGGATCCCTTTCACCTAATCCTCCTCATCAAACAATCCGGGCCCTTGAAATTTGATTAAACGGCTAAAGTTATTATAACTTTTAAAGTGGGTCTGTGTTTTTAGCCGTTGGATCAAATTTCAAGGGCCCGGATTATTTGATGAGAATGATTAGATGGAAGGAATCCGGAGACGATCCCTTTCCAAGTAACGCAATTCTTGTCCTACATCATGAGTACTTTTGCCACATCATGCCCTACTACACTCTTAAGGCCATCTCTAACTACGTAAGGAAACTAGTGTCAACTAGCCGTTGGATTCAAAAATTTGTTTAAGCATTCATGTCGGATATAAAATATATTCCTGTTGGTTATATCTGACAGGAATGCTCTCATTTTATGGCCAGCCCGAGGCTGGCTGCATTGGGCCAGCCCTTGGCCTTTTGGCCCTTTCAAACTCCGTGGGGCCCACGAGCCCTCTAGTCTAGCCTTCGGTTGGAAACGATTTTCGGACTATTTTCGGCCATCTGGCTCTCTGGACCCTTCGGTTGGAGATAGTCTAAGTTCTCTATTTCTTAAACCCGAAAAGTGGTCCAAGTTCTCCATTTTTGCTTCTATATTTATCATATATGAGGAGATCGATTACTGATGCAGAGAGAGCAGAGGTGGCCAATTTCCTTGCGCACATGGTGAAATTGACAAGTGACAAGTAACTTAGAACAACCCACAATATAATAGTGGATAAGCAAGTTCCTAAAGCCACAAAGTCTAACTATAACTATACATACAATGGTAAATGAGAGGACGATAAGGAGAAAACTATTCATTCAGTTACTTCGGCTATGAAATGTGTGTTCAGTTTTATATAAAATAACTAACTGTCGACTAGAAAAAAATAAAATTAAATAAAATTAAAAAAACTATCATTATCGTCAACAAAAAGTATAGACTGGATTTCAAATTTCTCCACATTAAATTATGTGTGTCTGTTCTATAACAAAGAACAGACAAAATGCACATAACTCATTTTGCTATTTGGAAATGCAGGCAAATGATTGAGAAGAAACACTTATTACTTCTAGTAGGCAAATTTTCAGATATCTACCAAAACATCACAGATTGAACTTGATGAACATTTGACTACAACCGACTCAAAACTATCACATAGCCAGTTTTGCTATGAACTCATCATTCACTGCCTTCCTGCCCACTGACCAATATTTTCCATATGAAGGCATTTTTTGGATTTATTCTCTCTCTCTCTCTCTCACACACACACACACTCTCTCTCTCTCTCATATTAATTTCTCTTATACAAGGTTTTGTTGCTTCTGCCCACTGACCAATATTTTCCATATGAAGGCATTTTTTGGATTTATTCTCTCTCTCTCTCTCTCTCTCTCTCCCACACACACACTCTCTCTCTCATATTAATTTCTCTTATACAAGGTTTTGTTGCTTCTTACTTTCCCTTATCATAAGCTTGAGATTCATTAATCCGATATGTATGGTCACCGTCACACAAATATTTGACACTTGGAGTTTTGCAACCCAATGCATGGCTCGGTTCTTTAAATATTTTGACAGGAAAATTGCACAAATCACCCTCAGCTCATATATGAAATAAGAAAAATTAATGATCATGTGGTGAATTCTGTTACCAATCTCGATCAAAAATCGAGATTGATGCCCAAGTTTTGTTTGAAAATTGGACATGTAGCTCTCATGCATGGTAAAAATACATCATTTCATGTGTATCTTTGCGCTTTTATGTGTATATTTCATTAAAAAATACTCATATGATGGATTCTGATACCAATCGCAATAAAAGTACATAGCCCAAATTTTATTAAAAAATTGGATTCGTAGCTCTCATGCATGAAAATACGCCATTTCATGTGTACTTTTTTGCTCTTGCATGTGACCCTCGCGTTCAACTTTTAGACGGAGTTTAAACGCAAACTGGTTTTTTGACTGAGATTGGTAACTGAGGCATACAATTAATACCGAGTATATATAACTTGCTGAGTACAGCAAAGAATTGAAAACCCTAGCAAAAAAACATAGGAAAGACAGAGGAAAGAAACAGAAATGGAGAAGAAAGAGAGAGATTACAAAGCTCACTGCTTGGTGTTGCCCTATCCATCCCAAGGCCACATAAATCCCATGCTCCAATTCTCCAAGGTTCTACAACACAAAGGACTAAAAATCACACTCGTCACTACTCACCATGTCCACAGCACCATGCATAGGTCACCATCCACCTCTATTGCATTCGAAACCATTTCCGATGGCTACGACGATGGTGGGATTCTCCAAGCTGAAACCATTGAAGCCTACTTGGACAGCTTTCAGAAGGTAGGGACAAATACATTGATCGAGCTTCTCCGAAAGCTTTCATGCTCAGGGAACCCCGTTGATTGTATTGTTTATGATGCGTTCATGCCTTGGCCTCTGGATGTTGATAGGAAGTTTGGTATTGTTGGGGCAGTTTTCTTCACTCAGTCTTGTGCAGTGGACAACATTTACTACCATGTCCAACAAGGACTGCTCAAACTTCCTCTGCCTCCTGACTCTGAAATTTTGCTTCCTGGATTGCCACCACTTCAGCCCTCAGACATGCCTTCTTTCATCCATGTTTTTGGGTCGTACCCGGCTTTCTTCAAGATGGTTGTGGATGACCAGTTCTCTAATGTTGACAAAGCTGATTGGATCCTCTGCAACACATTTTATGAGCTGGAAGAAGAGGTAATTGATAAACATGTTGGGGTTGTGTATATACACTACAATAAAAACTGGGCTTTAGTTACAAAATTAAGGACACATGAGAAGTTTGTGTCTAGTTAAACAATATTAAACAACAGTGCCTTTTCAATAGAGCACCAGGTATTGTGCCCAACGTAAAAAATAATTGACACAAATACAGTATTGGGCACGGGAACCGTACAAGGGAACATTTAACCTGTAGTCTGGCAACTTTTTGACAAATTGAATGATTTTTAATAGTGATGTGCAACATCATGATTTAATTAAATGATTTTCATGGTTTTTCTTTTCCAAATTCATTCCCGGAGAGGATAGATATACTAGCCAATTTAACCTTTTTTCTTGAGTACAAAACAATCAAGAATACATGAGATAGATTCTTCGCATTGTTGATTCATCGCCAGAGATGGCATAAAACTAATAGTTCATTATCTAATGCATTTTCTTGTCATTCTACTCAAACTGAAAGTCAGTATTTATCAAAGTTGTTCCTATCTAATGGAACGCTATTGGATCAATGACAAAGACATTGTTTAAGGAAAAGAGAGCGTTTTCCGGATGAAATGAAACTGAATTCCTGTAAAAAGAGAGAGATTTCCCATTCCTTTTTTAAGTTTCAAAATTTAATTGAGCTTATGGACATTAAATTTAATTCCAAGATTATATATATTTGGTGTTTTGATTTGTTTGTGCATACATAGGTGGTGGATTGGATGGCAAAATTTTGGCTATTGAGGACTATCGGACCAACCATACCATCCAAGTACTTGGATAAGCGGCGCGAAGAAGACACAGAATATGGCTTAGTCTTTTTAATCCAAATGCCTGCATGAAATGGCTAAATGCAAAGCGAAAAGAGTCTGTAGCTTATGTGTCCTTTGGCAGCTTAGCAGAACTTGGAGCTGAGCAAATGGAGGAACTGAGTTGGGGTTTGAAGAGGAGCAAATGCTACTTCTTGTGGGTGGTTAGAGAAAAAGAAGCGGCTAAGCTACCAAAAGGATTTGTAGAGGAGACATCGGAGAAGGCTTTCGTGGTCTCGTGGTGCCCCCAGTTGGAGGTTTAAGCACGTGAGGCTGTGGGATGCTTTGTGACACATTGTGGTTGGAATTCTACTTTGGAGGCTATGAGTTTGGGTGTTCCAATGGTGGCAGTGCCGCAGTGGACTGACCAAAGCACCAATGCCAGGTTTATTATGGATGTGTGGAAAATGGGGCTTACAGCTTCAGCTGATGAGAATGGAATAGTGAGACAAGAAGAAATAGCACGTTGTGTGAGGGAAATATTGGAAGGGGATAGAGGGATGGAAATTCGAAAGAACGCTTTGAAGTGGAAAATGTTGGCTACAACGGCAGTGGGTGAAGGTGGAAGTTCTGATAAAAATATCGATGAGTTCATTGCAAAACTAGTATACAACTAGGTTTACTTTTGGTGTTTGAAAAATAAGAGGACGCGTTTCATGTCTTTGGGAATACAAATGGATGTTCTTTAATTTATCCGGTTACCTTTTTTGTGCAATTCAATGAACTTGTAGTCCGGCAATGGATTTTTTTCCAACAAAAAAAAAAAAAATAAATAAATAAAAACACAATCTATGTTTTGTAAAATTTGCAAAGTTTACGAGATCAATAATTAATCATGTGCAGAGTATTAAGAATATATTGTAATTAATGTATAATATTGTATTAGTCTAAACTAGAGAAGGCTATTCCATGAATTGTGGATCACGGCTTTATAGGATTGGAATCAGAGTTTGACTTTTCTATTTGTATTTGTATATATATGGGCCACTTACCCTTTGTTCAATATATGAAATATTTCAGCCATATTATTCCTTCATATGTCAATCCCAGGAACTACCTAGCTCTTTCTTAATTTGGTATCAACACAGGCTCTTCGATCCACTTCATCAAACCCTAGCAAAATTACAAACACCATGACAGACAATCCAACACCCAACGCCAACACAAACAACAATCCTAGTATGGATTTATCACATCCATACTATATTCATCCTTCAGATCACCCTGGCCATTTTCTTGTTTCTGAAAAATTGAATGGCACCAATTATTCCTCTTGGAGCAAATCTATGCTTCATGCATTACGAGCCAAAAATAAAATTGGATTCATTGATGGATCCATTAAACCCCCTCCCGAAGATGAAAAACCAGGTGATTATGCCCTATGGGCACGCTGCAATGGCATGATCTTATCATGGCTTTCAAATTCCGTAGAGTCTCATCTCTCTAACAGAGTTGTCCATGCCGAATCTGCATACACGATTTGGGAGGATTTCAAGCATCAATTTTACCAACAAAACACACCAACAATTTACCAAATCCAGAAATAGATTGCTTCTCTATCACAAGGTTCCATGACTGTCTCAACATACTTTACAGAACTCAAGCATCTCTGGACTCAACTTGATGCATATGAAGACCCCATCATCTGCAACATGATGGATAAGCATCATGAGCAACGAGACAAATACCGAATCATGCAATTTCTTATGGGCCTCAATGATGTTCATGACATCGTTCGTACCAACATTCTCATGACAACCCCATTGCCCAATATTCAAGAAGCTTATTCCTTTGTCAGAAATCAAGAATCGATCCTTCCCTAAAGCCTTTGTAAAAATACAAAGTGGCCCATATATATACAAATACAAATAGAAAAGTCAAACTCGTTCTGACCAACGATGTGATCATTGCAACCGAGAGGGACACACCGTCGATAATTGCCGCACTTTAAAATACCATTGCAATTTTTGTGACAAAAGAGGCCATACAGAGGACAGGTGCAAAATCAAGAATGGCACATGGGTGCCTAATCCCAATGGAGGAAATGGCAATAAAAATGGTCGAAAGCAACGGGGCTCTTCTTCACGTCCTTTGCATGCCACCTATGCAGCGGAAACCACGTCAAGTCTTCAAGGGCCATCTATGCCGCAACCAACATACCCTTCTACGTCCACCAGTAACAATCTGTTGAGTACCCTCTCTGCAGATCAAATTCAACAACTAACTCATGCTCTCTCTTTGCTTTCTTTTGGTAATGGAAACGCTTATGCAAATGTCGTAGGTCTGAATTCTCTTTCTATTACTGCCATTAATTCTGTGTTTACTAAGCCATGGATCTTGGATAGCGGAGCTACCGACCATATCGTTTCTGATTCCACTTTATTTACTACCACCAAACCTCCATCTATACCTGTTGTTAACTTGCCCACTGGTTCTTCAATCCCAATCACTTACACTGGCACAATACCATTTAATTCTGATATCACTTTAGCCGATGTCTTGTGTGTTCCGTCCTTTAATCTCAATCTCATGTCCGCTAGCAAAGTCACTGACTCTCTTAATTGTTGTGCCATTTTGTTTCCCACTTTTTGTGTTTTGCAGGACTTGGCTTCAGGGAAGATGATTGGTTCGGGTAAGATGCGTGATGGTCTTTACTACATGTCACCTATACACCGGACACCTGCCTCTCATCAAGTTTCTCATCCTTCCCATTTATGGCACCAACGACTTGGACATTCATCCCCTTTTCGTCTCAAATTAGCTTCTTCTTTGTTATTTTCTCATGCTATTTCTTTTGACAATAATTGTAGTGTCTATCCTTTGGCCAAACAGACACGACTTCCGTTTTCTTTAAGTTCAATATCAACTCATGCACCGTTTGTTTTATTACATTATGACATATGGGGTCCTTACAAAATTCCCACTCACTCTAGGGCTCGTTTCTTTCTTACAATTGTGGACGATTTTAGTCGATGCACTTGCGTGTTTTTAATGTCTCACAAATCTGAGACACAACATCTTTTAAGATCCTTTATCACCTTTGCTCACACTCAATTCCATGCCACAGTTAAAACCATCAGAGTAGACAATGGGTCTGAATTCCTATCCATGAGGGATTATTTTCAATCTAATAGGATTGAACTTCAATGCACTTGTGTTTACACCCCCCAACAAAATGGGGTCGTGGAATGCAAACATCGCCATATTCTTACAGTGGCACATGCTTTACGCATTCAGTCTAACATACCCCTCATATTTTGGGGTGAATGCGTACTCACTGCCGTCTACCTCATCAACCGTTTACCTTCTCCGTTACTTTCCAACAAATCACCCTTTGAACTATTATACAAATGTCCACCATCCCTTGAGCATCTACACATTTTTGGATGTCTTAGTTATGCTACCGTTGTCCACCCTACCCACAAATTTGAACCTAGAGCTCACCGGTGTGTTTTCGTTGGCTATCCCACAGGTCACAAAGGGTATAAACTTTACAACTTGGACGCTAAAAAATTTTTGATCAGCAGTGATGTAATATTTCATGAGACTTCATTCCCATTTTCCAATCTTTCATTTCCTGATTCTTATACCACTACCCTTAACCCCATAAATCAGGACCTCACCCCTTTTTCTCCTATTTCCTATTTCCCTCCACCGCTTCATGCACCTGCCAATCACATTGATCAACCTTCTACCTTAACCTCACCTGGCGATGATCCATCTACTGCTCTTCCACATGCCGACACTCCCACTCCCAATATCCCACATGCTCCCTCCCTCACCGACATTCCTCCACAACCCGTGCCCACCTCTTCTCCCTCACTACATGTACCCACCCATCATGCACCCCCTACATTTTTTCCTACCCCTCTTAATGCCTCTCATCCTGACCCTAATATTCCCATCTCTTCACCACCCATTATCCTTTCTCTCAGGCATTCTATTCGTCCCAAACAGCCACCAACATGGACTAAAGACTACCATATGTCTCACCACGTCAATCATTCTTCTCTGGCACCACGTTCTGCACAAGGTACCCGTTATCCCATATCTCATTTTCTTTCCAACTCTCGTTTCTCTTCTGCCCATTGTTCCTTTTTAGCTAACATTACAGGTGTATCTGAGCCCACCACATTTGCTGACGCTATCCTTGATCCGAACTGGTAACAAGTTATGCACACATAATTATATGTGTTACAACGTAATCACACTTGGGACTTGGTCCCTCTTCCTGCTGGTCATAAGCCTATCAGCTCCAAATGGGTTTTCAAAAAAAAGTACAAGTCTGACGGTTCTCTTGATCGTTATAAGGCTCGTGTTGTTGCAAAAGGATACACACAGATTGAGGGAGTTGATTGCCAGGAAACCTTTTCATCCACTGCCAAACTCACCACTCTGCGTTGTCTCCTTACCGTTGCTGCTGCCCGTACTTGGTTCATTCACCAGTTAGATGTTCAGAATGCCTTTCTTTATGGCACTCTTCATGAAGAAGTCTACATCGAACCCCCTCCAGGTCTTCGCCGACAAGGGGAGAATCTTGTATGTCGGCTCAAAAAGTCCCTTTACGAACTCAAACAGGCATCTAGAACTTGGTTCACCACCTTCTCAGACGCTATTCAAAAAGCCAGATATCATCAATCAAAAGCGGATTATTCCTTCTTCACCAAGGTTCAAGGTACTTCAATCACTGTTGTTCTTATTTATGTTGATGACTGATAGGAGCATATTCGTGCGACTTAAATGGCTTGTTCTCGTACATTTACGTTATGTTTCTTTAGTTATTTTAGTCCTTTATGCTTCTTTTGTGTGTTTTCAGGATAATAAGACGTGTTTGACAAAAGGGTGCATTGTGGAGTGTTTTGGAGCACTATTGGGCTAAGGATGGATAGCTTATACTTGGAGCCCAAGTGTTGGATGAAATTGAAGGCCTTGTATGCACTTGAGGACACAAAACAATGGCCCTAACCCAATCACATAACACCTTGCCATGGGCTTAACACAAACACCATTCCTTGCCATGCAAGGGGGAGCAATTTGGGTCCATTTCATGCACTTAAACCCTAGCCCAATTACACACCAATTTCAGCCACATGAACACAATCATTCCCTCATTGCCGTGGCCCTTGCAAATCCATTCCATTTTCAGCCATTACATTTAATCATTGCACCACAAATCAACACATGCACTTTGCCTTTCATCATTGCACCACAAATCATCAACACATGCATTCCCTTCACACTCACCCATCCTCTCTAATCCGTGCATCACACCTTCATTTCTAGCACCAATTCCACATGCATTCCCACATGCATTTTCACCCACATGCATCTTCAAATCATTCAACACATGCACCCTAGAAATCATTCAACACATGCACCTATAATCATTCAACCATGCAACCAATCACATGCATCATCATCATTCAACCAAGCCTAACCCGTGTATCCCCTCCTACATTCCACAAACAAGCCACATGCATTACACCCCACATGTCCCTTTAATCCTTCAAACATGCACCCTTTATTCTTTCATTAATTAAACCACAAATCAGCCACACATTCACCCCTTTCTCCAATCCAAAACCGTGCATACACACTTCATTCCATTCATTCATCATCCCATCTCAGCCGCACCATTTATTCCACCCTAGAGCCTCATTATTCAATCTATCATTCAGCCATCTTCCACCCCCTTTAATCATTTAACCCACATGCATTCACACACACTTCACACAAACAAAATTCACATGCAAAACAGCAACCATTCCATGCAAAACAGCACCATTCACCCTTTGCCGTGGAATTCATTCCCCTTTCCAGCTTTCCCTTTCATTTCCAGCTCTAACTCTTCATCATTGCAGCCACCTACATACATTATTTATTAACTCTTCATCATGCAGCCAGAAAATGAGCAAGAAAGCTTCCCACACACATGCAATTCCAACATAAAAAACTGTCAATGCCGTGGGATCCTTGTGCTTTCCAGCTTTCCTAGCTGTTTTCCACCACATTCCAGCACATGCATGCTTAAACAAACAGCCATTTGCACCTCCATTTCTCCTATAAAAGCCCTTGCATTCCCATTACCAAGACATCTCATTTCATACACAACTCACCACAAACACACCACCAACTTCCTTTGTCGTGGCTTCCCATCTCTCCCTTATAATCCAAACACCATTCCTCTTCCATTTCAATCATTCCCCAATCCATTCAACACACCAACAACATCCCTTAGACCTTATGCTACAATAAAGAGGAAGAGAAGAGGGCCTAAACGTTCATACAATTCAAGTTTGAGTTGTTGGAATGTTTAGGTGTTTCTTCGATTTCAATGTTTAATTTTAATTCTCTTTGTTTTGTATGAGGAACTAAACCCCCCCTTGGCTAGGGGGGGATTCGAAATATATGTTTATGCTTGCATTTTGATTTGATTACTTCTAATTGCGTTTCATAAGTTGTGGATTCAATTCGTTTAACCGTTTGATTGATAAACTATTTATGTATGTTTATTGAGAGTGCACGCTTAATTTTCATGCATGAATATGACGCTAGAATATAAGTGAGTTTCACCTAATAGTTATGAACTTATATTCACAAGTAGTGGAGGTTGCTTATAAACAATCGCGTTAAACGAATTCTTGGCATAAGTTTCATGCAATCATAGTAACGAATGCCTCGTCAACACTTATAGTTTTCAAAGAACTTAATGATTCTTGCTTGTATCTCTATTATGCAATTCATGTAGGGAACTTGTGGGGAATGCTTTGGGTTGTCGTATGCAATCATCCAATCCATTAACTTAAGGAAAACTTGACGGTTAATTTAAGCGGACCTAATTAACCCGGGGTGATGAGTTTCATAATTTATTGAAATGCAATTGGAAATCGTTTTATTATGCAAGTATAACATATGTGGAGATGAACCCCGTAGCTAACTTTCCATCCATTCAATTTCATCCATTTGTTCTTTCTTTTCTTGTTTCTGGTTTCATGTTTCTTTTTAGTTAGAGGCGAATTTGAAGCCATGGACATATGTTGGTTATGATTTGATTTACTCCAGTTATGAATTCATGAACTTTAGATGTGGTTTACTTTTCTGTTTTGATTAAGAACTTGTTTATGTATGTGGGTTGAGGGTCGACACTTAATTTGCATGTCTAAACTTGACGCTAGGATATAAGGGAATTTCACCTAATCGTTATGAACTTATATTCATGAGTAGTAAAGATCGCTAGTCACGATTGTGTTTAGTAAACCCTAGGCTGGATTAACATGCGTATTCCATAGTTATGAATGCCTAGTCGATGTTTATGATTTCCGTTGAACTTAATGATCTTTGTTGAATGTCTCTATCATGCGTATTCCATGGTTAGGGACTTTGATTAGGAATAATTTGGTTGTAATGCGTATCCCATTCAATCCAATGAATCTAGGGAAATCTGAAAGTTAGTTTAAGCGAACCTAATTAACTTGGAGCATTGTCATTCATCGTTTGTTGAAGTCATAACTGGGAGTCAATTTATATGCTTATGTTCATGTGTGGATAAGGAACCCTCTAACTAGTTTTTCATCATTCTATTTCATTAATTTCGTTTTTAGAATCTGTTTTAATTCCAAGTTTCTGTTTTAGTTTAAATTCATCCAAAACCAATCCCCCATTTATTTTAAAGTGTTAGATTAGTTAGAAATACATTTATTTTGTGTTTTTACGTTTTTTCCAAGTGATTTGCAATCCCTCCTAATCCCCGGTCCAGAACGATCCCTACTTATACATATACTACAATTTGACGAAAAGAGGGTTTAATTTGTGTGCGTATAAAATCACGCATCAAATTTTGGCGCCATTGCCGGGGATTAGAAAATTTGCTAATCCCTTGGATTGTTTTATTTTCGTTTGTTTTTATTTTATTCTAGATTCTTAATCTTGTTTTGTTTTTTTTTTTTTTTTTTTTTTTGTTCTAGGTACTAGTTTATGACTCGGAGTTCTCATCCGATTCGTGAACATATCCTGGAGTGATTGGGTTCTTCGTCTGGCTGCAAGACGTAAAAGAAAGCGCTACTTGGGAGGCAACCCAATGCACTGAATAAAACAAAGCATGTTCAGTAAGGTCGCGTTTGGTACGCGGGACGGGACGGAACAGAGTGGGACGAGGCGTTCCGTCCCGCGTTTGGTGCGCCTAAAATGAGTGGAACGCGCTGTTCCATGGAACAGATTTTGGGTGATTTTCTGTTCCACACCCCCACCCTGGAACGGGTTGTTCCACGTCTGTGGGACAGAAATTTCTAAAATTTTAAGACAAAAATGCCCCTTGTCTTTTTCAAAATTTACATCAAAAATCATATAACAAACCCTAATCCCTCTTCTTCTCAGCCGTCCTCCCTCTGCATCTTCCCTTTCCTCCTCATCTTCTTCCCTGTAGCCTCTTCACCTCTGCATCTTCCGTGTAGCAGCTTTGCGAACCTTCCTCCTCATCCTTTTACGTAGCATCTTCAGCTCTGCATCTCCGTTCCAGGTTCGATCTGTTTTTGTGTAGCTCTCGGTCTCTCTTTCTTCGATTGTTCAAATGTTTTTTATTTGTTCTCTGTTTATGTATTTGTTCTCTGTTTATTTGTTCTCTTTTTATTTGTTCTCTGTAATTGAAAAATCACAACGGTAGCCTTTTTGAAATAAAATCCCCCCACAACCTCCCACATATTTTCTCAAGGAATCACAACAATTCGTCTTCTCTATCTCTCTCTCTCTCTCTCTCTCTCTCTCTAAAACCCAGTTTGCCCTACTCAAAATTCAAATCTTGAGCAAAGAACAGTCATGGAGAACGAGAAAGTGAACAGGAAACTGAACGGAGAAGAAAATGAAGAAGAAGAGGAGCCCAAAATCCCCGTCTTCACAGTCTTCAAGAACGGAGCCATTCTCAAGAACATCTTTGTCGTCAATAAATCCCCACCGCCGCCGCACTCCAAACCCATCTCCGCAGTCCACCGGAAAACCCATGAAGAAATCTTGATCGTCGGCCGACACCCGGACTGCAATATCGTCTTGACTCACCCCAGCATCAGCAGATTCCACCTCCAAATCCTCTCCGACCCCTTTTCCCAAAAGCTCTCTCTCACCGATTTGTCTTCAGGTAACTATTTATTTGGCATTTCATTCAATTTTCTTTAATTAAATGAGAAAATCCCAAAATATATGGCTTGTTGGGTTAATTGGGGTTTTTGTTGCAGTACATGGGACTTGGGTTTCAGACAAGAAGATCGAGCCGGGAGTTCGAGTGGAGCTGAGCGAAGGGGACAGGCTCCAGCTTGGTGGTTCCAGCAGGGTCTACAGCCTGCACTGGATTCCTATGAGTCGGGCCTATGATTCTGAAACCCCCTTCCTGCCATTCATAGAGCACGAAGATGATGAAAGTGCAGAACAAGTAGTGGACCTGGTAAGAAATTATGTAGCTTGTTTATTTTGGACATGAATTTGAGGAATGCCTAAAAGATTGTTTGTTGAATTGTTCTTGATTATGTTCTTAATTTCATGCATCTTTGAATTATTACGAATTGAATTGAATGGTTAGTGTGGAATGCCCAAAAGAAAAGATTGTTTCTTGAATGGTTTTTCATTCTTTTGTTTGTTCAATCTGTTTCGTATTTTAACCGAATTCAGTTGAATTGAATTGAATAGGGATTTTGATGAAAAGGAAAAGGAAGCTTATGCTGCTGCTTCTGTACCTGAGAAACTTGCGAACCAAAGCCCATTGGGAAAAGATAATGGACAGACTGATATTTCATGTCTTTTTTCTGGACCTCTTGTGATGGAGAACTTATCATTGCCAATCGGGGAAGTCCTCGGGGAGACCAAAGATCAGAAAGTTGTAGAAGAAAGCCTGACCCCATAACCAAGATCCAACTTGCCCCTTAACCTGAATTTTGAACATTCTGATGAAAAAGAATGTCTAGTGGATGTGAGTTGTGGAGAATCAGAAAACAAAAGCGTGGCACCAGAAGATCATGAAAAGAGGGATACAAGCATTTCTTCTGCACCTCTTGTGACAGAATGTGGAAACTCATCTATGTCAGAGATAATAGATGATAAAAGACATTATTTGTTTTTTAAGTCAGGACGAATGTTTGATTTCGGATATTTCATGTTTAAGTTATGCATATTTCATTTTCTTTGTTTAAGTTCTAAATGTTTAAACCCTAAAATGTTTACGATATGCATGATCATTAAACTTATATATTTTTCAACATTTGTCATGTGCTCTTATGTGGTTTGCCTTGTTCCTGCAATGGGGAATATTTAGAGGGGTGTCCTTCTAAACAAGGCGAATTCTAATGTTTGTAGAACCTATTAAGGTGCTTGGGGCTTGTTCCCCCACTCGAGAAATCCTGAACTAGGCCATTGATTCGAGACCTAGTTAAAACTTCTTTTCTCTTTCTTTCAATTTGTTAATACACTCTATCAAGGCCTTAATCTGCTCACCATGTTCCTCCCAATTATCATGGAGGCAACCCAAATAATGCATTAGATGATCAATTTCCTCCCTTCCTCTGTTAAATTTTCTTCTACTCCATTTCATCAAATTTTCACTAGAAGAGTTTAATTCTCGTTGCCATTTCTCCAACCATCCACACCTACTTTGAATACTCCAGCTCTCTTCAACAATTTGTTAACTTTTGTGTATATATTCTTGTATTCTTGGGATTCGTAGTTTATTATGATTTTATGTAAATTATTTATTTCCTTAGTGATAGGATTGTAACATCTTATAAATCCATCCTTAACAACAACAACCCACAATTGAAAGGACCAAAATTAGGGACTAAAAATTGAATTGGGGTGTGGGTTTTGCAATTTGCACAATAAAATTTGATGGGTTTGTGGTGAAAATTCGAATGGAGGTGTAGAAAACGGGAAAAATTACAAATTTTAAAGGGGTTTGCATGTGAAACACAATATATACCTATTAAAATTTGGACCAAGAAAAACAAATAATGGATAATAGTGTTCAAATTTGAACAACTTAAAAAAAAAAAAAAAAAAAAAAAGAGTCATGTCCCGTTCCGCCCATAAAATTGTACCAAACAACACCGGAACATGGGTATTTTAGTCATTTTAATCTTTTGGTTCCGTTCAGTCCATGTGCTACCAAACGCAGGACGGAACAACCGTCTTGTTCCGTCCTGCGCATACCAAACATAACACAGAACATCTGTTTCGTCCCGTCCTGTCCCGTCCCGTCTGCGTACCAAACGCTACCTATATGTTTTATCTGTATTTAGCACAATACACTGAATAAAATAAAGCATGTCCATTGATCTCCAAGAAATTACAAATGCGTACAAAAAAAAAAAAAAAAAAAAAAAAAAAAAAAAAAAAAAGATGGAGCTTTCACAAAGGTTGCTCACGTGAAGCCCCACTACTTGGCAAAACTCCAGGAGCGGGAGGCATCGAAGATAGATCATTTGAGGCCTCAATACTTGGTTGAACGCTAGATGACGAAGGAAAAATATGCCTCTGGAAGAAAGCCGCAAGCCTTTGACGGTCACTTTGAATTCGACCTTCAGATTCTTGCAGCTGATCAAGCTTCCTCTTCATGCTCGTCGAATAATTATTTGCGAGCACATGCAAATCTCTATTCTCGCGCTTAAGATGTTTGATCTCTTGTTTAAGATTTTCCACCTCCGCCATCAATGATTCAACTTGACGGGATCGAGCGAGTAGGCGTTGGCCCATGTTGGACACAGAGCCCGCACATTGAACACTGAGAGCTAGGGACTCTTGAACGACCAACTCATCGGACCGTCTTGAAAGCAACTTATTATCTCTAGGAGTGAGGAGGTTCCTAGCTATTACCGTAGCCGTTGTTGCATCCTGCATCACGGAGTCTTCACCTATAAGAGGGCCATTAGAAGATAAGAAAGACGGGCACCATATATTACCCTAACGCGGCGCACCTGTATCACCGCTGAGACTCAAATCTAAGCAAATGTTAGATGGGTTAACCATTTTCAAAGATGTTAAGAGAAAAGGGTGGGACGAAGTAAAATCTAAAAAAAAATACACCGGAGATGATTTTCACAAGCAGGTAATCTTCAAAGTGTGCACGTTGGATGTGATCGATACCTCCATAAAAGGAGAGGCAACACAACCACCAATAAAAATAAAAAAATAAAAAAATAAAAAAAAATCGAAGAGACGCCACTTTTCAAATCTTAAAAGCCGGATTTTCCTGCGTAAAGTTCGTCAACGCTCTTCAGACGCAATCTCAGCTTTTCAGATAACGCGTACAACTTTGTCAAAGATCTCTGACAAAGTTGAAAACGCATGAAGGTCATTATCCCAACCACCACACTTTTGCCGACAAGTGTGGGTGACAAAGCCACACCCGCACTACTACTTGCCATTAAAATCCCTATATATGTCAACATTCATGGCAAGGCATACATCCAAAAACGCATGACTCTTCTTCTCAGCCAAGAATGTAGCTACAACCAAACCTCTCAATATGCTCAGTTTTCTTCTTCCCTTGAGAACACCTATTCAACCAAGTCTTCAAGAGCAAACATATCCCATATCATTAGGGTTGAAAGCAAGAGTATCTCATAGCGTGCCTTTCCCCCGTCTTTTCCTTTGTTCTTGTTCTTCCCTGAAATACAAAGAGAGAGAGAGATCAGTCGGCACTTGGAATCAAGCTTCCCGTTTGGAGCCGACTGCCTGGAATCCCTTCCCTGATTTCTTATCCAACCCTGCTCTCAAATACTCATCTTCAACTATTGATGTACCCCCAAAGAAAATACCAGATGCCTGGAGTATAGATGAGGCAGGAGGAAACGGTAGATCGAAGCATGTGGAGACAAGCGCAACAAATATATGTGCTGATTCATTCGCTGCTTCTTCAAAAGCAAAAGTATCTCATATCATCAAGGGCGAAAGCAAAGGTATCTCATATCATGTTTTTTCCCTATCTTTTCCTTTGCCCTTGCTCTTGCCTCCAAGACAAGGAGAAAGAAAGCAATCAGTCGGAACCTGAAATCAAACTTCCGATCTGGAACTGATTGCCCAGAACCTTTGCCTGGTTGCTTACCTAGCGTTGCTCTCGAGTACTCATCTTCAATTGTTGGTGAGTCTCGAATTCCCTCAGCGCATACTTCAGGACAGGTGACGGAGTATCGGCTCTTTACACTGAAGCTGCTAAGCATGGATGAATTGCTGAGACATGATGCCCTGAAAGACCATTTAAAGGCAAAGGGTTGCGCACCACCTCGGCTATGTAAAAGAAACAAGCAGAGAAGAATGCGGTACAAGGAGCTGGAACAAATTGCTGGAGCGCGACGCCTTCCCCTGCAGAACCATCCAGACAGAGGAGTTTAAGTCAAATCCAAGCTCGACATCATTATTCTAATCAAAGAGCTCGAGAAGCCTCAACAACCCTCCGCTGGCGCCGTCGCCAAAGAGCAAAGCCTCGCCGCGCGATGCCGGTAAATCGTCAACACTTCTTCAAAAAGCAAAAGTATCTCATATCATGCTTTCTCCATGTCCTTTCCTTTGTCCTTGTTCTTACCTGCAGGGCAAAGAGAAAAAGAGCAATCAGCCGGCACTTGGAATCAGTCTTCCGATCTGGAACCGACTGCCTGGAATCTATTCCCTGGTTGCTTACCTAGCGTTGCTCTCGAGTAGTCATCTTCAATGGTTGATACACTTCCAGAGAAGGTACCACATTCGTCTGGAGAACAGCTAGGACGAGTGACAATGAAACATCAATCTTGTGGATCGTCAGCAAACGCAACAACTGCACATGCTGATTCATCCCCTAACCCTCTTCAATATGAATTGGAAAGATTGAACAAAGAAACAGGTCATCACCTCCACCTCGTGCTTGCCTGCCATGTGTCTGAATCCTGAAACCGCTCATGGTCCTATTTTCACTCAAGATCAAGCCTCGATGGCCCTTGAAGAAATCACAAGTCCAATTCAAAATCAAGTGTTCACCACCCTTGAATCAAATTCAAACTCCAGATAAGAAGAGTAAGTTCAGACCTTCGGATGAGACAAAAAAAAAAAAAAAAAAAAAAAAAAAAAAAAAAAACCTCCAGCCCAGTTCAAGATTAAGCCTGTGGAAAATCAACGATTGGAGGAAACCAGAAAATCTTCCAGTCGAATTCAAGTTCAAGCCCCGACAGCCCTTGAAGAAATGTCCAGCCCAATTCAAGATCAAGCCTCGACGGCCCTTGGGTTGACATCTACATTAAAGGACTTCAAAACGCATCTTCTACACGTGACAAGCATGTGTATACGACGCGCCTTGAAGTGGAGGCATTTGTAGACACCGAATTTTCAATGAAATAAATGTTAACCAATGTATTAAAATTACAACATTTATTCATTTCACTTACATCACACATTCATTTCACCTACATTACACATTTACTTCACCTACCAACTCCACTCCCTTCACCAAAAAAAAAATGGATGATGGTGATTCACTCTCTTGGCCTATAAATAGCCTTCTCCATCAAGAGAAAGGGGGAGGAATTTACATACACACCAAAACCTTGAAGCCTTGAAACTCTAAAGCTCTCAAAAAAATCCCGAAGGATCAAGAAAGCACTTTTCGTTCATCGTCAAATCCTCCTTCAAGGTCAAGCCCCAACGGCCCTTGAAGAACTTCCACCAACTCATGATCAAGCCCCGACGGCCCCTTGAAGAAAGTGTTCATCATTCATCATCCGTTCATCCTAAGATCAAGCCCCAACGGCCATTTGGATCAATAACCTCAACAAACCCATACACCCATTCTTCAAGGTTAAGCCCAACGCCCCTTGAAGATCCATTCATCAACTGTTCATCCCTAGATCAAGCCCCACGGCCCTTTGGATTAACAGCTCATCCATAAATCAACACCTTACGAAGATAGAATCAGACGATCAAATTACAAAGAGATTGTAACCCAAAATCATCATTAATACAAAATATATTTTGTACACGTATTCTTGTTTCTTGTTTCTAGGAATTTTTCGTGTTTACAAGCAGATTCAAGTAAAATGATGAGAAAAATCGAACTCGGAAATCACAATTGGAATTCAGAGTTGAAAAGGCCACCTGGATGGGATTATGCACGAATTCAAAACTACAGTTGGAATTGAGCTCGGTTATGCACAAATTAAACCAAACAAAAACTAAAAAACTGGAAGAGAAACAGAGCTTCCTCTGCAACTCCAGATCTTGCTTCGCTCCCAATCTAAAGATAGGACTTAGTGGAATCACCAGAAACCGAGCTTCCTCTGCAACTCTCGATCTTGCTTCGCTCCCGATCGCCGTCCAAACGGAACCTGAAAACGAAGGTGTGGCACAGATTGCACAGCCACCGTCCATACTTCCATTTCTACCTTTGAAACCCTAAGGTCGCAGCTCTCTCTCTCAAACCCTCTCAACTCTTGGCCCTTATTTCTCCACACATCCGTCGTTTTTCGGATCCCTCTTTTTTCTTTAAATCAGTCACTCACACTATATATATATATATATATATATATATATATATATATATATCTAATATCTATATCTGT
Organism: Pyrus communis; assembly: GCF_041283825.1. Classification (NCBI taxonomy): domain Eukaryota; kingdom Viridiplantae; phylum Streptophyta; class Magnoliopsida; order Rosales; family Rosaceae; genus Pyrus; species Pyrus communis. Next base: position 20,005,251 of record NC_142574.1, read on the forward strand.
ATAAATGTGATTGTAATTAAAGATCAAAGGAGCTAGATTCAACTCAAAACGCAAAACCCAGAAGCCAAATTCAAAACCCCAAGGCCTCCCCTCTTGTTTCTGGCCATGGCTAATCATCGGTGGCCTGAAGTTCGTGGAGGAAGACGATAGAAGACATCTAATAATCGATGTCGTCCACGACGGAGGAGGACGATATGTAGTTGCTACAAAATAGAAGGATTGGAGGTGGGTTGCTGGAGAAAAGAGTAATTCAGTGTGAGATCTGCACCGAAGGGAGGAAGAAGATGGTTTGCCGGAGAAGATTTGGTTTGGGGTTGCCGGAGAAGATTGGGTTGTTGTTAAAGGTCCATGGAGAAAGAAAAGGCTTGAGGATGAGGAAGAAGTGGTGTTGAGGTTGAGCGATTTCGGTCTGAGACTAAGAGAGGGTAGGAAATAAACGGTCCGGGCCGGGGGCCCCTTTTTTTCCAAATTTTAAAACCGGCCTGCTCCGTTTTTTACAAAGACCCGTCCCGTTATGTAATTATAATTTTTGGACCCAAACATTACCCATCCCGAATCGTAAGAATCCGCCCCGACCCGCAGGTCCAGAACCCGTTTGCCCATCCCTAATCTTCACTCTTAAGTTATCTATTTCTTAAACCCGAAAAGTGGTCCAAGTTCTCCACTTTTGCTTCAATATCTATCATATATGAGGAGATCGATTAATGATGCAGAGACAGCAGAGATGGCAAATTTCCTTACGCATACGGTGAAATTGACAAATACCTAAGAACAAACCACAACATAATATAGAGTCGATAAGCAAGTTCCTAAAGCCACAAAGCCTAACTATAACTATACATACAATGGTACAAAAGAGGACGAGAAGGAGAAAAATATTCATTCCATTACTTCGGCTATTGAACATGTGTTCCTTTTTTTTTTTTTATTATTATTATTATTATTATTATTATTATTATAAAATAACTAATTGTCGACTAGAAAGGAAAAAAAAAAAAAAAAGAGAGACTAATCATTATTGTCAACAAAAGAATCTGATATATGATCGACCGATTTTCGACATTCTTCTCGTTATTATATTCATTCCATTACTTCGACTGTTGAATATGTGTTCCTTTTTTCTTTTTCTTTTTTTTTTTTAAATAACTAATTGTCGATTAGAAAGACAGAAAAAAAAAAAAAAAAAAAAAAAAAAAAAGACTAATCATTATTGTCAACAAAAAGAATCCGACATATTATTGACCGATTTTCGACATTCTCCTCGTTATTATATTATATGTGTCAACAGATCATGAAATAAGGAGACTTATCAAACAAGCTGAAGACTTATCAAACATAGAAACGTATTGAGACGTTTTGAACTAGAAGCCTCGTTTTGAAATATAGACTAAACATCTATTCCTTTTGCAAATTTGATTAAACATTTTTCCTACAATTTTGGTACTTTAATTTTATTTCATTTTATTTCATTTGAAGTATATTCACGTTAGCATTCCTTTTTTTTCCTCCTATTTTTATGCATCTCTTATTATAATGATTTAATTTTTTTTTTTATTTTTTATTAAAATATTTATTTTAATAAATTAAATAGAATGTAACAAAACTCATTGTTAATTAGGTACGTTTGATTATAATGGTACAAGTACATTTAATTACTTGGTACATTTGAATTTTTGGTCCATTTGGCTTCTTGGTACATTTGAATTTTTAGTACATTTAGTTTTTTGTACATTTGAATTTTTGGTATGTTTGTTTTCAAAACATAAGTTTTATTACTTTTTGTTCTAATAATGAGGAATTACATTAATTATTATTATTTTTTTTTATTTTTTTTTTATAGAAAGAGTCGTTAACTGTGACAGCCCGTTCCAAAAAATTTTAAAACGTACGTGTGAAAGGACGATTTTGCCCCTAGTGTGATTTTTACGTTGTGTGGTTGTTTTTGGATTGTTGTTGGCTGATTGTGGACCACACCTTTCCACACACACACACCCTCACCTTTCCCATAACCTGCACCCCGTCCCGAGACATTTCCCTTCCCCATTTTCTATCCCATTTGTACGGACATACCCCAAAACCCTTGTAATCTTCACAGATCGAAGAAACAAAGTACATATTCTTGCTCGTGAGGTCCATAGAAGTTCAACTATACCCATTTGAGGTAAGGATACCTTCGTTTTCACGTCGAACTCGGGATATCCGATTTTTATCACTGTTCATGCACACGTTAATTCTTGTGTTTTTGGGAATTTCAAGCTTGTAGGAAGCTTGGTGAGGTCCTTAGGAGGCTCGGGGTGGTTCGTTTGAAGGATTTGGACGTCGGGATCGTGAGTTTCGAGGTTGGCCGGAGTTCGTGGTGTTTTCCCGACGAGATCCCGTGTGTTTTAGCACTTGAAAGTGGTATGAATTTGTTCCTCTCGTTGTAAGCTTCATTTTGGTATCAATTTTGTGAAATTTGGTTGAAAAACGAAGAAGATATGAAGATTGGAAGTTTTCACAATTTTCCGGCGCCGAAGAAGACGACGGAATATTCCGTCAGTTTGGACGGAATATTCCTAACGGTGTTAACGGAATCCGTTAAAGTTAATGGAATATTCCTGACGGCGTTAACTGACGCCGTCAGCGTGCCAGGCACGTGCCTGCGCGTGTGGCCGTGTCTTGGCCGGTGCGTGGGGGCGCGTGCGACGGTGAAATTTTTTTCTAAAAATATGGGGATGTTCCTGAGGTTGAGTAGATCACGTTAGTGTATTCATACACTCCATTTGAGCATTGTATGAGAAGTTATTTCATAAGGTTGGTTATGTGCTTTAAAATTAATGTTTTTATAGTTGTTTCGCATATAGGTGATACCTATCCCGAGGACGAGCGTGGTCACTCGAGGCAAAGGGGTTACGACCCTTCCACATACCAGTGAGTGGGCTTTTGGTTTTCCGTATAACTATATACTTATACTTTTCCCAGAAAGTGAAATGAAACGTTTATTCGTTTTTATATGCCATGCTTATAGTTTGTCATTTATTTACGCGTTATGAATCGCATATGTTTATATATGTTTGGTGCTGCGGACGCACAGGTAAGTGTCAGGTGAGTTATGATTTATGTTTATGTTCAGTAGTGATTTGAGATGCATAGAGAGCTCATAACCTGCACCCCCGGTGTTAGTGCTCCCGCCCAGAGTCAGGCACAGTCCTTCACGTGATGTTCACCTCCCGCACCACACGCTCATCTTGGATCCAAGTTAGGTGCACAGTCCTGTCGTACAAACCACTTTAGGTGGTTCCAACTTGTAGGTGACCCGCGATTATTCGCCCAGCCTTCACGTGAGCGTAGCACTTGAGCGTACTTATATTACACCCAGGCTTGTCGTACAGACCACTTTAGGTGGTTCTGACTCGTGTGCAGGTATAGTTAGTGAGATGGAGATTTGAGCTCTAGATTCAGCCGTACAGGTCATGTTAGGTGACTCCGGCTGACAGATTATATGGCGTTGATGTGATATTACCTGAGCACTTGCATTTTACTTCGAGGTCTTGGCATAACATATTTTCCGAGCATGATTTACATATCTGTATATTATATTTTCTGGGAAGTATACAGGTTTTACGGCGATGGGTTAGAACTTGTTTATGAAATGGTTTTTGAAAAGCTTTGTTTTTGCCCACTCACACTTTTTGTTTTGCGCCCCTCCAGGTTCTAGTTGGCTAACACGTTTGGTGGCTTCCCTGAGGATTTCCCCGGCATATCTGACAGACTACTACCAGTGTAGGACCATCTTCGGGTGTGCTTTTGTAGTGTCGTTTTCTCCCGGACTGCATTAGGTCTTCGTGCTCTGAACTTTGTGTTCACACTTGCGCTTGCACATGTTTGTTATTACTTGTGTAAAGCTGGTTTTTATTTATTCGTACTATTTTTTTTATTATTATTTTATTAGCTTTCGCACTGTGCACATGGTTACGTCACTCCCACGTGACGGCCAGCATGCCCTGATCTCGATTGGGGTGTGTCATTAACAATGTAAAAGTTTGAATTACTTTAATTAATTATTTTTTCTTTCTAGAAAGAGCCATTAATCAACGGATAATAACCTTTTTGTTAATTCAAAATTATATGATTTATTGTTATTATTTAGCATTATCTACAATAATAATGATTTATCTCCGATCAACTAAAAGTTGTTCCAGGGACTTATCAACCAAAAAACAAGACTATCTAGAGCATTGTGTATGAATTAAACATATTTTTAAACATTTCAAAAAGATGAATATTCATTTTAATATAGTTTATAATTGGGTACGTTTAAATTCGGGGTTGGTACGTTTTCGTTTGACGTGCATTTTCATTTAATGTTGGTACGTTTCCATTTGGCGTGGGTGTACATTTAGATTTGAAATGTTTAAATTTTTAAACTTAAATATAGTTGAAATTATTTAAAATATATAGCAGATATTTAAATGTAAATTAATTTCAATTAATCTGAAGTAGTTCAAGTCTGAGTATCTTAATCAAATGTTTCAAAAGCTTAATCAAAAACTCAAAAAGCATAAATGTTTAGTCTACAAAAGTCTAAAATGAGGCATCTAATTCTAATTTTCTCAAACGTATTTTCCATCTAGACTTTATATCTCTTAATTCAAAGCTTCCCTGAGGTTTAAGTTCATTCAAACACCCTTCATCACACTTGGTTGTATTCGTGAATCCAATTCAAGCACCCTTCATGAATATTTTGTAGAAAAAAAATGATAAGTTAACAATTATAAGTAAAAGTTTGATGAATTTTTGGAAGCTTCTATTTTATGACCCTATTGTTGTAAATTTCCGGCTTCGCCACTGCACATAACCACCGGAATTTGGGACTGGACCAGATAGACGATTGTTGGCCACACTAAATGTGGAATTTCACCCGCGAACTCAGTGTTTTCAATCTAAGCACATTCAGATAGCTACAATTCGAAGATTCGGGGGGATTTTCCCCGAGAAGCTGTTCAATGAGAGATCCACATATGTATATTATAATTTGAGTATAATAATAATAACATCACATGAGGATTTTCATGGTACACTGAAAATGCTCCGAAACAAGAACTCTGCATATATTTCACTGAAACATAACATAAAAGGACAAAGTTTACTGGCTACCTCAGTTTATATCCTCGATAGAAGACCCACAAGCGACGCACACTAGGAGCTCTTGGAAGGAAAAAACAGAAAGAAAAAGGAAAAGCAAATCCAAAACCAGCTGCTGCTGCTATAACAACACTGTTTGACTTCAAAACCTTAACTAGAGTACTAGTGGACTTCACTTGAGACGATCGACAAGGCTTTAGAGGCTTCCCACAAAGTTTAGCATTGTTTGCGTAACTTTCTGCTGTAATTCCAACATTGTTACCGAAGTCTGGGACTTGGCCAGAGAGCTGATTGTTTGCCACGCTAAATGTTTTAATCCTACTGAGCTGGCCAAGCCCTAGAGGGATGTTACCGGTGAACTGGTTGCTGTCAAGCTTAAGCACATTCAGATAGCTACAATTGGTAATATTTGTTGGGATTTGCCCTGAGAAGCTGTTAGAAGAGAGATCAAGAGTTGCAATGAACGAAATAATTCTACCGATATCCTCAGGAAGAGGTCCACTGAGCTTGTTGCTCGAAAGATCTAATCCTGTTAAGCTTGTGCAATTCGCTACACCATGAGGAAACGGGCCCTTGAGCCCCAAATCCGAAAGCTTGATGTTCAAAACTTTGTTCTCGTGAGGAGGGTGCCAACACTCGATTCCCAGAAAGTTACAGATGAAACCTTCTGTGTTATTGTTGAAATCCCATGAAGAGTTTAAGTAACCTAAAGGGTCCTGAAGTGATGCTTTTATGCTTTTGAGGCAGTTGATATCACTCTCAACAGCAGAGCTGAAACTACAACTTAGCAGTAAGACGCAACAAATAAAAATGTTGCTAAGATGTTGTTTGCTCAACAAGGTATCACGTATTAAGAAAGCCATCAAAACGGTCTTAAAAATTTCTACTGTTTTAATAAAATTGAAGCCAAATGACCAGAGCTAGAGATAGTGCTCAATCAAACCCACAAATTCTCTAGCTTTTAATAACACTGGGGAATGTGAAAGAAACCAGGAATTTCACGCGGAAACAAAGTTCAACGAGAAAATTATGTCCATGATCCACGTCTTTTTTTCTTGACCCCTACCCTACGTGAAACAGAAATTTCTTCATTTTGAGGTCACTCCTTTTAGTTAAAAGCTGAGGGACGACTTGGACAATTGACTGCTTGACTGGGGCTTGCCAGACCCTGCTAGAGTCTTTGCGTGAATTATAAACTTTGACTTCTCAGACGTGAATCACACTTCCCTTGCCAAAACTTGCTCTGTTTCATTAGCAATAAGACGCAACAAATAAAAATGTTGCCAAGATGTTGTTTGCTCAACAAGGTATCACGTATTAAGAAAGCCATCAAAACGGTCTTAAAAATTTCTACTGTTTTAATAAAATTGAAGCCAAATGACCAGAGCTAGAGATAGTGCTCAATCAAACCCACAAATTCTCTAGCTTTTAATAACACTGGGGAATGTGAAAGAAACCAGGAATTTTACTCGGAAAGAGAGTTCAACGAGAAAATTAATGTCCATGGTCAAGATATAACTTCAATGCCAGAGTGGTTTATACGTCCATCTTTTTTTTCCTTGACCCCTACGTGAAAGGAAAATTTTTCAGCGTAATTATCACAACAGTACACGATATTAGTGTCTATATTTTTATGGAAATAGACAAAAACACATCTCGGTCAAACAAAACTATGTACGATTCTCTCATAATATCCTTTAACAAGATATGTCATTTAGGATCTCAACCCAACTAAAAATCAATATAATAAACAAAATAACGTGTTATAAAATAAGAAGACGGCAAAATTGTTAAATATGCCAGCACTCAATAATTTCTTCATTTTGAGGTCATTCCTTTTGGTAAAATGCTGAGGGACGACTTGGACAATTGGCTGCTTGACTGCGGCACTCCCAGACCCTGCTAGTGTCTTTGAGGAAGTTGTTGGTTGGCTTCCTGAGATGACTCTTTCTCATTATAAACTTTGACTTCTCCGACGTGAATCACACTTCCCTTTCCAATGCATTTTTTTTTTTTTTTTTTAACAAACGATATTATCTACATTAAGAGAGAGAGAGTATGTTAAGTATTACAATGAACAAGCAATAATGTGGTTCAAATTCACATTTAGTAAGAATTGAACCTAAGATCTCTCACTTACAAATGAAGAGAAATAGTACTAAAATGTAAAATTAGGTGGCAAAAATATTATTAGTACTGACAATTAGTGGAGCAAAAGCTACTTCTTGTGGAAAACGGGGCAAAAGCTACTTCTTGCCTGTGCTTAATATTTTTTTTTAACAAATGATATTATCTACACCAAAGAAGAAGAGATAAGCTAAGCCTCATAATAAACTAGCAATAGTGTGGTTTAAATTCATCTTTGGCAAGAATCGAACCTAAAATCTCTCAGTTATAAGTGAAGAGGAATACCGTGAAATTAGGTGGCAAAATTATTATTAGTACTGAAAATTGGTGGAGCAAAAGCTAATTCTTGCCCATGCATAATAATTTTTTTTTTTTTTTTTAAACAAACGATATTATCTACATTAAGGGGAGAGGATAGGCTAAGCCTCACAATGAACTAGCAATATAATGAGGTTCAAATTTACCTTTGATGATAATCGAATCTAAGACTTTTTCACTTACAAGTGAAGAGGAACACCGTTAAATTGTAAAACTAAGTGGCAAAATTATTATTAGTACTGAAAATTGCTAGAGGAAAAGCTGCTACTTGTGGAAAACGGGGCTTAAAGCTCAAGCTTATACGAAAGGGATAGTGACTAGTGAGACAAGAAGAAATTGCACATTAAGAAGAGAAATCCAAAACAAAGGGTAATCAAAACCTTACCGGACGGATCCTAAGCGTACAGTCACCCATTCGAGTATACCATATATCATATCAAAGGGCTCAAACCCAGAACATTTTCTCATTAAAGATATGAATTTACAACGCTCAACACATAATTTGATCGCGTAATATATGGAGAATAATATGAACTCGTAAGGATATTGAAGACTAAGCAGAATCTCTAGGCGTGGCGGGGCATGATGCTTGCTAATCATTTCTTCATTGTTCAAAAGATAACAATCATGAGCTAATAAAATGAACATGCAATTGTTAATAATAATAAGGCCATTAAAAGATATAGAACTTGATAACCTCTTTCAAATTTAGAAAAAAGAGATATATTAATCAACTAATCAACTGAGCTAAACTTAATTCAGTTTTTTTTTTTTTCCTACCGTTTGTTCATAGGAAAATAAATAAATAAACTGAATTAGGAGGGTCGTAGCCTCTCTTCATTATCTTGGGCTTTTGGGATTGTTTTTTTGGGCTTTTAGGATTGTACTGGTGGAGCCAGATTCGACCTGGGACCACGATGTTGTAGGCCCAATTGGTGAAGTCTCTCTTCGGCTCAATTTCTATGTTATTTTCAGGGATAGTGCTACCCACACATCCACTTTTACACATCACACATTCTTATTATGGTTCGTTTAGAACTACTTTTAAAATAGGTAAAAGCGTTTTTTGTGAAATGTTTTTGAAACTAATCTTTAGTAAAAATGCAAATAAATCCTAAAAATACTAGAAGTGCTTCTTGTAAGAAGCACTTTCTTTTTTTGTCAAGACGTCATGGTACTTTGCAATTCTTGCAAGTAAATCATTTTGTACCATGACGACAATGCCAACAAATAATGATTAACAGAGCTCATAAGGTACCTCAAAATAAGATCACCATGTTTTTACCCTTTCTTTTTTTGTTCCTAACCTTCTGATTTTGTATAATGGGAAAAGAGGATCCTAATGCCAGCAAAATGGGAATATTGAACTCTTAAATATTTTCTGCTTAGTTTAAGTCATGGTTAAATAAAGGACATGGCAGGGGAGGTGGCAACGACAACAGTGGCAGGGATAGTGGCAGTCATAGCAACAACAATGGTGGGGATTTTTGCTCACTTAATCTAATTTTTCATTAATAAACATGCAGGAAAAACAGTTCTAAGCATTTGTCAAATGTTCATCCACAACAGGTCTAAGCATTTGTCAGATGTTCATCCACACATTCCATGATATCATTTTTGTTTTCTCAGTTACTCCCAACTGTGGTGTCGCATAGTTAAGAACGACATTCTCACAGGTAATAATCTAGATATCCGTGAAAAATATGCACCAATATTCAATATGTATTTATCAAAAATTTCTACGAGTTTTAATATTCTCACAACGCTAATTGTCAAATTGCAATATGTATTGGGACACATTATTGCAGCACCAACCTTTGGAAGGAAAACTGGTGGCCAATGAAAAAATTGAGACAAATGTGAAATTTATATTGAAAATATCAGGTACAAATGTTAATAAAGCACCTATAAATTTTCAAATTGTTACACCTCTTCTTAAAGTATTTTATTTATTTCATATATGGTGATCCCCGAAAGAGGATGTTAGAATCACATTGTGGGGTGACATTGCACGTTTTGTTAAGTGGGTGTTATTTCTCTATTGTAGGAAGATTTTGGGAAGGCGAGTAAGAGGCTCCTTCCCTTTTTTTTCTTGTTTTTCATTTTTATTTTTTTTTTTTTTTTTTTTTTGGCGGAAGAGTGAGAAAGCAAAAGCCAGTTTAGGAATTTAGGCATTCCCAATGTTTCTACTTTTTGTTCTGTAAAAACGAATTCAAGTTTTAGATAGGATTTAATGCATGCTCAAGATTGGGATTTGGGAGACTTTTGGAAATTCATGGTTGGATTGTCAAATTGGTGTTGGGAATCTGGGTGTTCTGAGAATTAAGGTTAGGATTAGGTGTGGTGCTAAAGCACAGTTTATATTATTGCATAAATACTTGAAGTTATATGTTCTGTTATGATTTTTAATTCATTTATACTTGAAGTTATATTCAGTTTGTATATTTGGATTTCACTGTTTTTTAATTCATTTATACGTTCTGTTATGATTTTTCTATAATCTGCATGCTGAAATACTTGGAGTTAGAATTAATAAGGATTGAATGAAACATGGATTTTTTATTAGATTGGTATGGCTGACAAAGTTAAGAAGTAGTTTAAGATACAATCTAGGGAATTTCTTAAACTGAATGTAGTTGTTTTCATGAGGTAGATAAGTTACGATGCGGTGCTTCTATACCAAGAAGGAATTTTATATGGATACATTGAGTGATATGTGAAATGGTAAATGTAATTAATCCTTCAACAAAACAAACAGTAAAAGGAATACCCATTCCCATCCAGCCTTCTGTTTTCTGCTTATCATACCTTTTCAATTTTGCTTATTTTTCATTGGTCATATGAAAGATAGTGCAATACCTTGGGACCAAAATATCTAACAAACTGGACTGGATATCTCTATTATAGAGAGTTTGTAAAAGTAATTTAGACATTATTAGTTTATATTAGTGTTTCACTTCTGTTCATTCACTCTATATTTTGTATTGTATGGTTTTACATGAGAATTCCATAGTGATAGCATGTTGCAATGGTGTAAATACAACTTTGTATTTGGTTTGTGTTTAAAACTTAGTCCCCTTGGTGAATGATTTTTTCTTTCTTTTCAGCTTTAGTGTTTCAGTCGCATTAGATTGTTAAAGAATTCAACAAAAAGGCTTTCAAGGTTCGTGCATGTTTCTCCATAATTTCATCGGTTAACTTTTTTTTTTAGTTACATTTCCTTTTCTGTTCTAAATTATTGTGTTTTAGTGCTGCCTTAGTTATATCAACTTTGAAATTTGAACACAATTTTCTGAAATATAATGTTATTTTTTTTGGAACTTTACATAATTTTGAGTATGCACTGCATTTGTTAAGGTATTTTTCATTCTTTTCGTGTTGGTATCTTGAAACAGACAATGTGGCTATCTGAAATATTCAGTATTGTAGGGCGGGTCAGTATAGCATTTGCAAAGGTTTTTTCTCCTTCCCATCCCCATATACATATGATGAATGCAATTAAGAAGTCTAATGTGTGGTAACATTTTATAGCAGATTTTCTGGAAATTTTCAACCGGCAAATTCAGTTGATCTTTATACTGAACGATGGGATGACATTATTAAGAATTGAAAAGTAACATTTCCTTGGTTGTTGTTTTCTATTTCTTTCTCCTTGAAATGGTTGTTTTTCTTTTATTGTTTTCTGTTTCTTTCTTCTTCTTCTTTTCCTGTCTGCCTTCTGTTATCTATGTGGTAATTGCAAATTGCAAACAAACTCTGCTGCTTCTTCAAAATTTGTATCAGTTTATAAAATATCCATAGAACACGTCCATAATGACTAAATTCTTTCTCATAAGCAGGTACCTTGTTGTAAACTGAAATAGAAAGGAACGAAGTTACCCGAAAAATGTAGAAGCCTTGAGTGGTGAATGATTCTTGGGATGAGTCGCAGACTAAGTCGCTCTCTTTAAGACGTTTCGCAGCTCTGCCCAAAGTGTGCAAGCAATTCACAAACATCACGTCGTCCCCAGGATGAAACAGCCCAGAACCTTCTTCTTCTGATAAGGTTCTTCCTTGCACAACGGAAGAACTTTCAAACTTACACCCTTTCGATATGTTGCTATTAAATCAATATGTAAAACTATTTTTTCTTTCTCTCTTAGCCTCTTTGCATCTGCATGACTTGTATCTTTCTATCTTTTTATATATGTTGGTGTGTGTGTGTGTGTGTGTGTGTGTATAAATATATATTATAATAAAAAAAAATACGTTGAGATTGCAATCTGTAATCAATCAAAGCAATTGAAATCAAAACCGCAAGGAATAATGGCAATTGAAATCAAAACGGATAAAACCCACAACGGGACAAAACAAAAATCAATTCAAACTGAAAATTAAAACTAAAACGGTTCAATTGCATGTTTCATATATAGGGGAGATAACTCCTTAAGCTAAAATTAATTGACTTTTAATATTGGTAATAAAACAAAACATAAATATATTTAAATATTTAAATAAAAACATAACTGATCTAACAATCCCCCACTTGTTTTTATTTAAAATATATATCAAGCAACATATCTGTTTGGGCCCAAAATAATATTGTTGGGCCGAGTGTAGGTTTGTGCTCGGCCCGAAGCCGTGTCAAAAATACTATGGGCTGCCTGATGATTCTGAGCCATTTGGCAGGGATGGTCGGTCCTATCGCAAGAAGGAGTAGTTCAGATAAGCAAAGAGGGTCGAGGAAGTCATGGTGCAATTAGGATTCTCGACCGACAATGAATAAAGCCCCGAAAGGGGCTGAGTTCAAAGTCCTAGTGGGAATAGGATCGTTCGAAGCAGAGTCGGAACGAAACAAGGACTCCCAATCCGGGTAGGAGTTTAATTCAATCTCAAGGAGTTGGTGCTATAAATATGAGAAATCATGCAACAATTGAAGACCTTCAATTCAACATACAATTGCCCTGCGCAAAACCTCTCAAACATCTTGAGATTTGTCCTTTTCTTTTTTCCGCCGACACACCTTCAGTTTGGATAAACAGCACTGTTGCCGTAGAATCAGCCGACCGAGGAGCACCTTCAGTTTGGATAAACAGCACTGCGTCGAGGCCGACTGATTACCTATCCAAGTCTCGGCCGAGAAGGGTTTTCAAATCCTTATTGGCAGGGGTCATCTTATCAGCCTTCTCGGCGAAGTAAGATGTTACGAGTTACGATATTCGGCGTACCAGACGCCGAGTGATTTGATGATTGGATATTCACAAGTGAGTTTTAGAGTTCGGCATTCTGACGACCGAACCACGTTCACCATCAAGACATACATCACCTTTGAATATTTGTGTCCGTATAATCTGGTGTCGATTTGACATGCTTATACTCTTACGAATATAGTCACGGTGACCGAATCGGGCGCCGACGATTTGTGAACTTCGCAGAACCAGCAGCCTTGTCTTCAGGCTCTAGAACCCAAAGACCGAGAGTGTTCCTTCCTCGGTCGCAGTCGCAAGATAAAGAAGTCAGCAATGCGCTTAACGCGACATCAACAAATTTTACTCCTCGGCCGAGCTTGGCCAACGAGTTGGCACGCCCCGCATTCAACCGAATGACGTAGTTAGCTTATTAGTTATTCGACATGCGCGCCACGTAGGTTTTGTAATTTTTAGAGTCAACAATATCATAAAGCTATGCATAAGTAAAGGTGTTTCTCAACTTGAACCTGTACCTAGTGTTAGTGATCCAGATTCTACTAGAGTAACTTATAGTTTTGAACTCTATCTCTGACAACACCACACACATAACTTTATTAAGGTGAAGTTTAAAAAGCCAGCACTTACGGCCTTGTGCTTATAACCTAGTATAGTGAACGCTCTAAAAACTTGCCCAAGATTTCATAGGAAGCGGCCTCACTTCCACATTCACATAGGTAAGACTATCAAGGATATTCCTGTAGCTAGATATCCCACTCAACATAGAGTATAGACCTTACTAAGAGAAAAAAAATCTCAACCTAAAAACGCTTCAGGATGTCATGCTTCTTAGGGATGGACATGGAATAATATTCCAAATTAAAATTAGCAAGACTTCACTCATATCACTTAGGACTTGTTATTACCCTTTGAACCTATTTCTTGGGATCTCCAATCTATAGGTTGAGTTGCTATCACAAATGACTCAATTTTCTATGGGCTTTAGTCCCATCCTTTTCGAGGTTTTCCAAACCTTTTCTCGTGCTAGTCCTTTCGTCAAAGGATCAGCCAAGTTTTCTTCAGACTGTATATGATCCACTCTTACAGCTCTATTAGAGAGATAATCTCTTACAGTGTTGTGCTTACGACGTATTTGTCGCCTTTTCCGGTTATAATAATGGTTTTGCACTTTAGCTATTGTCGCTATGCTATCACAATGGATCAAAATTGCTGGAATCGGTTTCTCCCATAAAGGGGTATCTGACAATAGGTTTCTCAACCACCCTGCTTCTTCGCTTGCCGTAGCTAGCGCTATTAATTCTGACTTCATAGTAGACTGCACCAAGATAGTCTGTTTCTTAGACTTCGATGACACAGCCCCACCACCAATACTAAAAATATATCCACTAGTGGCCTTAGAGTCATCTGAAAGAGTATTCCAATCAGTGTCGCTATAACCTTCTAGGACAGCGGGAAACTTCTTATAGTGTAATCTGAAATTCATCATTCTTTTAAGGTATCTCATAAGCCTCTCTATAGCATGCCAATGCTCCAAACTAGGTCTGCTAGTAAACCTGCATAAAACTCCTACGACATAAAATATATCTGGCCTAGTGCAATCAGTAGCATAACGAAGGTTACCAATAATACTAGCATACTCAGATTGTTTAACACTGTCACCAGTGTTCTTGAACAATTTTACACTAGGATCATAAGGAGTACATGCTGGTTTACAATCAAAATAATTATACTTTCTTAAAAAAATTTCTATGTAGTGAGATTGATCTAAAGAAAACCCATGTTCGGACCTAGTTATTTTCAAACCAAGTATTACACTAGCTTCACCCAAGTCTTTCATATCAAAATTAGCACATAACAAAGATTTGACATTATTCACAACATGAATATTCGAACTAAAAATAAGCAAATCATCCACATATAGGCACATTATAGTGCATATATTACTTTCAAACTTATAATAGAAGCATTTGTCACTTTCATTTATTTTAAAACCATTCGAAGTAACCAAACTATCAAATTTTGCATGCCATTGTTTAGGAGCTGGTTTCAATCCATAAAGTGACTTATCTAACTTGCAAACTTTATTTTCTTGTCCTGGAATAATAAAACCCTCTGGTTTATCCATATATATTTCTTCCTCTAATTCACCATTTAAGAAAACTGTTTTAACATCCATTTAGTGCACAACAAGATCATAAATAGAAGCTAAAGCAAACAATACACGAATAGAAGTTATTCTAGTCACAGGTGAATAAGTATCAAAGAAATCAATATTTTCTCTCTGTCTATAGCCTTTGGCAACAAGTCGGGCTTTAAATTTTTCAACTGATCCGTCAGGTTTTAATTTTCTTTTAAGAATCCATTTGCAACCTATTGTTTTGCAACCAGGTGGAAGATCCACCAAGTGCCAAGTTTGATTTGACTCTAGGGAGTCGATTTCATCATTTATAGCTTTTTGCCACAAATCTACATCTAAGGAAGTCAAAGCTTCTTGAATTGTATTAGGATCTTCTTGTAAGTTATATACATGAAAATCAGGCCCAAAATCTTTAGCTATTCGAGCTTTTTTACTTTTCCTCGGTTCTAATGCAGATTTGCTATGTTCTACAACAGTAGGTTCATAAATTTTAGAAGAATTAGAACCCCCACTATTTCGAAGATTAAAAGGAAATTTATTCTCATAAAAATCAGCATCAAGTGACTCAATTATGACATGATTTTTCAAATCATAAAATCTGTATGCTTTGCTATTACATGCATAACCAATAAAAACACATTCATATGCTCTAATTGATCTTTTTGGATCAGCTTTACGAACATAAGCTAAGCAACCCGTAGTTCTGAAATACAACACATTTGGTTTCTTATTTTTTCAAATTTCTTAAGGAGAAATATTTGGTTTTGAGTTAGGGATTCTATTTAACACATAACAAGCAGTCAACACAATTTCACCCCACCAATAAGAAGCAGCTCCAGAACTAAGCAAAGTAGCAACGGTCAATTCACAAAGAGTTCGATTTTTTCTTTCCGCTTTACCATTCATTTCAGGAGAATAAGGAGCAGTAGTTTCATGAATAATTCCATGAGACTTAAACAAATTAACAAATTAACAAATTCAGTGGAATCATATTCTTGTCCTCTATCACTACGAAATATTTTAATCTTACGACTAAATTGATTTTCAACTTCAGTCAAGAAAGTTTTGAACATGTCAATAGCTTCACATTTATTTTTCATAAGATAGACAAAACAATAATTCGAACAATCATCAATAAAGGTAATAAAATAAGGTTTTTCATTTCTAGTTAACACTCTATCAAATTCACATATATCAGAATGAATTAAGTCAAGTGGTTCAAATTCTCTATTGACAAATTTATGTGAAGTTCTAGTGATTTTAGCTTGACTACAAAATTCACATTTTTCAAAATCATTCAATGATAAGTTGGGTAAAAAGTCTAAGTTACTCATGATCTTAACCAGGCGTTTGTTCACATGACAAAGTCTAGCATGCCAAGTATTAAAAGAAGACAACATGTAAGCAGAAGTAGACGTTTTATCAATATTCAATTTAAACATTCCATCAGTAGCATATCCCTTTCCCACAAAAACCCCATTTTTAGTAAGATTATACATATCTGCTCCAAACGTTTGAGTGAATCCAGCCTTGTTGAGAAGAAAGCCCGAGACAAGATTCTTCCTTATCGCCGGAGTGTGCATCACATCTTTTAGTATCATGGTTTTTCCAGAGGTGAACTTCAACTCCACCTTTCCAGTACCAGCAATATCAGTTGAGTGCGAATCACCCAACAAGACCTTCCTTCCCTCAGCCACAGAAGAGGTCTTGAAAAAGGAACGATCGTAGCAAACATGGCGAGAAGTGCCAGTGTCCACCCACCATCCCTTGGATCCATCAACTACGTTGATTTCTGATGTCATTGCAATCAGTTGCTCTTCAAAAAGATTTTCCTGAGAAACAGAGTTTTCCTTATAATGCATGGCAGATTGAATCCGTCTTAAAATTGTTGTAAACTGAAATAGAAATGAACGAAGTTACCCGAAAAATGTAGAAGCCTTGAGTGGTGAATGATTCTTGGGATGAGTCGCGGACTAAGTCGCTCTTTTTAAGATGTTTCGCAGCTCTGCCCAAAGTGTGCAAGCAGTTCACAAACACCACGTCGTCCCCAGGATAAAACGGCCCAAAACCTTCTTCTTCTAATAAGGTTCTTCCTTGCACAACGGAAGAACCTTCAAACTTACACCCTTTCGATATGTTGCTATTAAATCAATATGTAAAATTATTTTTTCTTTCTCTCTTAGTCTCTTTGCATCTGCATGACTTGTATCTTTCTATCTTTTTATATATGTTGGTGTGTGTGTGTGTGTGTATATAAATATATATTATAATAAAAAAATACATTGAGATTGCAATCTGTAATCAATCAAAGCAATTGAAATCAAAACCGCAAGGAATAACAGCAATTGAAATCAAAACAGATAAAAACCACAACGGGACAAAACAAAAATCAATTAAAACTAAAATGGTTCAATTGCATGTTTCATATTTAGGGGAGATAACTCCTTAAGCCAAAATTAATTGACTTTTAATATTGGTAATAAAAAAAAAACATGAATATATTTAAATATTTAAATAAAAACATAACTTCTCTAACATACCTGTATACATAGCAGAAATAACATCCAAGGATCTTAGGGGGAGATTTACTTAAGTTAATCTTGTGAACTCCGAGGTAAATCGAGTCCTTAATTTTCGTGTACATTTTATTTTTTGATGTCTACTAGGTGGTTTACATAATTTTTAACCATTAGATCACCTAACTTTATGTTTACAATTGTGTTGTTTCAGATTGTTGATAGAAATTCAATTTAAATGCTTTTGGAAAGATAGAGATAGAACTATGACTTATAATTCTTTTAATCCCGCAGCAACTCGTGGTCATCAATTTCTAGTTACTTCTAATAGGAAAATTTTCGGATATCTACCAAAACATCACAGCTTGAACCTGATGAACATTGACTACAACCGACTCAAAATTATCACGTAGTCCGTTTTGCTACGAACTCATCATTCACTGCCTTCCTGTCCACTGACCAATATTTTCCATTTGTGACGGCAATTTTTGGATTTATTCTCTCTCTCTCCCTCTTCCTTACTAATTTCTCTCATACAAGGTTCTGTTGCTTCTTACTATCCCTTATCCTAAGATTGAGATTCATTAATCCAATCTGTGTGGTCACCGTCACACAAATATTTGACACTCGGAGTTTTGCAACCCAGTGCAGGGCACGGTTCTTTAAACATTTTGACAGGAAAATCGCACAAATCACCCCCAGCTCTCATATGAAATAAGAAACAATTAATGATACTTGTGGTGGATTCTATTACCAATCTCAGTCAAATTTCGACATTGATGCCTATGTTTTGTTTGAAAATTGGACAGGTAGCTCTCATGCATGGTTAAAATACGTCATTTCATGTGTATTTTTGCGCCTTCATGTATATGTTTTGTTAAAAAATACACATATAGTGGATTCTATTACCAATCTCAATAAAAGTATATAGCCCAAGTTTTATTGAAAAGTTGGACTTCTAGCTCTCATGCATGACAGTATCTCATTTCATGTGTACTTTTGCTCTTGCATGTGATGACCTAACGTTCAACTTTTAGACGGAATATAAACGCAAACTGGTATTTTGACTAAACATTGGTAACTGAGGCATACAATTAATACCGAGTATATATAACTTGCTGAGTACAGCAAAGAATTGAAAACCCTAGCAAAAGAATCTGGATCCTTTTTGTGAGAATCTCGAGAATCAGTGAATCGTATCCGTTCATTGTACATCATGCAGTTAGAAATAATTTTAAATTTTTTTATTTAAAATTGAATACAAACAGTATCGAACGAAAATTGACTGCACGATGTACAATGAACAAACACGATTCATGGATCCTCGGATTCCACAAAGAGGATTCGGAGAGGATCCTGTTGGCTAGCAAAAAACATAGGAAAAACAGAGGAAAAGAAAGAGAGAGATGACAAGGCTCACTGCTTGGTGTTGCCCTATCCATCCCAAGGCCACATAAATCCCATGCTCCAATTCTCCAAGGTTCTACAACACAAAGGACTAAAAATCACCCTCGTCACTACTCACCGTTTCCACAGCACCATGCATAGATCACCATTCACCTCCATTGCATTCGAAACCATTTCCGACAGCTACGACGAAGGTGGGATTCTCCAAGCTGAAACCACTGAAGCCTATTTGGACAGCTTTCAGAAGGTAGGGACAAATACATTGATCGAGCTTCTCGAAAAGCTTTCGTGCTCAGGGAACCCCGTTGATTGTATTGTTTATGATGCATTCATGCCTTGGCCTCTTGATGTTGCTAAAAAGTTTGGAATTGTTGGGGCAGTTTTTCTCACTCAGTCTTGTGCAGTGGACAACATTTACTACCATGTCCAACAAGGACTGCTCAAACTTCGGCCTGGTTTGGTACTGAGGTGATTCTGAAAAAAGCTGGTATAAAAAAAAGCTGGGAGCTGTTTTTGTGTTTGGTAAATATTCAACTTCAGCTTTTTTTCACAGTTTTGGGTGAAAAAAAGCCAAAAACAAGAAGCTGCAAAACCCAGCTTTGAAAAACTGGCTTTTTTTCACATCTGTTTTACATAAAAGTTTACCAAACACTATAATACTGCTTTTTTTTTTTCAAAAGCACTTTTACGAAAAAGTTTACCAAACACTCTGCTGCTTTATTTCACAGCTGCTTATTCTCACAGCACAACAGAAGCAGTTTTTTTTCAAAGCACAGCAATACCAAACCAGCCCTTCATCTGCCTCCTGACTGTGAAATTCTGCTTCCTGGATTGCCACCACTTCAGCCCTCAGACATGCCTTCTTTCATCCATGCTTTTGGGTCGTACCCGGCTTTCTTCAAGATGGTTGTGGATGATCAGTTCTCTAATGTTGACAAAGCTGATTGGATCCTCTGCAACACATTTTATGAGCTGGAAGAAGAGGTAATTGATCAATAAACATGTTGGGATTGTGCATATACACTACCAAAAAATTGGGCTTTAATTACAAAATTAAGGACGCAAATGAGAAGTTTGCGTCTCGTTAAACAACATTAAACACTAATAGGGTGAAGCAGTATCCATTCAATATAAGGCACTATGTATTGTGCCCAATGCAGAAAATAATTGACACAAACACAGTATTGATCACAGGAACCGTGCAAAGAGAAACATGTAACCTCTAGCGTGACAACTTTTTGACAAATTAAATGATTTTTAGTAGTGATGTGCAACATCATGATTAAATTGAACGATTTTCATGGTTTTTCTTTTCCAAATTCATTCCTGGAGAGGATAGATATACTAAGTAGTTTAACTTTTTTCTTAAGTACAAAACAATCAAGAATATGTAAGATAGGTGCTTTGAATTGTTGATTCATCGCAAAGATGGCACAAAACCAATAGTTCATTATCTAATGGATTTTCTTTTCATTCTACTCAAACTGAGAGTTATCAGTATTTATCAAAGTTGTTCCTATCTAATGGAATTTCGTTATTGGATTAAATCACAAAGACATTGTTAAGAAAAAGAGAGCGTTTTCCGAATGAAATGAAACTGAATTCATGTAAAAAGAGAGTAATTGAGCTTACGAACATTAAATTTAATTCCAAGCTTATATTTGGTGTTTTGATTTGTTTGTGCATATATAGGTGGTGGATTGGATGGCAAAGTTTTGGCCATTGAGGACGATCAGACCAACCATACCATCAAAGTACTTGGATAAGCGGCGGGAAGATGACACAGAATATGGCTTTAGTCTTTTTAATCCAAACACTGATGCCTGTATGAAATGGCTAAATGCAAAGCCAAAAGAGTCTATAGCTTATGTGTGTCCTTTGGCAGCTTAGCAGAACTTGGAGCTGAGCAAATGGAGGTACTAAGTCGGGGTTTGAAGAGGACCAAAAGCTACTTCTTGTGGGTGGTTAGAGAAAAAGAAGCGGCTAAGCTACCAAAAGGATTTGTAGAGGAGGCATCGGAGAAGGGTTTCGTGGTCTCGTGGCGCCCCCAATTGGAGGTTTTAGCACATGAGGCTGTGGGATGCTTACAACTAGGTTTACTTTTGGTGTTTGAAAAATAAGAGGACGCGTTTCATGTCTTTGGGTATACAAATGGATGTTCTTTAATTTATCCGGTTACCTTTTTTGTGCAATTCAATGAACTTGTAGTCCGGCAACGGATTTTTTTTCCAACAAAAAAATAAAAAAATAAAAATAAAAACACAATCTATGTTTTGTAAAATTTGCAATGTTTGCGAGATTAATAATTAATCATGTACATAGTTTTCAAGTCACGCCGAAAAATTTCTTATTTTCAAGTACAAGATTATTTGCATACACGATTGGACACGAATTACTGATCAGATTTATTTCGACTTAAATCCTCGTGAGACACCATGAAATAAAGCACACTGCTAGCAGCTCGCAGGGAAAAAACAGAGAAAAAGGGGAAAACCAAAACCAGCTGCTGCCATAACTACATGATTCGACTTCCAAACTTTGAATATAGTACTACGCTTCTACTGGCAAGGCTTCAACGGGCCTCCACAGAGTCCGGAGTTGCCTGCGTAGCTTTCCGGTCCGAATGAAACAGAACCGTCGAAATTTGGGACTGGACCGGATAGTCTATTGTTGGCCACACTAAATGTTTTAAGCCTTTTGAGCTGGGCAAGTTGTTGAGGAATTTCACCCGAGAACTCATTGTTTTCAAGCTTAAGCACATTCAGATAGCTACAATTCGAAAGACTCGGGGGGATTTTCCCCGAGAAGCTGTTCGATGAGAGATCAAGAGTCGTAATAAACCCAAGGATTCTACCAATATCTTCAGGAAGAGGTCCACTGAGCTTGTTGCCGGACAGATCTAGGCCAGTTAAGCTTGAGCAGTTAGATAAGCCCCGAGGAAACTGACCTTTTAGTCCCAAATCCGAAAGCTTGATGTTCAAAACTTTGTTCTCGTTTGGGTGCCAGCACTCGATTCCAAGAAATTTGCAGATGAAGCCTTCGGTGGTGTTGCTAAAATCCCATGAAGGGCTTAAGTACCCTGAAGGATCTTCAAGTGAGGCTTTTATGCTTTTGAGGCAGCTAATATCACTCTCAACACCAAAGCTGAAACTACAAGTAAGCAATAAGACGCAAAAAATGCTGCCAAGACGATGTTGTTTGCTCAACAAGGTATCACGTACTAAGAAATCCATCAAAACGGTCTTAAAAATTTCTACTGTTTCAATAAAATTGAAGCCAAATGACCAGAGCTAGAGATAGTGCTCAATCAAACCCACAAATTCTCTAGCTTTTAATAAGACTGGGGAATGTGAAAGAACCCAGAAATTTCACTCGGAAAGAAAGTTCAACGAGAAAATTAATGTCCATGGTCAAGACATAACTTAAATGCCAGAGTGGTTTACAAGTCCACGTATTTTTTTTCCTGATCCCTATGTGAAACGAAAAATTTTTAGCATAACTATCACAACAGTACACAATATTACTATTCATGTTTTTATACAAATAAACAAAAACACATCTCGGTCAAACAAAACTATACGTGATTCTCTCGTAATCGTCTTTAACAAGATATGTCATTCAAGATCTCAATTCAAAGAAAAATCAATATAATAAATAAAATAACTTGTTATAAAATAAGAAGACGACAAAATTGTTAGATATGTCAGAACTCAACAATGCCTTCATTTTGAGGTCATTCCTTTTTGTCAAAAGCTGAGGAACGACTTGGACAATTGACTGCTTGACTGGGGCTTTCCAGACCCTGCTAGTGCCTTTGCGGTTGGCTTCCTGAGATGGCTCTGTTTCATTATAAACTTTGACTTCTCAGACGTGAATCACACTTCCCTTGCCCATGCATAATTTTTTTTTTTTTTCAACAAACGATATTATCTACATTAAAAGAGAGAGAGGGGATAAGGTAAGTTTCATAATAAACTAACAATAATATGATTCAAATTCACCTTTGACGAGAATCGAACCTAAGACCTCTCACTTACAAGTAAAAATGAATATCACTAAACTGTAAAATTAAGTGACAAAATTATTATTAGTACTGAAAATTGGTGGAGTAAAAGCTACTTCTTGTGGAAAACGGGGCTTAAAGCTCAAGCTGATAAGAAAGGGACAGTGAGACAAGAAGAAATAGCACATTAAGAAGAGAAATTCAAAACAAAGGGTAATCAAAACCGTACCGAACGGATCCTAAGCGTACAATCACCCTTTCGAGCGTACCATATATTATTTCAAAGGGTTCAAACTCAAAACATTTACTCATTAAAGATATGGATCTACAACGCTTATCACGTAATTTAATCGCATATTATATGAAAAATAATATGAACTCGTAAAGATATTGAAGACTAAGCAGAATCTCTAGGTGAGGCGGGGCATGACGCCTGCGAATCATTTCTTCATTGTTCAAAAGATACCAATCATGAGCTAATAAAATGGACATGTAATTGTTAATAATAATAAGGCCATTAAAGATATAGAACTTGATAACCTCTTTCAAATTTATATATTAATCAACCAATCAACTAATCAACTTAGCTAAACTTAATTCATTTTTTTTTTTTTTTTTTCCTATCGTTTGTTCATAGGAAGAAGAAGGAAAAAAATAACTGAATTAGGAGGGTCTTAGCTTCTCTTTATTATCTTGGGCTTTTGGGATTGTACTGGTGGAGCCAGATTCAACCTGGGACCACGGTGTTGTAGGCCCAATTGGTGAAGTCTCTGTTTGGCTCAATTTCTATGTTATTTTCAGGGATGGTGCTACCACACACCCACTTTTACACATCACAAATCCTTATTATAGCTCGTTTAGAACTACTTTTAAAATAGGTAAAAGCGTTTTTTGTGAAATGCTTTTGAAACTAATCTTTAGTAAAAATGTAAGTCCTAAAAAACACTAAAGTGCTTCTTGGAAGAAGCACTTTAAGTGCTTTTAGAATCCACATAAAATTCTGTTGAAAGCATTTTAAAAGCAGTTTCAAACAAGCCCTTAATTTTTTGCAATTGATTTTCTTTAATTCATTCAATTCGACGGCTGATAATTGAGAGATGCCTGAGAAATAAAAATGGAGGTGTAAATATCACTACCCTATATAAACTCTCATGTAATTGGCATCCATGCAATTCATCCGCAAATCGTTGATGCCTTATTCGATCATTGAGAAACTAAACTATTAACATGTTATATATGACCCAAAAAGTGAACAGCCACATCATAAATAATATTTACGACAAGATTCATCACTCAATATAAAAATGAAACACTTGGGCAATGCTTCTGCATTCTCGTTTCAACTTCTATTTACTTTGTTTCCCATCAACTTAGTTTTGGGAAAAAATAACCAAGAAACAAAAACTTCTCTGAAAATGGCGCTGAGAAGCATATATGAGAGGTGGCAGGGACGAAAAGAGAATGAAGAACAGAATCTCGGCGTCATCTTCCTCCTATCGGAAATAATACATTCAATACAAATGCTACTACACAAATACCTCACAAATTTACTAACCAAGTTGGGTTATAAGGGACTCACATTACACATGAAAAGATTCTAACATGATGATTTTACATTTGTATGTCGAAAAAAGCAGTTCCAAATGTTAACTAAAGCGTAAATCATATATGTATAAATAATGCTTATTACAGTACACAAAAACAGATAATTACAGAAGGGTACTGACCATATACTAATAAACTCTTACCTTTTTTCAGGTCATCTCAACCATCCCTCGAGCAACAATAAGTTCGCCTGAAGCATCACCATCGCCATTGTCTGTTGGCATCATCATCTCATCTTCAACTGTGAAGTGATATTTCTCCCCTATGGCCCTTAGAAGCTGGTATACTTCAAACATTGTAGGCCTCTCCTTGGCAATAGGCCCTACACAGTTGCACGCAACTTTAAGAAACTGGAAAAGCTCATCATTCACACCCTTCCCGACCAAAGATTTGTCTAGCGCATCCAGGAGTTGAGATTTACTTGACAGTTGCATAATCCATTCCACCAAATTTCCTTTGAAGTCTTCAGGGGCTTTAGAAATGTGGGTAGCCCTCTCACCAGTCACCAACTCAAGGAGTACAGTTCCGAAACTGTAAACATCTCCCTTTGGAGTGGCCACTAGAGTTCGTGTATACTCGGGAGCAACATATCCCAGATCACCAAACTCCCCATTCACAAAAGTACTCAAATGTGTATCAATTGGATTCATGAGCCTAGCTAGCCCAAATTCAGATATTCTGGGCTCAAAATCTGCATCCAATAAGATGCATTTGGAGCTTATGTTTCGGTGGATAATTCGAGGATTGCAGTTATGGTGGAGCCACGCTAATCCTCTAGCTGCCCCTATCCCAATTTTAAGCCTAGTTGGCCAGTCCATGATCTTTGCACCTTCAGCATCTGCAGGATGTAGCTGATCGTGGAGGGTACCATTAGGCATGTACCTATAGACCAAAAGCCTTTCCCTCTTTGCCGTGCAAAAACCTAAAAGAGGAACCAAGTTACGGTGCCCTATATTTCCCAAAGTAGCCATCTCAGACAGAAACTCTTTCTCAGAGTGTTGAGATTCCTGCAACCTCTTGACCATAAGTGGAGTGCCATCATCGAGCACTGCTTTGTACATTGTTCCAGTTCTTCCTGTCCCAATGATATTGTCCTTGCAGAAACTGTTGCTGGCCCTCATGAGATCACTCAGCTTCATCTTAGAAAGCGACTTCTCAAACATGGAAACCTGGAGTAAACTAGCTTCGTTAGAATGCAATACAATTCAAACCACCAAAAATGGAAACATAAATTGGACCGTCTAAAATCAATAAAACATCGCGAGAAACAAAGAGAAACAGAACCAATCAAATATCATTATACGTAAGTATTAATTTGTTTCTAAAAGATATGCTATGTAATAGCTTGCCTTGACAGCTTTCGTTTTCTTCAAACTCTTAGCCCACTTGTTTCCTTCAGGGTCCTCTTCCTTCTTCTTTGCAGACACTCTACGCATAAAGAAGACCAAGGCAATAATCACAACTAGTGCTGCAAACGTTGCACCGCCAACACCAGCTGCCACAATAACTACGCTGTTAGACTTCTTTTGAGCTCCCCGGCACGGATTCAGAAGCTTCCCACAAAGTCCAACATTGTTTGCGTAACTTTCTGCTGTAATTCCAGGATTGATACCGAAGTCTGGGACTTGGCCAGAAAGCTGATTGTTTGCCACGCTAAATGTTTTCATCCTACTGAGCTGGCCAATGCCTAGAGGGATGTTACCCGTGAACTGGTTGCTGTCAAGCTTAAGCACATTCAGATAGCTACAATTGGTAATATTTGTTGGGATTTGCCCTGAGAAGCTGTTAGAAGAGAGATCAAGAGTTGTAACGAACGAAATAATTCTACCGATATCTTCAGGAAGAGGTCCACTGAGCTTGTTGCTCGAAAGATCTAATCCTGTTAAGCTTGTACAATTCGCTATACCATGAGGAAACGGGCCCTTGAGTCCCAAATCCGAAAGCTTGATATTTAAAACTTTGCTCTCGTGAGGGTGCCAACACTCGATTCCCAGAAAGTTACAGATGAAACCTTCTGTGTTATTGTTGAAATCCCATGAAGATTTTAGGTAACCTAAAGGGTCCTGAAGTGTTGCTTTTAGACTTTTCAAGCAGTTGATGTCACTCTCAACGGCGGAGCTGAAACTACAACTGAGTAATAACCAGACCACAGCACCAACGAAAATACCAGGATCTCGTCCATTCAATAGCATATACATTGAAAAAGCCATCAAAATCGCCTAAATTCGCTATTTTTTTTTTTTATTACCAGAGCTCAAGAAGACTGAATTCCACAAAACCCCAGCATTAGCAAACACCAAGCCCTGAAACAAAATTCAAAAGCAACAAGAAATGAACCCAATCAGACCAATAAACACTCAAGTTTTACAAAACTTCAGCTTTAATTAACACCAAATTTGAAAACAAATTATGGAAACAACACAGGAAGCAAAACCCAATTCATCATCTCTCTACCAAAAGATGCAGAAACAGGTATACCAAGCAACAATTCAACTAATGAAAACAAGCGAATTCAAAATTCACAAAATACAAACTAGAACAAACACATAGCAAGTTCAAAAAACTGACTTGATCCAATTGAGTTGACCCAAGTCTCCCTAAACATACAAAAATCCAGCTACAAATTCAAAGCTTTGGGAAAATTTCAAAAAACTCACCTGACATAATTCTCTTGCAGAAAACACTGATGAATCAAAGATCCCGGAGAAGGGTTCTTGAATCCACAGCAAAGCTTCCTTCTTTTTCCACAAAGACAAAGACTTTCCCGGTCAACAAAAAAATAAGTGCAACATACGATTTATATAAAAATAATTACCCAATAATTTTTCTGGGAAAATTGTATAAAGGTGTGTGAATGGAGATGGATTTTTGCAGAAAAAAACGTTTGGATGGGATTGGAGAAGAAAAGAGAGGAAAAGAGAGAGGGCCGACGGGTCAAAGAAGGCCGGCCATTTTTGTCCAACTTGGCGACGACTTGAGGACTGCAATTTAGTGCTATTGGTTCAATAGACTCCTGACCATGAGAGAGTGCTTGACCGGCCTTTTCTCGGTTTCTTTTTCCACGAAATGGGAAAGTTTTTTTAATGTTTTTACTGTTAAAAGTGTGTCTCTATTGGTCTATAAACGGTTATCACTACGAAAAGCTTCGGTCTTTTCTGTGCTTTTGTGTTCAACCACTCCTCATTTTTTTTCCTTTTTTTACTCCATGATAAAACTATAAAAAACTTTGGTCAAAGAGATTTTTCGGTGTAACAGTCATTCAACGGTATGTTATTTTATTGACTTATGAGTTAAACAAATTTACTTGAGTTTTTTTTTTTTTCATATTTAGTGAATTTAAACACAATTGTGATTTACTAGACTTTATGATTAAGAGTGTCATTATCATAAGGACGTTAATCTTGTATCGTAGAAGACAAACATTATTCACTAACAAATAGATAGACGTGTTATAAGATGCGCGGATCAATAAGGACACATGTCAAAGTGATGATGACAACGAAAAATTACTCATTAGGTTCTTACAAGAGAAATGCTATGAATACTCTAAAAAATGATATTTTGAAAGAACTTTCTGTCACCTTACAATTTAACGTCAATTCTCGTATCAACATTATAAAATATTATGCAAAAAACATAAAATAGCAAAGAATCTAAGCCTCACATTTGAAAAGATCTTCTTAGCATTTATAGTTGAGTGAGAGTAAGAGTGAGGGCAGAGCCGTATTTGACTCGGTTTCCATTTCCCCAAGCTAACATTTCTGTACTTATTATAAGCTAACATTTCTGTACTTATTATAGGAGATATTTGTTTTGCTTCCTTCATCTCATGTATTCATGAAGTGGAGCAAACACGTTATGAAATTAATTTCAGCTTGGACATTATTTCTTTTGTGTTTTATTTATTGATGATTGTCGTTCAAACACTTTTAAAATTCTAAACAAGTTGAAGGAGTAAAACTCATATATTTTAGTTTAAGGACTCGTTGCATCAAAGTTTACGGACCAATACTCCAATTTTCTCTTAATTCCATATGTGTTTATTTGGTTATACATATTTATGGGTTTAAATATTCATTTTTATTTGCAATAAGTTTGATACATATTTATGGGTTTAACTATTCATTTTTATTTGCAATTTAGCTCAAATGATTTATAACATTTACCTATATAGTATACACTTATAGTCTAAGCTAATTTCTCTTTCTTCAATATTGCTTGTATTAAAAAAAAAAAAACCAACGTTATTTTGTTAAGAGATAAATGCTAAGAAGACTCTCAAAAGTGAGATTTTTCTTAAACTTTTTATTACCTCATATTTTTAGCACAAATTTTATAATATTAACACGAAAATTAACCTCAAATTATGAAGTGGCATGGTGTCCTTGGAGAGTCCCACAATCTCTTTAGCATTTCCCTTGTTAAAAATTGGTGTGATGTTTATATACAGCCAATGTGACTTGCATTCCATACTTTATCAAAAGGGAAAGGTACATTCCTCATATTTTAGTTTTTTTTTTTTTTTTTTTTTTTTTTTTAATAATGCTTCCCTCTTGTTTAATTAAGGGTATCAACTTCACCTCTGGTGAACAACATTTCCTAAAATCAGTTGCTTTCGCCATTTAATCCTCATTAAATAGTGTGTACCAAATACAATGCAACCTAAATAGCCCATTGAAGCATTATAAATTTTGAATTTATTGATGAGTCTTTACAAATAACAAACTTCAATATGTTGATAAGTTCATGTTTCTACATGTGGTCTAATATCTTAGTAGATAGGATGTTCGTTTCTACCATGTGTTTTGAGTTTAAAATTCTTTTCTCTTAAATTATTGTAATAGTTTTGAATTTACCATCTCCCTTTAATAAGAATACAATTTGAAAAAAAATAAATTCATGTCTTCACTTTGTTAGTGATGCACAACAAAATTTAGGGGTGTGTGATTTTACTTCTTACACACCCCTTGATAATTTTTGTCCGTTCATCTTCTTCAATTAATCCAATCCGATGACCAAAAATTAAAAAGATGTGTGAGAAGTAAAATAGGGTGTGATATCACACCCCTAAAATTTAATGTGATGTAGGTTGAGGAAATTAAATAGATTAGGATAGAAAATAGGAACCGAATGAAATCAATAAGGAATAGTATCAAATATACTCTTCGTTGCAAATGGAATCCAAGATTGAATCAAATTTAGGGTTGGTGTTCAAGGTTCATGTTCGAACTTAGGACTAGTTTTGGATTGCTGTATTTTTTTTTTAAAAAAAAAAAACTATTTTGCTGTACTTTAAGAATAATCAGCTGTAAAATAAAGCAGTTGATCATTTGGTAAACTGTATTTTAAAAAGTGTTATGAGTACGAAAAATAGAGTAAAAGCATTTGGAACACTTTAATGTAAAAGTAATATAATTGTATATAATGACAAAATTGAACATAATAATTGGGGCGGTGACAACAACAGCAGTGGCGAGGCGATGGAATTGATGGCTACGGCAATGGTGGGGGTATGGTTTTTGGTGACAACAAAAGGGTGTGGTGGTTGGGGGAATAGTGCTAGAGTCAATGATAGAGGTGGTCGTGGCAGTTGTGGTTATGATAGCGGTGATAGCAACGATGGTGATGGTAATGATGGTGGTGACGGTGGTGGTGGTGGTTGCGGTAGTGTTGGTAATGGTGGTAGTGAGGGCGGCGGCGATGGTGATGGTCGTGGTGGCGATTGGTGGTAGGGGCGGTAGTCATGTAAGGTTAATAGTTGTAGTGGTTTTTTTGTTCGAGCCCGAAACCCCTATAAGAAGATTGGGATTTACTATAGGAAAAGAGCTTCGTCAAACTCTTCAACTTAAGTTGTTTCTATTTGGGATCAGTTTAGAGAAATTGCATACCAAACAAGGATTTGAATTTAATATTTTAAAACAACACATGTGTTTTTAGAAAAAAATCAAAATTTTGAGTTTCGTTCTTAAGTTAGATACCAAACGAACCCTTATATTTTTACCAAATGTTTTTTATTACTTAACTTTAAAGTTAAACAATTTTTAGTTGAGCCAGGATGGGTTAGATCTACAATAAGGTGGGGCGAAAATACCCTTGGTTCGACCGTTGGCCTCGAAATCTGGATTTGGGTACGTTGAACTAGTCTGAGACCATGATTGACCGTCTAGAAGGCTACAGGAGTAGGTCGGGCACATGGGCGCTGGGTTGCCTCGGTTTGTCCTGTTTAGTCTCGAGCTAGAGGTTTACTAGGCTCGCATTGGGTTGCAGCTTGCGCCACAGTTGGCGCAACTTGGGTTATCTCGGTTTGGGTAGTTCGCGTCCAAGTGAAAGAGGTAGGCGTCAGGGCTGCTGTCGAGAGTGAGCAGCTTCATGGGCCTACGACTGCTAGCTACTTGCGTCTCAGGCCTCCTACCTTAGGGCTTCCTCACAATGAGTGGAGGCTGCCATGTGGGCCATTACAGCGGCGGCAGCCGCTGTTGGCAAGGCCACGGTACCTCATGGTGGCAGTGGTGCGGTCTTTGCCATGGTAAGCCTCAATGAGCGACGGCATGGAGCCACGTCGCTATCTTCATTAGTTGGTCTATGTCATTCCACGTAGGATGTCTCATGGGTTGTAGTTTCTGAATTTCCTGCCATGATAACACCAATTTGTGGATGCAAATTTCTGCTGTCTCTTCCTTTACGAAAATGCACCTGCAACGATTAAGGCCAAAAGCATCACGCGCCCACAATGAATAGAGGGCTTTGGCCTAAGAATCTATGTTGCCAAAGTTATCACCTCTATAGAGGTAATCTAATTCTGAGGAAATCCGGAGTTGAACTCCTGAATTAGGTGGACCCCACATAAAATATGATTCCCCAATTGCTAGTAAACGACGGAATGCTTCAGGAGGAATGCAATTCTGTTTCTCTCCCTTCCCATCCCGATTAGTAAACACGCTTTGAGGGAGAAAGGTCCCTTAAACGAGGGTGAGGAACCTTTTTACATTGTCCATTGGCTAAATAGTAGTGAGGCTAAAATATTATACAACACATACAAAATTTAAAATATGGTCATTTTCGTTGCGGTCTTTGTTCAACCCAATTGTTCGATTGAAATTTTATTTATTCAAACATTTTTATTGAAGTCCAACATTTAAATGTTGCATTATTTAGGAGATTTAACTCTCGCATTTATGAATTTCATAACCCATAATTATGAAATTAAAAAAATTCAAATAGTATTTTTGAAATATAATAATTACTTAATGCTCAATAATAGAGTAAGATTGTTCTTCACATAGTTTTAGCAAAATCAATAAGACATTATTAGTAGTGACGAAAATGGACGAATACAGTTCTACAAAGAAACCCTAAACCCAATGGATATAGTTCCAGATTTTGGTGATTTTTGGTAGACATGATCTTTGAATGCCTGAAAGATGGATAGTTCGGCTCATTGAAATACATTACGAAGTGAGCCCCACAAAATGTTTATCAAAAGTTGTATAAAAAAAAAATGATGCCATAGATCTGTCCCCCATAACAAATATTCTATGCCTTTGGCCTTTTATGGTTATCTCCAACCTTACCATGTATGTTTAACTATTCATTTTTACATATGAATGACACACCCTGACCCGGAATATCCACCTGGACTCTGAATCGAGTTGTGCTAACCGACACCAGGAAGGTGACGAAGCCATAAAGTGTGGTGATGTGGAAAATGTGAATAAATTTGAACCTAAAAGTGAACTAAATGCAAGAGTGCGCATGTGAGCAGGATTGAACCCAATTCACACATGGTGTCAGAGCATAAGTAAAGTACAGTAAAAGTAGTATAAGAATTATACCATCGAAGGTAATCTCCTAAAGCAACATTTGCCAGGAATCCTTGTCGGCACAAAAACTCTGCCACTAAATCGTGGAGGGCCAAAAAATAAGGTGAGTGGGCCTAAAACGTAATAACCCTTCGCCACAAAACAAGTATAGTTTCCAAAAATAACATACTTCGTATAGTATAGAACTTACCATAAACAGTAATATCTCCAAAATGCAATAATTCACCATATTTCGCATATAAAACATATAGTATCCAGTATCTCGCATAATAAACATATAATATCTAGTGCTCATAGACATATGCTAACACACGAGCTCATGCAGAGATATTTTGATATAAACAGGACTGGGTGTAATAATGATTTACGCTATATTATTACAATCACATGAATACTAACGCAATGCGCATCACATACGAGTCCTAATTGCCTATAGCAATCTAGGACAAGATTGGCACCTACAATGGATCTAAAGTGAGCATACGGTGCAATGTGAACATACAGGTGAAGACTAGCCCTGGCCCGGGCGAGTACTAACACCAGTGTAGCATGCACGATGAGTAGTTAACACAAATATGATCATGCAACAATAATTCAATAATCCTAGTCAATAAAATACTATTCATGGCCACAACTATGATTAAAACATCCCATAATAGTACGAATACCCATGCATCTCATAGGATATAAGACAATTCTTATAAGCGTATTTTATAATAGTACGAATACCCATGCATCTCATAGGACATTCTTATAAGCGTTAGTCTAATCTAGATGTAATGTAGAGAATTCTTTACTAACTATATATATATATATATATATATATATATATATATATATATATATATATATATGTGGAAGCTAAATAAATATGTAGTAAAAAACCCACTCACAATTAATTGCGAGATCACATCCGTTCAAGCTAGGAAAGTTAAAGCCTCCGATAGTAATCGCACCTAAGCATAATATTGAGGCCTATTATTAAAACTCAATTAAAATGTTTGAATTTGGAAAAAACTGATGGCGGATTCAGAATCAGCACGTTGAACCACGCTAAGAAGGGTCTTGAGCAAATTTTGTAAAAAGTCAACGATCAACCAAAAAGTCAGCCTAGTCGTTGAGGCGGTCAACTACGTTAAAACTTTGGAATTTCATCAAATGGATGCCAAAAATGGACTCGCGGCATCGAAATTGACACACCCCGACTGAGATCAGGGCATGCTGGTCGTCACGTGAGAGTGACGTAACCATGTGCACAGTGCGGAAGCTAAGAATAATAATAAAAGTACGAACAAATAAAAACCAAGCTACACACAGGGTAATTAACATACATGTGCAAGCGTAAGTGTGAAAAATAATATTCAGAGCACAGAAGACCTAGTGCAGTCCAGAGGAACAAACACTAACGAAGCACACCCAGATGTGGTCCAACACTGGTGATAATCTGTCAGATATGCCGAGAATTCCTCGAGAGCCACCAAAAGAGCAAACCAAACTAGAACCTGGAGGGGCGCAAAACAGAAAATGTGAGTGGGCAAAAACAAAGCTTTTCAAAAATCATTTCATTAACAAAGTTCTAACCCCTTGCCGTAAAACCTGTATAGTTTCCCAGAAAAATAGAATACACACACATATAGAAAACATGCACAGAAATATGCCATGTCGAATGCCTCTACATAAAATGTCAGTACTCAGGTAATGTCAATCAATGCAATGTAATCTGTTAGCCGGAGTCACCTAACGTGACCTGTACGGCTGAATCTAGAGCTCAAATCTCCAACTCACTAACTATACCTGCACACGAGTCAGAACCACCTATAGTGGTCTGTATACCTGCACACGAGTCGGAACCACCTATAGTGGTTTGTATGATAGGACTGGGTGTAAATAAGTACGCTCAAGTATTACGATCACGTGAAGACCGGGCGAATAATCGCGGGTCATCTACGAGTCGGAACCACCTACAGTGGTCTGTACAACAGGACTGTGCACCTAACTTGGATCCAAGGTGAGCGTGTGGTGCGGGAGGTGAACATCACGTGAAGGACTGTGCCCTACTTTGGGCGGGAGCACTAACACCGGGGGTGCAGGTTATGAGCTCTTTATGCATCTCATATCACTACTAATCACAAACATAAACCATAACTTAACTGACACTTACCTATGCGTTCGCAGCACCAAACATACATATATGCAACTACTAATGCATAATTAAATAGGCAAACGCAATGCATGGCATTTAAAACATATAAACGTTTCATTTCATTTTTGGGAAAATCACAAGTATATAGATATATACGGAAGACCAAAAGCCCACTCATTGGTATGTAGAAGGGTCGTAACCCCCTTGCCTCGAGTGACTACGCTCGTCCTCGGGATAGGTTTCACCTATATGCGAAACAACTATAAAAACGTTAATTTTAAAGCACATAACCAAAACTAGGTAATAACTTCTCATACAATGCTCAAATGGGGTGTATAAATACACCAACGTGATCTACTCAACCTCATAAACATCCCTATATTTTT
The DNA here is from genome assembly GCF_041283825.1 of Pyrus communis. Lineage (NCBI taxonomy): Eukaryota > Viridiplantae > Streptophyta > Magnoliopsida > Rosales > Rosaceae > Pyrus > Pyrus communis. Next base: position 20,040,023 of record NC_142574.1, read on the forward strand.
AAAATAATTTTTCGACACCTCACGCGCCCCCACGCGCCGGCCAAGGCACAGCCACACGAGCTACCCACGCGCAGGCACGTGCTTGGCACACTGACAGCGTCAGTTAACGCCGTCAAGAATATTCCGTTAAAACTAACAGATTCCGTTAAAGTTAACCTAACGCCGTTAGGAATATTCCGTCCAAACTGATGGAATATTCTGTCGTCTTCTCCGGCCAACCTCCGGCGCCGTCGCCGGAAAACTGGAAAAACTTCAAACCTTCATTTCTCACTCGTTTTGCACCCAAATTCCACGAAATTGGTACCAAAATGAATTTTACAACAAATAGAACAAAACTTACCACTTTCAAGCACTAAAACCAACGGAATTTCGCCGGAAAAACTTCACAAAATCCGACCAAACCTGCAACTCACGATCCCGACGTCCAAAACCTTCAAACAAACCACCTGAGCTTCCTAAGGACCTCACCAAGCTTCCTACAACCCTGAAATTCTCAAAAACACATGATTTTAAGTGTGCATGAACAGTACCCCGAATTGAACATCTCGGGTTCGACGTGCAAATAAAGGTTTCCTTACCTGAAATGGGTATGGTTGAACTTGTATGGACCTCACGAGCACAAGGGTATAATTTTCTTCCTAAATCCGTAACGTTTTCGAGTACTTTGATTCTTGTCCGTACGTAAATAATGAAGAAAAGGGAGAGAGAGATACGGGACAAGGAAGGTGATCAGAATGAGTGTGGGTGTGTGTGCCTGGTCCAAAAGTAGCCAACCAAAACCCTCAAAACAACCACACAACGAAACAAAATCACTAGGGGCAAAACTGTCATTTTACCCCTATGGTACGAAAAATCCGAGACGGGCTGTCACAGAAATAGTGTAAGAGGGTTTCCGAGAAAATTTCAAAAAAGTCAACAAAAGTCAACTAACGGTCAACATTTAAAGTTAATGAAATGGACCCAAGTCGAATTTGGTGGACTCGGGTCGGATTCGGGTTTGAGTTAGTTTGCAGATCCATGTTTGGATCCAAATTTTGGTTATCGAGTCAGGTCGACCTGGTCCCAGTTGAGGGTTTCTAGGGATTTTGGCCTGGAAACTTTTCGAGCTCCGATTTGGGTTCAAATCTTAACCATTTTCTACATACTATATATGGATTTGAAGCTATGGAAGAGTAGATTAGGAATATAACAATGAAGTTAGTCATTTTTTTTACTCCAACTATTAAAAACCTACAATTACCACCCTAATTTTATAATTTGTTAAACTGTTGTATTTCTTTGAATTTTTTTTTGGCTAAGAAATTTGGAATTAGTTTTTGTATAATCTATCTTGTTTTACTTTTATGAACATTTTGCTGTAAAAAAGTTCAAATTCTGAAGAAAAAAATTGGTAGTGAAATATGAGAAAATTGAATTTTTATGGATGAGTGAACATTTAGATGTGTATTTCTAGAATATTAGAAGAGTTTTGGTGTTGGATCTGATTTGGGTTAATTTATAATATTATTTTGACCATTGGATTTAAATTTAAGTCATTGAATCTTTTTATTATCATTAAAATTGATTAAGTTGGATTTGAGTCGTTGGATTTAAAAAAAGGATGTAGATGGCCAAATGGCATTGAATCAATATCCAGGAGGTACGACAGTCATTGGATGCCAACGACGCTATAGTCACATTCGTAGAATGGGTGTTGTCCATGCGCTCACCCGCAGAGGATCTCTTTGCTTTAATGCAGCTGACGCACGAGGCTAAGTCTTCTCCTTTCTTCACATGCAACTACTGCAAGCTAGGGCTCTCGTCGGCCCATTTATTTTCTTATCAATCGTGGGGGAGGGGGGGTGTTGTTTCTCACTCCCAAATACATCCCATGAATAGGTATTGGTCTAAATTTCAAGTTTTTATTTTTATTTTTTATGAGAAATGTTAAGGAGACTCTCTCAAAAGTGAGACTCTCCACTGCCTTATGTTTTTGGTACAATTCTCGTGCCAACATTATAAAATATTATGCAAAAAATATGAGGTAATAAAAAATCTATAAAGAGTCTCACTTTAAAAATATCTCATCATTTTTCTTTTTTATTTCCACCCTGCAGCCTAAACGGAAACGGTAATGGGGTAAATTTAATTAGGGTAAAGTACAAAAAACTACCTCAACTATTGGGGTCACGACAGTTTCATACCTCATCTTTTAAAATTGACAATGTCATACCGCATCTTACGAATTTGTGACAATGTCATACATCCGTCAAATTTTCTGTTAGTTTTTCTGTTAAGCGCTCACATGGCTTGATTCGGGACATACTTTCTATTAAAAACTAAAAAACAATTATTTAATATTTTTTAAATATTAAAATAATAATAAAAAGCAGAGAAAAAAAAAAAACCATCAGTTCGTCCCTCCCCTCCCCCTCCCCCCTCCTCTCTCTTCTCCCCATCTTCATTTTCTTCCCCCCACCTGCAAACCCAAAATAAAAAAAATAAAAAATTTTTGAAAACCCAACAACCCCCCTGCGGAAGAACAAGAAGGAGAAGGAGGAGGAGGAGGAGGAAGAAGAAGAAGAAGAGGAAAAAAAGGAGGAAGGAAAAAAAAAAAAAATTCCCCCCTGTCGGCGCGGAAGAAGAAGAAGGGAGAAGGAGAAGGAGGAAGAAGAAGAAGAGGAAGAAAAAAAAGAAAAATTTGAAAACCCATCAACACCCCCCCCTGCGGAAGAAGAAGAGTAAGAAGGAGAAGGAGAAGGAGGAAGAAGGAGAAGGAGAAGGAGAAGGAGGAAGAAGGAGAAGGAGAAGGAGAAGGAGGAAGAAGAAGAAGAAGAGGAAAAAAAGGAGGAAGAAATTTTTATTTTTTATTTTTTATTTTTTTAAACCATCAACTCCCCTGCGGAAAAAAGAAGAAGAAGGAACAAGAAGAAGAGGAAAAAAAGAAGGAAATTTTTTTTTTTTTTTTTGAAAACCCATCAAACCCAAATCCACCAACTTTCATCCATTCTCCACATCCTTTTCCGCACCCATCCTCCGCCTTCTCTACTCACCCATCTTCCCGCCGACGGGATCTGGGTTTTTTTTTTTTTTTTTTTTTTTCTGGGTTGCAGGAGGGAGAAAAGTGTGGGTGTGGGGAAATTGAGTGTGGGTGTGGGGGGAAGACAAATTGGATTTTTTTTTTCTTTTTTTGTTGGGATTTGCAGGTGGGGGAAGAAGATGAAGATGGGGAGAGGAGAGAGGAGAGAGGAGGGAGGAGGGGGGAGGGGAGGGACGAAATGAGGGTTTTTTTTTTCTGCTTTTTATTATTATTTTAATATTTAAAAAATATTAAATAATTGTTTTTTAGTTTTTAATATAAATTAGGTCCCGAATCAAGTCACGTTAGCACTTAACAGAAAAACTAACAGAAAAATTGACGGAGGTATGACATTGTCACAAATTCGTAAGATGCGGTATGACATTGTCAATTTTAAAAGATGAGGTATGAAACTGTCGTGATCCCAATAGTTGAGGTAGTTTTTTGTACTTTACCCATTTAATTATTACCATTAGATTGGAACATATGATAAGGCTACAAATCACGACCATTGAAATTACACGACCAAAATTGAACTTGGCCCGAATACTTTGTCCACGTTCATAACCAAAATCTTAGATTAGTTTTTCTGACAAAAGCATTACTTAAGGAAAGTACAACAAAACCTTGTCCGACAAAGATAATTTTCATAGTCCTGTCCAGCGCATAGACGGCAGGTGGCACAACCTTAACAGTTAACACCACTCTCCATTTCACAACCAACACTCCTGCGGCCCAGGCCCATTAATCTCTCCACGCCCTCTGCACATTCCCGAACGCGGAAGTATAAAAAATGAGAGTGCCCCTTAAAAAGCAAAATAAAGAAGGCTGCGACATATAACACTCTCGCTTGCTTGTCTGAACTTTCCTCTCTCTCTCTCTCCCCTCTTTCTCTCTCCCATCGACTCTGTATGTAGGGATCGCTGAGAGCAGCAGCCACACACCCGCACACCGACCGCCACTCTCAGCAGCCATGGATTGATCGGCCCTCGTCGCAATTTCCACAGTTGCATCGGGGCTTTTCGGTAAAGTTTCCTTCCTTACTTGCTGATTAACACATTCGGCTTAATTTCGTACTGTAATCTTCAGATCGGGGCCGTTTCTTTTCCGCGGAAATTTCCCTGTTTTCCCGCGAAATTTGTTCGATCCGGGGAAGTCGGGGAAATGTTTCCCGCGGGAAACGTTGGGATGTTCTGTCTGAAATTGAAGAGTTTCGGTTGCTAATTCTGAGGTTTTGTCGTCCAGTTTCGATTTTTTAACGTTTGGTTTTGACTTTTTTAAGGTTTTAGGGTTTTGAAGTGTCGTTTGTGAATCGAGCATTTGGAGATCTTTACTCATTGCGGTAGTTCAACCTTGCTGTAATTACTGGTGAGTCTTAATTTGCTGTAGAAATTAGGGTTTTTGTCGTTTATCTTTCCAAATTTGGCTGCAGTTTGTTTGAATTTTAGTTGTCATTTTTTTTTCTGTCAGTTTGATTGACTGAGGTTAATGCTCCTCAAGGTTGCTACTTTTGCTGTAAATGTGTAATTTTGGTGATTTGAGGATAAGTTTATTAATTAGAATAATTAGGGAGGTAAGATTGTAGTGGATTTAATGAGCTAACATTCCCTTTTGATGATATATAGGACCACTTACTGTTTTTACTTTATTTGCATGCTGAATTGTTTGTTTTGCAAGTGCGAGTATTATTCTAAGTCGAAACTATGAAGTTGAGATCATTCTGATGCTTTGAGCGGAGCACATCCATCCCACAGTTTGATGGTTTCCTTTTTATTGGGCGGTTATGGGATCTCTGATCTGGTTTAACTTCATCCTTGAAGCTCCCTCTTCTGTTTGTCAAATTTAGTTACATTGGGAAAGTAATCTGTCAATTTTTTTAGTATCTTTATTAAGCTGTTTTCGTATGGATGATTACCCAACCGATATATGTTTGAGGCGGCTTGACAAGGCGATGAGATCCAGCTTATCCTTCAGTTGAAGCCAACAATATTTTTATGATAGTGCTATTCACACACACATTTTTACCTCCCACACACCCTTGTTAATTTTTGGCCATTGATCTTCAATTCATTCAATCCGACATCCAAAAATTGAGAGGGGTGTGTGAGAAGTAAAAATTATATGCGGATAGCACTACCCTATTTTTAAATACCTTTGCAGTTGGACTTGTATCAAGACCTGAAAGGATTTGTTTTCCTAATAATTTAGTTTTCTTTATATTATACAAGTGAATACCTGATACATTGGCAGACTGTAATCTTCATATACGTCTAATTATGCATGTATTGACCTGTGTACTTTAGGGGTGTGATGAGTTTAAACAAGATGCTGTATCAGATCAAAATTAGCGTGTAGTTTTTCTGCTGTTTCTGCTTCTTTAACTGTCGATAGGTCAATATGTGTTGACATTTCTCTCTTTTGTTATCTCCAGATCCTTTGCCATGGATAATACCCATTCCGTTTCCACGCTGATAGATTGTACAACATCTAAGATACAACAACTTCAGAAAGCATTTTCTGAGCTTGAGAGCCACCGAGCCGTAACCCTGAACTTGAAGTGGAAAGAACTTGAAGCGCATTTCCACGGTCTTGAAAAGTCCTTAAAGAGGCATTTTGATGAGCTGGAAAGCCAAGAGAAGGAGTTCGAAACCCGAACAGTTGAAGCCCAAAAACTGTTAGAAAAGCGGCAAGCTGCTGTTGTGGCCAAGGAACAAGCTTCACTGGAGATTCTTCAAAAGAAGAGAGATGCTGCTGCGTATGCTATTACTAATGCTCGAGAGAAGCAAAGGAAGGTATCAACTGAGGAGCCTTCTGTTGTCACTGATGATGGCCAAGGTGAGCCGCCAAGTGTGGAAGAGAAACCACCAGATATGATAGTTTCTGATAGTAACTGCCAAGAAATGAAAAGTCCTGAAATGGTGAGTATAGAGGTGATGTCCTATCCACAGTTAGCGAAGTTGTGTGAACAGATGGACACAGAAGGTCTCCACACATTTATATCAGATAACCGAAAGAACCTCGCTTCCATAAGGGAGGAAATTCCACTTGCACTAAGAGCTGCAGCCAACCCTGCCTTATTTGTCTTGGAATCTTTGGAAGACTTTTACCGCCTAGAAGGGCCCAATACAGACCGGAAGAAGGATGCAAACCTGTTGGGTGTCCGTCGAACCTGTATCATGTTGATGGAGTGTCTGAGCACACTACTAACAAACCCAGAATTAGTCTCTGTGTCTGATATAATTACAGAGGAGGTTAAGGATATGGCAGAGGCAATTGCTGAAGAATGGAAGCCGAAGTTGGATGCTCTTGACATGGATGCTAGCAATGGGAACTCACTAGAGGCTCATGCCTTTTTGCAACTTCTTGGAACTTTTGGCATTTCCTCTGGTTTTGATGAGGAAGAACTATTCAGGATAATACCAATGGTTTCGCGTCGTCGCCAAGCAGCTGACCTTTGCCGTTCTCTTGGATTGACTGAGAGAATGCCAGGTTCGTGTTTTTCTTTATGAAAACATACAATTAGGTGAAAATTTTCAAAACTTTTTTAGTTTGATAAATAAATATGCGGTCCTTAAATATGGCCATGTGAACTATTCCAATCTAAAGAAATGTTTTTCTTCTTTACTTTTGTTTTGCCCTTGTCTTTTACTTGTTGGCATGTGTCTTTGGCATGTTTTTGTTTACAATTCTATAAGTTGGTAATGTTTTGTCTCCTGCTAGATCTTTCCATTATAACCACTGAAATAAGGTTAGAATTGCAACTTTGGTCAAACTTCCTTTCTATTCATCCTGGATGAGTTACTCAGAAGCTTATATAAGCTGGTCTTGCATTTCATTACTGTCATTGTGTAAAAGTGCAGCAACATCAGAGACCAATCTCCTGGCATTGGCAGGATAATTCTACCAATACCCATATAACATCAACCTGAAAACAATGCAGTTTTGATTAAAGGACCACCGTTGAGAACCTAGAAGTTGAAAAAAATGATTTCTTCCTTGCATGAACTTCAAATTTTGTATATTCTGGAAGCTAATTATGTTAATGTTGACATTGCAGGTGTTATTGAAGTGTTAGTGAATAGTGGACGGCAAATTGATGCAGTTAACTTGGCTTTTGCCTTCGAATTGACAGAGAAGTTCTCTCCTGTGCCTTTGCTGAAGTCCTACTTGAAAGAGGCAAGAAAAACTTCGCCGGTCAAATCTGGAAATGCATCTCCCACAGCACAGGTGCTCATCACTCTTTATCTTTATCGCATGGTGTTTCTGCTCTCAATTTAATTATATTCAATTTTGCATTTTTTGATTATCTGTTTGATATGAAGTTGACTTTAATTTGCCAATGGAAAATTAACCCGGGATAGTACTGATATTTGGTGGGGTTTTCCAGAGAAAGTATGGTGTATAAGTGTAAAATGGATATATGTAACAAATATTTTGTTGTTTCAGAATGAAGTGAACGACCGAGAGCTGGCTGCCCTTAAGGCTGTGCTCAAGTCCATTGAAGAGCATAAGCTTGAGGAGCAGTATCCAGTGGATCCTCTTCAGAAACGGGTTCTTCAGCTGGAAAAGGCCAAGGCAGACAAGAAGAGGGTGGCTGAAGCAGCAAAGCCTCAGCCCAAGAGACCTCGTGCTAACGGTGTTGGATATGCTCCCCGCGTCACTAATGTTGTTACTGACAAGACTTTCTATCCTAGAGTTGCTGATAACAGGTACCCGCAATACGTGTATGACAGACAGTTTGTTTACCCGGGACCTGCTGACAACCATTGCCCCTCCCTGCTGGGTTCTGCTACGTACAACATGTCTCCTGCTCATGGAAACTACTATGCAACCGGCTACCAGTACCAGCCTGCGGCGTACCTTCACTAATTTGAGGCCAAAAAAGTGACACTGATCCTCCTCAGTTTAACGGTTAGTCTTTAACCCTCTGAGTTCGTCGATGTTCAATGTAAGAATGATATTAGTATCCGAAAAAGACCCCAGAAAAAGCAAAAAAAAAAAAAAAAAAAAGTTGTCTTGTTAAATTGTTAGTTGGATTTACAAGAAGATATTTTATCCTCTAATATATGTACTTTGTTTTTACTTTTGTATATGTTTTTCTTTGATCTACCTTATGTTTTAGTTTGAGTGCATTCAAAATGCACATAGCCAACAGGCTGATCATTCATGGAGGTTTTTTTGACGTGCTGAAAACTTTGAAGGGATCATGCCAGTTTTAAATAAGAAAACCTCTCAAGTATTTTATAACATAACGTACCGGAAGTGGTATTTATGCCTCGTACCTCCGGTGATCGTATATTGAAACGTTTCGATGGAAAATTTTCGTCGGTAAATCGTGAGGATCCAGTCATCCAAGTGTGGAGGTATTTTTGCAAACATTTTTCTTTCACAATAATTGGTCAAGTAGTTAGCAAGTACGGAGGTTATTATTAGGAGAGAGAAATAAGTTTCTTCAGCTTGAGTTGGGTTAAAAATACGGAATGTATTAGCATAATCACTATTTTCAAATAAAGTATTTTCTACGCTAGCATCATGAATAGTAGAAGTGGATGGAATTGCTAAAGAATCATCAACTATAACCCTAAAAGAACCAGATTCCTTAAACAACATAGAGGGAGAATGAAGGGAATATCTTATCGAAGCATGAATCTCTCTAGGGGGCGTTTGTTTGCCCTCACTAACTGGGACTGGACTAGACTGGACTAGCTATTAGTCCAATACTGTGTTTGTTCCATGCTGGGACTAACATTAATGAGACTGAAGGGGACTAGCATGGACAAAACCCTTCACTAAGAGGTCTTAGTGAGACCCCCCAATAACTATGGGACTAGCTAAGACTAACCTCTATTTCTCATCCTTGTCATGCTCAACGACCACTCCCGACAGACTCCTCGTCATCACCGGTCACTTAGACCAATCATTAACTTCCCGACTCTCTTTCAGATCCATTTCACAACCAACTTTCATATAAAATATACCAAATTGAAGTTGGGAGTGACAAGATTACGATTTTACTTGAATCGAGGCCAAAATGTGGTCGAATGTGGCCGGAAAATGGCTTGGAAGTCTCGGCCTATTTGGGCTTCTTCAAATCCATGACAAATTCGAGCATGCAAAGCTAAGATCTCGGTCCAGGGATGGTGATGAATTTTTTGGCGGTGCTAACTTCATCCAATTTAATGAGGGTTGGCCAAAAAACACATTGGGAAACCTGCAACTCGTCGGAAAAATTGGAACCGTGAGGTTCCGTTCGAACAACGCATAGCTAGAGAGGGAGGGAGGACAGAGAAATAGAGACTGGAATCAATAAGGAGTTTGACCAGGAATGAGAAAGAGACATGAATTGAGAGGTCTGAGAGGAAAAAAAGAGGGAGAGGGTGGGACGATGAGAGAAGAGGAAAAGAGTGGGACGGAAATGGTAGGAAAAGATGGAGAAAAATATAAGATCATAATAAAATATTAATAATTTATATATTAAATAAAATAATATTATAATTTGTTATTATCCAGCTTCTTAGTCCAATACTGCACCAAACGCTTTACTAAGTTAGTCCAGTTTAGTCTAGTTTAAGCCAATCCAGCTTAGTCTTTTAAGCTAATCCAGTCTGAGATAGTCCGGCGCAACAAACGCCCCCCTAAAGTACTGACAAGTGCATTGACCGGTTTTTTCTAAGTCTGTTGATACCAATGTCATGCCCGAATCAAGAGTGAGATCATTTTCACAAAGACGGATACTAGATAGAGAAATAGCTCTTCAAAATGCAGAGGAATTTCTCACGCTATGAACAATTATTTAGTTTAATGACACTCTTTATTTGGTTTAATGACATTCTGTCTTCATTTAGTTTGAAAAAATACTCAATTCTCATATCATGAGTTGAATTAGAAAAGTTATTCATCCCGCGCTAATGTTATGTCAATCATCAAAATTCACCACGCTAAAATAGCACAACTTTATTTTTCTTATAGTTCTTTTTGGTCATATTTATTTATCTTCAAAGTTTTGGTACCAACTCTAGAATAATATAAACTACATTTATTTATCTTCTAATTAAATAGGATAAATTTGGTATATTCGCGCAGGTTTTGAGTCGTGTGACATATCGCATCTAAAATTGTCATTTTTTGCCATGAAACAATAGATACACTCTAATTACCTCCTCATGCACTCTTTATTTTTGTGTTCTACGTTTTGATTTATTCTATTGACATTTTACCGCAGTGGTGAAAAACAATATACATATTTGTGTGTTTGATCCCTATCGAGCCTCCTTCTTTTTAACAACTAAAAATTTGACATACTAACGCTATCGTTTCTAAAAAAATAAAAAAGTCTAACAACAAGTAGAAGACAGAAATGTCATGAGAGAAAAAAAGAGTGTGAATTACGTTCCTTGCCACCCAAAAATAAAAATTGTAGACATGAATTGGGCTGGACGCTTGGGTCATGGGTTGCTTTTGTTACTACCCAAAATCCACCATCCAATTCCATTGATCATCCTTTACCTTCTTGGCCTTATCTTCTGTCTGTCCATCTCCCTCTCACTCCTCTCCAATGGAGTCCCTCTCCATGATCCTCTCCTTTTCTCCACCACCCCAAAACCACCTCAAAGCCCAGAAACCGTCCACCTCTCCACCAACCTCTCTTCCCCAAACCACCACCATTCCCGCCATTTCCACTTCCCTGCTACCCAATTCTTCCCAATCCCAATTTCCCTCCACCAAAAACACTCGTCACACCCCAATTTTCCTTCTCAAACCCACTCATTTCCCTCACAGATTACCAAAAACCCAACTCAAATTCCTCCTCACCGAGCTCATTGCAACCACCCCATTTGCCCTTCCTTCTTTCGCTTCCGAATCCACAGCCTCCGCACCGGAGCAAGTTTCCGACAAAATAAACCTGGAATCAATCTTGGTCTCCATCGATGACTTTTTCAATCGGAACCCGTTTTTCGTTGCTGGGTGCACGTTCGTTTGGCTAGTTGTGATTCCTCTGGTTCAGGCTTATTTGAGAAAGTACAAGTTTGTCCTCGTCATTGACGCGTTTCGGAAGCTCCGGGACGACCCGAATGCTCAGCTGTTGGATATTCGAGACGAGAAGAGCTTGGGGTACCTGAAGTCTCCGAATTTGAAGATTTTGAACAAGGGTACTGTGCAGGTTCCGTTTTCGGAGGATGACGAAGCTGGGTTTGTGAGAAGGGTTTTGGAGAGGTTTGCGAACCCAGCAGAGACTGTGCTTTGTATTCTGGGCAAGTAAGTGTAAAGATTTTGCTTTAGCTTCATCTTTTACTTGAATTTATGCTAAAAGTGGTTTTATTATAAACATAAAGAAATTTATGTTAAAAATCCAAGTGCTTCCTTGGAAAAGCACTTCTACAACCAAGGAGGGTTTTTTTTTTTTTTTTTTTTTTTTTTTTTAAATTTTTTAAACGTAGTAAGCACTAAAAGTGCTCTCAGAAGCAATCCCAAGCATGCCTTAGATATGGATTGATAGTTTAGGTCTATGATGAGTGTCTAGTTCTAGGAGAAAAACTTACCTCCAGTGCTAGTGTGACGGTATCCCAAGCCAGCTTAAATACCGCCATAATGACATCCCGTGGAAGGAAGATAAGTTTATTTCATTTTTTTGGACTTAAAGGTATGTGTAATCTCAGTATCGGTTTCTCTTGTTGGAAGGTAGTTTTGATGGAATTTCCATCAAAGTGGCTGAGTTACTGTTCAAGAATGGTTTCAAAGAGGCTTATGCAATCAAGGGTGGGGTTGGAGGTACAAAGGGGTGGCTGGTAAGCGTCTTTTCTTTTCTTTTAGTTTCCGTTTCACGTTATCTGCGATTAATTTGAACTCTAGCCCCATTGAGATCAGCCTTTGTGTTGATGCTTTTCAGGAGAATGTAGTTGAATTGTTTTTGGATTGATTAAATCTTGGTAGATTTTTTTGGATGTGTAAGATTCTGATGGAACCATTCAAATTCTGAATGTAGTAGAGAACCTATAACCCTAGAGTGAGGAACCTTTTTCCTTTTCTGGATTTGTGTACCAGCACCATAAAAAGTTATAAGGGCATACATTATGCATATGGGAAATTTTGAATTCTCCGACTGCTTAAGTTTTTCTGTTGTACCGATAACGACCTAATTAAAGCAAAATTTCCAAGTTGACTAGTGAAATGATTTACTGCATAGGTTTGAAATTGCTTCTAGGGTGTTTTAAAGACTGTTTGACGAGTGCGTATAAGAATTCTGACGCTGCAGTTCAACTTTTAACACGAGGAGTTGCTAAAGTGTGTTGGCCAGTTTTGTTTTCTTAGATAATGCGTTTACCTTTTTCCTCCTCAGGAATCACAAGAAACTCTTTTGCCACCTTCTATGCATATCTACCCCAAGAAGAAGGTTAAAACTTCACAAGAAACTGTGACAAACGGAGTTGTTCGGGGAAAGGAAGACAGCAATGGTGCTGTCACTTCTAGAAATTTGTCCACAGGAGAAAGTCAAACGACAGACAATGGACGCACAACCAAGTCTACAGACTCCGCATCACAAATGAAAAATGGCTCTAGATCATCCTCTCCCTACCCAAGCGTATGTTCAGTTTCTTTGTCATTAATAATTACTAGTTACAAAAGATTACATATCCTTAATTATCGACACCGTATGCTTTACCTTAAAAGATGGTTTAATCTCATTCGTTCTGGAGTTATGGCTTCCATTAACCAACGTTGGTGGGTGGATTTTGCACAATCCATTGGCAGTTTCAAATTTCTTTTCCAATAGGGTCATGTCTGTTTGTTCATGTACTTTTTTCATTTTGGTTGTTCCCGATGCAGTATCCAGATTTGAAACCGCCATCTTCCCCAACTCCATCGAAGCCCTGAGATCGACTCTGTGACTTGTCTTGCTCAGAAGTGGTGCCTCTGGTTGGGCGAAGCATATTTTTTCACAAGTTTTGCCGATCATTAGTTCTATATTCATCATATCGAGGAGAGGTTATTGATAAATGACCGGCGTTGTATGTCTTAGTAGCAGTAAATTTCTAGTTCTGAATTTTCATATCAGCTGTATATTTTGTAATAAGTGTGTTTGAGCTAACATTTGTCCCATGGTGATCGTTGCAGCGGAACCGTGTTATGAAACCATTCGAAATTGCACAAATCTTCCATGTGGTGTTGCATTGTGTTATGTATAAATGTTACCTTTCTGGTGGGAAAAAAAAACACCTTTGAACAATGCCCCTGCGATTAATCGCGTTATCAGTCTCAGTTCAAATGAAAATTTCCGTCTAAATTCCTTATAAATTTGTAATTGTGTAACCATATGACATTGTGCGCAGAATGTGGATGAAAATATCGATACAAACTAAAGATTAGTAATGACTAATGAGTTTACCAGAGGTAATATTGAGATGAGAGAGGGAAAGGAAAAAAGAAAAGAAAAAAGGGGTGTTAAATCCTGTGTAATTAAACGACACTTAAAATGTTTTCTAAAATTGACTCATTTAATTAAGAATCTAAAATTGACCAATGTTGTCTCTGAATATTAGTGCTACACATTAATCTCATCATTTCGTAAGAATTTTATCAAAATTTCTGTTAATGTGCTGATGTGACATACATATGAGTCCTACTTAGATCCAAAAATAAAAAATCAATTAAGTTTCTCTGCCACAGTCCGGCCTGACCAGCCAAAACATTGCAAATCCTTTCACAAAACCTGTCCCCAATGGACTGAACCCATACAAATTATTCTTACAGGGCCGGTAGTAGAAGTTTTGACGGAATTATAACAGAAGGATGGTATTAATTTCAAGCATTTATATCCAAATACTACATCGATCAATTTTTATTTTTGAAATCTTATTGATTGGATAGGTTAATTTTAAAGATCATTTGTGATAAAAAAAAACCCTTAATTTGAAGGACACGTGAAGCAAAGAATTTCAAACCCGATTTGAATTCTCAATTACAAGGAAAGGAAAATCAAACGAATTTTATGGAGGTTTTGGGATGGGATGGAGCCCTCTCGTCACGTGACTTCTATGTCGCAGCACGTGCTTTTGCCGACAACCGGAAAGAATTCAACTCCGCCTTTCCTCCATGGAATTGGGTTCCTTCTCCTCATCTCTCTCAGTGGCAGCAGCAGCAGCAGGGCTACTTGTCATTGGAGAGGATTTGCCTTCCCGGGTCAAGCAAGGTAGGACACGTGGGTCAATGTGTATTAAGACGGGTGGCTTCTCGGATTAAAACTCTGCTAATCATACTTTGTTAATTAATGATCTGTCTTAGGAAGATGTTAATGAAGAGAATCACACTGGGGAAGAAAAGGCGTCCGAGCCCGTTGATAATGCCACTCTGGTGAGCATATAGCTGACCATATTGTAAGGATTTTGTTAGCGACAGTCGTCCACGCGCAAGCCACGACTCCAACCATTGATTCATTGTTGGCGTGGGCGACTAACTCGAGCATTGCCATTTTTAGTATTTCCTATTTGCAAGGTTGAGACCAGTAGTCCTCAAGCATGTTACTACGACTTCCATATAGTCTACAGTGATTCATATCGGTTTCCCGTGCTGTATTTTCGCAGTTACCACATCGGTATGTTAACCTGTTTTCAGCAACTTAAGCAGAAAAATTCAAGCGTTAATGTTCGTAACATTGAATGATATATATAGATGGACAGCCTTTGGCATTGGAAGAAATCGAAAAGGACCTACCTGCTTGCTCATCGAAGGTTTTACTGGAATCAAAGTGGGCATTTATAACTCAGGAGGTACGTATTCCTCAATCTCCGTCGCAATCAAAATTGAAGAAGAAAATCTGTTCAATGAATCATGCAGAACTCTGTCTTCCTCACAACAATGGAGTAAACCGGACGCAAACCCGAAATATCAGATCGCATTATGTAGTTTGCTCATCCTTACAATTGTGGAAAAACCTTTTCAAATAAGCTAATTGATGATTTAAAGTAACAACGTTTTGACGCCGGACAATTGGGATTGCTAACCCTATCTTCCGTTTTGTGCTACTCCTTAATGGCAGGTTCGGGAGAATGAACAGATTCTGTTGTATTTAACATTTTAAGTTCATCCTCACTTCTATTAGCCGTCCGAGTAAAGTGAACCAGAAATTCTGTATTGCCCTCAGCACCCTTAAGAGGAGACTCGATCCATCCTTTGCTGCTAAATCCAAAATTCTCTACACCCTTGATAATCCTATCAAGAACCTATTCAACAAAACTTAATCAATATCAGGCTGTGAACAATCAAAACATTAATCGAATTCAGTGATTAATTGATTAAGTACCATTATTTAGCAATTTGATAATTATGTTGCATTATCACGAAGCTGATGAACTCACGATTAGTGAAACAGCCAGTTACGAGGGGGCATACACTAGGCCTCGGTTAAAAAACAATTATGACTTAACAAGACGGTGAAACATAAAAGGGATTCTTGTTCTCTTTTAGATATTAGGCTGAAAGAAACCAGATAAAAACAAGGAAGAAATGCTTACTTCTTGATGGACTAATGGATCCCTCACAATCCCACCACTTCCTACCTGCAAAGAAAATGAACTTCTGAATTGTTAAACTTTTGCTTACAATGTTTTCTGGACAAGGTTTTGTTGGGAGATGATGATGTTGTTGTTGTTGTTTTCTGGACAACATCGATCCTTATCTTATCATTGTGCATTTGAAATTAGAATATTCTCGATTTTCCACCCTCGAAAGTACTGAAAGCCAACACGCGACTAAAACAGAAAACAAATCCAAACTATCTGTAAATTACGTAGAAATTGCTCCATGCATTGAGCACAATAAAGAGTAGAGAAAACTTACAAATGTAGACCTATCAGAGTCTGCCTTAAGTTTTATGCAAGGATTAGTATGAAGAGAAAAGTTTGCTCGATCAAAGCAACACAACTTTCTTATACAGAGTGGTGCATATACATGCAAAGGAAATATTCGTTATTCTGGAAACGTCCAGATATAAATACACAATATTTTTCATGAATTCCTTGTTCGAAAGGTTTTTTTTTTTTAAATATCAAATAGCAGTTGCATTGGCATACTGTTGTAGCCTGGATAAGGAAGGTAACTCCTCTCTATATTGTCATCTCTGCTATACTTTCTAATTTCAAGTAAAATAAATCGAAATAGCTTCCAAAGGTAAGTATGGGTTGATGTAAGAGGTTGATGTAAGACTCTTACTTGTGATCTGCGAGCTTCAAATTGAGGTTTAACCAGGGTGACCAGTGTCGCCTCTTCCTTCATCACATTGACTATAGCAGGCATGACCTGCTTCCAAATTAAAAGAAGCCTTGACCAAGTGTAAAACCCATAGGCATAATAGTGAAAAAAAGCTACCTAGCCTTCAAATTTCTTAGAAAGTATATTCTTTTTCCATGGGGAATAGGCGAATAGCACATAGAGAACATACAGAATTATACAAGCAACAAATCCTCGGAATTTCCAGTAACAGAAAATAAAAGTGAGATTGGAACAGCCAAAGAACCAGATAACAATATACATTTACAAGTATTTGAAAGCGTACCAATAGAATGGAGATGAAAGAGAGGTCCAAAGTCACCAAGTCAACTTTTTGAGGGAGTCCAGGAAGGTATCTTAAATTTGTTCTTTCTATCACGCTAACACGTTCATGCGTCCGAATTTTTTCTGCCACCTAATGATAAGCAATCAATTGTTGAGTAGAGGAATATCAGAGAGAAGTAAGGCACAGGCCATGGTAATTCCATTCGATATTCATTTCTATAGTCATGAAAATTAGAGGGAAAAAAAGAAACTCCAACCCTACTGATAAACCTACATTTTCAATTAATGGAACAAAACTTGAATTACTACCTAATAATTGTATTACCTGCCCATAACCTACATCAACTCCATAAACAAATGATGCACCGTACTGAAGTAAGCAGTCAGTAAATCCACCAGTTGACAACCCAGAATCAAGAGCTACTTTGCCCGAGACATCAATACCTAGCTGTTCAATGGCAGCTTCTAACTTGTGTCCTGCTCTGGATGGACAAAATAGCTACAAATTAGAACAGAAGGTCTCGCTAAAGTTACAGCACAACCACATTTTCAGTATAAACGAAGCGAAAGTTGGTTTGTCAAAGTGAAGTAATCACCTACATACATATTTTGGGACTTCAGCCATTATCTGTACAACAGCTTTGTCCGAGACTGGAGTCCCGGCTTTGCTGACTACCTTTCCATCCACAAATACTTTCCCTACACCAGTAAACATGAACCAAAATTACCTCCATAGTCCCTACAATGTCATATATATTTAACAGCAGTTTCAGCACATATACAAGATGAAGTATTGTGCAAAACAGATTTTCACGAACATATACTACAGTCAGAGTGACAAAAATCCTGAATTTTATATGCTGAAGTTGACTACAAACCAGTTTAGATCTTTACCCAAATTTCTTTCTAAAGAAATATGCAAAAATGAAACCGGTCATAAACTTACAATCAAAATAGAATAGAGGGAAACCAACAATAAGCAGTATTTACACCACGGTTTAGCGCCATTTTATCATCCGTATAGTGTCCCTCCTATACTCTTTTCGATTCAAAGATATAACCGCTCTATTTGTGCATATTCCCTTCTTTCTATCAATGACCTTTGTAATTCAACTGTAATGCTCACCTTGTAAGATCCACGACTGGATGAAGGTTCGACTATATTGTTGAAACCTTTCGAGGCATACCTCATCTAGCCTCTTCCTCCTAAAATTGTCATTTTTCAAACACAATAGTAAATATATAATTAACGAAAAGAAACTTTACAGATTGTCATTAGTCAAGCGTAGACCCAACAGTAATTGCAAAATGGGTAAATTTATAAATTAGTCTGGAGATTAAAAAGCTTACTTCTTTGGTGGTTGAGCCTTTGCAAACTTCACAGAAGCAAAGGTTCTATGCATTGGCACTCCGACCCATCTCGCTGAACATAAAGCCCAGTTTAAAGAATTAGAGATTTCAAGTGTTAGACCACAAAAAATGAAAACTTCATAATACAATTGAAATGCAAAGGAAAATAATGCAGAGCCAAACGAGAGCATCCCAGGTGCTTGTGAAAATTCCCCAATGAAAATTAAGCTACTTTCGACTTGGAGAATCAAATTATAGCAACAAAAATAAAATCAGATGGAGAGGAAGAGAGAACGACCAGGGAGCTCCTGTAAGTTGGGTTGCGAGAAGAGAAAAGAGAAGCTTGAACTCGTTCTTGCAAAACGGCAGGAGATTACGGTGTGATTTGGGAGCTTGAGAAGCTGAAGCCCCATATCTGATTCTCTGTCTGCACATCCGCTAGTGGAGGCTAAAACCGACTTGAGTAGTTTGCTCTTGGCGGTTTCAATTGGGTCGGGTCTGTAATTGGGTCAATAACATAACATATTTTAGTTCAAGGTTTGGATTGGGCTTTGGTTTTTCGTACTTTTTAGCTGAAAAGTTAAAACCTTTGAAAAATATTACAATCTATACACATATTTTACATCTAAATGGTTTAAGTTGCAGTCGTAGACGTAATTATATTGGCTATAGTAGATGTGGGTCTACATATGCTTTTGAGATTGAATTCACTACAGTTTGGATTTGTTTTGAGTTATATGTCGCTTGCATAAAAATATGATTTTTTTGGTCAAACTAAGCTACTTTCATAAAATAAAAAGACTAGTACAAGGAGAAGGGAGCCCAAAAGGCAGCATATAACCTAAATACAAGTCCAAGAGGGAAAAGCAAATACAACAGAAAGCCTAAAAGGACCCAACTGAGAAACAACCCAAAAAATCCTAAAAATGGAAAGGAAACCAACATCTACCACCAAGTCAGCTGACGTGCCTCCATTGCAAGGTCACCACCACCAAGAGAACGAACCAAACGAAACAACTGGATCAACAGAAAATAGGGGTCAGCGAGCCACCAACGCAGTGAGCGCTCCCATAATCCTACCAAATAGTGCTAAATGCACTTAGCCACCAAAACCCCAAGCTCGCTACCGAGGAGAAGCACTTGGACCGAGTAGCAGTGGTTGGTAATTGAGGACATGCGACGAAAAGAAGCATCGGAGAAAGAGAGGTGCATAAAGGCCTCGATTTGAGACAAACTCAGGGGAATTGAGACAAACCCCAAGGAATTGAGAGAGCTCAAGGAAAGCCAAAGTAAAGGAAAAGTAGAGTAGTGCAGGAAAAAAACCAGACACGGAGGATGAGAAAAAGGAAACTAGAGGAAAGCTTGAAATGGGGAAGTAAAGATGGGGATAGGGGTGGGGGTAAGGGATATGGGGAGGGGGGAGAGAAAGGTTCTGGGAAGGGGAAGTGGGGGAAATCGAAGGAAAGGGTGGAAACCAAAAGAACAGGGTGGAAGAAAGGGGAAGAAGGAGGTGGTAAAAAAAACAGGGAGAGATGGTGAGAAAGGGAGGAAACAAGAGAGTGGAAGAAAGGGGGAAAGGGAGGAAGGCGAGGAGGGAAGGGCATTGGGCTACCGCCGACCCTAAGCCGGAGCCAAAGGCCGACGTCAAGGAGGGTTGCAGAAGTTTAGGGGTTTTTGGGAGAGAGAGAGAGAGAGGCAAGGAGTCATAGGAGAGGCACTAAATTTTCTACCTTTGTATAAAAAAATATGGTTTAAAAGTAAATTTCTTTGACCAGTAATATGTTTGTGGTTTAAAAGTAAATTTCTTTGGCTAGTAATATGTTTGTTGGTTTCTCAGTACATAACAATGGGCTTGCCATAATAATGTGGTTCAACTTCGTCTTTGGCGAGAATCAAACTTAAGACCTCTCACTTACAAGTGAAAAAGAATACCACTAAATCATAGTACTAAGTGGCATGTTTGAATCAATTGTTAATACTAAGAGCAATAGGGTTTAGGGATATAACCAAAGTGCACATAACTATATTATTGCTAGCCCATTATGAGGCTTAGCCCACCATCCCCTTAGTGTAGATAATATCGTTTGTTCAAAAATAATCAAATATATGATGCAATAATAGTCGATTGCATGCATTAACAGTTGGTAGAATTTTTCTTTCCCTAAAGAATCCCAACCAAATTCATAATATAAAACTTGGACCTTGGGAATATGTGTATGGTGTCACACAGCAGATGAGGACCAGAAAATGTCTATCCTAAACCAACTACCCTGTCCCACCAATTTTTCAGTTTATGACTTGTAACCATATCAGCCGTTAAACCAACTACCCTCTCCCGCCATTGCTAATTTGCTACCGTTCTTACAGTTTACACAAATTAACCACCAACTACTAAGCAGCAGCAATGGCAGCAACGCAAGCCAAAACCCCTTCTCTTTGTTATTATGCTCGTCAACTTCACAACCATATTCCTGCATCATCCCTATCACTTGTTGGTAATAATCTTAAATCCAACCACCACAAGAAGCCCCTCAAATTCACCTGCAGATCCAGCGGCCAGGATGTAACGATTCTTTCTTTGATCATTGTGTTTAACTTTTGTAATGTTAATTTCTGTATTTTTTTTATTGATTTCTGACTATATTTTCTTTGTCAGGATTATTACATTGATGCTCCTGTTGAAATCGGTGATGGATTTTCCTTTAGTGGAGGTGCTTACTTAATTCTGGCATTTTTGAGGGAGCTGTTATTTGCGCTCCAGTTATGTCATCCCGCTCTTCACGTGCAGGATGACTGTTCTTGAAGTGCTAATAACAATTATATTTCTCGCTTGTGCGTATGTGTGTGTTTATATATAAAGTTAAGTGGAAATGTGGGTGCTTTGGCAGGAAAGTATTCTGATGGACCAAGTCCTTCTGATGAATGGTTTAAGCAAGGGAAGATAGTGAGTCCCTTTCCTATTTTTCTTTCTTATGTTTTTTGTTAATTTAACCATTGGAAAGCAACTTGCACTTTAGCTCATGCTTAAACCGTAACTTTGATTTATCATTTTCCTCTAGGTGAAAGCTTATGCTGCTTTTGGTTCCGGCGAGAAGGCAAAAGACCCGATTTTTGGACTCGCAATGGGTGCTGATTCTCAGGCCTCCACTGATGTTTTCA
Source organism: Pyrus communis (assembly GCF_041283825.1). Taxonomy (NCBI): domain Eukaryota; kingdom Viridiplantae; phylum Streptophyta; class Magnoliopsida; order Rosales; family Rosaceae; genus Pyrus; species Pyrus communis. The sequence goes on from NC_142574.1 coordinate 20,061,138, forward strand.
GGTGAGCTTATAAATTACCTTTAGACATTCTTTAGTTAATGTGTTTGTTTATATGTTTCTGTGGAATGCAGACATTGAGATTGGATTATTTGCAGGGTTTACCAATTGAAACATGCTCTGTATATATGATTTTGTTCCATAGATGGTTTTGCGTTGAATCCGGAAGTGCTGATAATCCTTCAGTTATATTAATTCATGGTTTTCCTTCTCAGGTGAGTCAGTCTTAATTTGTCAATGCAGTAGGATATGAAGCCTTCTACCATTTTTGTGTTGTTGTATCTGTATGATCGATCGATGCATGTTAAACGCATGTTTTAAATTGTGAAATCCATGTTCAAGTTCCCCATCTATGTCTTGATATTCTTCTGTTTATTCATAAATGTGTTCAAATCATCAGGCATACTCTTATCGCAAAGTTCTTCCCATACTCTCAAAGGACTATCACACGACTGCTTTTGATTGGCTCGGTAAGAATCAAGACCACAAGTTTATCTTATATCCTGAATGCAGTTCAAATTCTCAACATGAACTACTCATGCGATTCTATTTTTGCTTCGCTTGAAAAGCAGTTCGATCAGTTGCTTATTGCATCTGCCTTCAATTGCAGGCTTTGGATTTTCAGATAAGCCTCAACCCAAATATGGATTTGACTACACTATGAATGGTAATTGTTTTCGGTCTTATCTCTTACGAAGTCAGGCAGAAATGCAAAAATTACTCTTGTTTATGTCGTTGAATTTTTTCATGGTTTTGCAGAGTTTGTAGCATCCTTGGAGTCATTCATAAACGAAGTTACTGTTAACAAGGTCACGCTCGTTGTCCAGGTATTTTGTTTCTCCAGTGAATATATAAACATGTAATTCAAAGCCTGCAATTGAAAAGAACTCTGATCTTTAATGTGCCTCTCAGGGATACTTTGCGCCGGTTGTAGTTAAATACGCTAGCAGTCATCAGGAAAAGATTGACAACATAATACTCTTAAATCCTCCGGTATGTACTCTCCCGAAATCCACCATTTCTTTCTTCGTTTTTTTACTCTTACTTTGTCATTTTGAACAAATTGCGGAGTTTTCGCAAGGTTTTCTTATTTAGAAATCACCGTCTTATTTCTCAAGAAGAAATCTGAAGATTAGAAACAGAATTATGATGGATGTTATAGTGTTATCTTGCTGCATTGTAAACTTATTCAGGCAGATAATGTCATCTTTTCTTTTTATTAAAGCTAACAGAGAAGCATGCCAACCTTCCATCAACCTTGTCAATGTTCAGCAACTTTTTGTTGGGTGAAATATTTTCTCAGGTAAGAAAATATGCATTTTCTGTTTGGTTGCCGAGAAAAAAGAGTATCATTCCAATGTAAACTTGGTCATTAACGTTCTCTGTGTGATGATCGACTAGGATCCCTTGAGGGCTAGTGATAAAGCCTTGGAAAGCTCCGGACCTTACAAAATGAAAGAGGATGATGCTATGGTCTACAGAAATCCTTACCTCACATCTGGAGCATCTGGTTTTGCACTAAATGCAATTAGCAGGGCCATGAAGAAAGAGCTGAAGGTGAACCTTCTTATCATATATTGTACTTTAGTATTTCGTCGATTTCCCTCCTGCATGTGCACCTTACTGCCGATTTTCCTCTTAAAGTTCTATGAGTGGCCAATTTCCTCCCTACCGTCATGTTTTACTAACATCTCACACAATTTTCTGTTCATAGAAGTCCAATGCCAGCCATTAAATTATGCAGGGCCGGCCCTGAGGGGAAACAGGTGGTGGCCACCGGGGCCTTGGATTTGTATTAGAGTTCGGCTGAAAGCATAACCAATTTTTCAGGAAACCAGGTTATTGCGCTGCTAATGCAGTTTCTTGTTCTGCTTTTGGCAGAAGTATGTGGGTGAAATGAAGACAATACTAACAGATGAAAACTGGAAAGTTCCGACCACAGTCTGTTGGGGCAAAAGAGACAGGTGGTTGAGTTATGATGGCGTTGAAGAATTCTGCAAGGATTCTAAGCATAAGCTTATTGAAATTCCTATGGTACCATCCCCTTCTATGAACATATGCAGGACAAGTTTTAGCTTTACACACACAAAAAATATATAAATCGTCCAACATATTAATGTTTTTATGTTAACCTTGTTCGATTGTCTGACGTTTTTAGTTCTGAGAACTCACACAATGCAGTTATTTTCAGGCAGGCCATCACGTGCAGGAGGATCGCGGCGAAGAACTTGGGGAAGTGCTTAAGGGGATTATCAGAAGAAGCCGTTTTGGTGTTTAATACTTTTATCATTGCTTATTTGAGAGAATTAAAGGGTAAATCAACTGCCATGTTTCTTGTGTTAGTACATAGATTATTGAGATAGTATATAAATTTTACCAATTAAATGCTACAAATTGTAATACTAAAATATTATTCACAAAATCCATATGTATGCTATGAAGGGGCACCATGAACAAATAATGAAAAATGTTTTCATATAGCTATAGCAGCATGTACACTGTAAGGTTGAAATTTTTTTGGGAAGATGCTTTTTATTTGCTACTTTTTTGGGCAGCTGCTTTTACATGAAATCCAATTTTTGGATGCTTTGATTGGTTAGAAAATCAATCTCTTTCTGTTTTTACTTTGCTGTGATGTTCTTTTGGAATGGATCAATCCAGCAATTATCTTCTCTGATTGCCCTTTTCCATCTGTTCTTGAAAATTTCCAATTCAGCTAAGGATAGCTTCCTCACCTGAACATAATAGATGCATGAACAATGAATTTGAAGAATCCCTAAGTTCGCGGTACAAGCTTTGGGCTAGGAGAAATATTTATGCTACAAAGAACTTCAGTAGAATTCTTACCTCGGTTCTAGGATCAGATACCGGCTGTTCAGAACTAGGCAAGCTTATATTTTGAGCAGGTTGATCATTTGCATCAGCATTTGTCTGCATTGGTGATTTTTGCCATTAGTAAGATATAAACAAATCATACGAAAATTATAACTTCGCAAAACAGACGAGTGGGGAGAGACAGGGAGTTGTACAAAATTTCTGACCTTGTTTGCTGCCGAACTCCCCAATGAAGGAATACCATAATGAATAATGTACTCAGAATCAACAATTCCGATATTTTTAGTTCGATCACCCTGTAAAGGATTGATTCGGACATGAGAAATGTACAGAATAGAATGGGTGAAGAAAAGATGTAATTTACAAGATGGAAAAATTGCCTGTGCACAATAACCAAGCTGGAAATCCAAGCCCCAAGCATGAACTAAGTCATTCTGTTTAGGAGGGGGAAAAAAGGTGAAGAAATGAGAGAACTGTTAAAAGTCTGATTCATTGACCAAAACCTGATTATAAATGAGGTTTAGCTTCCTGCTGATCTCATCCTTTTCGATAATACAAGTTAAAACCCGAATCTAACCTGAATCATATGCCATATGCAGCGCCACGATGCTCGTGAAAAAACAGGAGCCATCATTTCAACAAACCTGCCCATACATATAATTAAGACGTGTAGGAACGCATGCAGCATACATGGATTGATGCACGTGTGAGTAAACTATAATCATCTATGTGTGTATGCAAAATTCGTACCCTGTGCATGGAGGATCTGTGCTGTTTTCATCACACTTCCTTCCACCACGAAGTGTCTTGTTTATCTTCCTGTTAATGCATCACCAACCAAAAGATTGGAGCAATTTAGGAAATGTGAAAGAGAAACGTTACTTCGACCTAAGTTCAAGCAAATACTGAAGAATATACTCAGAATACATGAGTATTAATAGAGTCTGCGGCCAAATTTCCAATTAGGTTTGATGTAAGTCTCCTTATTTTCTCAGGAAAGAGAGCACACCTGTGTACTTCTGTTCTGTTGTCTCTCACCGTAAGAAGATGATGCACCTCGGAGTTGTCAGGATCCAGTGCTGGCTGTGATATCTCAAGCCCCTCTTTTCTAATAATCGATAAGTATCTGCATATGAAAGAAACCAAGATGGATTCATCATACTCAGAAACAATATTTGGATGCAATGGTTCACATCAATTAATGCATGAATAATGTACGAATTGGGCAAGCACCTTCCAGCATTGAAATTTTCGATTCCAAGGTCCTCGTCCCAGAGGAAGATGAATTCGTACTCAGAAACAATATCTGGATGCAAGAAACGCTTGGCATACCACCTATGTGAAAAAGGAAGCGGACCAAGTTACTAGGACTGACTAGTAAAAATAGAGCAAGTGCAAAAATCAGTTTCGAATTATAGCTAGGGGCAATTACCACTTAGTTTGATTCATAGCAGACACATGAATGGCCTTACCACTCCATTCCAAATCTCTCCACTCGTTTACATGACCGTCATAATGGAAAAGCATCAAAACGAAATCACTTGACATGAACTGCAAAACCGAATAACAATGAGATATCAAATCCATTGAATTCAAAGATCGAAGAAACTAAACAACGGGATGAGAAACAATTGTGCTCTCCATTACCTTCTTTACAATCTTGTTCACACTTTCCTTTTGCTTTAATCCAACTGCCATGGCCAATAAGTTTGTTGATGACTTTGAGTTCTAAAACAAAAGGAGTGCAGAACATATATCAACATTCAAATCATATTGCCTACAACCCTAATTACCAAATTCTTCAAGCTGCCTAATCAAAACCCAAGATTAATGCTACAATCAACACAGAAACACGGGCATACCTTTTTGTTTCGGGGACCCCATAACGGTTGCATTAGCAAGTCGGAGGTCTTGGAAACAATTCCTTTAGGTAGTGCCTCAGTTCCTTCAGGCTTGCATTGAGTCTGAACATGTCGGACATCATCAATCACAACTACAAATATCAACCACTGTACATATAAATTATAAAGAAAAGTCAAGTGCCATATAAGAACAAACCTCGCAACTTTTCGAAATTGTATGTTGCACACCATTAACCGATCCCCATGCTAAAAACTTCTGCGAATAAAATGCCTAATTAGAACTAAATATGTCATTTTAAGCAGAACAGCTGAATCTGTATGCATATACATATATAATACTTATTCAATGCGGTTAACTGCACTTTTTTAAAATATGTAGTCAAGTTTATTGATGATATATTGGCAACCATATCAACTGCATATCAACAACCGTAAGGTCGAATTATCAACAGTATTAATAATATGAACAACGTATTCACATTTAAAAAGAGCAGGGTTAATATATAGTATAATTATATATATATATATATATTCAATTATGGCGAGGAGAGTACCTCTTTATAATCAGTGACAACAAATTGGCTCCCAAAGAAGAGAACTGCAGAAAGCATAGCAATGGTAGAAAGGAAACTGCAACTAAAGAACCTCCTCTTTGGGTCCTCGTGAGAGATCTGATTGCAGGAGCAAAGAACAAAAACAAATATAAACCAAAATAATTAAAAGGGTACAAGATTGGACATTAAAAAGCCACATAAACCAATTTAAAAAAAAAAAAAAAAAACAAATTCAACTGCATCACTTCAAAAAACACGAAGAACGGAACATAGAATAAGTCAAAGGAAAATCAAGAAAATGAGGAATGCAGAGGGAGAAAGAAAGTATCATACTACGAAACCAAAACCCGAGAAATTTTAAGAGAGAGATTGCAAAGAGGGACTTACAGAAGTTGGGGTCTTCAGCATCATCATCTCCAAGTTGAATAACAACAATTTATGAATGTTGAGAGATTGAGAAATGAGATTATGGTGATTGGAAGGAAAGAGGCAAAAACTATAAATTATAATATGGTATATATTGGGGAGAATAAATTTAATTAAAAAGTTTCGTCAGCGGGGCTTCAAAAGCAGTCCAGCAAGTGACGCGGCACGTTTCTTGAAGCTGCAAAAGCCAATTTTCAAATAAATAAATAAAGCTACTATGCCACGTCTCCTTCAAAAGCCGCCAAGACGCGGGAAGACTGCCTAATTCGTTGGTTACAAACCCACTTCAATGTAAAGTACAATTTTTATTTTTTATTTTTTTTGAGAGTGCTATTCTCACACTGTTTTTTATTTTTTACATACATTTTTGTTAATTTATTTTTTCAATTGATTCAACTTGACGATTGAAAATTGAAAAGGATGTGTGAAAGTAAAAATAAGTGTATGAATACGAGCACCACCTTTTATTTTTAGTATGATTGTATGTATTAGCACTTTCATAGATGATATGTGACATGCGACATGTGATAATCATCTTTCGTCCAAAGTTGGATTACAGGCCTATGTAATGTAGTAAACAAATTTAATAAAGTAACAATTAATCATATGAAAAAACAATAATACACTGAATAATCTTAACCAATTTTAAAGATCATTCTTATTTGATGATTTCGATCAACTTAAGGAAATTTTCCTTGAATTTGAATCATCACCAACTCAAACAGCTAGGTTGAACTAGTATTTTTTAGGAAAGTGATTTTCACACTAATTTTAGCATTTTACATATTTTTTAACTTCCCGTGCACTTCACTTCTGGTAATCAGATTGAATAAATTAAACAAAACAATGAATTTGATTAAATATGAGTGTAAGAGGCTAAAAAAAACATGTGTCTATTATTTTTTTCTATTTTTAAATTTAGCAGAATGCCAAGGCAAAAGATCTAATACTTTGTAACAGAGCAGTGTCAAAGACTATTGAACCCTTAATTTGGGGTGGACTTTGTAATTTAAACTAGGCTCGATCTTGGACCTTAATTAATGGATCTCCACGTTACTGCTCCTTAAATCTCTCAAAAGATGAACGGTGTTGAAAAGTCTCATGGGCATTGAATGCCCACAGTTCCATTTGTAGAAAACGAAAGCGGAAATTGCATTGTGTTGTCAGAAGACGCGTTACAGGTTTCAAAATGCAGTTAATGCATCTGTATGAAGTTGCTCTATAAAACGAAAGCGGAAATTGCATTGTGTTGTCAGAAGACGCGTTACAGGTTTCAAAATGCAGTTAATGCATCTGTATGAAGTTGCTCTATAAATAGAGCACTTCATATGCTTTCATGTAACAGGAAAGAGAAGACGAAAGAAAACTAGAGAAAAATATCAGTAACATCATCTATTCATCTGCCTTTTATTTGTTATATGCCTGTGCTATAGTTTTAGTGTGGCATTTTACATCTACCTTGCACCTACCATTAAAAGGTTATTCTCTCAAACTTTAACCCTTTATAACACGTTATCAGCACGAGTCTCTATATATAATTATTCTCTCATCTCTCTTCGCCGAACGAACGAAAGAAAGAAAAAAAAAAAAATGTTTCCTTTAAGATTTTTACTGTTCATCTTCTTCCTCTGCCTCAACTGCGCCGTGTACCCTCGCGACGAATTGTTTGCTCCGTGCCTGCTCATAGTCCTCCAACTAACGGTTACATACATCTTTGATTACTTATTTGGTGTAGAGATTGATTACTAACCCAGTATTTATTTATGTTAATTCTACTGCAATCCAAGATGGTGCGGTACAATCGCCCATCTTGAACTGCAAATTTATTCTTACTGCGATCCAAGACGGTGCGGTATCATCGCCTATCTTGGACTGCAGATTTAATTTTACTGCAATTTTTAGGTGGAGCGGTATAATCGCACACTCTACCCTGCATATTTGAATTTACCTGCTGTTTAATTTCATTGCAATTTTGAGTGGTGCGGAATAATCGCCCATTTTATATTACATTATTACAATGAGAATGGTGCGGTACGATCGCCCTTCTCATTCATCCTGAAAATCTCGAGCCAGAAGTTTCGAGTGCTTATCATTTTGGCCTGAAGATCAAAATGAAAAATTTGTAAGAACCAGAAGTTCTAACATCATATTCCTCCAGGAATACATATTATTGCAAGTTCTTACACATCTCATTTTCTTTCAGAAAAGAAAATGGCGAACTTGGCGAAGCTTGAATTTGCTGCCCTGGATATTACCGGGAAGAATTATCTGACCTGGGTATTGGATACCAAGATCCATTTGGAAGCAGGGAATCTTGGAGATACCATCAGGGAAGAGAGCAACTCATCCTCTCAAGATCGGGCAAAAACCATGATTTTCATTCGCCGCCATCTTGATGAGGCGCTAAAGAGCGAGTACTTAACGGTTGAAGATCCGTTAGCTCTCTGGAATGCCTTGAGAAACAGATACAATCACCAGACAACGGTGATTCTTCCAAGGGCCCGCTATGAGTGGACTCATCTGAGGATTCAAGACTTCAAGTCAGTGGCAGAATACAATTCTGCATTGTTCAGAATTACCTCTCAGATGAAGCTCTGTGGGGATATTATTACTGAAGAGCATATGCTGGAAAAGACTCTCAGCACATTTCATGCCTCCAACGTGCTCCTGCAGCAGCAGTATAGAGCGCGAGGCTACACTGAGTACAACCAGCTGATATCTGTGCTCTTAGTAGCTGAACAGAATGATGAGCTCCTGATGAAAAACCATCATTCCCGACCTACTGGATCTGCACCATTCCCAGAAGTGAATGCTGCTTCCCTCGAAGTGAACGCCACATCCTCTGGTGGTGATAATCATAAACGAGGACGTGGCCACAAGCGAGGTCGATGGAATAGGAAAGGCAAGAACCATGGAGTTCAGTTTCACAACCAGGTTCCCAGGCATAATTCAGGCCCGAGCTTCAAAAATGTGAATCGCCACAAAGGCAAAGCTCATATGAATAATGCTCCTAGAAACCCTGAAGGAGCCTGCCATAGGTGTGGTGGCAATGGGCATTGGGCGCGTACTTGTCGTACCCCAAAACATCTAGTGGATCTGTATCAAGCCTCCCTCAAGGAGAAGGGTGTCGAGACCAACTTTCTCGACCAGGCTAGACCAATGGATATACCTGATCCAGTGTTCGACTTATCAGGGCAGTTGAACACAACTCATCTAGATGTTTCAGACTATATTGTGGAAAGGGGAAATGAAGTATATCGGTCTGATTGAATCATTAATGTACTTTTATTATGTTGAACTTGTAGTATTTTCAGATTCAATAAAAGTGGCATGTAAATTTTCTTGTTATAACTTGCTTTTAATTCTGATTCTCTTACTCAGAGAGCATGGATAAAAATTGTGGTTATTCTCAGAACATGAGAAATGGCGGAGATATTTGTCTTGCAGACAGTGCAACCACACATACAATACTTCGTGATCGAAAGTATTTCTCAAGCTTAATACCTACAAGAGTAGGGGTAACAACAATATCAGGACCTTCAGATGTAATTCAAGGTTCAGGGCAAGCCCAGATTATGTTACCGAATGGAACAATATTGTCCATACAGAATGCATTGTATGCTACTCGATCTACTCGAAATTTGTTGAGTTTCAAAGACATACGTCTAAATGGATACCACATTGAAACAAAAAGTGCAGAAAATGTGGAGTATCTATGCATTACCTCCAATGATACCCAGAAGCGTATATTGGAGAAGTTGCATGGTATGTCGAGTGGATTATATTATACATACATAAGGACAATTGAATCACATACTGTCATGAACCAGAAGTTCATTGATTCAAAAGTTTACATGCTTTGGCATGACCGTCTGGGTCATCCAGGATCTACCATGATGCGTAGAATCATTACCAACTCTAATGGACATCCATTAGTGAGCAGACACATTGCTGCCTTAAATGATAACCCTTGCAAAGCTTGTTCTCAAGGGAAGTTGGTAATTAGACCATCTCAACTAAAGGTTGATGCTGAATCCCCATCATTTCTGCAAAGAATTCAAGGGGATATTTGTGGGCCTATTCAACCATTATGTGGACCATTTCGATATTTTATGGTTTTGGTTGATGCATCTACCCGATGGTCACATGTTTGTCTCTTGTCTACTCGGAATGTAGCCTTTGCGAGACTTCTTGCTCAAATAATTAAGTTACGAGCACAGTTCCCAGATTATCCCATTAAGTCTATCCGACTTGATAATGCTGGTGAATTTACGTCTCAAACCTTTGATGATTATTGCATGACATTGGGCATTGATGTTGAACACCCTGTTCCTCATGTCCATACTCAAAATGGTTTAGCAGAAGCATTGATCAAGCGGCTTCAGTTAATAGCTCGCACTCTGCTTATGAAAACCAAATTGCCAGTCTCTGCATGGGGACATGCCATCTTACATGCTGCATCATTGGTTCGATTGAGACCTGTAGCCAACCATCAATACTCTTCAGTACAACTCGTGTTTGGACATCAGCCAAACATTTCCCATTTACGAGTTTTTGGTTGTGCTGTTTATGTGCCTATTGCACCGCTGCAACGTACTAAAATGGGACCTCAGCGTAGACTGGGAATTTACGTGGGTTTTGATTCACCATCTATCATTAGATATTTGGAACCCTTGACAGGTGATATGTTTACAGCTCGTTTTGCTGATTGTCACTTTGATGAGACAATTTTCCCGTTGTTAGGGGGAGAAAAGACCGTTCCAGAAGAACGGAAAGAGCTGACATGGATTGTTCCCACCTTGTCTCATTTTGATCCTCATAGCATTCAATGTGAAAATGAAGTGAGAAGGATCGTTCATCTTCAAAGCATTGCCAATCAAATGCCAGATGCATTTAATGATGCTATGAAAGTGACAAAATCACATATACCAGCTGCAAATGCACCTGCAAAAATTGATGTCCCTGTTGGACAAAATAAAGTGGCAGCAAATGATTCATCTGGTGCACGCCTGAAGCGTGGTAGACCCCAAGGTTCAAAAGATTCAGCTCCTCGAAAGAGAAAGTCGAGGGCACAACTGAATCCAAATGAAATCATTCAGGAAGAGAAAATGAATGATACATCCACAATTCATCATTCTGGACTTCCAGAAAAAGAAAATGTCCTTGATGAGACATCTGTCCCTGAAGAGACAGAAGTACATGAAAGCAAAGAAATCTCCATAAATTATGCATGTACAAATGAATTGTGGGATCGAAATGAAATAATCATCGATGATATGTTTGCATTTGCAGTAGCCACTGAAATCATCTTAAGTGATGATATTGAGCCCCGTTCTGTTGATGAATGCAAACAGAGACAGGATTGGCCTAAGTGGAAAGATGCAATCTAGGCAGAATTAAATTCCTTGGAAAAGCGGAATGTTTTTGGACCAGTAGTCCAAACCCCGCCTAGTGTAAACCCCGTGGGTTACAAATGGGTATTCACAAGGAAACGCAATGAGAAAAACGAGATCGCAAGATACAAAGCACGACTCGTTGCACAAGGTTTTTCTCAAAGACCTGGAATTGATTATGAGGAGACATACTCTCCTGTAATGGACGCAATTACGTTTCGTTACTTAATAAGTTTAGTGGTTTCAGAAAGACTTGACATGCGACTTATGGATGTCATCACTGCGTATCTATATGGAGAATTAGATACTGACATCTATATGAAAGTCCCAGAAGGACTTAAGTTGCCTGAAACAAGTAATAAACCACGAGGTATGCTCTCGATCAAATTAAAGCGATCATTGTATGGTCTGAAGCAATCTGGACGAATGTGGTATAATCGTCTCAGTGAGTATTTGATCAAAGAAGGGTATATCAACAATGTTATTTGCCCTTGTGTGTTCATTAAGAAATCCAATTCTGGATTCGCTATAGTGGCAGTATATGTTGATGATATGAATCTAGTTGGGACTCCTGAAGAGCTCAATAAAACTGCTGAATATCTGAAAAGCGAATTTGAAATGAAAGACCTTGGAAAAACAAAATATTGTCTCGGCCTGCAGATCGAGCATTGTGCTAGTGGAATTTTGGTCCACCAATCAGCTTACATTGAAAAAATTCTGAAGCGATTTGGTATGGACAAGGCTTATCCACTAAGCACGCCAATGGTCGTTCGTTCTTTGGACATTAAGAAAGATCCATTTCGTCCAAAAGAAGAGGATGAGCTGGTCCTTGGTCCAGAAGTACCATATCTTAGTGCAATAGGTGCTTTGTTGTATTTAGCACAATGTACTAGACCAGATATAGCTTTTTCAGTTAATTTGTTAGCAAGGTATAGCTCTGCTCCAACAATTCGCCATTGGAAGGGTATCAAAGATGTATTGCGATACCTTCGTGGGACAACAGACATGGGTCTCTTCTACTCAAAGAACTCCACAGATGACCAGGTCCTTGTTGGATATGCAGATGCTGGCTTCCTCTCTGATCCGCATAAAGCCCGCTCACAAACTGGATATGTGTTTAAGAATGGAGATACAGCAATCTCATGGCGCTCAACCAAGCAAACATTAGTTGCTACATCTTCAAATCATTCAGAAATACTTGCTTTACATGAAGCAAGTCGTGAATGTTCTTGGTTAAGATCAATGATCCATCATATTCGGAATTCATGTGGTCTAACTTCGAAGACAGACAATCCAACTGTCATCCATGAGGATAATGCAGCCTGTGTTGCCCAAATGAAGGAAGGATTCATCAAGGGCGATAAGACTAAACACATATCTCCAAAGTTTTTCAGTGCACATGAGCTTCAGAAGGCTAAAGTTATTGAAGTCAGACAAATCCGTTCAAATGAAAATCTGGCAGACTTGTTCACCAAATCTCTACCAAAGTGCACATTTCAGAAGTTAGTGCAAGGCATCGGATTACGTCGACTTACCAAACAGCTAAATTTGGAGAATGCGGAATCAGGAGGAGATACATATCAGGGGGAGTATCCATGATACATGCTTGTTGTACTCTTTTTCCTTCGATTAGGATTTTTCCCACTGGGTTTTTCCTATCAAGGTTTTAACGAGGCAACATAAGCATACTTGACACTATATCAACGATCCAGGAAAAGTTGTACTCTTTTTCCTTCGCTATGGTTTTTTCCCATTGGGTTTTTCCAAGCAAGGTTTTAACGAGGCAACTCATGTTGATATGTGGGCATCCAAGGGGGAGTGTTGAAAAGTCTCATGGGCATTGAATGCCCACAGTTCCATTTGTAGAAAACGAAAGCGGAAATTGCATTGTGTTGTCAGAAGACGCGTTACAGGTTTCAAAATGCAGTTAATGCATCTGTATGAAGTTGCTCTATAAATAGAGCACTTCATATGCTTTCATGTAACAGGAAAGAGAAGACGAAAGAAAACTAGAGAAAAATATCAGTAACATCATCTATTCATCTGCCTTTTATTTGTTATATGCCTGTGCTATAGTTTTAGTGTGGCATTTTACATCTACCTTGCACCTACCATTAAAAGGTTATTCTCTCAAACTTTAACCCTTTATAACAAACGGATATTTCTTTGTGCAGAAGCAAATATAAGGCATTTCGCTTGCCAAGCTAACAAGTCACGAACTGTCAAACATGTTGCATGGGTCTGCTTGTTTTCACATCAATATGGGTAATTTGGATGGTCTAGAATTATCTTAGGTAAAACTTCTACTAACACATAAGCAATGAAAAATATATGTGGGTCGTTTAGTTTTAAAATTAGTTTAGACAGACCCATAATTTTAAAGTGAGCGGGGCTAGAATTTCTTTACCTACAGATTAAGAACTTGATGCTGGCTTGCATGTTCTCTAATACACCCCGACCCAATAACAACAAACTAAGAGGTCGTAATGTGATGGCCAACACTAAGTTAACGAAGCAATCTCATCATAGGATGACGACACACCATTAAGTTAATGAAGAAAGCCATAATAAGGAGAAAATGATGTGAATAAATTTGAACAAAATGTTTTTTATTAATTGGAAATTCAACTATCATGCAAATCCTAAACAACCTAAGTCCCATTATTATCACATCAATCCAAAGCTACTAGTAGTTCAACAGTTAACACAAATTAAGTGCAGTGCTTAGCACAATCAAAAGTGTGATTATGTATTATTACAAACCAGATAAAAATGTAGAAAGGTGGACACCAAACTCTGCATGTGAACCGCCTTACTGCCACATCGACTTGTCAGCCCCAAAAGCCTCATTTTTCTCACTATATTTTAAAGGGATCGAAAAACAAAACATGAGTGAATCATAAAATTTAATCATTCAAATATAATAACCTCTATTTTGAAATATATATATATATATATATATATATATAATTGAAATCTACATATAGTATCTACTAATATATAGTTATTATAGCATGAGTTCCAACATAATCACCTCATCACAATCATCAACCGAATGACGTAAAAACAATTAACTCATATATGTATCCAATCAATAATATTAGCATCAAATAGTACCGTATACCAAGCAGGTGGAAAGGTATCAACCAATCAATAGTTAGCATCTACTAGAAATATCAATACCTGCAAATATCCTATGGATGTAACTAGCTATAAAAAATAAATGTGCATGATGGCCATGTGGTGAAAATAAATCACCCAAGTCATATCTAAACTTCACTTCTCATAATTCTTAGTAAGTCCCATCAAATACCACTATTCATGCGTCAAAAATAGTTTATTTGAAAACATCGTTTTTGAATGGATCCGCTCACAGATATGGAAAGAGCAACACCTCGCTAGGCTCCTTACCAAATTCCAACTTAACCTCACTCGATCCTATGAATGCACATTTTAGACGTGAGTTGCACAAACTGAGGGCGTCACATGATTCAAAACATTGAAAGGGTTCTACACACACTGCCATGTGTCACCGCAGTGGCATAACACGTTGAGATATGCATCGTCATCGCTTACACCGTCACCGACGAACACGCCACCGTGGTTCAGCGAGTAGACGTAACACTTGCCATTGTTGGAGCCACATGCTGGTTGTTAGAAAGTGTAAAAAAGAAGGACAAAATAAACCTTTGTTGTTAGAGGATCTAGTTAATTCTAACGACACATTTATTGTCGCCGTTAAACTTAACGGTGACTACCATCTGCGCCCGTCCATCGACCCTGGAAACTTGTTGGATTCTGCAAAAAGAGCCCAAATTGATGCAGAGCTTAGATTAGGCTCGTTTTCAACAGAAATCAGTCCCAAAACACAACAAACACTCCAAAAAAAAGTTTAGAAACTCACCTAAAACGATTTTGGGTCGAATAGAGGTCGAAACCACCTCGGATTCAATGGTTTTTCTTTGAAGGAGCTCGTCGAATTCTAGAAAACGAACAGAGTGCATGCATGGGTTAAAAACACGAGAGTCCAGCTTCAAACCTCACCATTTCGTTACCAAACTAAAACAGGTTCAAACCCAAATGAAAAACACCCTTAGACGGCTTCGAACTCAACGGTTTTCACCATTGTTCTAAAATCCCCGCCTAGCACTACCTAGACCCCCGTCTAGATGCTAGGCGGCTGGCCATAGTTCTGATTAATCTCTAAGTGTTTCAAAATTAAGAAAGTGCGCCTAGACCGCTTAGGCACCCACCCTAGTATGTCTAGGCCCCCGTCTAGCCGTTAGGCCTCAACCTACCGTCCGATTAGCGCCTAGCATCTTTTAGAACCTTGATTTTCACTGGAGTTTGTCATTGGAGCTGGGAAAGCATGCACATAGGATAACAAGGATTAAAAACCCTCCATTTGAATTCAACTAGGGGTATTTGATCATTTCACATGATTCGAGAATAAAATACAATATTTTAAGGTACTGGTTGTAACATCCTCGCTCTCTCAGACACAACTTTTACGTTGTTACTATGTGTTTGAGTTTTGATTAAAAAAAAAGAGCCATTTTAGAGTTCTTTGAGTGTAAAGATAGAGATAGGATTGAGATTTAATTGGTACGTTGAAAGATTTTCGGTTGCCGAGATTGCCCCACCGACATTCAAAACTTGGAGTCTCAACAGTCTAAAGTCTTGCGACAGAAAAACCTTTGTTGTTTTTTTGGAAACTGCAGAAAAAACCTTTGTTTAACATTGCAATTAGACCTGACATTCGTGTCGTGTTTAACGTGTTCGTGTCTTTTTCGTGTCATACCTGATAGCTTAACGGGTCGTGTCGTGCAATACCCGTTAAAGTAAACGGGTAATATGACCCAAACTGAAATCAACCCATTAATATTATCAGGTAATATGACCCGACCCGTTATCCATTAAGAAAAATATATTTTAAATCAATAAAAATGAAAATGAAAAACATAATTTGACCCCAAAAAATCTAAAACATAATACTAAATTAGTATATGCATACTAAATTTTGGAGTTGACCCCTTCATGAAAGTTGTAAAGCTTTTCATTACGAGTGATTACATTTTTCACACTTCTACAAAATTATTGTTAATTTTATTAATTTTGCACTCAAATAAAAAACACTGTTCATGAGATTTGGAGGGTTTTAAAAATCTAAACGACCATGTAACCATCGTCTAAGCGTTGAGGATGCAATTATAAACGTTTATTACGCTTAGACATTTTTCAGACTTATACATTAATGATTATGAATTTTGTTTATTTTGAACTCCCTTAAAAATATTATGCATGAGAGTTTGTATGGTTTTGAAAATTCAAACGATCATATATCCATCCTCAAAGCGTAGAGGATACGACTACGAGCGTTTGCATATTTTTTTTTTTTTCATATTTTTCGCACATGTAAATTAATTATTATAATTTTTTTAAGGGTAAAGTACAAAAAACTACCTCAACTATGGGTCGAACGACACTTTCATACCTCATCTTTTAAAATTGACAATGTCATACCTCATCTTACGAATTTGTGACAATGTTATACCTTCCATCAGTTTATCTGTCATTTATTTCGTTAAGTAATGATGTTGCTTAAAAAAAAAAAATTAAATATTAAAAACTAAAATTATAAAATCATTTAACAATTTTTTTTTTACATGGGGACCCACCCCTTATCCCCCTCACCTTTCTTCCCTCCTCCCATTTCCCCCCACCCCAAACCCAGATCCCATCCCCACCCGCTCCCATCTTCCCCTAACCCACCCCCCAAACTCATCACCTTCAACCTTCTTCCCCACCTGTTTCCCCCGAACTCATCACCCTCACCATTCTTCACTATTTCAGTCCCCAATTTTTAATTTACTCAAACAAATCAAATCCCAATTGGAATTTCGCAAATTGGGTGTGCTCTGTTGCTACCCCCTTGACACCTTTGCCTTGTGCATCCATCCTTTTCTTTCTCCCATGTTCAAATCCCAATTGGAATTTGGGTGTGCGCCGTGACGACGTGCTTATGTGTCCATGGATTGTTGCATTGCAGTAGAGGAATTAGAGCAGGAAAGGCGCCGGACTCGCCGATCAAGGCGTGATTATCAACCTGATTCTTCGTTAAAAGCCTGAGCATGGCCGCTGCAGATTGCTTCACGACAAGCGACGACGATTGGAGGCCGTCGATGCAGATCTTGATCGTCGGCTGAAGATCTTCCACCGAAATGCTCTCGATGATCTCGGTTGAGAAGTTCTCCCTCTGCAAAGACCCTTGACATGGTTCCAGTTCTGGCGCAGCCTCAGATAATTCAGAGGTTAGCGCATTTTTCGACGACGACAAGCTTGCGAGCCATTTTAATTCTCCCGATATGTCGTTGCTGCAGGTGGAGAAATCACTGAAGGCTTGGGATAGCTAGAGGTACCCCTCGTCGGAAGACGCAGACTTACTGGCGGAGCTATGGGTGCAGATGGCGAGCTCGTCGAGGCGCATGTACACGACCAAATCGGTCAGGTTCTCGGAGATGAAAGGCTCTCGGCGTGGGTACAGAGGACGAGGTTTGTGAAGTTTAGGGCCTGGAGCTTGCGGACAATGGCAGAGCCGAAGAGGCTGTTGTTGCAGCGTGAAAGGGAGATAGGGGAGAGAGAGAGGAGGGATGGTGGGGGAAAACGGGAGGAGGGAAGAAAAGTGAGGGGGATAAGGGGTGGGTCCTTATGTAAAAAAAAATTGTTAAATGATTTTATATTTTTAGTTTTTAATATTTAATTATTTTTTAAATATTTTATTAATTTTTTTAAGCCACGTCGCTACTTAACGGAATAGATGACAGACAAACTGACGGAAAATATGACATTGTCACAAATTCGTAAGATGAGGTATGAAAGTGTCGTTTGACTCATAATTGAGGTAATTTTTTGTATTTTACCCTTTTTTTAATGTGTTTGGTATTTTTAAATTACTTGATATTTTTATTTTTAAAGCGTTTTATGATTTTTAATCTCAATCTTTGCCTATAATAATATACTACAAAAATTAACAAATAAAAAAAAACTTGAACTTTAAAATTTATATAGAATAATAATTAGTAAACAATATATACATATTCATTATATGTATTGTATTTTATAGTAAGTTTTTTTTAGTAGTTTAAAAAATTAAAATCATCAAAATAACCTTTTTCTTATCGTGTCAAAACAGATTACCCGCGTGTCATTCTCGTGTAAACCTGTTAAGGACCCGTTATTAACCGATTATTATCGTGTGACCCGATAATGACCTGATTAGTTATCGTGTTGACCCGAAACCCATTATTTTCGTGTCGTGTAAGAAATTGCCAGGTCTAATTGCAGTAGGGCCAATTGTCAAGGCAAATGACTCCAAATTGTGGCATCTCTAATCTTTTATAAGGGGTATCTTCCACATAATAGCAACAACCAAAGACCGAAGCATCTTAGCAGACACTAAAGAAAAATCTCTAGTCACTTTGTGGCTCTGAAATCTTTTGGCAAACTCTAAACTCTTGACTTATAAAATAAAATGTTTGACATTGCAGTAGGGCCAATTGTCAAGGCAAATGACTCCAAATTGTGGACCAGGATCCTCTCCTAATCTAAGGATGAAAATCCTCATAATCAAGGGATGTGGGCCGTTGGATGAAAATCCAACAGCTACAAACAGGGAAGTCCCTTTAAAATTATAATAATTATAATCGTTGAATTTTCATCTAATAATCTACATCCCTTGATCATAAAGATCTTCATCCTTAGATTAGGAGAAGATCTTGATCCCAAGCTAATTTGGGAAACCACATACATCAAAAGGTGCGTGGCATGAATTATCCTCACCTGCAACCTTATCCTCTATACATACATCACATGAAATATGACGTAATACGCAACACTAGTATTGCTAATCAAGCCCCTTCTCAAGGACAATTTTAGCCCGTTGGCAGTGATTCTCGAGCAGCCTAGAGAAAGAGACTCGACATCCGACATCAAGGACGAACCAAATCCAACCATTAAATTTCATCGCATCACCACACACCACTATAACGTTGCAACGTGCCCTCATCATCCCATTAGGCCCACCACCACACCCATTTTCCCTTCCTTCTTCTGCCGTTTGTTCCACGCGCTTCCGTGGCGCCTGACTTCAGGTAACCCAATGAACCAACGCTGAACCTGGTCAATACGATTCCTTTCCTCTTAATTCTCTCCAATTTCCTTCATCTCACGGTTTTTTTTGTTTTTGTTTTTATATCTAGAAAGGAAGAAGGTAGGGGAGAGAGATATGAGATGAGACAATCATACTCCATCAATATACATCCTATCTTACATCCTATATGAAATGAATTTCATCATTTAATTTGATTTGGTAATGTATAGCTATGCGAAAGTTTTGTGATAATGTAATATAGGATCGTGATATCATAGTGGCATTTTTTCATGTAAGTTGTTCTCGTTATCATGATTGGCATACATGATCAATGTAGCATCTAGTATCAGTGATCCAAAAAAATTATACATGAGATTTTATCATTGACTAAAAACATATATTTGTATCACGTAAGTTGCTCTATACAATGAACACTTTATTTTGAAGAAATAACTCTTTTATTATCAATTAACTACGTAATAAACGAGTGATTCTCATAAATGTTTATCAATTCTCCTAAATTCTTATAACTGAGTTGCAAGAAATGATTTTTCCTAAATTTAGGTTTTCTAGCTTGAGCCCTAAAGGCTGATCATAGACCCAAGGGACAGGTGGTGCACGTGTTCCGTTTCTGACCGTGCACCTATGCATCACAGGACTAGTGATGAACTTTTCAAACTAATATGGTACTTTTTCTTTGCAACCAAACAAAAATGGTACATTTTTCTTATTTTTGACTTGTGTTAAGAATAAAATGGTACCATCTCTAAATCGATAATCATGATATGTAGTACTTAGTACTATAAAACAACTGGTAATTTTTTTGTTTAATATATAATTAATTAATTTGTTTGTAGTTGGTTCAAGAGCTCTATGTGTCTAATAACATTCTATCTAATTTATCTTTTCGATAGCTATTTACTAGAATTATATTTTGTAGAGTATGTAACGATTGATGGTTAAATTATTATTTTTTTTTTTTTAAAAAAAAGGACAATTAGTGGCAAGTTATGGTCATATGTCTTTTTTGGAGGCCGAAAAAACACATAAAGACATTTCAGCTTCTCCAAGTCACAGTTAAGTAGACTCACCAACTTGAAGACTATGGTTAAATTTTTTTAAATATTAAAAAAATAATTTAATAATCAATTCTCACCTAATGTATAAAATATGATCGAAAACTATGGTCCAGGACATTTTTCTTTGTATAAACAATGTGGTGAAAGCTGTTTATGATTGATAATATGTTTTTTTTTATTGTCAAAAAATAAATTTTGTTAAATTAAATGTTATATTAATCACCAACAGAATTTAAACTTACGCTGCCATATAAAAGCTTAACATCTTTTTCCTATTGTAGTAAAATACCACTTAAGTTGATAATAAGTTATTAACTCTTGGTCTTCTCGAGAAATCCAATTTTTCCTTTATTTTTTACACTATTTCTTCCCCTTTCTTTTTGTAGATGCGATGTCTTTTGCTTTTAAGTGGCTCTCCAGTTTCTGGAGTTCTCCTCTTTTCTCATGGACTCTCTCACTGGCTTTTGCAGCTTCTTTCTCTGAAAGTGGGTTTTCTTTCCTTTGCATGTTACTATTTTATTTATTGGCTTGGTGTTTGTCTAGTTTGTAGGGGTTGGATTTGGCAATTGATGCCTAGGGTTTTTCAATTACATGCTTGAATTCTTTGAGTTATCATGTACTTAAGTGTGAATTTTTATACACTTAATTGTCTTTTTCTGGGGTTTTTTTGTCGTTGTTTTTCTGACTTCGGAAAGGGAACTTTGAGTTTTACAGCAATTAAGAACTTATTCATGCATCAATACATAGTTAAGAAACATTTGGAAAAACTAGAGAAAATTAAATTATTCTTCTTTTTGTTATTTGTTCTTAAATATTAGATTCAGCAAAGCTTAATTACATGTTCCTGGAGCATGTGAGTTATCCTTTTCTGTACATCAGTCTCAATCTGTAAGAATTAAGGTTAAAAGTTTGTGTTTTGACTATTTTCTTAACCCTTTTTGTGCAAAAAATTAAGGCTTGAGGTGATGGAATTTACTTTGCTTTCAAGGTGGACCGAGAAGATCCATCCTCAAAAGAAATAATCTTAGATTTTTCCATTAATTCTTCAAAGCTTTTGTATATTTTATTGGGTCTTGTACAATTTATAATCAAGATTTTCTGAATCTAGAGTACCAGTTTAATTTCTATTTAAAATTAGATGGTTTGGGGTTGTAGATATTGTTCTTAGATATCTCCAGATGAGGTTTTTGATTAGGGGTGGACAACGGTTATAGCGAGTGGGTAACCGTGGTTATTTACTCATAACGTTTAAGTTTTCCCTGCATAATCGTTTACCTGTTCGGTATTTACATAAACGGGGATGCTCATACCCATAATTGTTTATAAATGGTTAACCATACCTCTAACTGCATACCCATTTACCCATAATCGTGTACCCGTTTAATTTTTTTTTTTTTTTTACCCGTCTACCTATTTTTTTAACAACTTGAAAATTTAAAAGAAATTTTTCATAATTTTCTTTTTTCTAACTATTAAATATTGTTATAAGTACATTTAACATGTATTTTTATATTAATGGCAATATTATTTATGAATATATGTGATGTCTCCTAATTATTTGACGGTCAATCTATTACAAGAATTATGTATGGTTGTAGGTTAATTAATATTCTTGTATACATACTTACATATATATATATATATATCTCTGTAAGTACACATCAGTCTACTAATAAGCTAATTTGATAAATATTTGGATTTTTATTTAGAAATATATGTTCATCGATCCAAGCCATTTAATCGATTTCTAATTTTGGGGTCAACTATTTATTGAAAACTTGAGGCCAATTAAATTTATTTATATATATAGAGGTACGCATCATCTGATAACAACATGTTTCTAAAATCTCAAGGTAATCATTATCTTGAATTGGTCAAAACCCCAAAAGACTCCAAAACAAAACTGTCGAACACATTCAATCACATATATTAAACATTAACTCGTTCTATCAACTATATTTTTCTCTCAAGGCATAAATACATACATACATATATATATATATATATATATATATTATATGGTTCTTTATAACCAAATATATCTCAGGATACTAAACCTAATTAGAAACTAATATTTTTTTTTTAGTTTTACATATATTAAAATAAACGGTTAAATGGGTACCAGTTTATAACCGCGAGTAATATCCATAACCGTTCATTTAAATTTCACGGGTAAACAGTTATACCCATAACCGTTTATTCATCTAAACGGTTACCCGTAACCGTAACCGTCAAATTTAAATTGGCGGATAACCGCGGTTACCCATAACCAATGGGTATTTGCCCATCCCTCTTAGTTTCATGTTGATATGTCACTAAAAGATCATTCTTGGTCTGCAACTTAGGTCTTACGTATTCTCTAGTCATGCTTGATAAATTTCAACCAAGCACCTTAATTAGTAACTGGTATATGTAAGGCTTCTCTGGAGATGATTATGATACTACTGTTCTGGGTCTAAATTTTCTGTGCTAACAATCTAGGTCAGTTGGTTTTATTAGGGATATCAGATCTTTGGTTGGTATTTTATATATATGTAATTGTATGTATGTATGTATAAAGTTCATTTTTTATCTTCCCCCAATTTAAGTGGGGAAATTTGATTGCATGTGGAAGATAATTCCTTGACAATTGTTGTGATTGTTAGAACATTATAAACTGCTTTTTTTCATAGCTACTGATGTCTGAGTTGAGCTAGGGTTTGATGTTGTGTGACGACGAGAGAGAGCACGCTTGTCATCACCCATGAAAGGATCATGGTTGTTTACGGGCGTGCTCTCTCTTGTTGTCATACATTCCACCTGCTCATTCTTTGGCATGTGATATTAACTTGCAGGTGATTTTGATCTCTAACTATACCTGCCCAGAATTCACATATGATATGAATATAACTTGTTATATGATACGGATATTATTTGTTTTTACTTCAATTTGTTGTAAATTTTTCGTGGAATCATTTTTGTGAGCTTATTGAGTCTCATGTTTTGAGATCCCAAATTAATGTGCTCATTCAACTATTGAAAAAACATTTGGACAAAAAAAAAAAACAAAAAAAAAAAAAAAAAAAAGAAGAAGAAGAAGAAGAAACTATAGCTCACCAAATGTGTAATGCTAGCTATCAAATAGCGGATCTTTGCGTTCAGGGAAAGAGCCACATCACCTAGAAGTCTGTCTACTTGACTCTTACTAATAATAAGAAAGGGGCAAGCCAAAACCTACCGGTACCAAGTTGCTGGCGTTTCATTCGTTGGTAAGGCAGATGTATCAATCAAACCCATATGATTCATTCATTAGAAAATGTACAGGCGGTGCATTGAGGCTACTTTATTGTGCTTAGGGTTAAGGTTAAGAAAGGTAGTATACCATATATTATTATCACATAATATTGGAACTTCAATATGCATCTGTAGAACATAAATTAATCATGTACCTCAACCAATTAAGTTTGTTGAGTGGGGACTTAGGCTGGGGTTGAAAAGATTTGTGCTGATCATGATCAGTGCTAGTTGTGTTGTGCCTACTGCAGATGTTGACAAATTTAGTGAAATTTAGCTAATTTATCTCTGATTCAGCTGTAATTATTGATCTTTGCTGATTTGCCTCCCTTGTTTTAATGATTATTGGGGCCAAAACCCATCACATGTTCTTTATACATATTAGAAGCAAAAAAAAAGTTTGAAAAACAAGTTAGATTTTTATGAGAATCTATAAGTTGAAGGTTTGTTTTATTTGAAAAGAAGGGTAGTTTTTGCATATGAGAAAGTATAAGTAGAAGATTTGTTTTGTTTGGGTCCATTACTATGTTTCTAACTTAAACATAAAAGCAAAGAGAAGGATCTATTTTGCATATGGGATAGGGCAAATTTGGATACTTTGTTTTCTTTGCACGCATTGTTGTGCTTTTCAATCGTCTATAATTTATAAACATTCTCAACATTCAGTTTTGTTCAATTTTCATTTTTGTATTTAGATTCATAAAAAATAGAGAAATATACACTATAACGAAGGAGCAGCTATGGCCATTGTGCCATGAGATTGTGGAGGAACCAGAAGGCCATTGTGGCATGATCAAGATCGTCATTGTGGTTGCATGAGTAGATAATCTCTCTTTCGTTCTTAGTTCTTGCATTTTTATATTACTCCATCATAATTTGGCAATGCTAACTTGGTATTTGTAGAGTTGATGGTGATGGTGAGATGTGGTTTGGCAGCTGGTACATGGTGTTTTAGTGGTAAGTGAATTGACATAGGTTTCTTATTTCATTGAGATTATACCTTAAGTCTAACTTGTTTTTGCAGTCTCTTTCTCACAAAGGATGAAATAGATCCTCTATATTTTGTTCTATGGAACTATCCGCTAGCACGCATGTGAATGTGGTGCTGATCTCTAATTATTGCATAATGATTTTATATATTTATCACGAGTTTTAACTTGAAGTATACCTGTTGTTTCCTTTCTGAATTACTATATGAACTTGAATTTTAGTGTGGGATTTAAATTTTGCTTATTCAACCTTCGGAAAATCTAATGTAGTTGCAATGCATAAATTTTACGTAAATCATTTTCATCAGTCATTCTTGTCTGTGGTCCTAATGTAATTGGTTAATGCAAAAATAAATTGTTGTACATTTTTAGAATTAGACTGAGCATTTTTAGATGTTCCTGATGTAGATGATGAAAACTAAATGAAATTCCTAATCGAGCAATAATTTCATTTTTTTTTACCATTTAGGATTCGAATTTGAATTTTGTGGTGTTTTTTTACCCCCTTTACTTTTATTTGTTGCATAATGGAGGAAGAACAAATCTTGGCTACTCAAAGATGATTAGGAATTCCTACTCAAAACTCTTTGTGTTCGAATCACAGAGCTTTGTGCTTATGATCAGAACCGTTCATATTGCGAATCACTTTGTAAAGATCATCTCTGCAAAAACGGAATTAAAACTAAAGTTGTTTGGCCATTCTATTGTAGCAAATACATAGACGGTTCATAATGCTTTTACCAATTCCATTCATCTGTTTTTATATAGTTCGATGACTAAACGGCCTTAGTTTTAATTGATTTTTTGCAGAATCGATCTTTATAAAGTGATTTAAAACATGAACGGTTCTGATCATAAACACGAAGTTCTATGAATCGGCAATGAACAGTTTTGAGTAGGAACTCATACTCATCCTTTGAGTAGCCAAGTATTATTCATGTAGGAAAGGATGAACATGGCTAGCGTTGGGTTGAGGAGTATTCCATTCCCCTTATTTGTCCTTGGTCTTACCAGTATTTGTCCCCTCTTCCCACCATCGAATGGTAAACTCTAAAGCTATCAAGTATCAACAACCAAAAAAAATTGTTGCTCACTGATGGGACATGAATTTGTTGTTAATATGATTGAACAAATCCATTACTGGAAACAGAAGCAAAAGATGTGCACATTGCTTTTACCTACTAACAAGTGGAAGACTTAAGAATGGAAAGCAACATTGCTAATGGCAGTGTGAGAGTGAAGGATGGAAATGTGATTTTGCAGCTGTTGGTGTTACCTTGGTTGTAAGTGGGTTGTAGTTTTTGGCCTATTTTTGACGATGTTTTTGTACTCTTTTCCTTATGAAGGATGAAAAAAATCTTTTATTTTTGCAAACTCCAGGCGTAGCAGACCATGCAAGATGAGGTGGTTAGGTCTTTTCCATTGTTTGAAGCCACAAGTTTTCTCACCAAAAAGGAACAGGTATATATTTGGATCGCTTGTTATAAACACCATATACATTTTCCTCATATTTTCCATTGGCTAAGTTTCATTTTATGGACTGCTGCTTTTTGGTATAGTTAATTTTTGTGTCCTTGTTTTAGTGTATTTGGATAAGGAACCTAAATTATCATGGAATTCTGGACTCCATTGTTAAAAATGCATTACAAGAACACTATGACTCTAAAATATTTGAGCATTACAAATCTACTACTTAAAGTCTTAAACATTACAAATGCACTACATAAACACTATTCCTACCAAATGTATTGCATCTAGTCATGTTCAAGACCTAGGAAGACTTATAAAGAGACTATAAGAAAAAATATGGAGTACCTGGAGCTAACAGAAGACTTTGCACAAAACCGAGCTCAATGCAATTCTTGGATTCATACGCCCGACTCCACTTAGTGGGATAAGGCTTGGTGGTGGTTGTTCTTGTATTTCAGCCAATATAAGCTTAAATTCAATGCAACTTTAAAGTCCCTCATCCAAGTTCCTTTAACTGGCATAACTAACATTTCTACTGCAACTCTAGTAATTGCAACTTGCAAGGAAGAGGTTAGGTATCTATTTATGCCCCAAGTAAAAACTCTACTTTCCTATCATTGAAGTTTTTCCCTCTAACCAAACAGTCAAGATAGGAATACTGGTGAATGCATTCAATCCTCCATATTGGGTAATAGAGGATCAACTTCACTTGGGAACTCCTGTTTTATTGTTTGTGTTGTCGAAGGGAACTCATTTACAAACGTGTCTTAAGCATAAATCTCAAACATCTCTGGTGACTCAACCTTAATTATATGCTATCTTAATGTATGTCAACATGTTTGTTCCTTTAGATTATTAAAACTTCTGTTCCTGTTCTAATGGAATCTGGATCTAGAAACCTTTCCCTCCCCCAGAGCCCATGCCTTTTATTCCGTTACTCTGATGATATCTTCGGTACTTCTTTTGGTACTCGTGTTTGCAGTGGGGGATATATGATTCCATTTCTTGTTGATGCAATTTCAGTTATAGAACTTTTATTTCGTAAGATGTAAGACTTATTAGGAATGGCATACGTTATAGAAATTTGTTCTGTGCATACGTCATAGAATTTGTAAGATGTAAGACTTATTAGTAAGACTTATTAGATAAAAGTTATATAATGTTTGTTCTGTGGTAGAAAAATTTGTTCTGCGTCTGCTTACTGCGTGAATGGCATACGTTATAGAAAATATTTGCTACTATCTAGGTGGTCGTTAATCTTTTACCTATACTGTTTATGTGTTTGCTTTTACTGTTAACAAGAGTCGTAATCAGACACCAGGAATTGATTCACACTTAACGATTAAATATTGTTCACAGAAATTTCGAAGTGCTTGAACGATCATCAGAAGTTGAATCTGAACACAGAAGATGTGTCCAAGATGTGTCTGGTTCAACCCGCTTGTAAATCTGGAAGAGGATTTGATTTTACATTTCTGCTTCATCAGGCGTACTGTCTCGAAGGGTCCCTGGAATATTCTACACTTTTGGATCAGCCTTTGCAGTCTAGCATCTCATTCAAGCTCAGGTGAGATCAAAACTGCGATCCGCCGTTATTCAAGACCCGCGGCCTTTATTATTGAATCAGAGATCACCGTCCCAGCTTGGATGATTATGTATGATACCAGGTGGGTTGGGAGTTGGGATGTCAAACGTCCTTTTGAGTTAACCAAAACCTAGCATGGTCTATGCATGCATTATTTTTACTTGGATTTTATGTAGATTCTAAAAACCAAAACTTTCTTCAATACTACTACGTAGAATTAAATGGCTATGGAAATAAATCTAACGGCGTTTATCCATACCATTCAATGATACGTATATTGAACGTAGAATATGTTCAATACCTAAATAGAATACCTGAAAGCCAGCCGATGGATGTTTTTTTCCTTTATCAGAAACTTCTTCAGCGTCTCATTTTTCCTGTAGCATCTCATTTCTCTAGATTGTGATGTTCTTATAAAATTAAGTGGTGATATCTGAACTTATTTTTATTTTTTCACTCTCAATTTCTGGTTGTCAGATCAACTAATTTGAAGATAAAAAAAACAGAAACTAACAAGGGTGTGGGGAGGTAAAAATGGGCGTGGATAGCACCACCCGTAAAAAAAGTGGGATTTGGCATTCTTATCAGCACACGTCCCTTCCCCGCAGAAGAATTTTAGTTGAGTGAATCAAATGGTTCCGACGTTATTTCAGCGCTTTGGTCGATTCTGGACTAAAGCGATTCTTGATGCTCGTCACCCTCTCGGCAATCTTTCTGAATTCCGGATCGAGCTCTTCACCCCTTGGAAGTTGATGGCTGCCGTGGATGGCATGACGGTATTGTTTCGTACGGATTTATTGCAGTCAATGCACTTGCATGGCCTGGAGGGAAAACACCGTCCCTAGTCAACACCAGGGTGTTGGAGTTGGCTACGATCAGCAACTCCTGCCGTTCCACCGGGCTATATTTTCAAGTAAGGATTTTTTTCGCACTTGTGCTTTAAAATAGCAGCACGGCAAAATAACAGTTTGAAATAAATAAATGGCTCCGGCTACAATGGTATCATTCAACGGTACGAGTTTTATGAAAGATTTAACTCTTGCAAAGATCAATTAGTTCCTTATATGCTCGATCGAACCGTTAATTTCCAAACCACTTTCGTGCCAGGAAAAGAAAAAGGAAATTGCAAATAAATAGTAAATTTCAACTTTAGAAAAATAAACAAAAGATGTGAATAACACGAGTGGGTACAGAATTTGTGGAGAGAGAAGAGCCGCCAAATGCAATGGCATTCTATTAGCAAGGATCCCTCATCAAAACAAATCAAATCAGCTGAATCAACAAAACAGAAACATAAAATGATACAACGGATACACAGAAGAATGTAATATAAAAACCAAAGGTTACGAGAAATATAAACATGACTAAAACTACTACATTACGCCATCGCTTCCCCAGAAGATGAACAAAAAAATATTGCGATGACCACGGTTCCTTTGTATGACATGTTGAGCTTCTACTGGACAAATCACTTAATTTCTGTGCGTGTGTACCTAATTGGGTTTCTGAGCAAGACTGTTGGGGATATCACATTCGGAAAAAATCCTCATCTAGTGGCAATCTTTTTGGAGCATTGGTTTGCCGAATGGGTGGCACCTGGGGCTGTAATGAGGTCGTCTGGGTTGGGACGGCAGGTTGGGGTGCTTCCGGTTGTGGAGCTTGAAATGGGGCATCTGACTGAGGTGGGACCTCTGACTGGGGCGGTGCCTCAGATTGGGGTGCTTGGGGCGGAAAGGCCTCTGATTGGGGCGCTTGGGATGCAGAAGCCTCTGACTGGGGTGCTTGCGATGCAGCCTCGGATTGGGGCTCTTGGGATGGATCCCCTGACTGGGGCGCTTGAGGTGGGGAATCTAATGGTGCTCCATTATCCGTAGAAGTTACGGGGACAATTTCTCCCGAAGCAGCCGAAACTGGATTACCTGGATCACTCTCTGATGATGAAGCGGGAGGCTTATCATCTGATCCTGATTCTGATTGTTGTGCTTGTGGCGCACCTGAAGGTGCTGGTGCGGGCGTAGGGGCTGCTTCTAACATCAACGGCTTGGCTGGTTGCTGCAGTGAATTCTGAGCCCCTGGAGCTGTTTTCTTTGGCATAGAAATAGGAGGAGCTGAAAGAGACGGCATCCCTGGAGGAAGAATTTCAATTGGTGGTTTCTTGGCAGCATCTGCTAAACTTGTAAGCTTGGGTTCCTCCAGAGAAGCCAAAAATGCAGCAGCAGCGTCTGTTTTCGTTGTTGGTGTGTGGTCAACCTCCTTCTGTAGCATTTTATTCCAAGTCTGAACCAAGTTCTTCAATGTTGGTCGCCCATGAGCCTGCACAGACAATCCATGAGACAGTCAGGTCAAAATAATAAACTCAGAAGAAGATGAACACACATAAATCACATCATACATGGGCATGAAGCACAGCCTCAGCGAGCATTCCAGTTTCCTGCCATGCCTTCTCCATGAGGGCATTGTCTCCCAAAACTGCAGTTGCAAATGCTGCTTCACGTCCAGAGCCAACTGATATTAAATTGTTTACCAAATTCTGCAGCGCAAAGCAACTGTATTTAGAATGGACTATCAAAAATTTTCAGAAAGGACTATCAAAATCACGAGAACTAGCATGCAAGAAAAGCAAGTTCAGATATGAATAACATACACTTAGCTGCGTCAACTCTCCATGATTGGCTAGGCGCAGAGCTTGTCCTCTTAATTCATGACCCTGTAAAGCTCCCTTTACAGAAGCTGCAGCACCCAACCTCTTAAGGGCTTCCCGAGCAATTTCAGCCTGTCCAGTAGCATCTGCAGCATCAATAAGATCCATAAACTCCTTTACGAACTTCACTATTCCTTGGACAGCTTCCAGCACATTTTCTTTCTTAGTCGTTACAGTTAGAATGTCCTTCAAATCAAATGACGTATTCTGTTGCCCTATGTCCCTGCTGTTGCTCATTGTAAGCAGGCACTGAAGAGCTCTTTTCAAATCACTGCTCTGCATGGCCAAATCAAACTCCAACCTACAAAAAAAGGATAATGATATATACGGTTCAAACTCAGATGAAACGGCTGCTGCTTAAATGCCATGATTCCCAACACATTAACTTTATAGTTGAAAGGCGTTTTGCGATCACTACAACAACAAAAGGATACAACAGACTCGAAGTGCCTGTAGGCCAGACACATCAACTGAAAACTGAACCATGTAAACCACATCAACCTATGGCCACAATGATACATGGTTTTACACTTTGACAGAATATAAAAGTAGACCCTCGAAAGCAATGGGGAGAGGGTGAGGTTTTGGGAGGATGGTTGGTTGGAGGGTGGACCATTGAAAGAGCAGTATCCTAGATTATTCTTTGTTATCGAGAAAGTATAACTAGAGCATTTCAAGTTTTGTGAATTTTTCTCTTCGGTCATTGAGTTGGAATTTGATTTCAGAAGAAATTTGAATGGGCTGTAGATAGCAGAGGTGACTGGGTTATTACAGAAGGTGGAAGATGTTCATTTGATTCAATCAAGAGCGGATAATAGGTGGTGGAAACTAGACGGGTCAGGATTTTCCACTTGCAAATCCTGTAACTCTTTCTTATGCAACAATGGAACCGTGCAACATTTTCCACCCTATTCTCAGATTTGGAAATCAAAAGCTCCTCCAAAAGTCAAAGTTCTTGCGTGGTTAGTGGCAATTGGAATGGTCAACACGTGATCATGTACCAAAGGCAAAGGTCTTTTATTTGTATTTCTCCTCATTCGTGCAGTTAGTGTAAAACTGAGGAGGAGAACATTAATCATGTTTTTCTCCTTTGTTCTTACTCGGTACAGCTGTGGTGGAAATTGTTCAAGGAAGTTAGAGCTAGTTGGATTATTCCAAAGGGTTGTTTCGAGCTTCTAAGCACCAAGTTCGAGGCTTTAGGAAAGGGGAGGAAAGCTAAAGCTTTGTGGGGCTATTTGGTGTTGGCAGTTTTTTGGAACATTTGGTTGGAGAGTAAGAAAAGAATTTTTGGGGATTATAAGGGAGCAGGAGTAGAGGAACTATGGGGTAGAGTAAGATACCAGGCAGCCTTCTGGACTTCAGTTTCAAATGAGTTAAGGGATTATTCTCTATCTTATATAGTAATGGATGTGTTAGCAGCTGTAAAATGAATTTGGTTCAGCTTCAGTTACCTGTAAAGTAGTCCTACTTGAGAGGTCTTAACTAGTTTGGTGGATTTTTTATCCACTTGTGGGTAATTCCTTCTATTGATATAATAAAGTTCTATCGTTTCTTCTCAAAAAAACAAAAACAGAAATAATAAGCATAAAAAAATAAAAAATAAAAAAAAGAGGAAAAGTAAGCACTATGACATTGAACACACACAGGGTGAGTTTATTTGTGGCATACCTCTTAGATATTCCAGGCAAATGAAGTGCCTCGGTAGCATAACCCATGCCTAGCAAAAATTGTGCTAAATCATCATGATGTTCTCTGCCTAGCCTACTTGCCCTGCATAAAACAAAAACATTAGGAATTATATAAAAAAGATCGTGCGGTTAGACATGTAGGAAACTATAGAAAGAAAGATTGATACCACTTGACAGCACTAACTGCATCTCCATAAGCAGCAAGACACCGACAACGGATCCCAGGGTGGCTAAGGGATAAGGCATGAGCACTCATGTATCTGCAGGGAAATACAAAAGAAAGAAATCGTTTATGTTTGCGATCATATACTTATCACATAGAAGTTAGAACTCATGCACATATGTTTTATAGACAACTAATTTAGCATACATTCTTAACAACTTTATTTGTGAAAAGGGGGGCCCATTACCTATCAATTAGCCAAAGAACGCCATCTCTGACACCCACCACAACTAGAGGCCCAACAGGCCGTTTCTGCTCTGTTGGAAAACGAGTAACTGCCACTGAGACCCCTCCACCCCCAACAGCTATCTCATTAACCCTTCTTTCTTCAAACTCTTTTAGTATCCCTGAACTGTCCCCGTCATTTCTAGACTGTTTCGATAATGTTAAGAAAGGAGACACAGATGGAGCATGCTGAAATGAGGCTAATCGCACCACCTAAAACAGAAGAAAAAACAAATAAGAAAAGAGAAATGACAACATTTAATCAAAATAGTAAATGATTTGATTCATAGCAATTGCATTTGGCCCCAACTTCTCTAAACTGTCCAGCTATTACAATATTCTGCCCAGCGCTCAAAATAAAAGATGAAGAATTCAACTTGGATTAACTAAACCAACAAATCTTACACAGTAAAATAAAAAGGAATTATTTTGTTACCAATAAAGAAAATTGTTTGAAAAATTTCCTTATTAATTAAACTTAAAATTCAAGTAATATCTTAGAACCAAGAATCAGAATTTTCCCATATTAACCAACTTTTAGTGTATATGAATGTATCAATATACGTCCAATTTGATTAAAAAAATTCCAAGCACATTGACATAGAAGTTTCCAGAAAAACTCTTTACAGATCTTATATGGTTTCTCACTGAAAACACGGCACCGCTGCCAAATAAAATGTGAGAAAAGCGTAATTTGTATTTTTTCTATCTAAGGCAACAAACCATCAGCATAGAGTTCTACTTTTGGGAACTCTTTTTACCTGTAGCATCGGGGGCCTCAGTGCTATCCTTTCTTGTGTAACAGATTGCGAACCTTCAACTGCGATTAGTGCTAGTTCACCATGCTCAGCAAGGGCTCTTGATTGTGCCTCCTTTTGCTTCATTTCCTCTTTCCTCTTTCTGGTTTCAATATCAACAGGTGCAACTCCAGCATCCACAAAAACACATCTGCAAAATGCACGTAAAAAAGCACAGTTCATATGTTGTGCCCTTTTTTATTGGCTTAGTATCAATTCAATCTACAGTTCTACTCTGCATTCTTATTGTTGAGGTAAATTGGTCAAAAGAATCACAACAAAGCACAATGGAGTTGAAAGACAGCAATAACTTTCTTTACACCAGTATTACAAAAGCAACGAAAACTCAGGTCCTAATGTCCTGAGTTCATATACGGTTAAACCTCAACACTCAAAAACCTGAGTTTGAGTTTTCTTCAGCCTAAGGCTATGGTGCATTAACTGAATCAATTTTTTTTTTTTTTTGTGCATAGCTTTAGCTCTGATAACTTTGAGTTTTTGTGTGGGCCCACATGTAATATCATAGTCAGACAAGTTTTAGAGGCTTTCCAAGATCAAGTTCCTAGAAGTCGAGATATTCTATTGTATTGTGTCATAAATTAACAAAAGTTTTTTCCTGATAAAACCATTCTAATCTATTCCAAGAACCTGTTATAAATGTAAATACAGAATTTTTGGGACAATCACTATATCTTACTCAATTGTGGTTGGCGTAATGACAAATAACTGTCGCCTATGCCAAACTGCACCAGTAGCGTAAGGAATTGCGACGTCTCCCAGATATCTATATTGCGGGCGCAAAGAAGATATGACAATGTATTTCTGATATGCAAAAGCACAATACTCAACCGTTTGATCCCATGCTGTCCATTCTGGTTGAGGAAGTAGACCACCAACAGGTTGAAAAGTTTCCCAACTGCATTGTCAGGAATCACTTCAGATTAAAAGGATAACTTATCTTGATCTTATATCCACATACACCCATTAAAAAGCCTTTACACAAAGCACTAAACCCCCTTTAGCAATCAACGTTTAAAATTTATTCCAGGATGGGCCAGGAAGAAAGTGAGACAAGTTTGTGTTCAAGTAATCTAAATTAAAATAGGCAATATCTGCAAGCACTAGTTAAAAAGAAAAGTTCAAGCATCCTCAATGAAAGAGTTGTGAGAAAATTTGAAGCATTGAAGAAACTGAGAGATATAACAGGGTCAGTTTGTGAAACACTTAATTCACATTTCTAAAACACAAAAAGTGATGAGCTATATCAAATAAAAATCCATTTTTTGATATGCTATGAAGGAATGAAGAAACCCATTGCCTGTATAGCTGAAAGTTTTGTGGTGCAGCCTCAGCAGAAGATGATCTATGGGAAGAAAATCCATCATCGAAAGTGGAAAAAGAAGAATGCCCAGCACTTCCAAATCCAGACAAGGGCATGGATTGAATTGTTGAAATAGCTGTTGTGGCGATAGGGCTAATTCTCCGCGAGATTCGATATGCAACACCAAGAAGTGCTCCTCCATGCAAACCAATGACCTAGAATAGAATTTTGAATTAGAAAGGAACCTTAACTGTCAAACTTGCTACACATTCTACACCAAAATATTAATGGAATAGTCCAATGCATTTGTATTTGAAGTGCTTCCTATCAATTTCTGTCCAATTTGTAAAACATTTGAAACTTTTCTTAGAGAATTTAATGTAGAACAATTTTAGAAAAACCCTTCTAGTTTGTTTTCTGAAAATTGTTAACAACTTTTGAAAGCTGGTGTGGCTACATGCTTTTGCTTGTGAGTTTTTACAGAAAGTTGTTATTCACAAAGGAACCAAAGAAGCCCTTAACACTCAGGATCTATACAAACTCTAACGCATAGACCACATAAGGATTTTGTTTAATTGTTTTCAGTGCAAGAACAATGCCTTGAGGAACAAACTTATAATTTAAAACCCTACACATTTTATTTTTTGGTCGGTAAAAAACCCTGCGCATTGTAAAACTCACAACTATAATCACTATAACCATATAGACCAGGCAGAACAGAATAAATACCGGGTCACTGCGACCACCCATAGATCTCATTAAAATATTTGATGTGCCATCATCCAGCAAGATGCGAACTTGTACGTTAGCTGCAGAAGCAGCAGAGGCAGCCGCCGCAGCAGCTTGTGCTGCAGCTGCAGCAGCTTCTTTTGCTTTTCTCGATGATCCTCCCTTATGAATTACAGGAATTCGAGGTGGTAATGTAGACTCTAGTATAGCAAATCTGTCACGACACGTATCCCAAGCCAGAAGCCTTGCACTGCCTGAATCAACAATTGACCAGTCACTAACTTTGTATATAGAGAAGTAAGGGATATCAGGCCACACGACTGCAAGATACCTGAAATTTGTACAAATAATCATTACCACATCAGTACCGAAGCTCCAAATAAAAAGACGAAAAAACATGACATGTTGGAATAAACATCATAGGTAATTTCTGATGACATGTATCACAAAGAATACAACATACTTAGAAAGATGATCAAAGACAACATCGTACACAAGATGCATTAATTTCACTCTTCTATGTGTGTTTAATATAAAGGCAGATATTGATGCGTTACACTACATCAACCTAATACTAATGCTATCAATCTAACCATGTCACCTAAACAAAGCTTGAAAACTATTGTAATTAAAGACCGGCATTTCTAGTGCCTGATGCGACTTACTTTCCCGAACCGCTTACTGAGAGAACTGAGTAGGAATCATGTGGAACAGTTGTACTAATGTGCTTCTTTATCTGTTTGACATTTAACATTTCTGGCAACTCCCCCCTAAGC
Organism: Pyrus communis; assembly: GCF_041283825.1. Classification (NCBI taxonomy): domain Eukaryota; kingdom Viridiplantae; phylum Streptophyta; class Magnoliopsida; order Rosales; family Rosaceae; genus Pyrus; species Pyrus communis. The sequence goes on from NC_142574.1 coordinate 20,097,210, forward strand.
CTTCCTGCTTCCGACAAAGAAGCATTATTTCCAAGAGATGGATTTGCTGTCTGGGATAACTGAAAGTTCAGTAGCTTAAGTTCCCTTTCAATAACATATACAGCATTATGCTCTCGACTCGCTGACGGTGTTGGTAAGGCAGCTACAGCTGGAAGCGACCTTGGGTCAAACTCGCTGATAATGACCCCGACATTGGTTCCAGTAGCAACAAGGTGGGACTGTAAAGGATGTGCGACCATACAGTATACCTGTGATACAGTTAAGTGTAAGTGTCTGATAAAAAGTTATATGACGAAAAACCTAAATAAGCATAAGAGTGACTTACCCTAATTTTCTTGTTCGGTGCAATTACTTGTGGAGGGATTAGTGAAGAAAGCTCACACAATGGCCTTGTGATTGCAGGATAAGTTGGATGTTCAATAGCCCTGAGAAAAAGTTTAAACAATTTTTGGTGAATTTCACAAGGAAAAAAAAAAAAAAAAAAAAGATGCGAAACACAGATCTCGTAAGTACGTTATGCCCAACTTTTTTGGTAAAAAAAACAGATTCTGATTATAAATCGACTGTTTTATGGCCAAAAATATTAACTGATGGAAAGTTGTAATGGAAACCCACTAGAAAGAAAATTTTGTGCATACCATATATTGGAATCTTTAACACAAGTCAATATATCAAGGTTTGGCGCACGAGGGTGGCACCAGGATGCCACACTATGGCAAGCAAGTTTTGGAACAGGCTTAATACGCCGCAATTCCTGAAAGAGAAAAGCATACGAAATATATAATCAAATTAAAATAAACACCAACATTCAACAGAAAACCAGTTGCACTTCACAAAGCCTTTTCTTAAACATTGGGATACCTTAAAGGAAACCGTGTCCCATATAGCTAACGTCTTATCTGCACCAATAGAGATAAGCTGGGGCGCACCTCCAATCACTCTAGAAAGCTCAACAGCCACAACACCACCATCATGAGCCTGTCATAAAAGAAATGGCCTATAATCAAATCTCCATTAGTTCAAGTATGTCATCCAGAAAAGAAAAAAATTACATGCATAAAGCTCCTACATTCAAGCATGCAGAAAGAATGAACTGAAAGAAGGTCAATTCATGGAGTTCAATATAACAGAGATTTTTAATTATTTATAGGAAACACATTTTATTCATAAAAATGGACAAAATACAATGATATACCACCAAGAAGAATTGCACCAAAAGGAATATCTTTAAAATTCCTCAACAAAGATGCCCAATTGAAATCTACAGTTTGATTCAATAAAACAAAGAAATCTCAGAGTCCAATTTGACCAAGCCAACACTAGGCACTGGTGAGGATTACATTACCTCAAAATATTGGACATCTTAAACCCGTTTCAGCAAACAGGGTGTCACATTTCCATATAAATTTTAAATAAATATGATAGCATCGATCAGCCTAGGTTTCAAATCTGCATATAATTTTCATACCATAACCATAATATGGAATAAATAATGCATCAGTAATCTAACCTAATAGTTGTCAAAGAAAAATAAGAGAAAAATGACAAGAAAAAATAGATAATTGCCTTTAAACTTAGTTTCGGTACGAGTTCTTGTGAATCTTGACCATGATCTGCACTCCAAACTACAAGCAAACCATCACTACCTCCAGAAACCAGAAGTGCCTGCAATAAAGTTTAGATATAGAAACAAGAAGCATTTAAACACATGCATCTAGTACGTTGATACTGATGAGCACTCATAACAACCCAGCATCTCAATATTGTAATTCCTAGATTTTTTTACAACCTACATCATGCTGCAGAGTGAATGGAAAAATTACTTTCACCAAAGTGTTATATGAATGAACTTGAAGAATAAGGAGATAATAACATTTTATGAAACTCCAGAGGCACAATCAATGTAATACATCAGGCCACCTATGGTATTTGAACACTCAGACACAAACTAAAATAGTAAATAAATAATAATAAAAAATGTTCACAAAGAAAGATAGCATAAACACATGCAATAAAGCAATTTGATTTCATCTTTTAGAAGTAAAAATCTACCTCGCCAGAAGAAGCCACAAATGTCATCAAACAAGCTATGGATCCTTTATGCCCTCCAGTGTATCTTCTTACAAGCTGCAGGAAGCAAGTATATCACTCAAAGCGAGGGATAGTTATAGCCAGCATGTTAAAAAATTTGGAAAAACGCAAACCTTCCATGTCATCATTGAAAGTACTCTAATAACACCATCTGATCCACCAAAAGCAACAAGAGGAACATCCGCAACAGCGGATCTAGAAAGGAATTCCATACTGCAAGATCCATAGAGGGAAACAAGAAACAGAGCACAAAATATGTCAAAAACAAAAAAAAAAACTCAGAGGTTTGTTAATCTTATTACGAAAAAAATAAGAGAATCAGTGTTAAGGTATTATGAATGCCACTTCTTCAAATGAATGAAAAATATACATAAACATACTGAAAAATAGCGATAACTTACCAGAGCAGTGATTTATTGTCAAGCTCCGATTTCGGTACATCACGACCTCGCATTGTTACCAAGTCCAAAAATATGGCTTTGTTTTCACAACAAATGACAAGAAAATGTCTTCCTTTAGTTGATGGGACAGGAGAACTAAAAGCTGATGCAACATTACTGACAGCTGTTGGAGCCTCAGCAGCTGTGGAGCGGTTACACCAAAGTTGCCAATAGCGCACATCATCATCAAAGAAGTTTACCTGCTTAACACTTTAAAGGAAGCATAGGCCCTCAGTGTGTGTCTAGGTTTCAATAAAGAGAAATGGACAATAATACAATTGCAGTGTCTATTACCTCCCTCCACGAATGGCTTCTGTGGGCTTCCCTTTAGACTCTATCAACCAAAAGCAAACACAAGAATTACAAAGATATATATATATATATATGTGTGTGTGTGTGTGTGTGTGTGTGTGTGTAATTCTCTGGTTTAACAGTGGAAGTTTAGAAATCTTAAACAACTACTGAGGCAAACTAGCTCTCTTGTTGTCCAAATATCATATTTTGCCAGGGTTCGAGCTAAAGATATGAAACAAAACAATTGAAAGACGACAACTTTCAAACTCACATAAAAATCTGTGCATTGATCTTAAGTTTAATTGTGCCAGTCATTGATTTAAGAGCAGCTAATTATAAAGCCTCTGAGATTTCCCAACCAGAAATTATAGAATCCCAACTGGATAAACTGAGTTCGACGCTGATGCTTAAGTTGAACAGTACATTACCTTATCTTACACCATAAGGCAATCAATGATGGACATGGTTCTGCTGAGTAAATGCAAGAACTAATAGAGTTAACTCTGTCCGAAATCGCATATCTAGTTTTACAAATGAAATGTTAGCGAAATTCGCAGTCTTCAGTTATTCAATGTACTTCTGCAAAAGCATTTAGCTTCTCTAAGCTAGATTTTTCCAATTAGGTCTCAGAAATACAGAAGCAGCACAAAATTGAACACAATTCCAATCGAATTTCACGAGCCTCGCAGCAACTAAATTCAAATTTCAGGATTAAGTACCTGATTCCCCCTCCGCGAGCTTCTCCAACTTGGCGCCAACCAAACGCCTCTGATCGACGCCGCCAGCTTTGAGCTCGTAAATCACCTAATTCGAATCCATCACAGTCGAATCACGAACACGAAGTGTATAAATTGAAGAGACGGAGAAAGAGAGAGGGGTACCTGACGGTGTTCCCAATTCCAAACGGAGACGTGATCGGAGGCGTCGGCGGTGACCAGCCATGGATGCGTGGGATGTAACTGAATCTTGACGATCTTCTCATTCGTCGGCCGGAATGCTCGTAACCGCAACATTTATCTGATTCGATTGAAATGCGAAATAGATCGAAAAGCAGCTTACTTGCTCAAGTTTGCTATCCAACAGCAAATCTTCTTACGCCCTAGAATTTGAGAGAAGCAGCAGAAGACGACGAAGAGAGATGGTCAGTGGAATTCAAACTCCAAATGCCAAATGCGAGTCTTCAACGTCTCTGAGTTTCTCTCTGCTTCTGATGAGATCGTGTTGGAGCAATATTAGAAAATATGAAAAATAACAATATAATTTCAATGATAATAATCATAAAGAAATTCACGACATCAATTATATATGAGATTAATATAAACAACTAGAGAAAAAGTTAGAATAACTGACAAACTTGGAGATTGAGGCTTGCATAAATGCAATGTCCTAAAGATACAATTTCGCCCCTACTCTTGTGCTTGTAGTTCGGTAGGCGTCCATCTCCCATGATTCAACAATCTATAATCCGAAGTCAAAGCACTTCAATCTTCGATCTCTGACGAACTTTATATATTTCGTACTCTCAAGACACGACTCGGAATTTGACTCACAAAACATGAGAGAAATAAAGTGGGGAAACCCTATTTCTCAAGAGTAAAATTAACTCTAATTTTTTATCTTTAATACCAATGGTTTCATGGGTTTAAATAGAATCCAATTTCTACTTATTAAAGAGATGTAACTTTTCATCTATAAGTATACATCACTTATCAAGGAATACACCTAAACAACATAACCTTTCTAAGAAATTGGTTAACAATATTTTTCATTCAAGTATTAAAATTATATATTACAATATATAATTTCCAACAGATCGGACCTCCTTTCTTTTTCTCTTAATTGCAGCGACTTCTGCCGTTAATCTGTTTGTTTTTTTTTTTTTTTTTTTTTGAAGAGCTGGCTTCCATTAAAACCAGGGCCGAAGCCAAACCGCAACAGAAGCTCACCGAGAGCAAGCTACAGCAGAAACCACAACAAAGATGGAAGGATCAACACAGAGGAGGAGGATCAACACCACCGACCCAGCCTAAAGCCAGTCTCCCTCATCCCTAGCAAAACAAAATTAAGGAGGGCAAGGCAACCCATCCTTGTTCAATACATGGACCAACGAAGATGGAAGGATGTTTACCCAAGTTACATCGCACATCTCCGGATTACTTCTCGACGCCAACACATGCGCCGCCAAATTGGCCGATCTCGGAACCCAAGACCAGCGACAGTCCTGAAAGTCCCCCCTAAGGCGCAAAGCCTTCGAAATAACGGGGAAAGCCTCCCATCTGCCTCTCAAATGCCCCTGAGCTAAATTAAGTATGTTCTCCTGTGAATCGGACTCCACTATGATGCACTCCAACTCCAACTCTTTGGCCAGCTCACATCCCAGCAAAATCGCAGCAGCCACACTAGGGGCCCTAACCCGCCCATGTTTAGCTGCCACAAACTTCCCCGCATGATCCCTGATCACCACACCAGCATAACCGCTTTTAGAACTAACAATCCAACTCGCATCCACATTCACCTTCATGAAAGGATGGCCAGGGGGACCCCAACGGGCAGGAGGACCAGAAAGAGAGGGATTCCTCTGAGAACGACACTCGGAAGCAACAGACGCCTCCAAAAACCCATTCACCGATGTCATAATAGCCATGATGACACGATTCGGAGAAATACCCATGTTATCATAAACAAAACTACACCTGTTTTTCCAGATGTGCCAGCAAGTAAAAGCCACGATCATCAATATCCTAGCCTTCTCTTCCTTTGAGCCCAATCCCGACCCAAGGAAAGACAAAACCCATGCAGGGAGATTCGAAATATTGGCTCTAATCACCCGATAATTCAACGGGCCACCAAACCAAATCGGTTCAACCCACGGGCACAGAAGGAGCATGTGCTCAACAGATTCATCCTGATCAAAGCAGATAAGGCAGCACGGGGAAGGGGAACAACGACGTTTGAACAAATTCTCCATCGTGGCCAAAGCACGACTCAAAGCCCTCCACATAAAATTACGAACCTTCGGAGGAGTCTTCAAATGCCAAATACAATTCCAAACTTTGTTCGGGATGACAGAGGAAGACAAGGCGGCCCCGCCAATTATGGAGCTCGAATTAGCATGCTTCCAATGATAACCAGATTTCACAGAGTACTCCCCATTCTTGGTAGCCGGCTAAATCATCCTATCATCTCGACGTCCATCTCCAATGGGAGTGTCCAGAATGGCCTTGAAGTCCTCCAAAGAAATAAAAGGCCTAATGGCCTCAATATTCCAAGATCCGGACTCATTATTAATCACTGTATCCACCCGCATATTCCGAGACACTCCCACATCTCCAATAACCGTAGGTTTCCCAGCAGGGATAGACGGCAACCATCTATCCTGCCATAACCTGATACTTCTCCCATTCATTATCTGCCAATGAGCACCTCTCAGAAGAATCTCGCGCCCAACCAGGAGACTAGACCAGCCCCAAGAGGCTCTACCCCCCAAAGTAGCATCCATGAAAGAGCAGTGAGGGTAATAGCGGGCCTTAAGAAGCTGCGCCCATAGCGAGTTTGGCTCATGAATCAATCTCCAACACTGCTTTGCAAGCAGAGTATCATTAAAATCTTGAAAATTCCGGAACCCCATACCACCCTCATGTTTCGGATACCCCAAGAGGCCCCGGGCAACCCAGTGGATGCTTTTCTCCCCCCCGTTCTTTCCCCACCAAAACTCTGCAATTAATGCATCAAAATCCGAACATAGAGAAGAAGGGAACTTAAAGAGATGCATGGGATAGGCAGGGATAGCCTGAATCACAGCCTTAATCAATATTTCTTTTCCTGCTTGTGAGAGGGTACATTGTTTCCAACCCTGAACTTTTTCTAAGATTCGACCTTTCACGAAAGCAAGCCCCTGCTTTTTAGAACGACCCCAAAAAGAAGGAAGACCAAGGTACTTCCCCGGATCCTGCACCAAAGGCATACCAACGATGTGACTAAACTCAACTGACAAGCTTCTAGGCACGTTTGCCCCAAAGAACATACACGACTTCTGATAGTTCACCAGCTGACCAGAAGCAGTACAATAATCATCTAAAATCCGCAATAGGCATTCACGACTTCTAATCTGTTTGTTTTGACTACATCACAGACGGACCTTTTTTTGCTGTGAACAAATTTCTCGCATTCTTCTTTTATTTTTCCTGCTAAAAGCTTCTGACAATTAAATTTAAAAAATTTATATTTAAAATTTTTTTTTAGTACAAAATTATACTGAAATATTAATTGTTCTATTTTTATATTAGAAAAACAAATATTTATATTTTTTTTGTCGAATAAAAATTTATATTTTATGGAGTTTATTAAAAGAATTAAAATTTCTCAAAATTCTAATTGAATATTCTCTGCATATTACAAGTCTTTTTTTTTAGGATCTTGATATTACGAGTCTTATAATTCAATAAATTGTGAAATGTTAATAAAACAATATAAAGAAAACCACAAAAAAAAAAAAAAAAACGATTTTCTACAGATGACACGTGGGAATGAATTAGTAAATTTTGGCCAAGTGTGGTATGACACTGCGCTAACTGTCTCGTAGAGCCATTGATCTCTCCTGTTTTCCATGCAACGCCATCACAAAATTGTTCCGCCATGTTTCTCTGTCTATTTCATTAGGCTCTGGTACTCTCTCTCTCTCTCTCTCTCTCTCTCTCTCTCTCTCTCTCTCCAATTTTTGATCCATTAGGGAAATAACTTGAATCCGTTCCATGAATTGTTGTTTGCTCTGCTGGGATTTCTCCATTAAAACAATGTTTGTCAGATACCTAAACCATTGTCAGGAACTTAGAATAAATCTTGAGGATTAAATATTTCTTATGACATTGTTGATCGTAAATAAGATTTTATTACTTTCAATTTTAAAAGATTTCTTTCCGCTGAAGCAACTGTCACCCTCTTGCATCATCCATGACTGCATGAGGCCAGTCGGCAGGTCACGCTCTTGCATCAAGTTCGAATCCCCTATCAGAGTAGTTTAGAATAGCGCTTTTGTCAAAAAGAACATATGTAACTATCACATTGTCTTCTCTATAAACTTTCTAGTTTGGTTCAAGAGCATTACTGAGAGATTTAATGAGAATTTTCTCTTCTGCTAGTTGAAAGGGTTTTGATTGTTGCTCAAGTTACAAGAAACCGAAATGCCGGCTTCCATAAGGTTTTGATCTGTCATTTTCATAAACTCTCACATAAACTGTAAATCTTTCGTTATCTCAATTGGAGTTTTCTATTGCTTCGTTGAGATTTTCTTGTCTATCATGTTTCTGAGCCGTAAAACTTTACCCATGAAACTGCAGCATGGATGAGAATCTGGGGTTCCAGTATGGAGTTTCCAGGCCAGGGCTTAATCCGCCAATTCAATTTGGGAATGGATTTTGTGGAGCAGGGTCAGGACTCATACGAGGCGGATTGGGTGCGTATGGAAAGAAAATTTGTGGTTCAAGTTCTCAGTATGTTCAAAGCAATGTAAGAATCTCTGCTAAATTTTGGGTAATGCGCATTACGACAGCTGATGGTGTTGAAGTCGTGCGTGCGATACACATACAAAATGAATGTTCTGTGACAAATGACATGATGATATTTTTTCTGTGAATGTTATTTTGCTTCTTTACTGTTTTGTCCAAAATGTGCAGATAAGCAAGTACTTCTCAGATCCTCAATACTACTTCCAAGTGAACTCCCACTACGTCCGAAACAAACTGAAGATAATTCTGTTTCCATTTCTGCACAGGGTATGTAGAAATTTGAACTTAAGGGTGCCAATGACCCCTATTAGCTACTCATAAACAAATCTGTTAAAACTTCTAATTTTCTTAATTTTCTATATCTCATTGTGTTTAGGGGCACTGGACGAGGATGACAGAGCCAGTTGGAGGCAGGCTTTCGTATAACCCTCCAATTACTGACATACATGCCCCAGACTTGTACATTCCATTCATGACATTTGCAACGTACTTGGTTCTCGCTGGGATCTCACTAGGTCTTTCTGGGAAGTAAGTCTATAGCATCCTCAAAACCCGATATTTAAGCAGCGTAAGTAGTTTTAATTCTTATCTCATGCCAGATTCAGCCCAGAGGCTATAAATTGGCAGTTTGTGAAGGGAATGGTGGGTTGGCTACTCCAAGTGATGTTGCTCAAGGCATCGTTGTCTTCACTTGGGGGTGGAGAGGCACCTTTGCTAGACATGATAGCATATACTGGGTACACTTTCACAGGGTTGTGTGTGGCGGTTCTAGGGCGAATCACGCTAAGCTATGCGTACTACTTGATAATCATATGGACATCCATGTGCTCAGGCATCTTCTTGGCAAAGACAATTAAGATAACTTTGTATGCTGAGATCAACAGTTATGATGCAAACATGCATCATTATATGTTGCTAGGTATCGCGTTTTCTCAGTTCCCGTTGATCATCTGGCTGAGCAACCCTACCGGAAATTGGTTTTCCTGAACCTGCAATTTCAATGCATATATGCTAGTTGCTCAGATTTTCTGCAGTGGCATATGAACATCTTGTGTGCATAGCTAGGACTTGAATTCGCTTTTAAACCGCGGTTGCAGGAGTTTATGTATTCCAGGAATTCTTTCTCGTACTAATCTCATTTGTAGTATTGTTGCAGAATTAGATTGGTGATTTAGTTATCAGGATTGATAGCTTCTAATGGAAGTGGACTGCATTTTTGTGTTCTTTGCTTAGCATTTGCTTACTAAAATCTTAAGTAGGCTATACGCGACACATTTCATTATTATCTACGCGTATCACAAATATTAAGAACTAAAATTACTTGATCATATTTACTAATCACATTGCTCAGAAGCGATTACCAAATGTTAAACATGTAGCTTTACTCAAAGCAAATATAGACAAATAGGTTTCACCTTCTTATGTATTTGGGCATGTTCTTAGTTTTGATATAGGCTGGGTACTTCTAATTCTTTCAGAGTTGATGAGAATTTATTGGTTAATAAATTAGGCTGGGGATAGGGGTGTGTTTATTGTCAACTCTTACTGAGAAATTGTTGTGGTCTACGAAATTCTATTGCATTGCATGTACAACCAATTCATATGTTATAATATAACTTATGTCTAATTGTGTTTTGGACGGATTTGGAAATGTTACAACTAAAAGCATTCATGAAAGCGTCTGGTTAAATAGTTAAGAATGTTTTGAGGGCTATAGAAGCATTTTCTAAAGAAATAAAAAGCGTTTGAGTTCTAACATGAATTTGAAACATATTTTTAATGAAAGCATTTTCAGAAAAAGCACACCATAACCTGACATAATAATGTAGCATTAAATTCGTCATCCACCAAATTCGAATCTAAGGTCATGTGAAGCACGCCTAACCTGACATAATAACTTATAAATAAGAAAAATATCAGATACTCCCCTACAGTATTTAACATATTAACAACATGGAGAATTTTTTTTAGTGTGCCAGAAAGATGGTCCATTACACTAAATATCATAATACAAGTAGTTATATACTTGAAATTTTTTTCTCTAATCACTTGTATTATGATACTTGATGTCCTGACCATATGTCGGTAAGAAACTGAAAAGTGCCTCGACAACATGAAAAGAGTAGTGCGTTGGACCTCCTCCGCGTTTGGTTACTTGGTGAATGAACCGCCAAAAATATGAGTTGCTCAATGACAACGGTTACATTGAACTCGGCATTCCCGCGAAATTCAATTCCAAAACCCAGGGATTCCCAAAACCGGAGAGAAACAATCTCTCTAATACAAAAATGCAAACAAATTCATCAGGTTCCGCCAATCCACGGAAAAATCATAAGAAATTTCCAAGGCCAAGACCCATTCGTCGTCTTCGAGCTTCTTCGCCTCTGCTCCAACCTCAACTCAATCGACTACGCCACCAAGATTTTCCAGCAAATTCAAACCCCAAATGTCTACCTCTACACTGCTCTCATTGACGGGTTCGTGTCGACTGGGTTTTACCTCGATGCGATTTGGGTTTACTGTCGAATGGTTAATGAGTCTGTTTCACCGGATAACTACGTGGTAACTTCTGTGTTGAAAGCTTGTGGCTTTGGGTTGGCGTTGGAGGAGGGGAGAGGAGTCCATGCGCAGGTTTTGAAGGTTGGGTTGTCATCGAATCGCTCAGTGAGGATGAAGCTTCTGGATCTTTACGGGAAGTGTGGTGAATTTGAGTTTGCACGGAGGGTGTTCAATGAAATGCCTGATAGGGATGTCGTTGCGTCAACAGTGATGATCACTTCTTTTTCTGATTATGGGTTGATTGAGGAGGCGATTGGGGTTTTTAACCGGGATAGGAGTAAGGATACAGTTTGTTGGACTGCGATGATTGATGGGTTGGTTAGGAATGGGGAGATGAATAGGGCTTTGGAGGTGTTTAGGGAGATGCAGAGGAATAATGTGAGGCCTAATGAAGTTACTGTTGTTTGTGTTTTATCTGCTTGTTCGTATTTGGGAGCATTGGAGCTCGGAAGATGGGTTCACTCTTACATAGATAAGTATGACATCGAATTCAATTACATTGTAGGTGGTGCTCTGATTAATATGTATTCGAGGTGTGGAGATATTGATGAGGCACTGGCAGTGTTTGGTAAGATGAAAGAGAGAGATGTGAGCAGTTATAATTCCATGATTGAGGGGCTTGCTATGCATGGGAAGTGCATTGAGGCTATCCAAATGTTCCAGACAACGATAAAACAAGGACTAAGGCCAAATAGCATTACTTTTGTTAAAGTATTGAATGCATGTAGCCATAGAGGTTTGTTGGATTTGGGTTTTGAGATATTTCATTCCATGAGTAGTATTCACGGCATTCAACCACAGATAGAACACTACAGATGCATGGTTGATCTTCTAGGTCGCTCGGGCCAGCTTGAAGAAGCTTACAATTTCATTGCAAGAATGAAAATGGCACCGGATTATATCATGTTGGGGGCTTTGCTAAGTGCTTGTAAAATCCATGGGAACCTCGAATTAGGAGAAAGGGTAGCTGAAATATTGGTGAATTGTGGTAACGCAGAGTCGGGAACTTACGTAGTGCTATCAAATGCATATGCTTCATCAGGGAGGTGGAAGGAGGCTGCACAAGTGAGAGCAGAGATGAAGGAAAATGGAACCCCAAAGGAGCCTGGTTGTAGCTTGATTGAAGTAAACAATGAGATCCATGAGTTCCTCTTGGGAGACCTCAGACACCCGAAGAAAGAGGAAATCTACAAAAAGTTAACGGAGCTAATCCATGAACTGAAATCAGAAGGATACTTGCCTGCAACAGAGGCGGTTTTGCATGATATTGAAGATACGCAAAAGGAATTGGCTCTGTCGATACATAGTGAGAGACTTGCGATATGCTATGGGCTAAGTGCTACAAAACGAGGTACGACTTTGAGGATTGTAAATAACTTAAGGGTTTGCAGTGACTGCCACTCAATGATCAAATTGATAGCTAAGATCACCAACAGAAAGATTGTCGTTAGGGATCGCAATAGGTTCCACCATTTTGAGAGTGGGGTTTGTTCTTGTGCTGATTATTGGTGAAAAAGAAAACTTCATACTAACAGCAAGTATATATATTGTTTCTTTACTCTGATTTTCAATTATTTTATTTTATTATATGAACTCTCTGAATCTCCGATAACAAGAAAATACAACGATAACGTTTGAAAGTTCAATTATGAATCTCCCACGTTTGCAGTTTGCACCCAGGTCGGAATGTCTCTTTCTTGAAGTTTAGTTGAATTGTGTAAATCACTAAATATTACAGTCGAGTTTCAGAATTTGGGGCCATTCAACTGCAGTCTATAACATTTAAGTTTAATTACCTCCTATATGCCATTGACTTATCACAATTGGCTAAAACATACGATCGTGCAACCTCCCAATCGTGGTTGTCAAGAATATAATCTTCCCGCATACCAATTGAATGCCCGGTGGCACAAAATATGTCAATGTCACCCTCATGGTCAGGATGTATTCTATCTGCATTTCGGCTTGGATGGTTCAAACGTGTCTCCACGCCTTCCAAGTACATTGCACAAAAAGACAAGCACTCCTCAGGATTCCTTGGGCCATGCTTCCCTCAGGTCGATTTTTATTTCGAACATACTTCTTCAAGGTTAGCAGGTACCTAATTTAAATACTACAAACTCAGTTTTGTTGTTATAAATTGTATGATGCACAAATGTAATACCCATGGAAACATAGTAAAAGTTAAGGAATACCTCTCAATTGGGTACATCCATATGTAGTGTACCAGACCTGCAAGTGCAGCTTCCTCGACAAGATGTATTGTGAGGTGAAGATTGACGACAAAGAATGCAGGGGGTAATATCCTTTCCAATTGGCATAGGATCATAACTATTTTGGGTGTAAGTTAGTGAAATCCTTCCACTTACCCTTTTTTAGTACACAAATGTCTAAAGAATGCACTTAGTTCCAATAATATTCGTGCAATACCAGTTGGGAGGCTTTTGCGTTTGGCAATTGGAAGGAATTGCTGCATTAAAACATGCCAATCATGACTTTTAAGTCCCCTTACAATCTTTTCCTTTACATGCACAAGCCGTGAAATATTTGACGAGTAATTGTCAAACACTTTTGTTGACGCTAAAACCTTGCAAAAAAATTCCTTCTCCAATGGTTTCATAGTATATGCACCGGGAGGCATCTTTGGCTTTCCATTAACAAATTTTCTCTGCAACTCCGATTTCATGCCCATCAATTCTAGGTCCAACCTTGCATTCAAGTTATCCTTACTCCCAACAATAACCAGCAAAGTTGCAACCAAACTTTCAGTGACATTTTTTCAATATGCATGACATCAAGGCAGTGTTGAAGGACAAGATGTTCCCAATACGGCAATTTGAAAAAAATACTATGTTTCTTCCATGGCCCAATTGTTGGTCTAGGTGGTGGTCTTTTATCTCCAACCTCTTTTCGTGGGGTCGTACCATATTCGAACCGTAAAATGGACAACCGCCAAAGGCATTCCCATCCGGTCATGGGGGAAGGTGCTTTGCTATCTTTTGTCAAAAAGATTAAAGGTTTTCCTCTGTCGACGAAAAACATGTGACATGGGCAAGAAACGACGATGACCCATATAACAATATTTCCTACCTTTTTTTAGATATGTCGACTCAGTCTGGTAGTTGCAACGAGGAAATGCTAATTTCCCATGTGTGCTCCAACCGGACAAGTTCCCATAGGCGGGGAAGTCGCTAATAGTCCACAAAACAACTGCTTGTGAGGTGAAGGTCTCTTGCCTAAACGTATCATAAGTGGGAACCCCTGAGGTCCACAATACCTTCAGGTCGTCTATTAATGGTTCAAGGTACATATCAATATCATTTCCTGGAGATTCTTTTCCTGGTATTAACAAAACCATCAATATGAACGGTGATTTAATACACAACCAAGGTGGTAAATTGTTTATGGTCAACAATACTGGCCATGTGCTATAGTCGGTGCTGCATTTTCCAAAAGGGTTGAATCTGTCACTTGCCAACCCAAGACGTACATTGCGCATTTCGCCACCAAATGTTGGAAATTTCATATCTAATTGCTTCCATGCAAAGGAATCAGCTGCATGTCTTAAAAAGCCATCCTCGGGCTGAGAAAGACCATGGCAACACATGTCTTCACTAGTGTGTTGAGACATGTAAAGCCTTTGCAAGCGAGGTGTAATAGGAAAATATGTTAGCACCTTATGAGGTATTCTTTTTTTACTGCTTCACGTTGTGTCATCTACCTCGGTTGTATATTTGGACACATCACATGTATGACAAACATCTAAACCAATGTTATGTTTCCAATACAGCATGCAGTCATTTTCACATGCATGGATCTTTTGGTGAGGCAACATGAAATTTTTCAACAATCCCTTTGTACTCATCACTTTCTTCTGTAAAGAATGACCATTTGGGAGTATATGTTTCAAAAGCTAAAGATTAGCTTGCACTGGACTTTCGCTACACCCATATAAGCACTTGTTGTGAAATACTCGTATTAGGAAATCCATTTTCTTCATACCACAACCCGGATATAATTCCGTGTTGGCATCTTGCACCATGGCTTCAAACTTACATGCATATGCAGGTATTAGAGCTTCCTGACCGCTGTGATTATTAATAGGCATGCCACCCATTACATTGGGACCCGAGAAAATATCTTCAAGCAAGGGGCCTAGTTCACAATGAGGAGTATTAACAACAACAATTTGCTGTGCAGCTTGGCTACCTGGAAGAGGCTCACCAAATGTCTCTCCACGCCATACCCATGAGCCTTCCAAGTATGAACGGTCCATACCTTCAACAATTAGATGCGCTTCGACTTCATTGTTACTCAACCAGAACCTATTCAAGCATTTAGCACATGGACATTTGATGTTGCCATCATGAAAAGAAACTTGCAATGAGTTTGAGATAAATTTTGCTAGCCCTGTTATGTAATCCTCTGTAAACGGATTCAAAGTGGCCCAACTTTTGTCCATCGTGATTGAATATAATAAATAGTTTCCTGAATTGGAACAATAAGGTGCCTAATGATTAAGAAGTCAAGTAAAATATGTAACTGAAACAAATTAAGTAAATATAGTATGCGAATAAAGAGGCAAAAATTTACAATTTCCAACTGCAAGGGAGCGTATGTATTGTACAAACAAATCATTTGTAATAGGAAAACAAAAAATTAATCAATTTTATGAGTAACATTGTATGTATGAGGCTTGTTCATAGAACACAGGATGCAAGGGATAGTAACAAGTTCATATAGTTCACCAGAGGCCCAATTTTTGCACACTCCTAAAGCAAATCCCGAACACACAAAAAATAACAAGAAACACTCAAGTTTATACCAAGAAGAGAATTTACAGAAAATTGATCTTTACTGCTTTGGTTTCTCAATAAAAAAGGTAGAGGTAATAAGTATGTTTTGTATACAGCATTTGTATAGTATTTGTAGGAATGTTAATCGTGTGTCCTTCCAAATTCGTCTCTATCTATAGAGGTTTAAGTGTTCCGTTCAAAACCTCAAATATCTTGATTTGCGCCATTTGATTAAGAGGCATGACTTCAAGAAAGATATATCTACCCATTTGAATTCAATCTCAAACTTCCCAAACGGTTGACGACAAAATGATCAACTCCTACCCTACTAATGTAATGTATAGAAGGTGAGCGAGTTTAGCATATTACTTGAATGAAGAAAGACAGAGCTCTTTAGCAAAGACGTGTCGAAAACCCCCTATGATTATTGAATGTTAATCCATCACTCTTAAAGAGCGGTGCAAATGCTGTAATGAGGGGAAATCTCCTATTTATATATATTGATGAGACCAAATGAATGCACGTAGGTAAACAGCAGGGAGTTGTCCAACAGAGGTCATGTCGCTTCCTCGTCCACTAATAATAATATTGTTTTGAAGCTTTAGACCACATAACGAAGCATGGAATCTAGCTTAACTATTAGTTTTCATGCAGTGGTAGTAGGTATCAGCTAAAAATCATACCAAAACTTAAAAACACACAAAATATCATATGCAATTCGTTCATAGCCATGTTAATATAAGCCAGACTTTCTCTACCCAAGTCCCTTATTGTGTTTACAGAACATAAGAACAAAATGCGATATCCTTATAGCATAAGCTTAACCAAGAGTGGAACTTTATAGGGATATTTCTACTTATATCCCTTTTCTTTCAATTTCTACAAGTTTAAAGGATAGTAGTTTGAAAAAAAAAAACGTCCAAGAACACCTAAAATTTCAAATTCCACCTACCTTCTTGCGACATTCTTAGTCATTCAAAAAACAAGAAAGGAAAAAACACCTAAATTATCAAATTCCAAAACGTAGTTGTGATTTGCCTAACTCGTGCTTTCGTGGAGACAGTAAAGGAATTTACATATTTTTATAACAAGAAACGAACACCTAGCTTGTATCTACAAGAACAATTATAAGCTAACAGATAAAAGAAGCACTTCAAACCCAACTTCTAAAAACTCCCAAGAATCGAATACTTAATAAACAAAGTGAAAAGTTTGATCTAAAAAATTTTGAATATTAATTATAAGAAACACAAAATTACTTGTTTTTACTCCCCAAAATCAATTCAATGTCTTGCAGCCCCAAATTGATTGTACGCAACCCAACTGAAAATAAATGGCGAATCGAGGAGCTTAATCTGTTGAGAAATTGAAAGGGCAAGGTTTGAGAAGCAGATAACCAGCCTTCCACTGGGAGTGGAGCTTCCGCTAACCATGCCCGTCGCCAACTAAATGAGGCCGCTCACCTTCCCTTGGCCGCTACACCATGTCCGCATCCTGCGAGTGCGATTGGTTTGCGAAACTGCCCGACTTCATCACTAATGCAATAATGGCCGAGAGACGCGATTAGGGTCCAAGGCTCTGTCCTTCTATGGGTTTTGGAGTTTGTCTCACTTTTGTATTTCACTTGCATTCGTAGGTTCTCTTCTCAGGACAAGCCTTCTCCCGTTGCAATATATATTGCAGCGTTCAAAACAAAAAAAAATATTGTCATATATATATATATATCCCCACTTTGAAAACAAAAAAAATTAACTAGCACCACTTCAATCGGTGCCTACAAAATCAATAATACAATAAACAAGTAGAAGAAAAGTAATTTTAAGAAATAAAACTATTTAACAGACACCAATCATTGGTGTCCCAATGTTGAAAGTCACCCATATCAGTGGCATCCTATTGTAAAGACACCAAAAAATGCTAAAAGTGAGTGCTTTATATCTATGGCCACCAATTGTAAATGGTGTGCAAAAAATGATGTCCTATAAGCATAATTCTAGTACTGGATCTTTCTTAATATCTTTCCTCTCTTCTCCTCTTTGCTTATCTTCCAAGTATCTTCGTGTGTCGGTTGTGGTTGATTTTTCGTTCTAATGAAGATAGCTTTCATGGTCACGGTCGTTCCCTCTGTCCATGAGATTCTTGTGTTTTTTGTGGTTACTCTTGAAAGTAGGCTATTTGTAGGAAGCTAAAAAAAAATTAAAAAAAAAATGGAAAAAAAAAATCATGCATCGGAGGTGACTTATGCATGGGTGTTTTTGCTAACACTTTTAGGATCATTCGAGGGTGGTGCGGACCTTCCTTATGGTGCCTTTACAGTGGTTATCCGGCTTGCAAGGTTTAATTTCAGTGAGTGTTATTTTATGTTAGTTGAACGCAAGTCATTCATGGTTAAGGAATTGTACTGTAATTCTTTGCATGTGATTAATATTCTAATGAATAGGGTGTTAGGTTTCTACCTATACGTTCTGAGTTCCAGACTCATTCTTTCTTAATTATTATAATATTTTCGAACACTCCCCTCCTCCGTTTAATAAAAAGATTTCTTTAAAAAATTATAAAATTGTGGCGTGTTGGGTGTCCCATTTGAATTCTTCCTTAGTAAGGTTTGCTCTTAGACCTACTCCAATCTTTGGAGTAAAACTCAATAGGTTCTAAACTTACCTCAATTTTCTCAAACTCTTGGGTCAAATATGAGTTTTAATCCAAAACTCATTTCTGGGACAAATTGAGCCCATAATTCTACCTGGGACCATGTAAGTGTATCTTTCTTAGTTTTATCTTTATAAATTTATTAAATTCAATGGTTAAGATCTAATATTATCAAATTCAAAGGTAAAAAAAAAAAAAGATCTAATTGTCCAAATTTAAATACAACGGCTAAAATAATTAAAAAAAAAAAAAACTTTCTTGTATTTCATATTCTTTCATAGTATTCCACGAGTTTCATGGTGTCGGTTTAGTGATTTTTTAATATTTATCGTAATCTAAATATTTTTAGGTTAAAATGTTCATAAAATTAAATTAATATAATCTACATCATTTTTTTTTCTCTAAAAAAATTACTTTAAGAAAAAATTATCATAAATTTATTCTTTAATAATTTCGGATTAAAAATTTAACCCAAAAAGGTTGGAGGAGAAAAATGATTTCTAGTTAAAACCTAAATTTAACCAAAGGATTGGAGATGATCTTAGGATCACGTTTGACATGCCTATTCAATGTAAGTTCTTGATTGTTGTTAATAAAATTTCCTTTTATCTATAAAAAAAAGTTGGAATATGTAAATGTCATGTTGTTTCCGCGCAACAATGCGATGACATACATTAATGCACTCAGAGAGGAGAAATTATAGTATAGTACAATAGCACCACGTAGTACGCAATAGAGTCCATAAAACTTAGTTTTTGCTAAATTTGAAGAGCCACGTAGGTTTGTAAGCTCCAACAGAATTGATAAACTGGTTGTTCAAAATTGGGACCTTTACTTTACTCTACGTTTAGAGACTCTAGCCCAGTCAGCGAACATATTTTACAATCATTCAAATCTATCTTTTCGTCATTGGACATGACTTTAAGAACCTACTGGCCATCATGGTCCGATGAACCGCCACCGTCGTCGTAACCATCGCCAGCAGTCTTGACAAAGGAATACAAGCCGAAGTTGAGTGTTGCCACCAATGTGGAGGCATCGATTGACGGTGTTCTTCTCACAGTGGAGGAAGAGGAAGATGACGTGAGGGTTGGTCAAGCTCCGGTTGTGGGGAGGGTGACCAAGGCTAGTCGGATCGAGGAGGTGGAAATCAGTAGGAGATGCTGAATGGTGGAGATCTGTTCGGAGACAGGAGTTTTTACACGGTTATGGCGGACGCGGTGAGGTTGATGGTTTGATTTGGGCTGTAAACGTTGTATGGCTTTCATATTAGTTAATAGGCTTCCGATTTGAAAGAGATTCACTTTGATGTTTCTCGTTTTGTACTTCAACAAATCTACTGACAGACACCCATGCACGAAACAAGAACCTACCCTTCAATGCTGAAGTTCACTTTAGTTCATAAAGTGAGAAAAGAAATGAATCAAGAGCTTGAACAACTCGACGAGCTATTCATCGTGCTTGAAAATAGTCTCATAGGACTCGCCGGACAAATGATGAACTAAGCTAAGCTTGTTGCATGTCTAATCGAAAACTTGAACTAAAAAGCAATTTCATGAAGAATGACAAACATAACACAAGTAGAAGAAGACAATACATAACCTCAGAGATTGATAATTTACCATCACCTACAAAAACATAATACAGCACGACTTTCAAAGTTCTGAAACCAAAATACCAAGATGTTTTGTGTCCTCCAAGAAACTTGTACCAGAGTTTGTGGTAATATCCCGGCAAGCAGACATAAGATTTTCAGATAAACCTAATAAAAAGCTCCCAATAAGTTGAGAACGAGAGATGAACCTCTTTCTTCATTAATAATTGGAGTAATTTTGCATGCCCCCCTGCCTCCTCTATTCTAGATCAACTAATCTGCTCTCATGCCTTTGTCGAGTTCAGAAACATAACATGATTCTATTGGTAATAAAATAATCACCTGAAAACGAATATCATGTAAAGACTGGACAGCAGTCTTCACGACTCTTATTGTGTTTTGTGTTTCTTTGACTTCTTGACATGATGGTCATTATTGACTGAAACAGTTTCGGCACTGGTTCTACTAGGCTCTTGCATAACTGATTCTCCATCGTTTCCTTTCCTCCGCTTCGCACTCCTGCAAATTCTTTCAACAATTACAATGCAGAATCTACTTTTTTCCTTTCTCAAAATGGATTATATACTTTTAAATGCAGACTGTTTCAAGTTAAATTCCAAGGTCAGAGAAGTACCCATCTGTTAGCGAAGTATCTTCCGTTTGTTTATCCAACCAGATAATGTTTCCTGTGTGAGCTGGAAGCAAGGAACCATAAATGTACAGTGTTTCCTCATCCACACTGCAAACATCAATGTTATGAAAGTACACAAGTATAATAACACATTTTTTTGAAAAGACAAAGTACAATAACAATCAAATCTATCACTTAGTTGAGAATCTACAACGTGAGCAAATGAGTACCTAACCACATATATAGTGCACAAAAGTATAGTCAACCAGTCGCTTTTTAGTTTACAAGATATGCACAATCCCCACAATATGAACACTTAAGCAAGCATCCTACCTCTCTCCCTCATCACTATTTCATGACTCAAGCATCTAATTCACAAACCTCGAAAATGACTGTGAGTTGACGAGAACACCATTATTCCAATAAGTGAACGAGAACGCCATTCCTCAGTTAAATAAAGAAAAGAAAAACCGCAAGGACTATACCACTAAGAGCAATGCTAGAGTGACCATTTTTTCAGACCACATTCTGTGGCAGATGGGGTTAACTTATGACATCAACCATTATGACCAATTGGTCGTTGACTGATCACCTGCCAGTGCTACATGACTTTGATTACTCATGTGGTCTAAAAATGCAGTCTCTTCAGCATTGCTGCTACCAAATTTCAGTTTTCTTTCAAATCACAAGAAGGTAATTATAATCAAAGGTCACCTTTTGACTAATAGTCGTATCATCGTTCCAACTTTTATTACATGCCGCTTGTGAGATCTGCTAACAAATAATTGCTTGCCATGTTTCTATAAGAACAATGGTGCACCAGAAGAAGGATGAATTAATAATGGGAAAATTAAGGATATGAATGCTGAAACACAATGATGAAGAAAGCACTTACAGATTTATATTGAAATTCCTCGCGAATATCTCTGTCTGTTATGACAGCAGATGAGAAGCCAAGGATAATGACATGAATTGATTCTTGTGTGACTTTCACAACCTTTCCTTCTGCAGTGGCAGAACATCACATAACAAGCAGCAGGATCACCATTAAAGAAGTGTATCATTTGATAACAGGATGCATTTTTTATAACAAAATAAATTAAACTTTGAGCATAGTACTCTCGCGAGGTATAAAATTTGTATGTATGTTACTTCATTAGTTAACACAGAACAAGAATACTACCTACAAGCATATCGGGCTTTGGAGAATACAGTAATAACTTTGCTTTTAGTCTGACAGTAAAATAAGGATGAACTCCGGGAAGAATCTTTGCGTCCTTATCTAAAATGTTGAATTCATAAGCCAATACAATACCCTCAAATGTATCATTGTACCTGCATGAGAAACCAGAGACAGAAAATTAAATACCAAATACTACATCACAAATACTCTTAACTTTGATTCTCATATTACACAAACGCGTGAAAAAACGGAATATTATTCCAACGAGGGCTACAAACGCCCTCAGCACTTGAACAATACAGAGTAGCCAACTGATGAATTTGGAGACAGTAAAAACAAATCCGAACACACTGCATGAAGATATCATTCCTTAACTCTGACAAATCAGCTCTCATTTGCAGTCTTTCTTAAGCAAATTACTTATTTGTTGCAAGGCATTGCAGGAACATTCAGAAATTACAATTAAATGGGGAAAAATCGTCTGTTTCTGTTCGAAATTCTGACTACATAATCGGTATTTTACAAACATAGTCTCCAAAAAGCTCACGTTTGTTGCAAGGCAGAGTCCAAACAGAGGCATACATTGTGGGAACATTCAGAAGTTACAACAAAATGGGTAGCAAACATCTCTCTTCAAAACACCGAACAAGTAACCCGGTGTTTCACAACATAGTCTCCGAAATGCTCATGCTTTTTCCCGAAATTCAACTCAGTTGACTCAGCCAACAGAAAAAACAAAAACCTTTACGAGCAATCCTTACGCGGGCAACATTGAAACCAATCATAAAAACAGCGTCAAGCTTACAAATCCTCAAAAACATAAAAAAATTAGAAACATCAAAGAAAGGGTTGCTGAGAAAGTACCTCAAAAGCATCGAGCTGAGCTCGCGCAGGATTGCTTTGTGGACATTGTTGCCCGTCGACGGATGCAAATACACAACCAAATTGGCATCCGAAACGCTCAGCCCCTCCATTGCGTCCCCAATCCAAACTGGGGTTTTTGCAACTATGGCGGAAAGCCTAAAACCCTAGCAGATCGCCACAGACTCTCCAGCTCGCGTTGGAACGTTTGATGGGTTTATCCACCATTCTCCAAGGTTTCAAACTTTATTTGGGCTGCTGTGCCAAAGTTGGGCCCTAGTCTTCAAACCGGGTCTATTACTAATAAGTGTCAAGTGGGTCCCACCGCATATTACATCAGAGCCGTTGAAATATGTATGTAGATCAAGAGAAACTGGGCGTTCTCAAATTTCTTCTCCCAGAGTTGGAGGCAAAAGGTCAGAAACGAGCGTGAATGCATTCACTGGCGGAAGGAAGCAAGTAAGTTTCTATCTGGGTTTTGAGCAATGAGCTTATTCAACTAAATATACTAATTTTTCAATTAAAAATGGTAATTTTTTAATTACAAATGATAATTGGGATTAAAGGCCCTTCCTTTTGATTATGTGTGGGCTAGGGTTATGCAGCAAAATTGGATTAAATTAAGCCTGTGTTGCAGTGTTAGCATCTACTGGAATATTTATTTGGAAAATTAGTCAAATTCCTGCAGTTTTTTTTTTTATTTATCCGGGCTTTGATTGCTTATATACGATGCTGTTAATTTTGGCGGGTTAGTATTTTGGACCCTTTTTCTTCCTCCTAAATTTGTTGGCTTCGAGTCATTGGATGTTAAAGTTTTATTCTTGACAGAAGTCTGAAGCATCTGCATTGTGATTTAGGATTCTGATTTGTGCAAATTGAAATTCATGAAAATCGCGTATTTGAAACGAAATTTACTTTTTTTTGGTGTGGATAGCTTATCTGCATACAAATGGCCCCAACACGTTCGTTTTCAGTTTCATACATCCAAATCACTGGACTTATTGCCTATCATATGACTAGCAAAAACAGACACTCGCGTGCATGAATTTTTTGGGAGAAAAGCAATGCATGAGGAACACATATTCCCTATAAATGGATACTTGTGAAGATGATTGATTTGTTTTTGTGTTCAATTCTCGTTTTCCTATTTGATTTTTGGAATTTTCCATTCGATTTCCCTATCGTTTGCTTTGATTTTGCATTACGAACGTGCATCACATCCATTTACTTGCATTGGTTCTGTAAATGTCGTTTATATTTGTACAATGTTGTGAACTTCACAGCTTATGGAAGTGAGAATTACAGAATGGCTGCAGATCCTACTCCAATGGAGTCTGAAGCGGATTTGAACAGGATGGTCGTGGAGAGTCCAGTTGAAAGGGATATTCTGAACACTGAAAGTGGAGAAATGCTAGACTCAAACAATGGGACAGATTTGAAAGAAAATGAAGTAGATGGTATTCTAGAACCTTATGTTGGTATGGAGTTTGACTCTGAAGAGGCTGTCAAGGAATACTATGATGCATATGCCACGCGTGTGGGTTTTAGAATCCGTGTTGGTAATTTCCATCGTTCAAATCGTGATGGATCCATTAACAGTCGTAAGTTTCTTTGTAACAAAGAAGGTTTTCGTGACAATAAGCAATCAAAAAGGGGCGAAGTAAGGAGGCCGAGGGAGGAAACTAGGGAGGGCTGCAAGGCAATGATTATGGTGAGGAAAGAGAAGTCCGGGAAGTGGGTTGTTACAAAGCTTGAAACAAAACATTGTCATCCTATGTGGATTTCTAGAGGCAAGAGAGTCACCATTCCGGCTCCGTCACAGGTCAGTTGCTTTAATAAACACAGTGTGAGTTCTTTAATACATGAATGGAATCATATTTTCCTGGGAAGCTTGTGAAATGGACGTGTCTCACAAATAGACCTTTGATTGATTTCGAATTTCTGAGATCTGCAATATTATACATTTATGAAATAACATTATCATGTATGTGCAGGATGAGAAAGATAAGAAAATTCGTGAGCTATCTGCAGAGCTTTATCGAGCGAACCAACAGTTAGCAGAGTGCAGAAAAACACTTGAAATGGTCCTGAAAGAGGTAGACCAACACGCAGACCGCCTTACTATAAGTGTTCAAGACATAGTTAAGAATGTAAAACAGATTGAAGACAAGGATCGAGAGAATTTATAACGTTCTTAGTTATAACAGAAAAACTTATATCTCCTATTGTGCCAATCAAAAAGCTGGAATTTGGTACGCCTCTTAGACAGTCTAGTAGACGAAGGAAGAGACAGCGAGCCTTATTGCTAATTGCTAATTGCTAGCTTCTGTGTCATTTTCTGTACATTTTTCATTGGTTAAACAGAAAAGTTCTCTCCAGTAATGTGGGATGACCTCCTGCATTAGTGTGTTGTGGTGGTGGCTGTTATTCAGTAACTCGAAGGTATGAAAGCGAAATACAGTTATGCAGGGACAGGGTTCCTGGTACCCGGAGATGCCATTCTCTTTTACACAGGCGCAGAAGTCGTTGTCAGCATTGGAATTGGTAGAATGGCTGGGGAGTATGAGGCCTTGCATAGTCGGAGCCTGAAAGTGTTGAATAACTCGAAGGAAAATACTTGGTTCATTCCCTTGGACGCAGCCATTTCTACTTGCATGCTAATCACAGTTTGACATTGTGCGTAGAAATCTTTCTTTCTTGTGTTTTATAAAGTTCGCTAGTAATTTATTTTCCCAACAGGACATCGAAATTATACAGAAAAATATACATCCTGCACAGTAAAGTTACTAGAATTCCTTTTTGCCTTGTTTTGCTGTTCTTTTTCTCTTCTATTTTTCATCCTGCACAGTAAAGTTACGAGAATTCCTCTGTGGGGCACGAAAGGGTCAATTTCTTGGCATGTCCGATTAAGATTCTCTCCCTTTCTATTTCGCGCTCTTTTCCTCCCCTCCTCCACATTGTATTCTTCAATGCAACATTGTTGTTCATTTACTTACCTCTCAAGCTTGCTTAATATACCAATGTCCTGTATTAGCTATTATTAATTATGCTTGCTCATAATGTTGAGGAATCACATTCAAGGAGGTAACTAGTTTGACAGACTTTTATCATTTCTGCATGTAAATCGCACAAAGTTTTAATCTTTTGTGTGTAAGTACCTGTGTGGAATGTCAAATCTTTTTATAAAACAATTTACCCAAGTTTTCAATATAAATAGTATTAATCTTTTGCAACACAATTTTTTATTATTCTATCAAACATAATCTTTCATACCAACCCCGCAGCAACAATTCTGAGAAATGATCTCAACTCTAAGAGCTCAACTTTCCTTTGCCAATGCCATGAGCCCCTTCCTGTCGTTAGCAATTCTGAGAAATGATCTCAAAGTGAGCACAACTGCATCTCTAACATGTATTGTCTGTTTTCAAGAGATACCTAGCACAACCTTCACTAGTACCGGAACCGGTAACTACTGTGAATTCTGCGGGACTTCCACGAGGAGGAATCATAACTAGCGTGTTTGTCGAAAGCTTTCCTGCTACCACGGAACTCCCCTTAATTTTGTAACCTTTCCTCGTAATGTCCAATGTAGCGGGCTGCCATATATAAGGGATTATTCTATCATAAATACCTTTAACTTTTCTTACGGGTGGGGGTGCATTAAACAGTCATTGATTTCTGTCTGCTCTACTTCAGCTGCGTGTAGTGAATGAGGCTGCTCCCTGCTCATTTAATAGGGGCAGCCTTGCCTTTCTTGGAAAATAATCCACGTGTTAGCTCTATTGTTTTTGGGATTATTTTTGGCTCCACAACTTAGTAATACGGTCTTGTGGTATTCATTTTCACCTGTAAGTAAGAGGTCTTAGGTTCGATGCTCGCCAAAAGCAAATTTAACCACATTATTGCTAGCCCATTGTGAGGATTAGCTCACTCTCTCACCCCCTTAGTATAAATAATATCATTTGTTCAAACAAAAAAAAAAAAAAACAAACAAACAAACAAACAAAAAATGTTCATTATGTGTGCGCATATGCTAGTATAATTATCACACCTCAAAGCCCACATCCAAGGTTTAAGCCCAAATTTCCTTTCCAATTCTATTTATCCAGTTTCTTGGTAAGAATGACATAGTGTGAAAAATGTTATAACTTGACCAATGTGGGACAAATGAGTTACAAGGAAAATTTCACTCAAAAACTCCAACACTACCAGCTATCAGTGCCATGTGGTGGTACTGTACAATCTAATGATTTAAAGACATGTTGTCATAATATAGATAGATTCTATATCTGGTAATTATCGATACTTCTTGTTATTTTTCCTTAAGTAAAAAGGAATAAAGTAAAGTGAGATTTTTTTTTTTTTTTGAACGCCAAAGTGAGATTATGATTACCAGTAGAAATAACGTAGTAATTAGTTGATCCAGAATAGAGGAGGCATGGGTAGGGATGGCAACGGAACGGATCAGTTTTGGATGTGCCATCTCTATACCCAAACCTGAAACTGAAGAATCCTCGAACGGGTTTTTCCCATAACCAAACCTGTCGGATAACGGATTTACCATTGGGTAACGATTTTCCCCATTATGATATTTATATTTTTAATGGTTGATGTCCTTAGTGTTTGTAAGTTGCGTTATGATGACTTGGGTTAGGTTAGTTGGGTTCTTTTACCTGTCTTACCGTTATCTGGGATATGTATGATTCATCACCTACTGAATTTTTTCATCCTTGTGGATTACACGTAACGAGAAATGTTGGATAAAAAAGACGAACCCAGTGATTGAGGGTTTTGGTTTTCAAATAAATGCTGCCCCATTTAGTTGTGAATATTGAATGCTAATGCATTCTCTATGACGCATGCATGTGTACTAAATTTTGGCTATTAACTATGGACTATTTATATTTTTAATTATATAATGCATATAATTACTAGCACAAATTTTCATATTTAATAATGTATAATTATTGATAACACATTTAATAACGCATAATTAATGATAATTCGTTTCTCCATATTATATTTTTTTGTTAAAAAATGAAAACGGTTCAGTTTCGGGTATGAGTTTGGGGCGGATACACCAATAACAATAACCGAACCCGAAACCGAAAAATTTACCCAACGGTTATCCATAACCGTAAAAAACCCAAAAATTAATCCTCGAAATTGGACCGTTTGGATCGATTACCTACGGGGATCGGGTTTGACGGGTTAAATTGACATCCCTAGGCATGGGGTATGCAAATTTATATAACAGTGTACAACACATATTTGATATTCAATTAGTCAATGGAGCCAAAAAGTGAACATTAACAACTTAACAACAAAAACGCGGTTCATCTCCTCTTTCCTCCCCTCTGCCTTCAAGCTAAAAGAAACTCTCCTAGCTGCCGCTCCTTACTCCCGCATGGGGTCGGCGGTAGCCCGACTCCCCCTCTTTTTTCTTCCTTCTCCACCCTCTGCATCTTCCTTCTTCCCCTTCTTTCCTCCAACCTTCCCAACTTTTTCTAGCTCTTCTTCCCCCTTTCCCATCCACCTCCACTCTCTGCATCTTCTTTTTCCCTTACTTTCCTTCATCCTTCCCCCTTCCTTCCTTCCTTCCTTCCAATCAAAAGTTTTTTAATTTATGAACTTTTTCTCTTTTGGTCTTTGTTTTGGCTTCCCTTGAGCTTTGTTCTATGAACTTTGTCTCAATTCTCATGAGCTGGTCTCAGATTTGGACATTCATGACCTTCTCCTACTCCGATGCTACTTTTTGTCGTGCGTCCTCAACCACTGGCCTCTGCTACTTAGCCTGTATGCTTCTTCTCGGGTGTTAGGTGTTATCAAAGTGCTTTTAGCACTATCTGGTAGGATTATAAGAGCGCTTACTGCGCGGGTGGCTTACTCACCCCCATTTTCTATTGATTCATTTGTTTCGTTGGTTCGTTCTCTTGGTGGTGGTGGTGGCCTTGCGATGGAGGCGCATCTGGTGGCTGCTGGTTCCATTCCAGTCTTATGGTTTTTTTGTTGTTGTTCAGCTGGCCACTTTTTGGCCTATCTATTATATTTTCTTTTTTGTTGTTGGCTTGTATTTAGGTAATGAGATGCCCTTTGGGCCCCCTTTTTCCTTGTACTTTCTTTATTATTGAATGAAAGTAATTTAGTTTGACCAAAAAAAAATAAAAAGGGTTAATCTCAGTTTAATAACATGAAGTTTCGTTTCGTGGTTTTCAACATTTGGTATATGAAGTTTTTTTTCATCCCAGAGTCATACCTCAAGTTTTAATTTTAGGATAGTTTCATACATCCGTTAAGTTTTCTGTTAGAACTTCTGTTAACTGATGACATAGCGCTCACATGGACAATAATTAAGTGCCACGTGTCAAAATGGGCCCACTTCAATATTACAAAATTAAAAAAAAAAAAAAAAAAAAAAAACCAACCATCTTCTACCTCCCCCCCAACCCCCTCATTTCCTTCTTCCCTCTGCAACCCGCACCCTATCCCCCAAAACTAGTCTCCCTAAACCTTGCTTCTTCACTCCAATAAATTTCAATTATGCTTAGCAACCTCAATAATTACAAAAGATTTCTCATAAAGTATACAAAATGAAAAAGATTAATGCAAAATAGAATCCCAAAAATCCAAAAACCCCCCCTACTTAGTTGAATTAGCATAAAAATTTAGCAAAATAAAAACTCAGATAAGCAAAATGGTTAAATATTCGTTCTTGGCGATACCCATCTGCATTTCCCCCAAGGGGGCACATAATCTGAGCACCCAAGATGATCAGCCGCGCACACATGCAGTGAAAGTGCAGAAATGAGTTGAAGAGAAGGAAACTCACTTGTTGGAGGAGTGAAGAATGGAGGCCATGAAGATTTTGGGAGATATGAGATTGTGGGACTTGGCAGTGAGGTTGTGAGATGAGAAGGTCATCATTGAATTCAAACTCAGAGCCATCGATTCTCTCTCTTTCTCTCTCTCTCTCTCTCTCTAAGCTTTCTTTCTTTCTCTAAAGCTTTCCGCTTTTGTGAATCTTAGAGAAGTGATAATTACGAGAGTTGGTTTCAAGTTACGTGACGTAAGGCTCTTACTGGGAGAGAAGGGGAAGGCAACATGACGAGATAAGAGAGGACATCCCTATGCAACCACCAAGCTCACTCCAACCACCAAAACCAATCTCCCCCAGCCTTCCTTCTTCCCTCTGCAACCCGCACCTTTTCCCCTAACCTTCCTTCACCACAAAAACCAGTCTCCCCCAACCCGCACCCTCCCATCCATCTTCCCTCAGATCCAAGCTCACTCCTGCGATGTGCATCTATGCCTTCCCAGCTTCGATCTTTGGTTCCTCCGCACCCGATTCTTCTCATCGATAATTTATACAGTGATCGACGTAACTCATAGCTCGATTTGGGGATTTTCTCGCAATTTCGTCCCTTTGCCAATGGAAATTAGGTTTTTTTTTTTTTTGGGGAGCAGCGAAGAGAGAAAAATGGGTAGAAATTAGGGTTTTACAAATTATAATTTGAGTGTGTTAGTAAGAGATGGCAGATTGCAGATTGCAGGTTGCAGAGGGAAGAAGAAGGAAGGGATCTGAGGGAAGAAGGAAGGTTGGGGGAGAAGGTGAGGGTTGTAGAGGGAAGAAGGGAGGGAGGGGGTTGGGGGAGGTAGAAGACAGGTGGGGTTTTTCTTTTATTTTTTTAATATTGAAGTGGCCCATATTGACATGTGACACTCAATTATTGTCCACGTGGGTGCCACATCATTAGTTAACAGAAGTTCTAACGGAAAACTTAACGGATGTATGAAACTGTCCCAAAATTAAGACTTGAGATGTGACTCTGGGATGAAAAAAACTTCATGTACCAAATGTTGAAAACCACGAAACTTTAGGATAGTAAACTGAGATTAACCCAAATAAAAATTAGTCGACGGAGCCATTTAAGGGCGGTTGGTGGGAGGTAAGGGGTGCAAATTAAAAAGAGGAATTTGGGTCTTTAAAATTGTTGAGGAATTCCTTCTTTATTTATTTTGTGTTTATCTTCATAACTGTTATATGCTGTAAATCATTTTGTAAAGATCATCTTTATAGAGAATCAATTAAAACTAAGATCGTTAAATCAATTAACTATAGCAAATTGATAGACGGTTTATAATGTTTTTACCGAATCTATCCATCTTATGTATAGGTTTGATGACTAAATGATCTCATATTTCAGCGATTTTAGCAGAGATGATCTTTGTGGAGTGATTTCTAATATTAATGGTTCCAATCATAAGTGTAAAATTCTGGGAATCGATTACAAAGTGAATTGAGGAAGAACTCTCAAGTCCAGCTCTGTTTCTGGCTTTTCATTAAGGCTGATGTGGGTTCTGAAGGTTTGATTAGGGCTGCTGGGAATGTCGATGGAAGGAAAAGTAGGTTTTGTGCTGAGAAGGCCATGGTGTGTAAAAAAACCAAAGCCTGATGTGTGTAATGGCACAACTTTGAAATGTGACGATTTTTAAGTAATTTGGCAAAAAAAAAAAATCAGTAGATTAACAAAACTGTAATATTTAGTGATTTACACAATTCAACTGAGATTTGGATCTGGGTGCAAACTGCACACGAGGGAGATTCATAATTGACCCTTCAAACGTTATTGTTGTATTTTCTTGTTATCGGAGATTAGACCTAGCAATTTCTTACACAACTCATTAACACGACACGAAAATAACAGGTTTTTGGTCAACACGATAACTAATCGGGTCATTATTGGGTCACATGATAATAACCCGTTAATAACGGGTCCTTAACAGGTTTACAGGAGAATGACACATGGGTAACCTGTTTCGACACGATAAGAAAAAAATTATTTTGATGATTTTAATTTTTTAAACTACTAAAAAATACTTACTATAAAATACAATAGATATAATGAATATATATATATATATATATAGTTTATTAATTATTATTCTATATAAAATTTAAATTTTAAGTTTTATTTATTTATTTATTTTTATAGTGTATTATAAGCAAGGATTGAGATTAAAAATCATAAAACACATTAAAAATAAAAATATCAAGTAATTTAAAAATACCAAACACATTAAAAAAATTATAATAATTAATTTACATATGAAAAAAATATGAAAAAAAATATGCAAACGCTTGTAGTCCCATCCCTTACACTTTGAGGATGGGTATATGATCGTTTGAATTTTTAAAACCATACAAACTCTCATGAACAGTATTTTTAAGGGAGTTCAAAATAAACAAAATTCATAATCGTTAATGTATAAGTCTGAAAGATGTGAAAGCATAATAAACGTTTATAATTGCATCTTGAACGCTAAGACGATGGTTACATGGTTGTTTAGATTTTTAAAACCCTCCAAATCTCATGAACAATGTTTTTTATTTGAGTGCAAAATTAATAATAATTATTGTAGAAGTGTGAAAAATGTAATCAATTGTAATAAAAAGCGTTACAACTTTCATGAAGGGGTCAACTCCGAAATATAATATTATGTTTTACATTTTTTTTGGGTCAAACTATGTTTTTCATCTTCATTTTTATTGATTTAAAAAATATTTTTCTTAACGGATAACGGGTTGATTTTGGATCGGGTCATATTACTCATTTACTTTAACGGGTATTAAACGACACGACCTGTTAAGCTATTGGCTATGAAACGAAAACGACACGAACACGAGAAACACGACACGAATGCTAGGTCTATCGAACATTCGGAGAGTCCATATAATAAAATAAATAATTGAAAATCAGGGTAAAGAAACAATATATGTACTTGCAGTTAGTATTAAGTTTTCTTTTTCACCAATAATCAGCACAAGAACAAACCCCACTCTCAAAATGGTGGAACCTATTGCGATCCCTAACGACAATCTTTCTGTTGGTGATCTTAGCTATCAATTTGATCATTGAGTGGCAGTCACTGCAAACCCTTAAGTTATTTACAATCCTCAAAGTCGTACCTTGTTTTGTAGCAATTAGCCCGTAGCATATGGCAAGCCTCTCGCTATGTATCGATAAAGCCAATTCCTTTTGCGTATCTTCAATATCATGCAAAACCGCCTCTGTTGCAGGCAAGTATCCTTCTGATTTCAGTTCATGGATTAGCTCCGTTAACTTTTTGTAGATTTCCTCCCTCTTCGGGTGTCTGAGGTCTCCCAAGAGGAACTCATGGATCTCATTGTTTACTTCAATCAAGCTACAACCAGGCTCCTTTGGGGTTCCACCTTCCTTCATCTTTGCTCTCACTTGTGCAGCCTCTTTCCACCTCCCTGATGAAGCATATACATTTGATAGCAGTACGTAAGTTCCCGAATCTGCATTACCACAATTCACCAAGATTTTGGATACCCTTTCTCCTAATTCAAGGTTCTCATGGATTTTACAAGCACTTAGCAAAGCCCCCAACATGATATGATCTGGTGCCATTTTCATTCTTGCAATGAAATTGTAAGCTTCTTCAAGCTGACCTGAGCGACCTAGAAGATCAACCATGCATCCATAGTGTTCTATCTGTGGTTGAATGCCGTGAATATTAGTCATGGAATGAAATATCTGAAAACCCAAACCCAACAAACCTCCATGACTACATGCATTCAATACTTTAACAAAAGTAATGCTATTTGGCCTTAGTCCTTGTTTTATCATTGTCTGGAACATTTGGATAGCCTCCATGCTCTTCCCATGCATAGCAAGCCCCTCAATCATGGAATTATAACTACTCACATCTCTCTCTTTCATCTTACCAAACACTGCCAGTGCCTCATCAATATCTCCACACCTCGAGTACATATTAATCAGAGCACCACCTACTATGTAATTGAATTCGATGTCATACTTATCTATGTAAGAGTGAACCCATCTTCCGAGCTCCAATGCTCCCAAATAAGAACAAGCAGATAAAACACAAACAACAGTAACTTCATTAGGCCTCACATTATTCCTCTGCATCTCCCTAAACGCCTCCAAAGCCCTATTCATCTCCCCATTCCTAACCAACCCATCAATCATCGCAGTCCAACAAACCGTATCCTTACTCCTAGCCCGGTTAAAAACACCAATCGCCTCCTCAATCAACCCATAATCATCATAAGAAGAAATCATCACCGTTGACGCAACGACATCCCTATCAGGCATTTCATCAAACACCCTCCGTGCACACTCAAATTCACCACTCTTCCCATAAAGATCCAGAAGCTTCATCCTCACCGATCGATTCGATGACAACCCAAGCTTCAAAACCTGCGCATGGACTCCTCTCCCCTCCTCCAACGCCAACCCAAAGCCACAAGCTTTTAACACAGAAGTTACCGCGTAGTTATCCGGCGAAACAAACCCGTTAACCATTCGACAGTAAACCCGAATCGCATCGAGATAAAACCCAGACGACACGAACCCATCAATGAGAGCAGTGTAGAGGTAGACATTTGGGGTTTGAATTTGTTGGAAAATCTTGGTGGCGTAGTCGATTGAGTTGAGGTTGGAGCAGAGGCGAAGAAGCTCGAAGACGACGAATGGGTCTTGGTCTTCGAAATTTCTTATGATTTTTGCGTGGATTGGCGGAATCTGATGAATGTGTTTGCATTTTTGTATTAGAGAGATTGTTTCTCTCCTGTTTTGGGAATCCTTGGCTTTTGGATTTGAATTTCGCGGGAATGCTGAGTTCAATGTAACCGTTGTCGCTGAGTAACTCATATTTTTGGCGGTTCAGTCACCAAGTAGCCAAAGGCGGCCGAGGTCCAACGCACCACTCTTTCATGTTAT
Source organism: Pyrus communis (assembly GCF_041283825.1). Classification (NCBI taxonomy): domain Eukaryota; kingdom Viridiplantae; phylum Streptophyta; class Magnoliopsida; order Rosales; family Rosaceae; genus Pyrus; species Pyrus communis. The sequence goes on from NC_142574.1 coordinate 20,131,580, forward strand.
CGAGGAGAAAAATTTCAGTGTGACCGGAACACGGGATGGTACACCATGTGTCTCTATATAAATGATGGGATACGTGTGTTAAAAAGTTAATAACTTAAAAAATACAATTTCACACTACTTGCATAAAAAGACGTGATGTACCACCTGTGTTCTGGTCACATTGAAAAATTTGTCATTGTTGAGGGACTTTTCAGTTTCAAAAACACGATGCGGTAAACCAAATGTCATAATATAACTGCTTGAAAAAAAAAATTCATGTATCCAATCACTTGTATTATGACATTTATTGCACCGGACCATGTTCTCGGTACATTGAAATTTTTTTCCATGTTAATATGTTAACACTGTAATGGGTATTCGATATTTTTCTCATTTGTAAGTTATTATGTCAGGTCATGGTGTGCTTCGAGTGATCTTAGATTCGAATTTGGTGGATGATAAATTTTATACTAAATTATTATATTAGGTCATGTTGTGCTTTTTCTAAAAGTGCTTTCATTAAAAGAACGTTTCAAATTCATATTAGAACTCAAAGGACGCTTTGTATTTCTTTAGAAAACGCTTCTACAACCCCCAAAACATTTTTAACTATTTAACCAGACGCTTACATGAATGCTTATGGTTGTAACCTTTCCAAATCCGTCCAAAACACAAATAGACATAAGTTGTATTATAACATGTGAATTTGCTATGCATGCGATAGTCGCAGTACTCTTTCTGCTAAGAAATCGACTTTCCTTTGCCAATGCCATGAGCCCCTTCTGTCGTTGGCAATTCTGAGAAATGCCCTCAATGTGCGCACAACTGCCTCTCTAAAACATGTTTTGTCTGTTTTCAAGAGATACCTAGCACAACCATCACTAGTACCGGAACCGGTAACCACTGTGAATTCTGCAGGACTTCCACGACGAGGAATCGTAACTAGCGTGTTTGTCGAAAACTTTTCTGCAACCCCGGAACTCCCCTTAATTTTGTAACCTTTCCTCGTAATGTCCAACGTAGCGGGCTGCCATGTATCAAGGTATCCGATGCATTGAAATATCTTGAATGAAGCATGGCCCTCGCGAACCATCTTCTCTATCTGGTTTTGCATTTCAGGGAAACAAGTAATCATTTTCCGCTCAATGGCGAAGAGCTTTACGGCCGTCCCCCTGCGCTTGTTGTTGTCCTGAGGCTCGACTTCAACAGTAAGGTACGTACCAACATCATCGGCAGTAACAAGGTAGTTTGGTTTATCTGCTCCTTCAATGGGATTAAAAGATCCATTGTCTAGATGTCGAAACCACTGAAAATTGCAGACGGTGGTTCCATTGATGGGGTATATGCACGCTTGAAGTTCCCGTCCCGGATTAGGTTCCCCTATGATCTGGAGGCTTTCTACGACGAGGTCTGTTTCAACATGCACTGAAATCTCTTCGACAATGTGCTGAGTACGTCTAGATTCAGAATCATGCCTGCCAAAGCAAATGAAAGATTTCTTGGAATGACGTTTTATGTTTTATACGACAACGAATATAAAACATGAGTTTTGTGGATGTGCACATTAATAGATTCTCTTTTTCTAAAGGACAAATGTGCCGAGATAATATCACTTATATTCTGTTCGATACAATTGAAATTTTCTCAGACACATTTGTCTTTGAAAGAAGAACGGAATGCTATGTCCAGAGGAGAGTTCTATACACATTCATTTATCCAAATTTTGCACTGGAGCGACTCTTGATATCATTTTTTTAGTGCTAATTGTTAATACCACCTAAGACAAAATCAGTCACTCAAATTCAATCCACAGAAAAACGCAAAATTACAGCCCACGCTCGTGTACTTTCCTTGTATATTCAACGCATAGCTAGAGTTAAATTGTTAATTTTTCAATTTTCTTTTAAACAATCATGAGATAACTTAATAAGAATAAAATAATACTACTACTACTACGACTACTAAGGGAAGGATAGAAATTTACACTTCCAGAGGCCACCCTGATAAGTTTGCTGCTTCCGTTAGAGCTTTCCAACATTTGTGCCTTCTTTATGTTGTCTTTATATTTGCCTTCAAGTTTAGCAAGTGCATCACCAAAACTACCTCTATGTTTTCTTACGTCCGACGGATTCACTTTGTAAAAAACTGGCCAAACCATTTGTTTCTTCGATCCTTTGCATTCAAGGATCTTGACAAGTTCGTCCAAGCACCAATTTGAGGATGATAGAAATCTTAGAATCTTCTATCACTTTGCAAAGGGTAGCGGATATTTCTTCTCCTCTTATAAGCTCATCGTCTATGAGGGGGCATTTGTTTGCCCTAATTAAAGTGTACTGGACTGGACTGAACTAAGGATTAGTCCAGTCCCATGTTTGCTCCTGATAGGGACTAGGTTTAATGAGACTAAGTCTCACTCGCCTAGACTAAATCTGGGACTAGCTGGCCTTAACGAAACCCCTTGAAAACCATGGGACTAGCTAAGACTGTCCCCTCTCTCCCCCTCTCTCCTCCTCACCTTGCTCCTCGACCACTCACCCTCGAAAACCATGCGATGCTTTTCACAACCAATTTTCATATAAAATACCAAATTGAAAATAGGAGTGAGGGGATTACGATTCTACCTGAATCGAGGCCAAAAGGTGGTCGGAGGTGGCCGGAAAATGGCATGGAAGTCTTGGCCGGTTTGGGTTTTTTTTTCGAATCCATGACAGATCGAGCATGCAAAGCTCGAATATGGGACCAGAGATGAGGAAGAGTTTGTTAGTGGTGCAAACCTCGTCTAATCCGATGAGGTTTAGTTGGAAAACCCGTCGGGAAACCTGCAACTCATCGGAAAAAATGAGGCAGGAGGTGAAGTGCAGAGGCAGTGAAGAGGCAATGAAGAGGTAGGAGGGAGAGGTGAAGTGTAGAGGCAGGAGGCGAAGAAGATGAAGTGAAGAGGCAAAGGATTTGCAATAAAAAAAAATAAAAAAAAAGGAACAAAAATGGGAGAAATGGGGAATGGGGAGGGAGAAGCAGAGAAAAAAATGAATGAAGAGATAGGAGAGGGTTCTAGAAAAATAGGAAAAAGATAAAGTAATAATAAAATATTAATTGATATATTAAATTAAAAATAAAATATTAATAAATATTAATAAATAATATAATATTATAATCTTTCTTTTTAGTCTGACACTACACTAAACGCTTTATTAAGTCAGTTCAGCTTAGTATAGTCCAAGCCAGTCCAACTTAGTTCCTAAAGCTAGTCTAGTTCGAGACAGTCTGGTGCAACAAACGCACTCTGAAAGTCTTGATTCCTTTTTGACATAAAGCAGTGTATAAATGATCTGTAAAATTATTGCGTGTATATCCACCTCTGAAACTCAAAAACACGTGGTACTCCCATGAAGGGGTGAGAGAAGGAGAAGCACCTTCAATATCAACCATGGAAATATTATAACACCTTCAAAAGCTTTCGATCTCTCTTGCTATACCTCTACAGACATACATACATAATGCGTGTGCGTGTGTGTGTGTGTGTGGAGTTAAGTAATTCTTTGAAAACTCAAAGTCTTCGACGCGTTTTCAGCGTGTAGACTTGTGATGATAGAAATCTTAGAATAAAATCTTCCATAGCTTTGGAAAGGGCCGAGGATATTTCTTCCTCATCGCCTATGAAAGTGTTGATTCCTTTTTGACACAAAGCAGTAGAAGTTTACAACAACAAAAAGTGGACTTTTTCCTCTCTGGGAGTTTTGCAAAGTCGTTTCCACATTACCAAAAAAAAATTCAAATTTCGATAGCAATTTTTTTTTTTTTTTTTTTTTTTTTTTTCCGTAAAATCGAGTGCAACAATAGCTTCATTTTGGCTTGTTTTGTTAACATTCCACGTATTGTTGAATACACCCCACATTTTCTTTTCTAATCAAAGTTTATCCTAATGCACTTCACGTAGTTTCCCATAATACCCTCATAACCTACACTCTTAATATACACTCCACATTTTCTACATACACCTCACGCTTCACATCTTAGGTGCATATACATATTTTATAGTTTTGTTTTTATATCTTAATTTTGTAATCACAACAATAAAATCGGGTTAAAGAAGAATGTGAAGTGTATGTAGAAAATTGGATCGATGCCTTCATGAATCAATGGGTTATTATATTCTTAGCAATAGAGGTGTCCATTTTTAACAGCAGTTTAGACTGACATTCGTGTCGTGTTTCTCGTGTTCGTGTCGTTTTCGTGTCGTTTTCGTGTTATACCCGATGACTTAACGGGTCATGTCGTGTAATACCTGTTAAAGTAAACGGGTAATATGACCCAACCCAAATTCAACCCATTAATATTATCAGGTAATATGACCTGATCCGTTATCCGTTAATAAAAGTATATTTTAAATCAATAAAAATGAAAATGAAAAACATAATTTGACCCAAAAAAACGTAAAACATAATACTAAATTAGTATATACATACTAAATTTCGGAGTTGACCCTTTACTGAAAGTTGTAAAACTTTTCATTACGAGTAATTACATTTTTCACACTTCTACAATAATTATTATTAATTTTTCACTCAAATAAAAAACACTGTTCATGAGATTTGGAGGGTTTTAAATATCTAAACAACTATGTAACCATCATCTAAGCGTTGAGGATGCAATTATGAACGTTTATTATGCTTTCACATCTTTCAGATTTATACATTAATGATTATGAATTTTGTTTATTTTGAACTCCCTTAAAAATAATATTCATGAGAGTTTGTATGGTTATAAAAATTCAAACGATCAAATACGTACCCATCCTCAAAGCGTAGAGGATACGACTACGAGCGTTTGCATATTTTTCGCACATGTAAATTAATTATTATCATTTTTTTTAATGTGTTTGATATTTTTATTTTTAATGTGTTTTATGATTTTTAATCTCAATTTTTGCCTATAATATACTATAAAAATAAATAAATAAATCAATAAAACTTAAATTTTAAAATTTATATAGAATAATAATAGAATAATAGTTAATAAACAATACATACACATTCATTATATCTATTGTATTTTATAGTAAATTTTTTTTAGTAGTTTAAAAAATTAAAATCATCAAAATAACTTTTTTCTTTCATGTCCAAACAGGTTACCCGCGTGTCACTCTCGTGTAAACTTGTTAAGGATCAGTTATTAATGGGTTATTATCATACGACCCGATAATGACCCGATTAGTTATCATGTTGACCTGAAACCCGTTATTTTTGTATCGTTTACATGTCGTGTTAACGAATTGTGTAAGAATTTGCCAGGTCTAACCAGCAGAGCAGAGGTGTCCAGGCTTTCTTTGCTTGAGTCTAGAACAAGAGATTTCAAATTTGAATACTGGTGGCAGTTGAAGAATGAGTGAATTCGGCATGCAGCTCTTTAACCAAATAATACATAGTTGTCCAACTGACATGGCCGCTGCAAACTTGGTATTCTTTACTCATCAAAAGATACAAGCAGGAGGTGGACGTCCAACTGAAAAAGAAAAAAAGGAAAAAAAAACGTTTGATCCAACCATCTCCCGGGATGTTTATGTTAAAAGTGATTTAAGGTGTATTTAGGGTGATGGTGGTCCGGCAAGTCGCACGGAGAGAGAGATGAGATAGAGAGAGGGTTATCAGATAGAGAGAGGGATGAGAGACTAAGGGAGGAGAGTGTTTGAGAGTGTCCCAAAGTGTGGAGAAAATTTTCCAAGTAGTTGGCACATATGTTGACTTGCCCTTCCCATCACCTCTCCCTCCCTTTCTCTCTTTTTCTGTTTCTCTCTTCCCCTTTTTATTTCTTCTCTTTCTTGCTGCAGAATAAGAACAAAAGTGATGCCGGCGATCTTCGGCTGAAAGATCGAGATTGACGACAGCCGATCTGAATTGGAGTTGTCGTTGACAATCTCTGGGTTCTATGTGGAAGTAAGAGTGGGAGAGAAAGAGAGGAAAGGAAAGAAAGAGAGTCGAATAGAGAGAAGGGACGATGACGCCGGAAAAATCGCCTGCTGGTGAGAGAGGCGGGTGTGGATGGTTTGGCGTCGTCAGGCTCGTGGACTTCTGATATCTTAGTTATTGTGAAACAATTGGCATTTTTTTTTTAATTTAAAAGAATAAATTATACAGGTGTCAAATGTTTATTCGTGAAACTCCAAGTCAGCATATATGGCAGGTACGTAGAAAAATTTCTCCAAAATGTGGGAGACAAAGTGCCACATGGAAAGAGAGGAGAGGAGGGTTGTGGCATAAAAATCTTAATTAAAATAAAATAAAATAAAAATAATAAATAACTAAAATAATAATTTTACAAAAATATTTTTTGAATTCGTACTTCCGTAAAATCTTCATCGTAGCTCCGAATTCGATTTCGCTTGTGTCTACACGTTCGTACCGTCGAGTACTTCGAGAATAAGGTAAAATATCAGCTCATATAAGTCACGAAAAGACAGTCAATGAAAGTCAACAATCTCACCTCTGTAAGGGCTTTTTCGTCAATTCACTCTTTTAAAATTAATAAAATTGTAAAATTAGGGACGGGTTGTCATAGATAATCTTCCACCGATTGTAACACTACCAACTTCCCATCGGTTGGTGTTGGAGTTGAGATTGAACTTCTCAACAATTTTAGGGTACAAAGTTTTTTTATTTTGATTCATGTCAACGGCACCATCTTTGCTAGTACAAAATTCATGTCAATCAAAAAACAATATCTTCATCATTTGACCAAGTACGCCCTCTAGTATGAACTTGTGCCATCTTGAAAAATTTGGAAATGGAAAGAAATGGTTTTGGAAGTGGGTAGAAAGAAAAATTGGAAGAATCGTAAGAGAACAGTGAATTTTGTGTGGATGTTTGAATAACTACATGGGGTGTGATATCCACACATCCCATTTTACTTCTCACACACATTTTTAATTTTTGGCTATTGGATTTGATGAATTGAACAAGATCAACATACATAAATTATCAAGGGGTGTGTGAGAAATAAAATGAGGTGTGTGGATAGCACACCCCTAACTACATAGGCATTTATAGCGTTTTTGGATGAATTTTGATTTAGATAACTTTTTTAATTGTTTTAGCGGTTTGATTTTATTTTGAGACGTTATATTTTATTTTTTTAGTTAGATTTGATCATATTAAAGCTCAGTTTTCATGAATTAATAAATTAGAAAAAAAATTGAATCTGAACCGTTGGATAAACCATCTTCAACGCTCCATTAATCTCGATCGTTGGATCACGAAAAAGCTGTTAGGCTCCAGCTGGTGGCCAACAACTGCGATGATAGTGGGGCCCACCGTTGCCAGGCGCTGAAGGCCGGGCTCGAATGGGGCACGTAAGTGGGCCGCCGAGTTCCTTTTTTTGTTTTTGGCGTGTGTACGCTCATAGGTAGGCCAATAGCTTTACCTTGATCGTTTTCTTGAGTTAAATTTGTCCCAAAAGTCAATTTTACCCCAAAACTAATTTTTGCTCTAAAGATTGAAGCAAGTTGAAAGGGAGTTTGGTTTGTTTTGAATCACGTGACCAAGACAGAGCTATTTCTTGAACGTCTCCATCCTACTTTATAGGTTGGGGACACTTATCCTTTTCGAAAGTAATTCAACAAACCCCACACTTTTCAATTTCTTTAATCCCTCACCCACTTTGTTCAATGTCTCAAACCTTTTTTATTGGTTGCTATTATTTTATTATTTCATATGTTCATTAATATCTGCCATCTTTTTCAATCTTATCAGGTTCAACAATTAAAATTATAAAAATTAAAAATAAACATTTAAATAGCATTATTTTTTTTTTTTTACAAAAATCTTACAACTTAAAATCCAATTCAAAGTCTCATAACAAAACAAAGAGTAAATTATAACAATTGTTCCTCAACTAAAAATTTATTATTATTAATCTTTTAACTTATCAAAATGTGTAGCTATGATCATTTTCGTCAACTTCGTCAGAATTTTGTTAAAATGAGTTATGTTAGAATGATCATTACTACAATTGGGTTAAAGTTGAAAGACCATTTTTCGAATTGGGTTAAAGTTGAAGAACAATTTTTCCAATTGAATTAAAGTTAAGGGATCATTGGTAATGAATTTTTAATTTAGGAACCATAACTACATGTTTTGATGAGTTAAAAAATCAATAGTAATGGATTTATAGTTGAATGATCATTGTTTCAATTAAATTAATATTAAAAAAATATTGTTACAATTTACTAAAAACAAAAATCCAAAAATAAAAAGGTAAAGCATATTTCGTCTCCCTTCTTTCCTCCCATCTTTCCCAAGAAACAAACAGAAAACACTACAAGCAACTGCATTCAGCAAGAAAATAAAAATAAATACATAACCCCTACAAGCAAAATTACAATCTCGACGCCATGGATGAGTACGATCTCTCTCCCTCTCTCAGATTTCAGCTTCAGAAATTGACCTCTGAAACGAAAAATTAATCATCTTTTTGTGCTTTTTGTCTTGATTTCCAGATCTGACGGCTACCCAAAAGAGTGCTACACCCAAGACGGCCGGAGAGTGATGTCGTCATCGTCAACGACGAGCGTGCACGTCACGGCGCTGGACGGCCTCGTCAACGTCAACTCACTCTTCACCATCGCCGTCTTCGTGGGGCTCTCCCTGACAACTCGGGGACAGAAGAGCCTCGAGAACCGGACATCCTGCGACGCCGGGATCGACGTGGCGAAGAAGCTGCTGGTGTTCGAGGTTGTCTCCTTCAGCTTCTTCCTGTTCTCGTCGCTGGTGGCGCAGGGACTGAAGCTGGCGATCAACCTGCTCAACAGCAAGGACGTCGACGAGGCGTTCCGGGCCCACATCAATCTGAAGGCGTTGAGATTCGGGATGTTGGCGTCCGCTTTCGGATCGGTCATGGGTTGTGTGTTTTTGGTGCTGTCGATGGTGAATGTGATTCAGATCAGGCTGGGGATGCTGTCGTGTGGCAGCAAACCCGCCGTCCATTCCGTGGCGGCGCTTGTTGTATTGGTCACGACGGCGCTTCTGGTCTATATTTCCACTGCTGTTTATGCTTTTCTTCACTAGCTGCTGAATCCGATTTTATATTTATGTAAGTTTCTTTTTCGATACCATCAAGATTGCATATTTTTGTATCTGAGTTTTGGATGTCAATGTGACGGTATTTCAAGTCGATCATGCGCTCGCTCTCTCGTTGCAGGGAATTTCTTCTCCTTTGTTTGAGATTTTAGGTGACCCTGTTTTGGTTGAGAATGAATCTTGAAAAGATGGTAACTTGGAATGGAATTTGCTTCACCTGAGTAATTAGACAGTTGATGTCGGTAGGAAACTGGGATTTAGGGTTTATGGGTTACATCTGTTTGGAGAGGAACTTGCCTACATAGGCGATGACATGTGGCGATCTTGCAAGCCAATGCGTGATTACCATGACATATTGTCACATTAGCATCTCATTACAAAGCTGTCATTTCACTCGAATTAGCTGCTGATGCAAAATATGGATTAAATTTGTATGACACCATCCGATTATGTAGAGTACGGTTTTTAGTGTCAGTTGCTGGTCTGTTTTGTTTGTACGAGGTTTCTCACTCTCGGGACATGGCAGTATGTTTAGCTTGCTTATCTGTCGTATGGTGCCGCCCTTCCGGGACATGCTCGCTCCTCCGATTATGTTCCGACGGAGGCCAAGGTGGCACCACAGAGCTCTTATATGTGTCTCTCGTGTCGATACTTTACCGAATAGCGTAGCGGAAGCCATGTAGGAGCCTCAACCGTGTCAACTGCGAGAAATATTGGCTGGTGTACTGTGCAGCGTTGGTTGATATTGTTGAGAAAGGGATCCTCTTCGGATCTCTTCTACTAAGGTCACCGGATCAAGTGATCCGGGCCTTTCAAATTTCATCTAATGGCAAAAAAATTATTATAGCTTTTAAGATAGCAAAACAGATGGACCGTTGGATAAAATTTGAAAGGTTCAGATCACTTGATCCGGTGACCTTCAGATCTCTTCTCGATATTGTTATCGGGGATTCATGCCCCCTCATGGGTACATGACAACACCCTTGAAGTCCTATGCCGGCCCCCTCGACATCATGCGCACCCTCTCTGTATGACATTTTGCGTCAACTCAACGGAACAGTCAAAAGGATTGACATGTTCATCAGCTGGGCATTTCAAATCCCGACTGACTGCTGAAGTAAGCCCTGGTCTTGTATTTGGGAACTCGTTTTTTGTTTGTTGAACATTTCCACTGGAATTTGATGAAGGAAATTGAGGTTCGACTATAAAATTAATTTACAATACAAAAGGTAGACTAACTTATAAGCTCATGTAAAGTCTAATGTGGAATTCGTTCTCTCTAACTCATGCTTGACGTGGGACTAGAGCTTCCACAAACTCATAGAAACCGGCACTTAAATCCCAATTTATTTTTTATTTTTAGGACCCTCTTGATTTATAATATTATTTATTGGCCATAAAATTATGATCTGAAATTTCTTGGGACAAAGAAAGAGCATATAACATGGAAGAAGCCGTTACGCTTAGAAGGCACAAAACCTATAAGCAAAGAAATAAGTTGTTTACACGTAAATCCAACAAGAAGTGAGGAGCAGAGCAAAAGATGGTAACCCGATGGGATTTTTCAAGCTTAGGTACTGCAACTTGATGGGTCAAGTTTGGCGTGCCCTGACCTATCTCGAACCTGAATTCTCGTAGCCAAATGTTCTGTTTCTGCGCTCCTCCCTTTGTTTACGTTCCTTAATTTTTCAGTCGAGCAACTTGAAAAAGAGACCGAAGGAAGAAAACCGGGTTACAAAAAGGTCTACGGAGTTAAAAAGTCTTGCTACTTGTAGTTATAGTATCTGTACAAACTAGGGTAAATAAACCAAGAAAAAAAAAATACAAAACAAAGAAGGAAAATTATTGGTACATGGCGCTTTACCGCAGTGATGGAAAACAATCATGCCTATGGACTTTGGTGATTGTTCGATCCCCACTAACTCCCTCTCTCCCCTAACAACAATCGACCCACTATTGCTATCGCTTGTCACAAAAAGAAAGCAAATTACTGGGTAATTCCGTTTTCCATTTCTAATCAACCTAAAACTAAGATTTACAATTTTACTGTTTAACAAGTCAATAATCTAAACTACTCTAGCCTATGGGGAGGGGGATTCGAACTCAGAGATCAGGCACACTGTCTTGACCAACTAGTCTACCCACATGTGCATATTTCCAGTCTTGATTGCATGGAATAGCGTCTGAAAGGAGCTGAACTAATCGAGCAGGCTCTTAACCATTTGAAAGTGCTACCCTCTTTGATTCGATTTCTTTCACGCTTTGGACTATAACGTCGATGTTTCTCGACAGGTGATTGGAATGCTGTTCCATCTCCCTCAAAACCGTATCAAGCTGCTCTTGATAGGTGGCAGACCTTTTTCGCTCACGTTGTAGCTCAGCAGTCAACTCCCGAATTTTCAGGTCTTTTTCATCCTGGAACAAACCAAAAAGCAAATCAATGGTAAATATCGATTGTTATTGGAAATACTAACAGAATGGAAAGAACTCTTCCCACGCCGTCCCAAACATGCATCAGGTATCTGCTAGATGGCTTTAACAAGCCCCGATAAAATATATAAAACGTTACTGTAACCACTGTAAACTAGAGCACATTACATGTACAACATTTACTGTAACCGTGATAAGCTATAGCACAATACCAAAAGAAACCATCAAGACTTGAACTGCACAGAATCCAGACACCTACATCTCACAAAACGGCCAGAGAAGCAATTACATATACCACACGAGGCGACTTGTACAAATTCTAATAACAGTACCAAAATAATTTATGAAAACTTCCTTGTTACTTCTTGAGTAAACTTACAAAGCTAAGGACCCATTTGATAAACATTTCGTTTTTAGTTTGTAGTTCTTACTTTTTGTGCTCGAGAAAGGAAAGTATATGGGCAAAACAAGGAATGGAGATGGATGAAGGGAGGCGGTGTGAGGGTGGAGGGAGAAATGTAGATTATATGAAAACAAAAATGTGAAAGTGAAATCAACTTAAAACTGTTTTCCATAGTTTTCATTTTGTTTGTCATTTTTATACTCATTCCTTTCATTTCTTCCACCCTCCTTCCTTTACCCTTCTTTATTTCTCCTTTCCTTTCTCCCACAAGTGCTTCTCTATCTGTATCACCAAAAATGAAAAGTGCAGCGAAAAACGAAATGGTTACCAAACAAGTCCTACGTTTTAGATTGAAACATCAAAACTGGTTTTAACAATTTGGAGGTGATAGAACATGGGTTGCCTAACATGAAGTTCAGAAATATATGAACTATAATCTTTGAACTATGAAAACCATAAGAATGACAGCATCGAGTAACCTGTTCAAGCAAGGGGCATCTGCTAACTTCATCCACAAACCAGAATTCCTATTAATATCATGTAAGATGCATAAGCAAAAAGTAACTTTCCAGCTTGCAAATGCTCCAAACCACTTCAAGGCAACAGATACTAGAACACCTGATGCACTTTCAAATCTACAACAAACATAAACTAGATAATTGACCATCGTAACCAAGACAAGTAAACAAACTAACTAAATCAACACAAATCACAATGCGTCTGTCTTACAAATAAACATATAGGCCATAAAAGAGCAACTAAAAAAATGCAGATAAGAAGCACTCACCGGTGTTTGAGACAGAAGCATACTGCGGCGACCATTTGCAGGTGTACCTACTAGTGGATGGTTATGCTCCTTTATAAATCGTGTTACGACCCATTTCCCTGACTTGTCTTTCTTTACCACAATCATTGCTTTGCACCCTTCTCTGGTGATTGCTCGAGGCTTCCTGTTTTCAGTTCCTTTGGCTCGCGTCTTGCGAAATCCCTCTTTATTACACACAAGCCTACGCCAAACTACCTTACCATCGCGCGTTGATCTCCGGAAGGCATCAACTCGCATAATGAAACCCACCTGTGTTGCATACGCATCATAGAACACCTTGGCAGCCTCTTCAGTTTCAAACTCCATACCCACAAATGGTTCCGCATCCAAGTTCCCCTCAGATGTGACTGCATCTTTCCCATTGGAACTCTCTGACACGTCCTCATCCTTGCTCATAGAAAGTTCTTCATCATCCACTGCCGAATAAGCATTGTGATAAGACTCCATCTAAGGTTCTAACTTCCAAAATTCAAGCGAAAAAAAGTAATTTTGCGACGAAAAATTGTGATCTTTTATACCAAACTAGTTTTCAATTACCTAATAAATTGTACAAAGTCTCACATCATAATGTAACCAAGGAAAACCCTACTAAATTCATTTTACCAATGATTCTGATCACATATGCTGATTAACACAGATATCTCAAATATCCACCGGAAAACAGCACTTGGGTTGTGTTTGGCTGCCGAGAAAACACAAGAAAATACTAACAGACTGGAAAACTGAGAACAACCGAAAACTGGGGTTGCTGAATTCTAAGTTACCCACATCTTATAGTCCTCTACTTTTTCTCAGCTGTAAAACAGATTAAGGAAATTCCAAAAACAGCAAAACAACACAATCATAGGTTTACACTAAGGGCGGATTAACAAATGATTAGGAAATTAAAGAGTGTGGAAATGCTAAGAGAAAATGATTAACTCACTTGTTTTAACAGAGAGATCGCGACCCAACAGTTTGCTCGGCTTCTGCAATAGAGAGGAAGCAAAAAGGGACGAACTTTTTGCTTCTTCTGGTTTTGGGAGGTGGCGGGCGCGGGCGCAGATGGCAGATGAATGATCCACTGCGGTGAGAGAACTGCGTATTTCTCTACGGATAACCTCCTTTCCTTTTCTTAACTTTATTTTCTTTTCTTTTTAAAAATCTAATTTTCCATTTATGTTTTTATTTGGCATGTACAATTACCCATTTATGTTAGTTACAGAGAAATAACTTAAATACTCTAATTTTTATTTTTGACAAAAATAGAAACACCCTCCTGTATCTCAGATCATGCAAGAAGAAAGGCAATCAAGAAGCTACTACGGCGACATATAGATTCTGTTTTTTCCAAACAGAGTACAGACGTTTGCTTCTACTACCTCCGAACTAACTAAAATATGGCCTTTTTACTCGCTACGCTATTTAACAGTGCCTTGTTATAAATTTCTCATGCATTTGATAAAATTAGCGTACACACTTGGTAGCATAAACTGTCTTTCATGCTCGCTCTAAAAACATAGAAGTTGACTATCACTTTGTTTTCCTTTCAATGTCTCATTGAGTCGCCTAACTCAATTAGTTGTTGGCTTATATTCTATCGTTCCATGCCTAGAATGTTCCTTCCCTTCTAGTTCATTCGGGTGAGGAGGGAAAGTCTCATTTAACATCTTGTTCGGTTTCAAAATTTGTCAATGATTTTTATTTTTTTCTTTTTTTTTATAACTTTTTTGTTTTTGGATTTTTTTTTTTAAGAAAAAATTTGTGAAAAATAACTACAAATTAAATCCTCAAAAGCTTATACAAACAACTAAAGACCTAACAATCCTAGTAATTGTTGGATATACATCAACAATCAATGATAAATATATATAGAGATAAATTCGAATTTGCTAACAAACACTAAATTACAACTGAATATATTGACAGAGTATGAAGCAAAGAAGATAATCCTTAAACAAGTAAAAATAATAAACTCTCTGCAGAAGGAAAACCCCAAAGAAAACCATCTCATAGCCTCCGACCCTAGACTTTGGCTTTAGGGACGGTGGTAGCCCCCTGATTCTCTTGTTTTCTGCTTTTCTTCCTCCCTTCTTCTTTTTCTTCTTCTTCTATGTTTTCGTTTGAATTTTATTTCAGCTTTCTGAGCTCTTGTCTCAGTTTTGGACCTTCTCATCACTCAATGGTAGTTCATCGCCAAACCTACCTTCCCTCCCCATCGCACCGCTCTTTCCTTCCTTCCCCTTGCTCCCCCTCATATTTTCCAACCTTTAATTAGAAATTAGGTCTCGAGGTGTTGGGCCCTGTCTTGACACTATAGCCAACCCACACAGCTCACTGCCGATTCTGCTTGTTGGAAAAATTGAGCAAAGTGTGGAATGATTCACATCAGAACAAGAGTGTTTTGCACACTCCTTTCGCCCCCTCATCCTGTTACGGTTTGTGTCCTTTCTTGCAGGTGTTGTGGCGGTTTTGGTTTTTAGAGGATAGATTCAGCACAACCTTTGTAGATCTAGCTTTTGGTTAGGGTGCTTTCTTTAGTTTAGGGCGATGTATTCCTTTGTGGCGGCTATTGCGATGGTGGCAACGATGGTGGCTGCCGTTGTGCTGATGGAGATTAGGGTTTTGTTGTTGTCTTTCTTACTTTGCCTTAAAATTAAGACAACGATGGTGAAATAAAAACACCATCATCTTCAAGACAATGATGGTGGGTCACACTGTGGACATCGAATTTTCGGTGAAATAAATGTACCAATGGATTAAAATTACAACCTCCACTCATTGCACCTACATCATCCACTCATTTCACCTACAACCTCCACTCATTTCACCTACATCATCCACTTACTTCACCTACATCATCCACTTACTTCACAAAAAAAATGATGGTGGTGATTCATTCTCAAAGCCTATAAATAGGCTTCTCCATCAAGGGATCAAGGGACCAATTCATATATGCATTTCTCTACTCCCAAATTGGAAGAGAATTCCCCAAATCCTTGAAGCTATGAAACTCTAAAGCTTTCAAGCATCCAACCTACCAAATTCCCAAGAATCCCGAAGGATCAAGAAAGCTCTCTTCGTTCTTCGTCAAATCCTTGAAGAAATCCACACAATTGTTCATCAAGATAAGCCTCGAAGGCCCTTGAAGATCCGTTCATCCTAGTTCATCAAGGTCAAGCCCAAATCCACACAATTGTTCATCAAGATCATGCCCTGAAAGGCCCTTGAAGATCTGTTCATCCTCGTTCATCTAAGATCAAGCCCCGACAGCCATTTGGAGCAACAATATCAACAAATCCACAAAAATGTTCATCCGTAGACCAAACCCTAATGACCATTTGGATCAACATCCCATCCACAGATTTACACCTTACAAAGATAGAATCAAAAGATCAAATAGTAAAAGAGATTGTAACCCAAAAATTAACACAAAATATTATTTTGTACACGTGTTCTTATTCCATTTGTCGCACGAAAATTCGTGTTTACAAATTTGTCATGCCCGGTGGGACTATCTCTGCCTCTCATGTATATCTTTAAATCCGCAAAAAAAGCATAAATGGCATCAATAAAGGATCAAGCTGTTCCTGCAACCAAAGCGGAAGAAGAAGAACATCCTCGCTGCAAATGGTGACACTTCGGGCATCATAACCCGAAGCAAGGTAAGAGCTTTCTCTGTCGCGGCTTCCACCCATGCATTAACTCTGCCAAAGGAACAAGAGCACCTGAGGCACGAGCCCGTGATCACCCTGGCCTTGCTAAGGGCGCCAAGAGAGGAAAGCCCGAGGAAGTACTTAACGTCCTTACTTTTCGATGCCAACTCGAGTAGCAGCTCAGCCATGCAAGTCATGACCATATGGACTGTGGAGGAACTGGCTCAAATGAATGAAGCGATCGCAAAACTCACATGGACTGTGGAGGATAAAGACTTGCAAATTGCTGCACTTGTCAACCAATTGGAGGCGCAGCACGACATGAAAGTCGACCTAAAGGTTAGTCCACTAAAGAAAGAAGTCGACGAAGAATAAGAGCCTCAGGTGGAGAAAGTCGAAGAGAAGCTGAAGCCAGACCAAGAAGGGGCACTCATGGGATCTCTTTCTATCCAGCAGCTGCAGGAGATGATCGCCAACACCATCAAAGTGTAGTATGATGGGAGCTCACATACCCCCATTTTGTACTCAAAGCCATACTCCAAGAAGATTGACGCCCCTGAAGATGCCAATGGGTTATCAACCACCAAAGTTCATGTAGTTTGATGGAAAGGGAAGCCCAAAGCAGCACGTCGCCTATTTCGTTGAAACTTGCAACAACACGGGGACAAAATGAGACTACCTCGGAAAACAGTTTGTCCGCTCTCTGAAGGGGAATGCATTCGACTGGCACACGAACCTATAGCCTGAATCCATCAAGAGTTAGGAGCAATTGGAGCGGGAATTCCTCAACTGTTTCTACAACACATGCTGCACTGTGAGCATGCTGGAGCTGACAAGCATGAAGCAATGGAAGGACGAACCAGTCGTGGACTATATTAATTGATGGCACACTCTAAGCCTCGACTGCAAAGACAGGTTCTTAGAAATCTCCTCAATCGAGATATGGGTCCAAGGCATGCAATGGGGTTACACTACATCCTTTAAGGCATCAAACCATGAACATTCGAAGAGTTAGCCACCCGCGCCAACGACATGGAGTTGAGCGCCATCATTGAAAAAATGAGCCAATTTCTGACTTCATGAAGGATAAGGCATCCTGTTGGTAAGTGCTTCATCCTCAAAGAGCTCATCATGAAGCTATCACAACAACGGCAAATCGAACTTGACCTAGAAGACAAGGTCGCAACGCACACTACTGCGATCGTGTTTGGATCCTTTGATCCCATTCCTCTCTAAATGATGCATGACCACTCCCGTCAATGCTTAAGCCACACGGCACCTTGTGCACAACCATCGTTGGGGGCAATTTACCAAAATGCATTTACCGACGATGAAAAATGATGAACATTGGTGACCTACAAAAAGATAAGGATGCCAAAACCACAAGTCACATAGCCAAATGTGGAACAAGGAAGAAATCACCACCGCCACAACAATAGAAAGCCCAAAGGAAACATAAGAATTGCTAAGCCAACATATAGTGAGGACCCTATGGAGCAAAAACTATACATTCCCGAGTATTTCTCGAATGACTTATTCCAATAGTGCATTATCGTTGCCTGTCACATGGTTGAAATAGAGATGGAAGAGCCCTCAAAAGATAAAACTATCGCCACTGAGGAAGAAAGGTTGCAAACACCTTCACTCTTCCTCGGCAAAGCATTGGTGGGTACAACTTCGCTTTCTCTTCAAATCCTGGAAAAAAGGTAGCAAACATTATCAACAATAAAGACCGTGACCTCATCGAGACTTAAAAAAAGTTGAAAGAGCATGGTTATGGAGTTTACAACAACAAAGCTGGACTTGGTTTCACACAAATGCACCCATGAAGATTTCAAGTAAAGCGAATAGCGCTCAACACATCAGTGTGATCATTGAACAAGATCAAAATGAGCCTAAACCCACATCTCGGATGTCAGTTTTCGATAAGATGAATTGTCAGAATTTTGGCACTTAATTGCATGGGTGGTCAAGACCAAACCTCCATCTTCAAGAGGCTTAATACGTTAACATCCCAAATCTCTGTTTTCGAAAAGTTGTCAAAACCTAAGAAACAAAGCAACATGGCTAGCTCTCCTCTGCGATGGTTAGCTTTGGAAAAACTTGAAGACAATAAGAAGCCTTTTAGAAAGAGGGAGACAACGCTAAAGGTAGAAAAAATCGATAGGCTAGCAGAAAAATGCAACTTTCGAAGCTTGATTCCTTCAAAGATGAAGCGCCAAACAATCTTGGAGGTTGACACAAATGGATCACTGAAAGTAAGAAGGTACACCATCATCCACACTGGACAATCTTCATGCCAACAAGCTCAATAGGACAACACTGAAGAGGAGGTCCAAGATGTCTTCCACTTCATGATCCAAGAAGGCAAAGTAAACGAAATCTCCGAGGAAGATGTCACTGTTGCACCACCACAACTCGAAGATGGGGGGCAAGCCACGGTTGATGATCTCAAGGAACTCAACTTAGGCACAAACGAGGAACTAAAGCCCATTTTCTTAAATGCACTATTAAGTACGGACGAGATAGATGAGTATTACCAACTGTTATTAGAGTACAAAGACGTCTTTACTTGAACCTACAAAGAAATGCCCAACCTTGACTTTATCATCATTGTACATCATCTTGCAGTCAAACCTGGAACGCGATCGATAAAGCAAACTCAAAGACGCTATCGATCCAAACTCATCCCACAAATTGAAGCTAAGATTAACAAGCTAATCGAAGCAGGCTTCATTCGAGAAGTGCAATACTCTAAGTGGATCTCTAACATCATCATCATCCTTAAGAAATTTGGTCAAGTACATGTTTGCATAGAGTTCCGGGATCTCAACGATGTTTGCCTGAAAGACGACTTCCCTTTGCCAATCATTGAAATCATTGTGGACGCAACCACTGGCCACGAGGCACTATCATTCATGGATGGCTCTTCTGGATACAATCAAATTCGAATGGCTCTCAAAGACGAGGAACTAACAACCTTCTGCACTCCAAAAGGTATTTATTGCTACAAGGTGATGGCCTTTGGTCTGAAGAACGCTGGAGCTACATATCAACGCACAATGCAGAAAATCTTTAATGACATGCTACACAAAAATGTAGAATGTTACGTAGACGATGTGGTGGTCAAGATAAATAAAAGATCAGATTACTTGAAGGATTTGCGAATAGTGTTCGAAAGGCTGCGAAAATACAACCTCAAGATGAACCCTTTAAAGTGTGCATTTTGTGTCACATCTGGAAAATTCCTCGGCTTCATTGTCAAGCATTGTGGTGAGCTAAAAACTTGCACAAGCTGAAAAGTCTACAAGGACGACTAACCTTCATCAGACGTTTCATCTCCAACCTTACAGGGTGCTGTTAACCATTCAGCCGACTCATGAAAAAGGATGTTCCATTCGTATAGGACGAAAAACATGCCACAATGCTTTTGAAAGCATACAAAAGTATTTATGAAGTCCACTTGTCTTGAGGGCACCTATGCCTGGGAAGCCGCTCATATTGTACATTGCCGCTCATGAAAGTTTAATTGGAGCACTCTTGGCACAAGAAAATGAATCCCAGACAGAATGAGCGCTTTACTACCTTAGTCGAACTCTCACCGGCGCTGAGTTGAACTGATTGGAAAATCTCAGACGACTTACCTGACGAGAAGGTGTTTTACATCGATATCTTCCCGACATGGACGGTGTTCTTCGACAGATTCGCACGAGTAAATAGAGCAGGGGCAGGAGTAGTATTCATGTCTCCACAAAGGCAAATACTACCTTATTCATTCCAACTAAGCGAACTATGCTCCAATAACATCACTGAGTACCAAGCACTGATCATCAGGCACTAAATGGTGATCAACATGGAAATCACAGCCTTTGAGGTCTATGACGACTTCAAGCTCATAATCAATAAACTCTTAACTGAATATAAGGTGAGGAAAGATGATCTCATCCCACACTTCCGGTTGGCAACTCAACTGCTACAAAAGTTCAAGGCCATGACATTAAAACATATGCCAAGAAAAGAAAATCAAATGGCAGACGTTCTTGCCAACCTAGCCTCGAGTATGACACTAGGAGAAGACAAAGCTGCAGACGTGCTAGTTTGCCAAAAATGGATGATCCCGCTTGTCACTGAAATATTACTAGATGATGTAAACAACATCTCAGTACTTTTGGTCGACACTGAAGAATGGAGACGACCGCTGATCGATTACCTGGAGAATAGAAGGCCTCCAGATGATCCTAGACACCGCTTTGAAATACGTCAACGAGCACTTCGCTTCTTCTACTGCAAAGGAACAATCTATCGACGCTCTTTTGAAGGAGTGCTCCTGAGATGCGTAGGTGAGGAATAAGCCAATCAAGACATGGAAGAAGCACACTTAGGTGTGTGTGGGCATATCAGTCTGGACTAATGCTACATTTCCAGCTCAAAAGAATGAGTTACTATTGGCCAATTATGGTGAATGACTGCCTGGAACACGCCAAAAGATGCCAAGCCTGCCAATTCCACGCCAACTTCATACCTCAATCTCCTAAACCATTACACCCTACAGTTGCTTCATGGCCGTTCAATGCATGAGGATTGGATGTCGTAGGATCGATCACACCAAAGTAATTTGTAGGAGAAGCTTACATCCTAGCTACAACAAATTACTTCTCCAAGTTGGCTGAGGCTATACCCCTAAGGGAAGTCAAGAAGGAAACTATCGTCCATATCATCAAAGAGCATATCATCCACCGATATAGTGTGCCTCACTACATTATCATGGACAACATAAAACAGTTCTCCAATCGACTCATGGACGAGCTATGCGAGAAATACAAGTTCAAGCAGCACAAGTTTTCCATGTATCATGCTTCGACCAACGGTCTTGCAGAAGCATTTAACAAAACATTGTGCAACCTCCTAAAAAAGGTGATCGACCGAATAAAGAGAGACTGGCATGAAAGAATAAGCGAAGCATTTTGGGCATATAGGACAACACACAAGACTCATACCCAAGCTATACCTTATTTTCTCGTATATGGCATGGAAGCTGTTCTACCTCTCAAAAGTCAAATCCCCTCATTAAGGATGGTTATACAAGAAGGCTTGACTGATGAAGAGAATCCAAAGTTGCGTCTTCAAGAGCTGGAAACGCTGTATGAGATAAGGCTCGAAGCTCAGCAGCACTTGGAGTGTTATCAAGCACGACTCTCCAAGGCTGTTAACAAGAAAGTTTGTCTTTGTTCTTTTCAAGTGGGAGATCTCGTCCTTGCATTGCGTAGACTTATCATCACAACTCATAAAACAAAAAGCAAGTTCACATCAAGGTGGGATGAACCTTACGTAATACAAGAAGTCTACACCAACGACGCCTACTTAATCATAGCGGAAGACGGCTTGAAGATTGGCCACATCAATGGCAGATTCTTGAAGAGCTGCTACCCTTAAAACAAATGCATCATACTCTTGGCCCGCAAGAGCATAAACTATGTACGGCAAAATCATCATCAAGATCACCATTAAAATCGTCAAAAGCAATCTATTGCTCATCTGAACTATGTTATGACATAATATCTTCTTTGGAAGGCTACGTAGGCAGCTCGAACATTCAACTTCGAGTTCAGTCACATTAAAATAAAAAAATAAGGATTTTATTAAAGTCAATTTCATTAGAAAAAAAAAAAAAATACAAGTTTTCTTTGCAAAAAAAATTAAATTACAGCTATATATATATATATATATATAAATTTGCAATTGCTTCGGCCCAACACGGTTTACACCATCAACAAGTCCACCAGCAATGAGTCCAACTCCCGTGGCCCATCCTCACTCGACTCCAAGCTGGTCCAAACCCTCTCCCAAAGCTTCCTCGTTTCCAGCTATCTCTCTCATTCTTCTCAGCTCACCTGTCCACCTCAAACCCGTATCTGCCACCAAGGGCTCCAAGATCAGATGCCATGAATCAAAGCAGTTGCGATGGTGGCTCCAGTCTCCTTCGTCCTCACTCCACCTAAACCCCACCTGCTACATATGGTGCGCACACCCGGAGCAAGTGGACCTCCAAGCCAGCAGCACGACCTCGTCTTTAGACACCAAATTATGATCGCTTACTGCCATTTCTTCCAAAGGGCTTCAGTATGCCATTGAGTCCTTATCTATTTACATAGTGGAGGAACTACAGAGGGCCAACTGGAAGAGCATCTGGATGAAGATTCGAAATCGCCAAAGTGCGGAAGCAAAATCAATGAAGATTTCTCGCAAAAGAATAGTGACACTACAATTACTCTTCTCTCTTCCTCCGCTGCCAAATCCATCGCCATCGCTTCCCATCTCTGGAGCCTCTTCGTCGACTCAACCTCTTTGCCATGGACAAGTCAAAGCTCCACCTCAAGGGGTTTCACAAAGAGTTGTTGTCGTCGCCCCCTACTTTTTTCTCTTTTAACATCTCCCGACACCCTCTATGGTCTATCTGTTGAAGTTTTGGGGCCACAATCAAAGAGGCTCACTCCACGATGTTACCAAAGTACTACATGAGCTTGAAATTCTGATTCAGATGCTGACTCCAGATGGCAGAGTTTTAGACCTCTTTTTCATCATAGATTACCTGGGGTTGTTACAGCAGATGTCACGCATTTTGAAGAAGCTTTTACTCAAGGTCTAGAGCAGCTTTATCAATCTTTGGTCGACACCATTGTTGTTGGGCTAGTCATCGACGACAGATAGTGCAACGAGTGTGCAGTGGCTGTGCAATACTTGTGCAGTTGCTATACTTCGGAGGTTGAAGACCTCGTAGAGCTTGTTGATGTTGGACATGAGGTTGGCGCCAGTGTGCCTTCTTCTTGTTGATGGCTTTCACAGCGATGCTCTGGCTAGTGAGGACATTACGGGCATGGTAAACTTTGGTGAAAGGATGCAGAGAAGTTGAAGGTATCGACGAAGTCCCACAGTGTCGGGTTGTGACTTGGGTTGGTGTTGCAGGATTCATGTTTTCCATCTTTAAGCTCAGTTATTGGACTTGAAGGTTGTGACTTGGATTGGTGTTGCGGACTCGGCTTAAGGTTGTGACTTGGGTTAGTGTCACTTCGCCGCGTCTTGGATGCCTGGGGACTGCCTTCCACTATTGTTGGCTGAAACAAGGGGGCAAGTTGCGGTCATTAGACTCACGGATGGCGCTTTCAGCTCTTTGGCATTCCTTCGTTCATCAACCTCATCGCGACCGTGCTTCATCTTCTAGCTCTCCTCCGTGATGCTTTCAACTCTTTGGCCTCCCACTGCTCTAGCTTCTGTGTATCTTTGCTTTAGCTTCTGTGCATCATTCCTCCAACTTCAGCGCATCCTACTATCTCTAGGGGCGAGAAGAACTTCAGGGACTATTGTCAAACGACTAGCCGGTCGTGAAGCTCAACACCTTGCACCACCTCGAGCTCGTCATTCTGGCTACCATGATCAAAATCAGCGAAGAGCTTTAGTGACTGCTGTCAAACTACTAGTCAGTCATGAAGCTCGACGCCTTACACTCTGCCTCAAGCTCCAGCTACTTCTGCACCTCCGCCATGGCTGCTGCCTTTGAATGTGATTTAGCACAATACACTGAATGAAATAAAGCCTGTCTATTGATATCTACGAGAAATTACAAATCTGTACAAAAAAAAAAAAAAAAAGCAAAGAAAAAAAGAAAGAAAAAAAAGAGGGAGCCTTCACAAAGGTTGTTCACATGAAGCCTTAGTACCAAGCAAAACCCCTGAAGAATGAGGCACTAATGATTGATCATGTGGTGCCTCAATACTTGGTCGAACTCTAGATGGCGAAGGCAAAAAGTGCCTTTGGAATATAGCTACAAACCTCTAATGGTCACTTTGAATCCGACCTTCGGATTCTTGTAGCTGATCAAGCTTTCTCTTCATGCTCGTTGAATAATTATTTGCAAGCATGTGCAACTTTCTATTCTCGTGCTTAAGCTGTCTGATCTCTTGTCTAAGATTTGCCACCTCGGCTGTTAATGATTCAACTTGACGAGTTCGAGCAAGTAGGCGTTGGCCCATATTAGACACAGAGCCCGTACACCGAACATTGAGAGTCAAGAAGTCTCGAACGGCTAACTCATCAGACCGTCTTGAAAAAAGCCTATTATCTCTAGGAGTGAGGAGGTTCCTAGCTACTACTGTAGCTATCATTTCATCCCTTATCATAGAGTCTCCAACTGTAAGAAGGCCATTAGAAGATAAGAAGGACAGACGCCATATATTATCCTGACGCGGCTCGTCTGTATCAATCCTGAGACTCAAATCTAAGCAGATGTTAGATATGTAAGCCATTTTCAGAAATGATGAAAGAAAAAGGTTGGATGGAGTAAAATCTCATAAATACAGCAGAGACAATTTTCATAGTGGGCAATCTTCAAAGTATGCATTTTGAATACAATTGATACCTCTATAAAAGGAAAGGCAACACAGCCATCCGTTCAAAAATTGAAGAGACACCACTCTTCGAATTTCAAAAGCCGGATTTTCTTGCATAAAGCCTGTCAACACTTTTCAGACACAATCTCAGCTTTTCAGATATCATGTGCAACTTCATTAAATATCTCTGCCAAAGTTGAAAACATGTGAATTTTACTATTCCAACTACAACGCTGTTGCCAACAAGCATAGGAAACAAGGCCACATCCGTAACACTACCTGCTATTGGGAAATCCCTATATATGTGGACCTTCATCCTCCATGGCAAGGCACATATCCAAAACGCATGACTCTTCTTCGTTGCCAAGAATACATCTGCAACCAAACTTCTTAACATACTCAGTTTTCTTCCCCCTTGAAAATACCTCTTCAACCAAGTCACACCAGAGCAAAAGTATCTTATATCATCAAGGTCGAAAGCAAGAGTATCTCATAACATGCTTTCTCCCTGTCATTTTCTTTGTCTTTGTTCTTCCCTACAGGACAAGGAGAAAGAGAGCAATCAGCTAGCACCTAGAATTAACCTTCTTATTTGGAACTGACTGCCTGGAACCCCTTCCCTAATTGCTTACCTAGCACTGCTCTTAAGTACTCATCTTCAACTGTTGATGTACTTCCAAAGAAGATACCAGATGCCTGGAGAACAGATGATGCAAGTGAAAATGATACATCGAAGCATGTGGAGACAAGCGCAACAAATACATGTGATGATTTACCCGCTACTTCTTCAAAAGCAAACGTATCTCATATCATCAGGGTCGAAAACAAAGGTATCTCATATCATGCTTTTCCCGGTCTTTTCTTTTTCCCTTGCTTTTACCTGCAAGACAAGGAGAAAGAAAGCAATCAGTCGAAACCTGAAATCAAACTTCCAATCTGGAACTGATTGCCCAGAACCTTTGCTTGGTTGAGTACCTAGTATTGCTCTCGAGCGCTCGTCTTCAACTGTCGATAGGTCTTGAATTTCCTCAATGAATACTTCAGGACAGTTGATATAATGTTGGCTCTTTACATTGAAGCTGCCAAACATGGATGAGTCACTGAGAAATGATGTTCTGAAGGACCATTCAAATACAAATGTTGCGCACCACTTCTGTTATGTAAGAGATTGAAGCAGAATGATCAATGATGAGCTGGAATAGGTCACTATAGCACGACGCCTTTCCCTGCAGAACTACATATTCCAAACGGAGGAATCTAAGTCAAATTCTAGCCTGCCATCGTTGCTCTAATTGAAGAGCTTAAGAAGCTCAACAACCTTTCACTGGTACCGTCGTCGAAGAGCAAAGCCTCGTTGTGCAACGCCGTCAAATCACCACTACTTTTTCAAAAGAAAAAGTATCTCATATCATGCTTTCTCCCAGTCCTTTTATTTGTCCTTGTTCTTACATGCATGATAATGAGAATGAGAGCAATCAGTCGGCACTTGGAATCAAGCTTCCAGTCAGGAACCGACTGCCTGGAACCTCTTCCCTGATTGCTTACCTAGCATTGCTCTCGAGCACTCACCTTCAACTGCTGATGTGCTTTCAGAGAAGATACCACATCTGCCTAGAGAACATATAAGACGAGTGACAATGAAACATCAAACTTATGGATAATTAACAAACGCAACAACCGCACATGTTGATTCATCCCCAATAAAGTCGAATCTCACTTGCCAGGTGAAACTGCTCCTAGTCCCATTTAAATTCAAGATCAAGCCTCAACGACCCTTGAAGGGATCATAAGTCCGAATCAAGATCAAGTGTCCACCACCCTCGAATCAAATTTAGTTCCAGATAAAAGGAGTAAATTCAGACCTTTAGAGGAATTTTGGCAAAAAAAAAAAAAAAAAAAAAAAAAAAGCCCTCCAGCCTAGTTCAAGATTAGCCTGTGAAAAATCAACCTTTGAAGGAATCCAGAAAACCTTTCAGCCCTGTTCAAGATTAAGCCTGTGAAAAACCAACAATTGGAGGAAAGTAGAAAATCTTCCAGCCGAATTCCAGATCAATCCCTGACGGCCCTTGAAGAAATTTCCAGCCCAATTCAAGATCAAGCCTTGACGGCCCTTAGATTGACATCTACATTAAGGGACTTCAAAACGCATATTCTACACGTGACAAACACATGTATACAATGCGGTTTGAAGTGGGGGCATTTGTAGACATCGAAATTTTGGTGAAATAAATGTACCAATGCATTAAAATTACAACCTCCACTCATTTCACCTACATCATCCACTTACTTCACCTACAACCTCCACTTAGTTCACAAAAAACATGATGGTGGTGATTCATTCTCAAACCCTATAAATAGGCTTCTCCATCGAGGGATCAAGGGACCAATTCACATTTGCATTTCTCTACTCCCAAATTGGAAGAGAATTCCCCAAATCCTTGAAGCTATGAAACTCTAAAGTTTTCAAGCATCCAACCTCCCAAATTCCCAAGAATCCCGAAGGATCAAGAAAGCTCTCTTCGTTCTTCATCAAATCCTTGAAGAAATCCACACAACTGTTCATCAAGATCAAGCATCGAAGGCCCTTGAAGATCCGTTCATCCTTGTTCATCAAGGTCAAGCCCAAATCCATACAACTGTTCATCAAGATCAAGCCCCGAAAGGCCCTTGAAGATCCGTTCATCCTTGTCCATCAAAGTCAAGCCCAAATCCACACAACTGTTCATCAAGATCAAGCCCAAAAGCCCTTGAAGATCCCCTCATCCTCGTTCATCCCAAGATCAAGCCCCAACGGCCCTTTGGATCAAGAACATCAACAAATCCGCACAATTGTTCATCCCTAGACCAAACCCCTACGGCCCTTTGGATTAACATCCCATCCACAGATTTACACCTTACGAAGATAGAATCAGAGGATCAAATTGTAAAAGAGATTGTAACCCAAAAATTAATACAAAATATTATTTTGTACACGTGTTCTTGTTCCATTTGTCGCATGAAAATTCGTGTTTACACACTTTATTAGAGAGATGGTATAAATAATGGTACAACTATATGATAATAGGAGAACTTTTGTTAACGTTTACTACAATTGGTAAGCTAATGATGATATTCAAACTTAGTTCAAATCCTAAAACATTTGGTAATTGGTGGAATTTTGTTTTAAAACCAAATAGACATTAGTTTTTCCCTAATATATTTGTTTGGTGCGAATTTTTATTTTATTTCAAACTTGTTGAATGAACCACCGTTGAAAATAATTTCAAGTAGAGAATAAAGAAGGGTGAATTTTGAGATAAGTAATCATTGGAAAATTTTCGAATCTGTTAATGAATCAACTTCAGAATTCTATGATAGCAATCTTTTGAGTTTATGATTATTATTTCATGATAGTAATCTTTATCACCCTGCAATCATCGATACTTTTGACTCGGTTCAATTTCCGCAATTGACTAATTTGCTTGTTAATGATTGCAGGGTTACGAGGATCGGAAAATCGAGAAAAACTACTCGGTTTTACCAACAATGCAAAATCTTTCTCCTTGTAGATAGCAGCATTGGAAATTAAAACTAGGATTTCATCTGTGAATTACTCACCATTCAGCTCCATCATCAAAGAATGTACAGTGTTAATTGCAATCAATTTCTTTTATCACAAATAGAGATGTGACTTTATTCTACAGTTCAATGAAAATCCAACATTCTTCCACAAACTTTCGTTGTTTTTTTCGTTCGATTAAACAATGAAAGTTTATCGGTTCAAGACATTTTTCGAGATTGCTTGTGCGATAAATCAGCCAAGCCAACTCTGCTATACAGTATGTTAGGCTGTCAGAATACTCCCGAGGAGAACATTAGTCGAATCCTCATGCAACTAGTATGGACAGAGCCATACTTCTGTCTCTAATTGTCGCCTGATTGATTTTGTGGAAGCTCTTGAACTTCAGTCTCCGTTTGATTTTGAGGAAGCCCTCGAACTTGACTCCATTTGATTTTCTGGAATCCCTTCAACTTGAGTCTCAAATTCTCTTACGTAGTTAACGACTCCTCTAACTTTCGTTGCTATGTCTTCCGTCTCCTCCTCAACATGATTCAGCAATGTAAGTAGTAGCTCACGATATTGTCCACATAATTGCTCTTCACGCTCCAGGTCCAAAGTGAGTTCCGCAATCTTCATATCCTTTGCATCCTGCGAAGTTATTTGAGAGAAAATCAGATTCAGAGGTTGCAGGTAATGCACTTCCGCAATCATGTACCCATAAACACTTTCAGATCCTTTGTCGAACCATATTCCCTAACAGCAAAAACAACCTAAATAAAAGATTCTTCATCTTAAAAGGAAAGAAAAATACGCCCATCCTGAATAGTATATGTTCCAATTATCCAGAACATCGAAAAACTAAACCTGTGAAACTCCATTGCATGGAAACCTGAAAGGCCCCATTCATAGATAAGCTGGTGAATTACGTTAGACGGAAACCATGCTAGTTATAGCAGGGATGAGGAATCTAAACCACTTAGAGCTGATCAGAAGATACATAAACTACGATTTCAGAAAATACAGTTTCAGCAATGCAGTCAATAAGCAAAGTTCCATCAATCATTTTCTCCCTCATGCTTTAGAAGTTCGAGAAGAAGAGCGACAGGCATAAAAGAGCAACTTCATTTACTAAAAAATAAAGTAAAGATTCGAGCAATGATTACTTTTTTCTTGAATTTAGATAGATAAACTTACCATAGAATTCCCGGAAGAAACTATAAGTGGATGAGTGTGGTCCTTAACAACTCTTGTAATGACCCATTTTCCAGATTTTTTAAGTTTGACAAGCATCATCGCTTTACACCCTTCTCCTGTTGTAGGTTGCGGTCTTCGAACTGACCGGACTTGGTCTCTAGCTTTTACAGAACGCCCACCTTGCTTATTGCAGGATAGCTTACGGGAAAGAATTCTCTTCTCAACATGTGATCGACGACACTGGCCTATACGCATGATGAATCCAGCACGCCTTGCATAATCTTCGTAAAACTCCTTGGCAGCATCTTCAGACTCAAACTCCATACCAACATATGGTTCTCCAACTGCATTCAAGTCCCTTTCGACCGAAGTTTCAGGTGCTCCGGCTGTCCAATCCAAATTCACAACCACACATCACATACTATTACATTCGAGAAATATAATAACTCTCTCTCTCTCTCTCTCTCTCTACAAATCACATTCTACTGAATTTCCTCCTACCCTGAAGATTTATATGCTTTTGTTGAACACCAAAGTTAATTCTTCCTCATGAATCAGACAGTTAAAAACTAAATCCTTCAAGTAAAAAACAAGGTTTTAAGTAATTAAACGCTGGAATTACAGAAATGGAAGCCAAATTCATTCTTCCCTAAGCCATTTTTTCACCATAATCCATTAGAAAAGTTCATATCGTTAAACTTTCAAGAGCTTTTCATTTACTTTTTCTTTTCTGGGCAGAAGTTTCTGTACACTCCAAACCCAAAAAACCATGAAATCCCAATTAAAAGGCAAAACCCATGATAGATTGCACTTGTACACAATCAGCTCAAAATCTCATTCAAATTTTCTCGGCAACCAAACACAAAATTACTGGATGGAAGAGAAAGCTAGCAGAAAACTTACGGGATTTGGGGTCACTTCCAATCAAACCAAGCCAAGGTCTTGGCCTTCTATCGAATCTATGCTCCATTTTTCAGCGCTTGCTCACAAATGGCAACAAAAATTTCACACTTTCCAATTCGCTTTCTAATCTCAACTCCCCTCGCTTATTTATTTATTTGTTTGTTTATTGTCCCAACGTCGTACGACCTCCAAACGACATCATTTTACTAGTCGTTTAGTTGTACCACTTGTTTTTAGCTGGCTTGGCAGCTTTTCCGTTAGTTTCCTGAGAAAATAAGTGAGAAAGTGGAAAAGATTGAATTTTCGTAATTTCCCATCTGCCGGTTTTTGTTGGGAATCTTAATTCAGGTACGGATTCTGGGTGTTCATATTTGGATTATACAAACGAAGTTTTGAATTTGATTCATTTCAGAATGCTACTGAATCATACTTTGTTTTTACTTTACAAATCAATTTTTTCTAAAACGCTCTTTACATTACTTTACAAATCAATTTTTTCTAAAACGCTCTTTACATTCCATTGGAAATGTAATGTTACCATGTTTGGACTTTGACATAGTATCATAGTAACCTTATATTTTCTGCAGAGCGTGACACTATCGCGCTGTAAGGAAGTATATTCCAAAAAATTAAGATAACATAAAAAATCAAGTATCTAACTAGAAGAAGAAGTGCAGGTATCTAACAATCGAATTGTGATCATAAGCAATTTACAAGCGTCTCATCTACTTTTTTTTTTTTCCTTAAAAGTGAAGCAGCACGCAGAAATATTCGATCAACCTCATCAAAATTTGGCAAGCCAGCATTTTCGTCCAATGATTTATCCTTCTTTGCGTCCCTAGATATCTGACGCAGGTGATCCTCAAAATCTTCAGGTTCTACATCACTTTCAATAGGAAACTTTTCAAACTCTTCCAAATACAGAGGTCGATCTACCTTCTTCTCGGTCTCCTTGTCAGAATCAGTATCAAAAATATCGGGTAAATCTTCAGAGTCCGAAGATATATCCACGTCTGTTGAAAGGTCATCCTCAGAGCGTTCCTTGCTTCTATCCATCATTTCTTTTACCTTATTTGAAGCCTCCAGCTTCAACTTTGAGGAGCTCCCAGAGTCTACATTATCAGTAGATTCAGTACCAGTGTCCTGCGTTTCTTCCATAGAATCTGTATAAATGTCTACTTTCCTTTTAGCCTGTGCTCGAAGCAATTCAAGTTCTTGTTCAAGTTTTGGGATATGCTTTCTTACAGCGCAGACCATCCTTGTACTTCGATTTATCTAAAGCCTGTATGGGGGAGCAGAGAATACAAGGGAAAACATGAGAACAAATAATGACACATACAATGCTTCAACTATATGATCAGGGAACCTAGTTTTAATTTCAACACCTGCAAAAGTCTAACTGTCTTATCGAACATATACCTGCATCTCTTTGTATGTTTGTGTTTTATTTACTGATGGATCTTTTGAACTAACATATTATATAAGGAAAACTTGTTTTCCGGTCATGAGGAAGCAAGCAAAGGACTTGATTGTCATGGTATCGGGCATTGATTTAAAATGTTTATCAGAAAAGAGCAATGAGGTGGTTACAGCATGGAAAAATAATTTCAAATATGCAGTTAAAAAGCACTCTGCTTGGACTTGACATGCAGTGTTCTAATGGAGACAGTTTAAGTCTAAATTCTCTGAAAGATGCACGTTTAGACAAATATAGGACAAGCGAACCTTCTTCCTGGAGATAGTGATCCTAGGTGACATGATTTCTGTTGGAGGCTGAGAATAGTTCTTCCCTCTATACATAATTATCGTGTGTTCTTCATGAATGCCGAGCACAATCCCTCCGGTTAATCTAGCCAGCTCAGAAGCAATCTCCTTAACCTCCTCAGGTGAGAATGTTTTCACCACAACCTGCAGCGTTTGATGTTTCTTCCAACGCAAGTGCATGTTCAGAATCACACCCTGGTATATCCCCCGTCTTCCAACGGGCACATAATTCTTGCACTTGAGACCCATCTTAAGAAAGAAGAAGTGTTCCTCCGGCATCAATATTTCTGGATCATGGTTTGTCTCCGATGGCTCCGAGGGCTCAATTTTCTTAAGAGCTTCAACAAGCCTTTCCTCTTTCCCTTGAGCCTGCAAAAACAGCAACCACATATCATCATCAGTCTCAAAACATTTTGCAGAACCGTGCTACATTTTTCATGCAAACATCGGTATTTGTCAGATAACTTGTACGAAATCATTAACCGTATACAATTCTTAACGTACAGATTAGTTTACCTTTCTTAACTAGTGGAGAATTTTCTCCTCAGCAGTCATTCTCTCATAATATTTCTTCTTCTTATACCTGAAGAACTTGAGCCACCTAACCACTGCCCTTTTCCCCTTGAGCTTTTTCCTTTTCACTTTACCATCACCAGCTCCGTCGGCACCCGCGCCGCCGTCTTTCGAATTTTCCAACGGCTCCACAGCTTTGTGCTCTGTGTTAACATACGGAGCTGAATAAACCCATCGACGGCCCTCTGGCGGAAACCACGCAGTACCGACCAAGTCCCCAAAAGCAGCAGGCTTTTCGTCGAACATCTTGCATACAACATCACCCAAGCTACTGCATTGTGAGGTCCAAACATGAAATGCTATACATTTCAATCAAACTTTAGTTGAAAATTCATTGAGATTTGGAGAAAGATGGGTACCTGGGTCGGTGGATTTTGAGGTGGTTGTGGGATTTGAGAAGGCGCACTGACCGGAGAAGGCTCGGCCGCGCCAGTTTCTGCATTGGGGCTGAGCTGCACTAGCAGATAGCAATTCTCTGATTGGAGGATCAGAAAGAAGGCGAGTTTAGATCATCTGGAATTCCGAGCTTCAAAATCCAGCGTTTGGAATTCGACAATTCATTGTCAACATCGCAACAAATTTAATTCTAATATGATTTAGTTCGCAGTTGCCTAGTGCTGCAAAAAGAGATTTCTTACTCGAGTAACGAAAAACTAGTTCTTTTTGGAGCAACGTAAACCTTTCATGACCTACTTCTTTATCGAAGATTTAAAACAAATTCTCGTTATGTCACTCAGTATTACAGTCCAAATGTATTCTTCTTCGCTTAAAAGTGAGAGATTCTGAGTTCGAATCTCGTGGATGACGAATTTGATATCAAATTAGACTGCCCATTATTATATGACTTAGCCGAACTTCCTTTTTTCCTAATATAAAAATATTCATGTACTCGTAAAAATAAAAAATAAAAAATGGAAGGGACAAACCACAATGATACAGTAAATTACAAATGAATGGCACAATGGAAAGTGGTTACAAACCACAATGAATTGGCACTGAATTGGTGATTAAGTGTGTAAATCCCTAACACTCCCCTGCAAACTTCGGCGGCAGTAAGTAGACAAGTTTGGAAATAAGACGGTGAAACAGATCGTGAATTTAAAGTAACTCGTCTCTCGTGATCTCAAAGTTAGCACGAGTTTGAATTCAATTAGCTGTGAGATTGGACTATATTTCCATGCCGCACCTGGGCCCAAGAAGTTAAAATTAATCAAAGTTCATTAATTTTAATTTCAAATTAAGTTAATTAAAAAATGTTTTGGTTAATAGACATAATTGTTTGGAAAGAGTTGTGTGGTTTCAGATACATCTGAAAGGTATTTGAAAAGGTATGAAATAACCTATATAATTGAAGTCTCAGTTCCATCGTACATCATCTTTTCCTTTTTATCTCTCCCATACAAAACCTTACGGAAAGTAAACTCACAAATCTATTCGCCAGAATTCTATAATTCAATGCGGGTTGTATAATTAGATAGCGGTATCCTGATCGAGCAGCTGTCGTAGAACCACAAGCACAAGAGTGAGACGGAAATACCGTTCGAAGGACATAACTTTTGCGCTAATCTCTATCTGTGATTCAGTCAAGTTAGTACCATTTTATTTCTATTGCAAGTATTTTTCGTTAATAAAGATTTAGAATTTCAAGTTTTATTATTTATTTATTTATTTCTGAATTGTTCTTCAACAATGCATGCAATCCACATCGATCGACACCAAGTGAAACAGTTTGTTAAGTGTGTATACTAGCTGTGGGGTTGTTGTGGTTGAATTTTGATTCTTTGTTTTTCTCTGGTTGCTCTTGAGGTTTGAACTTCCGTTTGATTCCTTTTTGTTTTTTTTTTTTGTACGGATTGATACTACTGGTAGTGATTATCAATTCATACTTAAATAGAACATGGCAATTAGATCTTGTCACAAATTTAGAAGCTAAAAAAATAAAAAGCTATGTTCTTTTTGGGTAATGAAAAGCTTCCACAACATACGAATTTCCGTATAGAAAACCATATTTTAGTTGTAAGATAAACCTTGAATATGTTCAATCACCACACACACATAACTATAGAAGATAGGGAAAGAAAAACGTGATGCTATTCTGATCAACGAAATTAAAAGGAAACTAATGAACGACGGGAAGATCACCCGAAAGGCACAAAGAAATGAAAGAGTTTGCATTCTTTGACATAAAATGGAATTATTCAAGAGAGAGAGGGGCCTCTCTAAACCTCTACACAACAAGGCTGCTCTTCTTTTGTATCTCCTCTGTTGAAAAAAAAAAAAAAACAACAACAAAGTGATTTCCGTACTCCCTTTTTACCTTCTGCACCCCTTGTTTTTCTAGTTCTCGTATCGAATGAACTCAAAGGCGAATCAAGGTACGTAAATAATAGGAGGAGTGTAGAAGGAGAAAACGGAAATTCGAAGATCACTACCATGAAAAAAATCCTTCCATTAGCTAATTTGAACTTAAAGCAGCAAACCCACCACCTTTCATCATCTGCTTGAACTCCTTGAAATTCACCCTCCCATCACCATCCACATCAACCTTCTTTATCATGATCGTACAATCCTCCAATGTCTTCCCTTGCTTGAGCCCCAAGGAAGACAAAACCGACCGCAGCTCGTCCACCGTGATGAACCCGTCTCCATTCTGATCAAACACATTGAACGCCTCCCTCATGTCCTCCTCCTCATCCCTCTCGTCCATGATCGTCTGATACAACGCCCCGAACTCATCCATGTCCACGAACCCATCTCCATTCACATCGATTTTTTCGATCATCTGGATCAAGTCCTTGTCCGGAATGTAAATCCCCAGCTTCTCCAACGAGTCCCTCATCTCCTTCTTCGTGATCCGCCCGTCCCCGTTCTGATCAAACATATGGAAAACCCGCCGTAGCTCCGCCTTGTCCATTAAAATTGCTACAAATTGATTGACCACCAAATCCCACGATTTGAAATTCGATCGGATATTGAGGAACCAGTAACAAAACCCAAATGATCAAATTATTTTGACTTCTTGAACAAGTGGGGAACGAAGGGTAGAAATGGGGAAAACCTGAAGAAAAAAATGGTTAGGAAAATTGGTTAATACCGAACTGACGATTTGTGGTGGGAGTTGGTCGGAGTTGTTATAAGGAAAATAGAGGTGAAAAAACGATGAGGGTCAAAAGTTTGAACGTTGGTGATTGATTGGATTAAAATTTTGGTTTTTAACGTCGTCGGTTGAAAAACGCGGGTATTGGTTTGAAGTCGTTTGATTTGAAAGCCGCGTTTTTGAGGCACTGCGTTTATAAGGAGTTTCAAACGTTCATCTGATCGTTATTTGTGGCGCCGTATTTTCTCAAATTAGGACTTTAATTTTTTTTTTTGTCGGTCAAAGGTTTTGCTTTTTGTTCAACACAAATTTCGGGGAAATCCTAAGTTTGAGCATGCCTAAAATATAAGAGGGAGTTTTGGATAATGTTCCAAAGCTTGCTTGCTTTTTGTGGTGAGGATAACTTCCATTCAATTATCATACTCGGTAATTAATAATGCTCATGCTCGACTCGTTATGTAACATGACTTGTGTAACAACCTGTTCCTAAATATTTCGGTTTATATCATTTTGATACGTGAATTTACGAAAAATGCCCTTCGAAGCAAAAATGTCGACTTTTGTTGATCACCTTGTCGTGTCACGTAAGATTCGTTTCCTTGGCGTATTCTGGTGGTACTCATCGTTACGAATGCGTGAGCGCAAACGGAATGTAATTTGGAATTATAACGAAGAAGTTATAGGTGAGCAAAATTAGGGGCAAATGGTCATTTAACCATCATCTAGAAGGCTTCAGATTTCTTGGAGCAGTGAGATGGTGCCACGTATGTGGCCAGGATGGAGGGAAATGAGAGATGGACGGAGGAGAGAAAGGAGAAAGGAGGGAAATGAGGGAGTGATGGGCTAATCAAGATGAGAAGAAAGGAGGAAATGAGGGAAAAGAGAAGGGAGGAACCCAGAGCCTTTTTGACTAGCGTGACTCGACTTGGTTCCCTTCAAATTTTTCGGCGGTTTGGTTTTCCAACAAATTGCAGCCATCCACCACCATAAATCAATTCAGAGACCTTCCATCTTCATTTCTCCATCAAACCCAAGCTGTTTTTAGCATTGTTTCACAACGAACACCCATGTTTGTCCTTGGACTCCACTGTGGCGATTCCGCCAATCTTGCAAACTCCAATGATAGCCACCACCCTCATTCAACTCATCTTAAGGTCAAGAACAAAGCCCAAACAAGTTTGGGGGTGGTGGAGCTACGGATTTTATGAATGGAAGAACACCCATTTCTAGGGTTTCTGACGGATTGAGGTGATTTTCAGGTGTTTCCCGATCAAATTGGACTTCGACCTAGGTATAAAAGTTCTTCCCCTTGATGAGCTCTACATTCCTGTAAAATATTGTAATTTTTCGAGTTGGTAGGAAAATTGGGTTTTCATTCACTGGAAACCGCCACATACGGTGGCGCGTGACCTTTTGGGCCACTGTTCTCATGGCGACATGTGCGGCGGCACGTGGGGGAACCCAAGGTCCCTCCTTGGGTTTTTCGACGTGGCGAATCCGAATCCACCATCCGTTTTTCCAAATTCTAACATTTTAGTAGAGTTTATTAAATGGTCTCTAGTTGTGTTTAGGTGCATCGGTTGGAAGTGATCTCATCCTCCCTAGTTCGAGCGGCTCCCAGACAACAAAATATTTGTGAGTGGACTCCTTAAATTGCATGTTTTTATAAATTATTAGGCTTGCATGCATTTAATATTTCATGAATTGAATATGTTTTATATTATGTTTTACGGATTTCTATACTTATGGTTTACAGAGGATTTATGATTTATTTGAATTTCTTTTACGAAATATTTATGATTTATCGAATTTACGTTTTACTAAAGGTTATGAATTATGGAATTTTCATATATGAAATTCTATGGATTTACAAATATGAATTATCATGGATTTATGAGGTGATGTTTTGAGCTTTTGAGCTCCGGTGATTTGATATGAGTTTTTGAGATATGTTTTTGTTGCTTATCTAGTGGGTTATCATACAACACATCCACACAATACAGGTATGTAGACGTCTATGGCCATAGGACATAGTTGTTGATATTTATGACATACTCCCAGCTTCACGAGCCCAGGGCTAGTATCAGTGTGTTATGTTATATGTATATGTTTCTTCTCTGGCGTAACCTAGAGTCATATAGCTTCACCTTCGGGTGATGGACCATGATTTCTTCACTGGCTTACCCCAATGTCATATAGCTCACCTTTGGTAATGGTTATGCCTTTGGGCCACTATGACACCCCTAGTTGAGTATATCATTGATGAGATTTACAAATTTGCCTTCAAGCGACTATATTACCTTTATTGAGCATTGTTTTCCATGTACATGTTTTACGAATGTTTTTCATGGCATGCTAGA
Source organism: Pyrus communis (assembly GCF_041283825.1). Taxonomy (NCBI): domain Eukaryota; kingdom Viridiplantae; phylum Streptophyta; class Magnoliopsida; order Rosales; family Rosaceae; genus Pyrus; species Pyrus communis. The sequence continues at coordinate 20,169,740 of NC_142574.1, forward strand.
GTTTTCAGAAAACCTAATATGTAGTATTATATATGTGTTTTCAAAACAGGAGGTTAGTACGTTCATAAAGAAAATGGTTTTCTTAGTATTAGTATTATTATTGTAAACTTTGGTCCACTCACCTTTTGTTTTGCACCCCCTCAGGAGTTAGAATCAAGGTATTCAATCCCGGCGTCAGGACACCTCCACATAGGTATCTTCGAGTCTTTTCATAGTAGAATCCACTCCTTTGTTCGTATCATTTTATATTAATTCTTTCATATTATTCTTAATTAGTTGTATGCTCTGAACATGGTTTTGCATTGGCATATTTCTTTCTAATTACGTATTTTATTTATATGCATGTTTAAAATGGCTTCATCACCCTCGGGTGTCAGCCAACACGTGCCATTCATATCGGGATCGGGGCATGTCAACTTGGGCTAATTTGCAATTAAAGCGGATGTGTAGACGTGAGTTAAACTAATTTACAATGATAGAGAATGATGTGAGTTAGGCTAGTTTGTAGCGATAAAGGATGCATATGTAATAAGGTTTATTCGTACCATACTTTACCAATCTCGAAACTACCGAGTACCGGTCAACTTCATACATTCTACCCACTGTAGGATAAGATTCGTGTTGAGGCATCCATGTTGAAGCACAAGAGTTTCTCTCCAACAAGGAGGCCAATCACAATGTGACACGTGTCAACATCAGAATAAAGCTCCTAGAGTCCCACATTAACTGCGAGCAAAAGCGAGAGACTCTTCTCAACTATAAAATGAGACTATTATCCTACAATTAATTCCTAATGTTATTATTGTACTTAAATCATTATTAGAACTCACTAATGATGATTATGCTTAAACCATTGTGTTATGTAAACTCTACATTATTAATAAGAACTCTTCTACCCTCATGGACGTAGCCCAACTTAGGGTGAACCACATACATCTTGTGTTTGCTTCCTTATCTCTATCTTTCTACATATTATCCTCACTAGGTGACTGGAGCAACATTGCGAAGGTCCTAAACTTAACATTTTACGTTGTCCAAAGACACACTGATTTTGTGCATCAACATTTGGTGCCGTTTGTGGGAACGACACTTATTCTTACTCTCACAAGCTTCGTCAAGCTGGTTTCCATCGTTTGTACACTATCCTTCGATTAGGCACCCTTCTCCAACATGGGGAGTGAAGGAAGCCACAACACACAGAAGGACACCCCTCATGCCTAGCTCAAGGCAACAAAGGAGGGAAAGGAAAAAGGTTGCTCTTCAAACTAAAGTCGAAGAGTTTGAAGCTCAGAACAACAAAATGATGATCAGGAATTAGATTCTCCAAGAACAATATGAGAAATTCTTCGAGATGCTCCACAAGGCTAGACAGACTTAGTCTCATTTGCCTATCGTCCCCGTGACTGTGGATCATGACATGGGTACCCACCAACACGAAGGTCCATATGTCTCTAACATGGGCATTCTTAATGAGGAAGGACCTTCTCACCAAGATATTGATAAACATAAGACTTTTCTCAACCCAGCTACTTCATACCAAAGCAAGAGAAGGAAGACATCTCCTTGCAAAAGGAATGGAATGATCGATCGAGAGCCGTTTACTATGATTGTTGAGACTTCTTAAGGTAGCGTCGAGAAAAACCTATCCATATAGGCTCAAGGATCAATGACCCAATCATCAAAGAACTCGATCGTCTATCACAACCCAGGGCAACCCCTAATCCAGAAAAGGAATAACAAACTTTGGAGGAACAAAGGGGTATATATAGGAGACTCGGGGGTCTTTTAACAGGCACATCTCAAGAACCAATACATTGAACAAGCTTCCCTACTTTTAAGAAATGATGGAAACTTATGAAAGAGAGTTCCAATGGTGCCTGACTCCACTCATAACCCCTTTATCTTGCAACTCCTTGAAAAAATGAACAGGTTAAGCGCTAAGCATCAGGCCCAGATCTCTGATCGGAATCAACCAAGGCCCGTTGCACCAGAATACAAATAAAAAGTGATTTTTAAACACTGTTTAGAATGGCCATGTTATTTCATTTGAATAAAACAAATAGAAGATTACTTCATACAAAAAGATAATCAACATAACGTTTGCTTAATACTTATTTATCAAAATTTTATAAATGAAAAATGGGGGAAAATAGACAAAGAATAAAGATGTGAGAGTAGTAAAGGGGCCCGAAGAATGAGGAGCAAGTCAGATTCAGGAGAGAGCTACAGACCATTTGGATTCTGCAACGTTTCTAATTTTGGTGCGGACGACGATACATACTGCTATCTCTGATGTCGAAGTATATAATAGAACATCAGCAGGCACTGGGGTTATCTTTAGCTCATGAGGCGCAGGCCTATAGACTTAGAACTAGTGATCTCGGACCATTGGTTCAAGGTTGGGCTCTGTATCAAGACTGACAAAAGTTACCCACGGCGGTGCTAATGTGATGGTATTACAAATTAATCACTTGTTATAATGTGTTAATTTTTAGCCATAACTGATTAACTTGAGATACTACAACAATAGCTGAATGAAAGTACTTCTCGTACAACAAGACCCACGATAACTAGGGGTGGTTCGGTATGGGATACCATACCAAAACTAGTATCCTGAATCCCAAACCAAAATTTTTTGGGACGGGAATTTGAAGACTAATCCCAAACTAAATTTTCGGGAATCCCAAATTTCGGGAATCCCGAAATATTTTCGGGATTTTGGGACAAATCGGGAATCCCAAATTGAAATATGAAATTATGAATTGTTCTTCAAATATATAATTCAAGAACACATTCATGAACTAGGAATTTCATTTCATTCACACTACCATTTAATTGAACACTGGCATGTCTGACTGTTTTTATCATAGTCAAAATTCAAATTAATTAAACCCTTTTTGCAATCTGTTGAGAGACAAAAGAATCAAGTCTTCTGAAATCATCAGCCATGGTAGCAGCAATAATAAAATCCACATGAATATCAAACAGAACATGAAAAATATGCAAGGTGCAGGACATTCTAGGTTGCAGAGCATGAATTAGAAACCACTAGCATCAATTATAAATGAATAATATATATATGTATAAATATATATATATATATATATAATAATTAACATTATATATTTTCGGTTCGGTATGGGATTCCCGAAATATTGAGAAGCCAATCCCGAATCCCATACCGAAATTTTGGGATCAGTTCGGGATAGCATCCCGAAAATTTCGGTTCGGTTTGGGAAATTTTTGGTTTGGGATTGGGATTTTTTCGGTTCGGTTTGGGATTTTTGGGAATTTTTTCCACCCCTAACGATAACCATTCGAAATAAACAGGAATAATTTTTTTTATTGAGGGAAAAATTCAATTACCTCGTTTCAACTATTGATTGTGGTCCAAATTGCCACATTGATTTTCAATTTGGGTTTGAAACTCCTTACTTTGAAAACTTTATATGTTTGGACCTAGCTACATACTACAGTATATGCATTTACTTGATACACTCACCATTGAATGGTCGGATATGCAATAAAAAAGAGGGACTGTCATATCCATATGTAGTTTCGTTCAATGTTTTGGTAAATATTCACATGCAACGCACGTGAGTCATTTTTCGAAATAATTTGGTAGTTATGTCTATTTCTTCCTCTCACATCGGCTTAAAGCCTAGTTTAGAAGGCACTGCCAGATTTTTCCTTTTTATATATGTGAAAGAACCCATCAAGGCACCACTAGATCATGCAAACCAGGAAGCAAAACATTACATAACGCAAAAAAAGGGGACTCAAACTAAGTAGTCACTATTACAACTATCTCTTCTGGCCTCTTTTGTTATAGTTTGTATGGTTCTGGAGAAGAGGTGAGAGCACTGCACCATCACATCCTCCAACCACAATAATTCACCATTCAACCATGTTCATCTTCAAACAGAATCCAAATTACAGGGTATATGTGCTTCCCGAAGAGCTCGTCACTTAAACTGATCTTCTCATGGTTCCCTGTCCTGCAAGGTACCTATCCCTTATTCTTCCAGCAAGCTGGAAAGAAAAAGTTTGGAGAGATGTTTCGTTATCTCCACTACCCAGTACACAAAGAACAAAGCTCGTATAATATCTCAAGTAAGCTCCACTAGATGCTGGCAAATAATCACAACAGAACAAAACATTTCAAGTGTAAAAGTACGGGTAACCAAAGTCACCATAACAACCACATGTAACGGAACAAAACTTTGCCGAACAGTGCGCGGAACAAAGAAGTTCATAGAAGCAGGTTTTAAACATAAACCAGTCTGTTACTTAGTTTCTTACACAGCTACACTAATCTCAAATTCACATAAGCCTTTATGATTCAGCCCTATCACCAGCTCAAGCAACCATAGCCATCGCAAAACAAACGCCCCATGAACATTAGCACTAGCCTATCACCAAGCTTTTAAAGTTCATCATCATTGATACTGTAACTAATATTAGGTAAAAATCTAAACTCACGAACCTCCTTCGTACGCTTGTTGAATTATATTACCCTTATGTGACATTCCATAGAATTCCACAATTTACAGAGGTTATGCTGCACTCAAGTCAAGTAAACTTAGCTACCACTCTTCGCTCACATAAGCTACAACAAGACAGCTTTTACGAACTAAAGATCCCCAATCCAGCTAATTTAAGTCAAAATCTAAGATTATTTCTCAAGCTGCGCCTACGAACTGAGATCCACATTCATACTCCATTCAAATCACAATCTATGCTTTATTTCCTTGATTTGCTCCTACTTCAGAAACACTACCCTCATATTACTAAATGGAAGAATTGAATAAGCACTTCTGATCCCCAAATCTATGGCTCAAGAACTTTACTTCATTCTCCTACATTTTGTCAATAATCACCGACGAAATCAGACACTGATAAAAGCACTTAGATTACGACAGGCAGAAACCACAATAAGCAATTCAACATTCCTACATATTCAAATCATGAAATTGAGCAACAATTTTCTCAATTCATACACAGAAATCCAAAGCATTACACCCACAACATTAAACAACTGGTTCCACAAAATTGCCGCGGAGCCAGAAAATCGCATTATTATATCCAAAAACAGAGTAAGATCCCTGGAATTTCACTACCCTAAGCTTATGGAATGTCCCAGGGTTTGGGCTCAGGGACAGCAACCACCATACCTTGAAGCTCCGGAGTGAGGACGACCTGGCATCCCAGCCTGGAGTGCTTGTTGAGAACCCTAGCCCTCGAATTCCTCTTCAGCACGTACTCCTCGTCGTAGGACCGCGGCGGGAGCTTGTCGAACCATTCCTGGGCGATGTTGACTTCGCACTCGGCGGAGCAGGCGTCGATATCCTCGAGCCGGTGGGAAGCCGGTTCGATAAGGCCGCCCTGGGCCAGGGCCTTGAGGAGAGTGTGGCCCGATAGGCCCACGACCTCGCGCTTGCGGCCGTCGACGTCGATCGCGAAGAGCTTGACGATTCGGTCAGAAACTTTGGCAGAGTGGGTGGAGGAGGATGGGGAGGTGGAGGAGGCGGAGGATCTGGAGATTAGGGAGAGGGAAGGGAGGCGGTGGAGGATTTGGTAGTGACGGAGTCTCTGAAGGCTCGCCATCGCCATTGTTTTGTATCAGGTTCGGGAACAATTAGGCTGTGGATCGTGATGACCGCAGTATGGAGAAAAATAGAATACTCCACCAAAAAATGGAAAAAGAGGAAAATAACACCAAAATATGAAACATAGGGAGAAGTGTGTCATTTTGCACTCCTCTATGTACAAATCTTGTGGAATTTCAGTAAGGAAATTGTTATTAGCACTCAAAAATTCTTATTTAGTACTCCAAACTTGTTATATTTAGAAAGAAAAATACATTTGTGAGGAGTGTCAAATGAGATTTTTAGAGTGACACTAATAGTTCCATTCAATAATACTAGCATTTTGTCACACACATAAACTTGTGGTAATTTTCTCTTTTGCATTTTACTAAGACCATCTTTCAACTTTTCAGTAAAAACTTAAAATTTTTAACCAAAAAATTTAGGCTTTAATCCAAAAACAACTATTCTACTACAACAACGGTGCTGGATTAAATTTTTAGGCCGAGATTATTATATTTTTCAAACCAATTCCAAGTCAGCTGTCATGCCCTGTTTTCGACATACGATCAAGATTGACACGTGACATCACCACATTCCTGTTTATCTATCATGTCTCGCCTCCGAGGTAAGACCAAAACACAATCAATGATTTAACCATGCATTCATTTTCTTTTATTTCATGGCTGCATCTAACCTTAGCGTTAGACAGCCTACGTACCTTAAGAAGGAATCAAGCCATTCGTAGTTCACTATTCACTAAACTCAGACATTTATCCCAGTGGGTTCTGACAAGAAGGCATAATATTCCTTAATCAATTATTGGGACCTGACAAGCATGAATTAATAGATTTAGGGCTACATACAAACTCACATGACAATCAGGATTTCCATTTCATCCATCTTATAAATCACTATGTTTCAACATAAAACGGCAAGTTATAGCATGCAACATCTTAAAGAACAACCAATGAACACAATATTATTCTTTCACTTTGGTCAACGAATCGATTATAGTAATAACAATCATATCCAACATCATTCCACAATCACTCCAATTAATCAATCCCAAGAATCAAAGATGCATGATATTAACATTTAACTATGTTAATCAATCAATAAGATCACATATCAATTCATGAAATTTAATAAAGGAATTCTACATAATTCCTTACCTAGATTCCAAGTATTAACATTATAAATCTAATTTATAAACACAACGTCTACTGTGAGTAATTCATATTCACTTGAATCTAAGGTCAAACTAACCTTAAGGAAATGAGCAAGAGTAGGGATTATGGACCACTTAACGGAATCCAACTAAAATATGGTTGCCTATCGAAATGTACTAAGTACAACTAATCCTCATCACCCCTAGAATGTGTATGGTCTCCCATTGCGAATATACCAAGTAGAACCATAGGCATAATCTAATCGTGCAGTCAGTGATCACCCATTGAGGATATACCAAGCATGATCACCCCTGAAATACGTATGGTCCCCTATTGCGGATATACCAAACAGGACCACATCCTAACTCTAGGTAGTGATCACGCATCACATATATACTAAGCATGATTACTCCTAGAATGCGTATGGTCCTTCATTGCGGATAAACCAAGCAGAACCATATGCATAGTCTAATGACGTAGGCAGTGATCATCCATGGCGGATATACCAAGCATGGTCACCCCTAACAGCCCCCATCGCGGATATAAGAAGCATAACTATATCCTATAACTCTAGGTAGTGATCACTCATCGCGGATATACCAAACATGATCACTCCTAGAATGCGTATGGTCCCCCATTGAAAATATACCAAGCATAACCATAGGCATAATATAATCATATATGCATTGATCATCTGTTGCAGATATACCAAGCATGATCACCCCTGAAATACGTATGGTCCCCTATCGCAAATATACCAAGCATGACCACATCCTAACTCTAGGTAATGATCACCCATCACGGATATACCAAGTATGATCACTCCTAGAATGTGTATGGTCCCTTATTATGAATAAACCAAGCAGAACCATATGCATAGTCTAATAACGTAGGCAGTGATCACCCGTTGCGCATATACCAAGCATGTTGACCCTTAACATACCCCATCGCGGATATACCAAGCAGGATTATATCTTATAGCTCTAGGTAGTGATCACCCATCGCGGATATACCAAGCATGATCACTCCTAGAATGCGTATGGTCCCCCATTGTGGATAAACCAAGCATAACCATATGCATAGTCTAATAACGTAAGCAGTGATCACCCATCGCGAATATACCAAGCATGATCACCACAGAAATACGTATGGTCCCCTATCGCGGATATACCAAGCAGGATCGTCCATGTACCATTGCTACATGGTGTAGTTAAATCAACACACAACCTCCTTACCCCTATCTCAACCCCTATGATTTGTAACGTAATCGCTTGCACTATCAATTTCTCATGACCACGAACTAACATGTCACATAAGCATACAAGTTTCACGGAATACTTCTAATAGGATTCTAGGCTCACATGGTCATAATAGTTACCATACATGTCATTCATATTATCAAGAAGATAAATACACATCTATATCACAATAAGGTGTCCCATACACGTAAACTGAGGTATATATTACCTACGAGTTACCATACATGTCATTCATATTATCAAGAAGAAAAATACACCTCTATATCACAATAAGGCATCCCATATACTTAAAACTGAGGTACATTTTACCTGGGATAGCTCACTAACTGATATAGGCTCACTATGCCCTACTTAGTCTCTAGTAATACTAATTTTAGTATTCAAGAACGATTAAGAACGTTTTGATCAAAATCAACCCTAGTAGATTAATCAGGGAGAACCGTCCACCGGATTTCCAATCCGTAAGTTCCTAAGGTCCTCAAATATTACGTATAATAACATATTAAAGTTCGGTAACGATCTAACGGTCAAATCGTCAATTAATAGAGGATCAAGTGGCGGCCTTTAACGAAAATATGTTCAAACGATGAGATTTCATCAATTGGATGTCACATATGGATTTGGGGTATCGAATTTAGCCTAGAAAGACAAAGTTGGCCCACTGGCCACACGTCGCCGCATGCGGCACTTTTCAGCGAATAGAAACCTAATTTTCCGACTAACTCCAAAAATTACCAAATTTTACAAAAATGTAGAGTTGTTCAAGGGGAAGAACTTTCATACTTGGGCCGAAGTTCAATTTGGCCGGGAAACACCTAAAATTGGCCTCGATCCGTCGAAAACCCTAGAATTGGGTGTTCTCGATTCGACCACAAAATGTACTCTGACACTAAGCATGGATCTTGTTCCTAAGATTGAGAAGAGTCTATTGGGGGTGGTGGTCGATGGAGTTGGTTTCAGAAACGGCGGATCGCCGCCAAGGAACGCCGGCAGCACCAACGTTGTTCATGGTGAAACGAGGCCAAATCACGTTAGTTTTTGGGTGAAATTGAAGGAGGGATCGACTGGGTTCGAAGTAAGGATTGACATGACACCAGTCTCTTCGTCAACGGTGGCCAGAATAAAAGGATATGGCCAGGTCGGGTCGGCGGGTTGAAGAGGGGATCTGGTTCCTTCATTCTCTTCTCCTTCTTCTCCTTCATTTCCCCCCTGATTGGTCACTCTCCCTCCTTTTCTCTCCCGCAACTCTCTCTTTTCCCCTCTCTCCTACTACCATCTGCCAACTTCTAATTTTAATTTTAATTTTAATTTTATTTATTTAAACAACTAAAAGGTCTCTAATTTATTCGTTTCAACTTCGATTCGCGAACGGTTTTCGCCTACACGCTCGTAGGATCGAGCTCTATCCAATTATACTTAGTGTGACCTCGTACAGTCCATAGATTTTTAATGACTATTGACCAAAATTCAAACTTCGTAATTAGTTTAATTAAAATCTAAATTTAATAAAATTTAATATAAATTCTCGAAAATAATATAAAATCTCGTTAATACAAATACGTAGTTTACAATAGTGAAATTCAGGAACAGGATTTCACATCAGCTATTACCAAAATATGTAGAAAGCCGTATTCATTATATTTTTTAAATTATTTTCTGTCCAATTTCTAGGTTAATAAAACTAAAACAAAAAATGAAAAAAAACTAAATCAAACTTGAGCGAATTTAAAAAGAAAAAAAAACTAAAATAATCATGTTTCTTTTTAACCAATTGCAAAAACGATATTGAGCTAATTTGTAATTTCAGTTTGATTTTTAATTTAAAAAAAAAATTGAACCAAATATACCAAACTCACACATGCCAAATTTCCACCTCTATAAATTGACCTTCATACAATAGGCAGGAAGGTCAATTTATAGAGGTGGAAATTTGTTGGAATTCCTGCCTATTGTATGAAGGTCAATTTATGTCCATACAAATTGTATGTGAACATTTTATTTATTTATTTTTAAAATGAGAGGAGAGAGGAAGTGAGTGAGGGAGAACGTGAGGGTGGGAAAAGAGATTTTTTTATTTTTTATATTAGAAGTATATTTTTTTTCTTGAAAAAATGATATTATCTACAATAAAGAGCTAGCAATAATATGATTTAAATTTGCCTTTGGTTAGAATCGAATCTAAGATCTCTTACTTTCAAATTTGATTTTCCATTTTTTATTTTGCTTTAATTTCTAGAATATCTCAAATGGAAAGAGAACCGCCTAAGTCCCGTTCAAAAATGTCAATGGAGTTGGACAAAATTAGCAACTTACCAAGTGATGCTGGCATTTGCTCGACTTCGAATGTTAAGAGTTGCAAATGACCAAAGACATGGAAGTTCCAACAATTTGCTCAAATTTTTTGTTCATCTGCCTTGTATTCGAAGGCTTCATATTGAAAATTACTTATTAAAGGTAATGGATTTTGTGGTTCATAGTTTTCAGTCAGTAATCAGATTTTCTGGCAATCAGAATTTGACCTTATACTTTCAATCTTCTGTTTTCTGAACCTTTATGCACCAGTATTTAGCTGTCGGAGTCTTACCAGGAAAGCTTCCTTAACCGCGCCGAGACCTGAACTTTCTGTCTATACACATAAGCTTCAATGTTTTAACTACTTTCTGTCTTCTGAGAAGCTTCCCTGCTCTACACGAGCTTGAAATTCGGGTGAGTTTAATTTTATTCTGTTGATGCATGCATATCCTGGTGTTGAATTAAGAACGTCGACCCAACTCTTACTCTAGAAATTGTAGTATCTGATGATACACTTGTGTAGGCCAATAAAGAAGATCAGGCTGTTGTGGCCCTTGTGGGAGATGTGAACTATGGGTTAGACAACAACCAGAATTGCTTATTGACCAAACTGCGACTTGTGAAAATAACCGACATCTATGGTGTCGAAGCTGAACTAGATTTCATCAGGTTTTTGCTTTCAAGTTCACCTGTGCTCGAGAAGATGATTGTTGCACCTGCTACTGTCAATGATATTCTACTTGGACCCTTGATTTATCCGGGAAACAGGTTTGGCAGATAAGATAAGAGGACTTGCCGGCAGAAACTGAATGTGGGTTTTGATAGTTTGGTACAAAGATCTGTTATGTATGTATGCATGTTTCTCTGAACAATGTGAATTTGAATTTGAATTTGGGCACGCCAGATGACAGTCCTATTATATATCAAACGACGCCAATATCCGTCTTTTCTTTTTACTAATCTCATGTTCAACTTTGTCTCTGATATTAAATTTTGACCTTAAGATGTCTGATGGAATGCCTCGAGTACAGGAGAAGACTAATTTGGAAGTGCTTTTAGAATGGATTGAAAGCACTTTTGGAAACACTTTGGTAGAAAAAGTTGAAAGTTGTAAGATCCTCTCCTCCTGGAGTTGCTAAATGAACATTTAGGATGCGCTTGAAGCAAGCAAACTAGAAGAAATTACAAGGACAGCAATTTTTGGTTTTCGATTCTGCTGTACTGGTCATTGCTATGCATCATGTGTTATACAATTACCTAAAAGAAAAGGTTTTGTTCAGATAACCTCCATAATCGAGGGCAATGCCTGATTGCTCTCCGTTTTTGGGATAGCACGACAACAATTCTCGATTGTTCAACAACGAGTTTTAGAACAAAACTGATCTCATTTCTAACATATGGAGTTTTACATATTACAAGTCATCAAAATTAATCGTAAAGTCGCTAGACCAATAAATGTCTTTAGAATATGTAGCTTCCATAAGGCAGTCCGAGTCTTCCAAGGCTTTGTCCATGGACTCTGCTAAATCTGCCTCCCATAAGCCTAACCTGCAGACTCTCTTGTAAGTTTCATAATTCGACGCTCTTAGGCCCTCCGAAATGATCTCCCTTAAAGAACCACAAATCTCTTCACTGCTCACGGCATCCAGAAAAGTTTGGGATAAAGAGGGTTCCCAGAAAACAACAATGGCACAGCTCTTATCCACTAACCGAACATCAAATTCTTCAGAGAAGACGGCATGTGACTTGTGCAACAAGCTCTTGAGCATCCCCGCAGTCATCCCACTTCTGAATCCCCATAAGAATACTAAATCTTCACAGCTGACCTTTCTCATATTCTTTGTCCAGACTCTGACATCCTCATTGGTTGATTCTTGGGGGCCGGAAATATATTTGTACTCTTCGAGGGCTGGATCCAACAGTGCATTGTCAGATACCATAGCATTTTTGGAAATTTTCAGAATGGAGCAGAGCTTTGCAAAAAAGTAGCACATCTTTACAACACAAAGATTATGAATGTTGCCTTCATTTTCTGTAGATAATAACTCAAAATAAGTTAGGTTTGCTCTGAAGTAAAGAGGGCATGATGGAAACCAATCTCACAAAAATTAGGTCAAAATATCTTCGAAGCAATGATTTGACACAAGAAATTCACTAGAGAACCAAGTAAACCCACAAGAGCAACAAACATGGGATTACTGCACTCTATCCGACTGTGTCTGTGTGTTACGTGAAAACTAAGGGTATTGACATACCTTGAGGCGAAATTTCCATATCAATGGGTGCAAAGTAATGATCATTCAAGTATGAAATAGCTGCATGAATATTGGTAATCGTCCTTAGAGGGCCAATATTCTTCATCAGATGGCTGATATCAAGTATGTGGGGGAAAACCGAGCGCAAGGAACCCACAAACTCATCTACATTAATCGGCAGGGGAGAGAGAAACTCTGAATGAATAACTGTGAAATCTGCACAAAGCAAAATTAAACTATAAGTTGAGAAACTAGAAAAGAACAGAGGCCAAGTCAAGGGCATTAAAGCTTACAGATATTTATTAAATAGAGATACACCATTAAGGGAATTGTGGGAGACAACAGGTTTCTGTGAAGCAGAAATCAAATCGATCACCTCTCGAAATCCACGAACTCTCTTGTTCTGTTCCTCCTCGAGGTTTTGAAGCTCTCTCTGTAAGCACACATTCAAACCAAATGTTTTATAAAAAGCCTGATGATGCAAAACAGCAAGACTTGAAAATCATGTCACTACCTCAAACAATTCCTTGTCCTCTTTAGAACTTGTCAAAACAACACGAACAGCCTGAGTTCCTCCGCCCTTTGCCGGGATTATTAAAGGAACAAGGTCATCAGAGAACTCTTTCAACATCTGTAACCAATGAAAAAAAAACACTGAATGGGATAAAATTCTAATTAAATATACCGGCATGGCAGCACCAGAAAAAAAGGATTAAAAAGAACAAAGGATCAACATACCTCCAGTGTAAGCTGCACTTGACGTTCACTACAAACATCTAGATCCATGCAAGGTCTTGTTCCGTACATTTCACTTCGCATTACAATTTTTCTTAAGGAACTCAACAGAGCATCTGCAAAATGAAAAGAGGAAACACATTGGTAACGGATGTAAATAGAATCTAGAACCTTTTTCTGTCCTTACCATCTTTCTTTGTGCTTTCAAATGCAGTTTTCCAATGCTTAACTCGCGATTTAATTCTTTCAACGAAAACTGTATCAGCAATGGTATGGGTCGAAGAAGTGTTCGTTACATAGCTGATGGCGGCCGGATTCCCTATCCGAACTTTAGCTGCAGATTCCTGTGCTCTAGACAAATACGAGATACCTGTCTCATTACAAAAACACAAAATCTCAAAACAACATCAAAGTTACAGACTTGCAAAGTCCCAAATTGTACAGTTTCCCCAATTCATCGAGACAAATTTCTTAACTTCAGTAATTTCTTCTCTAGTTTTTGTAAAAATGTTAACTTGGGTAAAATCATATTCCACAAAATTAGAAACTGGGGAGTGATTAACACCAAAACTTCACAGGGAAGGCTTACCATTATATATGCAGGCATTGAAATCAAAACCTTCTTCCGCCATGGAAGTCAAATGCGATGTTTGAACTGAAAAGCTATAAGTTGGCATCCCCATCTTCAATTCATCCCTTGGGAACAATACAAAGTTGTATCTGCACCAAAATCATCAAACTCACATCACCGAGTCACATTATTATACATATACATATATATATATGTAAATTTATATGTGTATGTATAGGTATAGTAAGAGTGTACGGACGGGTGAGGGGTGAGCTTAGAGGCTCTGAGAGTGAAAGGGCAGGCGGCGAACTGGAGAAGCTGGAACCGCTCGGCGGCGTACTTGGCCTTGAAATACGACGTGTCGACGGTGTCGAAGGGCTGGGGGCGGTGCCACGGCGCACGATACGACCCCGTTTTCTGCAGCGAGACGGCCACGAAGTCGGAACTAGACAGGTGGTTCTTGAACTCCTCCAGGGACTCGGAAAAATTGGACTTCGTCACCTTCTTCACGGCCCATTTCCTTCAGACATTGGTTGTGGTGGTGCTGAGAAAACGGCGCCGTATTTGTGGAGGCAGAGACGCCATGGTTTTCTTCTCTGTACGTGCGTTTTTAAATTTTGACAGGGATTTACGAAGTTTGATCGGCATTACACAAAATAGGTTTTTTAAAAGGGTATATTATCAATTTCTCCCCTGAACTTGTGACCATTGGCCAATTTCCCCCCTGAACTTTAATTTTGGCCAATTTTCCCCCTCAACTCTCATAATTAGTCAATTCCCCCCTGAACTTTAATTTGGCCAATTTCCCCCCTCAACTCTCAAAATTAGTCAATTTGCACCCTACTGTTATTTTTTTTTTTTTTAATTTTCCATCTATTCTTTTCTTAATTTTCAATCTTTCTAATAGCTTCCAACAAAGTACTAAATTTAACATAAACTCACCTACATAATATAGGGTAAAATGTACAAAAACATAATACAGTTAGTATGTGACATGGGTTGATTATAAGAAAAAGTTATGAATCGGGTTTAAAGCATGTAGAAGAAGAAATAATAACAAAAAGTAATAATAATCCTAAACTCATGGATCAAACCTATTTCAATAAAATGGGTTATTCTTAATAAGGAGTCGAAAATTATGAATAGACTAGCCATTTTTTTACTAAAGCTCGATTCTCCGCAATTTACTTGAACTTAGCTTTCACTTTTATAAAGAAAATTGTATTCACATACAAAAATTTACACATCAATCCTTTTTGTTATCAATTTTGTATAGTCAAAAATCAAATAAAATTACTCCATACTGATTTATTATGACTAATAATACTATCTATGATAAATTGTAAAATTCTAAATTTTAATCTATTTGTAATAGGATAAAGATATAGGAACATGATTAACATACATCTTATTTAGTTTCTTACACACACTTGTTTAATTATGATCAAATTAAAAATTTAACAGTAGGGTGCAAATTGACTAATTATAAGAGTTGAGGGGGGAAATTGGCTAAATTAAAGTTGAGGGGGGAAATTGACTAATCATGAGAGTTCAGGGGGGAAATTGGCCAAAATTAAAGTTGAGAGGGGAAATTGGCTAATGGTCACAAGTTCAGGGGGGAAATTGATAATATACCCTTTTTAAAATGACCGAAAATGTTTGGAGAATTCTTTTAAGACATCCAACGAGCTCTTATGTATTAAGATATTTTGAGGGCTTCAATTTTAATTTATTAAAAATCATTTATCTTTATATTTAAGAACTATACGATTGGAAGAATTTCAATTAACATCGCTATCGGATATGCTCTTAAGGGCTTTAGGGCATGAGAATGTAGCTAGGCAAAGCGTATACCATGGAGATGCTCGTCCCATTTGTTTCTTCGATCTTCATTTACCAAACAAACCAGAGTATTTGGGCCCATTAAACGAGCGGTGGCCCAGTATTATCAGGTAACAAATAAACCCAAATAAACCAAAGTCAGGTGACACGTGGTAGTCGCAGATCGCGAGCCATCATTTCCCCAATTGCAATCGATTAGGGCATTTTGAAGTTGGAAGCTTTATATATGTGAAACCACCAAAACCCACAACGAGCCGAGCGAACGACTGCGTCTCCAACTATAAACTCCGGCAGACCTTCGATCGTCACTCAAGTAGTCATCGAGCTCCTCCGTCACCTCCTCCGTCAAACCTTCATCGCCTCCATCTGCTCTCCTCGAGGTTTGAGACTTTTCTTCATAGCCGCCGTTTATTTTCTTTGCTGAATCTTTTTTCTTTTTTGTTTGCATTGCTCATTTAAATTAGCAATCTTTTTCTGCAATCCAATATGAAATGAAAATGTTTATGTTTTTTTAAATACTAATAATTTTGGTTGATACAGTAATAAATGAGTGCATAATATAAAAAATGAAGGGTTGTATGGTGTTAAGCGGGAAGTATTTTAATTTATGAAACAAATTTTGAGGGTTATGTGATTAAAGTTTGTTTCTTTGCTATTATTTTTGTTTATTTTTTGAAAATATTGAGGTTTATGTGATTTGAGCTAGCTTTATTTATTTTTATTTTAATAATGCAGGTGTGTTTGTGTTTTAAGTATGTGTTCATTTCTCTATACATGTCAAATTCCTAGCTATTTTGCACCTTTCCATGTCGGAGATTTCCGGGTTGATTTTTGCTTTGTTTGTTATTGCAGTGTGGGGTGTGTGCATTCATATTAAGAGGGTTTTCAAGTGCAGTGAAGCTTTTTCTTGGGTACTAAATTTGTCGATTTATCTGGCTACTGTGGGTTTGATATAATCATCATGCCTTTCCAAAGCAAGTTTCACCTTATTTCGTACTCCCAAGAGTTGGTAGATGGTCAACCGCTGTATGCTTCTTCAAACTGCCTTCCTGTCAAGGCTTTGAATCATGAACCAGCTGGGCATTCTTTCCATGCTGTCGCTTTGAAGCTTCGTGGGTGTGTGGAGGAAAAGAAAGAAGTTGAAGATAGGAAGGTGGTCAATAACAAGGAACAGACTTCTATACCATCATTTGATTCGTACAGCAGCAAAGGTAAGAAGAAATCTGGTGGCGAAGGCAAAGAACAAGATCACTATGCACTGTTAGGTTTGAGTCATTTAAGATACCTTGCAACTGAGGAGCAGATAAGAAAAAGCTATCGTGAGACTGCCCTGAAATACCACCCTGACAAACAGGCTTCTCTTCTTCTCAATGAGGAAACTGAAGCTGCAAAACAAACAAAGAAGGATGAGATAGAGGGTCACTTTAAGTCCATCCAAGAAGCGTATGAGGTGTTAATTGATCCTGTGAAGAGAAGGATCTATGACTCCACTGATGAATTTGATGATGAGATCCCCACTGAATGTGCCCCACAGGACTTCTTCAGAGTGTTTGGTCCTGCTTTTATGAGGAATGGGCGGTGGTCAGTTACCCAACCAATCCCATTTTTAGGTGATGAGAATACTCCACTGAAGGAAGTAGACAATTTCTATGACTTCTGGTACACCTTCAAGAGTTGGAGAGAGTTCCCACATGCGGACGAGTTTGATCTTGAGCAAGCGGAGTCTCGTGACCATAAGAGATGGATGGAGAGGCAGAATGCAAAACTTTCAGAAAAGGCTAGGAAGGAGGAGTATGCACGAATTCGTACACTTGTTGACAATGCATATAAAAGAGACCCGAGAATACAGAGGAGAAAGGAAGCAGAGAAAGCTGAGAAGCAGAGGAAAAAAGAGGCCAAATATATGGCTAAGAAATTACAGGAGGAGGAAGCAGCCAGGGCTGCAGAAGAGGAGAGGAGACGGAAAGAAGAGGATGCCAAACGAGCTGCAGAAACAGCTTTACAGCAGAAGAAGCTGAAGGACAAAGAGAAGAAGCTCCTGCGGAAAGAGCGGGCTCGCCTTCGAACAATTTCAGGGCCTGTTACTTCGAAGCATTTACTCAATCTTTCTGAGGATGACGTGGAAAGTCTCTGTTCGTCTCTTGGTACCGAGCAGCTTAGGAGTATATGTGAGAAGATGGAGGGCAAAGAGGGGCTGCAGAGAGCAGAAGTCCTTAGAGATGCATGTGGATATAAAGACGATTTGGTGGGTAAGAAAGAAGAGAAGAAAGCAGAACAGCAGAATGGTTCCGTGAAGTCCAATGGTACCGTTCAGTTAGCCAGCTATGAGAAGAAGGAAGAGAAGCCTTGGAGCAGAGAAGAAATTGAGCTTTTGAGAAAAGGAGTGGTAAAATTTCCAAAAGGAACATCTCGGAGGTGGGAGGTTGTTTCAGATTATATTGGTACTGGAAGATCCGTTGAAGAAATTTTGAAGGCAACAAAAACAGTCCTCCTCCAGAAACCTGATTCTAGCAAAGCTTTTGATTCTTTTCTTGAAAAGAGGAAACCCTCACCATCTATTGCTTCTCCACTTACTACCAGAGTCGAAGTAGAAGGGGTACCGACTACTCAGGCCACTGAAACACCTGCCGTGAAGACAGATGAAGCGGGAGAGTCGTCAAGCATAAGTGCAAAAGACCAAACTCCTACAGATCCGATTGTTGAAAATGGATTGTTGTCAGGTTCCGAGCAAGATGTATGGTCTGCTGTACAAGAAAAAGCGCTGGTTCAGGCTCTGAAAACCTTTCCAAAGGATGCCGCTCAGCGTTGGGAGCGAGTTGCTGCTGCTGTTCCAGGGAAGTCTGTGGTTCAATGCAAGAAGAAATTTGCGTTGCTGAAGGAAAGCTTTAGAAACAAGAAGAGTACCGCTTAAGCTGCTGCAGTTTCCTAATGTTGCCAAAGATTAGTATGGTGCTTGAGAAGATCGTTCTGAGCATCTATCCTACATTTCTAATTCTTTCTAGGTAAAGATTCAGTTTCTGCCATATGGATTTTTCTGTAGAGCCATACAGGTCTTTAGCTACTTTCGACGAGGGGTTATATTTTGTATCGCTTTCCAGAGCATGTTTTTCGTTTTGCTATATCGGGGATTTACTGCACTGAGAGATCTGTGGAAGGTCTGCAGGTGCATGGAAATAGGAAGAGGATATTGATTAATGTTGAGATTAGTTTGATGTTTTTTTTAGTAGGGATCCTGTTGAATCTCATTGGTAGAGGGAATGGATTCTATTTGACAACCAAATTATATATTTTACTTTTCACTCAAATCGTGTTAATTTCTCATGTGGCTATGGAGGTTATCTTCGTGATTAGGGACGCAGATTCGAACATAGGTGCAAATGATCGTCGTACCAAACAATTACCATGTGATAACATTATGTGACGTTGGACCAAAAAATTACTTGTTAGAAAAAAGAAATGTATCCTAAATTCCTATGCTGATGAAAGAACACCAAAATTAGATGTGCTTTGCATGAACAACTAATTAATGAGACGGGAAATCATACACCATCCCTCAATCTTCATTTTACAGCAACCTTCAGAAATCCCAGCACTGTCCAGATTACTTTGCTAGTTTGCTGCTTCAAGCTGTGCCCGTATCGAATCTGGATTTGACATTTTGTTAATGCTGCAAGAACAGAGATCAAATGACATCAAACAATTTGATTAAGTTTCTATGGTTTATCCCCAAGGCAGAATTCATTTACGCAACACATCATTTCTTTTCGGGACTAGATAAAACTCACTGGATCAAAAGCAAATCTCCTCCGGATTCCGACTTTTCTTCCCAAATCCATTCTGGAACCAGATCTAGCAGCAAGGTAAGCTGCTCTTCAACTTCATCTGTGAAGAGAATAGAAAAGGAGTTAGGTTCACCAAGAGCTTTCGTGAACCGTAATGGAAATGATTTACTTTTATACGATGGCTTACTTGTGTCGGTAAATTCAAAGTTATTCCAAATTAGCTTGTGCACAAGCTCTTCTTTTGTGATGGCAGAACAGTTGACAGACTAAAATACGAAATGAATCATGTCGACGAGCTTAGGTAGGCCGGAAATCCTCTGTTGATCCCTCTTTGCATGTGAGATGACTGGAATTTGCTCCTCCATTGCTGTCCTCTCCTCATCTTTTGAGCTGTAGAAAGATGAATGGATACTACTAAAAAATGTTGTTCATACATTCAAGTTCAGGTAGATGCAAGGAAATGATGCATAAAGCACTCCTTAATGATTGATACTGCGATTGATTTTCAACAATGGTTCCAAAAACTTTCATAACCTCGAGGGCAATTATATACATCTATGTTGAACAAATACAATTCTTCTTCAAACTCAATCAAACAAAATACATATTGTAACGATCCGTCCTGGATTTTACATAACGTCAAGGGCAATTTCGAGATTTCACTTTGGTTAGGGTGTCTATTTTAAATGGTTGCTTTTGGTCTTGTTTGGTGTGCCTTGTGGGGCCCACCCTTACACCTTGGTCCCCCGACCCACTCGCTCTTTCCCTCTCCCTTTCCTCGTGACTTCACTCAGCTCCCTCTTTTCTCTACCTCTCTATTTTTCCCCGAGCTCACCCGCACGCACACAAGACCCAACAATCTTCACATACTCTCTCTCTCTGACCTCCCTCATGACTCTCACACCTCTCGTCCCTCTTCTTCCTCTGTAAGTGCAGACACCGAGACTTGGGCATCTTGGGAGCCAATGCGAAAATGGGCGAAATCTGACAAGTTTGATCACCTATGACATGGGTAAGCCTTGGAAACACTCCAAAAACTTCTCCTTTCGTTCTCGTAGTTCCTTTTTTTTATTGTGTTTATGTGTTGTGGGCGTTGAGGCATTGCAGAAACACCTCAAGAAGGCTTTCCCAATTTCTGGCGAGAAGTCGAGACTTATAAGCCATTTTTCGGTCAACTCTGGCCACCACACAGCTCCAAATTGGTACGAACCTCTTCCTCTATTTCTAAGCTTCATTTCCATAGCCTGTACGTCGAAAATGGTGAAGAAATGAGCTCGAACGGAGCTCTAGAAGCTCTACCTAGATTATGGCCGACCCACGGCCTGAAACCGGGTCGACCTGACCCGCAATCCAAAACCTAACCCAGAAACCGGGCTTAACCCGGCAAACTGGGTCCAACTCAGCACCTAGCCCAAACTTGTAACCAGGCCCAACCCAGCAACCCTTTAACCAAATCCGACCCGACCCAAGCAAGATACCTAGTTCCACAGTTGACACGGGGTTGCGCGTGGGCATGCTTGGAGGGCTATCTTGGCCGGCGTGTAGAGCACACGGGCCTCTGCCGTCGTCCATGGTGGCGTCGACGACTTTTCCAGCCAACTTTTTGACAACTCAACTCGGCGCGTGGAGGCGCTTGCAGTAATGCGTGGCCCCCTAAGCCGCCGCCCTATGACTGCCTGTGCGGTGGCACGTGGGGTACCCGAGGTCCCCTCTTAGTTTTTTCAACGTCCTGAATCCGTTTTCGATGTCCGTTTTCCCAAATTCAATCATTTTAGTACAGTTTTATTAATTGGTCCCTTTATGTGCTTAAGTGCATTTGTTTGTGGTGTTTCCGTCTTCTCTAGTTTGCACGGCTCTTCGACGACGGAGTACCTGTGAGTGGACCCCTTCTAAAATGCATGATTTCATTATTAGAAATGCATACATGAAAAGCAAGATTTTATGACTACGTTTATGAATAAATTGGATTTATGCTTTTTGAAATATCATGCTTTAGCGGATTTACGTTCTTTGAAATAGTTATGATTATATATTTACGAACATGGTTTATGATGATTGTAAACACGAAAAATTCCTGAAACAAGAAACAAGAATACCGTGTACAAAATATATTTTTTGTGTTTAATGATTTTGGGGTTACAATCTCTTTGTAATTTGATCCTCTGATTCTATCTTCGTAGGGTGTGGGTTTGTGGATGAGTTGTTGATCCAAAAGGCCGTCGGGGCTTGATCTAAGGATGAACAGTTGATGAATGGATCTTCAAGGGGCGTTGGGCTTGATCTTGAAGAATGGGTGTATGAGTTTGTTGAGGTTGTTGATCCAAAGGGCCGTTGGGGCTTGATCTTAGGATGAACGATGAACACTTTCTTCAAGGGCCGTCGGGGCTTGATCTTGAATAATGGTTGTGTGGATTTCTTCAAGGGCTTTTGGGCTTGATCTTGAATGAACGGATGATGAACGATGAACACTTTCTTCAAGGGCCGTCGGGGCTTGATCTTGAATAATGGTTGTGTGGATTTCTTCAAGGGCTTTTGGGCTTGATCTTGAAGAACGATTGGATGTGTGGATTTGTTGAGGTTGTTGATCCCAAGGGCCGTCGGGGCTTGATCTTTAGGATGAACGGATGATGAACACTTTCTTCAAGGGCCGTCGGGGCTTGATCTTGAATCGGTGGAAGTTCTTCAAGGGCCGTCGGGGCTTGACCTTGAAGGAGGATTTGACGAAGAACGAAGAGTGTTTTCTTGATCCTTCGGGATTTGCTTGAGAGCTTTAGAGTTTCAAGGCTTCAAGGTTTTGGTGTGATGTAAATTCCCTTCTTTCTTTCTTCCCTTCCTTCTCTTCTTTTTCTTTCCTTCCTCTCTTTCTCCTTTTCCCCAAAATGAATGCCTTGGCTTCCTATTTATAGAATTCCAAAACTTGATTTTTGGATTTAAATAATCAGATGAAATAAATCATTTCTGCCAGGTAATGACACGTGTCCTATTTGATGACTTTTCCAATTTATTTCAATTTTTCGTTGAGTCACACGCTACATGTAAAATTTATGTGACACGTGAGCGTTGAAATTTTAATTATTGGTCAACATTCACTTCACCGAAATTTCGATGTCCACAAATGCCCCCACTTCAAGGCGCGTCGTAGACATGTGCTTGTCACGTGTAGAAGATGCGTTTTGAAGTCCCTTAATGTAGATGTCAACCCAAGGGCCGTCGGGGCTTGATCTTGAATTGGGCTGGAAATTTCTTCAAGGGCCATCGAGGCTTGATCTTGAGTTCGACTGGAAGATTTTCTGATTTCCCCCAATTGTTGATTTTCCTTTGTGCTACTCTTGAACTGGGCAGCAGGATTCTCTTGGTCTCCCCCGAAGGTCTGAGCTTACTCCTTTTATCTGTTTCTTTGTTCAATCTCTCCAATTCGTATTGAAGAGGGTTAGAGGATAGCTCAGCATACGCAGTTGTTGCTTGTCTCCACATGCCTCAATGTATCATTTTCACTTGCCTTACTTGCTCTCATTTGCAGAAGTGGTCCCTTCTCTGGAAGTGTATCAACCGTTGAAGATGACTACTCGAGAGCAACGCTAGGTAAGCAACCAGGGAATAGATTCCAGGCAGTTGGTTCCAGATCGGAAGACTGACTCCAAGTGCCGGCTGATTGCTTCTTTCACTTTGCCATGCGAGTAAGAACAAGGACAAAGGAAAAGACAGGGAAAAAGCATGATATGAGATACCTTTGCTTTCAAAGAAGCAGCGAATGAATCAGCACATATATTTGTTGTGCTTGTCTCCACATGCTTCGATGTATCATTTTCACTTGCCTTACTTTCTCCCTTTGCAGAAGTGGTATTTCCTTATGCAGGTTTGGCATCTTCTCTTGTAGTATTTGTCCTCTGATGCAGGAGTTGAATGCAAACCTTGCATTTGAATGGACCATCACTTCTTGGTGGCAGCGCAAGTTTGAGTGGAGGTTCCGGCATATTGCTTTCTCTGTCCTTATCCTGGCAGGTGAGAACAAGGGCAAAGGAAAAGATAGGGAAAAAGCATGATATGAGATACCTTTGCTTTCGCCCTTGATGATATGAGATACCTTTGCTTTTGAAGAAGCGGTGAATGAATCAGCACATGCTTCAATCTATCGTTTCCTCCTGGGTCATCTGTACTCCAGGCATCTGGTATCATCTTTGGGGAAGAAGAAAAAATTGAGTATTTCGAAAGGCTTTGCTGGGAGTGCACCCTCAGAGGTGAGGAAGAGTTGGGCATTTTCTTCAGGTCTGCCTTGCCATAAGAGATGAAGGTCGACACATATAGGGATTTCTTAATAGCAAGTGGTGGTCTTGTTATTTTACCCTTGTCGACAAACGTCTCTTCGATATCTGAACGACGCCTCTTCGATTTCTGAACGACGCCTCTTCGATTTCTGAACGAGCGCCACTTTTGACAAAGTTGCACGCGTTTTCTGAAAAGCAGAGAAAGCGTTGCCGAACTTTGCGCTTGTCGGCTAAAGACGTGCAGTTGCGATGATGGCCTCCACGTGTTTTCGACTTTGTCAGATATCTTTTGACAAAGTTGAACGCGTTTTCTGAGCGTCGCCGAACTTCACGCAGGAAAATCCGGATTTTTGAATCGATGGTCGTGTCGCTTGGCTTTTTGTAGAGGTATCGATCACTCCAACATACACACTCTGAAAATTGCCCATTCTTGAAAATCGTCTTCGGCCTTTTGAGAATTAACTTCATCCACCCCTTCTCTCTGAACACCTTTGAAAAATGACTAACTCATCGAACCTTTGCTTAGATTTGAGTCTCAGCAGCGATCCGGTTGCACCCCGTCAAGGTAATGTATGGCGCCCTTCTTTTTTTTCTTCTAACGGTCCTCTTTCAGGTGAAGACTCCATGATGACGGATGCAACAACAGCTACGATAGTAGCTAGAAACCTCCTCACTCCTAAGGATAGTAGACTGATAGGAGCATATTTATGCGACTTAAATGGCTTGTTCTCGTACATTTACGTTATGTTTCTTTAGTTATTTTAGTTCTTTATGCTTCTTTTGTGTGTTTTCAGGTTCTAAGGGCAAAGTATGCAAAAGGATGCCTTTTGGAGCCTTTTGGAGCAAATTAGAGATTGGAATGGATATCATATGCTTGGAGCCAAAAGGATGGACGAAATTGAAGACTTGAAGTAGGAAAGTTAAACCCTAAAAAGACCTCATGTTTGAGCATCATTGAAAACTCCTACGCATTTTAGAACACAAAAACAACATTCCTAGCAACCTTAGGACATTGTCGTGTGTTTCCTTGTGTCTCCCTTCCTTGCCATGCAAGGAAGGGCTTTGTTCCCTATTTTAAATACTTAAACACTACCACTTATCATTCACCACATATCATTCACCACTTATCATATCATACATTCATTTATCACTTATCATAATCATTCACTTATCACTTAACATATCATACACTTATCACTTATCACTCATAATCATCTACACATTTCAACCATTTAAACACATGTACTTCACCTACAACATCCACCTACTTCACCTACAACATCCACCTACTTCACCTACAACCTCCACTTACTTCACCAACCTCACACACTTACTTCACCTACAAATGACATAGCCATATGTTCCCTCCACTACTCCTATAAATACCCTTGCATTCATTCATTCATGGACATCTCATTTCATACACAACACACCACAAACACATCCCTTTCTCTCTTAGCCGTGAGTCTCCCTTAGAATCCAAAAACCATCTTTCCATTTCCATCACTCCTCACTCCATTCCACACTTCCATTCCCCCAAACCAACTATCCTTAGACCTTATGCTACAATAAAGAGGAAGAGAAGAGGGCCTAAACGTTCATACAATTCAAGTTTGAGTTGTTGGAATGTTTAGGTGTTTCTTTGATTTCAATGTTTAATTTTAATTCTCTTTGTTTTGTATGAGGAACTAAACCCCCCCTTAGCTAGGGGGTGATTCGAAATATATGTTTATGCTTGCATTTTGATTTGATTACTTCTAATTGCATTTCATAAGTTGTTGATTCAATTTGTTTAACCATTTGATTGATAACTTATTTATGTATGTTTATTAAGAATGCGCGCTTAATTTTCATGCATGAATATGACGCTAGAATATAAGTGATTTTCACCTAATCGTTATGAACTTATATTCACAAGTAGTGGAGGTTGCTTATAAACAATCGCGTTAAATGAATTCTTGGCACGAGTTTCATGCTCATCATAGTAACGAATGCCTCGTCAACACTTATAGTTTTCATAATGCTTAATGATCTTTGATTGTATCTTTATTGTGCTGTTCACGTAAAGGACTTTTGGAGAATGTTGTGAATTGCGTTGCGCTAACCCATCCAATTCATTAACTTAAGGAAAACATGACAGTTAATTTAAGCGGACCTAATTAACCCGGGGTGATGAGTTTCATAATTTATCGAAAGATCAACTGGAAATCTTTTTATTATGCAAGTGTAACATATGTGGAGATGACCCCCTTAGCTATTCTATCATCCATTCATTCCATTTCATCAATTTCATATTTACATTCTGTCTAGTTTATTTAACTTGTTTCGTTATTTCAATTTTCGTATAAACTTAAATCCCCCTTTACTTTAATGTCAATTTAGTTAGAAATCATTTTAGTTTGTGTTTTTAAAAGCATGTTGAGTCTTTGGTTTGTCTTAGTGTTTTAAAGTTTAGTTTTACATTCTTTGAGTCTAGTTTAGTGTTTTATATTGTGTTTTTACGTTTTTGAGTCAAATCCAAGTGATTAACAATCCCTCATAATCCCCGGTCCAGAACGATCCCTACTTATACATATACTATAATTTGACGAAAAGAGGGTTTAATTTGTGTGCGTATAAATCACGCATCATAGACTGCTTTCAGGACGGTCCGATGAGTTGGCCGTTCAAGAGTCCCTCGCTCTCAGCGTTCAGTGTGCAGGCTCTGTGTCCAACATGGGCCAACGCCTGCTTGCTCGGTCCCGTCAGGTGGAATCATTGATGGCAGAGGTGGAAAATCTTAAGCAGGAGATCAAACAGCTTAAGTACGAGAATAGAAGTTTGCACGTGCTTGCAAATAACTATTCGTCGGGCATGAAGAGGAAGCTTGATGAGCTGCAAGAATCTGAAGGTCGGATTCAAAGTGACCGTCAAAGGTTTGCGGCTTATCTCCAGAGGCACCTTTT
Source organism: Pyrus communis (assembly GCF_041283825.1). Classification (NCBI taxonomy): domain Eukaryota; kingdom Viridiplantae; phylum Streptophyta; class Magnoliopsida; order Rosales; family Rosaceae; genus Pyrus; species Pyrus communis. Next base: position 20,196,446 of record NC_142574.1, read on the forward strand.
TCCTGGGTCATCCAGCGTTCCACCAAGTATTGTGGCCTCGAATGATCTAGCTCCGATGCCTCCCGCTTCGATGCCTTCCGCTCCGAGAGTTTTGCCAAATAATGGGGCTTCACGTGAACATCCTTTGTGAAAGCTCCATTTTTTTTTTTTTTTTTTTTTTGTATGCACTTGTAATTAGGGCTGGAAAAAAATCCCAAAAATCCCAAACCAAACCGAAAAAATCCCGATCCCAAACCAAAAAAATCCCAAACCAAAATTCCCGAAAATTTCGGTATGTCATCCCGAACCAAACCGAAATTTTCGGTATGGGATTCGGGATTACATCTCCATTTTTTCGGTATTCCCATACCGAATAGAAATAAATATTATATATATATATATTATTTTTTAATTGAGGTGTTTGCAAAGGGTGTGGAGAAAGATCATGTCATTCTTCTAGCTGCAAGGTCATCCAGAACTGAAAACCAGGATGCCATTGATGCTGCTATGGTTGGAATGCTTGCCGACCCAAAGGAGGTATAAATCATTTCCAACTTTTCTTGTATGCCCTATAATTGATTCTTCATTAATTCTGGGACGGAATTTTCAATGGATATGCTCATCTTAATGAATTCATTTATACGCAGGCCCGAGCTGGTATTAGAGAGGTGCACTTCATACTCACAGACTAATGAATTGATTTCTGTAATTAGATTTTGGACCTCTGCCTCTGCAAAGAAGATTTCAAGAAGAAGGCTTTTACCATTATTGACAAATATGTTGAACGTGGGCTTCGGTCATTGGCTGTTGCTAGACAGGTTTTATACTCAACCTTGACGTTTTTAGCATCTCTTGCACTTTTTTCAGTTTTATAAGAAGTAGAGCACCGGCTTATAATTGTGATTGGTATATGTTTACAGGAAGTGCCGGCGAAAACAAAAGAAGGTTCTGGTGGTCCATGGCAGTTCGTTGGATTGTTGCCTCTTTTCGACCCTCCAAGACATGATAGTGCAGAAACCATCCGCCAGGCTCTTAACCTTGGTGTAAATGTTAAGATGATTACTGGTAAATCGGTTAATATTCAACCTACTTTAATGGGTAGTGGGTAGATTGAAGCTTAATTTTAGCCCAAAAATATAATATGTCAAATTTTAGCCCAAAAACATAATATGTCAAATTTTAGTCCAAAACCCAAAAACATTTCGGGATTCCCGATTTGTCCCGAAATCCCGAAATTATTTCGGGATTCCCGAAAATTGGGATTCCCGAAAATTTGGTTTGGGATTGGTATTGAATTTGGGATTCCCAAAAATTTCGGTTTGGGAATCGGGACAAGGGTTTCGGTATGGGATCCCATACCGAACCACCCCTACTTGTAATTTCTTGGAGATTAATGAACATGCTTTATTTTATTCAGTGTATTGTGCTAAATACAGATAAAACATATACATCACCGTCCATCATCATTCCTTTTTATTTTTTTTTATTATTTATTATTATTATTATTTTTTTTTTTTTTACTTTTCTTTGCTTTCGGTGACACTGATTCACCATTTATTTATATATATATATATATATATATATATATATATATTTCAGATGGTGCCAGAAGCACCACCATTGTTTTTTTTTTTTTTTCTTTTTATTATATATATATATATATATATATATATATATATATATTTCTTTTTGCACATGGTTCCAGAAGCACCATCATTGTTTTTATTATTATATATATATATATATATATATATATTTATTTTTTTATTTTTCCACATGGTGCCGGTGCACCAAGATCCTTTTTTTGTTTTATTATTATTTTTTTTTCTTTACTTTCGGTGGTGCTGATCCACCAAGATAGATCCTCTTTTTTTTTTTTTTTTTTTTAATAATATTTTTATATATATATATATTCCCCACATGGTGCAGGGAGGAAATGCAGAGGAGCTTGGAGTAGTAGGAGGTAAGAGACGGAGAAAGTCTTTGGGTGTGAGTTGCCAAACTTTGGTTTTGTCAATCACATTCAAAGGCAGCAGCAGAGGCAAGCAGATGTGAGTTGACAAACTTTGATTTTGTTGATCACATTCAAAGGCAGCAGCCATGGCGGAGGTGCAGAAGCAGCCAGATCTTGAGGCAGTGCAAAACGTCGAGTTTGAAGACCGGCTAGTCGTTTGACAGCGGTCAATGAAGCTTTTCGTTGATTTTGATCAAGGTGGCCAGAATAACGAACTCGAGGTAGTGCAAGGCGTCGAGCTTGAAATGGAGGAATTGCAGTGGCGCTAAGTGATGAGCAGAGGGCAGATCACAGCCACTAAGCACAGCCAACAAGCTCCCCTTCTTGAATTCCTACCGAGCCCATGCCAACATTATGCACGCCATTCCCCCGACAGCTTCAACGCATTCAGCAATTCAACCGAGTCACACAAGCTCAGACAACTTCAACCTTTCATCGAACTCGTTGATTCGGGCTATAGTTTCAGTCATCGCACAGATCTGGTCCTCACCCATTTCCTTCATATCAGCATGCTTATACAACTTCTCATTGAACACCACCTGGGGATCCGATAAAAGATGTGGAGTAGAAGCCAGAGTTTTGGCAAGCTCCTCCTTGGAAACTCCGAGGGAGCTGAAAAACTTGATCTTGGGCAAAAGGGTTCTCTCCGGATACGCCAACAGAACTCTCGGGTACGACCTGACGAGCTTTGAGATCTGGATTTCGGAGAAGCCGTGGTCTCTCAGAAGGGTCAAAACAGAGTCTGCCCTTTCTGGGTTTTGCAATTCGAGCATTTTGGACGCTGAAATTGCAGCTTCTGGGGACAACCCACATGACCTTATGAGGTAATCGACGGTGAAATTGTGTTGGTTTTCTGGGATTTTTGAGATAATGGGTCTGTAAAGCAACTGGGGGTTTGAGCTACAGAGTAGAACCATGTTAGATGCTGCCAGTTACCTCTGCGAGTGTATTCAGGTCTACGGCGGCGTCAGGAAGGGGGCGGTGGACTCGAGTTTCCGGAAGCTGGGGATTGAGAAGCTGAGCATCGGAGACGTTCAGAGGCTGCAGTGGGAGCAGCTGGAAACCAAGATCCGACGGTGGATACGCGCCGCCAAGGCCTGCGTGAGGACCGTCTTCGCCTCCGAGAAGAAGCTCTGCGAGCAAATCTTCAATGGCATCGGCACCACCATTGACGACGCTTGCTTTATGGAGACAGTCAAGGGCCCCGCGATTCAGCTCTTCAACTTCGCCGAGGCCATCAGCATCAGCCGGAGGTCGCCCGAGAAGCTCTTCAAGATTCTCGACTTGCACGATGCTCTGATGGGCTTGATGCCAGATATCGAATCGGTAGCTGCTAGTGTTCGACGAATCGCCGCGCTGGAGAAGCTTGTCGACGTCAACAGCAGAGACGAAGAAGATGGAGTTGTTGAAGTAGAGGATCAGTGAGCAGGGGAATAAGTGCTTGGAGAGAAATCTTGACGGCAAGAAAGAGAAAGTTCGATTGAAGATGAAGTCCATTTTGATCATGGTGGAGACCTCCCTCGATTTCAGCGTGTCCTTGGAAGTCATTGGAGATCCGAGAGCTCGATATCAGATTCAATTATCTCATTTTTCGACATGGACTTGAGTAGCTTCAGTATCCGTCATGTCGCCGTCATTCTCCTCTACCACATAGCTCTTCGATTTGGAATTGTCTTGCTTTTGAGCAGGGGCAGGGAAAGGTCGCCAGGGGTCGATAGAGCTGAGCTTTCTCTTTTTCGCCATTACAGGAGGGGAGCAGGGATTTGGAACTTGGTGTGCAACATGTGGGCCTAGCTATTGGGTCGTGTTCCTTAGCTGGGGCTTGTGTGCGGATGGGCCTCATGCGAGGGACACATACATAACACATATACACATTTTTTATTTTATTTTATTTTATATTATCTTTTTTTTATTATTATTATTATTTTTTTTTAATACAAAGTAATATTTTTTTTCCTTGTAATAAAATTGACTTTTATTTGTAAGTCTTTAATAAAAACCCTTATTTATTTATTATTATTATTATTTTTAATGTAATGAAATTGACTTTCAATAGTCAAACATTTAATAAAACCCTTTTGTTTTTTTTTTTTTTTTTGATGATGATTTTGCCGTACACAGTTTATGCTCTTGCGGGCCAGGAGCGTTTTGTTGTCACCTTTTATGCTCGTGCGGACAAGGAGCTTTGGTTGTCGCCTTTTAGGCTCGTGCGAACGAGGAGCGTTTGGAATTTGTCAAACGATCTTAGAGAGGCATTCCTTGCAATCTTTATAGCAAGGAGCCTTGACTGAGTGATTGAAGAAGTCTTCTGGGAAGAAATCGCGCATCGTAATGGCAACGGACGATCTTTGTGTCATAATTTCATCATCCTCAACATTTTCATGTAGCTTTGAAGGTTGACGGTAGCTGCTTTGCCCCCTTTCCGATTGGTGAACTTGTGGAGGAGACCTATGTTTCTTGTGCATTTTCTTTGGAGTGACATAAGTCCATCCTTCAACTTCACTTGACTTGACTGACATGGTTTTGGAGCATGCCCCCAGCGGTTGAGGTGAAGATTTTGAGTTCAAAGAGCCAGAAGTGACGGTGGTATAGTTTGACTTCACCACATCATTAAGATCTAGCTCGATGATCCCTTTCTGAGCCAACTTCATGATGAGATCTTTTAGCACAAGCACTTTTCCGTCGGATGACTAATGAAGCGGTGGAATTTACAGTACCTTGGACTGTCAGTACGGTTTATATCTTCCGGCCATTTACACTCAAGTAGGTCGATCACCTTTTTTTCCAACAAGTCATCTAACATGGCAACCACGTCAGAGTCGGGGAATGGATAAGTCTTCTCCTCAAGCTCCTTCAAAGTGCATCTACGTATCTCTTGATCACGAAAAGGTTCGGTTTGAATCACCTTGCCTCGTGTATGGATTTTGACTGGAGTTGTGTTGACCGTCATTGCTTCCTTGGTGGGTTTCCACGTAGCCTTATCCACCTTTGGCCCCAAAACTTTGTCATTCTTGTAGTCGGCGATCTGTTCTTTCTTCCCATGACGGGTGATGCTTAACTCCATATCATGGGCGCGGGTGGCTAACTCCTCAAATGTTCGTGGTTTGATGCCTTGAAGGATGTAGTGTAGTCCCCACTGCATGCCTTGAACGCACATCTCAATGGCAGAGGTTTCAGAAAGCTGATCTTTGCAATCCAGACTTAAAGAACGCCATCTATTTATGTAGTCGACGACAGGTTCATCTTTCCACTGTTTCGTACTGGTCAGCTCTAGCATGCTTACAGTACGACGAGTGCTGTAGAAACGGTTGAGGAATTCCCTTTCTAGCTGGTCCCAACTGTTGATAGACTCAGGTTCGAGGTCAGTGTACCAGTCAAAAGCGTTACTTTTCAGCGAACGCACGAATTGTTTGACGAGGTAGTCTCCCTCTGTCCCAGCATTGTTGCAAGTTTCAACGAAATGGGCGACATGTTGCTTCGGGTTGCCTTTTCCATCGAACTGCATGAATTTTGAGGGCTGATAACCCCTTGGCATCTTCAAAGCATCAATCTTCTTGGAGTAAGGCTTTGAGTACAGTACGGAGTCATGCGAGCTTCCTTCGTACTGTGTCTTGATAGTGCTTGCGATCATCTCCTGTAGCTGCTGGATAGAAAGAGATCCCATGAATGCCGTTGCTTGGTCTAGCTTCGGCTTCTCTTCAACTTTCTCCACTGGTGGCTCCTCTTCTTCGTCGTCTTCTTTCTTTAATAGGCCAATATTTGGGTCGACTTTCACGTCGGGCAGCGCATCTAGTTGGTTGACAAGTGCGGCAATCTGCAAGTCCTTCTCTTCCACAGTCCGTGTGAGCTTTGCGATTGCTTCATTCATCTGAGCTAGCTGCTCCTCGATTGAAGTTGCTCCAGTGGTCATGACTTGCATGGTTGTACTGCCGCTCGGATCAGCGTCGGAGAGTAAGGACTCTGAGTATTTCCTCGGGCTTTCATCTTCTTTACCTTCTTGAACCGTGATGTAGAAAACATCTTGGATCTCCTCTTCAGTGTCGTTCTCTTGAGTTTGTTGGCATGAAGATTTGCCAGTGTGGACGATGATGCGCCTCCTTACCTTCAGTGGTCCTTTTGTGTCGACCTCTAGGATTGCTTGGCGCTTCATCTTTGAAGGAATCAAGCTTCGAGCGTCGTCTTTTTCTCCTAACCCATCGAGCTTTTCTTTCTTTGGTGTTGTCTTCCTCTTTCCAAAAGGCTTACCATCATCTTCAAATCTTTCTGAAGCTGATCGTCGCAGAGGAGAGATAGCTGTGTTGCTTTGTTTCTTAGGCTTTAACAACCTTTCAAAAACAGAGCTTTGGGATGTCGGCGCGTTAAGCCTCTTGAAGACAGAGGTTCGGTCTTGACCACCAATGCGATTAAGCACTGAAGTTCTGGAGCTTGAATGGCTCATCCTATCGAAGACCAACGTCCGAGGGGAGGGTTTAGGCTCTTCTTGGTCTTGTTCAATGCTCACGCTGATGTGTTGAGCACTAGCTTTCTTCACTTTGCTTGAAATCTTCACGGGTGCATTTGGTGTGAAGCCAAGTCCAGCTTTGTTGTTGTCAACTCCATAATCATGCTCCTTCAACTTCTTTTGAGTCTCGGTGAGGTCGCGATCTTTGTCGTTGACGGTGTTTGAAACCTTCTTTCCAAGATTTGAAGAGGAAGCAAAGTCATGCCCAGCCTTTGACATGAGTTCGTAGGCATTTGGGTTGAAGCCTTCTTCGGTCCTCTTAGTTGGAAGAGAGCTTGGTTTCACTATGACACCATGTTGCGCCTCCAGACGGTTGATGAGTCCGGCGGTTTGCAAGTTTTTCTCCTCTGCAGTCTTTATCAGCCTTGCAATTGTTTCCTTCATCTGAACCAGCTGTTTTTCAATGGAGGTAGTGCCGATAGTCATGACTTGTTCTTTGTTTGAAGCCATGGACTGTGCTTGAATATCTTGAACGGAGACAGAGATGAGAGGTAGAGATTGTCCCACCGAGCGTGCCAAGTTTGTAAACACGAAAAATTCCTGAAACAAGAAACAAGAATACCGTGTACAAAATATATTTTTTGTGTTTAATGATTTTGGGGTTACAATCTCTTTGTAATTTGATCCTCTGATTCTATCTTCGTAGGGTGTGGGTTTGTGGATGAGTTGTTGATCCAAAAGGCCGTCGGGGCTTGATCTAAGGATGAACAGTTGATGAATGGATCTTCAAGGGGCGTTAGGCTTGATCTTGAAGAATGGGTGTATGAGTTTGTTAAGGTTGTTGATCCAAAGGGCCGTTGGGGCTTGATCTTAGGATGAACGATGAACACTTTCTTCAAGGGCCGTCGGGGCTTGATCTTGAATAATGGTTGTGTGGATTTCTTCAAGGGCTTTTGGGCTTGATCTTGAATGAACGGATGATGAACGATGAACACTTTCTTCAAGGGCCGTCGGGGCTTGATCTTGAATAATGGTTGTGTGGATTTCTTCAAGGGCTTTTGGGCTTGATCTTGAAGAACGATTGGATGTGTGGATTTGTTGAGGTTGTTGATCCCAAGGGTCGTCGGGGCTTGATCTTTAGGATGAACGGGTGATGAACATTTTCTTCAAGGGCCGTCGGGGCTTGATCTTGAATCGGTGGAAGTTCTTCAAGGGCCGTCGGGGCTTGACCTTGAAGGAGGATTTGACGAAGAACGAAGAGTGTTTTCTTGATCCTTCGGGATTTGCTTGAGAGCTTTAGAGTTTCAAGGCTTCAAGGTTTTGGTGTGATGTAAATTCCCTTCTTTCTTTCTTCCCTTCCTTCTCTTCTTTTTCTTTCCTTCCTCTCTTTCTCCTTTTCCCCAAAATGAATGCCTTGGCTTCCTATTTATAGAATTCCAAAACTTGATTTTTGGATTTAAATAATCAGATGAAATAAATCATTTCTGCCAGGTAATGACACGTGTCCTATTTGATGACTTTTCCAATTTATTTCAATTTTTCGTTGAGTCACACGCTACATGTAAAATTTATGTGACACGTGAGCGTTGAAATTTTAATTATTGGTCAACATTCACTTCACCGAAATTTCGATGTCCACAAATGCCCCTTTGAGCTAGAACGCTCCTATGGTTTATGATATGATGTTTGAGTTATTGAGCTCCAATGATATATGTTTTGGAAAGATTATGTTCATGATTTTATGTGCTTACTTAGTGAATGATACTTATATATGGCTTCGATTAGGTGATGAAGGGCCTTCGGGAAAATAATACCTATATATGGCTTCGGTCGGGTGATGAAGGGCCTTCGGGCGAATGATACCTATATATGGCTTCAGTCGGGTGATGAAGGCGAATGATACTTATATATGGTTTCGGCCGAGCGATGTAGTGCCTTCGAGCGGAAGATAATTATATATGGCTTCGGTTGGGCGATGTAGTGGCTTCGGGCGATTATGATACCATTTCTAAGAACACTTTATATGATATATAAAAGGTTTTATGGCATGCTAGGGTTTTCAGAAAACCTATTACTTATTATGTTATATGAGTTTTCTAAATTGGGGGTTAGTACATTTGAAGAATAACTGTTTTAGTATTATTTATTTATAAACTTGGTCCACTCATGTTTTGTTTTACGCCCCTCAACACTTAGAATCGAGGCGTACAATCCTAGCATCAAGGCACTCCCGCATCAGTATCTTCAAGTCCTCTCAGCGTAGGACCCTTCCCTTTGTTCGATATTTTTATAATATTCTTTTTACAATGTTCTGGATTAGTTGTATGCTCTGAACACGTTCCACAATTGCATATTCAATATAGTTTAATTTATGAGTTTTATTTATGTTTGTTCGTTCTTCACAGTTCTCATGCATGTTAATTTGGCTTCGTCACCTTCGGGTGTCAACCAGTACGTGTCTACCCTAGTGTTTGAGAAATTTCAGGGCCGAGCATGTCACATATGGTTGATATCCAAAGGCAGCATACGACATTCTTTCTGTTGGATACTGTGGAATGTGGAAAAAAGGATTGCACAAAAACAATGTTGTGGGTTGGATGAATGTAGTAATATTACAGTACACACTTAAGTTGAAGTCAGTTTCAGAAAGCCTTCACAGAATAAGTACACGAAATGTTGTCATAAGTAAATAAAATTTTGTGTAGGTGGTTAAAGTAAGCTCCAACAACTTTTATAGAACTATAGACATATAAGACATGACATACAAATTCCGGAAGAGTATCAGAAAAACCATTATCAATTGATGCATCGTCCATATCAAGTACTTCATTGTCGACCTTTTTATTCTTCACATGAATGTCAAATTCAGTGACTTGGAGCGTGGATGACAGCTAACCAATTTTTCTAGAGAGCTAGTATAATCGTCATATGCGCTTTGGCGGGTGCAATACTGGTGTGGCTGACATCAATCTGGCAGGAGTTGAAGTAACCTTTGGTGGAGCGTAGTGAATACTAGCAACTTTTAGGTGCAAATCATCATAATTTTCTATTTGGCCTACCTTTTTGGATGGAGCTGAAGCAAGTTTTGCTTGAGTGGACTGAATGCTAGCACTTTTCATGGGCAAACCATTTTGATTTTCTATGGGGTCGAGTTCTTTCATTGGTGTTGTAGACACTTGGCCAAACGATGAAGCAGCAGTACTAACTTCATTAGGGGAGCAAACTATCTTGGGAATTGACTCTGAAACTGAAAAATTTCAGCTTGGAAATATGATTGAGAAAAGTGCTTTTGAAATAATCAAGGAAGATGAGATGTTATTGCTGGTTGTTATTCTACTAGCATTTCAAATGATGATGCAGCAATATTAGCTTCCTCAATCAAGCAAATTATATTGGGATTTGACTTTGGAACTAAAACATTTTGACCTTGGAAGGTTGGTAGAGAAAAGTTTCGTCGAAAAGATTGAGGAAGATGAGTTGTTATTGCTGGTAGTTGCTCTATTGGTGCTTCACATGATGTTTCAGTGGGCAATGACGGGTCAAGAATTCCGCTTATGTTTGAATTCAAATCCTCCTTTGATTGTTCAGCTGGAGTTAAAATGTGTTTCATCTGCAGTCGCATCACCTTGAAATGAGGTTTTAAATGCTTCTGGTTGCTCAACTGTGTGTACACCAGTCAATGCCTCGGGATATGATGATAAGGAACACTTAATCATATCTTGATGCATATGTTGCTCTGCACAATTGAATGGTTGGGGCAAAGTTTCTTCTGGAATTTCATAACCCTGAAAGCATAAAACCCATTTTCAAACCGCATGTTATTCGAAAATTAGTTCAAGAAAAACAATGTTGAACCAATAAAACACAATCTTGAATTGCTAAGTAGCTTGATAGAAAAGAGTGTAACAAGGAGTAGGCTCAAACTTTTGAATCCAGTCAAACAAATGAAAATCTCAGAGATTGCTCAGAACATCCAATGTAAAAGTGGATTCCATTAACCTCAAATCTTACTAGAAGATTCAATAACATAGAATACTTAAGAAATTAAACCATGTTAGTTGTGTACCACTGAAAATAAGTAGATGTATACCTCAGGATGAGATTTTGATATCTCTCTAAGCTGATGGCGGAAGGCTTTCCTCAAATGCATATGCGCACCACCTTCATATTTCAACTTGTCGTCATTCTCTACTGCATCAACATTCATGGTGACACGAAGATCCGGCTTCATATTATTGGTTATCCCATCCTTAACAAGCACTTTCGTAATCTCAATAACCTCAGGTAAAACAAACTTCAACTGAGCCAAGTAACCAATTGTAAACCTCCTAAAAACCCAGATGAAGAAATAAAATCAGTCACTTTTTATGCCTAATTTATTTCTTCAGCAACCAACCAAACCAAATAATAGATTAAAAAGAAACCTTTCTCAATACCTATCAGTTAAACACTTGATTTTTGGGTGAAGATTTATAAAACTTGGCATAAAACCCCTCAACTGCAACAATCGAATCAAAGCATCCAAGCAATTGAAAAAATCGCTCAAAATCTCATACCTACAGCAACAACGAAAAAAAACCCACACAAAAAAATCAATCAAAATCCACCAAAAATGTTAGGAACAAAATACGAAAACATAATAAATAATCGAAATTCACGAAACCTTACTTAGACTTGGTTTGGTACTGAGGTGATTCTGAAAAAAGTTGGTGTTAAAAAAAACTGGGAGTTATTTTTGTGTTTGGTAAACATTCAGCTTCAGCTTTTTTTCACAGTTTTGAGTGAAAAAAAAGCAAAAAACAAGAAGCTGCAAAACCCAACTTTGAAAAATCGATTTTTTTTCACATATGTTTTACATAAAAGTTTACCAAACATTATAATATTGTTTTTTTTTTTTTTTTCAAAAGCACTTTTACAAAATAGTTTACCAAACACTCTGCTGCTTTATTTCATAGCCGCTTATTCTCACAGTGCAGCAAAATCAGTTTTTTTTCAAAACACAGCAATACCAAACCAACTCTTATTCGGCAGCTTCTCAAAGGCTCTAACATGGGTCTCAATCGGGTTTTCCTTGGACCAAGAATCGATCTTTCGTCTCGCAGATCGGATCTGTGCTGCTGGTTGCTTTGGGGGTCTGCTCCCATAAGAACTTATGACGGAACTGTTCTAGCTTCTTAGGGTTTTGGAGCTCAGTGAGTCAATTTCTACAACTCGGAGCTTTGGGTTTAAATGGGGTTTCTCCGATTTGAAGGTTAGAGAGAGACTGGGTTAAGTGGTCTTTTGGGTTTTAGAGGAACTCATCGCGGAGAGAGAGAGAAAGAGCTTTAGAATTTGGAGTCGATAAAAAAGTTGCCAATTTTGAGGGTGAGAGAGAGAGAGAGTAGTGGCTAAATGGCCAATTGGGGGCTTTTGAATATTTTAATAGGGTTCTCTGGTGGCGGGAAAATTTTCCCATTGCCTCCCTCGAAATAGATCCGTTGGGCAAATATTTTATCTTCCATATCAAGAGAGCACTGTTATTTGGGATAATGCTAGATACACCAAAATTTTAAACTAAATTTTGTAAAATAAATGACATGGATGTTGAGCGTAAGTGGCCATTTACCATAGTGTTGGAAAACTCTTGCATGACGATGTGAGTTCAAATCCTGTCAGTGGCTAATATAACATATACTCTAACAAATTCTATCATTTGATGAAAAAAAAAAATGACGTGGATGTTGATGATTGGATTATAATTAAGTATTGATTAGCGTGGTTCTTTTTTTATTAATAACATATCATTTGGTTTGCACCTCTGTCTCCCTTCTTTTTATTTTTCCAAGTCCATGGCGTATCCAATTTTCCTGCTCAATTTTGTCTCTTAACTAAACGCTTAATTCTAGCTGCCCTTCTGTGTTAAGCACATAGATGTAGAATGCCATGAGAACACGTAATGACAATTTTCATCAAAACGACTACTAAAAATTTCTGGGGTGGGATTAGAGGTGGGCATAAAAACCGCCAAACCGCAAAACCGCATCGAACCGTAAGAAAAAAAACCGAAAAAAACCGTGTTGACCGGAAAAGTCAATTTTGAGTGAAAAACCGAACCGAACCGATCAAACCGGTTCCGGTTCCGGTTTCGAATGACCAAGAACCGGCCGAACCAAACCGAACCGTTTTATTAATAATAAATTAATTAATTATATATACACACACATGTCATGGTATAATAGGTTGAAAAATAGGTTGAAAATTTGTGTACAGGAGCTGCTGCTTCTTGCTTGCTCTCTGAAGTTTGAAAACTTGCAATTTGTTTCATCATTTTTTTGTTTGTTGACTGATTGACCAGTGCATATGTATTTTAGTTGTCTCTTTTTGTTGATTTGGTGCCACTACCAAAGACATTTGCATTAAAAAAGATGTGTTGTATGCAACTTTATGTAATCAGTTTTAGAAGATGTATTTGAATGCATAATGATTTGGTGTTCAAATAATTTATTATTAGGAACCGTAAACCGGCAAGAACCGAATCGGAACCGGTGTAGACCGAACCGTAATGTTCTAGTCATAAATTTAAGTGGAACCGCACCGAATCGAACCGTTAATATATTTCGGTTCCGGTTCCAATTTAGGGGTGAAACCGCACCGAACCGCACCGTGCCCACCCCTAGGTGGGATATGAGAATGCTCAAACCCTACAAGTGATAAAAGTAAAAACGAAAGAAAATAAAATGCATCTATTTCACTTTTTGTTTCTTTTATACGATTTGGAGGGCACATTGGTCTTTTAAGCGAGTTTTTGGCTTTTGTTATAAAAATTGTATAAAAACTGACAATTATAAAATTAAAGGTCAAATTTTGAATATAAACGATAAATTCTTCAGCCGAGGTCTATATTTGTATTATTTTTGGAAGCGTGATTAATGTTGAGATTTGATGATATTTTACTGTAGATTTCGAGTCCACTTGATTAGTGTCATTAGTAGCAAAATACTGTTCTTTAATGACCAAATTCATATTTGTACTTCTACTAGTTTACCCAACCTTGTTAATGTTACATGTCAGATCATGGATGGTAATTTATATGCGAAGACTACTAAGATGACGGTTTTGTTCTTAAATTTCACGTTTCGTAAATGGATAAACTTTCATGTTAATCTAAGTATAATTAAGGATTATTTCAAAAAAAAAAAAAAAAATTCAGATACTTTTTTTCATTTTATATAAAATATCTTCTTCAACAAAATAAAAAGTATCGTTCAAATCAAATCTAGCAAACACACAAAAATCGACATCTAGTTTGTTGGGCCGGTCATGACATGATTGAGATAAGTCCAACGCAATTTATCTTCTAGAAGTCCTTTTATTTCTTACAAAAGAGCATTTAACCTTTTATTTCTTACAAAAGAGCATTTATCTTTGCATTCAAAGATTATTCCTTTTTAACATCAAAAGTGGGCACTTTTGTTTTCGAAGTCCAGACTTTGGAAGAAAATTTGTTTTTCTAGTCACAAAAACAAGTGTTCGAGTCCAAACATAAATCCCATTTAGACATGTGAGCGAAGATGGATATCGTTTTTTAATTGGATAAGAGTTTGAGCACATTGACTGCAACATACAGTTAGGGAACGTAATTCCTATTCAGTGCAGGATTAGAAAACATGAAACCAAAACCCTATATATATTTATTCACCACATCAACAATCCCACCTACCACAATATTTGCATCCTAATATTTGCTTTGGAGCTTGCAATTTTTCACGAATCAGGATGAAGAATTCTAATTTAGCTTGGACTTTCTCACCACATCAACCAAAACCCTATATATATTCATTCATCACATCAACAATCCCATCAACAATTCCAAATTAGCTTGTGCACAAGCTCTTCTTGTAAGATGGCTGAATATTTGACTGACTAAAATACGAAATGAATCATGTGGACGAGCTTAGGTAGGCTGAAAATCCTCTATTGATCCCTATTTACATGTGAGATGGCTGGAATTTGCTCCTCCATTGCCGTCCTCTCCTCATCTTTAAGCTGTAGAAAGATGAATAGATACTTCTAAAAAATGTTGTTCATATATTCAAGTCCACATAGATGCTAGGAAATGCTACATTAAGCACGCCTCAATGATTGATAATGCGATTGATTTTCAACAATGTAAAAGTTTCAACTTAAAATGGTTCCAAAAACTTTCATAACCTCGAGGGCAACTAAATACATCTATGTTGAACAAATACAATTCTTCTTCAAACTCAAACAAACAAAATACATGTGGTTGATATCCAAGGGCACCATACGACCTTCTTTGTGCTGGATACTATGGAATGTGGAAAAAAGGGTTGCACAAAAACAATGTTGTGGGCTGGATGAACTTACTTAAGTTGAAGTCAATTTCAGAAAGCTTTCGCAAAATAAGTAGACAAAATATTGTCATTAAGTAAATAAAATTTGGCGTTTTGTTTCCTTTATTTGATTTGGAGGGCACATTGGTCTTTTAAGCGAGTTTTTGGCTTTTGTTATAAAATTTTTATAAAAACTGACAATTATAAATTTAAAGGTTAAATTTTGAATATAAATGATAAATTTTTCAGCCGAGGACTATATTTGTATTATTTTTGGAAGCATGATTAATATTGAGATTTGATGATATATTACTGTAGATTTCGAGTCCACTTGATTAGTGTCATTAGTAGCAAAATACTGTTCTTTAATGACCAAATTCATATTTGTGCTTCTACTAGTTTACCCAACCTTGTTAATGTTTCATGTGAGACCATGGATGGTAATTTATATGCGAAGACTACTAAGATGACGGTTTTGTTCTTAAATTTCACGTTTGGTAAATGGATAAACTTTCATGTTAACCTAAGTATAATTCCGGATTATTTCAAAAAAGAAAAAAAAAAATATATATATATATATATATATAATTTCGGATAATTTTTTTTCATTTTATATAAAATATCTTCTTCAACAAAATAAAAAGTATCATTCAAAATCAAATCTAGCAAATACACAAAAATTGACATCTAGTTTGTTGGGGCGGTCATGGCATGATTAAGATAAAGTCCAACTCAATTTATCTTCTAGAAGTCCTTTTATTTCTTACAAAATAGCGTTTATCTCTGCATTCAAAGATTATTCTTTTTTAACATCAAAAGTTGGCCGGAAAAGTCGTCGACATCTCCATGGACGGTCACAAAGCATAGTACCTCCAGTAGAAGCACGTGTGCTCCACGCGTTGGCCAAGGCAAGCGCCCACATGCGGACCTACGCGTCGATTGGAATTTGGGTTGGGCCGGTTCTCATTTGGGTTTGGGCCAAAGGCTTAGGTTGGGCTAGCTCACTAAGACTGGGCTTGAGTTCTAGTTCATTGGATTGGGCCCAGGCTAAAGAGTTGGGCTGGAGCTAGTTTTGGGCTTGGTTACATAAGCCCAAGGTTTGGGCTGGATTAAGGGATTGGGCTGGGTTCTATGGGTCGGTTTTGACCCATTTTCAGGTCGAGTTGGCCGATTTCGACGGATAAGAAAGCTGGAACTTTCCCAAGCTCCAGTCAACCTTGATTCTCAACCACAACCTACGATCTACCTACCAAAATGAAGACAAACAAGTGTAGATTAGGATGGTACATTTGGTTTCCACGGTCATGGCCCGAGGTGGCCGAAAAATGGCTTGAAAGCTGCCGTACTTGCCGGAAAACTGGAAAAGAGAAAAATACGTATAAACAGGGTTAAAACCTTCGATTTTTCAGCTCAAGTACAACCTGGGTTCCCAGAAACTCTCACTAGAGATGAAGATACAACCTAAACTCAAAGAATCACCTTGGTTCGTTGGGCTTCTAAGTTAAGTCGTCGGAGCAAATGGTGGTTCCATCGTATATGCCTAGTTCCAAAGTTGACAGGGGCGAGAAGGGAAATGAAGTGATGATCTTGTTGTGATGCTGGTGACTGTCTATATGTGTGTGTTGGTTCTCAGAGGTAATGGTAGAGAGATGAGGGAGGGTTTCACAGGGAAAGAAGGGAGAGAGAGAAAGATCCGAAAGTTGTAACGGGGAGGAGGAAGAGAGAAGTATAAGTGGACTGGGGGACAAAAAGGAAAATGGGCCCCCACTTGGCACACCATTTAACACCCAAATAGTAGCCATTTCAAAATATCTAGCAAAATCTTATGAAATTACCAAAATACCCTTCCGATAAAAAATCCGTAAAATTATTCGCGACAGGTTGTTACATTATTCAAAGAAGAAAAGAATTGAAAGAAACACCGGTAGAACATGAGATGTTATTGCTAGTTGTTGTTCTACTAGCGCTTCAAATGATGACGCAACAATACTAGTTTCCTCAATTGAGCAAATTATATTGAGATTTGACTATGGAATTGAAACATTTCGACCTTGGAAGGCTGGTAGAGAAAAGTGCCATTGAAAAGATTGAGGAAGATGAGTTGTTATTGCTAGTAACTGCTCTATTGGTGCTTCAAATGATGTCTCAATGGGCAATGACGAGTCAGGAATTTCGTTTATGTTTGAATTCAAATCTTCATTTGATTGTTCAGATGAAGTTAAATGTGTTTCATCTGCAGTCGCATCGCCTTGAAGGGAAGTTTTAAATGCTTCTGGTTGCTCAACTATGTGTACACCAGTCAATGCATTGGGAAATGATGATAAGAAACACTTAATTGTATCTGAATGCATATGTTGCTCTACACAATTAAATGGTTGGGGCAGAGTTTCTTCTGGAATTTCATAACCCTGAAAGCATAAAACCCATATTCAGACTGCATGTTTTTTGAAAATTAGTTCAAGAAAAACAATGTTAAACCGATAAAACATAATCTTAAACTGCTAAGTAGCTTGTTAGAAAAGAGTGTAACAAGGAATAAGCTCAAACTTTTAAATCCAGTCAAACAAACGAAAATCTCAGAGATTGCTCAGAACATCAAATGTAAAAATAAATTCCATTAATCTCAAATCTTACTAGAAGATTCAATAACATAGAATACTTAAGAAATCAAACCATGTTAGTTGTGTACAACTAAAAAATGAGTAGATGTATACCTCAGGATAGGATTTTGATATCTCTACAAGTCGATGGTGGAAGGCTCTCCTCAAATGCATATGCCCACCACCTTCATATTTCAACTTGTCATCATTCTCCACTGCATCAACATTCATGGTGACACGAAGATCTAGCTTCATATCAATGGTTCTCCCATCCTTAGCAAGCACTTTCGTAATCTCAATAACCTCAGGTAAAACAAACTTCAGCTGAGCCAAGTGACTAATTGTAAACCTCCTAAAAACCCATGTGAAGAAAAAAAAATCAGGCCTAATTTATTTCTTCAGCAACCAACCAAACCAAATAACAGATTAAAAAGAAACCTTTCTCAGTTCCTATCAGTTAAGCACTCGATTTTCTGGCGAAGATTGGTAAGACTTGGCATCAAACCCCTGAACCGCAATAATCAAATCGAAACATGCAAGCAAAAAAAAAAAAAAAAAAACTCACTCAAAATCTTATACCTGAACAACAATGAAAAAGAACCCATACAAAAAAGTCTATCAAAATCCACCAAAAATGTCAGGAACAAAATACAAAAACGTAATAAAGAACCGAAATTCACGAAACCTTACTTTTCCGGCAGCTTCTCAAAGGCGCTAACATGGGTCTCAGTCGGGTTTTCCTTGGACCAAGAATCGATATTTCATCTCGCAGATTGGATCTGAGTTGCCTGTTGCTTTTGGGTCTGCTCCCATAAGAACTTATGACGGAACTGTCCTGGCTTCTTAGACGTTTTGGAGCTCAATGAGTCGATTTCTGCAACTCGAAGCTTTGGGCTTAAATGGGGTTTCTCCGATTTGAAGGTTAGAGAAAAACTGGGCACTATTATTTTGGATAATGCTAGAGATGCCAAATGTTTAAACTAAATTTTGTAAACCAAATGGCGTGGATGTTGAGCGCAAGTTGCCTTTTACTACAATGGTGGAAATATGTTGAGCCTTTGCATGACAGCGTGAGTTCAAACTAAATCAGTTGCTAATCAAACATCTACTCTAACCAAATTTATCGTTTACAACAAAAAAAAAAAAAAAAAAAGACATGAATGTTGATGATTGGATTATAATTAAATATTGATTAGCGTGCTTATGTCTTATTGATGTCATATTATTTGATTTGCATTGGCCTTCAATATGCTCCATTGAACGAGATTTTATAGTATATAGCCAAATTAGTTTCCTAAGTATATAAATGTTAATTTTTATGAAATTAATCAAATAGAGCAAAAACTCTATTTTTAATAGAACCAACTATCCTCAAAATTAAAACCTAATTACACCTAAAAACTAAAACCCTTATTTTGTGAGAGGAGGAAGAGTGGCCATTGAGGAACAGTGCGACCATTGCAGAACAATGCATTGTTGAAGAAACCATGAATCATGCATGTATGTTAACTGCACCATTGTGGAACTGAAATACATTTTGGTTTGGCAACAATAAGCACACATGTTGAAAAATAAATTAATTTATTAGAATCATTGGGAGACATAAAAACAGCCATTAAATCGATACATTGTTTTGATGACAATTTTTATGAAAACAATTACTTCAAATTTTGGGGGTGGAATATGAGAATGCTCAACCCCTTCTAGTGAAAAAGGCAAAAACGAAATAACATAAAATGCATCCATTTGGCGTTTTGTTTCTTTTTTATTTGAATTGGAGGGCACATTGGTCTTTTAAGCGAGTTTTTGGCTATTATTATAAATTTTATAAAAAACTGACAATAATTTTTGGAAGTGTGATTAATGTTGAGATTTGTTGATATTTTACTGTAGATTTCGAGTCGACTTTATAAGTGTCCTATTCTTTGATAACCAATTTCATATTTGTACTTCTACTAGTTTACCCAACCTTGTCAATGTTTCATGCGAGAATATGGATGGTAATTTACATGCGAAGACTACTAAGATCACGGTTTTGTTTTTAAATCTCACATTTGCTAAATGAATAAACTTTCACGTTAATCTAAGTTTCGGATACTTTTTTTTATTTTATATAAAATATCTTCTTCAACAAAATAAAAAGTATCATTCAAAAATCAAATATATCAAATACACAAAAATCGACACCTAGTTTGGTGGGTCGGTCATGACATGATTGAAATAAAGTTCAACCTAATTTGTATTCTCGAAATCTTTTTATCTCTTACAAAAGAGCGTTTATCTTTGCATTAAAAAATTATTCCTTTTTAATATCAAAAGCGGGTACTTTGTTTTCGAAGTCTCAACTTTGGAAGGAAATTTGTTTTTTAAGGGTTCTTTAGATATTGTCCTCAAAAAATCATGATTTCTAAATATAAACCCACATATAATTAAACATCCAACAGTCAAATAAACTGCTACATGAGAATATAAGTAACCTACTATTACCAATTATTTACAATTTTTGCCACACCATTTTACACTGTTTCTCACACTTGAATTTTAGCTTCAATCAAGGGCCTTAAAATCTGATTAATCATCCTGACCATTTTTTTTTTAATTTCTACAACAATCTAGTGCATTACCTTATTGAGGGTAAATTATTCTCCTTATATATAATAGTAACACATCTCTACTAATTTACCTATATAAATAGTATTGCCCTATAGTAGGTTATTTACCTACAGTATATACACATTCTCGTATTTCTTTTGGCAATTTACCTATGATATACGCAAATAATATTCTCATATTTTGTAGGTATTTTACCTATAATGCAAGTAGATAAATTAATAGAAAGTAGGTAAATTATGTTTTTCTTTTTCTTTTTCTTTGTCCTAAAATTAATTTACCTGCAATTTTATCTCCATTAATTTATATATTTTTACCTTGACAACAGTTTTTTTTTATATATTTTTAAAGTACAATAATTCACCTATATATAATATGGACACATTGTAATGGTAAATTGGAATTCGAGTGTGCCAACCATAGGCTTTTCTCCTTTTTAAATGTGTTAAGGAAAGATTGAACCAACAAATCCGTAAATTTGTGCCAATTCGAAATTGATTATCAAATTGATATTATCATGGATCCAAACCAACAAATCCCTACATTTATATCTAAAATATTATTTTGGGTAATTTTGTATAAAATCAATAAAAAGTTACAATATTGACAATAGATCAACAATATTTATGTTAATTATAAATAGGTCAATTATGTATTATGATACTTAAATGCCTTTAAAATAAACAATAATTACAAAATCTGCCTCTATATCTATCACACTCTTTCTCATATTTTTATATTTTGGAATAGGTCAATACGAATTCAGACACTACAATGTAGCGTCTGTTTCCTGATTCTGTTTTTCACATTTGGATTCAGACGTTGTGTTGCAATGTCCACTTCCTAGTTTTGTTTTTTCCATCACTCATCGTGCGACTCTTGATTTTTACATTTGGATTCAGACACTACAATGCAGTGTTTGTTTCCTGGCTCAGTTTTTATATTATTTTTACATTTGGAGACAGATTCATTTCCTAACTCTTTTTTCTTTTCTTTTTTTTTTTTTTTTTTTTGTGACATTTTGATTAAGACACTGCAATGCAGTGTCCTTTTTTTTATTTTATTTTTTATGCAGTATCTGATTTGGGCTTCAATTAAAACATGTTGAAAACCAATTTGTCCTTCGTTATCCATGGCTAATCCCATTGATCATTGTAAGTGGAAAAGTGTGCAAATCCGAAAGAGAAGTCCTACTGCATTGTCACATTTCAATGTAAATGGAAAAGTGTGAATATTTGTATACTAACGAGCAGCAAAGCGATAACTATGTCCATATTCAAGTGTTACAAAAATCTAGTTACAAATAAACTAAAAATCAAAGTGAGTTCGGCATTTGGGCATGCTTGAAAACGCAATCTCAGTTTCGAGCCCATCAAATTGGGCACCTCGCTAAATTCCTTTCAAATTTTTACTGTCAACGTATGAAACGTGTAAAGCAGCACCAAAGCATCGCTCTAATGAAAAACACAATTCCACACACAGCTGAAGCAAAATCCAAAATTTCCATCAATTCGAAATGTGAGACCAATCCAATAATCCATACAACAAAAAGATGCATACCCAAATCAAAATCAATCAAAAACACAGGAAAATCATCCAATTATTGAAACCCTGTATCGCAAACTAAATGGAAAACAAGACTCACAAATTGAGGGAGGCAAGGCCCAATGGGGGCACATGCCCCCTCTAATCCCTTTTTTTTTCATTACAAATTATTCAATTAATCATATTAAAATAGTGAAAATCTTCTTTTAGTTTTTAAATGTCCCTCCGCCTTGTATATTTTTCTCACGCACCAATGTCTAAACCTCGTTGATTGCATGTATTTGGTTAATTAGTACAAATGAGCATTAGATTGTCAACAATTAAAGACAAAATTAGACAATAGAGTAATAAAATTAGGCATTTTGTAATTAATTTTTCAGCATTTGTAAAAGAACTAGCTTTATTTGTCCAAAAAAGGAGCTCAAATTTTTTTAGGTGCCCCTCTTAGTTAAATTTCTAGCTTCGTCCCTGGATTAAGTCCAAAATTAAAATCAACCATTTTTATATGGTTCATTAGTAAAAATTTTATTGACCTTTTACTATATTTCTTTATTATTTTTGTAAAATCATTAATTCCCCTTTACAATTTGCTTAGAATTAATTGTGTACATTAAACATTTAAATGAGGGTATGTTAGGCATCTGAAATTTTTTAAATGGGTAAAGTCAAACATAATTAATGAATTTGCTTATTTAGAGTTTAGTGAATGAGTTTTATTCGAGCAAAAAACTTATATTGGGTTTTATGTGGAAAAAAAATTGAATTTCAAGGGTTAAAGTCATATTTTCAGTTTTTCTTATAATCACAAAAACAAATGTTCGAGTCCAAACATAACTCTCATTTAGACATATGAGCGGAGATGGATATCATTTTTAATGGGAGTTTTAAAGAAAATGGCCTGAAACTATTCATTCTTAACCAAAAGGACATTTTGTGTATGAAAAGTCCATAATGGATCAAGTTTTTTTCTTTATTTACTCTTATGCCCTTATTTTATTATTGTAGCGGGGTCCACAATGATGTTGACATTTATGTCTGGAAATACATTATTTTATATGATGTTATTCAACTTATGCTAATTTGCTGCCAACTCTTCGTGTTTCCATCATGTTGTCGATGTTATGGAGCTCTTCTTCTGTCAAATTGTTCCAGTACTATTCATCACTTTCTACTAGCTCTGCATCTCTTTCTCTATCTTCTTTCACCTTGTAGTACATTTTTGTTGTTTCTTATTTGAAAATTTGAAGCTTCCAATAGCGCTAATGACTAATCCTTGTTTTGTTATAAACATACATTTCTTCTTTTTCTGCTACTAATACCATATCATACCTAAAATCTTCAAACTCATCTAAGGCTAGCATTTAGATCCCTCGAAATTTTAGAATATTTTTGTATGAAGGAGTCCACCATATCTTTGTAATAATATCCATCCCTGGTTTTGGATCAAAGATGGACTGATACAAAGCATATTGTAATTGTAACTCATTCATGGATTGTGATGCTTTGCTCAAGATCTCATTTTGCATATCTGATGACATTATTCTTAATTTTGCTTTTGAAATTTCTTCTAATATGATATCATCTATTATTAAGTCTAAAGATATATTCCTAAGAAAACTTTCATATCTTTCTTGTTTTTTCTTTGTCACTTACATGCTAATGTTGTTTATTATTTTGATGCTGCTTCATTTCAATGTTGTCTTCTAAAAACTCAATCTTAATCTCTTCTATGGGTTCATTAGCCTCTTGTTCTATGAGTTTATTTTTCTTTCTTTTTATGCTGATCAGTTTCCAAACCTATTTTCAATTCTCTTTTCAAGGTGTCACTTGCCTTCTGCTGCATATTAAGAGATTGGAGTTCTTGGTTCATTTTGGTAAACTTACTGAGTAATGACTCATGGTCTCTAGAAATGACTTGAAGGCTGTGCTCAAGAGAATGAATATGATGCTGGCTTTGATGGATACTAAAATTAAACTATCAAACTCTTGTTCTAAGGCTATAATTAATTTTTCATGACCTAACCTCATGCTTGGCTGTTTGATTTGAATATTCCAAAAATTATCTAAGAGAACCTGTTGCCTATCAGAAAGTCCTGGTACTCTTGACCTATACCTCAGAGTTAGATTTCTGATTTCTTTAACAATATTGTCATTAAAGTTGAAAATTGGTACTGGTGGTGATGTTGATCGGTTTATGCTATTTTGTAATCCATTAAATGGTGGAGGTCCATGGTACATCATTATGCTATTAAAGTGTGCTTTTCTGCGTTGTGGTCTTGTGCCATTTGAGGATGATGGTCCACGATATTCCATTTATGTTCAACAAATTAATCTTGATAATATATCAGCTAACGTATTGTCATTACCTTTTATATGTTCAAAACTTGGCTTAAAACCATTTCCTATAATTGAATCAATAAAATTAACATATCTTTAGGCTGCTTGTTTATTAGCATGTATTTTGTTATAATGAGAAACCATATTTTGACAATCTGTTCTAATCCTAAATACTTCATTATGTAAAAATAAAGAGAATGCTTCAAGTGAGTTAATTATTCCTAAAATTTCTAAATCTATTGATGGTAATCTTGATTGTACATCACTAAATTTTCCTGATGAATATCTACAAACTTGTTTGTCAGACTTTAGAGACTCCTTATGCTTTTTCTGGTTTAGTATATATGCTCATCCTAATGATGAAGCATCTGTTTCAACTATTTTGTAACTATCATCTAATGGTAATATTAATGGCTTAAGTTTAGTAATTTCTTCCTTTATATTTTGAACTAATTTAATATCTTCACTATTAAAATACTTTTGTCTAGCTTTGTTAGCTTTACTGTGTAATACTGCTATTTTTCTTCCTAAATTAGGGATAAAATTTCTTGCATAATTTAACAATCTTAAAAATGCTTGTAACTGTTTTTTATCTTCTAACTTATCTGGAAATTCTAAGACCTTTTTAATTATATGATCTTGTAATTGTATTATACCCGACTTGATATACATTCCTAAAAATTCTATATCTTGCTTTTCTAATGCTCTTTTATTTTTGCTAATCACAATTCCATTATTGATAAATTTGTGTAAAACTATCTTTAAGTGTTTTCTATGTTCATTTCTATTTTTACTATGTACTAAAACATTACAAAAATTATCATATGTCTTGAAAATTTGATCCATCTTTCTTTGAAAGATCGATGGAGCATTTTTAAGCCCAAATGGCATAACAAGCCACTCAAAATGTCCTTCTGGACAATTAAAAGTTGTCCACTCTTGATTCTTCTGCTAATCGTATTTGCCAAAATCCTGATTTACAATCAAATTTACTAAAATATTTACTCTCTTGAATTTTATTTATAAGCTCATCTTTATTTGGTAACTTATAACTATTTCCATGTGTATTATCATTTAATTTCTTGTAATTATAAACTATTCTAGCCTTACCTCTCTTTAGTTCTGAATGTTTTCTTAACAATAAATGTTGTTGATCTATGTCTAAACTTAGAGGGTCTAATGACTTTTAAATTTAACAACTCTTTGATTTGCTGCTCAAAATCTTGTTTATCAATTAAACTACAAGGCATATCAACTGGCTTTATGGTTAAATCTAGATTAATTATATTTAATTTTGCTAGTATTTTATTTTTACTCCAATGTAACTGTGGGTCTTCTCCTATAATTCTAGTTTGTTATGCTAATTGTAACAATTCTTCTAAACTCTTTGGTCCATCTAACTGTAATATTTCTATATAGTTTCATTATTCTAAAATCGGATATTTATGTTAAAATATTTCTTCATCAAACTCTTCTATATTATTATCCTCTTCATTTTCTTTTGAGTTTTCTAAATAATAACCATCTTGACTACAAGATTCTTCTATACTTATGTTTTTGTATGCTTCTACAACATTACTTTGGTCAGTTATTGTAATGCCTTTTTTGAAAAATGTTATGTTAGGATTCATGAATAAAAAAACCCTTGTAAACTTTTCAAAAAATTTAAACCTAAAATGAATGGGTGTGATCTTACTGGTGAAACCTAAAATGAATGGGTGTGATCTTACTGGTGAAACAAATGTTAATGGTAAATTAAATTGTTGTTTTTCTACTTTAATAGACTCATTATTAATACAATGTGTTAAGTAAACTAGTCTCTCATCAAACTGTGTTATTCTCATTGGTTTTGGTAATTTTTGTCTATATTTTTCTGGTACTAACTCTTCTCTTATGACACTCTTTGTGCTTCATGTATCTATCATGGTTGTTGTTTTTATTGTATGTTCTTTTGCTAATTCTATTTCACAATTTATGGTAAGGCTAAATAGCCAAAATGGTCATTGAGATTTGCATAACTCATTACTTTGGTCATTGAGATTGAAAATCAATAGAAATGGTCCTTGAGATTGTCCACCATCCATCATTTTGGTCCTTCCGTTAAAAACTCTCTGGGCAATTTTCAAAGCTTCGTAACTCAATCGTTTCTTAACCATAATATATCAAAATGAAGATAGGAAATTGTAAAACAAAATTATACCTATTTGGAAGCCCAATGGTTGTCGGAGATGGCCAGAAAATATCCTCAAAGGTAACTGGTCCGCGGAAAAACTGGAAAACTCGCCGGAAACTGGGTAAACTTTAAATGTTTCTTCAATAATCAACGAAATTGAGTGATTCAACAACAAAAATTATAATTCTTGACGAGAAAAAGAGAATGGTATCTTTCTTGATGCTAACTCGTCATGGTTTGGCTGGAAAACTGCTCGAAAGTGGCTAACTCGAAAATGGTTAGCCACTTTCGAGCCGTTTTCCGGCCAAACCACGGTGAATTAGCAGTCAAGAAAGATACCATTATTTTCATCTCATCAAGAAGTATGATTTTCATTTTTTAATCACTTATGATTTTCGTTTTTGAATCACTCGATTTCGTTGAGTAGCAAATAAGTTATAAACGTTTAAAGTTTACCCATTTTCTGGCGAGTTTTCCATTTTTCTGGCGAGTTTTCCATTTTTCTAGCAGACCAGTCACCTTTGAGGCTATTTTCCGGCCCTTGTTGTCTAAAGGTTTTCAAGGGTTGCTGTATGTTTTGTCTCCCTAGAGCCCTCCTTTGTCATTTTTCTTATGCCCAGTTTGGGTATTATCAAATTATTTTGTTCTGATAATTAAAAGCAAACCTTTTTGGATATTTTGGATAATTTTCCCTTTTTTAATTGGATTAGGAGATTGCATGCAGTCTAAGTTAGGGAACGTAATTCCTGATCAGTGCAAGAATAGTAAACATGGAACCAAAACCCTATATATATATATATTCATTCACCACATCAACAATTTCACCCACCACAATCTTTGCATCCTAATATTTGCTTTGAGCTTGGAACTTCTCACGAATCATGATGAACGTACACCGCCAGAAGAACGCAGAATGCTAGAACGTGGTTCGGCTGCGTCGATCGTGACGAGAGCAAGAGAGAAACGTCTGCTACCAAGAGAAAATTCAGGCGCGTCGATTGTGCCAAAAGTAAGAGAGAAACGTCTGTCGCTAAGAGAGAAGGGAATACCTTATTCAAAGAAGAAGAGAATCGAAAGAAACGCCGGTAGAAGACCTGCTACCACCGCTGATGATGAAAGTGAGGACTCCGACATTGATTTTTACATTTACATGGCTCCGAAACCGGAAGAGATTGAGCTTTCCTCTCACTTGAATCGGTTGTCTTGGTCGAAGGGGTCCGATTTAGGGGCGGCACTAGCCTCGTTAATCAAGCAATTAATTAAAAAGGATTTCATGGATGATTATGACTATCTGGAAGGAAATTTAATAACTTTTACGACTTTTCTACAGAGATACTTTAATTTCAGGAAAAAGGATTCGGCTTCCCTCTTAAAGAAGCAGCTTTCGCTTCATACCATAGGCTTGCTAGAGCGGCGGTGAAGCTTCTGCAATGCTTGGCTGTTGTGAGTTTCTTTGGTGCAAGTAACTAGAAGGAGACTGAGACTGCAATGCAGGTTGTTTGGAATTTTGTTAGTGCTCCGGAATCTGCGAAAGAGCTTTTGCCAGAGGTTCTGGTTGCCGGAATATATGCTTGGATGTTTCTTCTTACAACCACGGAGGGATGGCGGCTCAGCTACAACTACTGGAATGGGGCGATTTCTTACTTCTCGAATCTGTTAGAGCACGACGATAAATCAGTATGTGTGGTGGCTACTAAGCTCTAGCTTTGATATTTGAGATTGGTAGTTTGGACAAGTTCTGGAGATCTGAAGAAAAGGATCCGAGCGCGATCAAGTATTCAGATTTGCAACAATTGCTGACAAAGAATGTGTTGGAAGCTAACCAGGTCCTGGAGTCGAGGGGTCGAAGGCAGCAAGGAGCTCCTGAGCAAAACGTCCTGTCTGTATCGAAGAATGAAGAAGAAGAAGAAAATGAAGGGTTGGCCTCCAACGGCTAGTTTTTTGTTGTTTAAATGTGTGAGTGAGAAATGTACACTCCAGATTAAATCACTTAAATCCCAATGAAGGGTTAGGATTTAATCTAGAGTAATAAGGTAATTTTAGTGTTTAAATATTGTCTAATCACCCACTCTTTTACACAAGTATGGGTGATGGAAATGTACCATACCCTTGCACATTTTCTCTACTTAATGAAGTATGCTGCTGCATTTTTTCTGCACAACTTGGAAGTTGAAAATCACACTCCAATATCCTCTTAATTCTCAGCCATTTTACCCCTAAGAAACCAATCCAAAAACTATAACCAAAATCATCCAAACAAACAAATACTATCATGGCCTCAGAGATCAGTTTCTGATCTGAAAACTTTCTGGGCATAATATGTGAAAGTTTAAACTTTTGGGAGCACCAACGAAGTGTCCTCAACAACAACAACCAACAAACAATTCCAAAATGAAGGGATCCAGCAGTAGCAGTGAGCTAAAAGCTCCAATCTTTGATGGGGAGAATTATGATTTTTGGAGAATAAAAATGACAACCATTTTCAAATCCTATGATCTATGGGATATGGTTCAACACAGTATGAACTACCTGAGATGGAGATCGATGCTCTAGAGGAGGATCTCACAGAAACATAACTCAAAACACTGAAGCAGAATCGGATGGAGGATGCTAGAGCACTTGGAATCATTCAAGGTGTTATCTCAGACACCATTTTCTCAAGGATAGCAAATGAAGAGACTACAAAGGGAGCTTGGGAAGTTTTACAGCAAGAGTACAGAGGAGACACTAAAGTCAGAAAGGTAAAACTTCAGTCCCTTAGAAGAGATTTCGAGTATACAAGAATGAGGGAAAATGAGCTGTTAAAAGACTACTTCACTAGGCTGTTTGATGTTGTAAACAAGATGAAAACATATGGTGATGAACTGCTTAATGAAAGAATTGTCTAGAAACTGTTGATCAGTTTGACTAAACCATATGATTCGATAATGAGTGTTATTAAAGAAACCAAAGACACTGAAACTCTTAGTGTGCAAGATGTGATAGCATCTTTAAGAGCCTTTGACCAAAGACTCGAGAGGCATGCTGATTTTGCATCTGAGAAAGCCTTTCAATCACTCAATGTTGGATCTGATAGTCAAGCCAGTGCAAGCAATCAGAAACCACAGTGGAAGGGCAAGAACAAGAAATGGGAAGGAAGAGGGTATCACAACTTTAGACCTAACCAAGGCAGCAACATTAATGCAGGTCCAAGAATCAAACAACAATGTAAACATTGTGATAGATTTCATCTTGGAGAGTGTTGGTTCAAAGACAAGCTTAGGTGCCACAAATGCAATAGGTTTGGGCACATTTTGAAGGACTGCAAATCAAAGAATGTGCAGCAAGTAAACTGCGCAAATCAAGTGGAGGAAGAAGCAAATGTGTTATGTGCTTTCAATGCAAAAGTGGAGAAAAACAATGAAGTGTGGTACATTGACAGTGGTTGCAGCAATCACATGACTGCACATGAGTCATTACTTATTGACATTGACACAAACTTCACTGGAAAAGTGAAAATGGGGGATGGAAACATTGTCAAGGCCACTGGAAGAGGAACTCTGGTTATCAACACTAAGAAAGGACGAAGATGCATAAGGGAGGTGATGCTAGTGCCAGGATTGGATGAAAACCTATTTAGTGTAGGTCAAATGATGGAGCATGGGTATTTCCTACTCTTTGGGGGAACTGTGGTTGAGATCTATGATGACAGATCCCTATCAAATTTAGTGACCAAAGTGGAAATGAAAAACAGAAGTTTTCCACTTGTGTTGAAATACTTAGACGAAGCGGCAAGGAAAGCAAGTGTGACAGGTTCTATGAAACTATGGCACAAGAGGTTTGGTCACTTAAACATGACAAGCCTAGAAAATCTACAAAAGTATGAAATGGTACAAGGGATACCTAAGATCGATCACTGCAATGAAATCTGTGAAGGATATGCATTTAGGAAACATCACAGGGATCCATTTGAAGTTGGCAAGGCTTGGAGGGCAACAAAGCCACTTGAATTGATTCACACAGATGTGTGTGGACTAATGCAAACAACAACAATCAGTGGAAACAGGTATTTCCTAACCTTCATTGATGACTACTCACGGATGTGTTGGGTGTATTTCATGAGGTTCAAGTATGAGGTATTCATAATATTCAAGAAGTTCAAGGTAATGGTGGAATTACAAAGTGGATACCAAATCAAAAGACTGAGAAGTGATAGGGGAGGTGAGTACACCTCACATGAGTTCAATGCATTCTGTGAAGATGTGGGGTTGGAGAAGTAACTCACTGTGGCATATTCACCACAACAGAATGAGATTGTAGAAAGGAAGAATAGGACTATAGTTGAAATGGTTAAGTTTATGATGAATAAGAAGAACATGCCTTATATACTCTGAGATGAAGCTGTGAACACCTCAGTGTACCTATTGAATAGGTGCCCTACTAAAGCACTGGACAAGAAGACACCATTCGAAGTGTTCAGTGGTAGGAAGCCCTCTGTGAAGCACCTGAGAATGTTTGGCTCAGTGTGTTACACTCTCATCCCTCACCAACTAAGGCACAAGTTAGAGAAATCAAGTAACAAGGATATTTTGAAGGCTATGGTACTAGTGAGAAAGGGTACAGAGTTTATAATGTGTTAACTCAGAAGATAATCCTATCAAGGAATGTTATCTTTGATGAAGACTCAATGTGGAACTGGGAAACAAAGATAGAAGAAAAGGACAGTGTCTCTCTACAACTTGACCTCAACAAAAGGCAAACAAGGGAGCCTATAGAGACCTTAGTTCAAGAAGAAGTCACAGATAATGGTGACATACAAGGGATTCCATAGCAAGCTAGTATGAGTCGACAATCAAGTCAATCACATATAACAACTCTAAGTTCAACTCCAGTGAGATTGAGAAACCTTGATGAGATTTATGCTATATGTAATTACTGTGTAGTAGAACCAGAAACATATGAAGAAGCTGAGAAAGACAAAGCTTGGAAGAAAGCAATGAAGGAAGAGCTTGAAATGATAGAGAAGAATGACACTTGGGAACTTGTAAATCGACCAAGTGACAAGCCTGTGATTGGAGTGAAATGGGTGTACAAAACAAAACTCAACTTAAATGGTTCTGTGCAAAAGAACAAGGCCAACTTGGTGGCCAAAGGTTACTCACAGAAACTAGGTGTAGACTTCAATGAAACCTTTGCTCCAGTAGCAAGGTTAGACACCATAAGGACTTTGATAGCCCTAGCAGCTAAGAAGGGTTGGAAGTTACATCAATTGGATGCCAAATCTGCATTTCTAAATGGAGTGCTAGAGGAGGAAGTGTTTGTGGATCAACCTCAAGAGCTCGAAGAGCTTGGTACAGTGAGATTGATTCATATTTCACTAAAAAAGGATTTCAGAAAAGTCCTAGTGAAGCTACACTCTACACCAAGACAGAAAGCAACAATAAGACACTCATTAGCTCAATCTATGTGGATGATGTCGTCTACATTGGAAATGATGCTATAATGATTGAAGAGTTTAAAGAAAAGGTGATGAAGAGGTATGAAATGACTGACCTTGGCCTCTTGCATCATTTTTTTGGCATTGGGGTAATTCAAGAGGCAAACAACATTTTCATTCATCAAAGGAAATATGCTGAAACCTTGCTTGAAAAGTTTGGTTTGAAGGGTTGCAAACCGGTCTCTACACCTCTAATTGCAAATGAGAAACTTAAGAAGGATGATGGAAGTGAATCTGCAGATGCTAGTCTCTACAAGAGTATTGTTGGCAGTCTATTGTACTTAATTGCAACAAGGCCAGGTCTAATGTTCACAGCAAGCCTACTTTCTAGGTTTATGTAGAATCCTAGCAAGATACATATGGGCACAGCTAAGAAAGTGTTGAGATATGTGCAAGGAACACTAGATTATGGGATCAAGTATGAAATGGGGAAGTCAACTATCCTAATTGGATTTTGTGACACTGATTGGGGTGGCAGTGAAGATGATAGCAGAAGCACATCGGGCTATGCTTTCACCTTTGGTTTAGGGGTGTTTTCATGGGCCTCTGTGAAGCAACAAAGTGTCGCACTATCCACAGCCGAGGCGGAGTACATGAGTGCATCAAAAGCAACGGCTCAAGCTATTTGGCTAAAGTTTATACTCAAAGATTTTGGCAAATTACAGGTTGATGCCACATCACTCTTGTGTGACAACACCTCTGCAGTTGCCATGACCAAAAACCCAGTTTTTCATCAAAGAACAAAGCATATCAAGAGAAGATATCATTTCATCAGAGAAGCATTGCAAGACAATACAATCAAACTAATCTATTGCAGCACAGAATATCAGATCGCATAAATATTCACAAAAGCACTACCGAATAAGAGATTCAATTACCTGAGGGGTTTGTGTCACACCCTAAATTCGAAAATAAGGATGATAATCGAATTAGGGCATGAATAGTATCTAAAAAAAATTAAAATTTACAACAAATGTATGATGGAACCAGAGCCATCTAAGAGTTCACTTAACCTTGTTTATTTAATACAACATGAGTTTAAAGAGTTCAACTCTTACAACATACTCTTAAGATACTAAAACACTTTATTCTAAGTACAACTAGGAAACAAGCACACACATGATATGGCTATCCCTTTTAGAGACAGGTCATCATCAAGTTCCTCCATACTGGTACCTGCAATAGCTAAAAAGGGGGTGAGCATTTCATGCCCAGTAGGAACCATATACCCTTCAAGTTAACTTATCACGGTTAATCAAAGTGACATCCAACAAACAATATGGTAAAATGCAAACGATATGACAAATAAGTACACAAGAACTCACTCCCTTCTAATCCCACTAACTTATATTTATGGCATCCAAACCCGCACGTCCCATACCATGCTTATACCACTTGGTTCTGAACACCATAAAATATAAGTTAACTCCCATTCCTCCCTTAACCCCGAATTTTATTAGTAGTTTCAGTTTCGTTAATTTGGGCCCTTCCCCCGACGCCCAACTACATGTTCAAGCCCTTCACCCTACGCTTGAACATATATAAGTTTCCAATACTTTGTTTAAGCAACTTTTCACAACACAACGCTTGCTTCTAAAACATGTAAGGCAACCTGAGCATTTCAATTTCACCGACACAATTGTAAACCTCAACATATTCAATCCAAAAATTTTCCATAGCTTAACCACTCATCAACACATAATAACATTTAACAAAATCAAGATATATAACATACACCAGAGAGGAAACTGTCAGTCCATAACACAACAATGACAATCAAATGTTTCCATTCCAACCAATTATTTCATTACTATTGTAATAGGTATAATTACTAGTATCCCAAAGATTAAACATAATATAGAACTACAATCGGGAAATAGAGTCCCTACCTCAAGTCCAGCTAACTAGAATACCTTTCTAAGCCTCCAAAGTGTCTGGAGTCACTCCCAGACCTAAAATCACATAAATAATAATAATAATAAAAGTTAACTTAAAACTGGAATAAAAATTCAATTTCAGTCTATCAAAAGTTTACCCAAATATACCCATCACAACCTCTTGATAAACCAAGCTTAAATCTCCATATTGTGACCCCATTTTCATCCCTCAAAACTCTATGGAAAAGGATGAAATTACTTGGCTTTTAAAGCTTAACAAACCTAGTTTCTAATCTAAAACGAGTTTCCCAAAACGGGTTTAAGAGAAGAAAATAATCAAGTTCCAAAGTTGAGTTCGCAAACAGTTTAATCTGCAGAAAATCTGCAGATTTCAGATTTTTTTTTCACATTTTCACATCATATTTTCCATAGAAGATCCCAACCAAAATCAATGAAATAAATTGGGCTTTTTTCCTTGTCATGTCTAATTTCAAATATATAAGAAGACTTTTTAAAAACATGTAATGGATTGAGAGAAAACAAGAGCCAAAATGAGGCTCACGAAACTGCAGTTTTTCTAGAACTCAAAGTTGCAATGGTAAGAAAATAGAAAATTAACAAATTTAAGCTAACCTTTTGTACCAATCGAAGAACACACTAGCACCCTCTCAGCTCCCTTTTTCCGATTTCCCACTTTTCCCTCTCCGAAACGTCTCACTCTCCTCTAGTTCTTCAAAGAGAGTTAGAAATACTCCCTTTAATCCCATCACTGCATATCTGTTTAGGATGCTTACTCACTCCCCCTAGACTATCAACGTCACCCCCTAACATTTATGGACAGAATCTGGATATCTTGGTTCCCCACCGTGTGATGGTTGGGAAGAAGAAGAAGAGTTGGGATGTCTACCACGTATAAAGCATCCTTTGTCTGTTTCTTTTTTCCTTTTTTTTTTAAACTAAAATAATTTTACTCCTATAATATATATATATATATATATATATATATATATATATGTATGTATGTATGTATATGTATATGTATGTGTGTGTATATATATATGTATATGTATGTATATAAAATATATTTTTCAAATGTTACAGTTTGCTCGGAATGACTCCTAGAAGTAGTTTAGAAGGGAGTGTTGGAAGCTAACCAGCTCCTGGAGTCGAGCAGTCAAAGGCAGCAGGTAGCTCCTGAGCAAAAGGTCATGTCTGCATCGAAGAAGGAAGAAGAAGAAAATGAAGGGTCGGCCTCCAACGGCTAGTTTTTTGTTGTTTAAATGTGTGAGTGATAAATGTACACTCCAGATTAAATCATTTAAATCCCAATGAAGGGCTAGGATTTAATCTGGAGTAGTAAGGTGATTTTAGTGTTTAAATATTGTCTAATCACCCACTCTTTTACACGAGTATGGGTGATGGAAATGTACCATACCCTTACACATTTTCTCTACTTAATGAAGTATGGCTGCTGCATTTTTTCTGCACAACCTGGAAGCTGAAAACCACACTCCAATATCCTCTTAATTCTCTGCCATTTTACCCCTAAGAAACCGATCCAAAAACTATAACCAAAATCATCCAAACAAACAAATACTATCAGAATGTTTTGACGAAACTCATGTCTGTTTACCCAAACATGAGAGGTGATGTGAATGCTGCGAAGAAAGTCCGCCAAGTTATGATTTATTTTCAGAATTTTTGCTGCCCGGGAGCATCTGTAACGGTCAATGGGATTGATCTGAAGGTATCGTCATGGTACCAGATGATTCAGTGGCAGTTTTTTAAGGGTTTTTATAGCTGATGGGTTTGAACGACACATGAAGGAAAATGAGAAGCTGTGGAGGGTGTTTAATTTTGATCCATACGAAGTCACCGAGGTTGGTCAAGAATTGTATGTGTCTACTACTGATAAGAGCAGGACCCGTTTCTTTTTACCGAAAGAAAGAGATCCGTACATGCTAACGAAGAAAGATACAAAGAAGGAGAGAGTTTGGAGGAACTCTCGTTTAGACAAGGCGAGAACGCAGTTGATGAACAAACAACGCGGTTTGTCGCAGGAACTGAACAGCTGGATCTAGTTCATGGCAGAGTTGTTAGCTTTAATTCTTGTTTGTTAGCATTTCAGAGATAATTTCTAGAGAAGAATGTTAGCAGAGTCAATGTAAAAGTAGTTTAATTCAATAGTAATGCAAACTTTTCTTTTTTTGATCATATGATTTATTCTCTCTAAAATTAGTGTAGCATAAAGCAATAAATAGCAACATTGCTTTCGTTCTCTTATTGTGGTTTTCCAGCCAAAAACCGGCTAAACAAATCAAACGCCTCTCGTGGTTTGTACTCCGGAACTGTATGTCCAGACCCCTGCAACAATACATTAAAACGAATGTATTAAAATCGATAACTGAATCCAATCAAAAGGACCAGCTAGATACAGTTTCAGTATAGCCTATCGTACGTAGAAAGAAAAACATTTTCGTGCGCTGACCTTTACAGTTAGAAAGGTGAGGTTATTCTCATAACCTTGCGTGTACCTGCGACCATTTACATTCGATTATTCACTACACAAGTACCATATTTCACAATGTTTGATGACGGAAATATGTAATGATATTTACCCAGCAACTTGTCCGTTCGAAGTCCATGGCCTCCATTCATCCACAATCTTATAACCAAGTGATCTAGTCCATGCTTCACTCCCAGTGAAAGGAACACACATATCATGATCACCACTGCCACGAGAAATCGAATAGGAATGCATATCAGTTATAGCATTCAATTTTCATTTACTTCTCCCATTTTAGCACAATTAAAGCGAACATTGATGCAGAGGTGAAAAGAAAGCTTTAGAGAATTTTCGACAGGCATGACTTTAATAGATGACATTGTAATTGGAGATTTACCTATATATAAGTGCCCGATAACCCTTTGCAGTGAGGTTCATGTGGTACTTGATCATACTTCCAGAATCATGATAAAATTCGATTCTGCTTGTGCATAATTCCCATGAAAAATCCTACATAGTGCAAAAAGGATTTCAAAAAGCTACAATGCTTCTCGGAGCCAGCAGGACTAGACATTCACAAACTTTCGTTTCTGGTTTAAAACATTAACTCTGATAAACCTCACCGTTTCTGCATGGATTGCCTTCCTAACAGATTCATTGTTCAACCATTCAGTAGCAACCTCATCATTCTGCAGGAGACATATCAAATCTAAGGCTGCTTGTACATGAGAATAATATTCTAGTATCGAAGTTGAACAACTTTCTTTTAGCCTTTTCAGGGAAGTATACTTACTATCGAAGCAAGAAATTAATGGCTGACAATGGGAAAGCGGATCAAAAGATGAAAATTGTAACAGACTAAGCAACTTACAATACACGGAACACTTTCATTATCCATCAGCTCCGGCCAAGTTGGAACAATACCATCCCTCACAGGAGCTCTAAGAGGCCAGGCACGACCAAACATTCTTTTTCTGACAGCAAGTGGCCTTTCAGTCTCACCCAACCCTCGAAAGCTAGATGGCAATCCGCTCTTTGTAACTTTTCTGTTCTTACTCGAATCTGTGCTGTGATAGCATGGTTCCAGAATGTCATATATGTTCAAATCTTCTATGTTCTGGGATCAACAAAAATCTTAAAGTCAGTTAAATAAAAACATAGCATTCCATGTTATACACAAAATATTGAGATTTGTATTACCTTGTCAACTTTTTCAAGCTTGCTCCCACAAGTATCATTCACCGGATAAATGTACTTTCCTCCGCACGCCGTGTTAACCTCCTGAAGCACAAACACGTCTCACCCAAATTACTACGATTTTTTATTTTTATTTTTATTTTTTTATTCTATTTTTTTTTTGTGGTGGGGGGCAAAGGGGGTGAAATTAGCATTACAATGCCAGTGTCAAATTGGTCATTCTATACAAACCTCATATAGATCATCTGATATCAGTCCCATCCCGTGTGCAAACGGAACAAGAGCGTTACCATCGAATTTATCATCCGTAACGCCATTTCCCACCAGATAACCCTGTGTTATGTAGTCATTTGAGGTTTGGAGCAAGATATTATTCAAATTTACAAAAGGATTACCTATACAGATAAATACCTTGAAGTTGAGAACAGGCGTTACACCAGCATCAATTCCTGTTGAAACATCCAGAGCTCCACCTTATATTTTGGTTTCAATATGTAAGTTGACTTCTAACGTTAACATTATTGACTGCTTTACCTTTCACTACTTCAGAAGAAAGCGTCGGCACGTAGACTCCGGCATATGACTCCCCAGCAATAAAAAATGGGTTGGAGAGGAACTCAGGGTAAATTTCAAACCACTGTTTACAAGAGAGCAGATGCATTAGTACTACTCTGGGAAATTAGAACAAACAAAATGTTAAACGAGTTCTTATACTATACATCAATGTAAAGTATACGTTGCCTTTCAAATGGATCACATCCACCTATTAAGTTCTCTTTGATTTTTGACTTTACATCCAGCCGTTAAATTCCACAATGTATACCATACATTGAGGTAATCTAGATTTTTCGGCGTTAAAATCTTTTCAAGTTGTTTCCTTTTTCACCTTGAGGAGAAATGTGTGGGAATCAGAGGCAGTCTTTAGATCCCCAGTTTCATAGTCAGTCTCATTTTTTGAGTAAGAAAATCCAACACCAGCAGGAGAGTCCAGATATATAATGTTGGAAACCTAATAACATGAAAATAATTTATTTCACTTACACAAAGAAAAATAAGAAATAAAATTCAGAGATAATATTCATTTCACATCTCAAAGTTGCAACCTTCGACCAGCTATATGGATTAAGTTGGAGTTGGAGCAGACTTCCCTTGGTCATGGCCTTTTCAAAATTGAATGGCCCTGAAAAATATGGACAGAATCAATGTTTTCATAGGCTAATTAAATTAACAAAAGTTTTCAACTTCATGAGAATTATCCCATCAGTAAATTTTATTCAAGGTGACGTTAGAAGATGGATTACTCGGGTAGAAAACTTATCTATTCTAATCCTCAGAAAATGGTAGGATATCAACAATTTATTACGTATCCCCTCTAATCCTACAAAATGAATAATACTTCGCCTCTACCTTTATTTCTTACTTCAACATATATGAGTTTTCCGATTGAATTCACTCCTGAGCACCAAACGAGCCCAATATGTTTTAGCCATTTGAATGTAGACACATTATTTCAAACCAAGAACATAGAAGAATCAAATACTTGAAGACAACATGTAATGACTATAAGCAATAAAATGAACTGTGAAACAATACCATGCTCATAAACAAAGCCATCAAGGCTGGAGCATCCAGGTCCACCATTGAGCCACAGAACCACCGGATCCTCCGCCGGCTTCCCTTCTGATTCGACGAAATAGTAGAACAGGTTCCTCCCATGACTCTGGTCAACTGTCACATACCTTCAAAACAAACCCACAAAAACATGAACAACCATAACACGAACAATCCCAGAAATCCACACGTACTTAAACTGACAAAAATCTTACTTACCCAGCATAGTGTTTTGAAGGAAGAGTGCCACTGAATCCAGGAATCTGGGTTACGAGTGCAGATTGAGGAGCTGATTGGGTTGGCAAAATGCTCAAGAAGGTGTAAATTAATGGCACAAAAAATAAATATAATACTCCCCCAGCCATTACTTCTGATAAAATTTGGAAAAACAAGAAGGATGTCGTATATCAAATCAAAACACTGTGAGAAGAGAATTTATATGATCTTTTCTGGGATTAAATAATAGTTAAGTGGGCTGATTAGTGATTGAATTGATTAGTCTGCCATACAAGTTGCTGACTTTTGTAGCTGTTGCTTACAAGCCAAGAAAAAGAAACAGTAAAGTGGAATAAAAGGATGATCAAAGTGAGAGCTGCTAAAAGCATCAAATGCTGAAGCCGCTAAAACTCTGCTGTTGTGCTGCAGCAGCAAGAGTGTGGTCTTCTGGACCAATGGGTCACTGACACGTGTTGAGGTTGACCAATCACGTGTCTTGGCAACTGAAAGTGGAAAGGTGCCCCATAATTGTGGGGACAATTTTGGTGTTTCCGGCCATCATTAGCCCAGCCCTTAACGTGTGAGGGTGGGAGTGAGAGTGACAGGGAAGAAATGTGCGATGCCAATGGATTGACCAAGACTCTTTTTTAAGGTTTAATTAATTAATTAACAGTTGTCACTTAGTACCGCAGTTTAATGATTTTTTTTTTTATTTGTTAATAAGATGTTTTATGTTCGATTCTCATTAAATGCAAATTTAAACCATATTATTGTTAGTTCATTGTGAAGCTTAGTCCACTCTTCTTAATGTGATAATATCGTTTGTTAATAAAATATTAACTATTATATTAGAAGATAATATATTTTAGCTTCACGTTTGGCAACTTCCAAAATTAACAACACATGTTTTAAGAGAATACAAACTAATAAGAGTAAATTGTAGCAATGGTCCCCTAACTTTAACTCAATTGGAGCAATGGTCCATCAACTAAAAATCAATTACCATTGGTCTCTCAACCCATCAAAACGTGCAACTATGGTCCCTCAACTAAAAATTCATTACCATTGGTCCATCAACTTTAATCCAACAAGAGAAATGGTCTCTCAACTATGGTCCCTCAGTTTTAAGCTAATTGGAGCAATGATCTCTCTTTAACTCAATTGTAGCAATGGTCCTTCGAACATAACTCATTTTGACAAAATTCTGACGAAGTTGACAAAAATGACCATAGTTACACGTTTTGATGAGTTGAGGGACCCAATTGTAGCAATGGTCCTTCTAACATAACTTATTTTGACAAAATTCTAACGAAGTTGACAAAAATAATCATAGCTACACATTTTGAAGAGTTGTGGGACCAATAGTAATAGATTTTTAGTTAAGGGACCATTGCTCCAATTTGATTAAAGTTGAGGGACCATTGATACAATTTACTGAACTGATAAAGTAGAGTTCTATGAGTAGAAAATAACGGCTTTTCTAAGGAACTGATAAAATAGAGTTCTATGAGTAGAAAACAACGGATTTTCTAAGTTGCTTATGTACATTTTACTAGTACTGTTTTTTTTTTTTTTTTTTTTTTTTTTTTTTTTTTGAGTTATGCTAGGAGATTAAATTTAAAAATTAAAGAATGTAGAAATTGATGATTGGATTATTATCTAAGCCTTGATGAATGTGTTCATTCCTATTGGTGACACATCATTTAGTTCCTAAATTTTGTCTACAAATTTAGTTTTTTTTTTTATTATTATTATTATTATTTTATAACATTGTCTTTGTGACCAAACAAGAAATTAAGTGACTTGTAAGACTAATTCCACCCCTAAAGACTTTGCGCCAGCACCAGCCCATTTATCCACTCAGTGAACAGTAATATATCCTAATGAACAGTAATAGGCCAAAGCATCTCCACCCCTAAAAAAATGTGCTGGCACCCAGTCTAAAAATGCGCTGACACAAATGATCTTCACCCCTACAAAATGCGCTAGCACCCAGTCCATTTAAAATATTAATAATAATTTATAAAATAATAAATTAAAAAAATAGTTTTAATTTCGAATAGGATTTTTAACCAATCTCGTCACGCCACGTGTCATTATCTGAACCTACTATTTTGTGAATAGATTTCCGCTAAGATTTTCAACCAATCCCAACAAGTCACGTGTCACTTCCTGTTTACAATAATTTAGCCAAGATTTCGATAAGATTTTTCACCAATCTTGTCACGCCACGTGTTATTATCCGAACGTACTATTTTGTGGATAGATTTCTGATAAGATTTTCAACCAATCCCGACACGTCATGTGTCACTTCCTGTTTACAATAATTTAGCCAAGATTTCGATAAGATTTTCAACCAATCACATAATGCCACATGGCATTGTCCAGAACCTCATCCTTTCTTTTTTTGTCCATATAAACCCTACATCCATCCTCATACTAAACTCAATCCTTTTTTTTAGCTCAAAATCCTTCTTTATCGTTTTCAAATCTTGAGTTCTTACAATGTCTTCTTCAAGGAGAGTGTATAAACAGTTGCAAGAACAGCAGAAAAGGTTGTTGGCACAACAAGAAAAATTGGTCAATCTTGACGAAGGTGGAGTTGGAGATAAGGTCTTCGCAATGGAGGAGGATGAGGATGATCACCATAGAAGGCAGAGGGTTTCACATTCCCGCCGTATCATGGAAGCTGTAGGTTAGATAGCCAAACTCAAACGTGCGGTAAACATCGATAAAAGAAGGGAAAGACGAGGTAAAGATCTCTTGGAAGATTATTTTATTCCCAACATTGTTTTCCCTGATCATGTTTTCAAACGTCGTTTTAGAATGTAACGAAGTTTGTTCGACAAAATCATGAGTGCTGTTTGCAACCATGATCCATACTTGTGCAAAAAGAGGATGTTTTTCATGTTCTAGGTCTTCTTCCTGAGAAAAAAATTACAGCTGCCTTGCGAATACTTGCATATGGAGCATTTGCAGATCAAGTGGATGAGATCACAAGGATGGGAAAAACAACTGTTCTGGACTCCCTGATGCGGTTTTGCTCTGCAATTGAAGCCCTCTACACCAATGAATACCTCCGGAAACCCACGCCAAGGGACATGAGAAGGCTTCTGAGGAAGGGTGAGATGC
This sequence comes from Pyrus communis, assembly GCF_041283825.1. Classification (NCBI taxonomy): domain Eukaryota; kingdom Viridiplantae; phylum Streptophyta; class Magnoliopsida; order Rosales; family Rosaceae; genus Pyrus; species Pyrus communis. Next base: position 20,238,493 of record NC_142574.1, read on the forward strand.
GAGGCTTCCCTGGCATGATTGGAAGCATCGACTGCATCCACTGGACTTGGAAAAACTGTCCAAGTGCGTGGCCAGGAACTTATGGCAACAGAAAATGAGTCAAAAACATCATTTTAGAAGCAGTGGTTTCATTTGATACATGGATTTGGCATGCTTTTTTTGGTGTTTCAGGAGCTCAGAATGACCTAAATGTCCTTGCCCAATCTCCAGTGTTTGACAAACTACTACAAGGAAAGGGGCCGAGATGCACATATTAGGTTAATGGTAATAAATACGAGGGACCATACTACCTTGCAGATGGCATTTACCCAAGATGATCAACGTTTGTCAAAATAGTGCCACATCCACAGAGTGAAAAAGAAAAACATATAGCAAAGTGTCAAGAGGGGTGTAGGAAGGATGTCGAGCGTTGTTTTGGTATCCTGTAAGCTCGTTGGGCGATTGTCAGGGCCGCAGCTAGAATGTTTGATGTCGAGGCTCTTCGATCCATCATGATGACGTGTATTATTCTCCACAACATGATTGTTGAAGACGAGTATGATTATGATGTCGTCGATGAATACGAGCTGGATCCGATGAACAACTCAAGAACACAAATCTACTATGCTCATGACTAGACCGAAGATCCCCGTGCAACATGAGTCGTTGGAACGAGATGAATGTTACAATGAATTGATCATTCAACGGTACACTTCATTGCAAGAGCCATATTGGCACGTAACCTGCCAGAATGACTTGATTAAGCACCAATGGGGATTGCACGATGGCGAAGACAATTAAAATGAGGCTTGTGGTTGAAGAATAAAGTGTATTGTTTTTTAAGTAATCTTATTTAGTGTGTTTTTTTTTAAGCTAGAACGTTAGGTTATGTAATTTTATTTGATGTTTTTTTTTTTTTAAGTTTATTTGATGAGTTTATGTAATCTTATTTGATATTTTAAATAAAGTATAAAAAAATAAATTTGAAATTGCATAAAGTTCTAAAAATAAATAAGAAATTACATAAAAATTACATAAGAAATTAAATAAAGTTCTAGAAATAAATAAGAAACTACATAAGAAATTAAATAAAATTCTAAAAATAATAAAAAATTACATAAGAAATTACATGAGGGTTAGGTATTTATAGAAAAAAATAATAATTTTTTAAAATTTTTCTGTATTTCAAAAAAAAAATTCATAATTTTTAATAATTTTTAATGTTGTTAATTAATCTGGACTGTTGGATTTGAAAATATTCAAATCCAACAGCCAACGAGTTGCCACGTGGCCAATGGTCATAATTCTGACTATTGGGCCTTTTTTAATTTTATTTTTGGGGGAAAAAACGGGAACCGCTGATATGTGATCAAACGGTCCAGTTTAAAAGTGAAATTCAAAATTTTTTTACGTTGGAAATCCAACCGCATAGAGTGGGCCACGTCTCCCAGCCTGGATGCAATTTGAGTGCGCTTGCCAGCGAGCCTCGCCTTTGATTTTGTTGTATGCTAATCGCGCCCACTCGCGAGTGAAGGCCACAAGCCAAGCTCAAAAAAACAAACGGGCCGGTCCCTTGGTCAGTCCATTTTAGGCTGGGTTGGAGACTAGCTTGGGCTGGGTACCAGTCTATTCTACGGGTTGGAGTGGTTTGGCTGAGCCCCAATCTGTTTTTTCCACTGGATGCTGGTCTCCTTTGCTTCCGGTGGAAATGCTCTAGGATGGTAAATACCAAACTAATGGCGGATGTGATTGTTATCCATTTGTGATACCAATGTTTTTAGGTAACATCACATTAAGCAGGTTTTGAGCCCTTGAGTTAGGGCTGGTTTGGTATTGATGTGCTTTGAAAAAACACTAATTCTGCTGTACTGTGAGAATATGATAGTGTTTGGTAAACTTTTATGTAAAACAACTATGATTATATGAAATGACTAAAAAAGGTATAATACTAGATATGCCATTAATTTAATTTTCTTAACAAATAAAGGTGAATTACTAAATATACTTTATTTTTTAAATAAAAATATTTATAAACTTTATCTTAATATTTATAATTAAGAAATTTAAAAAAAAAAAAATTTAATGCCTAAAAATTAATAAATCTCTCTCTCTCTCTCTCTCTTATCTTCTTTATTTCCAACGCGCTACTCCATTTGCTCGTCCGTCATCACCTTCACGAACAACCCTCCATTTCCATTTCCAATCCCATCATCTTCTTCTAGGTTATGCAAGTTCTGGTGGATTATTTGCTGCCGCCACTCCCCCATCATCCTTCCCAATCAATTTGTTGAGTTGCTTTTTCTTCACTAGCTTTTCCTCTTGGGCTAGTGGTCTGTGGACGAGAAGAGCGAAAAGGAAGAGAGAGAGCTTCGGTAAGGTTTCTTGAGACTCTGCGGGAACACTTTTCTGGAGAAACACAGAAGGTTGCGAGAGAGAAGTAGAAGAGGAAGGCACGACTGATGATAGAGAGAAAGAAGGTAGGATTGGAAAATTGAAAAGTTCATTTATTTTTTACTGTTCACCCATGTTTTACCAAAATAAGTTGTTTTGTTGAAGCTGTTACTTCCAGCTTCTGGTTTTCAGCTTTTATTTTCACCCATAACTTTGAAAAAAAAAAAAAAAAAAAAAAAAAAAAAAAAAAAAAAAACCTGATTTAAAGTGTTTACCAAACACTTAAAATGCTCCAACATTTTTTTATACCCACTTTTTTTTTTTTTTTTTTTTTTTTTTTTTTTTTTTTTTTTTTTTTTTTAAGTTAAGCTAAGCCAAACTAGTGCTTAGTAGAGCAATCCTCATCACTAGATTGCTGACGAGAAATAATTTCAACACATCATGTTTCACCTTTTTACACAACTCTTCCTAATTTTAACCGTTGATTCCCCTTCAACTATTACAATATTAGGAAAATTAACGAAAAGTTCAAAAAAAAAATTTAGTTTTAATGAAAAATAACAAATAAAGGTGTAGTGAATAGTACTAGGGAAAGGTAAAAATGTGGTTTTTCATTAAAAATGAACAGTACCGGAAGTGTTTCGTTAAAACTCCCTACAATATTCCCACCTACCTTCATAAGAGAATATTGATTATGTGTGGGGTTTACTCTTTTAAGTATTTTGAGCGGGATGATTAGGATGATGGTTTTCAATCTCCTTTCCTTTTCTTTTATGGCGTGTTTACATATAGGGAAAGGTTATGGGGGAATGGGAGTCATTCCCCATTCTTGATTATTCCTCCATTTACCAACTTTAGCGGAATGTACAGTTCTGCGAGCTCCACATAAAATCAAGATTTCAATTCATGATATTGCTGAAATTGGATTACCTAGAAGAAGGTAGTACTTGTATTCCCAGGAGAAAGCTCCATCTAAAATCAAAATTTCCTTCCCAAAATACCCTACACCTTCGGTACTCATTTCCATCTTCTCGTTGTCTTCAGCCATCCTCTCCAGCAGCTATCTGCTCCTCTGCCACCTCCTCTAGCTCCACCACCCCAAAATCGTCCACGTCCTCCTCCATAGGATTCAGCATATCATCATAAAAGGATACAAGGGATTCGCTATCAATCACAGTGCCTAGATCCCTCTTTGCCTCCACATGTGTTGCCATGTCGAACGGTTTCGATTTGGGGCTCGGCTACTATTCAACCCAAAAAACCCATCGCTCCCTGCATTTCACCTTTATCATTTGTGCCACACCTTCCACCTCCCCGTGTAGCCATGCCTTACTCCCCTGCCACTGCCTCACAAAACCCAACCACATATCCCCCAAATAGGATTCAAGAATTTATCAACCCAACCCCAAATAATAAACCCACAGATCCGGTGAAGAAATCACTTAAAACCCAGAAAATCTTGAAATTGAAATACTTGGTAGGGAGGAGGGGTGGTGATTATGGGGTAGGGTGAGTGGCAAAGATGAAAGTGAGGGAGAAAAGGGGAGGGAGGAGTTCTTATTTTCTGTTGGGGAAGTCTGATAGATGTGGTTTACAATAATGACATTTTGTGAAAATGTTATTAAAAAAATATCAGAAAGAAATAAAACAAAAAAATAAGGGCATTTTAGTGATCATATTGATTTCTATTCTGATTCAGGTGAATTAGTAAACAACTTATATGAATTTTGTTTCATTTTTAGTTTGATTCCAGAACATTTAAGTAAACAACTTCAACATGAATCTGATTCTGACTCCTCCTCAATCCAATTCCTCCTCAATTTAATTTCTCCTCAATCCAATTCCTCTATTTTGATTATGATTACGTAAGCGAGCTCTTAATTCAAACAAACAACAAAGAAACAAAACAAGAGTGAGGGACCCAAAAATCATGACTTATTTCAAGTACCATTTCACTATCAGAGAATGACCGTGATGCTTGTCTTTGCACCTGATTTTTCACACCTATATTCTAATTTTAGGCACCCAAATAAAAGATTTGAAGATACTTTAGAGGCTTATTGGGGAGGATCCATATATTAAGCCAATTATCTCAATAGCCACTTTTTCAATCAAGATAATTAGAAAAACTGTTGAAATTGATTGATTTATGATATTAGACAATCCAAGACACAAAGATGTTAACGGAACTCCAAAGAAATTATTTTACACTCTTTGTAAATGATTTTTTTTTTTTCCAAATATACAGAATTTAGAGTGGTCACAATTGAAAATAAAATGAGAAAAAATCGTTTAAGGTGGTTTGCACATGTGAACCGCAGACTTCTAAATACTCCGGTTAGAAAATACGATTATGAAATAGAGTCTTAGAGCAAAATGAGTAGGGGAGGACTTAGGAAGACTTGGAAATGAACTCTAAGAAAAGACATGAAATACTTGAAGCTAACGAAAAACTTAGCACAAAACTAAGTTCAATGGCGTTCTAAGGTTCATACAACCACCCTATTTAGTGGAATAAGTCTTTGTTTGTTTATATGAAAAAATTGGAGTGCAAATTAGTTTTTTGGAGTCCAATAATTGTACCCCCAGGGAAATTAGCTATAAGATATTATCCTAATTATCTCAAGAGGAAATTGTAACAATGGTCCATCAACTAAAAATCCATAACTATTGGCTCCTTAAGCATCTATAATCCTTTTTATCAACTCTATCAAAATGAGTCATGTTGAGCAACCATTGCTCTAATTGGGTTAAAGTTGGCAGACCATTTCTCTAATTGGGTTAAAGTTGAGGGAACATTGCTACAATTTTTCTCATTTGGTTTTTCATATTTGCCCCTTGATTCAGCGTCATGTGCATGCACGTGACTCATTTTGACAGACGTTATAACGGAATTGACGAAAATAATCATAGATGCACATTATGATGAGTTTAGGAATCAATAATCACGGAATTTTAGTTAAGATGTCACTACTCCAATTGCATTAAAGTTAAGGACCATTGCTACAATTTCTTCTTATCTCAAATATATGGTTTGGTTGAATATTGGTTCTTTTAAAAAGAGAGAATCTACACTCAGTATAAGAGGCAAACAAATAACCCAAGCTTTAGTTGAAGCTCTTTCAGCTTCAAGTCTCTTTAGTTCATCATCTTGCAACTTTACACAGTTCATCTTCCTTTTCGTGCCGTTTTAGGTCGACTTTCGGATAAACAGTTCCTTAATGCAAAGCAAATTTGAAAAATAATTCATGCATTACTGCCTAAAACTACCTGCAAGGAGGTAAATTACAATTACAAATAGTTTGCAATGTAATACTAAATTACATGGTACGTAGTAGTTATATTGCTATATGGATTGTATCCCAACTTTCCTACTCTCATCTCACTCAGTATGTTTTGCATTTCTACCATCCCCTTAAACTACATTTGCGCGTAAGGTACCAGTTCGGTAGAAAGAATCGCAGAGCGCGCTTTGCTTATAGCTGATCGTAACTTGATTACCGAATGAAGGCCGCACATGCTAAGATTAATGGTGCACTAGAGAACTTGACTCCTCTCTGGTCTCTGGAGAAGAAAACCAAACAAAGCTATGCATTAGCAGAGTTTGAAATAAGGGTTTTTAATCTTTGGCATGCTATTGTCTTTATTTAATCATTCTATGAATATAAATTTCGATGGACAAGTAAAATAAATGGACGAAAACTTGGAGGAGTTCTGATATCTTACTTCTGTAAAGAGGAAAGTAGTCCACAATATATGGTATTGTCAGGCAAAGAATTTTCGTTTTGGTTGCGATTCACGACACTCAAATAAGCTTCTTGGCCTAGATACCATGAGTCCAGATTCTGTGCACGAAGGTTCCAAATTCCGGCATTGTCAAGAACAACCAATATGGCTGTCCAAGATCCAGGGAAGACCTATAGCCATATGAGCATGAAGCAAAGAATTAACAATACGCAATCAACCTAAAAGTGGATCAACCAAGAATCTTGTTCCATTCCATGCGCATGTAAATGTGCACGAGTGCAACAAGCCCATTGAACCAAGGTGTACCTGTGTTGTGCAGCGAGCAACGCCATCCCATTTGCTGCAAGTGCTTCTGCTATTCTCTGTCCACACTCCCACATCCATACTACAGGGCAACATCAAATTGTTCAATCATGTTTGTACTTTGGCAGTTCCATAATTAGGAACAGAGACAGATTACGAACTCAAAACTAAAAGCTCACCCCCGCGACAAAAATTGTAGAGCCATCCAAATGGTAGTTCCGAACGGTGGTGTCATTGTTCTGAAAGATGATTTCCATGAAACCTTTGAAAGTACCATTAATCAGGGATGTGTCGACTTTGGCAGGTCTGTTCATCAGTATATTCGGGAAATCAAGCTTGTAAACCCCTGAAATGTTGAACTTTTGGGCAAGCTCAAGGGGCGTTGAAGGTGGTATGTACGAAATACCATTGAGGGTAGTGCGCCACTTCCCATTTATAACTTCTGCGGGTCTATTGAGGATGACGTATACATCTGTAACAGTGACTTCACCGTATTAAAAAGATCCTTTGGGTTTGGAGGGCAGCACCGGCGGAAAAATTCCACCTGCAACTGTTTATGATTTTTTTACGTCCTAAGTTGGTCCTAAATTTTTAAAAGTGGACTCAATATGGACAATGTTGAAGTTTGTTACAACCATACATAAGTTGGGCTCAGATACAACGGAAGTTAGTTATGACTGTGAGCAAAAATATGAATTGAGTCTATCTACGATATGAGCACTCTACAAGGATTAATGGAGATTGGAGAGCAAAGATGAAGATGAATACGACAGGGCATTCGAAATTGATACCTCTTTCAACGTTGAAAAGAAAAAGTATCACTAGATAGCTAGTTAGTGATTGTGAGTAGTTTCCACAAGGGGTTGTAAGTTAATAACTAAATTGGATTTGATTCAAAAATAGAATAATTACCAATTAAGACTATAGTCTAGCGTGTTTTTATTCACTAGTAAATGAGAGGTTTGAGATTCGACTTACATAAAATCATAAACCACATGAAGATACATTCTTTGTGTTGATTTACATTTCTAATTATGATTGACTTATTATGTAATCTAGTTCACTCCTATATTCTATAAAATATCACATCTTCTTAAGAGTATAATATTATTGAATGGGTAATACTAGAGAGACTAAATTTGCTAACTAAATAACGTGTCACCAATATGAATGAGCAGGTTTATAAAAAACTTAAGTAATAAACCAATCATCAACTTCTATATCCATTAGTTTTTAAAATTTTGTTTACAAATTTAATATTTATAGCATCACTCTTATTGTATAAAAAAAAAAAATAATGATTATATTGGGCCAACATCATGGCCTAGAAGGCTAGAAGCACTATCCAACCCAGTTATCTGACTCAACGTTTCGGCTTGGGACGAAGGCCGCTGAGTTTAATACGGCAACGGGATCAATGGCCTCTCAAATGATGGAATCCACGATACAAAACTCAACAACTGGAGCAATTATTCTGTGTATTTGGCACACGTTGTTGTAGTGTTGTTACTTTTTTAAGAGATAAATATCAATCAATTTTTTTTATAACACATTAATTTTCAATTATTTTAAAAATAGTTCCAAACAAGCCCTATGATGTTTTCTATAACATTATATTATGAATGTACGAATGAGATCTTTATAATTATAATGAAGAAAGTAGAGAGTTGAACCAATAATTGAAATGTATACACGTTATAATCCCCTAAAGGAAAGAGCAAAGAGAGAAGAGAGAAATAGGAGACAAAGATTCGGAGGAGAGGTCTGTGAGGAGGACAGGAGCAAAGAGAGAAATGAGAGAAATAATCAGATCATGTGAGGGATAGAACCAAACTGGATTATCTTTAAAGTCAAAAACACGTTTTCTCTCCAGTTTCCCAAACTGCAAACACTCTCGAGTTTTCTCTTTTGGTTGCAGGTTTGGTATTTTTTTGCTGCGGATGTCTTGGTCATTTTCTCTGGTGTTGCTGGTTGGGTAGCTGCTGACAAGACTTTCGTGATGATGACAATGATGAATACGACTTTCTATAGTCAAATATTAGGATGTGAGCTTTAGCTTTTGCTTATATAATTGGGCCAGACTTTTATGTATATGTCTCTTCATAATGCATTGGGGTTGTAACCTTGTTTCAAAGTAATGAAATTCACTTTTCAGACCAAAAATAAAAAAAATCCCCTAAAGATTTGTTTAGCAGACTTGTCTTCAATCAATCACTGAAGTTAGTGTCCATAAATTCGTCCAAGACAAAATCATAGTAACTTATACCCAAGTAATGTCTTAGTGTAATATTGTTATTATCTTTCGCAAGCTACCTTTGGCTTCCCATGTGTCACAACATTATCATTTTTCATAACCTCTCGAAATTTTTAACGTATCGAAAGACTATAATGCAGATAATATTATTTGTTTAAAAAAAAAGTAAATTGTAACAATGGTTCCTTAACTTAAATCAAATTGGAGCAATGATCCCTCAACTAAAAATCCATTATCATTGATCTCTCAACTTATCAAAATGTGTAGCTATAGTCATTTTTATCAATTTCGTCAAAATTTTGTCAAAATAAGTTATGTTGGAATGACCATTTATACAATTAGGGTCTCTCAACTCATCAAAGTGTGTAATTATGGTCATTTTTATCAACTACGTCAAAAATTTTGTCAAAACAAGTTATGTTGGAAGGATCATTGCTACAATTAAGCTAAAGTTAAGAGATCATTTCTCTAATTGAGTTAAGGTTAAGGGACCAATAGTAATAGATTTTTAGTTAAGAGATCATTGCTCTAATTGAGTTAAAATTAAAGGACTATAGTTACAATTTACTCTTTAAAAAAATACTGACTGTAATGAGTTTGTTACCGATTGAATTCTGACAAAGTGGCTCGTTATAGAAGCATCTGGAAATATGTTATCGCCCACAAATTACTTTGTGTAGACATGTAGTAAAATAGATGTCAAATCAATGTACGAGTTAGCCGGATAACACGAAATTTGGACCATACATGATGCATGTGAAGAAAGACATATCTCCTGCTCATTTTTGGCGCGGCTATATCTTATATCATATTGGTCTATGAACAATGATTATGTGTCAAATCAACATATTTTGTCGCTAACTTATAATTATGAACATGAAAGCAATGCATGCATAATGTCACGACAAAAAAACTGTCGCATCAACAATTAAGGGATAAATACACAGGTGTATGCGTATAATTGTATGTAAAAAAAAATACAGAAACAAAATTATATACAAATTATAGTACGCAAAGGAAAAAGAAAGAAAAACGACACTTAATGACACGACGCTAAACTTTTATGCATGATCACATGAACGACAAATTTATAAGAGTAATGCTAAGAATATTAAGTTTGTAGACAAAGTTTTAAAAATTAAAAGATATGGAAATTGATGATTGGTTTACTTACATGTGGATAAAGTTCTTCCTATTTTTATTAGTGACATATCATTTAATTTGCAAATTTAATCTCTTTAACATTACCCAATTTGTAATTGTATACAAACGTATGCGAAAAAATCGCATACTCCATACAGATCAACAAACAACCTTTTTTTTTTTTTTTTTTTTAACGCGTCGTTGATCCCTTTTTTGTGTACAAGGGTCAAGGTCCAATTTTCTTTGCAGTGGGAGAGTGACCAAATACTACTCAATGTTAATAAACATTTGAGCAATGAATTTAATTTACAAAATGTTATTTTTATTATCTATTTGTACTATATTTTCAATAGAGATGAGATTTATGGGTGTGTTTATTTGATTGGACTGTTTCGGATTAGATTAGCTTCAAAAACTATGTTGGACTGGCTTAGAATAGATTAAGTTGGACTAATTTAGTAAAGCGTTTGGTGCATTGTCAGACTAAGGAGAAGGATAATGAAAAAGTAATTAATCTTTTTAAATTTGTTAAAAAAATATTTTAAAATTATAAAATCCAAAATATATATGATTAATAAATCTTCCATTGCATCCCCAACTTTATGATTAATAAAATGAGTGTAGACCAACTTCCGGTAAAATAAACGTTCAGTAACACATTAAAGTTTCAACATGCTAGGGCATACGTGACATACGACATGTGTTTCACAAATCGTACACATAAATGTGACTCATCAAAATCGCTCGAGTCATTAAGAAGGACTCCGAAACTCATCAAATGTTAATTGCTGGAGTAAAATCACGAACCGGTGCGCAAATCGAGTCCTTTTGTCAATTAATCAAGCCCACAATCAAGGCGAAATCCATCTGTAGGCAAGGCTTGGAGAGTTAAATATGAGGCTCCATGACAGAGAAAAAGGACCCAAAAATCATTCAGGCCTAGACGCTAAACCTTTGAAACTCTGAAACTCTCAAACACTTAAACCCTCCAAACACTCAAACACTCAAGAAGACTTGTCAAACCCTCCATGTTCTTCGTCAAACCTGTGAAGAACCACCAAGCACCCCTACACATGCCCATTTATCTATTGCTAAGAGCTAAAACCTTGCAGCACCTGTTCAACCAAGATCAAGTCATCGCAACTCTTTGATTAACACACCTTACATTTCAGAGATCGAGTCAAATGATCAAGTTGCAAAGAGATTGTAACCCCACATTTACATTAGTACAATTATTATTTTGTGCATGTGTTCTCGTGTTATTTGCTATAGGATTTTCATGTTTATAATGAGAACTAACAACTCCTCCACTATCGTAACCTCAACTCCTCCATTATCGTACCCCTTACTCCTCAGCCACAACCAGCAGCAACTCCTCCATCGCAGTCCTAACTCCTCCATCAAAGCCCCAACTCCTTCATCACATCCCTAACTTACTCCATTAAAAAAAATAAAAATTAATGGGCTAATTCTTGAAACGTGAAATTGATTCAAGCATTGCATGGATTTTGAGGTGCAGAAGAAAGAGGACGAGCAAGGGTCGCGTGAGTCGAAGGCAAGGGTTTCGTAGACGAGTCAATGGCCTCTGGTCTGAGTAGTTCCGAAATGAGGCCGATTTATGCCCATGATGGCTGATCTATGCCCACAACAGTCAGGGGTGGAGGTTTATGGATATTGTCGGAAGAGAAAGAGTCGCAAGGCAGAAGAGTGCAGAGAAGGAAGAAGGTCTTAGCAGTCAAGCTCTCACGAAGAACTTTTGTGAAGCGATTAAACTTAGTCCCACAGCGTAACCAACACTGGACTACATTAATAAATGGTCCGGTCTCATCCAGTGAGAATTAGTGAGGCCAAACAAATGCATCTTAGATGTGTTGGATGACTTTAGCTTTATTAGAGAGATAATACACATGATGGTACAAATAGATGATAAGTATAACACTACCCTTAAATTTAACTGTCAAATAGTTTTTAGCACCAGTGGCATAGCCATATTAGCACAAGGAGGGGCAGCCGCCCTCCTATCATCGAAAATCACCATGAAAGGTGAGGAACTATGTTTAAATCCTCCTTCAAATAATATGGTTAATTCAAATCTTCCTTCAAATATTTGGAAAACAATTACTTTTATTAATAGTGAGTTTATGTGATGTTTTTATAACATACAATCTACCGACACAATTATAACTTGTTTATATTAATAAATTAAGAAAGATACTAATATTATCTACTATCTAAAAAGATTTGATTGTCTAAATTTTTTAAAACATTTTACCGTTTTAAATTTCGTCTCTCCTTACAACAATTTCTAGTTTCGCCGGTAATCGGCACTACATGACATACATGTACCAAAGTACGAAGATACCGAAGAAAGATCCAGAAGACAGACAGCGCTTTTGGTTGGTTATGACGTCTAAAATTATGAGGTTTGGACTGTAGATTTTAACTGTTTAACCAATATCTTGCTCCTCGTGCCCAATCTCTTCTCCAAAACTCTATCCCAAATCTCTCCACCTCCTCCGCCGCCTCCTTTTCCTCCTCCTCGTGCTTATCAGATTCCACGACAAAAATACCACAAAATTCCCGCCAAATAACCACAACTACCGTTTACGTACCCACATGGCAGGCCCCCATTCGGCATCCACTTACACACTACAAGTCAAAAAACACAGAGATGCACAGCCCCGCGGGCCCCACCTTCCCAACACCACTAATTGATCACTCTCCTAATCCTCTCTGTACTCAAGCTGGCACCGCCGTCTCCTTCTCCACTTCTACTAGATCGATACCACCACTCCCAAAATCTTCTAATCCCACTCCCAATCCCTCCTCCAAAACCCTAACCCTAATTCTCCAAACCTCTGCAAATATCACTACCAAAAACAAAATTCTCACTTCAGTTCGTGCTTTTTAGTTGACTCAGGCATTTTAACAAACACTTCAACATGCTGCGGCTGCCGCAATTCACCTGCTGTTTCCTCCTCTTACTGCTCCCGTTGATCACGTGCTTGAATTCGAAGCCGACGACGGTGTACGACGTGCTGCGGGCCCACGGGCTTCCGATGGGACTGCTGCCGAAAGGGGTCGTCGATTTCGAGGTCGACGACACCGGCAGGTTTACGGCCCACCTGGATCAGGCCTGCAATGCCAAGTTCGAGAGCGAGTTGCATTACGACAGAAACGTTTCGGGGATGCTGAGTTTCGGGCGGATCGGATCCTTGTCGGGTATTTCGGCGCAGGAGCTGTTCCTCTGGTTTCCGGTTAAGGGTATCCGGATCGACGTGCCCAACTCCGGCATCATTTACTTCGATGTCGGCGTCGTGTATAAGCAGTTCTCGCTGTCGCTGTTCGAAACGCCGCCTGATTGCACGGCCGCCTCCGGCAGCTTTGAAGCCATTGGAACCGTTTCCAAGGTAAGTTCCAATCTAGTCTCTCACTTGTTTTGGAAATTGATAATTGGATTGATTTTTGATGAAAAATGAGACTGGAATTGTGTGATTGATTGCTTGATGTGCAGAGTAAACCGGGGAAATTGCGGTCCAAGCTCAATTATGAACTCGGTGGGAGATATTTTGTGTAGAACTTTGGAGGGAGAAGTGGTTTGGAATTGTGAGTTTTGTAGAGTCTGGATTAGTGTGTGTTGGGTTGAGTTTTTTTTTCGGTTTTCAATGGCCAGTGAATTCGATTTGAAACCGAAGATTGGAGGAGGCAGAGTTAAAACAGTCAGTTTGTTGTGTCTCAGCTACAAGAAGATTGAGTGAGGCAGAAGAAACAATGTAGTCAGGTGAAGCCCAAATCAGGTGATGCATCTGCAAACAGGTTTTATGTTGTATTTTTAAGCTCATAACTGGTATCGTGAAAATGGTATAAAAGGTATCAATAAAAATCCTTATGTTTTGTAGCAATTGTATGTGGAGGTTTTATTCTCGGTCTTTTCTTTTATCGATACACACGCTATGTTTTAAGTTAAATTAATCTAAACTAAAAGGAGCATATTATTGTGGGAAGGAGCATAACTGCTCTAGCCGACGTGGCTACACGTAAATGGAGGAGTAAATGAGAGGAAGAGTGCTAACCCATCTTATGTTGTCTAATTCTATTTACAAATCCAATTTCAATTGAGGATCTAACTTATTAGGATTATGAATGATCAGGTCTAAAACCTTGAAGGACTCTGTGTCAGTTGTCTGAGAGAGTTAGAGCAGATGCTTTGATTGATTAGTGATGTGACTCTAATCAAAGTAAATTCCTTTTGCACTGGATTTTTGTTCCGGGAAGTTTCTGTCCGATCAAATTTTGGTTTCTTTCATCCTTCTTTTCTTCTTTGTCAGAGCAGAAGCTCTGCAGATGGTATGTGTAATATTTTGTTCATTGAGAAATGTTAGGGAGATCTTTGCCACCTCATGTTTTTAGCACAATATTTTATAATGCTGGCACGAGAATTAATGTTAAACTGTGAGGTAATAGAGAATCTATAAAGAGTCCCACTTTGAGTCAGTCTCCTTGGCATTTACCTTGTTCTTTTATGCAAGCAAAAGTATGGGAACTTCGAATGTAAGCGTAATGCTTTTAGTTACTTGAACTACGAGCCCTTTACGTGACTATTTTTCTTTCAGCTACATGTGTTCCTTCGAATAGTTGAGGCAGACTAACAATATAGTAAGAGCTCTCTTGTGGCAGAATTTCCTATATGTCAGTATTTTGAGTGGAACTGTTCCTTTAGCTTCAGTTTTTGAAGTGTTGTGCACAGGATCACTCACTTTAGGGTTTAAGCCTTCTGCACTCAAATTTGTATGTGGCTTCTCTGTGTCCTATTTTAGCTTTTGACATGTTTTCACACCAACTTCGGTTTTGAGAAAAGAAAAAAATAAATAAATAAAAAAGAAGAAAAAAAGAGCAAAACGCGAACTTTGATCTCTTCACCATCGACTCTTACACCGAAGAGATAGAGATCTGATATGAAAATCCCCAAGTGGCAATGGACCCTTCCAACCACTACCACAAGTACGGTATCCCTTTCTACACCGCTGCTTGGCTCTCCGGCCTCAGCAAATCCAAATGACCCATACTGAATTAGCCCAATTTGATTCCGCCTCCGCTTCTCTCTTCAGTCACATTAAATTTGTAGACAATATTTTATAAACTAAATGACATGGAAGTTGATGATTCGAACCTAACAAGTTGTGATTACCACTCACCCCCATGAAGCATTATTATTGAGCATCGAATCATTTAGTGCAGGCGTATCCAAGATTGTAATCATCGTATTTATAGTTGAAATTGAAAGAGACGCATGCAAGAACTCATAAAACAACAAAAGACGGGTCCCCTCTACCGGAAAATGTAGAAAGCTCCCGGACAATGACAAGAACATCAGTCTTAAAATTACAACAAAACCAAGGGCATTTCTGCAAAAAATAAAATCAAATTTCCCATCTTTTTCACCCGGCACGTTACCCCATCACGGACCGTCCATTTCTATGATCCAAATTGCACCCAACTTACAGAGACCCATGAAAAGCTAGAAACCCTGTTTAACACGCACCAAAGGTCCAAAACACTTCCCCACCTTCCTCTCTGTTTTTTCAATCGAATTTTATACAAATAAAATCCGCTCAGTCTATCACTTCATCTCTTCCCAACGCCACCCAAAACCTCGCCGGAAACAACTATTCTCCGGCGGAAAACCCCCTTTCGCCACCGACCCATTACCATGTCCACCACTCCCATCTCCTATCCAATAACCTCAAGACCCTTTCTTTCTCTCGCACCTGCCACCGCAGCCTCAAAACTCTTTGCACGCCCGACTTCCCACACCAAAAGCTCTCTCTTATCCTCCTATCATTTCCTCAATAGGGTATTCAGAAATGGGGCTGCTCTGTCGATAAGAGCTTGCTCGACGTCGCCGTTTATCGGCAGAGTCGGGTCGCAGAGGAGGGAAGGCAACGCGTCACTGCTGTCGTTTGGGAAAAACCCACCAGCTGAAATATCGAAAGGGGCTTCCGACGACTCGTCGTCGTCTCAGGTCTTATCTGCAATGCTTCCTTTCGTCGTTGCTTCTACCGCCATTGCTGCTCTGGCTCAGCCGTCAACGTTCACTTGGTAGGTTCTGGTTTTCTTGAATTTTTATTTGGTTTTGAATGATTGCATGTCGAACTCTTGTGGAATTAGCAAGTGGGATTCAGTTTTTTGCAGTTTATGAAAGTCCAAGTTGGATTATTTTATATAGGGATACATATTACTTTCGTTTTTGCTGGGATAAGCAAGGATTAAAGTTATAAATTAATCCTGGATCATTTCAGTCAACTCTCAGTTTCTGAGAATTTGGTTTAGAAAAATTTAAAGGTCGTGAGCTGGGAGTCTGGGACTGCTTGCATGTGTTTGATTTTAGGCACATGAGAGACTTGATTTTTGTTAATTTAGTTTAACGATGCATTAACTCAAAATTAATATAGGGTATCCAAGGATTTATATGCCCCTGCTCTTGGTGGGATCATGCTGTCAATTGGAGTCAAACTGTCGATTGATGATTTTGCTCTTGCATTCAAAAGGTAATATCTTTATTCAGCGTTGTGTATATATTCTTCTCACTGTCATTTATTTATTCTAATATGTTAGCGAGGTTTTGAGTGTGCTCCCAATATTCTTTACTTCTCATCTGCTGCAGACCTTTACCCCTCTCTGTTGGGTTTATCGCGCAGTATGTACTGAAACCGGTACTTGGGGTACTAATTGCTAACGCATTTGGCGTGCCAAGGATGTTCTACGCTGGCTTTGTCCTCACTGCTTGTGTTGCAGGGGCTCAGCTGTCTAGCTACGCTAGTTTCTTGAGCAAAGGAGACGTGGCCTTGAGCATTCTCCTCACCAGCACCAGCACCATTGCTTCCGTGATTGTAACCCCTTTACTAACTGGCCTTTTAATCGGTTCTGTTGTTCCGGTTGATGCTGTTGCCATGTCAAAGTCGATATTGCAGGTAGTTGGAGTTTAGTAATACAGTGTTTTACCTTCTGCGGCTATTATGCTTAAATAGACATTGACATTGTTATTTTACATGTAGGTGGTTCTTGTTCCGGTCACAATTGGTCTTGTGCTCAATACTTATGCAAAACCAGTTGTCAATTTCCTTCGACCAGTGATGCCAGTTGTTGCTATGATATGCACTTCATTGTGCATTGGCAGTCCTCTTGCAATTAACCGGAGTCAAATTCTATCTGTAGAGGGTTTCCGGTTGATATTTCCAGTCATAGCATTTCATGCGGTGGCCTTTACACTTGGATACTGGGTATCCAAAACTCCAGGTTTGAGGTAAATCTTCCTCTGTCATAGAATGTTAAAAGTTCGTGCTTGGAAGTCATGTGTTGTCCACTGTGAGGAAGAGTTGTGAGCCATTGGCATAACAACCTTTGTTGCCGGTTACCCTTGTTTTGCACTTTAATTCCTCCGCCACCATGTTTCAGTGGAGGTCCATAGTTAAGTGTTTATCTTTTATCCCTTGACGATCTTGCAACTGGCTTACATGGTTGATCGTTGCATCCCCAGTCTCAAATTCTAAATCATGTTATTCATTCACTCTAGCAAGTATCTAAGACTCGTCTGCTAATAGTTTCTAGGAGAGTCATTAAGCTCACTTGGTTCTAAGAAATGTTACATTTCAGAAATTTAAAGCTGGTGTCAGAAGTGTTTTAATATCCCCATGTTCCGTTATAGATAATGTTATTGTTGTCACCTCAGGCAAGAAGAAGAAGTTAGCAGGACACTTTCCTTATGTACGGGAATGCAGAGTTCCACTTTGGCAGGGTTACTTGCAAGCCAATTCCTTGGGAGCAGCCAGGCCGTTCCTCCAGCATGTTCGGTTGTTGCCATGGCCATCTTGGGCCTTTTTCTTGCATCTTTCTGGGGCACCGGCTCTCAAATCAGAGACCTTCCATCCCTACTAACACCTCGAACAGGTTCTCCAGTGAAGGCTTAGCAATGAAAACAACAATCAGAGAACTCATGGGGCATAGATAACGCTAAGTTAGTACACACTGATGGTCGTGGTTACTAGCACAGAACATTACAAGGACGATACAACAAAAAGGAAGATCGCTGTCATGTTGAACCACCTCAACTGGTTTGGAAAGCAACTACTGCTTACAGAGAGGATCGGGAACCGAAAACAGACAGACGGCGGGAAAACATAGTTTAGGCTAGAGCTGTAAAGTTGTAAAGCTCTTGTACTATAGGTGTGTATCTTTATGTTACTTTGTAAGTAATGATCCAAAGGTATACATAAATGTTGTCCTCTCTCTCCGGCCCAACATAGATAGACATTTTATGGGCTGACCACGGAGTGCTTGTTAGTTGTGATCTTGTGCATAGTAAGAGTTCACTGTTTACACAGATTATTCCTTGTAAAATTGACAAAAATCAGTTACTAAGGGTCTCTTTGTCAACCTAACGGCAAAGTGATCCTTTGCGTTTTCAACATAGAACGCATAGAACTCTCAGCTGGTCTATATTTTGCTTAATTACATGGACGCTTAGCTGGTCTATATTTTGCTTAATTACATGGACGCTTACCTGGTCTGTCTTTTGCTTACATGGACGCGTAGCTGGTCTGTCTTCGGCTTACACGGACTCTAGTTCGATGACACATTGATAACAAATAAGACCTTTTTTCTTTTTCAAGAAAAAAAAAAAAAAAAAAAACCTTATAGATACAGAGAAACAGAACATATCGGAAGTGACATCAATCCAGGGTAATGAGGTTCGGAAGCAGGGGGTTTTGACGGACAAAGGGACCAAATGGTGTTACAATTTGCAAGTTTTAAGTGTTATTTGGTCAGTTTTCAGAACGTTATAGACCTAAATAGCAGGGACGTAAGTAGTGCCCTGTTATCCCCAATGGTTTTGGCCCCTCCCGATCCCACTATTTCTCAGACCTGCAACCGTATCCTCTAACTGCGTTTCTCGGCTATCCCGGAAGGTGTGTAGGGTTTTTGCTCGGGTGGTCATACCACCACCTTCCGTCTGTGTTCTTTTGTTGGCACGATTACTTGTGGGATATATTTTCCCATGAGTTTCATTCTCATGATGGCTGCAGATTTGAGTTTTGTGGCATGATGAAGGTGGGTGGAACCTACTTGATTTTCGATTTGGAGGCTTCGTTTAGCTGGATTCGGGTGCTTGCAAGAGGCGGTGTTTCGTGGTCGACGGTGTCGTGTACTTAAGAGTTTTTTGTTTTTCTTATGTTTTTGGGATTCATATTTTAATTTTGGGCTTTATTTGTAATTAGATTCTAATATGTAAATGTTAGTTGTTTTGATAATGAAAAATTTACCTTTGGACCCCAAAAAAAAAAAAAGAACAGCTGGAAAGTAAAACGTTAACGCTTTGATTTTGTTATACTACTTAACCCTGTGTGTTTGTGGTAGTTTTCAATTGAGGCAATTCCACATTAAAACCACGCTGGCCAGATTCTTTGTTTTTGTGTTTTTTTTTTTTTTTTTTTTGGCAACCCAAGTAACACGACCACAACATCTTCTTTAGAGCATTTTCAATGAAGTCCTTAAATAGAGTCCTTATCACCCTCTACCACCATATGTTTTTTAAGTTAAGAACTTTGTGGCTTCCAATCGGGCGGAGCTCTAGTCCCTATAGTAGAGGGACTGGCAGGAGTCTATATAAAAAAACACTACATGGGCCCCATATGAATTGTGAGTGAGTTGTAACCACTGCGTGCAATACAAATGAAGCTGTTGTGCAACAATAACAAACCTACCAAAAAGCGCAAATAAAGCTTACTTGCCTGGCAAACCGTCAAGGCGTCCCACACATTTTTTTTTCCTCCTTCTTCCTTTACCAATGGGATCCGATGATTCAACATTTTTATTGGACTTTTTAATCTTGTAGTCCTAAATTTAAGAATTATACTATGAGGATCATCCATTGGAGCTCAAATTTCTTGAGCGACTCAAAGATTCCTTTATGTCTCTAAAAGAGTTTTCATATGTGGTGGTTGGAGTCCCTAAATAGAGAATCTCATTAGAGATGCTCTTAGTCATTTCCCTTTTTGGATTCGTATTTGTTCAAACCCAAAATGTTATTTTGGGCCAAGCTCAAAAATATTCTCGGCCCAAAGGCGTTTGTTTAGAATCTTGTCATGGGCCGGCCCTGTCAAGGTTGGTCAAATCCTGCTACAAAGAGGATTATTTCGGATAAAGGTGAAGTAGTTGAGACCTAGTATGATAAGGAGTCCTAGGGATGCTAGGACTCGGGAAATGAATTAAACGTGGGTTCAAAGTCCCAATTGAATTAAAATTGGTCGAGTCCTAGTTAGATTAGGTTAAGGAGTCCTAATCCGAGTGTGGTTCTAGCTTGGCCATGAGATAGTTTGTTGCTATAAATAGACAAAGGAGTGCATCATTCAAACCCCCTCCAATTCAACACACAATCTGCCATGCGCAAACCCTCACTCTATAAGAAACCTCTCAACAACCTTGAGATTTTTATTTTTATTTTTCCGCAAACACATCTTCAGTTTGGATAAACAGCACTGTGAAGACAACCAGCGACATCTTTAGTTTGGATAAACAGCACTGGAGACGTAGAATCAACCGACGAAGGAGCACCTTCAGTTTGGATAAACAACACTGCATTGAGGCCGACTAGTTACCTATCCAAGTCTCGATCAACAAGGATTCTCGAGTCTATGTTGGTAGAGGTCATCTCATCATCCTTTTCAACAAAGTGAGGTGTTACCAGGTTACAACATTCAGCACATTGAAAGTCGAATTTAATATTTGAACTTCGCATAACTAGTAGCCTTATCTTCAGGCTCTAGAACCCGAAGGTCGAGACGTGTTCCTTCTTTAGCCACAGTTGCAAGATCAAGAAGTTAGCAGTAGTCCCAACGCCACATCAACATATTTTACTCCTCAGCTGAGCTTGACCGACAAGTTGGCACACCCAGCACATAATCGAATAGCGTAGTTAGCTTATTACTTACTCAGCCTGCGTGCCACGTAGGCTTGGTAGTTTTTAGAGTCAACAGTATTACATTATTTTTTACTTGTTAGGCAAGTATTCCATGCATATAAAGAAATGCTATAAATAAGGTACTTCATACAATTAATCAGAAAGAAAGTTAAGGTTCCACTATTAAACTAATTGGCTATATAGCCTAATTGCTTATAAGCATATGCAATATACTTTTTTCCTATATGCGGGTTTCATACTCTCAACTCGCCTCCTCATGTGTGGCGAATTTTAACACGTCAACACAAATTGGGTAATATGAAGTATGTGTGGCCGTTGGACTTCATACATGAGACCTCTGGTATCTGAAAGGAAGTTAAGATTCCACCATATATAAAACTAATTGGCAATATGGGCAATAACCCAACTTACTTATAGGCCCATGCAAGGTCTTTTCTATCACCAAATTCATTTTCAACACGTTCCAACGCGTATGACGAATTTTCAAGCTTAGCACGTGGATAACACAAACGGGGTGACATGAAGCAGGTGTGGTCATTAGGCTTCACACATAGGACAACCTACTTTGACACCATGAAGAAGTTGAGGTTCCACCATAAACCCAATTGATAATATAGACTAACCCAATTACTTATTATAAGCACATGAAAGGTTCATTTTTTACCCGATGTGAGATTTATACTCTCAACAAATCGTCGGTAAAAACTTTTGGCTAATTAACTGATAGAAAGGAACATAGTGAGAAAGTTCTAGGGTTTAGTCATGAAAAACCATACCTTTAAAGGCCGGCCTTTCTTCTCTTCTTCGTTTTCCATGAGCGACCAACATCCAAACTAGCCGTAGTATGCTCGACGACACTATGACCCTTTAAAAAGCGGAGTTTTGTGATGTGGTTCTCATCAAATCCATAATTACAAGAATAAATTTACATAATTTCATCAACATGTGATATCTACAGTTTTATTTCATAACAAACCAGAAATGAAAGAATGAAGAAGAAAGTATAAATTGAGAGAAAGAGAGAAATGCGAAAGAGTACTGTATTCTGCAAAACTAACTTTACAATATAGTCCTTCTTTGGTATTTATAGTAATCTAGTAGCTTAATGAGTAAGCTTTCTCTCTAACTAACTAAGTCTACCAGATGATGATACTTGGCATTACAAGATTATTCCTAACTATCCAATCTTCACTCAATACTCCCCTTCAATCCAAACTAGGAATTCACAGAATTCTAGTTTGTGATTGGTATAGTAAACACCCAATCATCACTCAATGCTCCCCTTTTCCAAATTCAACTAGGAAAACCAAGCTTGAGATTTGAACAATGCTGCAAAAACAATGATCCGTGAAGTCCCTTGGTAAATATATCAACAACTTGATCAGAAGTGGAAATATATTTAGGCACCCACTCTAGAATTTAAACCATTACCGGATCATCTCAAGTATCACCTCCCGTTCAAAGATCAATTCCATGCCATGGGACCTAGGGTAGCTTAAAAGGAGGTATCGTCTGGCTAGAAGACGTTAAAGCAAGCGCTTCTTGGGAGGCAATCCATGCATTCAAATAAAGAAGACCTAGGAATCTCCAGCTCCACAACCAGATTTGCGTTCCTAAACCCTACTCTTTATTGCTTTTACTTTGCCATGATTGTCATGTTTGTTAGTTGTGTTGTTTCATTGTTTGAAACATTGAGGACAATGTTTGGTTTAAGTGTTGGGGGGGGGGGGGGTAAACAAAGTGTTTTTCATGAAAATTCGTTGGATTTTATCACCTATCACTTCTAAAGTTATTTCTCACTGTTTTTAAGTGTTTTTAGTGTGTTTTGAAGTATTTTTATGTGCCTTAAACAGAAAATCCGAAAATTTGAAAAAAAAAATTGAAAAAGAGTGTTTAAAAAACCCAAAAAGAATTGTTTTTAGAGTCGTTTTTGTTTTTATGTTTGTTTGTGTCTTAGGATACCTTCCAACATAATGATGAGGATTTGGTTTTTAATTGCATGACTGTTAAAGAAAGTTACAAACATGGATGGAAGTTTGATATGCTCTTTGGTTTATGCTTAGTTGTAGTTGTCATTTACGAATTCACATGTAATCACAAAAAGGAAAAAAATCAGTTTTTGTAACATGCTTGAAGGAAGGAACTTAAACTAATGCTACAACCCTGAGAGACTTGAGCCTAAACTTTGTTTGGAGAGTTATTAATCTTGATGTTTTTGTTTTCTAAAGTCGTTGCACGATCTCATTATTTTTTGCTTGGTTGCTACTTAGAATGCGTTTTATCACTATAGTTCCAAATACTAGAACCCATGCCTGTTTCATTCAAAACATAAAATTGAGTGCATAACATATAACAAGATAAAGTTGTTTAGTTAAAACCAAAGCCAAAAAGCCTTACCCTTTGCATATGTATAGTAGGTTGAGCCCATTTGAGCCTTATTTAGCCTATTTTATTTGTTAGCCACATTATCCTTACCTAACTTAGAATAGGACTATCCGTACCCTTGTTCTTAAAGAATAGTGGAGCATGACTTAGAGGGGATTCCTTTTGATCTACAATTTGCGGAAAAACAAGTGTGGGGGAAGGTGTTTTTCATGGAAATCTAGGAGGATGCATGTTTTATGTGCCAAAGAAAAAGAAAAGGACACGAAAAAAAAAAAAAAGAAAGAAAAGAAAAAACATGAAAAAGAAAAGAAAAAAAAAAGAAAGAAGAAGAAAAATTTGAAGAAAAGAAAGAAAAAAGAGTTGAAAATAAGTGAGAATGAACTCACAAGTATTGGTTGTTGAAGAAAGGATCCAAAAGTTTGAATCTGGCTCTAAGTGATGTGTGAATCTTCCTTTCATGTTTAAAGTTGGTTTCTGCATTCAAAAGTGTATTTTAAGTGTTTATTTTTTTACTTTGCTTACTATTGCTTTAAGAACTTTTGTTTATCCTCACCTTTCTTTGTTACCCAATACCTTAGCCCCGTTACAACCCTTTGACTTCAATCTTGATTGTTATGTGTTTCAATATGTGAAGTTTAAAATTGGTAAGAGCATATGGTATCCCTGGTTCTCGCATCTAAGTAGTGGCATTCCGTTCATGAGATCATATCATATACATGTTAATAATTCCAGAAAGAGCCTTCTTTGATTATACATATGTGAGTATTAGCCTATATGTTTACATCAATCTTCTCACATATACTTAGTGTAGGGAGTGTAGTCAGAAAATCTGTGTGAAAATAGAGAGTATATCCAATGAAGAATTGAGGGATTCTCTAAGGCATGTTACTACATTCAAAATGTTGTTTTAATTGATTAAATGCGAGCTAGTAAGTGGTGACTACGGTTAAGTGTATGCTCAAGAGTAAGGATAGCTAAAATATGTGGGAGTAGTGATTTTTAACATATCATGTTGCATTGGAAATCCCTGAGGTAAATGTTGGAAGGTCTAGGTTATGTTTTGTTTGTTTTGTTTTGCTCGGGGACTAGCAAAAACTAAGTGTAGGAGAATTTGATAGGAGCATATTTTATGCGACTTAGTTAGCTTGTTTTCTTGCATTTACATAGCTAACTTCTACTTGTTAGAGTGTTTTAAGCTATTTTCGTGTGTTTTCAGGTTCAATTGACAAAGTTGGCAAGAAAGTGCAATTTGGAGCAGTTTTGGGCTTGGAATGGATTGCACATGCATGGAGCAAGGTGGATGGACGAATTTGAATATCAAGAGAGGCTAGGAATGCGATTAACATCTGGAAGAATTAAATTGAAGACTTGGAAGATAAGGGATCAGCTACAAAGAAGGAATATTATCCAAATTTCCTTATCTTATCCAAACCTTATCCAACCTTATCTTATCTTATCCTATCCTAATCTTTTCCTACCTTAATTTCAGCTACAAAGAGGACTCCTTTTCACATTAAATCACCTAAATATCATGTTCTAGAAGCCCTATTTTCGTGCCCTAAGCTTATGCTACATGTAACCCTTCTAGAAGTTCTAGAATCTGCCACAAGGACCATTCCTTGTCCTCCTTGGAATCTGATTGAAAGTGTCCTTGTTCTTTGGTGATTTGGAGTCCTAATTCCTCTCCTTTTTAGCCCAAATTCGTGCTTTCCCTTCACCTTATAAATACATGATGCTGTAACACTCATAAACCACCACCCTCTACCACAATTTCACACCACACCTTAAGAGCCTAAATTCACACAAATCCTCATTGTGCGCAGCAAGGAAGGAAGGAGGAGCCATCTGGAGTGTTTCTAGGTGTATTCTATCTTTGTTTTTAATGTTTAAGTTTAATTATCTTTGTTTTGCGAACATGAGGAGCTAAAATTGTTTTAGCTAGAGGAGACTTTGAAACCATGATTATATTTGCAATATGAATTGATTACTTTCAGTTGTGATTTCATAAATCGTGAATACAATTTACTTAACTATTTGATTAAGAACTTATTCTTGTGTGTTGATTAAGAGGGCCCGCTTAGTTTGCATGCATGAATTTGATGCTAAAATATAAGGGAGTTTCACCTAATTGTTATGAACTTATATTTATAAGTAGTGGAGGTTGCTAGTCACAATTGTGTTAAGTAAATTCCTGGCAAGAGTATCATGTTTTTCATAGTTATGAATGCCTTGTCAATGCTTATGATTTTCATAAAGCTTAATGATCTTTGATTGTATCTCTATTATGCTGTTCATGTAGGGAACCATTGAAGAATAATTTGGTTGCCGATGCGTATTCCATCCAATTCAATGACTTAAGGAAAATCTAAGGGTTAATTAGTGCTGTTCACGATTAATCTAGGGTGTTGAGGTTCATGGTTTATTGGAAAAGCAACTGGAAATCAATTTGTATACAAGTGTGTCATGTGTGGAGAAGGACCCTCTAGCTAGCTTATCACCCATATTTTTCCCCAATTTAGTCCAAGTTGTTTAGAGTCTTTACAATATGCTTGTTTTTACCTTAATTTCGTCCAAAATCTAATCCCCCTTTACTTGGTTGTGTCTTTTAGTCAAAATTTGTCCAAATTTATGTTTTTAAGTGTTTTGACTCAAAGTTAAGTTAGAATTCGTCCAAATCACCCTTTAGAGTCTAGTTTGAGTCTATTTGATTGTTTTGTGATGTTTTGAGTCTTTTTAGTTTGTTTTGAGTCATATAAGTCTAGTTAAGTGTTTTTAAGTCAGTTTAGAGTAGATTAGCATCCCTTCTAATCCCCGGTCTAAAACGATCCTTACTTTCATATACTACAATCATAGGGTTTTAATTTGAGTGTTAGAATATTTCACATCAATTATCTTTGAAGGTAATCTGCAACCCAAGAAAGAAAGTGAGTTTGCCCATGTCTTTCATTTCAAACACAACACCCAATTCATCAATGACTTGCTGAATTAACACAGTATCAGATCCAGTGATGATTATATCATCAACATATAGCAGCATAATAACCATATGTCCATTCACATATTTGACAAACAAACTAGTATCAGAATTTAAGACAATAAAGCCCAAAGATGGCAAATATGATGTGAATTTTGAATTCCAAGCACGAGGTGCTTGCTTGAGGCCATATAGAGATTTGACCAATTTGCACACATAATCTGGATGGTTTGAATCTTTAAAGCCCTGAGGCTGCTTCATGAAAACTTCCTC
Source organism: Pyrus communis (assembly GCF_041283825.1). Lineage (NCBI taxonomy): Eukaryota > Viridiplantae > Streptophyta > Magnoliopsida > Rosales > Rosaceae > Pyrus > Pyrus communis. The sequence goes on from NC_142574.1 coordinate 20,264,920, forward strand.
TTGTAATTCCCCGTGAAGAAAGGCATTCTTCACGTCTAATTGCCTTAAAAACCATTTATTTGCAGCTGTCAGTGCTAAAACAATCCTCACAGTACTATGGTGGACAACAGGACTAAAGGTTTCTTCATAATCCAAACCTTGTTCTTGGTTAAACCCTTGTGCAACCAACCAAGCTTTATACCTTGATATCTTCCATTCTTGATCTCTCTTAATTTTATAAACCCATTTACTACCAATTACATTCTTGCTAGAGGGTTGAGGAACTAACTCCCAAGTTCCTTGTTTTTGTAAAGCAACAAACTCTTCAGTCATGGCATCTCTCCATTCAGAAATAACAACAACATGCTTAAATGATGATGGTTCAGTAGGTTCAATAATGTTTAGAACCGCAGTGAAACCAATACAAGAAATATTACATGATAACCAATCAGAATTCTCACACCCATGTGTAATAACAGAAAAAGCTTTATAATCTCTCCTAGTAATAGCACCAGTTTTTAGTCGTGTTTGCATCAGATGAGTAAAAACAAGGACATCAGATTCATGATGTTGAGTAGGACTAACTGAAGAAGTTGCATGATCAGATTCTAGAGAGATAGGTACCTCAATTCGAATAGGGTTATGAATAGGTAACATGGCATCTTGTGAGGGAGAAGAGGAATAAGTTGTACTCAGAGGTGGGGCCTGTAGTTGAAAAGAACCACTCGAACGCTGATCCAAAGATGTAGACACCGTTGATGAAGAATCTAAAACCCGTGAATCACCTACTGACTAAGCTAATTGTTGTGGAACCCCAATACTTGAAGACTGAGATATACTTCTGGAATGCACAGGCAACACTATTGGAACAAGGATATAATGTTTACAAGTAGATTGAGTACTCTCATTCAATTGTTGGAAATTTACTGAACCTTGAAAAGGAAAAACCTTCTCATCATGAATCACATGCCTAGAAATGAACAGCCTTATTTTTGTCTTGTGATAGCACACCACTCATTTATATCCTAACACATATCCCAAGAACACACATTGATCTGTTCGAGCTTCCAGTAATAAGACATGGAAAGGAACATATCATGTTGTCTAATGGTACAATTTTGACCATTAAGGAGGCACTCTATTCTCCACTTTCCAGAAGAATGTTGTTGAGTTTTAGAGATATTTGAAATAATCAATATCATCTTGAAACTAATGAAGATAATGTTTTTGAATTTCTTTGTATCACTTCGTACAAATATGGCCAAAAACATATTCATGAGAAGTTCGAACGTTTGCCGAGTGGGTTGTACATCACAACCATTTGCGGCATAGAAGCCCACAGTGTGGCCAGCCCTATGCCTGAGTTCCAAGATAATTTGTTGATTTGGCATGACCGTTTGGGACATCCTGGACGTGACATGATGTGCCGTATCCTTAAATCTTCACACGGGAGTAAGTTACATCTTTATGTTGGAGTTCCGCCATGCAAAGCGTGTTCTTTGAGGAAGTTGAATGCTCAACCCTCACATACAAAGATCATTCACCACCCCTCTAAGTTTCTTCAAAGGATTCAAGGGGTCATTTGTAGACTTATCCAACCAACATGCCGACCATTTAGATACTTTATGGTGTTGGTTGATGCATTGACACAATGGTTACATGTTTGCCTGTTATCCACACGCAAAGCCGTATTTGCTAAACTCTTAGCTTAAATCATTAAGCTAAGGGCTCACCACCTTGATTATCCAATTAAGTCGATTTGACTAGATAATGCTGGAGAGTTTACGTCATAGATTTTTGACGATTATTGCATGTCAGAAAGGGTTAATGTGGAGCATCTTGTACCCCATGTTCACACCCAAAACGGCCTGGCAGAAGCTTTCATAAAGCACATTCAATTGATAACTCGGACTTTGGTTGTGAGAATCAAACTGCCAGTATCTGCCTGGGGCTATGCAATATTGCACATAGCTATGTTGGTCCACCTGAGGCCCACCGCTACTCAACCACATTCACTGTTACAGTTAGTCACTGGATACAAGCCTAACGTCTAGCATTTACAGGTGTTTGGGTGCGCCATTTATGTGCCAATAGCGCTGCCCCGCTACGTACCAAAATGGGTCCTCAAAGAAAAATAGGAATCTATGTTGGTTATGATTCGCCATCAATTGTTCGCTACTTAGAACCCTTGACAGGAGATCTCTTTACCGCACGTTTTGCGGATTGTCAATTTGATGAGACATTTTTTTCGTCGTTAGGGGAAGATAAGCACGCTAACGTTCCCATAGAACATCGTGAATTGTCGTGGTATGCTCCCACTATGTCTCATTTAGATCCTCGAACTACCCAGTTTGAAACTGAGGTGCGACGAATTATAAATCTTCAGAGCATTGCTCAAAGCATGTCAGATGCTTTTAATGATCTAGCAAAGGTGGCAAAATTACATATACCCGCTGCAAACACACCTGCAAGGATAGATGTACGCCGCGCATGTCAACAACTCACCTAGGAAGGTTGGACCGTCCCCGAAGGTGGGGACGTTGCACCTTCCACGTGGCAAGGTACATTGGTGCTTAGCCAATCATTTACTCCGACGCTGAAGCGTGGAAAACCACTTGGTTCAAAGGATTCACAACCCCGGAAGAGGAAAATGACACCAAATAGTGACCCTAGTTTGAATCCAACAATCGCTTACTCATCCATTCCAACACATGAGGCTATTTTAGATTACGATGATGCTTCAGAAGAAACATGCTGACCTCCCAAGGATCGCGAGATTTCGGTCAACTATGCAATATTGGATGAGGTTTGGAATAGGAATGAGATGATCGTTGATGATGCATTCGTGTACTCAGTAGCTACTGACATCATGCTCAACGATGACATTGAACCACGTTTCACCGATGAATGCCGACGTGGAATCGATTGGTCAAACTGGAAATAAGCAATCCAAGTCGAACTCGATTCGCTCGTGAAACGTAAGGTATTTGGACCTATCGTTCTTACACCACCACATGTGAAGCCCGTTGGCTACAAGTGGGTTTTCGTGAGGAAGCATAATGAGAATAATGAAATAGTGCGATATAAGGCACGCCTCGTAGCGTAAGGCTTCTCTCAGCGTCCTAGGATTGATTACGAGGAGACATGTTCCCCCATAATGGACATTATAACGTTCCGCTACCTAATCAGTTTAGTAGTTTCCGAAAAACTGAATATGCAGCTTATGGACGTAGTAACTGCGTATCTCTATGGGGATTTAGATACGGAAATGTACATGAAAGTTCCAGAAGGACTTCCATTGACTAGTTCAAATAGTTATAGACCACGGAACACTCTTTCAATTAGGTTGAGGAGGTTACTCTATGGATTAAAACAATTCGGGCGGATGTGGTATAACCATCTGAGTGAATATTTGACAAGTCAAGGTTATGTGAACAACGAATTATGCCCATGCGTGTTCATAAAGAAGTCAGATTCCAGATTTGCAATCTTTGCAGTTTATGTCGATGACATGAACCTCATTATGACTCATGCAGAGCTTAAGGAAATTGCTGCACACTTGAAATCGGAATTTGAGATGAAGGATCTTGGGAAAACTCGATACTGTCTTGGTCTGGAGATCGAGCATTGTTCGGATGGAATCCTAGTACATTAATCGAACTACACCCAAAAGGTGTTGAGACGTTTTAATGAGGATAAAACGAAGCCTTCAAGTACACTCATGGTCTTTCGGACTCTAAATGCTAAACGAGATTTCTTCCGTCCAAAAGAGGATGAGGAAAAGATTTTGGAACATGAAATCCCTTACCTAAGTGCAATTTGGGGTTTATTATACTTAGCTCAATGCACTAGACCTAACATCTCATTTGCTGTTAATATTTTGGCAAGATACAGCAATACGCCCACACCAAGCACTGGAATGGTGTTAAAGACATTTTTTCGCTACCTCAAGGGTACAACGGATTTGGGCTTGTTCTATACCCACAAATCTCTGAGTGTTGCTGCCCCCAATGGTCCTTGGATTGATTCTCGCTTTGTTGGTTACGCAGATGCTGGATATCTGTCTGACTCACATAGAGCACGTTCTCAAACATGTTATGTCTTTACCGTTGGAGACACCGCTATATCTTGGAGGTCTACCAAGCAAACGCTAGTTGCGACTTCATCGAACCATGCTGAGATTCTCGCCCTACATGAAGCATCGCGTGAGTGCTTTTGGCTGAGAGAAGTTATGGAATATATCCAAATCACTAGTGGTCTTACATCAGTCGTTAACCTTCCTACGACAATCTTTGAAGACAATGCAACATGTATCGAGCAGTTAATCACATCAGCATCAGAACATTAAAGTCAAGCAAATATGTTCCCAGGACAACCTGGCTAATCTCTTCACCAAGTCATTGCCTAAGTCTACATTTCAGAAACTTATCCAAGGAATCGGTATGCGTAAATTATCTGAGTTGAATCGCCTGTAGTTCTCTTATTTAGAAGTTATGTCTAACTCAGGGGGAGTATCTAGAAGCATACTCACATAATCTTAGTGTACTCGTTTTCCTACGATTAGGAGCATTTTTCCCACTGGGTTTTTGCTACCTAACGAGGTTTTAATGAGGCACCCATCCTGGGATGATCCTACTCCGTTGAGTTCACTACCTTTGCCCTGTTTGACATTTGCTTAAAGACATTATGCACACTTCTCACTTTTCTCCTTAGTCTATGGATTTTCCCCATGCCTTGGGTTTTACCATAGCAAGGTTTTGTGAGTTTTACTATAAATGCATACTTCAATTAAATTTGAGACTCGCGATCACCCATTTGCCGATGACTTCATCAACTATTCTACCTTATCTACTGAAAATCTGATGCAATGGTTTGTTAAGTATTTATACACTCAAGGGGGAGACTTGCAGTCATATTTAGAATAGGAATGTGATTGTGTAAATCCTAGTAGATATGGGAATGTATCTTATATTCATATTAGGAGTTGATTACCTATTAAATGTTTTAATCCTAAGGGGAAAAGTTTTTACCTATCCTACTGCTATAAATAAATACACAACGTGGTGAATCAAACACACATCACAATTAAATCAATCTCTCCTCTCTAAGTGTAGCCCCCCCCCCTCTCTCTCTCTAAATCCTAGATTCGTTCAATTACATAGGTGTACAACATTTCTAACTTTAAAAAAAAAAACAAAAAATCACTAATAACTTCATTTAATAAAAATAACTTGAATTTGATATAAAAAGACAAAATTTTACTATAATAAAAAAAATAATAATAAATAAAAAAACACTTTGAAAAACTGAAAAGTCGCAATATCTTTATCAATCTCACTTGGATGGATTGAAGTCATACTTTGACTTTCAACTTTTTACAACCTTTGCTGTAACATATAGGAGCAATGATTGGTGGTAGGTTGAAGTTGGGTTTTGGTCACAAATTTCATACTAATAGTTTGGGAAAATAAGTTATGATTTTGTTCCAAATTTTCAAAAGACTGCTACTATTGTGACCACATTCACACTTCAATAAAAATAGTAGTTATGGTTACATTTTTCTTTGAAGTGACTATCTTCTTCTTTTATCATTTTTTTTTTCATTATGACCACATAAAAACGTTTCCACAAAACGTTCATTTCGTTGGGCAATTTATAGTATTCAAAGAAGGCAAATGTAGTGCATGGTTTTTCTTCAAATTCCATATGATGATTAGTAAGAAAAAGAAATTTATGTTTCTAGTCAGATGATTGGGAGCAGTTTTACTTGCATTGTCTTCATCAAAACAAGAAGAAAGAAAAAATCCAAAACAGAAAAGAATGATATCCATGATGAAGTTTTTTTCAATCTTTCCTTTTTATGGAAAAAAAAAAAATTGTATTGGGCAACCAATGGTTTTCACAACATATTTTGCATTGGGAAGGGAGGATCTGGAAATGTCTACAAGGCAAAGCTACCATCAGGCAGCATAGTTGTATTGAAGAAACTCCATCAAAAACTTGATGGCGAGGAGATATCACATGAGGAGTTCCACAATGAAATAAGTGCACTAATCAATATACGACATTGAAACATTGTGAAACATTGTGGTTTTTGTTCAAATTTGCAGCTCTTTTCTGGTCTATGAGTATCTAGAAAAGGGTAGTTTGGCTTCAATCTTGATTAAAGAAGACGAAGCTAAAGAATTGGATTGAAGTAGAAGGGTGAGAATTGTAAAAGGCGTTGCTTCGACACTATCTTACATGCGGCATGATTGTGTGCCGCCAATTGTACACCGAGTCGTATCAAGCATCAACATTTTGCTAGACTACAACTACAAGCCTTGTGTTTCAGACTTCAGCACTGCTATGCTTTTGAATCCAGACTCATTGACTTGGAGCTCCCTTGCAGGCACATACGGATATGTAGCACCATGTAAAGTAAAACAGTTAAAAATATAATGTTAAATTTGATAACATAAAGTTAAACATATACTAATGGTTTGCTCTCCCTTAATTTTATGCAGAGTTGGCCTACACAATGAAGGTAACTGAGCAATGTGACGTTTATAGCTCTGAAATGCTGGCACTAGAAGTGATCATGGGAAAGCGACTAGGCGGTTTAATCTCGTCCTTTTCGTCTCCATCAATATGTGAAAACAAATTGTTGAATGATGTATTGGACTAACGGCTTCCTCCTCCTACACCTGAAGTTGAAGATGAACTGACAACCATTGCAAGTTTAGCGCAATCGCATGCAGGCATTCGCAACCGCAATCAAGGCCAACAATGCACATGGTTTCTCATCCATTATCATTTCAAACCACAACTTCCATTGGAGGACCAGACGTCACGCTTGAACAAATCATTAAGATTTAAATTGCGTTTGACATTGTTTGAGTTGGCACAAAAGTTAAAATGTCTTGTTCCCAATCAAGATTATTTACAATCTTCAACTACTTACATATATGCATATTGTTCTTCAATCAAGATTATTTACAATCTTCAACTACTTACATATATGCATATTGTTCTTCAATCAAGATTATTTACAATCTTCAACTACTTACAAACATTTGCAAGCATCAAGTACTGAAGTTTATTTTTTTTATTTTTTTATAACAGAATCAACTGGTTTAGGTTGACTATAATTTAGTTTTTATAGTTGAATTGACCATTACTTGATACGAAGCCACATGATACTCTGTTATACTTGCACATAAATTATAACAAGAGGAGTGCTATCTAGACGCACTCAAAAGCGAGTACAATATAAAATACCAGTTAAATGGACCGGATAAAAATATCCTATTTAGTATTTATTACCACCTTCCGGAAAATTCATATCCAACATATTTGTTTTTATACATAAAATAATTTAAATTAAATTAATTCAAATGATGCGATTGTGCATTCGAATTTAAGTGCGAAACAAATAAAAAAGTTCTAGTGAATTTAGTTAAGTTCAAGCCTATTGACTTCTTGGACTAAAACTTGGATGACTATTGAGAGTACTAATCCTACTGTAAACATCTGGAATTTAATTTATAATTTTTATTTTATCTCAAATAAAAAATAGTTTCAGCCCAATTTTATTTTTAGCCTTAGCCCAACACTTTGTGTAGGGCCATTAGACTACAATCAGCCCAAACAAAAGAGAGAGAAGCCCCACACACTCTCTCTCTCTCTCTCTCTCTCTCTCTCTAAACCTACAAACCAACAATGAGAATTTTTTTTTTCTCGTATCATCTACCTTTCCTTCTTATCTCTTACGTAAATATCTTCTATCATTGCTGACTAGTGAAGGCTATCTAAGGAGAAGGTGGCGGATTTATAGAAAACGAAGGAAACCTTAAGCAGAAGGTGGCAGTCCATGGTGATTTTAGATTCTGTAAACAAGCAATCTATATAGCTGAGTAACCCAATCTATGAAGCAGGTGGTGGAAGGTCTAGGGCTAGGTTCCAATCATGACATATTTCCCTATAAATAGATGCAATTTGAGTAGAAACTTCCATAGCAAAGTTCTTTCAGTTTATTTTACAGAGAGAAAATTTGAGTGAGAACAATGAAGAAGAAAGAAAGAGGTTTAAATTTGCAGAGGAAGGCTTAAGGGTAAGAATTACAAACTAATTAGTACTTCAGTGCTCGAGGAATGTTCAAAAAGGTGCCTTTAAATCCATGTAAAACTCTGTGTAGCTTTTCTGCACATACTTGCTGTTTTCACTCGTGATTTCTCTCATTCCAAAGCTCGGTTTTTAACATAATTTATAAGGAGTTTTAACGAAAAGCCTACCGTAATGTTTATTTTAAATAAAAAATCACATTTTTACACTAAAAAGTCAATCCTGGTACTATTCACTTTACCCTTTATTTTATAATTTTCATTAGTTTTCCTTAATTTATATCGTTGGAAAGATGGTTCTTCAAGCTTCAAACAAGTCTCAATTCAAAAGTTTTCATTGAGATTTGACTAGGCAAAAGGCTGTTCGTTTTATGTCCACAAAACTAGAACAAAGTTCAATTTTCTGCAATTTCTATTTGGTAGGGTTAATGAAGTGATTTTATGTTACAATATTCTTAATTTTGGTTTGTTTGTCCTGTTTCTTTTACCCCTGACGTTCGGCTTTAGACTCGACGGTGCTTAAGAACTAGGGAAAGCTAAGGAAGAGATTTTAGCTTGCATGGACTCGAGGTAAGGGATTTAGAGATTAATAATTGAGTAGAATTTTGTAAGTTAATTATATACTTATTTTGATAAAGTTTATATGCTTATGTTTCTATTATTAATTGAGCGATTTGCCTACTTAATTATGAATCATGAATTTGATATCCATGGTGCTTATGTATAAGAATAAGCATAGAAAAGCTAAAAAAGATGAAGCATAGAAAAGCAGTGGGTCTTGACAATTTGCCGATTGAAGTGTGGAAGGTCATGGGAAAGACGGGTATAGCATGACTTACTAACCTTTTCAATATGATTTTGAAAATGAAGAAGATCTCCAATGAATTGCGAAAAAACACTTTGGTGCCTATCTATAAGAATAAATGCGACATACAAAATTGTATGAACTATACGATCCCGTTTAGTGGGTTGGATGAGATTGGGCCTTAAGAATAAGATTGGATTGCCAGAGACTTATAAGACAGGTCTTGTAACTCATGTATAAAAATAAGTTAGATAACTCACTTTATTGTGAACTCATAACCCATCATGTTCAATCATGTTTGTCTCACATATGACACAACAAACAACTGACTAAACTAAAGTCTATTTTAATTGATCATAACATATCTCATCTAGCCCACCAAACAGGGCCTAGGAGTACTAGGTTATGAGTCATATAAGGAAGCTTTAGCAAAAAGTAATTGAGCATAGAATGAGGCAAGAGACACAGGTATCAGACAATCAATCCGGGTTCATGCTAGGCACTCGACCATGGATGCAATTCTTTGTTACGAAGATCGATGAAACAATTTAGAGATATGCAAAATGATGTGCACATGATCTTTGTAAATTTGAAAAAAGCGTATCATAGGAATACAAGTAGCATGTATCAATGAGTGAAGTCTTCAGTGGCGTGTATAGACTATATTCTTGTGGCCTCAAATTAAATTTTATAACCTGCACACGCTTTAAACTACTGGATCTGCAAGCTTTTGGTTGCTGGTTCTTGGCTTCGCAAAAGAAGCTAGAGCCAGCATATAACGAACATAAAGATATCCACGTATTATATTTTTAATCAGATTGTCTACTATTGCACAATCACAATGCAGCTGGTACCTGGAGGTTTTGTGCATGGAATAAGCCACGCCTCTCTCGCTCCCTCCCCTTAGCTAGCTAGGCGGCATGGCCACCAGCGACCGGCCACCGGGCAATCAAGCAACTTCTTAATAAAATAGAAAAAACTAGAAAAGAAAAATGAGTTATGTAGAATGGTAAGTTCCGTGACTATATTCCCGGTAGGTATAAAGAAAAGTTTCCTTCATGAAAAATAACAATATTCATTAGACAAACTTCAGACCGTACATCAAAACGTCTACAGAGACATCAAAGATATCAACAGTAAAAGTAATAATCTCAGGACAGAAAAACTAGTACGGAAGAACCCCGCTTTATTATATTATAGAATCAATCCATGATTAATGAAACACACACACACACACATATATATACTGATCAAGCAGCAGAGCAGATATCTGCAATCTTTCTCATCACTTTTACCTGAGTGTTGAGACACTTGATGTAATGTGCAGCCTCGTCTAACAAGCTGCAAATATCCATGGCTTCCCCACCTGGTACGAACTTTCGAAGCTGGTTCACCTCGCAAACAATACCAGTCTCTTTCTCCTCCTCCTCCTCCTCCTCCTCTTCATCACCGTCACACTTCGTCATCATTGTCATCATCATCATCATCTTCTTACTGTTGTCAGTTCTTCTTGATGAACAATTATAAATCCGTGAACCCTTGTGGCTTCGATTAATCTTCGTAAGCAAAGCACGGCTCCAAGCTCTTCTAGTCCCAACAGCCGAAGCCATAGATGCATCAGCAGCATTCTTAACACTCAAATACCTTCTACACACCTCCCTAGGAGAAGGTGGTAGTACATTCGTTGATGATATAGATCTTTGCGTATTTATTCTCTTCAAGGCTTGAAGAAACCCTTTCGCGAACCTAGATTTAAACGTGGTATAATTAGGCCTCAAAGACAAGCGCTTTGGATTCATGGTGTGGAATAGGGTTTTACTCTTATAGGGATGGACCAAAAGCCTAACAAGAGATGGGAGATATAGATTTTATTCTGACACAAGGGATCCTCTAGTTCTTAAAGCTCACAAGGACAAAAGGAGAATCAAGTTCTGACACAAATGTCTATGCATGTTGTGTTTGTATTTAGAGAGAGGGGTTGAAACTGAGAGGGTATAAAGATTAAGGAGAACCAGGAATCAATTTTTTTTATTATTATTTTATAATGCAACTGATCATTGTAAAAGGAAATTCGATTCAAACATCAAAATAAAATTCTTAATCAATTAAGCTATAAATACTTCGTAAAGAATCAAATTCTTTTAAGATACTACAAATAATGCATTGTTTCTACTAGCTAGCTTGGGGTTTTAGGAGGTGAAAAGTGGGTTTTGTGGGGTTGCTAAGGGCCAACCACCATATGAGAGCACATGGTTGCAATACCCACTTGGATTAATTGTGGGACCTTAATTTCTCATTTCCTTTCTTTGTTCTTTTTAATTGTATGGATCTTTCCTAGTAAATGGATACATGCTTACGCTAACTTTGCAATATTTGAAATTTGTAATTTTTGGTCATTCATTTTTGGTAATCAGTGACCAAATGATAAAGGCAAACGGTGATGATCAAGCCACACGTTCTAGTGACCAAGATCAAACTATGTCCTACCATCAGGATAATTGTTATGGAGTTCAAATATGCAAGTTTTTATGTTTTAAGGTTTCATTGATCAGTTTAAATCCTACATCTAAAACACTTAACTAGTTATTTTGAACGCCCAAAATATATTATAGTAAGAGTTTGTAGCCCAAATGTTTAATAAATTCACCCTAAGCAGTTGAAATTATATACGATGTATTGTTATGGAGTTCAAATTCTCTATTGATATTTATAAAACCTAAATCTAAAACATTTAACTACTCCAAAAATACAAAACGTATCATACTAAGGGCTTGTAGCTAAGTGTCTAAAAGTATTCACCCTAAACACTTAACGACTAATATGCAATATTTTCACGTCTTAATATGCTAGTATATATTGTAAAAAGAAGAAGAAGAAAAACTTCAAATAATCATTTTTCATCGGTATAAAGGCACGGTGGTGTTGAAGGATCACATGGCTCCAAGATTTTATCCCAAAGTACTAGTTTTTTTTTTGTCAAAACATAGATTTTGTTAGATTAGATGTTAGATTAGACACCAAATTACTAACCTACAAATGCGTATGTTTATGGCTCCAATAAAGATCAATATTAAAGAAAAGAGTTTAATAAAGTCTTGCACGAATGCAAGAAGATTACAACATGAATATTTTAAGATCGTTATGTAAGAGTAACGGATAAATTTTTTTCAACAGATGCAGCTAGTGGCTTCACCACTGTAGTCCACTTTTTCAAGGGCGAAGGACAATTTTTTTCAACGGATAAATTTTAGTTACTTTACTTTAATCATATGTCCTATATTAAATAGGACCTTAAACAACTTGTAAAGAACAAACTGACAGATATGCATGCATGCCAAAACGCACACTTGATTGGAGCTTTTCAACCAAAAGAATATCCACTACTGCACTTGATATGATCAGTTGCAAAATAAGAACATGGGTGGGCCTATTTTTTCCTATATAAGATGACATAACCTTCACCAAAATTCTAGAATTAGACTATTTAACTAACTCATAATTAGGCTTAATATTCAAATTAAGTTGGACCAGCATGTGCCTGCCTCCAAATTAATTAATTAATTAGCATTGTTTGGACCACTAATATGCATGCTGACTCATTGTTTGGTGTGTGCATCCTCATTAAGCATACCTAGGGTTTCTTTTTAGCTTATTGTTATGTTGCTTCCTATTAATAGAGTACTCTTTGTCAATTAAAAGGCCAAAAAAAAATACTATTACACCCTTTCGTGCATAATAATTGAGAGAAAATATTAGAAAAGAAAATTCATGGTTATTACACCCTCTCCAACTCCTCTCTTTCATATATTTTTTTTTTTTATAAATCTTTTATATATCTTTTTAAGAAAAGGATGATAATGGATTAGGGGAGTCAAACTACACATAAGGCTTGGTCATTAGTCTACCAAAGTAGTCTTACTCTCTAAACCCGCATAAGGTGGTCATAAAGAACTAGGACCCATGGAATTGGTCATTAACTACAAAGTAACCTACTTCCTTCCTACTCAGAGCAATTAGAAAGGGCTAATTCCCCAATAGAATGACCCCCTATCATCTATCTCCGAATTTTATTAAATAAAGAAATAGCAATAAAAAAATAAAATTCAAGCAGGGGGAGGAAGCCAAAACCTGCAAAGGAAAGAATAATACATCACTGGAAAAAAGAAAAATGGATGAAGAAAGAAAAAATTCCTCGAACCACGGTCCCAAACCAAGCCAAGCGAAAGTGTTACTAAACCACCTTGATGATCAACTCCATAATTAGCTAAGCAATCCATCACCTGAAAGCTGCAATATGCATTAATTTGAGAAGCAGAAGTCAGGCAAGCCAACAAAGTCTGAAAACAAAGCAGCACGAACACCAACAAAGGAGAATCATGCAAACCAAATTAGGAGAAGACATGTTGGAGAACAATTTAGAAACAATAAAATAACAGAAATACATAACCAAAATACTTATACTTTATTATTCACAAATACTTGCAATACAGAATGCAATAACACAATAATTACAAAAAATTAATATGATACTAACTTGAATGAATTAAAGGTAGAGGCTAGTGCAAACGCTATGTCCTTCGAACAGTATTTCCGTCCCACTCGTGTGCTTGTGGTTCTACAACGTCTGCTCAACCAGGATACAACTACCTAATTCTACAACCTGCACTGGATTATAGAACTCTAGCGAATTGCTTTGTGTGTTTACTCTCTGGAAAGTTTGTACGGAAGATAAGAAGGAAGAAAATATAATTTTTGATGGAACTGAGGACTCCAGTTATATAGGCTCTTTCATACCTCTTCAAACACCTTTTGGATGTATCTGAAGCTATACAACTCTTTCCAAAGAGTTGTGTCTATTAATCAAAACGTTTTTAATTAAAAACTTAATTTGAAATTAAAACTAATTGACCAGATTAATTTTAATTTCTTGGCCCCAAGTGCCACAAGGCCCAAGGCCCTTGTCTTGATTAATTAATATTAATTAATATTAATATTATAGTATAATCATCAAGCCTAATCCACACAACCATAAGGCTCAAGCCTTCAATCCATTTCCAAATGGTCCGAGTTCTAATTACTAAGAAAAAGGAATAAGTCTATATAAAGGCTAGTGAAAAAATACTGTTGACCAATGTGGGACAAGAGAGTCTCAAACTCCAACAAGACAAACCTATATTAGCTAAGCTATCTACAACAACATTCTTCTCTTGAAAGACGTGAGAACATCAAGAAGACATCTTGCTAATGCGGGCCAAACAAGTAATTAAACCTTTGCATACGAAGAAGCAAAGGAGAATTAAAATCATTCAAATAGAGAACGGAAATAACACTAAAAAGTCGCTTCCAACCAAAAACAATGCCAACCCCTAATAAGAGAATTCAACACCAATAATAATTGTGTAACAAAGAAGAATGGCCAATACCCTGATAGAAACCACCAAGAAACTGACTACAACAATCCCTAAAAATGCCCTCGCAAGTAGCAAGACCAAGATTTGCTTTAGCCAAACCATCTGTACTAAGTTTAATCCAAGATACCAAGGTGTAGGCCATAACACGGAAATACTAGTAGTCTGAGGAATAAATCGAACCCTATAGAAGAAATGATATGAGTATCTAAACCTTAATAGTATCCAAGAACATACCTTTTGCCGTGAACAAGCCCAGAAATGATAGACATGCAAAGACAACGGATAGAGATTGAACGGCCCTAAAAATAAATTGTTTCGATCTTTCCAAATAGCTGAAATAGTTAAAAAGACCCGCAAAGACGATCGATGAAGTGAGAATTTGCAGAGACGTTCTTTCTTCTCACTAAACAATTTTTTTTGTTATAATGCCTTCACGTATATAATATACAAACAGAAGGTCGGAGCTACAGGCGTGTTGCAGGCAACCCTACTGTTGTATAGATTTCATTGCAACCATAATGTATACCTTATACAATCAATGCGGATGGTTTTTACCTTGTAAATCTCATCCCTACTATTGTATATAGATTGTATCAAAACTCACTAGGATCTCCAACTCTCTCATCCTTCAATTATGAAGGTGGACTACTAGTATAGCTATCCTCATAGTAAACCAGCATAAAATCTATGTTGATCAAAGATTCTTTTTCTTATAACAAAAGCGATTTAGAGTGTTTCATTACTAGGGCCAATCAAATACAATAGGTGCCAGATTTGCTTCAGTGACCAATTTTTGGTCTGGAGATAATTTGCACACTCATAAATAATTTTAAACCCCTATACGGCTACCACAATGTACCAACACAACTAAAGATCCCAAAGCAGATTTGTCATTAAGTGAAAAAAACGGCATACCACTATCAAACGATGAGGTCCTTACTGTTTGGAGTAAACAGAAGGGGTTGCTTTTTTTATTTTCTTTCCTAGCTGATTATTTTGTTCTGCACTTCATTAATTTAAGAGTATGAATGTAGGGGACTCTAGTTTTAGACCACATTAAGTGATCACACGAGATTGCCATAGTTGATATAATAAGTACATATCAACATACCTTCTCAATCTTCGTGTAGTTGGCTAGCTAATGTATATCTTTACCGTTTTGATAATTCAAATCAAAGAAGGATAAATACATCCATGGGCGGAAGTCATGTCACTAGCATGTATAAAAGTTGGGTTGAGAAAAAAAAATATATGTTCCTCTCCATAGTTCAATTAAGTCCAAAGCTCTAAGAGAATTTTGATGGGATAAGCAGAGTGCTATATTTAGCAATCCATCTAGTAAGGTAAAGTTGTCATACCTAGAATGTGAACTAGTACATAATTTTATTGTCAAGAGTTCATATTCTAACCACAAAGAGCCAATAAAATTCCAAGAGGAGGTACATTAACAACATCTAGAAAATAAAGTATTCTCTCAACCACTTACAGTAACAAAGGGTCAATATACTTGCGGCTTAGCGCCAGCAAGCGTACTTAAACCAATTATATTATCAACGCAAGCAAACTTAAAAATTTTAGGTATAAAAAGCTTAATTTGGTAATTGGTAATGGTATCCCCCAAACAGAAAATACTGTTCCTAAATACATAATAAAGCTATCCAAGTCGCCTCCTTATGGAACACTTACCATATATGCGAGAACACTAGCTAGCTAGCTACGACCCCAAACAAAATGTCTTTAATTAGTTACAAGCAAAGAAATTCTAAACTAAATGCATACATAAAAAAAAAAATATATATATATATACACACACACACACACACATATATATATATATATATATATATATATATATATATCTCTAAGAAACAATTCTACATGCATACACATCCCAACTATTGCAAGCAGACCTGGAGATTCGTTACTACATACTTATTATCTGCATGGACGCAAATATATAGCCAAATCCAGCAGATGCAAATTAATGGCGGGAGCCTCCTCATGATGTCTGTACTAAACAAAACATATGAGAGCTATGCGTCTAAACGTTACCTTCCATAACTATGCTCGGTCTTCCTCATATAAGCCTTGCATGTAGGCTTTTTAATGGTTTTTCTTTTCCTGGTTTCTTTCAGTTTAGCTTTTGGATACAAATTAACCATATTGGGGAGGGGGAACTCGAACTCGAGATCGTAGGTGCGAAGGAGATTGCTCTTAATCAACTGAGTTACAAACACTTATTCTTTTCGGATTAGTTAATTACATGAATATTATCCACAAGAAAGACATGTGAAGCAAATATCTACAAAGTAAACATTAATTCTGTGACTACTTATCGACACATCTAAAGGATGAGTAACTGGACAAAGCAAATCACGGGTCATCGGACAATGATTAACCAAACAGCCAATTTCCTATATATCTCCTTTCTTTAAATAAAAGATCTATCTTGATTGTTGATTGTTGATTGTTGATTGTGAGGAGATAAATGCAAATTTATTTATGAAGCTGATCAAAATTTCAGAAGTGAAGATTGTGAAGCTTAACACAATTAATTACAAGTAAAATCACACCGGCCTGTCACGCGCACATACATATATAAATTCTCTATTGACAAATATCACTTCTACATTAATTACAGATCAAAGTTCTATATAGTATCAATCTCCTTTTTTCAGTTTATTTATTTAATTTTGAGATCTATATATACCATCCATAAAGTGCATAATTATACAAATTTTTGTATTTTTTTTTTCCTGCAATTGTTTCCAATATTATTCTTGCTATCAGAATATATATTATCGATCAAGATCACTCAAGTAGTAGGAGAGTAAATTTCCACAATTGTCGTCATCACCTTTACCTGTGTGGTAAGGCACTTCATGTAATGAGCAGTCTCCTCCAACAAGCTCCAAGTATCCATGCCTTCACCGCCCGGTACAACCTTCCGCAGCTCATTTACCTTGTTCTGCACAACTATTTTCTTCATGGAGTAGTGAGAGCTACTGCCAATTGATCTCCTCACAACGCCGCCGTTGCACGCTTGGTTTTGGATCTTCCAGAGCAGAGCTCTACTCCAAGCTCTTCTTGTCCCTACAGCGCAAGCCATGGATGCATAAGCAGCAGTCTTGATTTTATGATATCGTCGCCGGATCTCTCTCGGAGAAGATGAGATTGATGGTGATGATGATGATCTGGGGTAGTTTTTGTTTATTCTGATGAGGGCTTTCACCAACCCTTTGGTGAACCTAGATTTCAGTGAATTAGGGTTTGGAGAATTCATGTGTCTATATATGTTTGTGGAAAAAAAATTAGGCTTTGTTTGGACAGTAGGGTTGCGGGTACTTGAAATTAGAAAGAGGTGAACTTTTAGGAGGAAAGAGAGTCAAATGAACAAGATAAAAGATTTTCTTCTGACACAAAGGGGTCCAGTTTGCTCACAAGCCACCAGGACAAAGAGGAGAGAACTTCGATGTGTGCTCTGACAACACTGTCTCTCCTCCAAAACAAAACCACAAACAACAGGAGATTTAGAGAGAGGTTATGCGATTGGGCAATTTAAGGAAGAGAAAGGATGAGAGGGCAAGAAGAAAAGAAGGAAGATTGAGAAAAGAGAGAATATTAGAAATGGGAGGTGTAAAGAAGAAGGAGACTTGGAGAATCAACCTTTAATATAATAAATACAACATTATTAGAGAAGTATTATTGGCACTCTAAAAATCTCATTTTACACTCCTCGCAAGTGTATTTTTCTTTTCAAATATAAAAAGTTTGGAGTGTAGAATGAAATTTTTAGAGTGCCAATAACAATTCTCTATTATTAATCAAATATGGAAAATTGATGAATTGTCTTGGTGAATATATACTGTCTTTCTCTTAAATCTACTGCGTTTAAGTTTATATTTTTCTTTTTTCTATAGTTTATATGAATTTAGTATAAATTATCTTATCTTTTGTTTATACATATATATGTGTGTATTTATTTATTATTATTATATTTTATAAAGATAGCACTACGTAACTGTGTTCCGGATACAAATCAAAAAAGCTCTTATTTAGGTGAGAGATAATGGAATTGAATAATAGGTTTATAGCTTCTTTCGTTTTCAACATGAGTTTTGGAGGTAAAAGGGGGTCCGTGGGGCAACAAGGGACCAACTAGCATATGAGCGCACATGGTTCTTACCCACTTGGATTATGGGGCCTTTAATTTTCCTCTCTTCATCTTGTTTTCTTATGCATCTTTCTCACTAACTTGATGTTTATATCCAACTCATGGTATTATATTTGAATTTGTCTCCTCTTGGCGGGTCTATAAGCCAATGACATGACAGTGCATGGTGATGGTAGTTACTAACTAATTACTAGCTAGTGGTGGTTGTACATGATCGAGATGATACCAATGGCCGGCAGCCGACATGAAATGGTATATGCATATGTCACGGTCACTTTAATTTAAATTAAAGCCCAACTTATAACTGCAATGGTATTGCCTTTTAATTAGAATAATACTTGACTACTTAAAAAAAAAGTATGAATTTTTACTTAAAATTGTTCGTTGCCAATTCATAGAACTCTATTTTTACGATCATAACCGTTCATATTATGAATCACTTTATCAAAATCGCCTTTTGAAAAAATCTATTAAGGTCGTTTAGTCATTGAACTGTGAAAAAAAAAATTAACAAAATTGATAAAAGCATTACGAACCGTCTATGTATTTGTCACAATAGACTGACTAAACAACTTTAGTTTTAATTCATTCTTTTGCAAATGTGCTCTTTATAAAGCGATTCATGATATGAACAGTTTTGATCATAAACACAAAGTTTTGTGATTTGAACACGAAGAATTTTGAGTAGGAGTTCCTAGTCAACCTTGATTAGGAGTTCCTACTCAACCTTGACTAGCCAAACATTGTTCTTTTAATTAACCCTAAATTAATAGTATGCCACAACATTCTAATTAGGAAAAAATAATGAAAAGTTTGATGGATTCATTTGTACACTTTGCCCTTTTAAAAGTGGATTTGAACCACTGACACAAGGTTTTTAATCATTTGCTCTAACTAGCTGAGCTACCTGAAGCACTTTCGCAGAATGACAAGAGTATATACTCAAACTCATATCGGTATGAAGTAAGTGTTTTCCGTTGATGATGTGAAGTGATGATATGCATTAGGGAAAGTGACAATTGGCAAGTCTAAGAGTTTTTTTTATTGTTAACCATTTGAAAAAATTCGTTACGACTGTTGGTGACAATCAGTAGATTTGCTCTAATTGGATTTTGTTTTCATTAGAGGGTTGTTCAATCTTAAATTCGTAGATCAACTCCTGATGAATAGTAACAAGTTGAACATGATCTTTGTTGCACGATTTTACAATCTCTCACTGTGAAATTTGTAGTTTGCAGTTTGCTTTCGGTTGATGGTATTTGTGTTAGTTTTGTTTGGTTGGTAGTTGAGTCTGGGTTTTTCCAATAGGTGTTTTGAGAATGAATCCTTCCAATATCATTATAGCATTGCATTCACATTTGAATGTCTTTTATTGGTCAGGATACGAGGATTAGTCACTAGGGAAAACTTTTACTCGTCGCAACCCTCAGAAAACGTTGCAAATGACTTTGTGCAGTTCCAAAGCGTTGTACATCTCGTGTTGCAAAAGGTCCTTCTCTTTTGGATCCTTTTTTAATTGTGTCACAAAGCAACGTTGCAAATGATTTTTTTGTAGCACTAATGCAGTGTGGTACATCGACATTTACCAGAATAATATTAAAACACTGTTTTTGTTACACGTACTACACTTAAAAAACGCTGCTATTGGTTTTTATGCAACATTTTAATTTCTAATGCATCAGACTTTGTAGGTACATACCTTGCTAATGAAACTTTTCATAGTCTTAGTAGTTTATTTTTCATATTGGTGACTTGCTCTTGTTTTAAACAACCTCAAATATTATCAGTTAATATGATAAGAAAGAGAAAGGTGATGATCTTCCTTTTTTCTGTAGAATAATGGGTAATCTTCCTAATCACATGGAAAGATGCATCATGCTAATCTCTAAAAGAAAGCAAAAATTAAGGCAGAAATTAGTGAGGATGTCTGCTTTTTTTTTTCCCTCTCAAGTCTCACGCCTCAACACATGTTGAAAAGTTGTGTGTGTTTTGGCCTTTGGGTCATGTGAAAATCCCATCAGCCAAAGATAATAGCAATTTTTAAGCAAGATAATAAATAAAAATAATAACTTAGGTTTTACATGTTTAAAAAGAAATTATGTATTGTATTCTCATATATTAGATATGTTTTCCTCCAAAGAGAATGTCAGTCAATATATATAGAAAAAAAAAATTCTTTTAATGCAAACGATACTCCTATTCTAAACTACATTAAGAAGAAAGTTAAGGGTTTGAACTCGGAATGCAGTGAGTTGAAGAGGAAAATCTTATTTACCAGAACAACCTACTACTTCCAGAATGTTAATGTGAGAATAAAGTCCCACATTAATGAAAAGCCAAACCTTGACTTATAAAGAGTTCAATCACTCTCAATATCGTCAAATTGATTTTATAGTAAAATCTTAACTTCTTTGGTGAATATATATATATATATATATATATATATATATATTAAATAAACGATAGTTTATGGGTTATTGCACTGAAAAAGAGAATTAATTAAAATAGAAACCCTAGCTGGAAAATAGAATCAAGTGAGTGAGTGAGTGACAGAAAGGCAAAACAAAACGCAGTAGAGCAAAGCTTGGAGTTGGTGTTGTGGCCTTTTGTAAAGGGTGAGGAATTCATAGGGGAGGTGGGCCTAGCTTGCCTACAAATGCCCAAACAAGCACCAAAGCTTTTGTATTAGACTTTAACAAACTCATAATTAGGTTTTGTGTATTGATAATTTGAGATAAGAAGGATCCACATGGGCTTGTTAATTTATGTACATCCTCAATTTGCTATTAGCCATGAAATATTTCAGGACCACCAAATTGGTATGAGAGTCGTTTACAGATGTCATCCATATTCTATCATCAACGATCGACAACCACTCACTCCATCAACGATTAACAACCATACTTTTGAATGTGCCTAGCACATCTCCATTTCGCATTCCTAGTTAGATTAATATACGTGTTATGTTATTAATTGTCTGAAAAGGTGCACTTGATTAAAAGCATGAAATAACAAACCCATAGAAAAGTCTCACAAATACCATATCATGGACTTTGAAAGCTTACCAAATCAAACATAAATTTTTTCAGCTTACAATATAATATTATTAATAAATACATAATTTTACATACATTTTTTTTTTTGTCAATAAATGAGTTAATAATACCACGTGAAGGAACTTGACAATTGCAACAAAAAATACTTCTTATTGATGAGTACTAAAAAGCAAAGGAAGCCCCACTATAGAACTAAGACATACAAAGAAGACATGTGAAGTGACATTAATTCGACCACCAAGGGTCTTCTGTACAAGAGGATTTCCACCCTAGTCATCATCATTGGCCAAAGAAAATTTGGTGATTACTCAAATTGGTTGATCAAATTATTTGCATTTGTGGCTTGTTTGATGCATAAAATTTGATTACTTAACTCATATAATTAATGCGAAGGTAGCGTTGAAACCTTTTTCATCGTAAAGAGATTAAAGGGATAAATTTTCTTGTGAATATTAACGAGTTATTCAATCTAATTCAATGACAGACACGAACCACCCTTTGAATCTTTGATGAACCTGGATTAAAAGATCCTTGTATTCACATATGCTGCCTGAACAAAATTTGGTTTGAAAAACACTTAAATTCCTACTCTTACATATACTGGTTATTGCAATCATTTTTGCAATCAACTTTACCAAAAAATAAAAACTCATGAGCTTTAAATAGAAACTTTGGTAAATTTTTCCCAGTAATAATTGTGTTTATAGATTTCCATTCTCCTCCATTGATGACTCAGAAGCAGAGTCATCAGTAGTTGAACTGGAGACAATGCTGGAACCCTCACTATCTGAAATCCCAGACGGTTGATCTTCGATGGGTTGTTTCAAAAACCAGTACATAATGCTTGCAGTCAAAGTAAGAATCATCTTTTGATTCACCTGGTGAAATGTATTAAGATAAACTAGTTTAGGTGCATCGGTTGAAAATAGAAAATGAAATGAAAGTTGTTCATCAGATAATGAACAAAAATATCAAACATCTGAACAATCGAAAGCACCTCCGTTATGTCTTCGGGAAGCAAAAATATCGAACATTCAAGCTTTCTTGCAATACTTATAATGTAGGTGGCATTCATCTTCTTCTCCTCATCTACAGTTTTCAATGATTCAAAAGAATAAATTATAGAGATGGTTCTCAAAAATGTTGATATGTGATAATAGGATTCACTAATAAATTCTACTTTGACCCCGAAAAGATAAGAGAAAACATACCGGTTACTCCTTTTGTTACGAGACTCCAGTTCACCACTCTAGGCTGCACAGAGCTAAGCAACTCAAGGAAAAAAAGGCCATCTGAAAGACTCTTATCCTGTAAGATTGATATAGTAACATATGATCAGGGATAACAGTAGGCACAGATTGATGCGCAGTCAAAAAGTTCTTGCTAATGTTTCAAATTTTCAGGCATCAAAATCATGCATGGATGTCACAGCCTATACGAAAACTCCAATCCTTCACCTAATTCATGAAACGTCTAAGCAAATAACATGATAGCGTATGGAGTCTATGGACCTATGGTTAGAGCGTTCTGCAATTGGAAGGAATAGTTGCACAACTTCTTTCATGAATACAAAATCTTTGCGGCTGTCTGGAAATACCAGGCAAATAAGTACATTGTTTTTCCTCCTTTTTTCATCACCAGGTATAAAGTTATTCGTCTACTTCACCAAACACAGTTCCATGGGAATGACATTTCAAAAGTACCTGCTGCTATGTTAGTTGATTCTTCGATCAGCTAATCAACTCAGAGTTTCACTCACATGCCTCAGAAAGCTAAGAAGCACACTTTACTGCAGTGGTGGGTGCAAAGCAATCATGTGTATGCATCCTGATGCAGGTTCGATCCCACCCCCCCCCCCCCTCCTCCCACGGGATCCCCTAACAACTATCAGTTTAACCCACTAGCGCTATTGTTTGTAAATAAAAAATCAAAACATGAAAGAAAGCAACTATAGAAATGGCACCTTAAAACTTTTCATGCAGCTCTGGCTTCCCGTGCTGCTGACTTTGGTGTTGGCCCATTCTAGAATATCAGCATCAGCGATTTCCTTCCCGTGGGAATGAAATCTCAAGTTCTTTAGTAGTTGGAGGATGTTATACCGCATCAATTGCCACAAATAAGCTGAAAACAAAACCCGATACACTTTGATTCAGATAATTTCTTTGAGTTATAAAAGCATAAAGTTATACCAAGAGTCTGATGTATTTGGAAGATTGCTGTAAGATATAGAATTAACAAAAATGTGGCAGTGGACGTACCAAGTATTAACTTTTTATTCCCCTGCACGATATCATTTCCAGCAATATTTACCAAAGAAAACTTCAACTGTTTCCCGATTTTTACAACTTGGTTGCAGTTTTCTACTTTTCTGAATGGCATTTTAATTGGTGGCTTGTTTGCAATCTTCCAATTGACAATGCCTGGTGAAATCTTGTCCAGCGATTCTAGAAGTGCCCACCTGCAGAGGACCAAATTAATTACAGCTCCAGATGAAAGTAAGGATATTAGCAATCTCTAACTTTCGAAGTCCTTGAATTTAGTTCATATGATGTTTACTACATCAAAATTTAAAAATCTAAGCCTTCTTAGGACAATGTTTTCGATATTTTAAAAACAAAATTGAAATTTGGAAGTTTGGTTTTGTTTGAGCCATGAACCTGAAGCGAACTTAGCATGCCACCAGGTGCAACACTAGAGTAAGTTGATCAGAACATAAGTACCTTATGTTCAGGAGGATAGACAACTTTACAATATTAAATCATCGTACGAGTTCAAACGCAAACTTTACCCGTTTCTGAGGTCTTCAAATACATTATTGATATATGATGAATTTCCAAGACTATTCATCCAGAAGCGAAATGCCCTCTCTTCTCTGGAAATTTGGGTGTCATCTTCCAAATTGTTGAGGAATGATATTTGCTTTGTTTGGGTTGAGAGCCCATTTCTACATGTGAACAAGTAAAACTTAGATACTTACTGCAATAAACTAACTTTTCTAAAAGGAATTCATTGGTCAAGTAGATATAGTTCTCACCTGTGCTGGAAAATATGTGCGACAAATGCAAGGTTAAGATTCGGGGATCCTTCAACAATATCTTTTGCAGTCAAATATCTCTTACAACCCATCCTATCTGCATGTTCAAGAACTAACTTTGCTCTTTCCAAAGGATTCTTTGCATCCAATGCAGATGGTTTACTGTGCTCTGGGGCAAGAACGTTTAAGAGGTGAGCATAAGCCTCAGCATCCTGCAAGACAGACATCTCATAGCCTCAAACACTAGCGTCGCATCTAGTTATCAGCCATTGCCATTGCAACCCACAGAATCGAATCACTGGCTACATCTTTCCTATTTCATTCTATACTTGGGCATGTCATATTCCCAAACCTCAACAGGTCATTAACTTATTCTCATACCTTCACATCAGAAGAGAAGTTTGTGACTATCTTTTTATATCCTGCTTTCTTCAATTGGAAATTCATCCACCTCAGTAATATCTTTTCTGGAGGTAGACTCATCAACTCTTCCACATCCTGTAGGTTTCAAACAAAAGAACAGATTAGAAAACTTGTTGGTTGAAAACCTCGCCACTAATTGTCTTTAGAATCAAAATTTCATGAACGACATTCTTACCTTGTTATCGTCAACCAACTCCACCAATTGAGGTGTTTTCTTCAAGTTGAGGTCTGCCAATAGTTGTATCTAAACAGCATAACGATTAGTATAACACTCTTAGAAAGATAAATCAAATTTATTTGTTCGGACATAGTCCATATATATTCCAAATTCAAACTTCATGCTGATAAAGTTACACAACTATGAAAGACTTACCTTGATTATCTGAGAAATGACTCCAAGGACAAGATGACGCTGAAATCCAAACAAAGAATACAACATTGTGTAAGTATCCATATCCCGTATATACTTATAAACACTCAATGAAGCAGTAGCAACCCTAGGGCACACTATATGAAGTAAACGAAAAGTCATGTATACATACCCTTCCTTCAATGAAATCCTGAGTCCCTATATTGACTACAGTACATCCAACTGCCTTAGCAGAGTTGAGGCACAGGGTGTGATTTTCATTTCTCTCCCACGGATTAAGTATTCGTTTAGTGTTGATAGCTCGTTCATCGATTGTTCCAGGCACTGCCACATTGATCAGCTTACTGCATCCGGAGAAACACAACCATAAAAATCCAATCCACGATCCCAACACAAAAGAAACTAGTAACTCAACGAAAAATACCACAAGGGGCAGTAATGAATAACAATCAATCACCATAAAAGTACTCCATCTTTGACGATCTCGAATAAATCATTGGTTGAAGGATCAATAGGCAGGTATCTCTTTAAAAAATCGTCCTGTCCAAGGTAATTATTGATATGTGCAACATAGGAAGCCTTCTCGGATTCGCTGATCGTGTGGAGCAAAGTGGTGGTAGCGGCCTTGAGAAAGGCAGATGAGGAGTTGTTCTTTCCACCACTTCCTGTTGTAGCTGTGGCACGAGCTTGGAGTTGCAAATAGACCTGCAACATACAAATCAAACATGGCATTCAGCAATACTTATTCGATCGATTGCTCAATTGGGTTTGAACTTTGAAGTAAAAGTGTTAAAGCAGACCCGAAGGAAGAATTCGAAATCGACATCTTCATCGAGTTTGGGATGCAAATCTTGAATGAAAGAAGCCCTGTCTTGGTCAGTGAAATTATCCGATCCCACAACCTTGAGCCTCGACATATTGGCAGGCAAGTCTCCAACTGTGAGCTTTCCACTCTCTCTCTTCATGCTCACAAACTTCATCACCACAAAATCACAAATTTTTCAGCCAAAAAATGCTCAAAAAATAAAATTTAGAAAACATGAAATGCTGAAGAACATACATGGGATTTCAAGCTCCGGAGCTCCACTTGGGTGAACTGGTTCTGCAGCCATGGATCTGAGACTAGAATGCCGACGTACCCCGACATTTTCGGAGCTTCCCAGAAGAAGAAGATGCAGGATTGAGCTGAAAATTTAGCTAAAAGCTCTTCTCTTTCAGTATTTCTTGGTTATTATCCCCACCAAAAAAAAACCCGACTTTGTATTTGATCTAATTTTTGAGTTAATTATTTGAGGTTTGAAACTTTAGAGGAGGAGGATTAGTACAAGTAGGGAGGCAAGGAGGAGGAGGAGGAGGGTGGGCAACACTCAACGCAGTTGGGTCCGGGTAGAGCTGTTACACTTGAAAGTTTGTTCCTTTGAATGAAGATAGACAATTCTAATAATGACCATCATGTCCTACTCAAGTAGTCTCTGTCTCCAATCTCAACCAGGGCTGGTTTGCTGCTTTGAAAAAAAACTGATTCTGCTGTGCTGTGAGAATAAGCGGCTGTGAAATAAAGTAGCAGAGTGTTTGGTAAACTTTTTTGTAAAAGTGCTTTTGAAAAAAAAAACAGTATTATAGTGTTTGATAAACTTTTATGTAAAACTGATGTGAAAAAAAGTCGATTTTTCAAAGAAGAGTTTTGCAGCTTCTTGTTCTTGGCTTTTTTTCACCCAAAACTGTGAAAAAAAAGCTGAAACTGAATGTCTACCAAACATAAAAACAGCTCCCAACTTTTTTTGATACTAGCTTTTTTCAGAATCAACTCAGTACCAAACCAGATCTCAGTCGGCTAGTTACCTCTTTCTCTCTCTAGAATGAGTAAACTAGGGAGGATAGAAGTCCGACCCCACATACACAATGTCGTTGGAGAATTCAAATTATGACTGACATTGTTGTGTAGTGGTTTTTGTCCCCTCATTTTTTAATATTTTTGTCTATTTAGTTATAGACATTGTACCATTTGTTTATATTGTAACACGTGAATTAATATAAAATAACAGCATGATCTTTTTATACAACAGTCACACTTTCTATTGTTGTCATTCTATATGGTTATGCTTTCAAGTTTCAACCATGACCGTTGCAATTTCAAGATTTGAACTTTAAATAATAAACAATTAGAGCAACGAGCAGGATTAAACAATGGGATTTGCTCAGTTATCTTTAAGGGAGATGTCAAATCCTAAGTGAAATATTATGTAATCAAATTTGAAGGTAAGAATAAACTCCAATCGATATGTTAATCCTATTTGGATTGACATATAAGTTTTCATATGTCAAATTTGACATATGAGAAAAGATAATGTCAAATAATTTAATTAAATTATTTTATTGTGGGGTCCCCTTAATGTACCAACTAGATATCTTAAAAATTTATTTTAATTGATTTCTTTTTAAAATGCATAGGATTGACATATGAGTTTTCATATGTCCTATCTGACGTATGAGAAAAGATGATGTCAAATAATTTTAAATAATTTTATTGTGGGATCCCCTTAATGCACTAATTAGATATCTTAAAATTTTATTTTAATTGATTTCTTTTTAAAATGAATCATACAAATATCATTTATAACAAAAAAAAAAATATTGGTTGGAGAAATAGAAAATTTGACATTGTCACATCTGCTATCAAATTAACATTTGACATTTATCTTTCGACATCTCCATTGGAGATGCTCTTAGGCATTGAATTAAGTGAAACTAAATTTGTAGAAAAAATATGCAAATTAAATGATGTGTTACTAATAAGATATGAGCACGTTTATTAAAGCTTAAGTAATCATCCAATCATCAATTTCTATGTCATTTAATTTACAAAATTTTGTCTTCCTAACATTACTCTTCTCACACCTTCTCTTTATCTCCCACATACTCCTCTCAAATTTCTACCCAAATCGAATAAATTGAAGAAAAAAAATCATAAAATATAAATCAATATAAGGTGTCCAGTATAGTATGAGAACTAAAAAGAAGCGTGGATAACGCTACGCCTAAATTAATAATTTTCCTGATTGACAGATTGGGAGTGTAATTTTCTTGATTGACAGATGGGGATTGGTACATGCCCAAAAACTGGTAAAGCTCGGGCATTGAATCGAATATATTAATAAAAAGTGGTCGGTCATTTTTAAAAAATAAGGCATTTGCCGACCTGCAAGGCTGCAAGTGTGTGGGGTAATAAGAACCACTAGTTAAAAAGATCGTTTGCCTTTTCTGAAAAGCAGAATTTGATTGGCAACGGATGTTTTGACGTTTCCTAATTCCTTGACTTCTATGGATGTAACTAGGTAAAGTACCAAAATGGTTCACCACTGAACTTGTTTTGATGTACTGTCGAAATGTTGTTGATGATATATTGATGTATCGGTAATAATGTGTTGATGCAATGTTGTTCATAATGTATTGATAAGTTGTTAATAATGTGTTGATGTTGTTATAACCAACAAAACATACTGACATCAATAATATTAATGGTGTGCCATTCGTCTTCCAATGAATTTGTCGTTGAGAACTTGGCTTTATGACAATTGTGCGGCATGCTCACATGGGAGGTCATTTGCCCTCTACATTCTCGAGGGAGATGTGGGGGGCAACGATGTGTGACGCCTGAGCAAGCGTGCCCCATTTAATTAAGCATGTGAAAGTATACCTAGAAAAATCATGCACAAATCAGAGTAGAGACTAGATACATGGTATCATATCATCCCCACAGACCATATTCATATTTGGCTTTTCATAATCATCATTAAGCAAGTTCAGTTATCATCATATAACAAATCAGTCCATTTAAACTCTCAATCTCTTACAGAAAGCATATACTAAAGTATCATCCGATTCGTGGGTCATAAGAACTTCCATATTTTCACATAGTTGTGAGGCTCCAATCTGCAAAAAAGACGGTGCAGGCGGGCAACGCTACCTTCATCCATAGCAATATCTTATAAACAAAACAAGCTAATCACATGATCATAAACAAAGAGATTTTGCACACATGAGAGAGCATGGGAGAGATAACAATGGTAAGCCATACCAATGTGGATTAAGGAAGCTTTATACACGGTTCATATTTGCTTTACAGAAAAGGCAAATAAAAAGAGAGAAAAAAAAAAAAAAGGCGTGGGCAAAAAGATTTATAAATAATTAGGGGAATGTGTGTACCGATCCTTGCTGTGTTTGCTTCTACTACTCAAGGCATATGAATGATTACCGAGGTCCACCGAAGTTTGCACTGATGCAAGCATATCAAAATCCATATTTGTGGGACATTTCCACACATGGTATTGCACTGGTGTTCATTGGACACTGTTAAATCTTCATCATCAGTTTTGCTGATTCTCGGTGCTTTCCTTTAAACAAATATGATTCGAGCCACGCTTGTGTCTGATTCCCGCTATCATTGGACAACAGATTAAAAAGACGTAAATAGTTAGATGAATTTTGCTTTGACCATCTTGCAATCTTTGTCACAGACACAGATTACAAAGCACTCGGCAAGGTTATTGCTAGACCCAACCTAAAATTATCTGTTCCAACAGTACATAATTAGCGAAAAAATAGGGATGGCACCTACAGTAAAATGTTCAAAATGCTATTTCCTGAAGAACTTCAAGTGTCTTCTGATGAACCTGTATGTGAGACAAGGGAACAAAATGAATTGAATCGCAGGAAGAATGTGGAATAATATAGCTGTAAAGTGAAGGAAATTATAATGGGAAATGATAAGGTTAGCTATTTGTGCACCATGACTTTCAGAAACATGCTGTAAATTGCTTAGAAGAGTGACATAGACAAAGTGTATGTTATAAACTTCTAAAGCATATCGTAAGAATAACTTCTATGACTTTTCAAAATAAAAACTAGATAGAAAGCTTAAATAAAATTGAAGACAGTAATTCATTTGCAGGAAAATTAAAAGCACGTTCTTTTATTTATTTGAGAGGGGATGGCAGGAGAGAGAAAAAAACATTACCCATTCTAGATGTTGTGCTGTGATACCAGAGACATTTCCACCATATATACCACCTAAGACCTGGCAAGTTCAAGGATCAATTAGAATTTAACCTAAACAGGTTTACCGCATATCTGACAGCTTTAATAGAGTAGCTCAACCCATTTAACCTAATAGATGTTTCAAGGGTATGAAATATCTTTGAGATCAAAAACACCAAATATATATATTGTCCTCAAACACTATCCAACTTGACCTTATGGATCCTTAGAGATCCTGAGTTCCACAGGGCTCAAAATGAATGTGTTACAACTAACAATTTAAATTGGTGAATCAACTCTTACCTTGGAGACAGTCTCAAGAAACATGCCAGGGCGCACAGGAAGTGGTTTTCGTCCTGAAACACTTTCCTGGAAATTATGATGCATGAGTCAATATAGTTTGATACCAACGAATAGTTATACGTGTGTGTCAGTGTGTGCGTCGCGCGAGTGTGCACGCTGTTGAAACAGATATGCACACACACACACACATTGTAGTTATGGATTGTTACCCACCCTTCCTCCAATTCCACTCGTCGCACCAGTGTCATCTTCCTCATCACTGCTAGACTGGTCAGCACCTTCATTTTTACCTTCCATTACATTTTTTATCATCTCCTGGACAGTCTTCCCTGGCTTTAAAGCTACCAGTTTGGTTAAGAAATTCACCTGCACTGACAGGAATTTTAATCATGCCAAACAATGACAGATGATGATGGTAATAATTTACCTAAAAATACAATTTTTCCAAAGAATTGTTGATATATTCATTGAAAAGAACAGATATGTGCCAATGAATCAACTGGATATCCTCAGACCAAAAAACCAAAATGGGTATCCTGCAATCCTTTTTATAAATGCAGAAATACAGACCTCGGATTCTGGAAGAGTGTTAAATCCACGATCATTTCTCTCATCTAGTATTCCACCTCCCATCATATTCCGAGCTTCCTCTCTGATCAAAACAAGTCTTGCAAGCAGTTTTCGATCTGGAACTATAGGCCGAGTTTCCATTGTCTTCCATAGATGAGAATACGCTTTTATATTAGCTTCAATTATTACTAAATGACAGGAAGTACAAATTCAAACTTCATAAAAATAATAATGCATAAAAGCATGAAAATTCAATGGCCAGTGCCATTGAATACCTTTACATATTACAAGGACTATAGTGTTTGAATATAGTGTTTGTAAGTTAAAAATTCTATTTTCTTGTTTTAACATTTAAGAGTGTTCCCAAAAATCCCAGGCCCAAAAGAGGGGGAAATCTAAAGTTCAACAGAGCAAAACTATTAAAACACCTGGCATCAAGTTATGAGGGTCAAATCTCATGGTGCAAAGCCAAACTAGGAAAACCACCGAGCTATATTTTAACTCCTTTAAATGGCATTAGCAATACATGGTGGCCAGGATGATTCGCAAATAATGCTATGCATACATCGTCAAAAGCCAAATAAGCATGCAGGGCTTCGCAGTGATTACCTCCAGTATATCATCAGCCTGGTTAGCAATATCATTAAGATTTGCAGCTGGAACATGAACTTTGATGTCATTTTTACTTTTAAACACACCACCACCAGCAGCTACTCTGCGTAGTAATTCCTGCCTGCTTTCTTTTAAGGGAGTTCTACAGAGTAGGCCAACCACTTGAACCTAGAAATAATTACGGGATGAAAAAAAAATAAAGAGGAAAGAAATTAGCATTCAATAACCGTAAATGTCTATACTAGCTATTACTCTGAATTAAAGTTTCTAAAATTGGGCTTAACGAAAAATCCTTACATGTGGGGGGCATTTTTTCGTAAGATAGGATAATACTGTCTCCTTGATCACCTCCAATAGAGACTTGCGCTAAACATAAACGATCAAAACAGTCATTGAGTAAACAATCCATAGCTACATTCAGTGACAAGAAATGAAATCATCCGACAACAATGTCTAAAAAAGAGGACCAAGTGTGTTTGAGTGTTTGACCACCAAGGGGCAGTCAGCTATATGTTGGCTAGAATTTACCTAAAAACAAAAGCAGTGCAAATTTTAGCACATATTCAAAACTGCAGCAGTGCTGAAAGTGCATTTAATTTGCACAAAAGTTCATGTATTGAAATTGAAGCTTGCACCCATGAACAATATCATACAACACAAAAACTTATGTTTCCCTCCTCTATCCCACCCTCTTCCCACAAAAAGAAAATGCATCACTGAACATTCGCAGCACGGATACTACAGAACCTAGTTAGTAGTGCCACTAAAAATGTAACCAAAAAACATGCATCCTCATATGAAGGCACACATACGAACAAATATTGGAACAATAATACTGTGCGGAAATCAAATACCACATCAAAGGTGATGTGAAAAAGTACAGAAAATGACAGAGAATGTGGTGTTATCTAAAACTTGATAAAATCAAAAGGTCAATGCGTGCTCATAGCTCTATCATATCAGATCAATCGAAGTTTCTTGGGGTTAGTTCAAATCCACATTAAAGCTAGGGTATGTATCAAGCTGCAAAGGAAGTAGGAACCTTATCATCTTGGTCACTGTCAGCGAGTTGGATCATGTAATCTAGAGCCATCATGAAACTGGCCTCCATTTCATCAACTCTCTTCCCTAGGACCCCCTGTGCAGCAATTTCCACTGCCACCTCTTCAGATGCCTCATCCATGTTCATATCCTCCAACTGTACATGCACAAAACTAATAATCAGCAATTTTAACAATCAGTAAGGTCGTGATTTCAAAACAAAGAGCACAAAGAGATAAGCATACGAATCCAACTTCCGGAAAATAACTAAGAGGGCAGTTAATACATATCATCCCATTGATGCAAATCATATGAAATTCACATTTCAATGCAAAGTCTGGTTCAACTAAGCCTTATACCAAATAATCTATCATTTCCTTCTATACCAATTTCTCAGCAACCAACCTACAAAGCTAATGATCAGTACAATGAAGCATCAGTTGGCTCGAAATTTCAAAGAGAGAAACAGCTGAATAATCCAATTTTTGCAAAATTCGCCAACTGGGTAGTTGTTACGTAGTAATATACTTTATCATGATGGATGCAAATCGTATGAATTTCACATTCACACTTCAAAGTCTTGCTCAACCAAGCCTTATACCAAATTATCTACCATTTCCTTCTCTACCACTTCCTCAGAAATAAATCTACAGAGAATGACGACAGAGAGAGACAGATAGAGGGAGAGAGAGACTTACAAGTACGATCATCTCTTCAAGAACAGAAGTGACCTGCTCACCACCTCTGAGAAGGGCTTCGTATTGGGCAGGCTCCAATTTTGAGCTGCCTTGCTCTCGGGCAGTTCTGTTCTTCCCTTGTGCGCCAAATCCTTCGTCCGGGTATCCGCCGCCCACCTCATAGGTGCCGCACCGCCGCAGCGTCTGCCGCTGCATCTTCTTATTGGGTTGCTTTGGCTGAAGCTGAGGTTGGGGAAATTTGCTGTGGTGGGAGGAAAAAGAGGGTAGACAGAGAATTGCTGGCTTTACAGACTGTGCAGCTGTGTATGAAAAACACGGAAACATTTTGGTGTTCTGCCACAATTTTTTTCTTGTGGGGTTTTTGCTGGGTTTTTGTATCTTGCAGGAAGAAGGTGATAAGGATGCTGTAATATTAACCAAAAAAAAACCAGAAATAATAAAATTTAAGCGAGGTCGCCGTCTGTGGGAATCGAACCCACGACCACACGGTTAAAAGCCGTGCGCTCTACCGGCTGAGCTAAGACGGCTTTGTTATTTCAACAGTTTGTTAAGTTTTAACAATTTTATATTCTGTTGGGTGACGTTTAAAGATTAAGAGCAAGATATTGCAATTTAATTAAAAAACAACACATTCTTTTTCATTTTTAAAATATGTTACTATATAATCCACATATATAGCATCCAATATATAATCATTTATTTTGGGATTTCGATGTTAGGGTTAACATCCTAAGGCCTCGTTTGGCAGCTCGGATTGTACTGACTATTTCTGTCGAATAAGATAAATAGCCACCGGATAGCACTGACTAAATTAATCGGACGTTTGGTGCAGTATCGAACTATAACTGTATTATTTATACTGTATCGAATATAAATATGTAATTATCTAAAAACCCAAATATTTTTCAAATCCTAAACTTCAAAATAAAAAGCAAATTAAAAAGCCCCAAATTAAGCAAAATCTAATTTAAAATAAAAAATAAAAAATTGCCCAGATGAAATATTGTTCAACAGTCAGGCTGCAGACAACCAAATGAACAAAAATAAACAAATTAAATGTTGAATAAAAATACAGAAAAATACCAAAAAATTGCCTAGATGAAATATTGTTCAGCAGGCATGATGGTAACCCGCTTGGCACGGATGGCGCATAGGTTGGTGTCCTCAAATAGACCCACAAGGTAGGCCTCAGTAGCCTCCTGCAGTGCCAACACCGCGTGGCTCTGGAAACGCAGATCAGTCTTGAAATCCTGGGTAATTTCACGAACAAGCCTCTGGAATGGCAACTTCCTGATCAAGAGCTCAGTACTCTTCTGGTACTTACGGATTTCATGAAGAGCGACGGTACCAGGAGAGCAACAGTGCGACAGTACCAAGAGAGCAGCAACCGGGAGAACGACGACGACGAGGGATGACGGCGAGAGGGACGACGGCGAGAGGAGGTGTCATGGAGAACGAAGTGCGAGAGAAAGGAAAGGTTATACCCGACTAATAATCCACTCCTTTTGGAAGGGTTTATTAAGAAGGTGTATACCCGACTATCCTATCCAGCTGATTAAATTAATCTGACGACTATTTAATATGAGAGAACACCAAACGGTCAAGTCCGTACTATTAGTCCTATCCGATCTCTTATATGACATGCCAAACGAGGCCTTACTATTTTATTTGGTTTCTCACATTACCACCCTCAAAGCAATATAATAATAGTCGGCAAAAGATATAAAAGTGCGTTGATGGTTATGGTTGTAAACGAACTGAACCAAATATCATTATGCTCAAGTTTGGCTTGTTTAATTTTTTTCGAACTCAAGCTAGGCTTGGCTTGCTTCTGTTACAAGCCAAGTTCGAGTAAGCTTAATAATTTCGAGCCTAATCATGAGCTCAAACTGTTTTGAACTATTTCTTATTGTAAGTTAGCTCGGTTGTATAATTTTTTTTTTTTTTTTTTTTTTTTTTTTATCGTTGGAACCCAGTAAGAGGCTAGATCATCACGTTTGTAGAGTTTTGTAAACCAAAAGGATACAAAGGATGTAATGTCTTTAAAACAATCATATTAAATTTGTCAAGCTAGCCAAACTTGAAATTTTTTGAAGTACATACTAGCCACGAAAAACAATCTAACAATTTGGCAAATAAGACTTAGTTTTTCGACAGCAAAATGAACTCCTATTTTAGTATTTCTATCGAATCCTTTTATACGGCAAAAAAATATCCCCTTTAGTTTATTTTGTTATTTTGTTAATGTATTATTTGAACTTGGGCATCCAAGCATGTGTTGGACAGAGTTGAGTGAATATATTGTTTCTATGAATATTATTGGGGTGTTGAGCTTGGACGACTGAGCCGAGCTTAAGACTACCTCAAGTTGTTTTGTAAAAAAATTTTAGTTGCTCACGAGTTTAACATACTAATGTTCAAGCTTGACTTCTTTCTTAAACAAGCCAACCTATGCTTGGGCTAGTTCTTTAACAATTCAACCTCTGACGAGTCAAACATGGACTGAATCTAATGCAATATCTAAGGGCTTGTTTGGTATCCTATTTAAATTTTTTATAATTTCTCAAAACATTTCTTAAGAATTTTTCTTGAAAACAATTTTTTTTCAGACTCAAAAACTTGTTTGGTATGTGATTTTAAATTTTTAAATCTTACAGCTTAAATTGGAGAAATAGATCCAAACAAAAGGTGTCGAGAGAGAAAAAGGAGAGAGGAGGAAAGAAAATAAGACATGATTGGATGAAAGAGAAAGAAATGAGAGGATCGGAGGAGATAGAGAGGAAGAGGAGTGGGAGAAAGAACCGAGAGATAGATAGCGGATTGACAGAGAGATGAAAAAAGGTAAAAAAAAAAAAATAAAAAATAAAAAAGGTGGAGAGAGAAATAAGAAAAGAGATAGAGATAGATTTGGAGTGAAAGGGGAGGAAGGAGAGAAAAGAAATGAGTGATATTAAATTTAAAAACTTTAAAAACTCACCTTTTGTGTTTTTAGGGAATAAACTATATTTTTTAGTTAATCTTGAATTCAGTTTTTGAAAATAGTCCTACCAAACAAGTTTTTAAGGGCTAAAACTTGAAAATTGTTTTTGAATTAAAAAATTGAATTTAAGTAGAGTACCAAACATGTTCTAATTGTTTGGAGCTGATTTACAACCCCATTGATGATAAAAGGAATAGACACTCACTTATGGGCTTTCATATGGGGCCTAGTTGCAACCCAATTACTTAGATCAGGTAGCCCAATCCCAATGGACGAAAGCCACTGAATGCTAGTCAAATCCTCGTATTTACTATTTACCCCAATGATTTAACTTCTTTTTTTTTTTTTTAACTGTTAAGAGCTTTTCAATACGACCCAAAAATTGTTGTAAAGAAAAATACCTACCACCTCAAAATAATATGATAAATCTTTTGACCGGACTGTGACAGTTGACTTGTGATGGGATCATAGAAGTTTTAGGGCTAGTATGGTATTATTGTGTTTTTCAAAAAAAACTGTTTCTACTGTGCTGTGAGAATAAATAGCTGTAAAATAAAGCAGTTGAGTATTTGGTAAACTTTTGTTTTTTTTTATAAAAGTGCTTTTAAGTGTAAGGATGTTTGGTAAACTTTTATATAAATATGTTGTAACTATGTCAAATGACAAAAATGAGTATGATATTAAATGTAAAAAATAGAACAATTTTATTTATATTTGACAAAAAATAAAGAATAATTATTTTATTTATTAATACTCTCTCTAAAGTCTTCTTCCTTTATTTTCTCCATCTGCATCGACTAGACTTTTCCAAAAGCCAAAAAAATCTCTTTAGAAGTCTCCCCCACTATCCCAATTTTCTCAGTTTTTATTTTCTCCGTCTTCTTCTTTTTTATTTTCATCTCCATGGATTCCGAAGGCGCCAACGTTGTGACTATGCCGTCTTTGATGGGTTGTTCCTCAATCTCTCTCACCTGTCTCACTGCATTTTTCTTCCTCAGTTTCTCCGTCTGAGCAATCTAGGCTCTCCTAATTTGCAGAAATACGAAGATCAGTCTCTTGTAAGTGTGCAATATGAAAAATCTAGGCAAGGCTGCGATGCCAAAACAGAATCTGAATCCGAGTCTGATTATCATCGGAAAAGATGGTGGTGTTTCTCGGCGTGATATTGTCGGCGTGGGAGTGAGAGATGACGAACAAGAGATGGGTGAAAGGACAGAGACAGAAACGATGTTGTAGGGTATGGGACCCAAGGTCAATAACAGTGATTGTTGAAGCTGGGAGTGAACGGCGTTGTGGCGAAGTCAACGAGGATGATCTACCAATTGAAGTCAGTGACACCTTCCAGTTGGTATTATGTGTCCTTTATTTAATTGTTTAAGGCCATTTTGGGTATTTGAAAGTTTCATTAAAGGACTCAGCGCCTTTTACAAATTAGGTATGCGCGAAAGCAGTGGAAGCAAAAAAAGTCGATTTTTCAAAGCTAGCTTTTACTGCTTATGTTTTTTGGCTTTTTTTTTTACCCAAAACTGTGAAAAAAAGCTGAAGCTGAAAGTTTACCAAACATAAAAAAGCTCCCAACTTTTTTTTATACCTGTTTTTTTCAAAAGCACATCAGTACCAAACTAGTACTAACCCCTGCTGTGTTGCCATAAAGGACAATTTTGTCAACTTAACCTGAAAAAAATAGTTTTGCCTGGGGATGAAAATGGATGTGCTATCGGCTTTCTGGTTACTGAATTTAATAAATTAAAGAAGATTAAAAAATAAAAATTAGGGTTAAACTTTGTTTACTACCCTAAAGTTTTGTGGTTTTCAACATTTAGTATATTAAGTTTTTTTCGTCCCAAAGTCATACCTAAAGTGTAAATTTTTTTACAGTCTTATACATTTGTTAGTCAAATTGTTAAGTATCTCGTTAACTATGATGTGGTGCCCATGTGAACAATAACTGGACGCCACGTGTCATCCACGTGGAAATTAAAAATAAATTATTTTATAAAATAAAATATAAATTTATATATAAAAAATAATAAAAATATAAAATATAAAAAAAAAACCTTCATCTTCCCCAAATCCCACCTGTGCCCACCTTTCCATCACCCACCCGTCTTCTACCTCCCCCTAACCCCTTCCATTCCTTCTTCCCTTTGCAACCCGCATCCTCTCCCCCAAACCTCCTCCAAGCTCACTCCAACCACCAAAACCAGTCTCCCACAACCTTCATTCTTCCCTCTGCAACCTGCACCTTTTCCCCCAACCTTCCTTCACCACCAAAACCAGTTTCCCCCAACCCGCACCCTCCCTTCCTTCTTCCCTCAGATCCAAGCTTACACCTGAAATGATAACCCACGGCCAAAACGACAATGTCACACAGCTTCGCAATTCGCCTACAGAATATATCATTGGCCACCGAGTCGTTGCTCCCACTGACCCAACCGCCGCAGTGAAACTGCAACATGACTGGTAATTTTCCACCTGGCCTAGTCAAACTGACCGACGAATAGCCTCTGTACACTCCCACGCCAGCGTTCGCCATCAAGCTCACTCTCTCATTTCTTTTTCTCTCTCTACAAATTGGGAGATTTGCAGAGACTGGAAAAATGAGAAATGGGGGGGGGGGGGTGTGATTTCCTAGGTTGTCAGTGTAAATTCATGGCGGATTAAGGATTGAGATTAAGGGTTAATTAGTCTCCCTTTAAAATCGGATTCACATGGGATTAGTGTGAGATCCTACATCGCCCAGGGGAGTGATCCTTATATGTATATTCCCATCCCTACCTAGCACGAGGCCTTTTGGGAGCTCACTGGCTTTGGGTTCCATGGGAACTTCGAAGTTAAGCGAGTTCACATGAGATCAATCCTATGATGGGTGACCCACTGGGAAGTTCTCGTGTGAGTTCCCAGAAACAAAACTGTGAGGACGTGGTTAAGGTCCAAATCGGATAATATCATGCTATGTTGGAGTCGAGCCCGGGATGTGGTGGGGGTCTAGGCCGGGATGTGACAATTAGGGTTTTGTAATCTAAGGGGGAGAGAGAGCTTGAAACCTAAATTGAGGAAGACGAAGAGGTGGGTGATGGGAGGGTGGGCGCTGGTAGTCACAAATGGTGATGTGGGTTTGTTGAAGATTGTGGCATGAAGTCTTTAGTTGCAAATTGGACATTTTGTGGGGTTTGATTGAGGTTGACTAAGTGCGAATGAGGGTGGGATTTGGGGAAGACAAAGAGGTGGGTGATGGAAGGGTGGGCATAGGTGGGATTTGGGGAAGATGAAGGTTTTTATTTTTTTTATTTTTTATTATTATATAATTTTTTTTATTTTATAAAATAATTTATTTTTAATTTCCACGTGGATGACATGTGGCGCTCAGTCATTGTCCACATGGGGCGCCACGTCACAGTTAACGAGAGACTTAACAATTTCACTAACGGATGTATGAGACTATTCCAAAATTTATACTTTAGGTATGACTCTAGGACGGAAAAAACTTGATAAATGTTGAAAACCACGAAACATGAGGATAATAAACAGTTTTTTGCCCTAAAAATTAACAACAGTTGTACGGGAAATAAAATGAATGTATGAATATCACCACTTAAGTAAAAAATGAAACAAAAATCAAGATTGAGATTTTAGATTGATTAAAGACAACATAGCATTGACCAACATTCTTTTTCTTTTTTCAAATGGAGAATGAATCTATTGACTTATCCAAGACAAGCGAATTCTAGACAACAAATAGATTCCTAAATATATGTTTTATAA
Organism: Pyrus communis; assembly: GCF_041283825.1. Taxonomy (NCBI): domain Eukaryota; kingdom Viridiplantae; phylum Streptophyta; class Magnoliopsida; order Rosales; family Rosaceae; genus Pyrus; species Pyrus communis. The sequence goes on from NC_142574.1 coordinate 20,305,280, forward strand.
GGGTATGACGAGAATCCTTTCAAAAAATGATTTGCATGACAATCGTAACCCCGTTATAGCTGCATTATGGTGTTTTTAGGGGGGTTCACTTAATTTTTTTTATTTTTTGTTTTTGTTGAAAAGAGGGGATGAAGACACCCTTGATCAAACTAAGACATAGCAATAAAAACAATAGAGCAGCACATAAGGACACCTACAAGATCATCCGTTAGATGTTGCATAAGGTATCGTTTGGTACGTGGGACAAGACGGGACGGAACGCGCTCGTCCCATGTTTGGTGCACTAAAAAGAGTGGGACGCGTTGTCCCGTGGAATAGATTTTTGCTAAATTTTGGTTCCACCCTTACCACCTGGAACGAACTTGTTCCAGCCAATGGAACACAAAATTATAAAATTTTGGACAACAATACCCCTTAAATTTTTCATTAATTCCACCGTCTACCCTCTTTTCTCCTCCTCCTCCACCACAAATCTAGTAACCTAACCATGGCTTATCCACCGTCTTCCCTGTAGGACGATTTCATCCTCCCTTTCCAATCGACCCCAACGCTAACCCAATCCTAACAAACCTACCCGAACCCAATCCTGCATTCCTCTCGCCGCCTCCCTCATTCCTGCTGGTCCGACAACACCTTCCACTGCACTAACCTTAAGGCCACCCACTTGGCAGGACGTGGCTGAATCCGTTGCTCGACGATGCCACGTTGTTTTTTAGGCGTTGTAAAAAATCAGAGCTTCTACCCTCTCTTTCTTTCGTAGCATCTCTCTTATACCTTTTCTCTCTCGTAACCTTCATCACTCCCAAATCCTTTACCGCATCCCTTCCCTCTCTTTAATCTCCAGATCCTCTGCCTTCTTGACTTCCTCTTCGCGACTTAGGACATTTCAACGTTATCGCTATTGTGGGCGGTGACACTGCTCGACTCGTACCCGGAGGTCCTGGGGAAGGTTTGGTGGCGGGTTAAGTGATGAGGTACAAAGCGCCGGCGACAATGGTCATGCACGATGGTCCCCCACGATGCCTAACCTTCCTTCCCACAGCCATGACGGCTGCAGAAAATCCAATTTATGCATAAAATCTATGGGGTTAAGTCAATGAAGAACCATGGGTACGTTTGTCATTTAATCCTTTGTTTCATTCCGCCCTGCACATACTAAACGTGAAACAAAACAATTGCCCCATTTCGTCCGGTGCGTACCAAACATAGCACGAAACCTCTGTTCTATTCCGCTCCATTCCGTACTGTTCTATCCCGTTCCGTCCCATCTTCGTACCAAATGCTACCTAATCTATTGGGGAGGAAGCTGAAAAGAATATAAACCAAGGTCTAAATTGTAGCTCCATTTGGCTAGCTGATCTGCAACATTGTTCAATTCCCTGAAAATATGATTTAGCTCACAATGCGCAATTCTTCTCATCAAATCCTTGCAACTCTTCAATAGGGTAGCAAGGGGGTGAAAAGTATCTTGGACATATTAGTTCAATAGTAATATAGTAGAGAAAGAGTTCATCTCGATGATTAACTTAGATATGCCTTTTTCAATAGCAAGCTGGAGTCTAAAATACAATCCTCAAACTTCAGCTTCTATAATTTGCCCTTGCCCTAGATTAATAGAGAGACCTCTTATATAATCACCATTGTGGTCACGGAGGATTCCTTCAGCATCGACCTTGCTCAAAACCATTTTTCTAGAGCCATCCAAATTCAACTTAGTGTTATCCAATAAATGTGTTTAAAACATGACATTATATATCTCACCCAATTATTTGATAATGTTTTAATTTTGATAAACTTTCAAACATGACACGACGTGCTGTGAATGAGATCAAATATATATCTCTACTAATTAGTAAAACACTCATTGTTAATCCACTTTCTCTATCACTTCCTTCCTTTTTGCTTCTGTTTCAAAAATAAAATAAAATAAAAAAAAAATTTCACACACTTTGTGTGTGTCTTAGTATATATTCAACAATGTTAAACTATAGGGTTCGGAGGAAAATTTCATCCGAACGAACACGTTAGTACACGACACGTTGCACGATCTACGGTGGACCATCCCCGACTTATACATGGACATAGAACGCATGAGTACACTGTGGGTCAAAGGGTCAACGAACGTCATAAAATAACCAAAATACGCAGAGTTTTGTTATGTTTTGGGCCTTCCTTCGTTCCCATCATTTTCTATTTCTTCTCTGCAGACCCAAAAGATAACATGTGCAAAGGATAGAATGTACGGATTATCTCCGCTGCCTGGGCCACCATTTTCTTATCCGAATACTTTGTTGTTTTATTTATTTATTGTAGCATTAGGTAGGTCGTGAAGGGATGGTCAATATCTTAATCCAACGGTCCAAAGTACATAAGCCGAAACGGGGAGTGGTACCATTCGTAATTCCTCTCAAACTCACGGGCAACTGTAAGACATCAACAGTCTTAATTTCCCGTTATACCCTCAACCGTACGGTTTCGCTTCCCCGCTTCTATAAATCACCTACCCCAACCAAACCCAGAACCCACGCCTTTTGCCTTTTCCGTCTTCTGCTCTCTTCTCTCGGCGTCCTCCTCTTTCTCTCTCTCTCTCCTAGGGTTAGGGTTTCTCTGTCCTTTCTCAACATTTGCTCTCACTCTTTGTGCTTCAATGGAGGAGCAAAAGGTACAGAAAGGCGTGGCCGCCGAGAAGGTCGCACCCGTGTCCCCCATCTCTGTCACGGAGTGCTACCCTCGTCTCTCGATCAAGGCACCCAAGGGTGAAGACGCCATCAAGTTCTACGAGACCGTCTTCGGCGCCGTGGAGCTTGAGCGTGAGAGTGATCTCAAGCGCAAGGCTGACCAGGAGCGTCCCTTCATCTACAATGCTAAGCTCAAGCTTGGGTCCTTCACCTTCCTTGTGACTGAGTCTGACTCGATTGTTGACTCCGGTGAGGCCGCGTACGTATCGTTCTCTCTTGCTCTGCTTTTTTTCCAAATTTACTTTAAAATAATTGTTATTACAGTTAGATCTGAAACCCACTGTTTGCTTTGTAGTGTGTGTAGTTTTCGTGTTACTACTATTTTTTTTTTCGATTTTTAGTTGAATTTTTCCGATTTTTAATCATATTTTTTACTGTTTACTTTTCATTTTTAGCTATTTATATAAAATTCTTTTACATTTCTATGAAGATGTGGTCTATTTGCGTGGATCTATTTCTTGCACTTGATTTTTTTGTAGATGTGATAAATTTTCTTGGTTTACCAGAGCTCTGGCTGACGGTGGTTTTAAGCATCTGTTGCTTACTGTTGCGGACGTCGATGCGGCTGTGTCCAAGGCCGTCGAGGCGGGAGCTGCGGCGGTTGGGGAGATCAAAGCTGGTGGTGCTTTCTTTGGCGACGAGCAGCGTTGGGCACAGATTAAGGATCCTTTCGGCATTTACTGGTACTTCGTCACCCCCCTTGAGAAGAAGGCCGCTGTGGCCGAAGCCCCGGTTACCGTCTGATTCCATCTAGCCCAACCACCACATATCATGACGATCTGTTGGATTAGATTTTAATCAAATATTTAGACCCTTTATGGACCGTCTGATTCGATGACCTTAATTGGTTTAGGATTAGGCTAATCGCAGCTTTAGCCTTAATATTTTGATGAAGGAAATGTTTGACTTTATTTGACCGTTGTTATGTGGTTGGATTTTTAGTATTAAATGAGTTCATGGTTGTTCTATGATCCGTCGTTTTGTATTTATTTTTTATGTTCATTGTTTTTCTTGTCTTTTTAGCTGTTTGGGTGGTTATTGCATGGTGAAAATTACCTTCTTAGACTGGTACTGGGCGAGAGAAGTTGGCAATGGTGGGGGGTAGTATTGACATTTGAACAGTGGATAAGGACTGATGAAGGAGAGAGATTGTGTCGCATTCGAATAGGGGGTGGTACGGTTTCAGAGAAAGGAGTGGGTAGGACTTTTAGGTTCAGTCTGGCCGAAAGGAAACAAACGTGGTGCTTGTCACGTGTCAATAATCTGGAACTAGGCGTGTTTACTTTGAAATCGTGGTTAGGCTTCGGGAGGTGCATGTCATGGTCTAGAATCGAATCGGTGGTCGGATTCTCTCGTGAGTCGAGACTGGAATTCAATTTTATAGTCGTGGCAGTTGGTTTTATATTCTGCTTCGTTTGAAACAATACAAGTGTTTGATAAAAATAAAATATTCTACTTGTTTCAAAAGAAATGAGTGAAAACCCTCCATATCAATCAATCTCCATAGGAAACAAGCACCATATCAATCCATCTCCATAGGAAACAAGCAAAAGAAAGGAATCCCAAAATTTTGCAGAAAAAAATTCACTCTGGGGGTATTTATCTGAAAGTAGAGGGTGGGCAAGCAGTCTCCACTAACGAGTAAGGTGCTTCTTTCTTTCCAATGGAACCCCCCGATCCCGAACAACTACAATAGATTTACCAACGAACAGGGATCAGTTTCTCTCGTCCACTACAGCTTGTAGTGCTCCGCTCGCAACTCCCCTTTTTGAATACCTCATCGGAGTGAGTTCTTTTCCGTGGGATTTTGGGATTCCTTTCTTTTGCTTGTATCCTATGGAGATGGATTCATAAGGAGGGTTTTCCAGACAACAATTTTTAAAAGCAATCTGTAAGTTGCATTTAAAAGATGCTTTAATGAAAAGAGAAACTGAGTCTTTAAGTGATATTATTAATTTTATAATACCCTCATTAGTTTTAAATTAATCTTTCTATACTCACTTTTTTCCTTGGAGAACAAGGTGACACACCACCTATTACTACAAAACACTAACCTTATAGCACCACTCCCATTACCACTACCACTACTAAAACCGCCATCACCCCCATAACTTCCTACCACCATTGTTAACCCTACAACCTAACCACCACACCCCATATTGTCACCACCACCATACCGCTGACCTTTGTCGATGCCATCACCACTGCTGCCATCGTCACCACCACCACTACTGCCCTTGTCACCACACCTACTATCATGTCCATTTTTATCATTATATACAATTATATAACTTTTACATCAAAATTTACCAAAGATTTTGCACTGTTTTTATACTCACAATATTTTTCAAATTATAGTTTATCAAACTGTTTGGGCCCAAAATAATATTATTGGGCCGAGCGTAGATTTATGTTCAGCCCAAAGCTTTTCCAAGTATATTATGGGCTGCCTGGTGGTCCTGGGTCGTTCAGTGAAGGTGGTTGAGTCCTATTGCAAGAAGGAGTGATGTGTCGAAGTCCCAGTACAATAAGGGGTTCTAATGCAATATGGATTCTCGGCCGGCAATGAATACGGCTTGAAAAGAGGGTGAGTTCAAAGTCCTACTAAGAGTAGGATTGGTCGAGATAGAGTTGGATCAAAATAAGAAGTCCTAATCCGAATGTGGTTTCAACTTGATCTTAAGGAGGATTTGTTGCTATAAATAGAGAGCAGAGTGCATCATTCGAGGCTCCTCCAATTGAACACATAAATTGCCCCGTGCAGACCTCTCAAACATCTTCAGATTTTTTATTTTCTTCTTCCGCCAACACATCTTCAGTTTGGATAAACAACAGTGTGAAGGCAACCGGCGAACATCTTCAATTTGGATAAACAACATTATTGCCGTAGAATCAGCCAACCAAGGAGCACCTTCAGTTTGGATAAACAGCACTGCGTCAAGGCCGACTGGTTACTTATCCAAGTCTAGGTCGAGAAGGGTTTCCGAATCTTTATTGGCCGATGTCATCTTATTAGCTTTCTCAGCGAAATAAGGTGTTACAATTACTACATTCGGCGCATTGAACGCCGAGTAGTTTTATGATTGGATACACGCAAGTGAGTTTCAGAGTTCGACATTCTGACAGCCGAACCACATTTACCATCAAGACATACATCTCCTTTGAGTACTTGTGTCCATACAGTCTGGTGTCGATTCGACGTGCTTATACTCTTACGAATATAATCACTGTGACCGAATCCGGCACCAACAATTCGTGAACTTCGCAGAACTAGCAGCCTTGTCTTCAGGCTCGAGAACTCGAAGGCCGAGACTTGTTCCTTCCTCGGCCGCAATCAGAAGATCAAGAAGTCAGCAACGCGCTCAATGCGACATCAACAAATTGTACTTCTCGGCCAAGCTCGGTCGACGAGTTGGCACTCCCCGCATCAACCAAATGACGTAGTTAGCTCATTAGTTACTCGGTCTGCACGCCACATAGGCTTTGTAATTTTTAGTGTCAACATTTTGGCATGCCCTGTGAAACCCAATGCTAAACCTTCGGAGTTCATGACCATTGAGACATGGTCCGTCAAAAAGAAAACAGTCATGGGAAAGTCAACAACTGACTTGCCAGTACAAGGCCTTGGATAAGATTTGTCACAACTACAAAAACCCCCTCATTACTATGCCACCTGAGGCTGCAAGTGCGACACACCAAGAAAATGAAGTTTGTCTCGGCGGCCAGCCTCGCAACGTAGAAATTCCCAACAAAGCTGCAGGCATTTTCATCGAAGGAATAATGGAAGATTGCGACAAAGATGGTGGGGAAGGTTCTGATCCCCCAACTAGGTCGTTTCTTCGAAGACGACTTGATGAGCAATCTCGGCATGTCGAACAGTCGATTGGCCAAAAAATGAACAATTTGCTCGAAGCAATACAAAGCAATAGTGATATGTAGACTAGATTGCTTGAACTATTGGTCAGTAAAGCCTTCGAAGATGGCCACGTCAGCCAACCTCGACAACTGCTATTTAAGAATATTCCACTACAAGCCAAGACAGGATTCACTCGGCTCTAACCAATTGACTTGGAAAAAAGAGGAGGATCAAGCAGTAGATCAGACGGACCCAACCAGGGAGGGGAAACAGCATATGTCAATATGACCAAGGTCCAAAAGGATGATCGATTCGGCCTTAAAAAGGGGGCCGAAGTTCCAAAATTCATCCATCCGTACCCAGCTTATGTGGAGAAGTTCGATTATCCTAAAGGCTTCAAGATCCCAGATTTCAGTCTTTTCGCTGGAGAATCATCCTTATCTTCATTAGAACATGTAGCCCGGTTCACTGTGCAATGTGGAGACGTTAATAGCGATTTCCATAAACTGCAACTATTTAACTTCTCACTAACAGGTTTAACATTTGCTTGATACATCAACCTTCCACCTAACTCCGTCCAGAGTTGGGAAGAACTGGTCGAAAAATTCCATGAATAATTCTATCGACCGGGGATGGAAATGTCAGTTTCATCATTAGCTAGGATGGCTCAAGCCTCAGACGAGTCGCCAATGGAATACTTAATGAGGCTCAAGTCAGCCAGAAATTGGTGCCGAGTACCTCTCCCTGAAGTTGAATTCATCAGAATTGCTCTAAACGGCTTGGACGTGGAATACAAAAAGAAATTCCTAGGGGCAAATATTCGAGATATGTATGAACTGGCTCAGCATGTTGAGCAGTATGATTATTTGCTCAGAGAGGAAAAGATCTCAAAGTCCTCGTCCCGAGGAACGATATACAAGAATCCCACGGTTAGCTACGCATTAGCCGAAAGCGGATTCCCAATACGCCAGTGTGGACGCGGCTGAGATAGTAATAAACAAACCATACACTTGCAGGGCATTAGCTCAAATCAATTCCAAGGATGCTAAAACCCACTCGGCCTCTGAAGAGACGATTAAAACATCGAAAGTCTACATTTTCGATATCACCAAGGCCGATGCAATTTTCGACCAGTTGTTAGCAAAGATCATAAAACTTCGGCTAGGACATAACATTCCTAAGGCCGAAGAGTTGAAAGGCAAAACGTATTATAAGTACCATAATCCAAACAAGCATACCACCAACAATTGTGTCGTGTTCCGTGATGCGATTCAAAGTTGGATTGATAAAGGTAAGTTAAAATTTCCTGAGAAACAGATGGCTGTTGATGTTAATCCCTTTCTTTCAACAACAATTGGCATGGTAGACGCTCATCTACCTAAAAACAAAGGGAAAGGGAAGGCCGAGTTCGTCCCAATACAACATGTCCTTAAGCAGAACTCCCAGCCGCGACTTAAGATTGATTTATTCTTCAATGAACCGCCCACGGAGTTTTCGAGGCCGGCCATAGTTGAATCCATATCAGGTTCCAGTTTCGAAGAAGTTGATGGACCAATGGTTTTGTGCGGCTGTTGTAAGACACGCGTTGTCCTAACCGAACCTAAAGAGAAAACACCTCAGGCTCTAACTTCATGATAATCGACCACAGCCGCAGCGACACCTCTAAAGGAACTCGGTGCCGGCCAACGTCCGAAGGTGTTTGAGAGACTCGGCCCTCAAGTACGACCAAATAGTCCAACCTCAGTGAGAAAACGTCTTGACTTTGACGCACCGTTTTATAATGATGACTACTACTCACGTAACTCCAGCGGTTCGAGTTCATCGGTGAGTCAAAAAACCTTCAAACCGCCTAAGCCACGCGACCAACGCTGGTATAGTTACAATTCTCCCACTGGCATGTATACGACGTTATCCAAATCTCAGAAACGTCGTCGCCAGCAGATAGACTGCATGGCCCGATGACAGGAAGCACAAGACAATTCGACTACCTGGTGGCAACCAAAAGATACAGCAGGAAACGGCGATGACCGACCAACCCCGACGATTATGGTCGAACTACTTCAAGAGAAAAAGGCAGTTGATTGCGATTTTGAAACCACCATTGCAGAATCTGAAAAACACATCAAACTTCTGCTTCGGCCTGGGGAGATGAAAGCTCGTCTCGAGCATTTCAGACAAGAAGTCGAAAACAAGCATCCCCCCTTACCTCCACAGGAGCCATTAATAAAAGTCCGATGAAATCTACACCCTCTATTCCTCAGCGAATCCTTGGAGTACATGCGAGAATTTCACAAGAAGCATTTCGCCAATGACTTGTACAGCCTACCCAAGGCATGCCAAGAAGCTTTCGACCTGGCATTAACTTGTCCCGATGCTGAACAGATTATCCAGAAAACCACTGATCCAACAATAAAAGCTAGATTCCAGAATATACGTGAGGCTCGCGTCCTCGGTTTTGAGGTCGACCCATACATAGACATAGATATCGCCCAGCTTCCTTTCTTCCTTGAAGATCTTCAGCATTTACGATATCATTTCGAAGTGTTCTCGGTCGTATCACTCTTCGGCCTTACGGTTGATGAGAAAGATCGTGTGGCACGTTTAGATGCATATCTAGACACAAGAAACGCTCGAATAGCCTATGAAGAACATGACCGTAAAACATTGCAGAAACAAAATCAAACCTCAACATCGAACATCCTCGAAGACGATAACCATAATGAACTAGGTCCAGGTGCCATTCCCCAGGAGCAAGCATTCGAGGAGGCAGAAGACGACCATGACAAGAATGCTCAAAAGCATGATATTGCCCTTGATCACCCAGAGGAAGACAATCAGGACCCGATGGGTCCCTCAGTCCTTGAAAACATGGAAATCAACATGGTCCATGTTTTACCCGTTGAATTTTGACCAACCACACACCAGATTTCTTGGATGGGGACGTGGTTGCTGAGGAAGCAACACAAGTCAATTTCATCACCACCGAAGAGGATGGGCAAGCGAGTAAAGACGACAAACTTAAAGCAGCCATGGCCGAATTATTTCCCTGTTCCTCTTCTGTTAATCTCCAACATCTAAGCTGTTGTATGTTATGGCTTATATTGAAAGATACCTTATTTCTAAGGGGTTTGTTGATCGTGGAGCCATAGTTAAACATTATTCCTCTATCTATCATGAAGGCATTACGTCGTTTTGACGACAAACTCATAATGTCAGGGATAACAATGAGCAGCTTCGTCGGCGACAAGACTCAAACCAAGTAGGCGCTGAGATTCTATACCATCCAGGTAGGCGCTGAGATTGTATACCAGGATTCGGCAAGACTTGGCTTGGCAGACTTAATTACCAATAACGATGACTGATGCCCAACAAGAAAGGCGTTGGGCCGCGATTTCATCCACCATGGAACGTCTACTGGCTCATTGGTATGCTATTTCCAAGCATCCACACTCGGGCATAAACTTAATCAAATTTTTGGCTAAGGGAGACAACGGCCTAGTATTATCGTTAGATAAAGTTCAAGCCGCACTGGTCGAACTCGAAGACAGTAAACCCCAAGTCAAGGATCCGTTAAAAGAAATAAATGTTGGAATGGCTAAGGACCCTCGGCCGTTATTCATTAGTGCGTTGTTACCTCACTCCATGAAGACTGAACTTTGTCAATTGTTACACGAGTTTAAAGATTGCTTTGCTTGGAGTTACCATGAGATGTCGGGCCTCAATCGGAACCTCGTTGAACATGAATTACACATCAAAGCTCGTTGTAAGCCTTTTTGGCAGGCCCCCTCACTGATTCTCGACTGAAGTATAGCTCGGCATAAAAGAAGAACTAGTTTGACTTTTAAAAGCCGGGTTTATTCGAACCGCTCGATACGTCGAGTGGCTAGCCAATATCGTCCCAGTGCTAAAAAAGAATGGCGCCCTACGTATCTGTATCGATTTTTGTAATTTGAATCTGGCCACTCTTAAGGATGAATACCAGATACTGATCTCAGATTTGTTAATTGATGTTGTAGCCAATCATGAAATATTGTCCTTCATGGATGGCCATGTCGGCTACAATCAGATCTTTATCGCTGAAGTTGACGTTCACAAAACCACTTTCCGTTACCCGGGGGCACTCAGTATATATGAATGGGTCGTCATGCCATTCGGCCTCAAGAACGCCGGTGTCACATACCAACAAGCTATGAATACGATATTCCAGGATTTGATCGGTACGGTCATAGAAGTATATATCGACGATGTGGTAGTAAAATCGAAGAGTCGCGGAACGCATTTGGATGATCTTCGGCAAGCATTCCTTCGTATGCTCCAACATAATCTCAAAATGAACCTGGCCAAGTGTATCTTCGGTGTGTCGGCCTGTAACTTCTTGGGTTTTCTCGTACACCATCGTGGCATTGAAGTAGACGAAAATAAAGCTCGTGCAATCATTAGCGTTTCACCCCCGACGACCAAAAAACAACTCTAGTCGTTACTCCAAACGATAAATTTTCTTGGCCGTTTCATAACTAATTCGGCAGGTAAAAAAAAAACGTTCTCTACGCTTTTGAAACTTAAGGACTCAGATAGATTTGAGTGGCTAGAAAAACATCAGGCGGCTTTCACACAAATCAAGGTTTCCCTTACAACACCACCAGTACTCGTACCGCCTCGACGCGGTAGGCCTTTCAAACTGTACATTTCGACGGTGGATGAGTTTATCGGTTGCCTCATCACGTAAGATAACGATGTTGGGCGTGAACAAGTTATCTTTTATCTCAACCGGAATCTAAATTCGCCTGAGATCAATTATTCACCTGTCGAGAAACTTTGGTTGGCTTTGTTTTTCGCCACGTCAAAACTTCAACATTACATGCTCCTATCAGTTACACAGGTCATCGCCCGGACAGATGTTATTTGTTACATGCTTAATCGGCCTATCGTCAAAGGCCGAATTGGGAAATGGACAATGGCATTATTAGAATTCAGTTTGCAATACGCACCCCAAAAAGCCGTCAAAGGTCAAGCTTAACTGATTTTTTTGCCCAACATCCCTCTCCTTATGGTTTTGCGGGCAGTGAAGTCGACGTTGGTTTAGTTGAAACACTAGACAACTACTCGAAGATGTACTTCGATAGTTCTAGCACCTCAACCTCGGCTGGGATCGGCATCGTCATTCAATCTCCCGACCACTATCGTTGGTACTTCTCTCTCAAGTTAGACTTCAGTTGTACGAATAATTAGGCCGAATATGAAGCTTTCATCATCGGCCTTCACGTCTTCCATGACTTAAGAACAGCTTGTATCCTCGTCCTTGGTGATTCCGAACTGGTGATTAACAAACTAAACAATATTTTTCGTTGCATGAGTTGTACTTTGGTGCCTTATCACATGGTTGCCACCTATTTGGCCTAGTCGTTTGAGGGCATTACATTTGAGCACATTTCACGTGTTCGAAATACTAACGCAGACGAACTCGCCCAAATAGCCTCTGGAGCATAACTCCCAGAGGGCGAGTTAAGCCGGGCAACAACTATAGGACTACGATCTTACCCAGCCTTGGTTAATCAGCAAGTTCTCCAGCATAACCACATAATACGCACACGAGTGATGTCTTTACCATCATTGCTAGAATAAGGAGACCACGTAGAAGTATGTGCTGTTGAGACATTGCCAGACAATTGGAGAAGGGCAATTATAAGATATCTCGACAACCCCAGCGACAAACACGACCGCAGGACAATAGTCCATGCCACAAACTACATGTCATACCAAAATGAGTTATATCGAAAGGGTGAGGATGGTTTATTGTTATTATGTCTCGGCCCATAAGAGGTAGCCTAAGCAATTGTCGAGGTACACGAAGGGATTTGTAGGGCTCACCAATCCGGATGTAAAATGCGTTGGTTACTTCGCCAACACGGCTACTTCTGGCTGAGTATATTGAAGGATTGCATTGAATACGCACGAGGATATATACAATGTCAAATTCATTGACCTATATAGAGAGTCCCGGCCGAATTAATCCACTTTGTTACCAAACCATGGCTGTCCAGAGGATGGGCAATAGACGTAATCGACAAAATCAAATTGTCTTCCGGAGCGGCAAAACACGCATGGATACTAGTGGCAACCGACTACTTCACTAAGTGGGTCGAAGCAAAATCATATGCCAAGTTGACGACCAAAGAAGTTTGCAATTTTGTAGAGGGAAATATTGTAACTAGATTAGGCGTGCCAGAAACGATCATAACTGACAGTGGTACAATTTTTACAGCCGACATGTTTAAAGAGTATATGGAAAATCTAAATATCCGATCCATAGGCGAATGGGTAGGCTAAAGCAAGTAATAAGGTTTTGATCGGCATTCTTGAAAAAATGGTAAGAAAGAGACCTAGTATATGGCATTTGAAGCTAAATGAAGCATTATGGGCCTATCGAACTTCACCCCGATCAGCCACTGGAACAACTCCATACGTTTTAACTTATGGACACGATGCTATGTTACCGGTCAATCTGAGTATAAATTCATTGCAAATGATTGAAAAAAGTAGTTTGTTTAGTGCTGAATACAGTCAAGCCATGAGACAAGAGTTGGAAGACTTAGAAGAAGTTCGGATTGATGCTTATAACTTATTAATGGCATAGAAAAAGATTGTCGAGCGAGCTTATAATCGGCATGTTAGACAAAAAACGTTTGGCGAAGAAGAGTTAGCATGGCAAACCGTGCTACCGGTTGGAATTAAAGACCTTAGGTTTGGAAAATGGTCTCCAAATTAGGAAGGGCCGTTCGTCGTACATAAAGTCCTTGGCAAGGGGGCATACCATCTCTAAGATCGAACCGCTTTAATTCACAAACTACCAATGAATGGGAAATTTTTAAAGAAATATTATCCAGTCACATGGGAGATGCGGGAATAGAAGTTTATTTCATTAATAAGTTTGCGAAACGAGCATACAAATACAGATGATCGATTCGTTTACGGCTAAATATTCTTAAGGTGAGGAAGGAATGAGAGATTCAAGGACGACCTTCAACTCCAACCACCTCACCTCTTCCATGGTGACCTCAGCTTGCCGATTCCTCTTATCTATCTTTAGCTGCTTGACCCGCCGCACACTAACCGCGTATTCTATTAGGCAAGATTTGCCGCCCGACTCAAAATCTTTTGCAAGCTCGGAAGCAACTACCGACCTTCGGTTTTGAAGTTCGACAATTTGACGATCAAGGTAGGCCAGTGTTTCTATCTTCTTCTTCAGTATTTCGACCTTTGGACACAAAGCTTCTTGATTGACCATTGCTGTTTACAAGTCACCTTCGGCCTGAAGAGCTATCTTGAAAATACCAAAATATTCTTGAGTTCGTTCCAGGGTAGAAGATGCTCGAGTGATGGCCTCATTGCTCAATTGACCATCAACTGCAAGATCGTTCAAACATGCCCCCACGGAATCTAGGCCCTGGTGTTCGAGAATTTGTAAAGCTAAGAGAGACAGGAGTTCCTGCAGCTTGACAAGGGCATCTGATTCGCTTATTGACATGGAAGGCTTGGTTGTAGTCGTCGAAAAACCAGCCGCTCTCGAGGTAGTTGCGATAAGAGCATCAAACTTGAGTTCCCATAAAGGGTGCACATGAAAAGATTTCAAGCAAGGAAAATCTTAAAACAAGAAAAAAAAAAAAATTGATCGAGAGAAGTTGTTTTAAACCTGTCGGGAGGAGATTTCGGCCATATCCCCTGGTTCATTGCTTGAACTTAGAGAGCTTAATGGCCGAGCCCAGTGCTTTAGACTGTTTCTCAAGTCACATGGCCGATGAAGGTTATCTACGTTCAACGGCCATTGAAGTGGCCAGGAAATGTAGATAACACCATTTGGCGCATAGAATTTTCGGTGAAATGAGAAAGTAGGCACTTGACATTTAATATTTTCCTGGTTTAGAATTCTAAGACAAAAGATTGACCAAAGGAAAAGAACACGGGCACTTATGAAGGCTGAAGTGGCTTCTTGGGGGGATACCAAGGTCTTGATCTTGCAGGTGAATGGGCATTTCCGCCGTCGCTTCGGGCTCAACATAAGGCGTTTTTCCACGATCGGCTGCAGGGGAATCGACCTGGTCAATCACCTCGACCACATAGGGAGTATTAGTGGAAAGAAGTTTGGTTGGTTGAGGACGACCCACCAACGAAATCTCGTCATTTTCATCATCTTGAAATAAAGAGTTGTTTAGTACTTTTGAATCTGATGAAACGAATAGAGTTATTAGCGACATAATCATACCTTTTCCAAGATGATCGTCGATTGTTTTTTCAGGAGGTTTGTCCCGACGGATGGGGCTATTTCTTGCAGGACGGGTGGAACTGTCGGTCCCGGAACTGCAGGTTCTTCGACCAGCGGAGTAGCCACTGGTTCAGCCACGGCGCCAAGGACTGGTCGGGCCGCTTGGTAGGATGGTGTTGGCCTTTTTTCCGTAGAGGCTTGGACAACCGAAATAGGAGGAGATACATTAGGAGCAGTCGTTCCCGTAGTCTGGCTGGAGATCACATGAATCTCCCGTTCCCCCTTCTTTACCAATTTCTTAATGCTTTTTGAGGGTCGAGGAGCTTCACCTGCTATCTCAGCTTCTGGGTGAGGCCGTTTGCTTTGCGGGGATTGCACAGCGATTTTGGTTTTCTTGGAAATGACAGATTTTTTCCTGGCCACTGCCGCAACAATCACCTTCGCTTTCTTCAACGCTCAATTATCTAAGAAAGCGAGCTCAAATTAGTGAAGTTTAGTGATAATAAAAAGGAGAAATAAAGGTAAAGGTAGTCGTATACCTCGGGTCGTCTCTTTGGATTGGAGGGCAGAAGGTTTTTTGGGCCGATCGCCTAAAACTTGTTAACGACATCTTCAATCGAAACCCCAAAAAATGCCTGAGTATACTCTTCCCACCAATCGCCGAAGGTGTCAGTGCCGAGAGATTCAGGAAGAGTTGGTCGGAGGCAGAATGTTTTGCACCGTTCCTGAAACTCTTTTTCGGTATCTCTACACTCCCTCTCTGAAGAGCCAGAAAGACGTTTTCAGCTTAGGAGGGAGTGGAAAGTAAGTAGAGGCACGAGACAACCTTGGAGGTAGCCGAGTTGTCGGGCAGTGAAGTGAGGGTGTTAGACCTCCCAACTCGCTCGGCGAGAGTAGCAACCGAGGGGAAAGTCGCGTGTTAACACGATCGACCCCTAATTTTGATGAAGATTAGCACCTTCACTTTCACTCCATGCTGATGTTGGAAACCTGATAGAAGAGGGGTACCGTTGGTGACGACACACTAAAAACTCGTCGTCGGATAGGACATCTAGGCTGAAGAAATATTTGAAGACTTCTTCGGCCTGATGAGGAGGCGCCGGCCGAGATGCAACCTGAAGGTTGAGCGATGTAGTGGATTGGAAGTTAGGGATCTATGGCCGAAGTGTGGTGAAATAGACCTGTAGTGAGAGTTGGAAGACCCAAAGATGACCATTCTGGTTTGGGTCAATTTTGTTAATGGTCACCTCGGCCAAGCAGCAGAGAAGATTGGCGAGAACGGCCGAGCTGAACGCAAGGGTGTGACCACTAGTCAGAGTTTCAGCCACGAGCATATTTTCGACCAATCATTTGTTTGACTTAGTACAACAAATAAATTTGTTGTAACAGTAAAATAGGAAGGCTTCGTGTTCCCCCTTCCATAGACTCGTCTCCCAACGGCCAATGAAATGGAGGATGAAGGTGTTGTAGTTAAAGAAGTTTTTGTGTAACTTCTAAACCTCTTCTTTTAAAGGCTCTTGACCATCTCTACTTAGCTTCTTGATGGCTCGTTCGTTGAAAAACGCCCTAAGGTCGAGGTTTACGGGCATCCAAAGAGGGCAGCATCTATCGGGATGCCAGAAGGAGAAATCCCAAGAATAGCTGAGACGTCAAGGATGGTGGGGCCGAGAGGGCCAAATGGAAGGATCATGGTATTGGTGACCGAGCACCAGAGACTTAGTGTTACCATAAGAAGTTCCTTGTCCATGGTTAACTTCATGGTCGAGAGTCTAATGACATCATAGTTACCAAGAGCCTTCCATTCTTGACCGAAGAAGTTTTCCATCCGAATAACCCAGGCTGCCCAGTTGGCGTTGGTCGTAGGCCAGGTTCCATGGGGTTTTGTTAGGTCCCATTTTGACCAATCAAATCCTTGCAGCAAGGGTGTCAGACAGTGAGCCTTAAAGAGCGTGGTGATAGACGATGGTACTGCATCCTTGAAGAGTGGCCTTAGGATTTGATGAGTGGTGCTCAGATCACTCTCGAAGCGCAGAGTTTTGATGGCACTCCGGTCGATGAAGCCTTTGCATTTGTTGCATTCGTCAGAAAGCTGTGAGATGAAGGAAGCCATTGATGAAGATTGGAATTGTTTGGGTTTGAATGAGGGATTACTGGTTTCAGAGCCTGAGATTTTCTGGGATTTTGAAGGAAAAAATGGCAAGAGGATTTTCAAGGTTTCTGAAGGCGTAAAGCGCAAACGGAAGGGACTCAGGTATTTATAGGCATTTCGAGAGGAAGGTCAAACGTTTGATCTTCAAAAGCGTTTGATTTTCAAATTTTAGGGCGAAATTGACAGGGAAATCACTAATCATTATGGTTATCTTGGGAATCCAGGGGATATGATCGAGTTTTTTGTGCTTTGAGGGCGTACGATTGCATGTTGCGGTGGATTTAATGCATTAATGCGGAAGAGACGTTTCGGCTGGCCCATGTTTTCGAGGATCATGATTAAAGGCTACTAGGTTAACCGAAGGATTGACATGCAGCAAGACGTGCAGGAGAATTCGGATCGTGCGATCATGCTTCATAAATGCGTTCGATGGATAGGATGTTTGAGGTTTTTCATGATTCCGTAGTTATCTTATAGGGTTTAAATTCACATCTTCAAGGTTGAAAATCGGCTAAGGGATTCTAGGCTGAGGACCTTAGAAGCGAGGGGGCAATGTTTGGGCCCAAAATAATATCATTGGGCCAAGCGTAGATTTATGGTCGGCCCAAAGCTTTTCCAAATATACTATGGGCTGCCTGGTGGTCCTAGGTCGTTCAGTGAAGATGGTCGAGTCTTATTGCAAGAAGAAGTGATAGGTCGAAGTCCCAGTACGATAAGGGGTTCTAATGCAATATGATTCTCGACTGGCAATGAATATGACTTGAAAAAAGGGTGAGTTCAACGTCCTAATAAGAGTAGGATTGATCGAGATAAAGTTGGATCAGAATAAGAAGTCCTAATTCGAATATGGTTTCAACTTGATCTTAAGGAGGATTTGTTGCTATAAATAGAAAGCAGAATGCATCATTCGAGGCCCTCCAATTGAACACACAAATTGCCTTGCGTAAACCTCTCAAACATCTTGAGATTTTTTTTTTCTTCTTCCGCCAACACATCTTCAGTTTGGATAAACAGCACTGTGAAGACAATAGGCGAACATCTTCAGTTTGGATAAACAGTACTATTGTCGTAGAATCAGCCGATCGAGGAGCACCTTCAGTTTGGATAAACAGCTCTGCGTCGAGGCCGACTGGTTACTTATCCAAGTCTCGGTCGAGAAGGGTTTCCGAATCCTTATTGGCAGAGGTCATCTTATTAGCTTTCTCGGCGAAGTAAGGTGTTACAAGTTACTACATTCGGCGCATTGAGCGTCGAGTGGTTTTATGATTGGATACTCGCAAGTGAGTTTTAGAGTTCGGCATTCTAATGGCCGAACCACATTTACAATCAAGATATACATCTCATTTGAGTACTTGTGTCTATATAGTCTGGTGTCGATTCGACGTGCTTATACTCTTATGAATCTAATTACTATGACCGAATCCGGCACCGACGATTTATGAACTTCACAGAACTAGCAGCCTTATCTTCAGGCTCGAGAACCCAAAGGCCAAGACTTGTTCCTTCCTCGGCCGCAATCACAAGATCAAGAAGTCAGCAACGCACTCAACGCGACATCAACAAATTGTACTCCTCGGCCAAGCTCGGCCGACGAGTTGGCACGCCCCACATCAACCGAAAGACGTAGTTAGCTCATTAGTTACTCAGCCTGCGCGCCACGTAGGCTTTGTAATTTTTAAGGTCAACACAAACGCTCAAATAGTTTATTTTACAATGGATTATTCTTAAAGAACAACATAAGTAATCACTAAAAAAATGCTACAATCCCAAATTGGCCTTTAAAGAGTTTGTGATAATTAAATTTAGCAGTTAAATACTTAAAACATAGAAGTTATACCTCTTTCTTTGGGGTTTGTTCTTTCTTTTTAGGAGAAATTAGGTTCTCATCCTTCTCTTTGCTAATCTATTGATTAAAATCCTATTCATTTTCAATTTTTGATCAAGGTCCTTGGATATTAATAACATCATTAATTATTTCAATAATAAAATATTTTTTTATTTCTAAATATATTCATTTAATGTTAAAAATGTTACAATTAGTATATTTATATTTATGACTAAATTTTTTTATCATATATTTTTAGTTTTAGTTTGTACCCATTTTTAATTTGTAATTCTTTTTTAATTTGTACCAATTTTCTTTTCAGTTTTAATTTGTACCAATATATTAATTTCTTTTTGTGTCCATATTTTTTAAAGTTTATTTGTATTTGTACCCATATATTTTTTTTATTTGTACTTTTTATTTTGCAAAATGTACCCATGCTAATTATACGTATCCATTCATGTAAAACTTTTTAATCTTAAAATGTACTCATTCTTAAACATACCAATTTGTTATATGTAAAATGTACCCTTTTTTTTTTTTCTTTTTTTTCTTTTTTTTTTTTTTATAAAATCTATTCAATTTTTTTTCTAATCCATTTTTAAACTTATATGGCTACATTAATTCTTATTTCTTTGATTTTAAAATGTATTCATGTCAAGTTTAATCGAAGAAATTTACTAATGTTATTAAGCCTCATATTTTTTTTTTTTTTTGGTAATTTTGAAGAATGTACCCATGTTTTGATACAATTTTTTTGGTTAATTTTGATGAATGTGCCCATGTTTACACACACACACACACACACACACACACACACACACAATAGTATATTTATATTTTAATATTTTTAATCCTTCAAATTATGGTTTTTTTATTTAAAATCTCATTTATATAAACAACTAAAATTTCTAATTTTTAATTTAAAAAGTATAGTAACGTACATAGAAATAAATTATCACATTAATTTCGGGGACCTTAATCAAAAATTAAAAACCAACAAGGTTTCAATCAAAGAATATTCATAGCTAAGAATTGCATCAAAAGTCTTCCTTCTTTTTATTTTTAAGGTATGCATCATTACTTGTTCGGATTTTTTTTAATTTTTTTTTAATTTTAAGTACAACGATATATTTTATACTAAGGAGAAGGGGAGTTCACTATATACGAGATTTGAACCTATGACCTCTCACTTAAATGTGAAAAGAAATACCACTATATCATAGTGTTGAGTGGCTAGGACTATTTATTTTTCAAGTCGCTCTTTAAAGATTATCTAATATAAGCTACATCGTTAGTCAATTTATTCATCTAACTTGGTCTACAAAATACTTCATAAATAACAAACAATCCGATGACCAAAAAGACTTCACCAATTGGGCCTAAAACAATCAAATATTATTTGTCAAATGACCCAAAGAAAATGAACCGACGACGGGGCCGCAAAAGAGGACTATGTAGCCCAAAATAAAAAGGATGATTGCAACCTAATTTGGAATCAAATTCGTCATCTACGAAATTCGAACATAAAATCTCTTACTTTCAAATGAAGAGGAATTTTACCATACCATAGTACTGACTGACACATGTTTTTGAACCTTGTAATTGTCACAATTCCTTCATATACTTACATTTGCATTTCTACTTCCGAAGGCATCGTTTACAATTCAGTTGCTGTAAATTTATCCAATTTAGTATCAATATTCACCAAAAGATTAAAGACGTCGATGGAAGCCCTTGGTTTTGACCAAAAGATAAAAATTGTATTAGCTGTCGATAAGCAAAATTGTGGTTTATGTAAGCATCTTGATATGGTACAACTTATGATTTCATTTTATACGTGGTGGTGGTGTTGTTGGTTTATCAAAAATAATAAACCTGACTTGTAGGTAACATGCATGTTAATCATTCTATGTTAGAGGTTTAGTATTTTTAAGTGGATTTTAACAAACCTTTATTGTTGATTTAATAGATACTAGATGAAGCATTGAAGATATTTGATTAGTGAGCGACCTTTTTTTATGCAAAATGATCAACATTGAGACACTCATGATAGTAACCACACTGAATTTGTCAAATATTACCGTTGAAAATTGCATATCTAAGGAGATTGTCAAAACTGATTGCGAAAGAAAAACTAAATTTCATTACCAATATAGGAAAAATCATTTTTCATAAATTGAGTTACAGAAAATAATTTCATTCTCATGGAAGATACATAAAGAACATTGTTCAAAACTAAAACATATTCAGAAGACAATCTCAACATTACCCAACCAACTAATTCGACAATCTCTTTATTTTCATTTCCAACATAAACATTGTAGATTTTTTATTTGTCTCCTTCAATCTTTGAAATCTTTGCCAAGAGTTTGTTATGTGTGTAGAACAACCAATGTCAAACCACCAAAATTTTTAAGGAATAAAAACAATATTTGGTACAACAGTGATATAAATATCAATGGTTTTTATACCTTTCCTAATGAGTCAAACTTTAAAGTCAGGACAATTTTTCTTTAAGTGTTCAGTGGATTGACAGTGAAATCATTTCTTGAAATTGATTGCATTAGGGTTGAGACCAGTGCTCTTGGAAGCACCATCAGTTTTACAGACAACTGAAAATTTAGCATTTTCTTTGAGCCAAAGATAGTACCTGGTTTAGGGTTTAGGGTTTGTACTCCAAGTTATTTTGTTGTGTATATATTTGTACCTTATATGCGGGATGTGGGATGTAGTGCACTTAGGAGTAATGGTCTGTTTGAGAATAATTATTGGTGGATTAAAAATCACTTTAATTTAGAGTGTTTAGCAGATGCATTGGATGACTGAATTTGTATGGCTAAATATTATTAGGAAAGGGATCCTCTCTGGATCCCTTCCACCTGAGCCAACTGAGCACAAAATCCAGGCCCTTGAAATTTAATCCAACGACTAAAGTTATTATAACTTTTAATGCGCCCCCTGTTTTTAGCCGTTGAATCAAATTTCAAGGGGCTGGATTTTGTGCTCAGTTGGCTCAGGTAGAAGGGCTCTGAAGAGGATCTTTTTCCAAATTATTATAGTTAAAATTTCTCCATGGAGCTCTCTGAAATTGCTAAGATTGGGTCTACCTTCAAATAACTTTAATGAAAAAAACGTAATAAATAAAAATAACAACCTTCTAAAATGCATCCAGCAGCTAATTAAGTTATTTTGGGAAAGGTTATGTTACGAAAAATAAATTTGTAGATAAAATTTATAAATCAAATAATATGTCATCACAAATGAGCACATTTATAAACACGTAAGTAATAATTCAATCATTAACTTCCATGTCATTTAATTTACAAAATTTAGTTTATAAATTTAATCTCCTTGCATTACCCTTTTAGGAAATGTCAAAAAGACTCTCAAAAGTGAGATTATTCATGAACTTTTCATCATCTCGTGTTTCTGGCACAATTTTCGTGCCAACATTACAAATCATTGTGCAAAACACATGAGATGATGTCATTTAGTACTACGGTCTAGTGATAGTCCTCTTCATTTATAAGTGAGAGATCTTAGGTTCGATTCGCGCCAAAGAAAAATTTGAATCAAATTATTATTAGCACATTACAAGGCTAAGCTCACCCATTTTCCCTTAGTGTAGATATATTGTTTGGTCAAAAAAAAAAAAAAAAAAAAGATGATCGAGAGTCTATGAAGAATCTCCTTAACATTTCTCTCTTATAGAATGTAAATAGGTTTAATAATAAAGAAGTTACTGTGAACAATGTAATGTTGTATCACTTTTCTTCGCACTCGCGTAGGGTTAAAAGTTAGATTGAAAATTTCAATTTTGACATGAGAAATTCCAAATTCGAGTATTTCTAGAAAAAAAATTGAATGAATATTGAAATGTAAATATAGATTCTGATGTTTTTTTAGTAACTGTATGCATCTTGTAATTAAACTCTTACATTATCGCGTCAATAGTTCTGGATATGTTTTATTTTTAGCCTTTTATATTTAATCGCACACTTATATATAGAAAGTGAGTGCTTGTACATGTTGTTGTAAAAATAAGGTTTAATTGTTATATTAAATTACATAAAAAATCAAGAAATAATTCATACAATTATATATTAAAGTAATACATGTACATGAGTAATCAATGTTAAATGAAATGACTTAAATGATTAGAAAAACCTGAAGATACAATCGAGGCAAGTGTTGGACACTTTGTTCTTAAGTAGGAAAAATACCGCATCAAGACAAGTAGTTTTTGGTTTTGAACCTTCCGTAGTGTATTACTATCGGATTTACTTGGCTAATTAGTGAACGGGATGTCTTGAACTGCTCAGCCATTTGTCTAAACCAAGATAATAGTAATCACACAATACCTTTCCAGACACCTCGTGGTTGCTCAGTTGTGTTCATTTTGACCTTGACAATTCTCGGTTTCTCATTAGTGCTTTTAAAGAATTAAGCCCTTCAGAAAATTCTCACATGAACAACCTCATTCCTCACTCAAGATAGGTGACTTCCCATTAAGAGTATCCTGCAATACCCCGCTTGGACTTCTAAGTCTTTCAAGCTATAAGAATCATTAAAAGCATAAAGCTTAACCTAATGTCAATGGCAAGTAGCACTATTGTCATCATGGGACATTGGTAGAAAGAGAATACATCTCTACAGTGCTACTCCGAGTTGTCATAATTTAGTTGTCCCTTTTGAACCTAGATCTTATTTAGTTGTCCCTTTTGAACCTAGATCTTGTGATCTCCAGTCGACTAGGTTGGGCTTTTAAACTCATTGCCCTCGATGATACAACTTATTTTCTAGTCAAACCTTTAAAAACTAGTACCACTAGGTTGACTACTCATGTTATATGCCCATCACAAAACTCATTCGTGCATGGAAATAAATTTCGTTTGAGAGTAGTTGTTTTCCGGTGTTAAGTCCTCCAAATATATATTCAGATTTACTAAGTAATTTGCCTATGCTTGGGTAAATTCCCCCACATTTAAGGTATTTACTAGAAGATTTCTAACCTTTCAATACCTTAAAAATTCTATTGTAAAAGATAATCTTTCTCTTTCTACAAGCACATTACTTTTTCTTTCTTCTTAATTATAGATCATTTCTCAAATATAGCTAAGCCATCCCAACAATTTCCTCCAATGTGGTTGCTTTGAAGCCTAATAACTAATCCTTCCTACGAGCAGCACTTCTGGCAATTGTTGCCCTTGGCCTCTAGACTGAGATTTAATAGTTAGGACTTCACTCTTTGACTAAACACAACCCCAACTTTCTTTGTAACATATGTGCACTATTAATATGATTATTTAGTAGTGCAATAACAATGACAACACGGTATAATAATAATGTCTCATCACAAATATATTCACATTATGCATTGTATGTGTTCAGTAGGACGCCATGTTTGAGATTCACAAGCTGTGTAATATTCGTATATACCATATACACGATATCTCAAACCTTCGAAAGAGGATCTTTGCCGGATCCTTTTTGTGAGGATTCCGGGAACCCTTCAATCACATCTGTTTATTATACATCATAGGGTTAGTTTTCATCGGGTACTGTTTATATTCAATTTTAAATAAAAAATTTACAATAATTTTTTATCACACGATGTACAATGAACAAATATAATTTAAGGATTCTCTTGATCCTCACCGGATCCTCACTCCAAACCTTTAGTCCTTCTGTATCAACGCACGCCATGCGCAAACTTTTCAGGTGTCCTTTCATGAAAAGATATTTTACCTTTTCTCAGATTTTCTTATCACCTCTATAATGCCATGAGGCAAGAGATATCCATTTAATATATCAAATACAACGAACTCATGTTCCTTCATAATACCTCGCATACATATCCATCATGGCTGCATTCAAATAATTCACTAATAGTTGTTTAGGAAATATCGAGCACAACCAAATATCCTGTATTTCTCCATGAATACATATGGGATAAATCATAGTTTGGACTATCGTCAGTCACAATCAATTGGTTGAAACAAAGATCATGTAATAGATTTCCCTTCCAACGCTTAGCAAAGAGGGCGGCTTTTTCCCTTCATTTTTGTGCCACTTCAAGAGACATAGTAGACGTAAAAACACACCAAACATATAACAGACTCATGCATGTGTATATGCAGTAAATAAATTATCTCATTCTCAGATCTTTCATATACCAGTTCCTTACAATACTCAAGACCCCAATTGTGTCATTTGGTCAAACGATGTAACCTTTACTAGGATTGCATTAGTTTCAAAAAACACTTTCAGACATCAGTTGGTCGATCATAACCAACCAATCTAATTCTCCATACTTCTAAAGGAAATTAAAGAAAACTGCAAACTTATAAGTCAACAAGTGTAAGAGAAATATTCAAGTATATATATACATAGATTGTAGACAAAACTTCAATGCAAAGCATGTCTTGAAAAGGGTTCAAGCAGTCGAAGTGGCAAAGTGTCAAATCTGATCCAAAGCATCCAACCTTAAACCAGGATTTGATATATAC
Organism: Pyrus communis; assembly: GCF_041283825.1. Taxonomy (NCBI): domain Eukaryota; kingdom Viridiplantae; phylum Streptophyta; class Magnoliopsida; order Rosales; family Rosaceae; genus Pyrus; species Pyrus communis. The sequence goes on from NC_142574.1 coordinate 20,330,620, forward strand.
ATTGAGTCATGCTTTGTAATAAACATGCAAACCCCAACCATATACTAATCATGGGTTTGCTCTCATATGACCATATTATTCATATTTTCAATGACACACGAATATACTTACCAAAAAGACAAAAACATGTAATCAAACACCATATTTTCTGTCCGTGATTTTCTCACAAGCACACTTTATTTGATCAACTTTTGATAGCAACTAAACCAGAACTTGTCTTTAAGATTGTTGGAAAAAATAAGGTCTAATTGCTATATTAAATGACATAGAAAATCAAGAAATAATTCATACAATTATATATCAAAGTAATACATGCACATAAGTAACCAATGTTAAATGAACATGACATAATGAATTAGAAAAGGAAATTAGTATTGGCACTAAAAAAAATCTCATTTTGCACTCCAAACTTTCTATAATTAGAAAGAAAAATACACTTGTGATAAGTGTAGAATGTGATTTTGGGAGTGTTAATAACAGTTCCCTTAGAAAAACCTAAAAATACGGTCAAGGCAAGTGTTGGACACTTTGTCCTTAAGACAAGTTTACGCCTCACTATGGTGCTCATGGTTGATCGGTGTTTGTCTCCCAAGATACAACGACCACGTCCTTATAATAGTAGCACTCCAAATCACTAAGCTCCATGAACCACGATTGTGTTGAAAACTATCTCATATAGACTCAATGCGACTTTCTAATATTTAGTGCACTATATGTATGAATATATGTATTGATTAAAAGTTATTTATGATTATAGGGGGCTTTCCTATTTATAGAAGTTGAGACACCTATTTAAAAAGCATGTGACTATTCATAAAGAGTTAAAAGTTACAACTTTTCATTTGAATAGACACATCTTTCTACCAAAAGACTCAACTTCTAATTTCCATTCAATTAATAAATTTAATATTATAATAATAGTAATTTAAATTTTTCAACACATGTATATTATAAACATGCACATATATTATAAGGGAATTGTTACTGGTATTCCAAAAATTTCATTTTGCACTCAAACTTTCTACAATTAGAAACAAAAATACACTTGTGAGGGATGTAGAATGAGATTTTTAGAGCGCTAATAACAATTCTCTATTATAAACATAAATATAAAGTAATAACTTTGTCAAATAGAATCCTAAATAAAAAATACAACATTCTTTAAGGATAAATAATTCAATAAATAATATTTTTTTAATTACACCTCTATTTGTTTAAGACCATCTCCAATGGTTGGGCTAAAAGCCAAATTTTTTAGCCCGGAAAATTTAGCTTTTAGCCCAGAAACAACTTTTCTGCTCCAACCGTTCTGGCCTAAAATTTTAGCCCGGGATTATTAAAGAATGAACTTATGCAATTTTTTTTGTTAAATTAATTTTTTTAAAAAAAATAAATATGTAGACTATCGTAAATTAATTTTATGAACATTTTAATCTAAAAAAATTTAAATTCCGATAAATATTGAAAAATCACTAAATTTCCCACAAAGCAAGCCGTCAACTTTTACCAATCTTTCAACCCTGGGCTAACTTTCAATTCACCAACCTTTCAACACCAAATTTTCAATTCACCAACCGTTGAACACCACACTTTCAACTTTCACCAACTATATAAACACCAAACTTTCAACTTTCACCAACTATATAAACACCAAACTTTCAACCAACCATTCACCACCAAACTTTCAGAAATCATCCTCTATATAAACATATGTCCAATATTTGTTGATCACACAACCTTTCAACCTTCAATCATCCTCTATATTCACTCATATTTCAACTTTCAAAGAGTTTTTGTTTCCTAAAAATCCTCAATATCTCATCAATGGGTGATAGAAGAAGGCGTAGTATGGCAATGCAGATGGCACAATACCAAGCAAGGATGGAGATTGAGGATACAGAATTGTTCAATGCTGAAGTTGAACTATTCAACTCGTTTATGCAATCTGAGCACAATGGCGAATCTAGCCATCATGGTTCTGTCACGGAAATGGAAAGAAATGGTAGAAAGATAAATTGGAAGAATTGTAAGAGAAATTTGAGTTTTGTGTGGATGTTTGAACAAATACATAGGTATTTATAGAGTTTTTGGGTGAATTTTGAGTTAAATAATTTTTTTTAATTATTTTAACCGTTAGATTTAAATTTGGGCCGTTAGATCTTTTTTTTTACCGTTAGATTTGATTATATTTGATCTCAGCCGTTGGATTCAATGTATTTTAAAATAACATATTTTAAAAAATCAAATTTGAATTTGGACCGTTGGATCAACCAACGGTCCTTGAAACACATCCGTTGGATTGCAAAAATAGCCGTTGGACTTCAGCTGGGTGGCCGACAACCCGCTGACAGCGGGGCCCACCCTGTCGGGCACGGACTGCAAGCGCTCCGCGTGGGGCGCGTACGCGAGTGAGCGGGCCGAGACTGGCCTTTGGGCCAGCGAGTCCAGTCGCGCGGGGGGGGAAATCTGGGGGGAATTTGGCCCAATTTTAACATTTGGCATTTAGCCCAATGTTTTAGCATGGGTTGGAGATGGTTTGGGGGGGAAATTTGGGGGGAAATTTGGCATTTAGCCCATTGTTGGAGATGGTCTAAGAATAGTACAATATTTTATGTATTGAAAAAATGACATTTCAAATTCATATCATTAATAACTTGGCCCTGAAATAGTCCTTGCAAACTAGATCTAAAAACATTACAATAAAGCATCACTAATCACAAAGTAATGAGAAGACTTCAAGCATTTGTCCAAGCTCATTGAGAATCGCAAGATTATGCAATTTAACAAAACCGTTAAACCTCGTATTACATAAAGATCACGTGAGAACAAAATCTCAAATTACGTATTGGGACAGGAAGATCGATGCCCATGGATCGACTGCATCAACTAATCACCACCACGATCTTAGGACACCAAGTAAATCCAACAAATCAAACAGCTCCACCCTTCACACATAAATTCAAAAGAGGTAGCTCACCAAAATGAAAATGAAAATCAAGTACCTCTCTTATAAAGAGCAACCAAATTAGCAAACTCTCCTAAGAGATAAATCAAAACCAAACTCCAAGACAATCCTTGGAAATTATTAGTCAGAAGCAAAATAAAATGATAAAATTATGTCACCGTTCGATACCCTTTAGACATTCAAGAGCTGTGTCGCTACACCGGCTAAACCTATAATGTAGTTCTGGCTAAACCCAACCCCGACGTAATCCGCCATTTTCCATGACTTCTAACTTCAACCCTATATCGATGATGATAACTGGATCCAAACCTTGTGTTTGTTGTGTGTGTGGGTCAAAAAACGGCAATATCATGGTGACTATAGTGTTTCGGCAACAATTCTACACCAAACAAAGTAAACAGAGAGGAAGAGAAAAGAAATAAAAAATGATTTTCAAGAAGATTGTCGAATAATCCCAAAGCTAAGAAAACTCTCAAAAGTGAGACTTTCCATGAAATTTTTGTCACCTTACAATTTTGGCAAAATTTTTCATAATAGGGCAATGCTAAAGAAGTCAAATTTCTAAACAAAATGTTGTCGATGTTGGTAATTGGATTATTGTTTAAATGTTGATTAACGTGCTTATTTTTTATTAATAAAAAATCATTTAATTTATTAATACACTTGGAGATAGTTTCCCCAGTATTTCTCAAATAAAAATCTGAATTGACAAAGCAAATACCGCCAAAACCATGAAAGTCCAAAAATTTTGGGGACTAGAGTTGAAAAGCCTATTATAGGCCACACCCTCCCACTAGTTCATGTTGTATGTTCCCTAGGCCACGCTAGGCTAGGCTGCTAGTGTTTTTTGACCCTTACATTTCTTATCTGATGTTATAAATTTAATTAAAATAAAATATAAAATTAATTGTCCTGAATATGCTGAGAACTGATCAGCTTGTCTACTACTGCATGTGCATGTTAATGTCCTTCTGCAATCTACACTCTCCAGCTTTGAAACTTTAAGTCTGCAAGTCCAACATGCTGATGGCAACTGCTTAATGTCCTCAGAAATCTGACAAATGTACTACTGACTTGTCTTAAATAAAAAACTAAAATATTTAAAAATTATTATTTACATTCTAAACTTTTGAATATATTATATCTAAATCATTATATTCAATTAATTTATAAATATAAAATTAAAAAGTACATGTATACAGTGAGTCAGCTCCACTAATTCAAGAGGAATTTTAGATTAAATTTGCCTCAAAAATACGTTTTGGTTTAAAACTTATATTTGATTCAAGGATTAGAACATGTTAAGATAAGTTTACAATCTAAAAATTAAGTTTTACTTTAAAACTTTGGTTTCAAAACTTTGGTTGGAGCGTTGGAGGAAGCACCAAAAGTTAATTAACGCACAGAGCACCACGTTCACTCTGGTGCGCGTGTGGGGTTAAAAAACAGGGTAAAGCCAAAGTGCCCAAACCCTATTGGAATGAGGCTGAAGAATCCAATTGAAAATTCTCGTAGAAATCATAGATTTTTCAATGTGATCAGCACACGAAATAGTACATCATATATTACTATACCAATAATAAGATATGTATGTTAAAAAATTAATAACTTAAAAAATAAAATTTTCCATCAATTACATAAAAACACGTAATGTACCATCTATATTTCCGTCAAAAAAAAAATTCTCGTAAAAAGCAAAACCCAATTGAAAGTTCATTAAAGAAAACAAACAAGACCCAGTTGAGAATTCTTATTAAAAGAAGATATTTTTTTTAGCATGCTTCATGATATCTTGTGCACAAGAGATGTTTAGCCAATAAATTGTTAGTTGAGGATACAATGAGTAAGATTTAACAACGATTTTTTTTTTTGTAATACGGTATACTGAATATTGAAGAAATTTCATAAAAAAGGCATTTTTATTGATTAGCTCCTTGAAATCTTTTAATCCTACTTTACTGTTAAAATTCGATTTGTCTCAGTTTGTCGAAATTGCTAAAATCAAGCTATTTCACTCAACTTCTGTCAATTCTATCTCATATTAATTAAACAGATGGACAATGCGGACATAACATACTTTACTGATTGAGATGAGCCATTTTGATTGACGAATGAATTTTTTTTAAGACCAATTTAGTTTTAGAGAGTAAATATAATTATAAATCAACAAATAAGCCATAAAAAAAAAACCCAAATGAAAATTGAAAAGAAAGTAGGGTTCTTTTTCAGGCTTTGGAATATGCATCATCCGGTGAGCGCGGAGACAAACCAGGCAAAGCAAAAGACCTGAGAAAAGTAAAAGAGAGAGGGGCAGAGTTCGAAAATAGAAACCAAAAGGGTAAAAAGCTCACTCGGCAGAGCATTCGATCATCCCTTTCTCCTTTGTCTCTCTGTCTGTTCACGTGAAACTTCGATTTCTATACTCTATTGGGTTTCATTTTTACCATTACAGTTGGAATGTGATTCTCTCCTTCTATTTTCATTTTCTTCTTTCTCTTCTCACAAATTACATTTTCGTTTTTTTTTCTGACTATTAAAAAAATAACTTAAAATGTTAAGACCATCTCCAATGGTTGGGCTAAAAATCAAATTTTTTTAGCCCGAAAAATTTAGTTTTTAGCACAGAAACAGCTTTTCTACTCCAACCATTCTAGCCTAAAATTTTAGCCCGAGATTATTAAAGAATGAAATTAGGTTATTTTTTTTGTTAAATTAAATTTTTTTTTAAAAAAATAAATATGCAGACTATCGTAAATTAATTGTATGAACATTTTAATCTAAAAAATTTAAATTCCGATAAATATTGGGTAGAGTCCACTTCGATTTCTGGGCTAAATTTTGGAGGAAATTTGGCATTGGTTTAGCATTTAGCATTTAACACAAAATTTCCTCTTGGGTTGGAGTGGGTTTGGGGGGTAATTTTAGAAGGTAATTTGGTTTTTAGCCCACCATTGAAGTTGGTCTAATGGGATTTAACCATACTCGTCCAAATAATATGGAAGAAAAAGAGAAGACTAAGAGAGGATGAAAAAAAATGAACAAGAGAGCATTGACTTGGCTTAATAACCTTTGAATTCCTATATACCCCTACTTTATTACCCTCTCTCTCTCTCTCTCTCTCTCTCTCTCTCTCTCCAGCTTTCCCTTTAAATAGGTTATCATAAACCCACGCTCACATTCACCCAACGGCAAAAGAAGAGGAGAAAGAAAGAAATCACGTTTAGCAACCCTTTGAGTTTTTGAGGTCAAAATCTCTCCTCTTCTGCTTCTTCAAAGCTCAGAACTTTCACACTCAATGGATCAAGTAAACCTGGTCTTTAATACCCTTTTGGAGTTTGATCTTGAAGATGATAAATTTCTTTTTTCTGATTTGGTTGTGTGGGTTTTGTGTAAAAACAGGATTTTAGGATGATGAGGAGCCAAGTTCCAGCGTTTGGAAGCTGGGATTGGAACCAAGACCTTCCATTTACTCAGTGTTTTGAGTCGGCAGGGCAGGCAGGGCTTCTGCGCTACACTACTTACTCTGATGAACACGATGAGGATCGTGATCTGTATGTTGCTGATGATTTGTACGAGAATCATGTTGTCACACCTACCATGATTGTTGTTCCTCGCAGAAGGGTAACTTATAAACTCTATCCATTCTTTTTATGTACAGCTTGTTTAATTTCTAAGTCCCAATTTTGCTTCAAATTCCACATTGATCATTCATGACCCTTACGATTTAATACTAACTATAAAATCGTATTTTATCGAAAAAAAGTTAGGGAAATACAGACACAAATAGAACCGGTCATAAACGTCGTAAAAATATAAACAAACATAGAATTGTAGGGACACTAAACAGATTATAAGCCGTTTACAAACCACAATTTAGCGCACTGTATTGACGTCTTACTGACTCGTGTTTTATTTTTTATTAACTTTTCTCTTAACATGTTTGCTGTGTGTATAATTTCCAAAACCAAAATAATTACATTGTTTCATGGATGGATGATGAATGATTGATTGTTTTTCTATTGGTGGCAAATTCTGCAGAACAAAATGCGGCAGTCGCATGTGAAAGAAGCAAAGGAGCAAAGTTGGGTGGTGAGTGATGTGAAGGAGCCACCAAGCCCTCCACCAAGCCGCAGGCCTATACCAAAGCCAGTGGATGAAGACTTGTACAAAATCTCACCATACCTCTTTGCAAAATCCAAAAAGGTAAAAGGCAGTTCTCCAAAGTCTCTCCTTCTCCGTTTGATAAATTATTATTATCATTATTGCTTGTCTAAATAAATTTGCACCTGCAAATACCTCTTCCTTTTAACCTCTTTGTTGACCTTAATGCATAAAGTCCTTATAATAATTTTGGTTTTCAATTTTTGTGAACTTTTTGGTTGCAGAAGAGAGGATTTGGGTTCTTTTCAAGCTGCTTGCTGCCAACTTGTATTGCTTGATGCAGTAAAGAGGAGAATTTGGGCTCGTTGAAAAACTCTTTTTAAGACTGAAAGTGTTTTGTGAGAAAATATTTTTGAATTCAAAAGTAATTTAACGGAAGCCTGCAAGAAATATTTTTAGGCTTCTGGTAGGAAATACTTCGAGTGTTTTCTCAAAGTTTTATTTGTATTTTAATGAGTATTAATTTTAAAAATATTTTTATCAAAATCACTTTCAGTCATTATAAAAATACTTTCAATCGAGCCCATATAAGAGTTAGTTAGTAAATATATGGGAAAATTAAAGAGCAAAGTGGTTTAGTGTTTTTATTTAGTGTTCCACTTTAATATTATGAACATATTCAGCGACTGAAGGATTATTTTGTCTTTCTAGGCAGAGAGGATTTGGGGAGTTTGTAACTTTGTTTTTACTGAAACTTTATATATATTTATTTCATTGTTGGATAATATTGTTGGAACTTGGAATTTTAATTTTATAAGATATTGTAAAAGGAAAAGAAGGGCTTTCTTTTTGTGGGGTTTATTTTTTGTCAGATTAAGATATGTGGGGTTTAATATTTGAATATTCCAATGCCTCGTGAAAACAGGGGAATAGGGTTGTTTGGATGAAAAGATTTTACCAAGGAAAAATGAGTAATGTTATTTATACTATATTTTTATATCATATTAAGTGACGTTTGATGTGAACAGCCACATTATTTGAAAAATTTACATAACCCAAAGAAAGAAAGAAAAAAGACTTCTTGTATACTACAATTATCATTTAATTAACTAATTTTTCTTAATTATTAATTTATTAAATAAAGAACTAAATTTAAAATTTTAATTAATTCAAAAGATGCAATCGTTCACATCAAATACTACTTAAGATAATATGAAAATATGGTACAAAAATATGGTATGATTGATTTTATGGCATCACATGTGGAGGTATTGGGATATTTCCTTTTCATGATAAAAGGAAAAGAAAAGGGATAGGGACACACACTGTATATAACACCCACTCAGAACAGTGATTGATACAAAAGGCAGTCAACACACGTAAATTATGGAGTAGGATTCTTTCCTCTCTTAATTTTTCCCTCCTTCTCTCATCTTCTATTTGAACCGTCACAGTTAAGCCACGTCATCTTATGTTAATATTTTTTTTTTTATAGAAAGAGAAAAACAAAATAGAGCATGGGAGAGGAGGAGATGGAAAGAGGAGATGAGAGAATAAATTATAACTTCAAGTTTTGGGAAATTGAACAAATATTAAAATTATAATTTAATTTGGACTAATGTTTTTTCCAGGGAGCATCAGTTAGGTGTTTGCAATAAGCATTTTAAGTGTTTTTCAATATTCACTAGCATTTCTCTTAAAGACTGGTACAAAAAACAAGTTCACTAAAAATGTTATCAGTCATTTTAATAACACTTTTAAGCAAATTATATATTTATTCAGTTTTTCATATTCTTTGTAATAAACATTTTCTCTTGTATTTTCGTCGTTGTTTCGTTTGAATTGAATTTTTCATCTATTTTTTTTTTTTTTTTTTAAAAAGTTTTATCATTTGAAAAATTTAACTTGAAAGAAATTTTGGTGTATTTGCCGGATGGATGGCGCTAACAAAACAAATTTCAAAGAAAAAAAATGCAATAAACCACAAACGCGAAAGTGAATATCAAAATTATATGATGAGGAGATTATAGATGTGTTGTTTTGTATGGTCAATGGAAATCGACAGATTAGATAGGCATCATGATATCTTTCTCATTATGGTTGCTTTATAATTCTCCACTTTCTCTCTTTCTTTCTGAAGTAGGATGCAGGTGGGGTTAGGGAACTAAAGGGGATTTGAGGTGTTCAAATTCTAAAAGCATCCATCCCTTGTACTCAAATATATGACTTCAAAATACAGAAAAAAAAAATTAGGTAACATATGTAAAGGCTTGTTTGGAAGTGTTTTTAAAATAGTTAGAAATATTTTTTGTAAAAATATTTTTGTAACCAATCTTTAGTAAAAATACAAGTAAATCTTGAAAAAATACTTAAAATGCTTCATTCCTAGAAGAAGCACATAACTGATATTTCTTGTATGAAGTACTTCAAGAATTTTTGAAATCCAAAAATATTTTTTTTAAAAAAAATTTCGATCATTTTACAAGCACTTCTAAATAAGTTCCAATATATTCACCAGTCACTCAACATAATACAGGTTTCATTTCCCTGTCATCAAAAAGCAAAATTTTTGGGAGGTGGATTGTCTGTCCTTCCATTTCCATACTCTCTCTATGCCCTCATGTGATGTGTGGTCATTGTTAAGCTACGTCAACACGTTATATTAATTTTTTATAGAAATAATAAAACAAAAAGTAATAAGAATATAAAATGTTGACGTGGCTTAACCGTGACCACACAAACAGGAATGTATAAGGAGAGTATGAAAATGGAAAGGCAGACAATCTACCTCCAAATTTTTGTTCGGTTACGTTTGAACACCCTTTAACTTTTTAGAAAATAGTCTTATTTGCTCAAACCTGTAGTAAACTAACCACTTGGTATAAATTTAGCACTCCATTTGTGGAAAAACTAATCATTCTTTAGCAACCTCTTTATTTAGACTTTCTCCTTCTAATTTTTTTTACTCTCTTTTAATCTTGTACCGTTACTTGATATCCCAAATATCTACTTTTAGGTTACTCTTAATCATTTAAAAAAAAAAATTAAACTAAATTAAAAACTGTTTAGTCATGGAGCGGTTGTTTGCAGGCTGCATTTATACATTTCATGACGTGGAAAAACTCAAAAATTGTAAAAGTTCATAAAGAAATGCTTAAAGGTTCATCTCAAGACTAATATTTCACGTTCCATGCATCTAGGAGCTAGCGATCTATTAGTTTTATAGAGAGGATTGACTTAGATTAAAAGTAGAGAACTTTAACGAAAAACTTCTAATACTGTTCATTTTAACGAAAAATCATATTTTTACATTAAAAAGTCAATTTTGGTGCTATTCACTTTATTCTTTATTTTATCTTTATCGTTAAAACTCAAAATTTTAAAACCATTTTTATTAGTTTTCCTTTAAAAGTATGGTTGTCTCCTTTAATCCTACTATTTTTATGAGGATTAGTAGGTATATCTTTTCTTCATAAGCAACCTTCAACTTGAGCAAAATAAAGAATTTATCATCCATTTTTTTCGTTAAAATATCTTCAATATGATGAATAGTCTTATCCAAATCAATTCTTTCTATCAAACGTGTGATATTTGTGAGATCCTACATCGTCCAGGGGTGAGGATCCTGCAAGCCTTATATGTATATTTTCATCTCTACTTAGAATGAGGTCTTTTGGAAGCTTACTGGCTTCGGGTTCCGTAGGAACTCTGAAGTTAAGCGTGTTCACGTGAGAGCAATCCCAGTATGGGTGACCTATTGGGAAGTTCTCATGCGAGTTCCCAGAAACAACTGTGAGGGCGTGGTCGGGGGCCTAAAGTGGACAATATCGTGCTACGGTGGAGTTGAGCCTGGGATGTGGTGGGGGCCCGGGTCGGAATGTGACAATTTGAATTTGGTATCAGAGCCAATCCCTGGCCGGAAGTGTGCCGACGAGGACGTCAGGCCCCTAAGGGGGGTGGATTGTGAGATCCCACATTGCCCAGGGGTGAGGATCCTGGAAGCCTTATATGTATATTCCAATCTCTAGCTAGCATGAGGCCTTTTGGGAGCTCACTGGCTTCGGGTTCCTTAGGAACTCCGAAGTTAAGCGAGTTCGCGCAAGAGCAATCTCAAGATGGGTGACCCATTGGGAAGTTTTCGTGTGAGTTCCCAAAAATAAAACCGTGAGGGCGTGGTCGGGACGCAAAACGGACAATATTGTGCTATAGTGGAGTCGAGCCCGAAATGCAGTAGGGGCACGGGCTAGGATGTGACAATATCAATCTTGTTAACTACTTTTTATTTACAGTAACCTAGCTATGAAGTTTAAGTTTTAAGCATATATATGTATATGTATGTGTATATATATATATGTGTGTGTGTGTGTGTGTGTAAACAAATATGTGACACCACTTTTTATACACATATTCAGCATGCGAGTCAGGCAGCCAGAGGGAATGAAGATTGGGGTTTGCGAGAAATATAATGGAGCGAACAAAACGGAGAAGGAATGGAACAGAGTGGGTTCAGTCCAGCAATGATGACATCGCTCATTGGTCGGATGTCACACAACACAACTTGTGGCGCAACTAGTGGTCGGACAACGCCCTGCATAACTGGCAGCGCGGCCGGTAGTTCTAGCGCTGGGTTATGCACACAGCATAGCGGTTTTTCTAATTTTTTTTTTCTAAACCTAGGTCTGGTGCTAAGAAGAGAATGCTTGAAAGATATATATATATATTCTTCTCAATGAGAAACATTTATATGTATACAACCCTAACGTAAATAGAGAGAAAAAACTAATTACACGGGATTACGTGTGATTCCATGGAATTGATATCAATTAAGGATCCTACCTAAAATACAAAGTCAACAATTTCTTATGCCTTCTAAATTATTAAGAGCAAAAAGCGAAATAGTCTCAATTATGCTTTTAAAATAAAAAAAACTGTTGTAGAACAGTGGATGTCCACTCAAATAATTAAATAATAGGCCCTTCCATTGTTTGCCGAAGCTTGCCTCATACGACTCCTATTTTCTATATAAATACAAACTCCACACAACATCAAAGTGATAAGTTCACGGAAGAGGAAGAGGAGATGAGATAATAGAGAGTTATTAGAGGAGATAATAGAAAGAGTTATTTTTGTGCTTCTATTATTCTAAATTATAATGAAGGCACTACTACTGTTCCGATGACGTACTCTAGTCACACTGACTGTAGAGGAGCCTCATAAATTTTATGTCTTGTTTTACTTATTCCACTACGCACACCGTCGATTTTACAACAAAAACAAATCTTTTTTAAATATCAAGATACCCTCTTCCCGTTAGAAGGAAAAAAATAATACAAATGAATAATTATAAGACGAAAGCCGAAGTAACACCAAAGAGTTGTATGCTGCTAGACAACTAATAACTTAGTTGTTTGTGACTGATTATCAAATTATAATAACAATAAATACTTAGTTAAAAGAAGAAGAAAACAAATAAACAGACAAATAAAGGAGAAAGAAGTACCTCCGCGCAAGTGTCCATTTGTGCTCATGAACTGTTTCTTACAAGGCAGCAAAGAACTTGCCTGTTTCTACATTATGCATATTCTGTAGATCTGATCTTGGAATGTCGTCAGAAGAAGTGACATTAGCCCCAAAACCAGCTCTGCAATTTCATGTAATTATAAATATTCATACGCGCGCATTCACATACAGATATAGAAATTTCTGGACGTCCGTGTATATTTCTTGTTATCGACAATTTTGTTGACGTTAAATCGATAATTATTATGATGTTGACAATCTGTCTTTCTGATACATTAGACTAGTTGTTGAGCATTTTCAACAGAAATTTTAAATTTTTGTTAAACTAGAAAGTGAAAAGTGTCGAAAAACTATTTTAGTTACTCAATTTAACTTGTCATCTCTAACAATACTTTTCATTTTAATGAACTTTGAATATTTTATTATTAGTAATTCAAACTCAACCCACTCATTTATCTCTACACTAATTAAGAAAGTTTCAAATATTCAATCTACTGCATCAGGAGTGGAGGGAGGACCTTCTTTGGTCTTCTGCAAGGCCTTAAGCACAGGTCTCTTGGTCTTTTTCTCAAGATACTGCAACAATAAAATTGAAATATCATAAGAATGGCATCATATGAATCACGATGATAACACAAATTTGTAGATCAATCACTACCAACTAGTTCTTGATCTAATTATAATTCGTTTTGAGATTTTTCATCATTGATAACGAACTAGTGATATCAACTTGGCATCAATAAAGTATTGATAACTTATTGACATGTTATCGATACAGTATCAGTGTATGTGATATGGTAGATGAGAATTCACATATACGTGGATATGCGTACCTTATCAGTGTAGAAAAGGATCCTCTCAACGGTTGGAGATATGAGAACTATGACAGTACAAACCATAGCCACCACCCATCTTCTGCCATGAGAATAAATCATCTGTGTGCGTGTTCCAAGTTCTAGTCATATTGTTAACTGGTTTCTTGGTCACTATACACACACACACACACACACTCCATCCACTGCGGAGACTCCTAAAAATAAACTGATATTTTAATATAGAAAACAACATTGCTCATTTCGTGGGCATTTCTTTCAATGCTATGATATAAAATACTTATGTTACAATTAAGAGATTGATACAAGTGAGGATGAGATAAATACAAAGGAATCGATTATAATAAAATGATTAACTCGTTCATTGACTACAAAATGATTAACGCGTATTATATATCATGAAAGGACTAGATAAAGATTATTGATATGGTTTGTCTACACTCTTCGACACAGGGAACAATGCGACGAGAGAGATATAGAAATCGAGTGTGATATATATATATATATATATATATATATATATATATATATATATATATATATATATAAGTAAAACCTTTTAAAATTGTAAACACGAGAGCTCATACACCACATCAACATACCATAAATTAAACCTAGAAAAGATTAAGTGGCAAAGTAAAACGTGGTTGGTCTTTCTATTTTCAATTTTTGTGTGCATCAGTTTGGCTTTTCCCATTTTTACCATTTTCATTAGTTTATTTTATTTCCAAGTGACAAAGTAAGGCTGATTTTTTTAATATGGCTTTTGTTTTATCGAACACTTTCATTTTCAGTTTTTACCTTTATCTGTTAGGCATAATTAAAAAATACATTGGAGAAATGAGAAATATAGAAGACCAGTAGATGTGGTTTGAATTGCCCTCAACTCAAAGAAATCATTTCCACCGGTCCAATATCATTGAGGAAATTAGAGCAAGGGCAGCAGCCCATTGGGCTGCCGTGCCAATTCAAGCCTGGCCTTGCGCCTGGAAGCAGTGGTCTACATCACAGCTGACGTTAGGCAGCAGACAGAGCGGGTCCATCCACGTGCAATCCACCGGGCCAAAAGCCTCGCCCTCAGCTGTTGGATTTTTAAAGAACAAACTTACTAAGTACACATTTTACGAGGCATACAAATTAAAAAAAAAATTAATAATATATATTTGTGAATAATATTACCCTTACCCTTTCTCTTCTCAAACGGGTACATTTGCACAAAGACAATTATTATTTGGAGTGAATAGTAAGGGCAACTTCATTACCCTTGCCCTTGTCTTGCCATTGCCCTCCTAAAGTGAGTGAACTCACTCTAATGGGTGCAGTGTCTTGGTAGGTCCTATCCCATAATCAAGGATAAACGTCTAGCAATCAATGCACCATCCTAATAGCATCACTTATTCAGTAAACGTTTGTCACGTTTTTAGAAAGTGAACTAGTTCATCACTTGCTACGTGATAAAATTAATCTCTTAACTTTTCTAGTAGCTGTCATAGAATTAAGATATCCCCAATAGAAACTCGGTTGAGTTCACGAATCCAGTATCCCACTAGAGAGTTACTGATTTTTCCATCTTTCATATTAAAAATAGTCATCTTTATCTTGAGTCCATTATTCCGATCATGAGATAGGTACGGAAAAGAGTTATGCAATTAGCCTTGCATCCAGAGCAGAGGGATCCCTTAATAGAGAATAGACTATATATAATCACGCAAAAATAGTGTCCTATTCCCCAAGTTCTTTATCTCCGAGTTTAACTGCCAATTGCCCTCACTCATTGACGCCTTGAAAACCCTAAACGTAGTTGTTTTAACATCGGAGTCTAACAACCAATTACCCTCACTTAATGACGCCTTGAAATCCTTAAACCAAGAGAGTGGTTGGTATCTTTCTTGGCAAGTAAAAACTAAAAACCCCTAACAAGTCCCTTATTGATTCCACCATAGTTCACAACACAATATCGCCCATTAATTGCAATAAGCTATATCCTCTAGATCTTTCTCTAAAACTATCCTTGTCCAATATTCGTCATCACTTGGTGTGCAAGGACGTGACGGTAAGACAACTACTCTATCAAATGACGTTTTGCAAGATATGAATGCTCTTTATTAGCAATATAAGCTTTGTAAATTTATATAGAGTAGGGGTGGGCACAGGCCGGGCCAGGCCGGGGATTATATTTTCTAATATAGGAACCGGACCTTACCAGGCCCGGTTGAAACAGGCCAGTTCGGGCCGGGTCCACGGGTCCCTTTTTTTTTGTTTGTTTGTTTGAAAAAAAAAAATAATAATAAAATTTTCACAGATTGCAAACTGATTACAAAATGCAACTGCACAGAGTCACAAACTGCATTTATGCAGATTTTGCACAAATTCACCATTATATCCAAGTTAATAGATTAATAATACATCCAAAATAACAATATTACATTGTCCAACATCTAAAAATCAAATCAACATACAAAATATTCGAAAGTCCAAGACATCCAAATTCCAAAGTCCAAAAATCAAATAATCCAAAACAACATAAACATGACATCCGTAATAAATTCCAAATTAACATCCAAAACCATATCCAACGCCCAAGTTCCAACAACAATCTTCATTGAATCTGTAAGCAAAAATAGAATATAAACATGACATTTTTAACGTCCAACATCATATTATCCTCATTGAAATTGAATCATTGAAATTTAAAGTTTGTTCATTTGAGTTTAAAATATTACCGCAATTCCCCTTCCTTTATTCGTTCAAGTTGTTTGAGGAGCTTCAATTTCAGGAACACTTGGTGAGATACCTTCTTCACACTCTTGATAAAATTCAAGCTCCGCCGGACTTGCTTCATACTCAATGTTGCTAATTGGTTTACTTCTTAACCAGTTTTGGAGGCATATCAATGACTCCACTGTTTGAGGAAGGAGAGATGATCTAAAAGGGTCAATTACTCTATTTCCTCCACTAAATTCACTCTCACTAGCAACTGTTAACACTTGAATTGGCAAGACATCTTTCGCTATCAAAGCAAGTGTGGGATATGTGCTCCTCCCTTTCAACTTCCACCATTTCAAAACGTCAAATTATGAACCATGTTGTGCTTTCTCTACAGTGTCAAGGAGATACCTATCCACCTCATGTGCAAGTGCAATATCATTGGTGTCTTCTAGTTCCTTCTCCCAATCATCCATGATTTGACCAAATATCGTTGGATTTTCTGTTGGCACACTAGAAGATGATTGTTTTACCCTTGAACAAGAAGTGTCAAGAACTAAATCTTCTCTACCCTTTTGTTGTGTTTGTGAACCGAAAGCTTGGTAAGCATATTCATCACACATCGCATTCAACAATGTCTTCATTTCGTTACTTTTCTGTTGAATCTCTTCTTCAGGAAGTTGTAATTGCTTTTTACACAAGTGCATGTAGTGCCTCAATTTGAACCTTGGGTCTAAGACAAAGGCAACTACAAATATTTGATTAAGGGATTCAATTGAATCAAAATACTTTCGATATTTGACTTTCATGTTAAATGCCATATCATGTAGCACCAACTCTACAATTCTTCCAGTTTGCATATATTCAGGCAAAAAAAGCTTTTCAATCTCGTTTTCCACAGCAATGACATCATGAATAGCTGTATTAGTTGCGGGATACTTACTTGCACTAACTTTCAAGGTTATAAGATAGAAGACCTTCAAATTTTCCACAAACACTTCTGCACCATCCCAATCTTCCTCCTTAGGTGGTCCAACCCTCCTTTTACTCGCCACTTCTTCTCCTTCATCATTAAGCACATTTTCACTGAAATAGGTGGAGTATATATTGGCTTCATCATCTTCGGACATCCTTTCAAATGCTTTTTTAAACTTCAAGCAAGATTCTAGCATCATGTATGTGCTATTCCACCTAGTAGGCACATCCATAACAACTAGACCCCTACTATCCAACTTCTTATTCTCCACACATTTCTTGAAATAACTAAACATTCGGGGACTTGATCTCACAAACCGCACGACATTTCAAAGAGCATCCACACTTGTATCTAATCCTTTCAACCCATCTTTCACTACCAAGTTGATAATATGAGGTAAGCACCTCACATGCATAAAGTTGTCATTCATAATCATTTGACTATTAGGCCATTTTTGCATTTTACGAACAACATACTCAATTGCCACCTTATTAGCTGATGCATTGTCAACTGAGATACACATCACCTTTTCAATTTCCCACTCAACCAAACATTGCTCAATCAGCTTCCCTATTTCTTTGCCTTCATGACTTGAAATCACACAAAAGTTTAGAAACCTTTTGTGCATATTCCATTCATCATCCACAAAATGAACAGTTAGCACCATGTAGTTCAAATTTTGCACACTTGTCCATGTATCAGTTGTCAAGCTCAATCTATGCTTGTATATCTCATTTTTTAACTGATCTTTCATGGTATCATACATAGTGAATAAATTCCTCACAATAGTTCTCTAAGATAGAACATGCATGTTTAGGCTGAACTTTGCACATCATCCGCCTAAACCCCTCACTCTCTACACAACTAAAAGCTACCTCGTCGATCACAATATACTCAACAATACCTTCCACTGCCTCTTCTTGGCTCCACCCTTTTAGCAACAAACATGTTTTTAACGTCCCCAGAAGGTCCAGAACTGCCTAGAACCTTTTGCAATTCATCAATTGGTTTATATGACTTGCAATGTTTGTTGATATGTTTAATGTAAGTACTAGTTCCACCCCCACTAGTATCACATGCAAAAAGGGCGTTACAATGGTTACACTTAGCCTTCAATACTTGTACCTCTTCCATCTCTTTCTTTCCATCCTTTTCTACTTCTTGTATTTCCGAGATGGTACATTTAGTGACATGATCCCAAACCCAAGATCTCTCAGAAAAAGTTCTCTCTAGTGAAGCTAATATAGTTGGTTGTTTTGTCTTTGGAATATGTGGTGTTTTTCTTTTTTTGGAGGAGGAGGGTTTTGGGGGAGGCATTGATTATTTTGACTGTGTGGGTTGTGCTTGTGTTGGTGGTTGAGAAGGACATGGTGATGTGGCCATAGATGATGCTACATTAGTACTAGGGGCACTTTGACTTTGAGACATAATGTAGAAAGAAATCTGTAAAAATTAAATAATGGAAGTATATTCATTAATCAAATAAAGAAAGAAAAATAGATGACATATATCATGTTATTTAACACTTCTTTTTACCACCATAATGATACATACATATATAGTTCTATTTATAATTCAGTGCCACACTTTACTTGCAGATATTTCAAAAAATAGGGAGAGCACAGATTCAAAACTGCATCATTTTAGTCCACAACTTATTTAGGATATAATATTTGTACATATTTTAAAGCTAACCTATGACGAAAGCACTTCATACGCTAATGACAAAGGAATTAAGCATAATTAAAGACTTGTAGTTTTGAAAACAAACAAGTCAGCTGCAACCAACATTTTATATTATTTGCATGATGTTACTTAATGCAGAAACTAAAATACAAAAAAAATTAATGCAGAGGCAGAATGATGAGCAAGTAGGTATAGAATACTAGTTGTGGGAAGCAATGGATTTGATTAGAGATACCACAAACAAAGAATTGCATCACTCTTGCTCCATATAATTTTAATATTTTACTCTAAAATTAATCTCATAAGAAATGGCAATGCTAATACCACTTAGGAGTTTGTCTTACATGCTTGGTAATGGTATCACTCTGAAGGAAGTCCACCAAGGACTCTTCCATTGAGAGAATAAGATGCTTGCAAGTAAGATTGTCTTTGACAAGAGAAGCTAATTTGGCAATTCCTCAACCCGCATTTTGGTAGCATTCTAGTATGAAATATCGAGATTCAAACATGAACTCCCGCACTCAAAGCATATCATATGTATACAAATGACAGATACAATTAACTCTAAGGCTAGGGAATACATACCCAATGGTTGTTATGAAACTAGTTGTGAAGGAACTATCTAAGAAACGCAAAAGAAGGCAACTCTTACCAACACCTGCAAAGATAAATAGAAATTATTAAGACATATATCCAATTTAGCATTGGCTATCTACCAAGTACATTATTTGTAATATCAAACATTCCTATACCAATTGAAGCATTCAAATGCTACCGATCGTGTCAAGTAAGAACTAGAGTCTCCAATTTATTGACAGATACTACTTAGTTAGGTATTTGCTAATCTAAACATATTGCAGCAAAAGCTCCATAATATAAGTTACTACTCACGTATATGAGCAAATACACGTGACTAAACTAGCAAGACATTGAAATCATATAAATCAATCAACAGTCAAACAAAAAAAAAGTAGCTCTGAATGCAAACTACTATAGGTCCAATCCAACACAATTTTCAAAATCCCTTAAAAAATAACACTGTAATGATCCATTATATGTATGAAAAAAAATTACAAAATTCATACAGAATGAGATTTACTTTTGTCTGACGGTACTCAAATCTAGTTCGTAACATTTTGGTTTTCTGTATCTCTAAGCTTCTTCACTTCCAAATTAGAGGTTCACTTCTATAAAATAAAAACAAACAAAAAAATATATTCGTTCACTTTTTGGTTCATGAGTTCTTGAAACTTGTAAAGTTAAGTCATCCTCCAACAAATTAAGGAACAAATATTTGCTCTAGTTAAGAAAGCTTCATTTTCGCACAAACTAGAAAATCATAAACATGAATGCACAACTACATTTGATCAAAAAACTAAATCAGAAGCTCAAATAACTGTTCAGAAATCCGCCTACACTATAATCAAATGCTCATATTCTTTAACACCCAAGAAAAGGGCAGTAAGGAGAAGTTGCTTAGACCGAATGAACAATCTGATTGAGTGTGTTTGTTCTACCCAAATCTGAAAAACGCATGCAGTTCTCTAATCAATCCTATTATTCATACTACTGATCCGCCGTATCAACAAAAATAAAATTCGGAGAAGTAGACAATAGACTTACAATAGTCGGCGAAGTAACGGATGTCGTCGAGGTCAAAGGATGACTGGATGGGTGGTGGTGGTGCTGTTGTGTTGGTCGTAGTGGCGGTGATGGCCGTTCTCTGGGATGTCATCGGAGTCAAGGGAGTGACGGTGGAGAGGTGGGCGTGGGAGTGAGACTAAAACTAAAACTGATTTGGAAACCTAGGTTACAAATTAACGGTTCAGATTGGATGATAGATTATCATTCAATCTCGACTGTTGATATAATTAGAAACGGGTCGGACCGGGGCCTCCTTTTTCTTAGGTTTAGAAACCGACCCGTCCCGTAAATAACCATGACTCGGTTCGGCCCGCCCCGTTTGTTCCCAAAAAAAATAGGACCTGGCCCGTACCCGCCCCAAACCGTGGTTCCTTTACCATTTGCCCACCCCTAATATAGAGACAACTTGTTTGATGAAATTCCTGATCTTTTTTCCTGTCTGTCGATCTCCATGATATCTCTTCTACACCTCCTAATTCATCTTCTGGATGATGAACAATTGTCATAACAAATTTGAAAATAATATTAACAATTTTCATAACAAAGTCGAAACTAAAATTGAGAGGAGAACAGAATAATGAAAACTATAATTGTTCTTCCATTCAGAGATTGTCGACCAAAATTACAACTTTTTCTGATGGAATTCTTTGAGATTAGTCCATTCAGTTAAACCAAAATTACTACTTTTTCTGATGGATGCCTTTAAGATTATTCGTTTCAGTTCAAACTCTGTTTACTAATCATAAGAAGAAGAAAATAACAAGCATGAAAGACTATTTGCAAAACGTTTCCAAAACTTTTGTCATCTACAAAGTACCACTAAAGGATAAAAAAACTACATCACTAATTAATTGACTTGCTCATCCATTGTGAAAGATGTTAATGTTTGAGCTACTTTTGAGCTAAATTTCTCCATGTATTTGTAATCAATTCAACAAGTAATTAAAATGTATTCAAGGATTGAATATCAGAGATGAACTTTTAGGGAAGAAGAGTATGTTGCTTCTCAAATCTACGTTGGATTCGATCCATGAAACTCGGCTACAAACCAGCTAAATAGTCGTTGCCAACCCACCAAAGCATCGTAACTATGTTCATGTGCAACTCACATGGATTTACTTAACATATAACAAACTGGACATGTGTCAAGTTATACACCGTTGAGATGATATAATTTTAACCGTTTATTACACATATATAAACTTAGCTAAGAACAACACTTAGTCATTTTCGAGCTTCTTCTTCTTTCATATTGCAGCAACCTTGAATGCTTGATCTAGCTGCCATGCTTATGCTCCAACACTCCATTTTAAGCTGGTAGCTGGTTTAACTCTAAGCTTCTCTCTGAGTATGTAGAATCGATCTTTTGGTAGAGCCTTGGTGAAAATGTTTGCAAGCTAATCTTCAGACTTGCAATAGATTAGCTTGATGATATTTGACTGCAATGCTTATTGAATGTAATGATATCTTCTTCCGATGTTTCTTTTTCTTTGATGGAACACATGATTTCTTGTCATAGCAATGACAGATGTATTGCCATAGTAGATAGAAGTAGCTTCAGTTTGTTTTTCACCAAAATCTGAAAGCACAAACCTCAACCACACAGCTTGAGTGGTTGCTTCAGTTGCACTTATGTACTCAGCTTCAGTTGTTGATAGAGCAACACTATGTTGTTTAACTGAGGCCCACGAGAAAACCCCACTTCCAGAAGAGAAAGCATATCCAGATGTGTTTTTCATATCAGTTTCATCCCTACTCCAATCACTGTCACAATCGCTTGTGAATTGATTCTTTGCATTTCTCATACTCAATCCCATAGTCTAATATGCCTTGTGTATTGCAGTTAAGTACAATACACCCCCAACCAATTGCCTATATACATTCTCATATGTTTTCTCACATTCATCCTCTTTCTTAAGCTTGTCACTCACCACCAATAGAGTGCTAACAAGTTTGCAGTCCTTTAATCCAAATTTCTACAACAAACTAACTGCATATTTTCTTTAATTAATGAAGATCCCATATTCAGATTGTAATATTCTCATGCTAAGAAAATGATATAACAGACCCAAATTTATCATTTCATATATGTTCATCATGTCAAACTTAAACTCTTCTAACAACTTAGTGCTACTACATACGTAGATAATGTCATCTACATAGATAGAGACAATGATGCTTTCACTTTCTCCCATTGACTTTATATATAAGGTTGCCTCACTTGGACTTCTGGTGAATCCACAATTGTGCAAATGAGTATCAATTCCTTCATACCATGCACTTGAGGCTTGTTTTAACCCATACAAGGCATTCTTCAGTTTATAGACTTTGTCTTCTGCACCCTGCACTATAGATCCCTTAAGTCGATCAATGTAAACTTCCTCTTGCAACACTCTATTAAGAAAAACTGATTTCACATCAAATTGAAATAGCTTCCACTTCTTTTGAGCTGTTAAGGCAATGAGAGTCATAATGGTATCCAATCTTGCAACATGAGCAAATGTTTCATTGAAATCAATACCAGGCTTCTATGTATAACCCTTGGCAACAAGTCTTGCCTTGTGCTTCTGAATTGTCCCATCCAGATTCAATTTGGTCTTGTATATCCACTTCACTACAACAATAGGTTTGCCTGATGGTTTATCAACCAATTCCCAAGTCTTGTTTTTCTCTATTATCTCAATTTCAGAATCCATTGCTTTCTTCCAAGCTACATTAATGGCAGCATCAGTGAAATTCTCTGGTTCAATTATGCTTACTTTGCATCTAGCATAAATTTCACTCAGTGATCTCTCTTTAACTGGTGTAGCTTTAGCAGTACTAGACACACCACTCTCAGTTTGAGAATTAGTGAATTCATGTGATACATACTTGCTCCATTCTAGCTGAATGTTCTGATCAATCTCAGGTAGATTGAGATGATAACTGATCACAATTTTCTGCATTCCAACACCAAGCACCCTTCTCATTAAATACAACACTCATTGACAGAAAAATCTTCTTGGTACTCAAGTTGTAGATCCTGTATCCTTTCTCCATATTCCCATATCCAACAAAGATACATTTCATAGAGGATTCATCAAGTTTCTGTCTTAAATACACCCATATCCAACAAAACACTCATTAAATACACCCAAACCCCTTTAAATGTTGAATACCTAGCTTCCTGCCACTGAAAGCTTCAAACGGAGTTTTGTGTTCCACAACCTTGGTTGGACACCTATTAAGTAAATACACAGCTGTGTTAACAGCTTCTCTCCAGAACTCATAGGGTAAATGCTTGTCATGAAGCATACTTTTAGCCATTTCAACAATGGTTCTGTATACATTTCATAGAGGATTCATCAAGTTTCTGCCTTAATTGTCTAAGTATATGACCATAACAGATACACCCAAACCCCTTTAAATGTTGAATACCTAGCTTCCTGCCACTGAAAGCTTCAAATGGAGTTTTGTGTTCCATAGCCTTGGTTGGACACCTATTAAGTAAATACACAGTTGTGTTAACAGCTTCTCTCCAGAACTCATAAGGTAAATGCTTGTCATGAAGCATACTTTTAGCCATTTCAACAATGGTTCTGTTCTTCCTCTCAACAACATCATTTTGTTATAGGGAATAAGCCACTGTCAACTATTTCTTAAGCCCTAAATCTTCACATGATTGAGTAAACTCATGAGTGTTGTACTCTCTACCTCTGTCACTTCTTAACTTTAGAATTTTGTAGCCATTCTGCAATTTAATCATGGCTTTGAATTTCTTGAACACTTTGAACACTTCTGATTTGTGATTCAGAAGATATACCTAACACATTATGGTTGCATCATCAATAAAAGTAAAGAAGTGTATGTTTCCTCCAAATATTGTGACTTGCATTGGTTCACAAACATATGAATGAATTAATTCCAGAGGCTTGCTTGCTTTCCAATTCAGATCTTTACTGAAAACATCTATATGTTGCTTTCCTGCAATGCACCATTTTCTTTTGTGCCATTCCCAAGCATCACCCTCAGACTTCACTGTTCAAAAAATTTGCTTAGGTGCTGGGAGGTGGAGCCCTGCCCTGATTTTGGGCAAGGCATTCAAAAAAATCGACTAGAAGCTAGGCAGCTAAACAGTTTTTTTTATTTTTTTTATTTTTAAATTCTAATTTAAAGTTTAAATAAACTAACTTAAAGGTTCTTGTGTCCAATCCCCTATTAACCTAATTAAAACATTTGAAGTTTCTTCAGTTCTGCATCTATCTCGTGTTGTCAGCCATCTCGAATCATTTGCTAGGCATCATCTCTTGACTTCTTTACTGGGAAAATCATCTCGCCTCTCCAGATTTCCATGGTCCACCTCTTGCAGTTGCAGTTTAGCATTTCCAATATTTTATTCGAAACTCTAATTGATGCCAATTGCAATGATTTGCTGCTCTGCATTGATAATTTGATATATAATATTGAGTCTCTACAAGGAATCGAGATGCCGAAATGAATTTGGGAGATTGGTTTTTCGTATTTTTTATGCAAGATTATGTAATCTGGGAGATTGGTTTTTCATATTTGTTTTGGTAGTGCAACAAGTCTTCTATATTTTTTTCATTACACTATGAGTCCATGTGATTGAATTATGGGGTTGAATGAAGCATATATGTTAGTATACCACCAGCAATAAGGCTAATTGTTATGAAAAAGAATTTACAAAAACTGAGATAGGAATGTGTAGAAACGAAACAAATCTTATTACCAATGTATTTCACATGATGGGGTTGAACCGTTGAAGCATTCATTTGGGATTTAGAAATAATGACCATATTGATTTCAATGCTAATATATTCTCTATGTCTGAATGGTTATGTACAAGTGTATGGAACTAAATTTACTTAATCCAAAGTAAAGGTTTGTGGGGTTCTGAGTTTTACAGGAAAAGGGGTTAATTTACCAATTTAGGACCTTTGTGCTTAACTATGAATGACCTATATACAACAGAAGAGGAAATAATGGTATCTATTGGATTAGATTTACTGGTCTTAGGTGCAGACTTGCAGTTTCTTTTGACTTGCATAACATACAAGTTCATGAATTGATATGCAATAATGCAAATGGTATGATTTTTATAGGTAGTGCTCAAGTCAGTACTGAATAGAAGTATGTCATAAATCATATCTATGCATTTGAAATTTTGATAATGGAATGTTTGAACTATTGAATTTGAAGTATTTGTGTAGTTGATGAACTAATGAAGTATCTGTACATTTGTCGTTTGATAATCTTGTTCAGTTGTTTGTGACTTTGTAGTGAATTTGATAATAGAATTTTATTTTTAAATGGCGGACACTGTATTATCTGGAGCATCTAATCCAATGTCGTCCACCCAATCAAATAATCCATTAAAGCATGCTTTAGATGATGTGGGATGGGAATATGGGGTGTTGGCGGATCCTTCAAACTCGGATAAGGTGTAATGTAAGTTGTGTAAAAGAATACTCAGTGGTGGCATTTATAGAATGAAACAACACATAGCCCATGTCAAGGGCAATGTAGCTGGATACACAAAGTCTTCAAATAAAGATAAAGCAAAATGTAAAGCCACATTAGAAAAAGCAAAAAAGAAGAAGAAAGAAAGAAACAAGCACTATGAGGAAGTGAGGGAAGAGGTTCAACTTCCACATATTGAAGAAGATGAAGATATTGAAGTTGTTGGGTCAAGGGAAATGTCGCAAACTCTTGGGCCTATTGATAGGTTTGCATCCTCCGTCAATCCTAGTTCTTCAAAATCAAATGATGGAAGCAAGAGTAAGTGACAACAAAATCTCCATGATACAATTTGGAAGGATATAACACATCAGGTTGATCAAGAGTTGGCTCAATGGGTCTATAAAGCTGGTATTCCTTCTCATGCCATTGATAATGATAGCTTTAAACGCTTTGTGGAAGGGGTTGGTCAATTTGGCCTGGGATACCAACCTCCAAGTTAATATGATTTGAGATAGCCTTTATTTAAAGAAGAGTTGAAGAGGGTAAAATAGTCTCTTAAGAAGCATGAAGAAGAATGGGCTTTGAATGGTTGCTCAATTATGACTGATGCTTGGAGCAACCAAAAAATAAAAAGAAGTATAATGAATTTGTGTGTGAATTGCAAAGAAGGCATAATATTTCTTTCTTCCAAGGAATGCTCTAGTGAAGCACACTAGGGAATAAATCTTTGAATATGTTGACAAGTGTATCAAAGAAGTTGGTCCACAAAATATTGTTCAAGTGGTAACTGACAATGCTAATAATATGGAGGTAACAACCAAGATGATGGAAAAGAGGCCACACATGTTATGGACATCTTGTGCCACTCACACATTGAACCTTATGCTTTAGGAATTGGTAACCTACCTAGGTTCAAAGGAGTGATTGAAAAGTCAAAGGATTTTACTATCTTCATTTATGCTCATCATAAAACATTAGCATTGATGAGAAAGTATACAAAGAAAAGAGACATAGTGAGGCCCGGAGTCACAAGATTTGCAACTTCTTTCCAAACTTTGCAAAGCTTGGTTGATAAGAAAAAGACTTGAGGATTATGGTTGCTAGTGATGAATGAGAACAATGCAAACATTTCAAGAGTACAAAGGGGAAAGCGGCATATGCTACAATGGTGAGTACACATTTTTGGAATGGGGTCGCACTTTGCTTGAGAATGTTTGAACCGTTGTTTAAGGTTGTTCGACTTGTGGATGGGGATAAAAAGCCATCAATGGGGTTTTTGTACGGGGAGCTACAAAAAGCGAGGAATGAGATCAAAGAGGCATTGAAAAATAATGAGACCCATTATAGACCAATCATACAAATTATTAATGGAAAAACTCATGATCGGCTTGATGGTCCATCACATTTGACGGCCTACTTCTTGAATCCTTATTACTTCTTCAAAGATCAAAGCATTTAACATGATTTATTTGTCATTGACGCCATGTTTACTTGTGCTGAGAAGTTCTTCCTCGATGACTTTAAAGTCCAAAACCGAGTTATTAATATAGAGATGCCGAAGTACAAGAAAAAAAAGGGTGGATTTGGAAGACATTTGGCAAAGATTGGATGCGTTGAGAATGATGACAACTATGATCCGGGTATGATTCTAATTGAGTAATTCTAATTGTTTTTCTTTACTAGTCTAATTCTAATTGCTTTTTCTTTACTGGTCTAATTCAAATTGTGTACTTTGTACTTTTTTAGCTTCATGGTGGTCTACTTATGGTAATGGTGTGCCTAATTTTCAAAGAATTGCTATCAAAATTCTCTCATTGACTACAAGTTCATCCGGGTGTGAGAGAAATTGGAGCACTTTTGAGGGGATACATACAAAGAAAAGGAATATAATAGATACTACAAGGTTGAATAATTTGGTCTATGTCCAATTCAATGCGAGGATCATGAACAAGAAGAAAAGAGAGAAAAAGAAGAAAGTGGATATACTACTTGCTAGTGAAGTTAGTATGACGCAAGGATGGATTGTGGAGGGTGTTGATGCAGAAATTGAGCTTAGTTCGGGAATGGATGGAAATCAATTAGAGGTGGATAGTTCCCTAGAGCCTAGGAGGAGTTCTAGGAGTAAGAGAGCTTCATGAAGAAGATTTTGTTTCGGATGAGGACATGGAAGAAGAGATGATGAAGAAGAAATTGAGTTTGAGTCCGACACGAAGAGGGTCTTGGAAGGATATGGAGAAGAAAAGATTGAGGCCTAGCTTTAAAACTTTGCAAGTATCTTATATCCTTATCCCTTCCATTTTGCATTTTATGTGTGTTTAAACTTTAAATTGTGAACTTGTTGGATACATGTATTATCCAAGAACACTCATTTTGATTATATGCTTGTGCTTTTAATTTGTAAGTTTGTTGAATACTTGTTGGATACATGTATTATCCAAGAACTCTTATTTTGATTATATGCTTAATGACAATGATTATATGCTCAATGACAATGTGCTTTTAAATTAGAAGCTTGTTGGATGCTTATTGCATACAGGTATTATCCAAGAACATTCATTTTGATTGTAAGCTTGATGGATACTTGTTGCCTTGTTAGATAGATGTGTTTTCCAAAAACACTCAGATTGATTACATGGTTAATGTGTTTTCAAATTGTAAGCTTGTTGGATACATGTACTTTATGTAATCTCTACTTAATTACTTGATATACAATAAATTTACCTAAATCCGCCTAGACCCCTACCTAGGCGCTACGCCTTTGCCCGCCACCCAACTAGCGCCTAGCGCTTTTTAGAACCTTTCCCTCATTACTTACTTTTAGTGCAGAACCTTCCCCTTGAATTTGCATTTACCATAGTGTATATTCCCACAGATTTTACATGCCTCTTTTGTGTTCTCCTTATTAAACCAGGGTTCGGCAGCATATTGAGGCCTATCATTAGCCTTAAAATCACCCTTCTTTATCACTCACTTCCTCATCTTCAGTATGCCTTTTCAACCTCTGCTCAAATCCTTTCAAAGTTGCAACAACCTCATTTGGATCAATCTCATCCAATTTCTTAGTTCACTCAATGACAAAAACAATATTATCATATGCAGGAGTTAGACTAATTAACATTTTCTCAACTAGTCTCTTGTTTGGCAAGGTTTCACCAAACATCTTCATCTTATTCACAAGACTATATAATCTAGCTAGATAATCAGAGAGATATTCATTATTTCTCATCCTAGCATATTCAAAATTACAGCGAATACCTTGTAATTTCACAGCCATAACCTGAGCATCACCCTTGAATTCTTGCTTAAGAACATCCCAAGCATCCTTTGCAGTCTCTTGATTTGTGATTTTAGGAAATATCTCATCACTCATAGCTCTTTGTATCAATCCAAACGCCTTTGCATCTCTAGAGATGAGATCCTGATCAATAAGAATTTGCTTCTCATCCGTCTCCTTCCATTTCTTCGATAATGTGAAGCCATCTTCAACAAAGCTCCACAGATTGTGAGACTTGAATATTGTTTTCATTCTGATACACCAAAATTCATAATTGACTCCCGTGAATACTGGTGTACGAAGATCGGTGCTAGATCCAACCATTTTTATGCTTCTAAGTTCTTCGTTGAAAACCCAGATGAACACTTACAATTCACTCCCAGATTCAAATCCAACCCGGCTCTGAGGCCATGTTAGTGTTTGAGCTACTTTTGAGCTAAATTTCTCTATGTATTTGTAATCAATTCAACAAGTAATTGAAATGTATTCAAAGACTGAATATCAGAGATGAACTTTTGGGGAATAAGGTGTATGTTGCTCCTCGAATCTACGTTGGATTCGATCCATGAGACTCAGCTACAAACCAACTAAATAGCCGTTGCCAACCCACCAAAGCATCGTGACTATGATTACGTGCAACTCATATAGATTCACTTAACATATAACAAACTGGACAGGTGTCAAGTTATACACCATTGAGATGATATAATCTTGACTGTTCATTACACATATATAAACTTAGCTAAGAACAACACTTAGATAATTTCGAGCTTTTTCTTCTTTCATATTGCAGCAAACTTGAATGCTTGATCCAGCTGCCATGCTTATGCTCCAACAAAAGAAAGGTTTCCATGGCAAGTTCTTGCAGAGGCAGCCCTGCCGAATCTTGATAGCCTTGCGTGTTTTTCAACCACATCATGATAACCATTCTTAGCATTCAAGTTTGACTTGTTTGTATTTTGTGCTACCAAGCTTGTTCGATGGAGGTGGCACCTAAACGAGCCCTCGTGATTTGTTGGAGCGCATATGCAAGTATTCTTGGAACTACTGGCATTTTTAGTTGGTTTGCTTTCGGTCGTATTCTTCCTTCCAATGTTCTTTTGTATAGCCTTGGCTAATTCATCTTCTCGACGAGGTAGAGTACCCTTCACTTTATCAAGCCTGGTAATAGTAAACCATACACAGGGGGATTAGGAGTATCCATTACAAGGACAAGAAGCATATACGTTACTCTTAGACTGTTGCACAGCTTTGTAGTATTAATCAACATGTAGTAGAAGCAAAGAAACCCGAATATGAAGTTTTTTCATCGGGAAAAAAACAATGTGTCCCAAGTTGATGCATGCATTCTCAAAGTAAGGATGCTTGGGATACAAACATTATCGAACAAATTAACTAAAAAGATAGAAACAAAGCAATACACGTGGTTGAAAGGGCTTGATCAATAGACAAACTGCATTAGCAAAACAGGTTAATTGAAAATTACAATTGGGATCCTAAAGAGGAAATAATCCAATCTCTGATGAAATCATGAACCATCTAAAAGTTCTTGTTTTACCAAATTAGTGCTATAACCTGATTCAAGCTTATATATACCAGTCTCTAAATTCTTGAAAGTTTTTGCCTAAACCCATAACAATCAGTCAGACTGAAAACACCTCAGCACCTTATATTTCTTCGAATTCAGTAAGTCCAGAAGGCCAGAAGTTAATATAGTAGCTAAGGGAATCCTTACAAATTGGGTAATAACACCCAACTTGAAAATTTATTTATGGCTTCCAATTTGACAAAGTTGCAACTTCGAAAAAGTGACACAAGATATAGCAGTTGAATTGAGATAGATGAGAATTCCCATCAAAATATATTACAGAACAAAAAATAATAATAATAACATACCAAAGAGGGATGGGTTTGGGCTCCTTATTCTCATCAGCCGACATTGTTATTGCATCAATAGAACTGGATGTCGAAAGATCAAGATTGTTCTTGAAACCCCAAGAAAGAATAATTCAAGGACAGATCTTAAGAAAAAGGCTCAAAAGTAAAAGATTTGAAGAATGTGGGCACACAAACTCTGAAATAATATGGCTATGGCTTGGACTTCTCATAAAGAAGGGATGTCTGGATTGTATTTAGATGATTTGGATTGGTTTTCTAGAGAGAGAGAGAGAGAGAGAGAGTGAGAAAGTGAGTGATGAAATCAGGCCAATCAAGAAGCAACACGTTCATGCATGCAATGCACATAGACGTAACACTTGTTTGCGTTACAAAGACTCGTACTTGGCACATAGTGAAAGATCAGAGTGGCATCAGTATTGGCATGGTCCAATAACAACTCTAGTATAATCAGTGCTCTCTCCGGGTCTCGGCTCTTATCCTCACCGAGTCTCGGCTCTTATCATCTCCGAGTTTGGCTGCGTGAAGAGTGTCAATAATTTCACTATGTCTTGGCTCAAATTTTACTTTTCAAAAATTTAAGAAGACAATATCGAATGGTATTCAAACAATTCAGAAGACACTGAAAAATTAATGTACGTAACTACATAGCTACAATGTAACAAAGTAAGGAGAGGGTCACTTTCTCTCGACCCAACAGCAAAGGGAAACTTTCTTTTCCTTTCTCTCTACTGAGAGCCTTCTTACCGTCTCGTGTGAGTGTTTGCAATTTCGTCATTTTTCGTTGTTGCCGATCCTAGCTCCGGCTAGGGTCGGTGGCAGTCTGTTCTATGTTCAATCTGTTTTTCCTTTGTGATTTTCTGCTGCGTTTTCCCTTTCCTACCAATCCCTTTCTAGTCAGTTCTCCACAATTCTTTGGCATCCCTTTTTCTGGGCCATTTCCAATTTCATATGTAGCCACTTTTCATCGCGATTCGTCAACTAAATTGAAACAAAATATAATTGAAATGCTTTAACAAAAAAAGAGAAATGATTTGAATTTAACTAAAAACTAAATAAAGCTTGAAAATAAAATGCATGAATATAATAAATTGAAAGCATAAGAAAGCAAGACCTAGGGCATCCGAATTCACTGTAATCAATTCTACTTAATTCCCTTAATATGTTATACTTAAGTAATTCCCCAATATTGATGATCGATTTTCCCTAAATTATTCAATAGCCATGACATCTGGTTGCATCAAAAGTATCCTTACATGTTAACCTTTTATGACATCTAGATAGATTAAAACAAGTAAGGACCCATTAAGCTATATGGAAATCGTTAGAAAATCACACAAACCCTAATTGCATGACATCTACAAATAGGTGTTTATGGTATCAATTGCAAGAAGCTAAACCCAAATTAAGTATGACATCTACTCTAACTTGCATCAAATCAACTTAATCTAAACCTAGACGGCGATCAAGTAACAACAACAACAACAAAGCCTTTTCCCACTAAGTGGGGTCGGCTATATGAATCCTAGAACGATATTATGCTCAGTTCTGTGTCATGTCCTCTGTTAGATCCAAGTACTCTAAGTCTTTTCTTAGAGTCTCTTCCAAAGTCTTCCTAGGTCTTCCTCTACCCCTTTGGCCCTGGAACTCTGTCCCGTAGTCGCATCTTTTAATCAGAGCGTCAGTAGACCTTCGTTGCACATGTCTAAACCACCATAACCGATTTTCTTTCATCCTTTCTTTAATTTCGGCTACTCCTACTTTACCTCGGATATCATCATTCCTAATCTTATCATTTCTCGTGTGCCCACACACCCAACGAAGCATCCTCATCTCCGCTGCACCCATTTTATGTACGAGTTGATGCTTTACCGCCCAACATTTCGTGCCATACAGCATCGCCGACCTTATTGTCATCCTATAAAATTTTTCCTTGAGCTTTAGTGGCATATGACGGTCACACAACACGCCATATGCACTCTTCCACTTCATCCATCCAACTTGTATTCTATGGTTGAGGTCTCTATCTAATTCTCCGTTCTTTTGCAAAATAGATCCTAGGTAACGAAAACGGTCGCTCTTTAGTACTTCCCGATCTTCGATCATCATCCCTAACTCATTTGGGCCTCCATTTGCCCTGAACTTGCACTCAATATATTATGTCTTTGATCGACTTAGGCAAAGACCTTTAGATTCCAACACTTTTCTCCAAAGGTTAAGCTTCGCATTTACCCTCTTCCTGAGTTTCATCTATCAACACTATATCGTCTGCGAAAAGTATACACCAAGAAATATCATCTTGAATATGTCTCGTTAACTCATCCATTACCAATGCAAAAAGGTAAAGACTTAAAGATGAGCCTTGATGTAACCCTACAGTTATGGAGAAGCTTTCAGTTTGTCCTTCATGAGTTCTTATGGCAGTCTTTGCTCCATCGTACATATCCTTTATAGCTTGGATATATGCTACTCATACTCATTTCTTCTCTAAAATCCTCTAAAGAATGTCTCTTGGGACCCTATCATGTCGTTTTTCCAAATCTATAAGGACCATGTGTAAATCCTTTTTCATATTTCTATATCTTTCCATCAATCTTCGTAAGAGATAAATTGCCTCCATGGTTGAGCGCCCTGGCATGAACCCGAATTGCTTGTCTGAGACCCGTGTCTCTTGCCTTAATTTATGCTTAACAACTCTCTCCCAGAGCTTCATTGTATGACTCATTAGCTTAATACCCTTATAGTTCATGCAATTTTGTATGTCGCCCTTATTCTTGTAGATAGGCACCAAAGTGCTCTTTCACCACTCATTTGGCATCTTTTTCATTTTCAAAATCCTATTGAAAAGGTATGTGAGCCATGCTATACTCGTCTCTCCCAAGACTTTCCATACTTCGATCGGTATAGCATTTGGGCCTACTGTTTTTCTATGCTTTATCTTTTTCAAAGCTACAACCACTTCTTCCTTCCTAATGCACTGGTAAAAAGAGTAGTTTCTACACTCTTTTGAGTTACTCAACTCTCCCAAAGAAGCACTAATTTCATATCCTTCATTGAAAAGATTATGAAAATAACCTCTCCATCTGTCTTTGACCGAGTTCTCTGTAGCAAGAACATTTCCATTCTCATCCTTGATGCACCTCACTTGGTTTAGTTCCCTTGTCTTCTTTTCCCTTACTCCAGCAAGTTTGTAGATATCCAACTCTCATTCTTTGGTATTTAGTTGCTTATACATATCATCATAAGCCGCTAGCTTAGCTTCTCTCATAGCTTTCTTAGCCTCCTGCTTCGCTATTCTATACATTTCACCATTTTCATTGGTCCTATCCTTGTATAAGGCTTTACAACAATCCTTATTAGCCTTAACCTTTGTTTGTACCTCCTCATTCCACCATACAAATTCTTTTTGGTGTGGAGCAAAGCCCTTGGACTCTCTTAATTCCTCTTTTGCTACTTTTCGAATACAACTAGCCATGGAATCCCACATTTGGCTAGCTTCCCCCTCTCTATCCCACATGCATTAGGTGATTACTTTCTCTTTGAAAATGGCTTGTTTTTCTCCTGTTAAATTCCACCATCTAGTCCTTGGGCACTTCAAGGTCTTGTTCTTTTTTCTCTCATGTACATCCATCACCAACAAATGATGTTGATTAGCCAAGCTCTCTCTTGGTATAACTTTGCAATCCTTACAAGTTATACGATTCCCCTTCCTATTAGAAGAAAATCTATTTCTGTTTTTGACGACCCACTCTTGTAGGTGATTACATGTTCTTCTCTCTTCTTAAAGAAGGTGTTGGCTAAGAAGAGATCATATGCCATTGCAAAATCCAAGATGGCTTCCCCATCCTTGTTTCTCTCCCCAAAACCATGGCCACCATGAAAACCTTCATAGTTGCCTGTCTCCTTGCCCACGTGTCCATTTAAATCTCCTCCTATAAATACCTTGTCTGTCTGAGCAATTCCTTACACCAAGTCTCCAAGATCTTCCCAAAATTTCTCCTTCAAACTCATATCCAACCCTACTTGAGGTGCGTACGCACTAATCACATTGATGAGTTCTTGTCCTATTACAATCTTGATTGCCATAATTATATCTCCTACCTTCTTGACATCTACAACATCTTATGTCAAGGTCTTGTCCACGATGATGCCAAGACCATTTCTCATTCTATTTGTGCCCGAATACCAAAGTTTAAAACCTGAGTTTTCTAGATCCTTTGCCTTAAGACTAACCCACTTAGTTTCTTGTAGGCACATAATACTTATCCTTCTCCTCACCATAACTTCTACTACTTCCATAAATTTTCCCGTTAAGGTTCCTATATTCCACGTTCCTAAACGCATTCTACTCTCTTGTACTTTACCCTCTTGTCCTAGCTTCTTCACCCTCCCCCATCTAATAAGATCAAAGTACTTCTTTTGTGTGTCCTATGTAAAGTTGATAAGAGCATATGCTTCCAAACAACTTTGAGTGGAGTCGTTCAAAAATAAGTTTCTATGGCCCCTTTACTCATTTAACACTGCATCCAGGCGTCGATGGAGATATAGCGACCCTTACTCACTTATCACTGTGCTCGGACCACACAGTGCGCCACTTACGGGTGACGCCTTAGCTTTAGTGCGATTTCGTTCTGCTTTCATTTTCATAAAAGCAGTTCCAGCTTAGGAACCCCTCTCAGGCAATACACTATGATATCCACCCAGTGAATAGTAACTGCCCTTGATGAACAGTAATCGCTTTTTGCATCTCCACCGTTGCACTTCAATAGCCCTAACAATAGACAATAAAATATTAGTATTTTTTTTATTTATAAAATAATACAAAATAATTTTATTTGTAATTTCGGGTAAGATTTTTAATCGTTCTCATTGCGCCACGTGTCATTATCCGAAAAGTTATAAAATAATACAAAATAATTTTATTTGTAATTTCAGATAAGATTTTTAATCGTTCTCGTTACGCCACTTGTCATAAAATCCGAAAAGACAATTATTGGTGATGGATTTCTGATAAGATTTTTAATCGTACTCGTCGCGCCACGTGTCATTATCCTAAAATACAATTATTGGTGATGGATTTCTGATAAGATTATTAACCAATCACGTCGCGCCATGTGTCATAATCTGTTTACAATATTTAAGGATAGATTTCCATCAGATTTTTAACAAATGACGGCATGCCACGTGGCATTATCTACAACCTAATCCTTTCTTAATCCTCCATATAATCCACCATCCATCCTCACAAATCTCACACCAATTTTCTCAAGATCTCTATCATTATTCATAGTTTCTACTTCCTTCTTCACCAAAATCTCTATCATTATTCATAGTTTCTGCTTCTTTCTTACAATGTTTTCTTCTTCCTCAAGAATGATGTGGAAATCGATCAACAAGAGGAAGAATTGTTTAACCAATCAGAGGAATGTTCAATCTCCAGGTGGCCCAAAATGAGAGGGAAGAGGATGAGGAGCGTAGAAGGAGAGATGACGAAGCAAGAATGGCAAAAGCCTCACATTCTCGTCGAGTCATCCAAGCTATGGGTTAGATCTGCAGGCCCAGCCATTCTAGAAACCTTGATAAAAGTAGGCAACGACAAGGTACGGAACTCTTGGATGATTATTTTGTCCGTAATAATGCATTCCCTGATAAGTACTTTAGATGTCATTTTGGAATGGAACGACATTGTTCAACAAAATCATTATTGCTGTTTGCATCCATGATTCTTACTTTGTGCAAAAGAATGATGCTTTTGGTGATATAGGTCTCATTCCACAGTAAATAATACTGCTGCCTTGCGGATGCTTGCATATGAAGCATTTGCAGACCAAGTGGATGAGATAACGAGGATGGGGAAATCAACCATTCTTGAGTCCCTGATGAGGTTTTGCGGAGCAATCAAATCTATGTACACCGTAAAGTACCTCCGGAAACCTACTGACATGGACTTGCAAAGGCTTTTGAAGAAGGGCGAGATGCGAGGTTTTCCTAGGATGATTGGAAGCATCAATTGTACGTACTAGACGTGGAAAAATTGTCCAAGTGCATGGTAAGGTGCTTATGGGGACAGAAATGAGCAAAAAGTATCATTTTGGAGGAGGTGGCATCTTTTGATACTTGGATTTGGCATGCCTTTTTTGGGGTTCTGAGAGCTCAAAGTGACCTCAACGTCCTTGTCCAATCCCCAGTGTTCAACGATGTCCTACAAGGAAAGGCACCAAAAGTCACGTACTGCGTCAACAGACGTATGTACAACGGGCCATACTACCTAGTAGACGGCATTTACCCAAGGTGGTCAACATTTGTCAAAACAGTGCCACGTCCGCGAAGTGCAAAGGAAAAATACTTTGCAAGCTGTCAAGAGGGGTGCATGAAGGATGTGAAGCGTTGTTTTGGTATCCTCTAAGCCCGTTGGGCGATCGTCAAGGGTGCTGCAAGATTGTTTGATGTAGAGTCACTTCGATCCATCATTATGACGTGCATCATTCTTCACAACATGATTGTGGAAGATGAGTACAATTATGATGCCGTTGATGAATATGAGCCAAGCACGATGAACAATTCAAGAACACATATATATTGTGCTCATGACGCCACCGAAGAACCCGTGCAACATGAGCCATTAGAAAGGGATGGAGTTACAATGAATTGATCATTCAACGACATACTGCACTTCAAAGGCCATATATGCACAATGCCCAGCAAATTGATTTGATAAAGCACCAGTGGGAATTGAAACAAACTTAAGATACTTAAGTTCATTTAGTGTGTTTTTTTTTTTTTTTTTTGGGTGTGTTTATTTAATTTTTTTTTTTTTGGTGTGTTTCTTTTAGTTCATTTAGTGAGTTTTTTGTTATTTGGTATGTTTATATAATTTTATTTGGTGTGTTTAAATGTCTTTTGAATAAAGATTCTCTTAGTATAAATAAATTACCACATTAAATAAAGTACTAAAATCAATAAATTGGAAACAATATAAAGTACTCTATTCAATAAATAAGAAATTACAACCCAAAGTGATTGGAAAATTATGGGCTCCGATTACAAAAAGTACTCTATTCATCATCACTTAACCAATTTGTGGTGCTAGGATGATCCTTCTCTTGTCGTGCTAGGACCATCTCCTCTTGCTCTCGTTTCTCTTGCATGCCTCATTCACACCAGTTCCGCTTTCTCCGACTTTCAAAAATATTTAGAATTTGGAGACTTCCCTTCGAAAGGCGTGTTCATAATGTCACGATCTCGTTGAGCCATTCTTTTTTTTCTCTAACTTGTTCCCTTTCTTGCCTAAGTAGCTATATTTCTCTCTCCTTAGCTTGAAATGCTCTCTCAACAGCTGCAACATTTGCCTCATCTCTATCCTTATCAGCCTCAAATTTCACCATTTCCTGCGCCAAAGTCAATTCACCTTGGCGAGCAAGTTGTTCCATATACTTTGCATAATCATTCTTCGAAGCACTCCCTTTTCTCTTTGAAGCCTCCTTACCTTAAGGCCTAATTGGATAACGGGTCGATCCCGACGCTTATTCAGGGGGGCGTTTCGAGCACTTCTTTTGCTTCATCTTTATGAACATGCGTGTCATGATCAGGTGTAAAGTGTAGAGAGGTGTTGTTCATGAAAACTTCTGGACCAACATGCACAACTTTGAATTTAGGAAAATCTTTGACAATATTCCAACATTCCCACCGGTTGAATGATTTATTTTTGGTTTTGGTTTTCACACCATACCAAGCTTGTGCTTGAAGTTGCTACACAATGCGGGATAAGAAATAATTATAATGAAAGTAGGTAACAAATAAATAATACAAACAAATAATTATAATGTAAATTTGGGTATAGTACAAACAAATAAATAATATATTGTTATCTGATCTGCGTAATTTTCCCCACTTCGAATATTATTACTGGCTTGTGCCAAGGCGTCTCTCCATGTACTAAACGATTGGCTAAGTAATTTCCAATGACTGGACATCGATTCTTTGGTTCTTTTCCCACCCATTTTCTCAAGATAATTGGTATGAATAAGACTCCATATTTCTCGCAACTGCATCTCATTACCCATAAGCAAACTATGAGTAACTTCAACCTAGTTAGTACACAACGCAATATCTTTAAGAAGCGTCCAATTCGTACCTGCATCAGTAGTCATTTTGTTGAAAAAAAATTGGATTGAAACTTTGAGAGAAATATAGGAATGTGGTTGAAAGTAGTTGAGAAAATATGAAATTGTGGTGTAAGTAGATGATAATGAGAAGGTATTTATAAAAAAGTAAAAACAATTTTTTTTAAAAAATTTCAAATTTTTTTCCGGATTTTTATTCATTTTTTACAATTTGTTAAATTTTTTTATTCAACTAATTAATCTCTGCCGTTGGAATTAAAAAAAAAATTGAATTCCAACACTCCAGATTGTGCCACGTGGCAGAACGGTAACATTTCTGAATTTTAAAACTATTTTTTCTTTTTTTTTATTTATAAAGGAGAATAATATCAACTGTTGATCTCAGATCCAACGGTTGATATTAAATAAGATTTTTTTTACCGATGCAAATTGGACGGTCCACATTATATAGCCATTAAGATCCAACAGACCATGGGAAGCCATGTGGCTTCCCAACAGTAACTTTTTGAAATTGCCCCGCGGGCTCCAGGCGCTGAAACCGTGTCGGGTGACGCATCCCCAAACGTGGGTGAGGTGCACCTGACAGAAAAAAATAAAAAATTAGGCTAACGCCTAGATGACATCAGCCTTGCGTCAAATCCACTTCGGGCTCGTGGGCTAGCAATTCCTCACAGGCCTGGTGCTTAGGCCTCCACTGTCCATCGAGCTCCCTACGCTGGAGCAACCTTGCTTGGCTCTCGGGCCTTTTTCCTGGCCTGTCCCCCGAGCAAACTCCCACGGTGGAGTTGCTCTAAGGATTCGACGTAACCTAGGAGTGCCGGCTATCGACTACCTAACGCCCACCCCCTCCTCCTTTATTTGAGCTTGGGATCGGCAATATAAGATAAACTTATACAAGCAGAGTTTAGATGGTGATCAAGCATCTAAATTAAAATTAAGCACATTACAAATAGCAAAATACTCAATAAATATGAAAAACATGATAATAACCATGCCACAAAAAAACTAAATATTCATGATCACGCTCCATCTTAATCCTAGCAAGAAAACACCCCAAAGCCCCTCTCCTTTTTCACTTCTTACCGGAGCCTTATGTTTGGTGGCTGATCTCCTAATCAAATGTAGAATGAATCTCCCAAATATAACACTCACGGCAATAAACATAAATCCTACGAAATTCTAATAAACAACCCACTAACATTCTAACTAATGGACTTTAGGTTGTTATTAAATAAAAGGAAAATAAACGGAAATAATAAAACTAGTAATTAAGTTCTCTCCTAAAGTCTATTGAATAGTATTTTCATGTCTTTGATCTCCAAAATCATTGTTGTCGCATCTTCATACTATGCCTGTCTTTGTGCGGTTAGTTAGCCTCTTACTCCACTAGAATTACTCTAGACACCCAAAATTGTCATTTTCTTCTCATTTTTCATGTTGTTCCGTTATCAAATGCCTAAATATCAAAACAATATAATTAGTGCATTTAACCCATTCATATATACAAAATTCAAAGAAAATATTGATAAAATATATGAAAATATGCACACATCACATAGTTTTATTGACAAGAATCAAAAGTTCGTAAATGTGGAGTTTAAACACGATCCACAGTAAAGACATGCCATAATCTTCATTTGCATTTTGACGTGGTTCATAAAATTCGTTATCAACAGTTGTTAGATTTCTATGCAGTTTGGCATGCATATTTCTTGATCACATTCGCTCCTCTCGTTGTAAGTTTAATCTCTACATCTCTAGTTATAATTCAGTGATTATTTTGTCTTTTTATAAAACACCTTTGGATATTATAACAAGGGGTTGTGCTATCCACACACCCCTTGTTAATTTCTGTCATTTGATATTGTTTAATTCATCTAATTCAACGGCCAAAAATTAAAAGGATGTGTAAAAAGTAAAAAAAGGTATTTCAATAGCACACCCTATGACTACGTGATTTCTTTTCTACAGCTTTTACTTGCTGTCGGGAATAAGTTGGAGTACGTAATTACTCAAATGGCTAAAGAGGTTGCTGAGAGATACACTGCAAGGGTGGGTGATGCGATTGTTAAACCTTCAGACGATCACACAAGCCCCGAACTACTTCTCTTTCTTACTCATATCAAATTGTTCCAGAATTCTTTTCAACTAGCGTTTTTCTTCTGGATATGGGTAAGAGTGACCTAAAATTTAGCACAACTAGTACACTTCATCTAGATCAAGATGGTTCCAGTACTCTTTTGATAATTCGTTCTTCGATATCTTGCAGTATCAATATGGTTTTGATTCCTGCATGATGGGGGACGTTGGTTATGTTATTCCGAGACTCGCTATCGCGTAAAACCTTGTTCTGACAAGCTCGGTTACAAGAGTGTGAGTGCATGTGTACTCTATTCTACTTTCATTTTCTGATCTTGTTC
Organism: Pyrus communis; assembly: GCF_041283825.1. Taxonomy (NCBI): domain Eukaryota; kingdom Viridiplantae; phylum Streptophyta; class Magnoliopsida; order Rosales; family Rosaceae; genus Pyrus; species Pyrus communis. Next base: position 20,372,224 of record NC_142574.1, read on the forward strand.
TGAATGCTAATATCTATTCTCAGAGCATTCATTCAATTACTCTGCAGTTACAGCATCTTCCCATTGTATGCAATTGTCATACAGGTGAGGTGCAAAGTTATAAACTGCTGCACTGTATGTAAACTTTATGTGGTTATATAATTAAAACACAAACAAGAAGTTGACTGACCTGATCGTGAAGCAATAGCCATTGAATACCAAGCGGAGATGATGTAGGATGCAACAACACCAAAGTCCTCTACAAATCACCTAGCCGGATACAACTACTCTATGAGAAGCGTTTGTTGTGTATCTAGGGTTTGCAGGGACCTTAGTATTTATACTGGCTAAGGCATTAAAGTTCCGTCCATAAAGGAATCCCAAATCCCACTTTTTAGCCTATCAGTTAGGTATCGTAATCACATAAAATCAAGGACTTCATCCATCTTACTTGTATTTACAAGACACCTAATATAAGATTGCTATCTTTAGGAAATCAAATCACAATATCTGCATTAATCTCCAATATTACATTCCTACTATATGTTGTAGACCATTTAAGGTTGATTTACATAGGAATAAATCCAACATTCTCTCACTAGTCTACACGTATAATATTTATGTTTTTACTTGAAATTGAAAATTAATGTCACTTTAATGGGCATGTAGTTGTGATAACATCCTATCCTTGATACAAGTTTATGTCAAATAAGTCTTTCAACATGGAACTAACAAGGTTGTAAGGTTGACACAACCCAAAACCTTCATAATCACACATGCTAAAATCCTCATTCACATGAAACACCGTCAAATTATGATTGCATAGATGAACTTTAATTACCTGAATGTGTCTCAACTTTTATCATCTCAAGTCCTCTTTAATGCAAACTTCTACTGCAATTGCAAACAAAACTTCATAAAACATAATTAATTCAACACCTACGAGCAAGATGAATTAACATGTTTTTGACACTGGTTCATATACCATATCAGTTACTTTAATGAGAAAATTTTCAACACTTATGAGCAAGATGAAAAAACCCTCACAACTAATACAACATATAAATCATGTCATGCCATTTTAAGTTGAACCAAAAGAATTAATCCACACTTACGAGCAAGAAGATTAACCATTCCCTTATGATTTAAAATGCAATTTGCTTAACTGGATATCAGATATATCGTTATCTGATAATTGACCAACACATAAACATGTGACTCAATGAATACAACTGGAGATTAAACTGAATACATGGATTAAAAAAAAAAAAACCATACATACCTTATAGGACATCTGCAAATGTAAGGCATTACTAACATGAAACTCAAGCTCCCACGGATCTGCAACATCGTCACTTAATTTGTAGATCCATACTTATATCATACCTTTTGAAATATGCTTGTGGGAACACCCTTACTTAGTCAATGAATGCATATCACTACAAAATTGTCTTTCTTTAACCTTTCCTTAACACCTTAAATAGCATAATCTCAATGAAAGGTAAAACTAAGACATTCACCGCTGTTTATACAAAATCAAGCATCCCACAACCATCTTATTTGCATTAATAATTCCATATTTTTGCTACCCATGAGCCTCAAAATTCTTTCTAAAGATGAACAGGTAATCAATCAAGACATCCAAATGATTGCAAGTAAAAATATACACATACACCAAGTACTCATTTTGCAACTTAAATATATTATTGTCATTCGAGTCATGGCATAATTCTAATTTCACCAACCAAAAAACATATTTATGGAAGATAGAATAACAATTTAATAGATTTATGCAAGTCCACCTAATGCTCAAAACTTTAGAACAACTCCCACTAAACTTTTAGAGTTTATACACTTATTGCAAATAAGTTAATGAGTGTGAAACCCAATTTTCTTTCACTAATTCTCCCACTTGGGCAAACACTCATTCATAATTCTTTCAAGGATGTACCTAAACAAAATTGCTTCATATTTTAGACATAATTAAATAGACATGACAACTAACATAAAGTTATCAAACAAAATTTCAGCAATGAGTCACGCTTACTTTAGAATTTATCATAATTAATTTATAAGCTCAATTGCTACCAAAATTTTACTGATCAAAATAGACATACTAATCTTCATAAAATAAAAATATAGAGTTGTTTTAGGTCAAAATAATTGTCTAAAGTGACGTCTCAAAAGACATAAAAACAATCTATCAGCAAAACTGTCTGTACGAGATAAAACTAATTTTAGGATTGGTCATAATCACTACTACAAAAGAGGCTAACACTAGCGGTGCAAAAACAGACAATAAATCCTAATTAATGTCGAATTTTTGGTAAAAATTCAACATCAAATCATGCAATGTCAAATAGGGGAACCGACATCAATGCTACTGTCACGAAAAGGCTTTTGATGTCAGTTAATCCCCTTAATCCGCCACGAAGAAAAAAACAATATAAAATAAAAAATGATAGTAACGTTGGTTAAAAGTGACATCAAGACTGATAAAGGCTGTTGATAGAGCAGACTGGTGTCAGTCATAACTGACACCACATACCATATGATAACCAATATAATGTCGCCCATAAGCGACACCACAATTTTTAATAATAAAAATATAAATAAAAAAATTTGTCTCAGTTAATAATAATAATTAGCCAAAGTAAAAACTATATATAAGCGGAAAATGTTTAGATCTGAAAAATGTGGATTGGGAAATTACTTTGGCGGCGAGGTAAATGGGAGTGTCGGTACTAGTACGTTAGGCGTAGCGTCCCTTTTCGAGGAAACGAGTGATACGGCCGACGAGGAATTGGAGGCCGGCTTTAACTAACTTGGACACCGACTTCTTCCTCTCTCCGCCTTTTCTTCCGCCGAGGCCCTTGGTGGCTTTTGCGGCTTCCATTCTCTCTGAGTTTTTGGGGAAATGAAAACGATTCGTTTAGGAGGGAAAACAAATTGTTATTCCCTCAAAATTCAAAACGTCACATCTGTTTTCCTACATTTTCCAATCTAAGCACAGAGATCTCCAAATCACACTAATTTTCTCATCTTCTTTGCATCGAGCACATCGAAATGAACAAAACCCACATTCAATTTTTCAACCACAGAGTGGGTTCTAAAATTATATGCAAGCTCGAAACCAAGCTAGAAAAACGGAAACTGAAATGAGAGGGAGTAGTATGGAGGCTTACCAAGTCGAGAGCTTGAGAACTAGTTGGGGTACGCGATGAACAGTGGTGGAACCCATTATGCAAAACTAGGCTTGGCTTGGTGTCCTTAGCAAATCAGGAAGCTTTGTGCGTGGAAACGGAGAAGTGCATTTGTGGGATAGAGGGAGACGTGTAGTGGAGAGATAGAAGAAGGGATAAAACCTGGCAGGTTGTAGGCTAAAGGGAGATATGTTGTGGAGAATAAAGGGAGATGATTGCAATGTTTTAATTTTTGGTTTTTCAAAAGAGAGAAGATGGAGGGATGGGAAATGGAGAAGTCGAGGAAAAAGAGAGAGAATAGGAAAGATAGAAAGGGATGAAAGAAGGTTGATTGGGTGGGTACAGAGAGAGACGTGATAGAGAATTGATGGAGACGAAAAAGAGAGGGGGTGAAGAAGAACCAGTTAAAAAAAGAAGAAGAAAGAAAGTGAGAAAAATGAGGCATATGTGTTAGAGAGAGAGAAAGAAACCCATGTGAGGGAACTAGCCAAAGAGAAGGAAAGAAAAAAATGATGTGATACACTGATGTGTGTGTAAGAGAGAAAGAAACCCATGTGAGGGAACTAGCCAAAGAGAAGGAAAGAAAAAATTGATGTGATACACTGATGTGTGTGTAAGAGAGAAAGAAACCCATGTGAGGGAACTAGCCAAAGAGAAGGAAAGAAAAAATTGATGTGATACACTGATGTGTGTGTAAGAGAGAGAGAGAGAGAGAGAGAGAGAGAGAGAGAGAGTCACGTGAAGTAATGGGAACTGGAACAGACATCAGGTTTACAATATTTAAAAATTATTATTAGTGTCGGGTAGAAGTGACACGATTCTTCATGTCGACACGATTTTCTTTTTAAACGACACCATCATTTAACAAGATTAAAAGCTATGTCGGTTACAAGCGACATTAACGGTCTATGTCAGTTATACCCGACAGTAATTCCGAAATTATGTAAAGAGGGTGTCGGAAATGTCTTATCCGCCAGTATATTATATAAAATCAACACCAGCCACCGACACAATAAGCCACTTTTGTAGTAATGAATTAAAATACATGGCAAAAAATTACTAAAATTTGTAGACACATATTAGACATCTATATGTTGAACATATCAAAAATTCAGGTCATTTGGTGACCATTAGATGTGTCATTCACCCGATTTAAATCAAGACACGAAATCTGCCAGAAACAATTATGTGCATCTATCATGAATTTATACATCCATAACAAATTCAATTGCATATCATTTCAATTTTGATATCCAAAGGAAACTCTAGTAGTCAAATTTCATCCTCTAAACCGACATCATATTCAAATTGAAAAGATTTACAAGCATAAGACTTAAACAATGTGTACCTTAGCAATCCTTGATTAACCTTCATGGGTCCAGTACTTTGCATCAACAAATCTCATGAAGAGACAACAAAATACGTCATGATGCAAGCGATTTTCATGCCTTAAAACCACAACCTATTATGGGGCTCGTAGTGGGATTTTGTAACCGATGGCATGGAACTTTATCCCCTATAAACTTCATGAAACTAGATTAATTTACACCTACGGGCAAGCAAATTAGTTAGTTTCTAGTACTGGATTATATGTCACGAGAGTTACCTTCATAAAAAAAAAAAAAAAAAAACTTCAACACCTACGGGCAAGATGAAGCTTTCACAAACTATGTCATCTTAATTAAAACAAAGGAAACAATCCACACCTACGGGCAAGAAGATTATCCCTTTTATTCTAATTAAGATGCAATGTTGATCGAAGTAACTTAAAACCACAGTCCCCACATCAACTAAGCCGATACGGCTTGCTTAGTTGACAAGACATTGATCATCTCCAACCTTAATTTAATAATCTCCTTCATGACTCCCTTCGATATTCAATTAATCTCAAGAAACCTGACAACATACTTGAAAGAGATTAATCACATATAGAACAAGTTGTATAAGAATTGTAATATCAATCTTCCACCAGAAGGATGTCAATACGTATGAGAGAACATGATGGAGCTAATAGATTCAAAACAGAAACACTTTAAACAATACAATCGCTTTAATTCAAGAGCCAAATTGTGATATCACCTAAATGCTTTCTTAAGTCAAACGGGTTCCTTTCCTTTTGTGCCTTTCTTTCTATAGTACAAGACTCCATATATTAGCCTTGAATAATTTCTTTTCTTCTCCCCTTACGGCACAAAACAATTGACTGATCAAAACATTGTTTAAATTCTTTAGGCATAGGAAAAACTAACAAACTATATACAAGTTTGAAAAATTATGCTTATCAATTTAGTCATATGCTTTAAATAAAATACATACCTCATGCCTTCATATGTTCACCACTTCTTTATAAACATATATATAATCACATGACCAACCACAATTCTCATATAAATAGACAAAATACAAATGAGAATTGTCACATAATTACTACAAACCTCATTCATTTGTATAATGTTCTTGTTCTTGCCACCAGATGCTTTCTGTCACTCTCAGTCAATCCACAAGTTATGCATCAATTTCATAGTTAACTAGTCATGTACAATTAAATGACTATACTGAGATATGAAAGTAAAATTGTAGACAAAACTAATTTTGGTTAGTCATGCAGATTCCTTAAGGAGTTAATATGACTTTAAACACTACTTTAATTAATCTCATGTCATACTCAAGTACGAGTACATAGTGTATATATTCTGGACATAACAATAATTTTACCACATTATTAGTGCTAATCTGCTAGATTTATCATATATTTGTGTCTTTGCATAGGATCATCTCAAGCAATATAGGACAATCCAATCCCCCTAAAAAGCAATATGCCATATGTCATTTTACTACATGTTTGCAAAACTTAAAATTTTAATCCATATTGATTATTTCCAACAACAACCAATGACATGGCTATTACATTCGGTCTATATATATTTCCTACACATTATCATGTAACACAACTCATTGAAAATATTTCCATGAATTTATATTACCCATGAAAAAACAGAGCAATAGACTTACTCATGTACTAGTTCCGAAACACCCAGACTATTTTGACAGAATAGTTTCAAAACAAGTAAAATAATTTATGCATATTAACATATGCTTCTCGGTATGCCTTTCATATGCATATAAGAATTTATCATGTTTAAAGCATATATTTTCTCTTTGTTATAATTATCAAGTTCAAAACTTAATAATCAAAACTAACCATATGTATGATTGACTAATTCGTACTTGACATATATAATGATCAACACCGTTCGCTTTGATAGAGGACTTTACCGAGCTTTTGCTGAGTTGAGACGCTTCATCAGTATTCCTTGGCAAGGCCAGAACAAAAGTATATATTTGCATATGCTTATAAAATTAACAACGACATTAGCCGAAAGTGGTTGTATCTGTCATTAAATTTATTCAACCAAAACCATGAGCATGAAAGTCGAAATAGAAAACTTAAAGCATACCATATTCTTTCAGTCACGATTAATTTAGTAAAGACGAACAAACTGTTCCAATCTTTCTTTATGAAAACTGAATACAAGAAAGAAAGCTTGAAGTGCTTGAAAACCTACCATTCAACAATTATTAGTTTACCAATTTAAGAGTGATATATCTGATAGCAGAATATGTGATCCCAAGGAGATGTGATTCTCCGCAAGGCTACACATGCCTTGGGAGGTGACGTCCATGATCTGTCTTCCATTGGACGATGGTGTCTTTATGCCTCGGCACGGTTCGTTGGCTTTATCCACTCTTTAATCGACCTCCATCTTATTCTGTTTTCTTTTATATTTAACTAACCCTTTCTAATCATAAGATGAAAAGGAAAAAAAATACAGGATCTCATATGCCGATGCATATATGAACCTCCTCATTGGGCTCACTGATCATCTCAAAAATTCTCTAGTGCAAAGTTAGAACACATGACTATTTCAATTGAACCAAAACATTAACATTGAAATAAGAAGCCTAAAGCACCAGCCTTCCAATACAAACTAATTCAATAAAATAATGAACTAACTATTTCAATCTTTCTTTATTATAGTTAATTCAGTATCATCATTAAGCGCTTCAATTAAAATAAAGGCCCACGTTTGGGTTTGAAGGGTGGTGACGGTGGAAGTAAAACTTGAACTCAAGAGACACCACTCACAAAAACAGATTATCCAATTATGTAATCGTTTTATTTAACTGATAATTTCGGTCTCTAAGACCAAATAGGAACTGATGCAAATCATATTAATATGCCAAATATATGCAATTATATGCGGAAACGTACTGATCCCGTTTTCAAGGAGGTCCGGCATGGTGGTGTTGCCAAGCATATGCAACCACAACTTGGATTAAACACACGCAGTTCATGAGAATATTATGTAATCCAATATTAAACCTAATAGGTTTTAATTATATAACCAGAGGCTCTAATACCACATGTAAACTTTATGTGGTTGTATAATTAAAACACAAACAAGGAGTTGACTGACCTGATCGTGAAGCAATAGCCATTGAATACCAAGCGGAGATGATGTGGGATGCGGCAACACCAAAGTCTTCTACAAAGCACCTAGCCAGATACAACTACTTTATGGGAAGTGTTTGTTGTGTATCTAGGGTTTGCAGGGACCTTAGTATTTATACTGGTTAAGGCATTAAGGTTCCGTCCATAAAGGAATCCCAAATCCCACTTTTTAGCCTATCAGTTAGGTATCATAATCACATAAAATCAAGGACTCCATCGATCTTACTTGTATTACAAGACACCTAATATAAGATTAATATCTTTAGGAAATCAAGTCACAATATCTACATTAATCTCCAATATTACATTCCTATTATATGTTGTAGACCATTTAAGGTTGATTTACATCGGAATAAATCCAACAATGTATTCTCTGTAGACTAAATCCTTTTGAACATTTGTCATTGACATATATATGTTTATGTATGATTGGTAACGAAGATGGGAACTTCTATGAAGCCGGCCATATTTGAAGCGTTTGATACTGCAAGGAGCATTGCTCGCTGGCATCAGGCTGTAAAAAGGAGCCGGGCATTGAGAAAAGCTGCTAGCAGTGATATACTGCAAGGAGCATTGCTCGCTGGCATCAGGCTGTAAAAAGGCGCCGGGCATTGAGAAAAGCTGCTACCAGTATTGAGTCTAGCCAAGAAGATGCCGATCAGGCTTCTGTCGTAGTTCAGTTGTTAGAAGTAAAAATTCATGAGTCTTCGCTAAACAATGGCACCAACGTAAGAAATTGAGTCTTAAACAGGAAGATGGCACTAAAGAAGAATCTAAGCCCAAGGAGATTACAGAAGACAGTACAACACAATTCAAATTTCTAAAACCATAGTGACATACAATACTAAAACATGAGAAGCGTAATGATGTAGAAAATAATCAAAACAATCAAAACATGACAAGCGTAATGATGTAGAAGATAATCAAAACATGAGAGAAAATAATGAAAACACCATCACATTTCATAAAATTGAACTTACGGATTTGAGTACACATAGCCAGTAGGACCATACTCACAGAGGCAGAAACAACGCACTCTCTTTCAGAATCGGATAAGTATCTCTGGGCATCAAATGACTGTCTCCGGGAGTTCATAACGCGGAAGTTAGAAGGAGCTTCTCCAGACACGACCTTGCCTACTTCCCAAACCATTGTCTTGTCCTGCAACAAATTAAAGTCAGTCGAGTGTATCATAACACTTCAATAACCGTCGTACCGAAGTAAACAATCAGGGAGGATGACAAGGAATCTAGAGAACCATGACAAGATCAAGTACGAGAGTTTATAGGCAACTAGCCGATGGATCAAATAAACGAACTGGCTTATCAAAATTTGATGAAATATTCTACTTATCAAAATTTGATGAAATATTCTACTTACTTCGGTTATAACTACAGGTGGTGTGTTTGATTTCCTTGTTAAAAGTGTGCTTGGTTTAATGAAGAGGTAATGGAAACCAACCTAATCGAGAAGACGACAAAGACGAAGCTAACAGATGAGTTCATTTTCTGTTACTACGGGATCATTTCATGAGTTCATGGCCAAGAATTTAGTACGTTTCTGGAGGGGGATTTATACTTGCATCGTTCATTCCTCTGTCAATTTGTGATGGTGGTGGTCTGCAATCCTATGACAGTGAATTTTTAGGATTTGTTTGATATAGATTTGGGCAATTGGTCTTACTAGCCCTTTTACAAATACACCAACTAAAATTAACCCTATGCTCAAAATGCAATCTCTACTACTAGCCCTTTTTTATGAAAATACCCTCAATATTGTGTCAATAATCTACCAATATAGCGTCAAGAATGTATTAGTATTGTGTCGATGATAAAAGTGTTTTGTCAAAAATGATTAGTAAAGATTGCATTTGAAAGGAGAGCGATTTTTTGTGAATGGGCTACTAAGCCCAATTTCCCCATCGCTTTTATTTTTTGTTTCATAACCAAGAATTCAGTAGTTTCGATTATAATTTCTAAACAAAAAAATGATGCATAAGCCTTTTCATGTTACTGAAAAATGCCAATCCTTCGAAATTATATTTTTCATTTTCCTTCAGTCTAAAAGTTATTTAACGCTTTTAAGTCATTTTATATGGTGTGGCGAGTTTCAATTATTTTTTCCACCAAGAATATTGAATGAAAAGTAACACTGAAGTTTACTATCTTCGGAGCTTCTTCCTGGCCTCTTGGGAAAATAAGTGAAACTGATTTTCTTACTGGTACAACGAGATAAAAGGTGCGCCGTTGACGTTTGAACAAACAACACGAAATAAATTTCCTGAAAACAAACTCACATTCACTAAGATTGAACTTATGGATTTGAGTACAGAGATCATTGGCACCATCCATGGCTTTGTTAAATACAATAATTCAGCTCAACATCCATCTCCCTCTCTCAATCTCTCTCTCTCTCTCACACACACGCACACACAGGCAGGGACAATCTTTGCAAGCGTTATGAAACCTGCAAAGCTCTGACGCGTGCAGTTAGCTCTCGAACTTGACTCCTCAGACGATCAGGATTACAGAAAAACTCGACAAATACACCTCGTTGAAGCCCAATTTCCTTGGCATGATGTTTAACAATCTGCAAGCCATGCATATTGCGAATATTAATAACACGATTAAGGTCCAGAAAATATTTAACTAAACCAATATATGCACCAGAGAGTAGTTACCTCATTTTTCTTACGATGCTCCAGTGTCACCTCTTCAACTGCAGCAGAGAGTTTTGCATTTATTTTTTCCATTTCATCAAGCTCTTTCATCAATGGCTGGAAAACAAAGACAAAGATATATTAATTTTGTACAGGAACAGAGGCGAGAAAATACTAAAGAATTACCACAACAAGCTGCAATAACAACATGATGACATGATGTTCAAATGGCCAATAGCAGATCAGAAAATGTAGAAGAAAAAGAAAAGTAACATGTCTAACATGAAATTATGATTTCAACGCTACGATACATAAGGACAACTGAAGGTTTTTTCATTCTTTAGTACTCATATAACCATCGTCTTAAAAGGAAACATAACATGTTAACCACGGTGAGTTATTGCTATATTATGAACACTACTTGTATTCTGTCTTTCAACCAAATTTAGATATCAAACATATCGCACACGAAAACCATCAATTTTAAAGCAAGTTAAAGTATAGAACTCTTCAACGTTGAAACAAGATCTCAACAAGACACAATTCTCCATGGTCAGATCTTCTACTTTGTGCGACTTAAAGAGCACATGAAGCATAGAATACCATAAGAGGGAAAAATCAATACCAGTAAAAATGGAAACAAGTGAAGTAATAAGAAATGAAGGTGTAATAGTGATGTCATACCCGTGGTGTCAATATAGGTTGCGCAGTTGTTGAAGATGCAAATAGCAATTGCTGCAAACTTTGAATTAGAGTGCACCTGATACAATTAACAAGTTAGAAGTTTTCCCACAAAACGAAAAGGTGGAGAAATACACATTCATGGTAGATACTTTTGAAGAGATGACCAAATCAGTGTTACTGAGGAGGCATGTTTATTCATGTTAAAGATAGGGAAGACATGCTAGACCACTACCATAAAGTCTACCAAATGCCAGACATGCCCGTGATGCCAAATTACATCAAATTCTACCATCAACCATGCATATTTTCATTTCTCACTAAAAATACAGGAACAGATGCCAAAGATTAGATAACTTGTTTGTTTCATTGAGGTTCTGAATGTTATATTGTATAGAATTGCTTGTCATATCAGGCTATCAGCGTTCCAGCAAGACTGCTTTGCCAAAGCATTTAGTGTACCATGGATGTGGATTCATTCAGCTATCGAATTTTCAAAGTTAATGAGCAAAAAAGATATCAAAGAGCAGGAAAAAAGCCTTATGACCACGTGACGTTGTTGTCCATATGGATGCAAAAAAGAATACCATACAGAGCAAGGCTTGTATAGGTTAGCACCTCATCAATAGTATATATGAAATAAGCAATGTATATTCTTTAATTTTGGGGTGTAATTTCATTAACTAGAGTCGTGTAGACATCCTACCAGTTGCAGTGAGTAGGAAAAGAAATTAAGAGTACTAACTTACATGGTTGCAATAACCAACGTGCACAAGGTATACTACTTAATTTGCACACAGCTATTTAAGGGCCAAAATGAAAAATTGTTATACTAATACTCTCAATGGTTAAGGAAAAGCGGGGTAACTCACAACTCATTAACACATCTATTTCTGTCCTCTGGAAGTGAGTTCTCAAGATCAGACTGAAGGGTCATCAAGTCTGAATGAAGACTAGATATCTGCTGCACAATACCCGGAGCTGATACATATGTTGATAGCCCAACTTGAGCATCTAATACAAGAACACATAAATTTAATAATTGAGAAAAAAGAGAGGAAATAATCGTATTAATATAAAATCTTAACAACTTTGTGTTTATTGAAGAAGAATGCACTGTCATTACTTGAATGGATACTTAAAAGATCTCTAACACCATGCAAAAAGTGATCCTGATCATCCACTCCTCCTTGTTCTTGAACATCAGATGCTGCTTGAATTAATGCCAGGCAACGACCCTATAATGATTAGAAAGGAGCATAAACACGCCATGATAGTGGAAAAAGGAAAAGAGGATGAAGGGTTTAAGCATGCAACTGTAAGCAAGGTTTCCCAAATAATCTGGAGCATAATACTTACCAGTTCTGAGCATAATAGTATTACAATGAGATGTGTTATGACTTAAGTTTTGAATACATGTAGAATCATCTAACAGTAAGAGAGAATATTTGATAGAGGTGAAGGAGGAGAAATGAATAAGAAGTCTAAAGAGGGAGAGAGAGATACCACACGGCCTTTTGTTGCTGACAGGTAGGCTTGCACCTCTGATTCAATAACCTTAAGCAAGGAGTATGCTCCGAGCATGTTTTTCTTTTCCAACTGACAAGCCATTTTTAAGAACTGATGCCTTGCAAGCTGATTAACAAGATGATTTATAAACTGCCAAGGAAAAATTGAATAAGAAAATGTTAGACCAGAAGATCAGGAATCTTTGTGATATAAACTCAATGCTTAATTGATTGATGATAAGACAATTAGTAGCTGACAATACCGCTTTCTGCCGGTTAATGTAATATTCTTGTCGCATGACCTTTAAGTCATAATCACCTACAAATTGATAATTCAGATCACATTAGCTATGAAGAACTTTTTGAGCCATGCAAGGCAAATAATTTGATGTTGTTTCATCTTACAGTTCTAGATTGGTTTAGTTACTAATAATACCTTGCAATATGTACGTGTCTTGGAGTTGAGCCAGCTCCCAACAAAGACCTGGAATAGTCTGAGAAAGGAATACACAATACCTCAAACTAAATCAATCAATGATATGAATGTGTTTTGAAGGCAGAAATAAGCATACACAAGAATATTGTAAGAGTATCAGAATAGGTGCCACCCCCAAGAATAACAACTTCAAGAGAAAACCCCACAAGATAAATGAAAGTATAAATACAGGCAACGTGATTAGCAGGTAGCATGTCCATGATCCTTTCCTCATGGGGGTTCTCTCTATGACTACAATTAGAATTCAACTTTTTTTCTCAGAAGATTTTGGAAATTTGGATATAACAGGTAAACGTAGGAAACTTAAAAACCAAGAACAATACAAACCTCAGATAATAATTTCTCTTCCTTGTGATAAGAATTTGATAGTTCTCCAACAAGTTCTGCATGCTTTCTCCTGTATACACATTAGATACTCCTTAGTCAAAAGATATTGTGAAATGTAGCAGATAAGAAACAATTGAAGTCTACCACTACACAAAGTGTAATGAATTGACTTGTTAAAATGCATTGTACCTGAGGGAATGAAGATCAAGATGGATGTGAGCTTCATCCGATGATACTTGAGATTTAAGTGCCATTAGAATTGCTTGCTGCTTAGCATTCTCAACTTGGGCTTCCACCCATTGTCTTTCACTTGTCCCAAAACTGCATAATATTTAGCAGTAACAGAGTGAGCAGGGATTCCAAATTTACCAACAACAAAAAAATGCCAGCATGAAAGTTGACAAGAAAAAGGTTAACCAGCCACAGATATAGAAATACCACATCTATTCAAGTACCAGAAATAGATAAACCATCCAAACAACAAAAGTAAGGTTGAATTATCAAAATACCACATCATTTCAAAGAACGTGTTTGTATGTCATAGACTGATAGTGATACACATTCATGCGTGTAGAGAGGTAGATACAGAATACAAACGAATAAAAAAGAAATTTTTTCTGTGCCTCTCAGGTGTCAGAGAAGTAAAATAATTTACTACTAGAATATACCTTCTCACTCTGATTACACAAACGGAATACATCCTCTAATTTTCATCATACTGGAATCAAAATGTAACATTTTTGTATCTTCTTTGTAGATTTTCTTAAAAGAAATAAAACAATCGAAGTAATAATAACAGCAATTGTTCTAGTTTCTTAAAGTGGATGTGGGGATCTGAAATCAGACAAAATAAGTAGGTATTTCTTTCATTATATAAAAGTTAAAACTTTGTGAATAGGGGAAAAAGTTACATACATAGAACGAAGTCGTTGCAACTCAGAGACACGCTGATGATGGGATTTTTCTAAATCTGCTGCAATCAAAAGGCCGAGTAAAAGGAGTCAATATTTGCTACTTTATAAAAATTAAAACAGCTTAAGATATCCGAATACCTAGGCAACTCTAGATTATGCAAATAATCAACATTTGCATCAAAGTGATAATGATGTGATTACATATGGATGTCAGGTATTTTCTGAATTCAGAAAAGCAAAAAAATAACATTACAAATAAAAACATATTCCTATTTTTCATTTTTTCAAGGAAGTATGTGCAGAAAAACAAGAAGAAAATGATTTGTGGCATACATATTAAGTTTCTCTACATGACTAAAGCTGTGTACATCACTCCACTCATTGGTTTGTGTAATTGTTTTTTCTTTAAGAGAAGGTTAAAGTGATTTTATGACTCAAAAAAGTAAATTTTCATATCAAAAATAGCCTCTGGTACCAGTTGAAGCATCAAATATAAAAAAATCTTCTCAAAGTTATAAGCGTCCAGCAAGCACATGTAATCTCTACTCCATTGGAAAAGAAAAAGAATCTGGAGCTATTAATCTTCAATACTTAATGCGGAGAGAGAAAGGAAATTAGAAGAGTGAAAAATAAGCAAAAGCCATAGGACGGATTACCTCTTACTATGATATTTGAGATGTCTTCAAGACTCACCCATGAACACTTAGATTTTCCCTCTTCAACAACTAAACGAAAAGGACCCTGTTCATATCACTTAGTAAGGCCTTCATTTTCCTTTTAATAATATGAAGTATACAATAGAAAAACCGGCAAGACACAAAAAAGATACAGCATAATTGATAGGGCCATAAGAAATATACAAGAGATGAGGGGAAAAAACATGATTTCAAGAACTTATTGAGAAGATTTTCAATACTAACAAGATAGAATTCCATGAGATGAACTTCTGTCAAATATGAATAGTGGAAATCTGAATTTTTCTTAGTTTTCTTTTGATAAATAGTGATCTTGAAATTATTCCCCAAAAAAAAAAATATTCAACTGGGACAGAGTGTTACAATTTACTTTCAATGCAGAGGATCTAGAAATAAAAGCTGGCAGACTGGCACAAAGTAATGATGGATATCTGAAAAATAAGTTGCAGCAATACTGGCTAAATTTCCATCCTAAGTGAAAGCAACACTGACACACTGATGCGCGACCAATTAGATTAGCAATAATTAAAGCTGGAAAAGAAAAGGATACTCATTCATACACAATCAGTAATTAACAATGCTTAGAGAGGGGAAGGGGGGGAATTATCTACACACCGTGTCCAACTGCTTGGCAAACCACTGATTTAGCTCCTTGATACAAGATGAATCTCCAATTAAGTATGGATGAAAGTCTGCGTAAGCTAAATAGATGCCATCCCCTGCAAATTAAGTAGGGCTAAAAGTTCATAAATATGAAAAGGCAGAAATAGTGAGCTTGAACGTGGAATTCCTAAGCAGAAAAGTGAACATGCATTCCTCCTTCAGTTGTGCACAAATCACATAATTATTCTCAATTTCTCATATTAAAATGCAAAACATATACTGGGCATTAAACAACAAAGGTTATAGTGAAATGTTTAGAAAATCAACGCAAGTACTGAAAGGTAAAAGAATACAATACCATCCCCAGAATGATAATGGGCCAACTCTTGTGCTGTAGAAGCCATCCTTCCAAGAACTGCATTCATCTAGAGTAGAGTGAAAGAATTACAAATCTTATGAAATTTGAAGTAGCAATAAACTTCTTAAAGTACTTTTCTCATTAAAAAATCAATCAAAACCCAATACACATGGTTCTCTGCATACACAAAGGCAGGTTGAACTGCACACGTTTGTTTGCAGATAAGTCACTGAGCATTCGAATGCTCATTCACATGTTTGCAGACAACATAGTATACATAATATATGGAAAACCATGCTCAATCAAACAATATCAAAAAGGCTAAATGGATCAAACTTATCATAATTGCTGTCCTCAATTTATCACACCACCAGTGTCTAATAAATTGCTTTTACAACTTAGTCAAGAAAATGACGAAATCCATTTCAAAATGGGTCACTAATGCGCAGAATATACTTCAGTGATTGTAGCTATTCTAGTAAGGGAGCCTTCTTTTTACTAATATACCTGCAAATTTCTTGCAGAAAGGCTATCGTCTATAGTTGTAAGATGTCCACTGACAGTAGATGTTGCAGCAACTCGAGCCCGTCTCCCTTGGATCAAAGCCGAAGCCTGATCAGTAAGCATGTCGAACTGAGAATGCAGTTGTCTAAGCTGTCTCTGCAACTGTAAAGCTTCAGCTTTATAGGCCAAAGTTGCATCCCTAAGGAAGAAAACAAGTCCATTAGTACTGGGAGCAGGGCATCACTAGCCAAAAAAAGATACATCTTAAAAGAGATACCAAGTTGCTAGAATATGCAATGACCAAGCATACTTTATGTTATACAAATTACTGAGAATTTACTGGCATACTAGTTCGCCGCCTATTTTCTGTACATTATCCTTTCGTTTAATGTCCTCCTTTCTCGCCATGATTTACCCGCAAGAAAAATGAAATAAACAAATCAAGTAAACGATACCCACACCAAAAAATGTGCTGCGAAAATCTCTTCTCAGTCCTCATGTACAGGCCAGAACTAATGCATCACTAGAGGAAAAATAACAAAATGAGTATAAATGAATGTAAAAAGTATGCAGTACAAGTATGGTACCGGATATCTTTGAGTCCCTCCTCAGCTGCGAAAACCGCCTCCTGGTTGTCTGGCCTGGAAGCAAAGGCTGAAATGCTGTCGTACGCAAAGTCCAAATCTTCCCCCTGCAAAACCAACATTTATATCAAAGTATCAATACACATATACTATGAAGTTCGAACACAGCATATAAAAACTCAACAATTTTGATTACAAACAACAGAAACGAGAATTTTACCTCTAATAGCTTCCCCTCCTGCACAAATTGATCATATCTAAAACAAAAAATTGAAAGAAAAAAAAAATCAGAAATTATATATTATTACAAATTTTCAAAATTCAACCAAATGACAATGAATGAGGGGAGAGAGAGTAACTGAGAGAGTTCGGGGAGAGAGAGGACGTTGGAGGGGCGGAGGCTGGAGCAGATCCAGTCGAGGATGGGTCGAGCGTCGTCGTATTGGAAGGGCCATTCGAAGCTGTCAGGGTCCAATGCGTCCGCCCCTTCGTACCCTAATTCACCCAACAGAGCGCACAGCGTCGCCCCGCTCATTTTCCGGTCGTATTCTTATCTCTTCTCTTGCTCCGTCGTGAACGGCGGTGCCTCGGGATCAGATCTTGCGATTTCAAATGTTTGCCAGCGACTGAGGGGACGAGTGAATTTTTTGGGCCGTTTGGCGCCGGCCTCTGAAGTATGACGTCGTTTCATTTGTGTTTTTTGTGTAATTTCCAACAAAACAAAAAACAAAAAAAAAAAAATTAAAAAATCGTCGTGAACAATTTTGTCCTTTTCTCTTCCGGACAGATGATCTTAGGAAGGAGGAAACTTGTCCGACGCTTTGCTTGCCATTCAATTTTGCGGAGTGGCATTAATCCAATCAAAACTTACCACATGATAAGTCTTAAATATTATCTTTTATCATTCTTTTATATTTAAAATTCTCATAATTATTTTTCCTACTAATTACTATAAATCATGAGATTAATTTGATGTATATTTTTCTTCTCCCCCTCCTTTTTTTTCTTCCCTCTCTTTTGGTACTTTTATGTTTTGCCGTAGAAGTCTTCAGTTTCTTCTCTCTCCCACTTCTACCATAATGTTAAAGATGGATAATCAACCAAAATAGTTGTACTTCAACCAAAATAAAGTGAAGGATAATCAATAAATTGTGAAAAGATCAACTCGATAATATGGAGTGAGTCTGCAAGATTGTATTTAGAGTTTGCTACAAAATATTCTAATCATTTATAGGAGAAACATATATTCTTATGCAGAAAGGAAATAAAGAGGGGGAAGAAGACTGCACACGGCAGAGAAAACTGCGGAAGACAAATAAGAGAGAATGAGAAGAGGAAAAAAGAAAAAAAAGGAACAGACAAATTTTGTTAAACATCAAGCCTGTGTTAGAATATATATATATATATACACACACACACACACACATATCACAGTTTTATTTCATTATAGATGGAGAAGATGGTTTAATTTTTTTTCCCATTATTTTTATGAAGGAAGGAAATGCACAGGGTGGGGAAGAAGCCGGCACTGGCAGAGAGAAAATTTGAGAAGAAAAAGGGAAGACAGAGGAGATCAGAGGAAAATTGAAATCTTAAATTAATCTTATATCAATTAATAGGAAATATAATTATGAAAGTTTTAAATATTAAAGAAAAATAATAAAAGAAAATATTTAAAACTTGCCACGTGGCGAGCTTTGATTGGATTGTAGTGTTACTCAACAAAATCCAGTGGCAAGTAAAGCCCTACACAAGTTTTTCTCCTTAGGAAGATGTCAAAAAGTCCACATAAGTAATAATAGTTAGAAAAGACAGTACTAGTATTTTTCAACGGAAATGTCAATTTCTATATGGCATGACATGGAATGCACCAGATAAAGTTGTTGTCAAATTTGACAGCAGCTTCAAATCTATTTTCAGTAAATCATAAATATTTCTTTATAATTTTTGTTATTACCTTTTGTTTTAAAATTACTAATTACAATTATAAAAAGTTAATAAAGCAATTAATAATAGTTTCAATTTGACATAGCAGATGGAGAACCAAACTTACAAAAAAGATCAATGTGCCACATAAGAGCATCTCTAAAGGATATGTCAAATTTTAAAATATCAAAATAATAGTTGATAGCTTATGTGACAATTTGACATTTTATACAATATTTTGCTTCACCCGATATGTTAAATAATAATGTTATTTAATAAACTTTTTATCTTTTTATGGAGTCCAATGATTAAGGTAACCAATCAAATATTTAAAAAACATAATAACATTTATTATATATTATAGTAATCTATTAAAATATCATTTAATAAATTCGACATCTGCTATCAAATTTGACAGCAAAAGGCTTTGCCTTCAAATGACTCAACGCCACCTAAGAAATTGAAGGCTCAGTTGGAGAGAGTTTGATGCCATTCTTTATTGTTGTATGTCTACGTGGCAATTTTGACATCTCCTTTGGAGATGCTCTAAGTCTTTAAATTTAAATTGTGTTTAAAATTTGAATGAGGATCCTGGATCTATATGATCCTTAAATCATGTTCGTTCATCATAAATTGTATGATATACAATGCACGAACACGATTAAAAGATTCTCGTGGAATCCTCTAATCTCCATATGCTTACCACCATTAACCAACTTAAACCCCCAAAAGCTGCCACGTGTAATTTATTCTGCTCTGTTTTTTTCTTTTTTCTTCTGAAGTATTCTGCTCTGCTTATTAGGAGGGTAAAATCCTCTTTTAAATCGTTGACTTCCAAATTTGCCCTGATATAAAGTGTATCCACTCTTTTTCGAAGCTCATCAGCATACATAATGCAGTTTGGTGGTGATCAGTTTAAGCCAAATCAATTGCAAAGTTCAATGATAGAAACAATGGGGGTGAGCCCTTGCCGCCACGGTCGCCTTCCACGGCTAAGAGTCGCCATTGTCTTCCTCCAACAAGGATCCCGGTCGTGTTCCTCGGATAAGGGCTTTTTCATTGTTTCGTGGTCAGAGTGGTTTCATGGGTTGAGTTGGGCTTTTTCATTTTCTTTGGAGTTTTCATTGTTTCGCCATCGTCTTCCTCGGACTAGATTCTCTTGAAGCACTTTCAGTTTCAGACATTTAGAACCGCTTTCCAAATGAGACCTAAGTCATACTTTGGCTCATATATACAATATGCAATTAAACAAAAAACGACTAGACAAAATTGTATGACTAAATAAAAACAGTATAATCCTCGAATAACATGTCTATTAGTACCTAGACACCATTTCTCATCTCTGATGGGATTAAAATCTCAAAACTCCTATGCATTTCGAAGAACAATATCAATCGATTCCAATCTGCCAACCGTCACAAGAATAAGCTGCCTGTTGTAGGTAGTCGTGCAGATATCAGTAGCCGTCACAGTGACAGTCGAGGAAGAGATGAAATGGACATGGTGACCATTCCAAGCCTCTTGTCGTTTACATATATAAGTACATAGATCATTAGTAGTTCTTCATTCTGTTTCAGAATCCGAGAAGTATTTCTGGGCGTCAAATGGCTGTCTCCGGGAGTTCATATCATGGACATTTGGCTGTCTCCGGGAGTTCATATCATGGAAGTTAGGCTGTCTCGGGGAATTCATATCATGGAAGTTAGAAGGAGCTTCTCCAGACATCGGAGCAAATGCTGCAGCTCAAATACATAAAACTAATGAGAAATGCACACTTAAGGCAATTTTTCAACGGAAAATAATTTAACAGAAAGAGAAAATTTGCCAGTACAGGATAAAAATATAACTTAACTAGCGCGTATGTGAATGTCACTTTCAAAGAAGACCATCCTAATATACAGTTTGCTTAATAAACTGTTCTTAGATGTTTTTGCCATGTAGGTGCAAGTTTGTTCGTCTAATGATCTTTTCAGTTTTCAAGAAAGATATTTCAGAGTCACTCAGGGATTTGTAATACGAGGTCAGCACTCTATCGGCCACAGTAACAGGATGAGTCAAAAGTCAATCTATGGGAACTGTAGCGCACTCAATCATCAATCCACAAAATTTTGTAAGTTCTATAGCCCATCAAATCTAGGAATCTACAAAAGAAGTGAGCAACAACGTTGGACTACCGCAACAAAAAAAACTAATGAACACCAAATAAACAGAACAATGCTCAATCTACAATCAGAGATATTGGTAGAAGAACATTCTTCAGCTAATTGTGTACAAAGGCCAATTAATTCGCAAACCAAATCACAAAAACGGAAGTTCACAACATAAAACTTGTTAAAATACATTCAACTAACCTTTCTCTCTCATTCTCCTTTCTCTGTCATACTCAAATTTATCCCGAATCTGGTTGACCTTTTCCCAGGTATCACCTTGCCTACTTGCAAAACCATTGTCCTGCAACAAAATAAAGTCAGTTGAGTGTATCATCACACATCCATAACCATGTGACCAAAGTAGTCAAAAGCAAAAGATAGCACAAGCATCCCTCTAGTATAGCGGGGTCCTATGAATACAGAGGTATCACATCTTACACTAAAAACAATCAGGGTGTCATAAATCATGGTTTGGTGACAAAATCCTATTTACTTCGGTTATAAAGCTTGATTCCGATGGCTTCATTTACCAATGAAGATAGCAAGAAATAATTGCATTCACAATAACACAAAGGACCCGCTTTGAAGATTAAACAACATGTTATTAAGTGTGGAGTTTCAAGTCGATGATAATGGACAACTATGTGAAATGCTGGGCTGTCTACTCATGATTCCTAACATGTAATTAGCGAGGTGTAGGTGCCGAGAGAACACATGTTATATACATCAGCAAAGCTCACATATTCCACTAGGTCCAATAAACCGCATCAAATTCCTACCTTAAATGGCTCAGGATGAAACCGCTTGTTCCTGAAACACAAGCAACCGAGCAAAATTAGCATCTGAATATCACTAGACGCCAATGGGCAGTGAGCCAGTGAGATTTTACACTACTAGAACAAACCGAGTAATAATTACATTCGTATACATTAACAAGCGCAGATTTTTTCAAAAATTTCCATCTTTTATATAACCATGTTACATGAAATTAAAATCTACAAATGTCAATTCTTTGCAATACTGAAAAACCATTTGCAGAAATTAATCAACATGGCACACCTGTACGGAGAGAAATCGTGATCATCGTCCTCGGCGGATTCATAATTCGCATGATCCTGAGCAATTTTTTTGGAATAACCCTCGTCCCAATACAGCCTTTCCCAATTTTCCCTCAGCTCCTGGTAAAGCTCCATGTATCTTTTGCACCAAGGCTCGTGTTCCTGTCAACAAATTAAAGTAAAACTTCATTAATACAAACCCTAATTAATCCAAAACCACACAAGTAATCACAAAGGAGCAAAGACGAACCGTTTCCTTGAGGACGAGGCGAGTGCGGCGCATGAACTGGTCTCGGAGCTGCTTGCGGCGCTTGTTGGGGATGTTGTCCCTGGGAATGACGAACCGCTCACGTGGAGGCACGTGATCGCCGATCTCGTGGATTTCGCCGTCAACGACCCACCACTCGGATTTCTCCTCCTGCTTCCGCATGGCCAGGGCGGGTGACTTGTGGCGGCGCCGAGATGGGCCAGACTCGGTCCGGGCCCATCGCAGTTGGGTGGCGGCGGCCGCAGTCTGGAAGCATGACGGTGAGTTCTTGAGTCGTTTTGCTAGGGAGAGCATTTGGGAAGCAGTGTTTCTGAGTTTGGTGCAGTAGAGTGTTACAGTCGAGTCTGTTGCGGGGATTTTGGTCCTTGCAAGGAGACCCGCTAAGTTTATCCGAAGGCTTAACCGGTTCGAACCGCTTGCATTACGTTTTTTTTTTCTTTTCTTTTTACTCCTCGTATCTCAAGAAAATATCAAAATGTCAAAATAAGTAATAATGGTGAAACAAACAGTAGTTATATTTTTCAATGGACAAACCAAATTTGACAGCTGCTTCAAATTTTTTAATTAATTATTAAATACTTTTTATTTATTTTTTTTATTGCTTGAAGGCCTTACCTTTTAATTTCTTGTCATACCAATGTCATTTTTAAGTACTTTTATACATTTTAATTCATTTTCTTTCAGGTATCGTTTGGTATGCAGATGGGACGGGACGGAACGGAATGGGACGGGACAGAACGGAACAGAATGGAGCGGGAGCAAAGATGTCCTCGGATGGAAACAAGGAGGAAAAAGAAGGAGACAGAGAGGTTATAATTTTGTGTTCCACGGATGTGGAACGACTCGTTCCAGGGGGTGAGGTGGAACGAAAATTCACCTAAAACTCGTCCTGTGGAACAGCTCGTTCCACCCGTTTTAGGCGCACCAAACGTGGGACGGAACGTCTTGTCCCACTCTGTTCCGTCCCGTCCCACGTACCAAACGGTACCCAACGCAAAAAAAGTAAATGTAAATTTTTATATTTAAAATTTGACATATCAAGTAGAGAGAAAAACTTTAAAAAATACCAAAGTATCTCATAAGTTGTCAAATTTAAATTTTATGTTTAAAATTTGATATCTCTCTTTCGGATAGTCTCATTAAACCGGAGAGTTAAACCTTGCCCGAACCGGCTGGAAGGACAGGCATGCCAAGCCCAAGCCCAAGCCCAGTCGAACTAAAATGTTTCAGAAATGGCGATTTTCTGGTACACGTGTCTTGAGAAGGGTGTTGACATCTGGAAATCGGGGAAACTGCCACGATGGGAGGAACTCGAATTCAAACCATTTGAAATCCAACGGTCACCAATAGTGCGATACTGAAAGAAAGTCCCACCGCATTCGCTGGCTTCCCGCCCTTTGTTCAGTTGATTCGAGTCTTTCGATCGAGATGTGTGGAAGGGCTCGCTGTACTGACAACGTCATTAGGGCTTACCACCGCGCCCATGCCCCTGTCCGTACCATTACACATGGACCGGTGAGCAAACCACATAATTCAAAACTCTTTCCCCTCTTTTGATTTCTCTTTTGGTTGTAATTTTCTCTCATTTTCCTAGCAACCAAACAGGTCTTAAATTGCGTGTTAATGCTCTCTTTAATCAATTGCTTTGCTCATACTGATTGAAACGAATTTTCGGTTTATGCTTAGGTATCGGCCGTCGTACAACGTGTTGCCGGCGGGATCGAATGTGCCTGTTGTTCGCAGAGAAGACGGGGCGGATGGCTACGGCGTCGTTCTTAACTGAATGAAATGGCGGCGGATTCCTAGTTTCACCAAGAAAACCGAAAAGCCCGATTTCTACAGGACGGTAATAACGTTAGCATTAGCATTGGCAGTCAGCCACTGTCTTGATTAATAGATTGTTTACATAAATTGAATGGGCTTTGCAGTGATGTTGTGAATTGTGTTAAAGTTTGCAGTTTAATGCTCGGTCTGAGTCCAATTGTGAAAAGGCTTCCTTCCGTCGTTTGGCTCGTAAAAGCCTCTGCCTCGTTGCGGTTGAAGGGTACGTATTATTGATTTTGCTACGTTTATTATCATTCGGGACATGTTTTTTTAAATTGTGGTTGTATTGGAGGGACTCCGTGCGTCTTTCCCTTTCATTGCTGCTGTTTGATTAGTATCATAAAGCAGTTTCTTATTTCATGATTTAATTTGCATTCTCCAGTTTTTATGAAAGGAAAAAAGATGGTTCGAAAAAGCACCCTCACTACGTCTATTTCAAGGACGGCAGACCTCTCCTGTTTGCAGATCGTTATGATTCATGGGAGAACTCTGAAGGTAGTTAATGACAACTATGTTGTTCGAAAAAGCCGCTCCCCGTGACCTCCGCTTTTATTAATTTGTTATGCTATTATGTCTGTTTGTTTTGGTCTTGGCGATGATAATTTGTTTTCAAAACCGACTTTATCTGAAATTCTTCGTAAGTAAATTTCAAGTTTGAGATAAGTTTGTTCTAGGCGCTGATATATCCACTGTACATTATCAAGCACGCGGGAAACTTTACACCTTCAGTATCATAACAACTTCAGCATCAGCTTTAGACCATCTCCAACCGAAGGATCCAGAAGGTCAGAGAGCCGAAAATAACCCGAATATCGTCTCCAACTGAGGGTTAGGCCAAAGAGCTCATGGGCCTCACTGGACAAAAAATAGCCGAAGGGCCAACCAACTAACCCAAACCAGCCAACCAGCCAGCCCCGGGCTAGGCTAGAATTTCATCATTCTTGTTGGTTATAGCCAACAACATTGTACTTATTCCGGTCGGTTATATCTGACAAGAATTGTAAGCCAAAATTTGAAATACAATGGCTAGCTGACGTCAGTTACCATTGAATACATTTTTTTTTTTTTTAGTTGGGCCAATTTTCTTTTGTATGAATTTAAAAAATTCCTTTTTTTTTAATTTTTTTTTTTATAAGTACCTAAATCATTCCTACACCATTTCTCACATAATTTTTATCATTCCATACTATTTCACTTCGTTTTATTTCAATTCTTCACATTATATTTTCTTACATCTTCCAATAATCTTTCCTTCAATTTTTTCAATAATTTTCAAATGACCTCATCTGTAATGAAAGATAGGGCTTGGACTCGAAAAGAAGATGAAGCTCTTTGCAAGGCTTATAGATGGGTGTCGGAAGATAGTGTGAGGGGGAGTTCTCAAACAAGTGAAGGTGCTTGGACTCGTGTGTCCAAAAAATACTTAAAGTTCTACAAAGGCACCACTCCACCGAATATCCGAAACCACGAGAGTTGTTCTTCAAGATAGAAGAAACATCTTCAGCCAAGTTTGAACAAATGGCATCAAGCACTGTTAGCAGTCGCAAGTCGACATGAAGGCGGCGCTAACTACTACGACGAAGTAAGTGTTTTCACAATTTATTTTAAATATTTAATTATATTACATTTAATTTCATGAATTACTTTCCTTTAATTTTTGTAAATATATTTAATTATATTACATTTAATTTCATAAATTAATTTCCTGTAATTTTTGTAATTATATTTTCTAGGTATACCAAGCGAAGGAATTGTATATGAAAGGCAGCTCGAAACCCTTTTAGTTTCACGGTTGTTAGGAAATTTGTAAAGGGTGGATGTTATTTGAAGATCCACCTCAACATAGAGTAGGTCTTACGCCGGTGTTCGGAACTATATCCTCAGCTATAAATATGGATGAAAATGGATCTCCTACCATTCAGCAAATAAGGGTAGAAAATTCGTCTTCAGGTGAAGGTTTCATACCTAAGGCTATGGGACAAAACAAGGCCTGAAGGTTGAAGGAAAAGGGCAAAGCAAATGATGATTACACCACTCAACAGGAAGTGGCGGCCTCATTGCGATTAATGGCAAAGCAAAATGCTATTGACGCGGAAGAAAGGAATACAAGAACAGGCCAAACAAATACAAGAAGCGATAGATGATAAGAATATAGAAAGGAACACTTCAAATTACACTCCAATGAGTAAGGTCTATTTTGATAGGAAAAAAAAATGATATTATGACCCTGCGGCAATTGTTTACCTCTGACTATACTTCTACAATGACGGATGATGAAGATGATGTTGATTATGGATATTAAATTTAAGTTGTTGTAGTTTTTAAATTTAAGTTAATGTTGTTTTTAAATTTAATTTGTAGTTTTTAAATTTAATTTGTAGCTTTTAAATTTAAGTTGTAGTTCTTAAATATAAGTTGTAGTTTTTAAATTTAAGTTGTTTTTAAATTTAAATAATAAATTATGTTTGGCCCTTTGGGCTTCGATTGGAGATGATTTTTTGTAACATGACTAAAACGAGCTCTATGACCCTTTGGTTCTCGGTTGGAGATGGAGGCAAATATAGTCATGTACTGTTTATTAAAATATTAATATATTGGAGGACCAGATGGTCAAAACGAGCCCTCTGAACTAACCTTCGGTTGGAAATGGCTTTAGGATGGCTGCATGGTGAGCCCTACTTATGTTTGTTGATTTTTACAATTTTACTACAATTTGAATACCGTAATGTCTGGATGGTACTAGAAGCCTATAAGTTATGAATTAGTGCGTGAATATCTAGTTTATGTTGATGAGAGTAACTTGGAGGTGATTCTATGTGTATACATAAGGAATCCTTTAACAAGAGGGATCCTCATTTTTCTAAAAAAAATAGGGAGACCCTCTTGACCGTTGAATTTAACTTTAATGAAATTGTGTAATTGAGATTGTGTGGCCTGTGATTTAATCTCAACCACACAATTTCATTAAAGCCAATTTAACAGTCAAGAAAGTGTCGCTATTTTTTTAATAAAATGAGGATCGCTCTTGTTAAAGGGCCTATGTATACATATATATGTGCGTGTATATATAAAAAGATATTTGTATAGATATAGTTTGTGATTTCTAGTTTAAGTTTCTTGTCTGAGCTATGAATTTAGTCCTTCTTGTGTGAAGCATCTTCCTTTGCGCATTCTTGCTGTGGCCCTCTTTGACAAACTTGAGTAGCATTTCTCTAATATTTTGGTTAATTTATCATTATAGACAGGATGCCTGTTATATTGGATGATCCGGGTATGAAACGTTGGAAGTACATTTTATTGACTGCTAAAAAATTTATTCACCAGGTATGGTACCCGGTGACACGGCACTGGGTAAGGTGCCTTTTGATGGTCCAGGGTGCATCGACGAGGTGAGGCGGTTTCATGTTTTCTCTTATGTCCATGATGCTTATGTTTTAAAATTATGGAGGGGGACTTAAACGCAATAATCTTTACCCCGATCTCTACGACACTGCGAAATTGGAAATTTTGGCCGCCAGCTTGAATCAAACAAAATGATTCTTGCACTTGTATAATCATTTAGCTGGTGTTCCAATAGAAGGTAAACTTTATAGAAGTGACAAGATAAAGGTGTTAAGGTGGTGGTCTCATGGAAAATTTGCCGAACAAGAGAATCATGCTGTATTCGTTGTCTGCTAGGTTTCCCCTTTTCTACTTTGGCTAGGCAATATAGTCATCCTTTCTGTTTTGTATCTGTACTACTTGTATTTTAACTTCTGGTATACTGAAATCAAAGATTTAGGATGTTTGTCAAAACATGTTCGTCTCTCCACAGTTGGTTTTGCACAAGTTTCTTGTGAACTTAAAGATTTCTAGGTAATATTTGGTTTAACACTTGTGTGGATTATAAACAGAGAACTTGATTTCAATCAAGAGGTTTTGTTGCAACCCTCCTTACATATTTCAACAAGAAATGAAAAACAAGCGAAAAGAAGTTGCAGAACTAACAAAGAGGAAACATTTGGGGACGTAAAATTGGCAGAGACCAATTGTAAGCTTCTATCCACCTTTCACTAGGCACCATCTCCATGAACATCTTCTTTATCATCCGAATGGAGCCGGACACCGCCCCCCATTGTAACACCGGCCGCGACCCTAGGCTGAACCCTCGCCGCTTGTTCCCTAGCCACACGGTGATGCCTCTCCGTCTTTTCAGCCGCCTCCGTGGCCGGCACCAGCCAACCAACACGGTGGAGTTTGACAGAATAGATATGGTGACACCACCTCTCCTCAACATCTCTATTGTTGTTGTTATGCAATTTTATGCATAGTGATTTTGTGATGCTCATTCATTCCTAATTACTTATATAGTGTGGATTAAAGATGAATTGCCGGTGTTAACAATGATGATCAATGATAATGGCAGCAATTATGACAATCATGATTTTTTATCCCCTGATGCCAGTGTGGAATAAAGCAATGTACCCCAGGATGGATTTTATTCATTTTACATTGCTAGGGTTGTGGTAGTCATGATTAGAGTAACACTTTATGATCAAAAGACAATTACCTTAGTGAACTTGTAGGTGAGATGTGTCCATCACGGGCTTTTAGCACAATTGTTTATATCTCCCGCATCATGTGACTTATAATAAGAATATACACTCGTTATTGAGTAATTTTCTCTCGTCGAGATGGGAATCACAAATCTTCCCTTTTTATAAAGCAACTTTAATGACTTGACTATTGAAGTAGAAGATGCTTAAACTTTTGTTCTGTCCGCCGCTTCGACATGTGGCGTGAAAATGAAGTTCTTAAATCTCTTCATCAGAAAAGAAGTTGGTAAATTGATGGTTTAGATCAATGATTCGATTTGAATACAAGTAGTTTTAATTAGTTTTATGCTGCATGCGTCTGAGAGGGATCGGCATATTTTTTTTTTTCTCTTTTCTTTTGACGCAAGGATGTTCTACTCTAAATTCTAAAAGACAGATTCTCAATAGTACAACGATTGGGGTATTTTCTTTAACTTGACTTCATGCTTATGTTGGTTTTTAGCCCAACTAAACGATCTTAGTCTCAAATAATTTATACATACATGATTCGTACAGTGTGATTTATAATATGAACGGTTTCGATCATAAGCATGAAATTCTATAAATAATCCATGAAGTATTTTGAGGAGAAACTTCTCGATCTTAAGGAGCCAATCTCTTTTATAACATATCAGAATTAACTTGGCTTCTCAATAGATGAGAAGAAGTTCCTTCTCAAGATGATTTATTATCGATTCACAAAACTTCATGCTTATGAGAGAAATTACTATATAAAGATATCCCTTAAGAAAATCATTGTAATGTCAACTTAAGAATTCATTGCAATATCAGACATCTGTCCCCTTGTCCATCAATTTGTATGTTAAGTTGTTAACTGCCGACGTGGCAAGCACATATCCCACTCCCTCAGTCAACTGAATTGAGAAATTAATTAATTTTAATAAATCAAGGATTTTTTTTGCTTGAACAAAATTAAAGGTAATGAAAAAAAAAATATTTCCCTTCACTGTGTCAACCCTTGATGCAGGAATGTCAGTGTTAGACCAAGTCCCACTTCAGTTGCTGTTACAACGGTTTCAAGTAGTTGTGATCAATCTCAATACTTATCCACGAAGAAGTAGGCTAGGTTTATAACTATTTTAAATTATTGGTTATACGGTTTTGCTGTACATGTTGAATTAGCTTCTGCTGTATCTTTTTGAATTTCAAACTTTCCTTGTAAATAAGGATTTCAACAGCCTAGATGTAATCTGAAAGTGTTATAAATATATGTAACCCATTGTCGAAATGGGTATGCAATTGAAGTGAAAACCTCCGGTGTTTAAGTTTTACATGGTTTCTAGAGCCTTTAAAGTTTAAAGACAAAAATCCTTGTTTTTTTTTTTTTTTTCCCAATTTGAGTACTTCTACATGATAGACCTTCACAAAAAACTGAAGAGTAACGACAGCTAGTGATTGAGTTCACTAGATAATCATGTAAAATTGTTGACTCTAGAGATATAGTAATATGAAGAACACAAAATTGTTTCAAGCACCTACAGAACCAGAAGCACCCGTTGTTTCAAAGAGAGGAGGACGGGTTATTCACATTTCATTTGATGGTTAGAGGCGAATTGAAAGCTAAGCAGTGGTAATTCTAAGGATTCCCACCCCCCCCCCCCCAAGGGAAAATAAAGATGTCTCCTACGTTACCCGGTCTTGCCCACCATTGTGTTCAATTGCTGAAAACAACACTACCGCCACTACCAACAACACCACTCCCTCCCCAGCCATGCTTCATGTGAACCCATTCTCAGGGCCGTCTCTGAGATTTCGAGGGCCATATACGAAATTTATATAAAGGTCCCTTTTTAAGATGTATTTTTATTAAAGTATGACAATATATTGGTACTAGAAAATAATAACTTAAATCAAAACAACATTTAGGACTCACTGATTGTAAGTTTACAAGTGTTATTAAATAAGTAAAAAGAGTTACAAACATAACATTCACTAAATAATAAAAAAACAATTCAATCTTAAGCAATCAAATAAAGAAAAAAAAAAGGCTTCAAAAACTCTAACTTTAGAGTTTCACTTGAATATATAGCATTATTATATAATATTGAAAAGAAAATTGTTTTTTAAGGTGTTGTTATTAGTACTCCTAATATCTCATTGTGCATTCCAAATTTTTATATTTAGAAAGAGAAAAAAAAATTACACTTATAAAAGTGCACTATAAGATTTTAAAGTGCTAATAAAAATATTTTTTTAATATATAACATTATTACATATAAATATAAGATACCAAAAATTTTTGGGGGCCTTTCAAATTTGGGGATCCTATGCGATTGCACATTTCGCTCCCCCTCAATGCCGCCTCTACCCATTCTTGTCTTCAATGACGACTGTTGTCAATATTAAACTGGACAAGACTAACAACAATCCTTTATGGTTGGCCAAAATCCTGCCCATCCCCCTCCCCCCCCCCCCCCCTAAAAAAAAAGAACTTGCTTGGAACTTTTGTCTCTTGTTTGTGGTTGCTAGCAAATGCACTGCTCGGGCTACTTACGAAGTTCTTGAGCAAACGTGTGCCTCTACATCCCAAAGTCGGATTTTGTTTTGAGAAATGAATTCTTATAGACAAGGAAAGGTGACCTCTCTGTGGCGGATTACCTGGATCGCATGAATACTATTGCTGACAGTCTTGCGTTAGCTAGACAACCTGTGAGTGATGATGAATTAGTTCTGATCATCCTGAACAATCTTGGACCTGCATTCAAGATGACAATGAGTGCGACTCAAGCACTTGATACTCCAATCACGTATCCTACCCTCGAAGCTCTCTTATTGGCTACGAAAACAAATAATGGCAGAACAAGATGCTCCTCTTGTGGAGGCGGCTCCTGTGAATGCTTTCATGGATGCAAGAGGTCGTGGAGGACGATCTCGTGGTACTGCACGTGGTGGTTCTCTGTTCGCTCGTGGTGGAGCCAACCAGCGTGGTTTCATTCCCCACAACAACAACAATTTCAATAATCCACGCAATGCTGCATGCCAAGGTGAGAGGTTTAATCATGCAGGAGAAAGGATTACCTGCCAAATATGTGGGAAACTAGGGCATCTTGCCCTTAATTGTTATCAAAGGATGAATGCAGCCTATGAAGGTAGAATTCCAGCAAACACCTACCTGCAATGACGTCTTCTCTAATCACACTCAATAGGTAGAATAATGGACAATGGCTCTTGGACAATGGTGCTAATGCACATGTTACTCCAGATATACAAAAACTTGGTGAATGTAAAAAAAATACATCAGTAATGAGAATGCTGGTGGAATAGGTAATGATATTGGTCTTTCAATCTCTTATTGTGGTTCAAATAAAATTCATATTAAATCTTACTCATATGAATTAAACAATATCCTAAGATGTCCTATTGCTTCCACAAATATTACATATGCCTATAGGTTTACCCTAGACAATAAATGTTACTTACCGATTTTTCCTTAAGATTCGGAAGACGCTTTTCTGCGAGAGATGTGAGAATGGTTTGTACCCATTTCTAGGTGACATTGGACAATTCAAATTACCTTATTCCAGCGTGGGTAGGCATTCGAGTTTCCGCCCAAAAGTGGTACTCTCGGCTTGATCATCCTGCGTCATCAATAATCAAGTTTTTAATTTTCAATGAACGAGTACCAATTCATGGTGTTTTAGATGTAACATTTTGTCATTCATGTCCACTAGGAAAAAGTACTAAGTTATCGTTTAGTTCTTCAGAGTCTGTTTCTTGATTTTCATTGCAAATTTTACATCCAGATGTTTGGTGTTCTCCAGTTATGCTAATGAGGGTTTTCGTTATTATTTATTGTTTGTAGATGATTATTCTCATTTCTCGATATTGTTGGATTTTTCCTAAGAAAAAATAAATCTGAAGTTTTTGAAATATTTATTAAAGGGTTTTTATTACAAATGAATCCTGAAATTGACCCACTCAATCAATATAGTCTCTGATATTGAAAATCGATCAATATAGTCTTTGAAAATGGGTGGTGCAAATCAATATCGTCCTTCCGTTTGAATTCTGTTAAAAATCTGTTTGTATGCTGACGTGTCATGTTAGGACCTCACCCTTACGAAATTTTTAAAAATTAAATTTTTTTTTGCAAAAAAAAAAAAAGATTATTGTGAGCCTCACCTTTACCAACCCATCAGTCCTCACCCTTCTTACCTGCTCCGTCCGTCTCACCCTCTTCCCTCTTGCTTCCCAATCTGAGAGTGGCGGAAGAGTACAAGGCTTGGAAAAACACATCAACCCATTACAAAAATGATGATTTTTAAGATTGGGGATGCTTAAAAAGTTTGGGTCTCTAATAATTTGGCCATAGCCTCAGAGGGAAATGAAACAAACTAGTGAATCGGACAACCATGGATCTCATCATCGTCAATCAAATCCAAAGATGCAAGACTTTCACTGATATCTAATTCCATTCTTCAATGGAAGCAAGAAACTAGGGGTGGGCAAACGGGCCCTGGGCCCGCGAGTAGGGGCGGGTAATGGCGATTTGGGGCGAGTCCATATTGTTTTATATACAAAACAGGGCAGGGCGGGTCGGGTCGAGTCCAAGTAAATAGCAAGGTGGGGCGGATCCAGTATTCTAAAAACACGGGCCCTTGACTCAAACCGTATCCAATAAACAGGCCCAGCCCAGTGCCGTGCCACTCTAATCACACACACACACACTCAAATCTGACCGTCACTTTCTCAAAAACTCTCCCAGACTCTCCTCAGTCCTCCCTCTCGATCTCTCTTTTATAGTCCTTCATCTTAATCGAACTATTATCCCTCTTGATTCTCAGTCTCTCAGTCTCTCTCTTTGTCCAACTCAAGGGGACGAACAACGAAGTCGAACAACTCGAAACGACGAATCAGTCATCTCCTCCGCCTAACTCAAATTTGCATGGAAGCCAAGATCTGCTGACAATCGCACATCAAAGATGATCAAGAAGGACGAGAACAACACTACATTCCTCGACGGCCTCACGAAGAAGGAGATCGGCATCTTCCATTGGTGCTATCTCTCTGGTTTGTTTCTTGATTTCAAATTGTTTGTGGAAGATTCTAAGTAATTAAAAAAAGGGATCCAGATAAGGAATTGGTTATTTTTTCTGATGCATGCAATCACTGCTTGGAGCTAAAGCTGTGGTAAATTGTTAAATTTTGGATTTTGATCAATTGGGTTATATTGTAATGCAATCTTAGGAAATTAGTCATCTAGGATTCTGGGTTGTCTAAAATTCAATTTTTTTTTTTTAATTAAAGTTTGTTGCTTTGAAGGTTTGAAGGTTTTTCCTGAGGAGATCAACTAGGTGTGTAAACCATGATTGAATTTTGAGATTTTTGGTGAATGGTTGTACTGGGAAATTTGATAGGGAATGAATTGGAAATGTACCCGTGAGGCCCCGAGGAATCGGCCCATTTCAAACGGGCCAGATTAGGTCCAGCTGCCTTGCCCCGCCTTGTTGTATTTTCAAGCGGGTCCGATCTGGTCCCTCCAATTTTGGGCTCGGCCCGGCCCGTGCCCACCCTTACAAGAAACCCCCCATAAAATTTTGGAAACCCAAAATTTAAAATCCAGAAAAAATTCAGATTTGGGTAACCCAGCGCAGCGCGACTCCTGTGTCTCGTTGGCCGCCAAGGTGGAAGAGACCCATGTGCTCCTTTTACTAGATTTGTAAGTATGTGTAAATTTCCAGTGACCCCAAACCCAAAAATCGTTGTTCTCTGAACCCTAAACCCAGAAACCGCTGTTGCCTAACTTCGTGGTTAGGTCCCCGGAGAAGAAGGTGGGTGGAGCCGATTTTTTTTTTAAATTGATTTTTAATATGGGAAGTGTTATTGACACTCCAAAAATCTTATTCTACACTCTTCATAAGTGTGTGTATATTTTTCTTTCCTAATAGAGAAAGTTTAGAGTGTACAATGAGATTTTTAGAGTGCTAATAACAATTCTCTTTAATATTTAACTATTTTTATTTGCCACATCATCAAATATGTAGGTCCCACAATGCCATGTTTCTGCATTGTCATCATCTAATGGCGTGCCACGTCAGCACACTTACAGATTTTTAACGGAATTCAAACGGAAGAACAACATTGATTTGCACTATCCATTTTTATGGACAACATTGATTAATTTTCAATTTAAAAAACCGTCTTGATTGGCTGGGTCAATTTCTAAGAATTTAAAGCCACGAAAGGGATTCAACCCACGCTGTCATTAATTTTAATTTTGTTTAGAATAAAAAAAAATTCTTAATTTTTTAATATTTCATTTCACAGCCAAGGAACGGATGTCTAACAAATAGATCGTAAACTGTTGTATGCAAGATTCAAAACACGATGTATGAGTTTGTTACCCATAAAATAATTGAAAAGATATGGACTAAAGTGAAACTTAAAGTAAATTAGCGGGACAAAAACTAAACTGAATTCCACCACTTCCCATTTTTAAACCCCCCAACCTTTCCCTTTCTCGTAAACAAGGTGAAGAACCCTCGCTTCCGTCGACTCTGAATTCAGCCTTTCAAGGGGAACATCTTCTTCCACGTTAGTTTCTCTTACATACCCATCTCTCAGTTTTGTAATTCTTCGATTTTTTCTTTCTTTCTTGGTATTGATTTTTTATGATGACCCCAACAGTGTTGGATTCCTGCTGGATCAAATCAAATCCCCAAATCCAACCCCACTTCGAAAACTTTGTGAATTTTTATTGGTTTTAGATTGGTTTGTTTCCTCTGAAATACCCATATCTCAAATTGTGATTTTGTGTGATTTTTGATGGGTTTGGAAGCTGAATTTTTTAACAAGAGTATGAATGGTGGTGTGCTACTACAGTTTTCTTAGGGAATAATGTTCTAATGAAAATTCATGTGGTGGTGGGTGTTAGGTATAAATGTACAAACTGTAGAAGAGATGGCACTTCAATGTTTAGCTAAAATGTGATTTTCGATCCTCAAGTCATAGATTATTCAGTTTTGATGTTTAGTCTGTGGTTAAATAGCCTAGATGTTGTGAAGCACTCTATATTTTTGTGCCTAAAATATAAATGGGTAGGTTCCGCTCAAGGCCATATTTTCGTTAACATACTTTGATGTGTTGGGTGTTAGCTTCTGGTAATTTGCTATTTTGGTTCTCAAAAGCAGTATGATTTGTCAAGTTCTGTGAATCTGCTAAACAAAATTATGTTTTACGTTGTCTAACATATTCTTTAACCACTAGAGAAGTCGAAGAACAAAATGAATGCTGTCTCTCTTTTGGGTCTCGGGATGCATTTTTGTTATGGAATTTGTGAAGTTCGATTACTCTGTCAAATTAGGATTTTGGGCCAATATTACAGTTTTCTTAATTGATTGTGCTTAAGTTGATGCATCATGCTTGATATATAATATGTTCAGAAAACAATCTTTAGCCCTAGGAAGTGTATGTTATGATTCAAATGGTGAAAGCGTCTGTCCACAAGACTATGAAAGTGTGTCATGTCTTCTCTGTAAATTTGTTCGGATCTTATGTCTTGAAACTTTGTTTGGATGTTGCATCTTAATCAAAATAAATGAAGCCTCAGAGAAGCAATTTCCAGAACTTAGGAGAACTTCCCATAAATGTTGAATAATATAGGAAAAAAATTCTGCTTAGACATATAGTTTGTAATGTGTACGATGTATTTGTGCCACTATGGTTATGCTTTTTTGTTTCTGGTCTGAAGATGTTTTTTGTTCTTCTTGATTCATTTTCCTTTGTGTTGGTATTTCAGCATGTTATTTTGAAACATGTTTTTCTGTTTTTAAACTATTGCATGGATTATTAGGGTACTGTGGTCGTCTTCAAACAGCGGTATTGAAAGAAAATGGAGGACAAGGGCAAAGGAAGCGAAAGATGGAACGGAGCCATAGGCAATCTGACAGAAATGGCTTTCAATTTGGAGTCACTTCAGAAGCTGCTCCTTAAAAAGGCCGTCTTTGTTGAAGAGGAGACCTTCGCTAAAGCTTCACTTTGTTCCGAGCAAGCTCGAACCATCAAGGTTCTTGAACAAAGGGTAGAAACTTTGGAAAGAGAACTTGATGCTGCCATTACAGCTGCTGCTCGTGCTCGTGCAGAAAAACGACAGGCCGAGGCAGCAGAAAGGGCAGCTGAATTGCATGCGCAGGAAGTTACAAAAGAGCTCGAGAACACCTCAAAGGTCTTTGAGCTGCACATGGAAGAGTTGCGTGCCAAGCAAGAAGAAATCGCCAAGCGCGACAAGGAAATCAAACTTTTGGAAGCTATAATTCAGACGCTTGGGGGAAAAGAATCGTCCTCGCATTGAAAAAAAAAAGGCGTGAAAATCTGTTGTGAATTTTTTGTATCAAGTTGGGCCTTTCCTTTTTTGTGTAAATTTACATAGGAACAATTCAATATATGCACTCTTAAACATGATAAAGTGCTTTATGTGTATGAAAGCAAAACATGATAGTGTAATGAATGGATTCATAATACGTTGAAGTTTTAAGCCAGTTGGAAAAGACAGTGTATCTGCTTCTGGCACGTTCAAATGTCCTTACCCATTGTAGTTAAATCATTACAAAGTCACAATTTTGTTGCTTACAAAAAGTAGTCCAAAGGCCCAATCCAAATATTTTCGAGCAAAGCAGAACACGAAACCCATATCCTCATATGATTCACCAATGGCAATGCACAATTCATGTTGAAAGTTGTCTCAAGTTCGATCTACACTCTTATATCCAATAATTTACGCGTTGGATACTTGACCAATTATTTTGATAAGGTTTAATAATTGCATTCAAGAATTTCTCCAAGAGATCCAATTTTTGTACCTTTACCAATATTGACTCTAGGTTCTAGGGTCGTTTCTCGTGCAGAAAAATTCTACTATACAACGATGTATGATACGCAATTACTCTTAACCCCCTTTTCGCCCTTGGATGTGTGGTGTATGCCATACAATCACTCTTCTTTTGTGAATGTTGAACAATAATTTCCATATACCCAACTACTTTCTTGTGATAGCAATGTGATTCTCATAACTCTGTCAGCAAAAGAAGGTGCCAAAGTTCGATTTTTATTAAATACTTACATACACTCAATGCCAACACATTTAATTGTTCAATAGCTTAAACTGGGTGATCAATTAGATCAATCAAATTGAGTGATTAATCACGTTTAATTGCACACGCCTACTTTATCCGGCAGTAAAATCTTTTTGATTTCTTGTGTTGAGTAACATTCAGTTCAGTTGAGCTGCCTCTTTCAATTTCAGAAAACGTAATAATCGTGTTAATGCCACTGGTCCCACAAACATGCATATCCTTTTGTCTTTTACACTTTGCAGGCTGCTTTAACATATGTCTACCGCAATATGACTTGTCTCATACTTTGAGCTGTCACCGCTGCACTTTCACTGTTTCTCAAGTCACATTGTTTTTTTTTTCTTTTCTAATTGATTCACGTTTCATTGTTTTATCCAGCTGGGCTTAGTTAAATCGATTACAATGTTGTGCTTCATATTCCAAGTTTGCTTCTCCAGCAGCCTCTAATTGCCTCTGCAAATGGGTGGAACTGCCTTGTTGTCCAAAGAAAGTGGCTCCGCCTAGGGATTGATAATGGTTATAATGGACGGATAATCGCGTTATTTACCTATAGCCATTTAAGTTTATACATGCATAACCGTTTACTCGTTGGATAATTTCATAAATGGGTATATTCATACCCATAACTGTTTATAAATGATTAACTGTACTCATAACTGCATATCTATTTACCTGATTCTTTACCTGTTTGCCCGTTTTAACAAGTTAAAAATTAAAAATAAAATTTTTCATAATTTTTTTTTTCTGACAATTAAACATCATTATTGTTACATTTATCATGCATTTTCAACATACTTTTCCACTACACTCCAGCAAGTCTTCAATTATAACATTTAGACCAAGGGTAAAATAAATCAAACTCCATATGATTCCTAAGTAAAGTTTCTAAAATCTAAAGGTAATCATTATCTTTCGTATCAATCTACGTTGTCTTAATATGACCTTGATTTCGATACCAATATCGCCATTCACGCAATGGACTTCCACTCTGCCTATGCAAGTGCTGAAGGAGAGGCAGCTGAAAATGGTGTCGGTAGAGAGGAGAACCATTTGGATCCTCTCCTGAGCCCAAGGAGAGGATCCTCCTGACCAAAGGACTTGGGCTGTTGAATGAAAATTCAATGGTTATAATTATTATAACTTTAAAGGGACCTCCCTATTTGTAGCCGTTAGATTTTCATCTAACAGCTCAAGTCATTTGGTCAGGAGGATTTTCTCCTTGAGCTCAGGAGATGATCCAAGTCCCCCTTATTGGTCACTAAGTTAAACAAAGGGACATAATCTAAACTCTCAGATTGTTTGTTGGAATCAAGTCATGTATATTGGGGGTACGTGCCTCTCAAATATGAGATTCTGATAAGGATCTACTAATAATACTTAATGTGAGATAAATCTACTAATAACACTTGGTGGAAAAACAAAGTAAATGAGAAAACTTGATGAGAGCGAGGGCGGCAATGAGAGAGATGAGCGGTCGGGAGTCTCGGAGAGGTCGAATAATTTTTAGGGTTTTTTTATTTTCATTTATTTTTAATTTTACCAATATTCAACGGTTAAATAGTATCTGTTTGTAATTGCGAGTAACATCTATAATCATTCATTTAATTTTCACAGATAAATGATTATACTAATAACTGTTTATTTGTTTAAACAGTTTAAATAAACGAGTAACTGTAGTTACCCATACCTGCGAGTATTTTGACCATCCCTACCTCCACCAGTGGAAAAAACCAATGTGAAAGGCAGCAGACTGCCAACTAATGCCACGACTTGTGCCCGCGAGGAGATGTGACATCAAGTCGCATTTAGCAAAAGACAAAAGGTGGCCTGCCCACGTGGTGTGTGGCTGAGGCAAACGGCTCTTTCTTGATAGTTAGATTTTTAACTATCCTTTCATCTGAACCATTGGTTTTTCAATTGAAAAAAAATAAATTAAAAAATAAATCATTTCTAGTCAGTTACCATGTGGCACAATCTTGGCCTTCTAACAGTAATAATTTTGAAAATCAATGCTAAGATTATTCTAATGGTAAAAAATCCAAAAAATACTAAGCAATACCAAAAAACACCCAATTTCTTTTTTCTATAAATACCCAACCATATTCTTCATTCTGCACACCATAATCAATATTTATTTTTACTACAATCTCCCATATTTATTCTCTACCTCCCAACTCATTTTGTTACCAAGAAAAATGAATGAGAAGTCAAATTGGTCGATTAGGGAAGATTTTCTGTGCTTTAGGTGTGATATCCCACATCGCCCATGGGAGTGATCCTTAAATGTATATTCTCATCCCTACCTAGCACGAGACCTTTTGGGAGCTCACTGGCTTCGAGTTCCGTAGGAACTCCGAAGTTAAGCGAGAAGGGGGCTAGAGCAATCCCATGATGGGTGACCCACTGGGAAGTTGCTCGTGAGTTCCCAAAAACAAAACCGTGAGGGAATGGTAAGCCCAAAGCAGACAATATCGTGCTACGGTGGTGGAGCAGGCCGAGGAAGTGATACGCCCCGGGCGGGGATGTGACAATTTGGTATCAAAGCCTAACCCTAGCTGTGGTGTGCCCCTAAGGGGGGTGGATTGTGATATCCCACATCGCTCAGGGGAGTGATCCTTAAATGTATATTCTCATCCCTACCTAGCACGAGGCCTTTTGGGAGCTCACTGGCTTCGAGTTCCGTAGGAACTTCGAAGTTAAGCGAGAAGGGGACTAGAGCAATCCTATGATGGGTGACCTACTGGGAAGTTGCTCGTGAGTTCCCAAAAACAAAACCGTGAGGGAATGGTAAGCCCAAAGCGGACAATATCGTGCTACGGTGGTGGAGCGGGCCCAGGAAGTGATTCGCCCTAAGGCGGGATGTGACATTAGGCATAGATGCGTGTTACTCATGACCTAATCACTAGAAATGAGATGAAAGTACAACACATGTGGAATAAGATTTATGCATAATTTGTCGAGCAGATTCAAGGCACATTCTGGAGTGTGCAATCTATGTCATATGCATAAAGATTTGAAAGATTGGCAAGAAGCACTTGCAAAAGTGAAAGGAATTTATCAAAGGGGCACTAATCTAGCCGATGTGGTAATATTCTTTTATTGTTAATAAAATTTAAAATGTAATTAATATGTTAATTTTTTTCTAATGTTATTATATATATCTTTATGTTGTTTCACAAATATTTTTATAGCAACTACAAGCTAAAATGTGGTTTAATCTTGATCATTCACAAGGCACGAACGTTGGAATATTGTGAAGCAAACTCCGAAGTACAAAATTTTCCCTATTTGTCCACAAGTTCAGTTGAACGAGACTTTAGTGCAGGAATCACCTACTACTGAAAAAGGTCACCATTGGAGACCTTATTTGAGACACCATTGGCGACTCCGATTGAATCGGTCACACAAAATAAAGAAACAACGAGGTTTATTGGTAAGAAGGCTGCTAAGGAAAAAGTTGGAAGAGGGAATTCTTTGAATAATGATTATTCAAAATTAATTGATGAATTGGCTGGCCAACATGCACTGCATATGGAACGAGACAAGTTAACGTACGAGCAAGACAAGGCTAGAGATGAAGTAAAGGTGGGAGAAAGGGAGTTGAATATATAGGCAAGAAAGACAAGAGGAGAATGATCGGAGATCATGTCCAACGCCTTGACGATTAGTCTCCTAACTTCAAAACGTTTTTTGTAGTGGTGAGCACGGTTTGATTCGGTGCAGTTTTGAGTGAAATCGCAACCGAAACTGCAACTTTTTGCAGTGTGGTTTTGAAGCCAAAACCGAAATGAAACCAAACCATTTGGTTCGGTTAGGTGCAATTTCAAACAGTGTCAGTTTGATTTTTGAGAAAATATATACAATTTAAAATTTATACTTATCTACACAAAACACGGTCTCATTTTCCACACAATACATTAATTAACCAACCCACATGAGAATTCTTTTCTTTACTCTAGCTAGCTAATTGCACAGATGATAGACTCTGTGAGCAAGAAAAAGTACCCAAATGGAGTGCTGCGGCTTATTACTTGATTAGAGATTCGGTCCTTGTATCTTTCCTACTGTGACTACTCTTATTTGATGCTCATTGTTTCTTTTTTATTTTTCATTTGCATTTCTGATTCGTCTATTATATAGGCTGTCATTCTGAACTTTTAAATTAGGGTTTTGAGGTGCTTTTACTGGTAATAAAATTTTCATCTTTTCCTGTAAAGAAACATTGAGATGCCAAGCTTGATGAGGGATATAATTTGGAAAAAAATAATCATTATTATGACATGTACATACTAAATGTATGGACTCTGACAAATAACTAATTAAAACAAGACATCTAATTTAAGGCGCGATTTTGGTTTCGGTGCAATTTTCAAAAGCCAAAATCAAAACCAAACCGTTTCCTACAATGCAGTTTGGTTTCAAAACCACAAACATTTCAAAACCGCAAAACCGAACCATTTAGTGCGGTTTGATTTGGTTCGTGTTTCGGTTTTCGGTTTC
Source organism: Pyrus communis (assembly GCF_041283825.1). NCBI lineage: Eukaryota > Viridiplantae > Streptophyta > Magnoliopsida > Rosales > Rosaceae > Pyrus > Pyrus communis. Next base: position 20,414,640 of record NC_142574.1, read on the forward strand.
AAATGCCCACCCCTAGTTTTTTGAGAAGTGAAAAAATCGGGTCATGAGAATAAGGTTTTTCGCGGACTCCAAGGGAAGATGGACCGAGACACACTGATTTTATCCCCTAGTTTAAATTAATAATGTTTGTTGTAGTGCTATGATTTTCTATTTATTTGAAATTATTTATTGGAATTAGACTTTATTTGAGAAATAATGACATGTAGGGGATAAGGCCAAGAAAACATAAATAAAAATAACAATAAATATATTGGTGAATAGTAGTCACCATTGTCCTTACACTTCCTCCTAGACGAGTGGACTTGTACGAAGGCAATGACTGTTAGAGTGAATAGTAAGGGCAATGCTCCCAATGGCCCTTGCCTTCCACTAAGAGCATCTCCACCGCTGGTGGAAGTTAATGGCAATTGGAGGGCAATGATCCTCACTATTCACTCTAAACAATATTTGTCTTTGTGCAAGTTTATCAGTTTGAAAGGAGGAAGGGCAAGACAAATGCAATTACTATTCACAAATATATTTTTTATTTTTTTAAATATTTAATTTGCAAGTGTTTTGAACTTTGTTAGAAACTTAAAGTTTGGACTTTATAAGTTTTTTGAAATATTTTTTTAATTTTTATGATTTTTTTTTTTTTTTGGATTTTTTAGAATTGGATTTAATCCTAACCTTTGAATTGGAGATTTTTTTTTTTTTTTAAATCTAAGGCCCACAAAGAGCAACGTGGCAGGCTGCAACATCAAAAGTCTGATGGGCTTCACGTGGTTTTGGTGTTTTTTGGGTTTTTATTTAGGACGTAGCTTCTCTGCTCTTCTCATACACTCTTATCCCATTCTATTTGTACGGTCACAGTTAAGTCACGTCAATATTTTATATGAAGAAGAGAATGCATGAGAACTGGAACGGCAGAGAAGTTAGGTCCTTTTATTTAGGGAGGGAGGGAGGGGGGACCCGGTCCCATACATTGTCTGCTGGGCTTTCACTTGGACCCATGCTATTGCAATTATTGAAGAAGTGTTTTTTTGGTCAATATATTGAAAGAGGTATTTGCCTTCAACCCAATTGTCTAATCTTTTTATTTTTTAATTTTTTAATTTTTTAATTTTACCGGTGGAGCAACAATCTTGGGGTGGCTTGACCCAATTGCAAGTCCATCGGAGATACTCTTAATTAGATTTTTTTTTTTTTTTTTTTTTAACCGGTGGAGCAACAATCTTGGGGTGGCTTGACCCAATCGCAAGTCAATTGGAGATACTCTTAATTAGATTTTTTATTTATTTTTGGTGAAGAAAGAGATAGGGAATGCAACACGAGAACTTATGAGGAGATCACCCATCCTAGTACTACTCTCGCCCAAACTCGCTTAACTTCGGAGTTCTTATGGGATCTAGTGCATGTGAGTTGGTATGCCCAAACTCACTTTACTTCGTAGTTCTGATGGAATCCAGTGCATGTGAGTTGGTATGATCGCATCCAAAAGAGGTGGGAATGCAACACGAGGACTTCCCAAGAGGTCACCCATCTTAAAACTGCTTTCGTCCAAACTCGCTTAACTTCGGAGTTCTGATGGAATCCAGTGCATGTGAGTTGATATGATCGCATCTTCTTAATTGGATTTTTCACTATGCACTATCACATGCTATTGACAAACATAATCCAAAAATCGTAAATATAAACAACACATGTTAATAAGAACCAGTTCGATTAATGAATTCAAATTCAAGTTATTGTGTTGTTGAACTGTCTGATCGAATAGATATAAGTTAATCAAAATTTTGACAACTCATTACCTTGTAATCAAGATTAACGTTATCTTGGAAAGACACTGAACTTGAACAACTTTCAGCCTCCAAAACGTGAAACTGTTCCAAAAGTAGGTTAAAAAATCTTCAATTGATTTGACCATAACACCTTACAGAAAAGTGATTTCCGCACATTAACCATACACATTACTGTTTACCTTTCGTTTTAAATTGAATAAATCGGTGAGTCGAAGAGTGTTCACAAGGTAAAAAAGACGAATACAAAATATCATTTAATATCATAAAGTCTTGCTCATTTGAAAAGAAAGTAAAACCAATACTCAAAAACTGGATAAATAGGGCAGGCTAGCATATATTATGAAGAAAAAGAAAAGGAAATATACAAATTAGGCTAAATTGTAGCAAAGGTTCCTAATCCATTCCACGAGTTTAGTTTACGTCCTTTAACTCTACTAATAATTTATCTTGTCTTCGAATTATGTTATTTGTTGCACTAATAGTCTTTTTCGTTAACTCCGTCAACGTTTTTGTTAAATTGAGGGATAAAATAGGAATTACATCCAAAAAATAAGAAAACAAATTTTTTAAAGAGAAAAACTTGCCTCCTCAAGGATTGAGGAGATACTGTTCTTTAAAATACATCGTAACTTATTCACAGAAATTCCTGTTTATGATCGGAATTTCTTAAGAATTTAACTAAAAGATCTTAGTTTTAGTTGATTTTTTTTCAAAAATAATCTTTACATAGTAATTTATAATATAAATATTATGATTATAAAAACATAATTCTGTGAATAGGCTACGAAGTATTTTGAGTAAGAACTCCTCCTCAACCTTAAAGAGCCAAACTCTTTTTATTTTTTTATTTTATTTTATTGATGTATAAAAAGATCACTATACCCTAAATTGGACGAAAAAGAAGGCATATTTGAGGTAAGGACCATTTGCAAAATTAAGTTGAAAAAAGAGAAACTAAAATAAAAATTTAGAGACGAAAAATTAAACATGGAGTAAAATTCAAGGACTTGGCTACCTCGCAAACTGTCAGAGGGATTCCATTCAGCGAATCAGTAAAGCCAAAACAGTTAGAAAATCTCTGAGAATCATCAATGCACATAAAACAGCACCAGTTACTGGTCCTCTGACTGATGCAATGAAAAGTTGGAAACCATCCTAAAAAAGCTCTTATTCTAACAGCCCCAACCCCACACATTCCCCCCAAAACACACCAAACATAGTATTGACAGCTCAGTAAAAGTAAAACTTTTGGTTGGTGTTTGGAAACCAAGAAAATTATCCCAGCTGTGCAATTTCCTCATTGGTGGCGGTAGTTGTGGTGGTGGTTGTTTCGCTCTGCTTCTGTGAAACAGGATACTTAATGGCATTGAGTTCCACCTTGCGCAGGGCAGCTTTACCAAGATCAACACCACAAATGTCAGAAAGCCTGACCAGATACAGCAGCACATCAGAAAGCTCTTCTCCCAGGTGCTCCTTTTCCTCCTCCTTCCAATCTGGCAGTCCCTTTGGAACCTCCCCTTTCCATTGAAATATCTCAGATAGCTCCCCCACTTCTCCCACCTGTAATTTCATCAAAAAGGCCAGACCTTTGCATCAATTTGTGAACCAAAATTTAACGCCCTTCTGGCTGTTTTGAGGAAAAATCAAAAGCCAAATGCCCAAAAGCACTTGGGGGAAAAAGGAAACACAGAAAAGTGGGGTAATTGAAGATTTGATGTGACAAAAACAATAAAAAAAGAACCAACTCTTTCCAAATCGTAAATTGTAAAGCAAGTCAAATTTGACTCTGGTTAAACTATATACACTTTCACCACTCAACAAGTTCGAATCTCCCTTCTCCTCTCTCGTAGGTTAAAACAAAGAAAGTTACAAACTTCAAGAAAAACTCAATTTGGGTTTTGATACGAAGGTGAAAAGGAGTTGGAAACAAACAAAATAAGAACCTATTTGCAGTCAAGAAGCGCGTGGAAAATAGAAAAAAGCAGTCAGAAACCACAAAACCCCAATTTGTTTATAATTAAATATATGCAAAATCCAAACTACAGTGCGTCAGCTGTGTGTATATATTATTTGGTCAAATCTTACACAATCCCATGATGAAAGTGAAAGCAAAAATACGAAATAATGATAAAATCGCAAAGCAATCACATTTTTATTAATTGGGTTTCTCCCCATTTAATGGATCACACAAATTATTAAATAAAACACGTATCAAACAGTTAATGGGCATAAAAAAATGGCATGAGAGAATTATCAACCAAAAAAAAGGCAGAGAGAATATTTATGGGCTGGAAAGATGAACAAACCAGAGCTAGGAGAAGGTTTCTGGGGCTATGGAACTGATCCCAGTCTCTCTCTTTTGCAAAGTCGGCCATTTTCTTCTTGAGAAGATCAAGGGTGACATTTTCTCCTTCTGCAAAACCAGTCATCTTCTCTTTCTCTCTCTAAAAACAAAGGGAAATATTGAGAATAATTGCAATGAAATGGAGGAAATTTAAAGAGGGAGGAAGCAGGAAAGATATGACGGAGAGGCAGACAGCTAAGCTCTCTCTGCCCTGCAAGCAATTACTCCTGGTCAGGCGACTCAGGGTTTTTTAATATATATAGAGTTCATGATGACCAAATATTCAATCTTTTTTTCCCTTTTTGTTTAAAACAAAAAAAGAGACAAATAGATTTGGAAAATAAAGCGTTACTTTGGAAGGGAATCGATGACAATTTATGAGTATCTTTTTATATTTTAAGCATTTATTTGCAAAAATGATTTTACACTTTATTTAAAAAAAAATATTAATGAAAAGGATTTGAAAGTTTTGAATTTTAACGATAAGGATAAGATAAAATGTAAAATAAATAGTAGTAGGTTTGACTTTTTAGTGTAAAAATATAATTTTTCATAATCAACAGATCTATACTTCTTTTTACCGCATATTTTTCGTTAAAACTCTCTATTTTTTTAATTTTTAAACTCCTTTTTGTTTAACACCATCAGATTGAAAAATAAAATCGAATCAAGAGTTCAAATTAAACAAAGGTATTTATGAGACAAAATAGACAGTGCAAAAATCACTTTTTATTTTATTTTATTTTATTTATGATCATTAAATTAAATTAATTTAACGATAACAATAGAAATGATTACACAAAGATCTCCATGAGGTTAAAACATTTGTAGTTATTATTTTTCTTTTTTATTGGTTAATAACTTGGAAATAAATCATTTCACTTATTATTGGTTATTTACGTGTTATAACAAAAATATGTGATTGTTTAACTTTTATTGCACCTACACTAATCTATACTTAAAGAAATGGGATGATTTGAACCCTGAAAGCATTAGAAGCTTAAAAAAAAATGTCTTAACCATTAAGTAAATTCGGTACTTGCAAATAAGTGATTATAATTAAAATAAATAATAAGAGCAGGTATAATAGATGAAATATCTCACTTTTAGAATACAATTCATAATAAATAATAAGAGCAGCCATTAAATTATAATTTGGGGATTAGCTACTTAAATGTATTTAATATAACAATCAGATATAATTATGTCAACATATGTATTTAATATAATTTATGCCTGACCCCCGAAATGATGAATATATTAAATACACGTAAATATTGTAGTTAAATTCTATAATTTGAGAGGAGAATAACGCCATATAATAGTGCCTCACATAAATTGAAATGTTTCTCGAAATAGAAAAAAATGTTGTATAATGGACACTGGCTACTGTCAGTTATTTATAACGCCATATAATAGTGCCTCACATAAATTGAAATGTTTCTCGAAATAGAAAAACATGTTGTATAATGGACACTGGCTACTGTCAGTTATTTTTTGTACTGAGAATTGACACATGTTAGCTAGTTCGCATGATTTCTTGGTTGGATACGTGGTAAACCACTTGTGCTTTGTAGGGACCATGTGTTCTGCTCGTTCGATTTTTCATTAGCTAGTTTGTAAATTTATAATTTTGGGTCCTAAGAACTTGGCTCTCGTCCTTCTCACAGTGTCCAACTGTTATGACAGGAGACCTCTGAACTTGCCATGAAAGTTTTGAGTAACAATCTATAAGTACACCATAGTACCAGACACTTGTATATTCAAGGCCCGATTCTGAATTTTCTTTTGAAGGTGGAAATTTTGTACTCTAGGTTAACTAAAAGATGGTTATTGGTAGATATATATTGATAGAAGCAGTCTCTGCTTCCACACATTCTAATCCTTGAGAACTAAACCCTCTTCATATAGTTGAGGATACCATCGAGTGCTGGAAGTAGAAGACTACTTCTGAACCTCCATCAATGGCGACACATTTAGGTAGGTTTTCTTGCAGAATAATAACACTAATATCGAAGCACGCTTTGTTGGTCTGTATGATGTTGTAACCCTAATACCAGGTTGATATAATGTATATGAACTCTTACAACAGCATGACCTTATCCATGAAGATTCAACATTATATAACCTCGACTTCTTAAAGAAAAAGATTGGTAAATGATCTAGAGTTTAATTAACTTTTGATCTCAAATTTTGATAACACCAATCATTTTTAAATACTCAATCATTATGTTGCTTGAGAAGACAATGTGAAAAGTTAGTAATAAGTTGATGATTCAGCATTTGAAGAACTCTTAATTGAGTCTTTTCATGAGCAAACTTTGTTAATTTTGTCGACCTTTCATATTTGATATATACTCATTGCAAGGATAAAAAAAAAAATGCAAGTGAAGGAATACAACACGAATTTCTCTTGTACAAACACGTTAGACAAGAGACATGCCCAAAGGTTTGAATGCATTTTGCCAAGTGATGCATGTGTACATGAAGATTGAGCAAGCAATGATAGGTGCAATTGCGGTCAAAGCTGAAAAATAACAAGTTTTCTTAACCAATGAATTATTGTGTATATATGTGCCTGTGAAACTGTGTAATATGCTGATGTAACGTTGCAACTTATAAATATTACATACACATTTGTTCTTTGGTTGGATCTCTATGTAATGTTTGAGCTATTATTTGGTTGCAAAAGGAGTCAAAATCTGAAATTTACCATTACCTCTACTCCGTACAAAAATATTGTGTGTGAGAACTTTCATGACATGCCAGTATGATATTACGAACAAACAAAGACCTTTACCTAACTGCATCAATTATACAATGTTCTGTATATGACTGCAATGCACCGTACCCAGAAAACAGTAAAAAAAGGGAAAATAAAATTGAGGGACTTAATCACAAACCACTAAAACACTAATCATTGTGGTTGGTATGCATGTGGATAGTTTAGTTTATATGATGAGAGGCAGCAAAGTGCATATCTAATTTAGTGGCAACTGAATCTACAAATACGTATGCAGATCTTAATTAAAATATGTTTAGCCTCATCCTAAGAATATATAAACCCTAGCTAGAATATATTATATACGAGGGTGATATTCATATATGCACCTCACATATATATAATTTTATCTGTAAGAATATATATACATATACAACCTAGAATATATTACATGTTTGACATTCATATCTGCATGATAATGTTTTGCTTTAGAATATTATGCAGCAATTTTATAGTTTATTGCGTGTGGGGTGAGAGAGACCTGGGGGATAGGCAACGCATTAATAGCTTATATCTTACGTTATGTATTAGTTGAGGAAAAATGGGAGATAAAAAGAATAAAAATGTGCACCGACTAGTAACACGGCATATAGCCGTATGTTTTTATATTTATAACTGAGAGTCACGTGTTTGACTTAGATGAATAACATTTTGTCTTGAATTTAGTATCTAGTTATATAACTTCATTTGTGGCTTAAAACAGTCTTCCACTATTTTGAATACAAAATAGAGTCGCATTTCGAATGAGATTATATTATAATCTGATATGCTGCTTCCAATTACGATTATGCACTAAAAAAAGGTGGATAGTTGGTTTGCATGTAATCTGATCTCTTTCTATCTGTTTCTGGGGATCATAATAAAATTAAATTAATTAATCCACGCGTATTAGGCATGCTAAGCACCACTTAGAGGCAATGATCATCTTTTATTGGTAACAAAATGGAGTATGGTAATCTTTTCAGGTTGCTATACATTCATCACCTTAGAAATGAAATCACTATGATGTAGGCACGGACACATGATATAAAAATGACGTGGGCTGAACTTTTAAGCCAATTTTTCCAAACTGGAAATTTTTTGACAGTCTTATAAGTTTTTATGACATTTTCCAATTTACATTATGTGTTAAAGTACATCCTCGTCTCATAAAATAATCATATGAAAACATAAATAACCACAAAAATTCTATTAAAACACAGCAATGACAAGAAGTAGGAGGTGAAATGGTGAAGTACGGTGGTTATGGGACAACCTGATCGGGTGTGTAGAGTCTTGTCTTCAACGTTTGGTAGGTGAAAGAATTTTTAAATATACCATGCACACGCTTTTTATCATGCTTAGTATAAAAAGCTTGAAGTGTTTGAAATGCTTTTTGAAAGAAGTACTTGTTGTGTAGAAGTTCTTTTAGTGGAAGTGTTATGAGTGTAGAAGAGCTTTTATTGGAAGTGCTTTTGAACAAAACTACTTTTAAAGAAGCATTCCAAACAAGCAGAAATTTTTGTTTTCTTTTTTAATTTCCTTATTCAAGAGAACTAAGAAAGGATGAGTCGGATTCATCAATACCTTAAATATAAAAAAAAACTCTTAACCAACTAAGTCACAAATTCTTTATAATTCAGCTGGTGGTTATATACGCACAAGTTGTCATGTCGTGGTCCTAGTAGAAAGTTAATAGAAGATCCACCAAACAAATAAAGAAAGAAAGTGAATGGAGAAGAGGCCGGGGACCCAATACTTGTCTGATACTCATCCCAATTTATGTTCATAGTTTCGTGGTTTCATGGGCGGGAAGCTTCTCGGAAACCAGTGAGTGTCAAAGTGTCATATAACTTCCAAAAGCAACAGACCAATCTTACATTCATGTTAGATTTGAATACACACACACAGATAAAGGATTAATTTAGGATAAAAAAGAATATCATGGAGAGAGAAGGATAATTTACATGCTCATGAATGAAGACCAGAAGATACGTACCTCAAAAACCCTAGCTAATTATATGAACCCCTTTGACAAATTACTGCCATGAATTAAGATCATTTACATGCTCATGAATGAAGATCCGATGTAAATTCCTATTTAGGAATTCCGACCACCACTTTTGAGTACTCATTTAAAAGGAATATTTGTGTTCCTAAAGGAATATTGCCTCCAATATGAGAGTTATTATAGTAGAATCCCTCAATTTGAAGTTTTTATGATTTTATGTGATAATTTGATTAGGTGCACAATTTTTGCTTATGTGAACTTTTTTTAATTAATTAAAAGCATTAAAAACTTCAATCAAGATTGTAGGCCCTGTTTTTTAATCAAGGTTATGTCCCTATAAAGTTCCTATACGTGAGTACATACACTTTATATCTGGTGAGTCCCTAGACTTTAGGGATTCACTTTCCGATTTATTGGAGATTCATTTTGTCCCTATATTTATTTTATACCCTTTTATACAGTAATTGTCCCTATTTATAGACTCCACTAGAGATGCTCTAAGACTACTAACTAATATCGACTAGACTCTGGAGGGTCCTTGTGATCATGCAGCTAAGATTTTTTTTTTTTGTTTAACCTTTTCTTGTCCACTAATTGACATTTTTGTTTAACAAGATGGAAGGAATCGGTGCTCGAATTTTTTAAATGATTGTTAATGTTGATTGATAAGATTTCATTGTGTATTGACCAATGTTAAAAGGCTAAACATCATCGGGATATTTGCAAATTTGGGTTGTAATCTCCGGACTCCCCTTTCTTCCTCTGCCCTACTTCCTTTCTTTTCTTGTGGTTATAATGAACATTTGTACTGGATAAATCCAAAGTGAATTGATGACAAAAACAAATTAAGAAATGAGTGCAAAATGAGAAAACGAAAAATGTGAAACTACTACCCTACGAATAATTATCTTATCTTGGCCCAATCAACTGCATTGGGCTCCTCTTTATGTAAGAAGGGCCCAAGGTGCACATTTTCAAGCCTAAAGCCCAAAATGATGATTTTTCAACTGGGCTCAAAGTCGTGACGTGAAATTTCAACAAAGACTAAACCCTAAATCCTAAACCCTAGCATGTGTATCTGTTCTTTCATTTTGTACCACCTTAGGTCCATGAAGTTTGTTTGCTCATATTATAATACATGAATTAGTAATATCACGTAACCAAATGCTTTAAAATTTCCTCCGCCGTCCTTGTGCATGCGATATTTTCTCTGGAATTCACGCAAAAAAATGGAATTTCTTGGAAACATGCTAAAAAAGAAGAAACTACAGTATAAGAAAAGCTTTTACTGACTAGTGTTTCATGCTTGTTTGTACACACTGCAAAATGGGTCCTCATTTTCTGCCTTTATTGTTTTCAGTTTTTGTTATTTTGTGCAGGGGAAAAGGATTGTAACAGATTCCCCATGTGAACCTTTGTTTACTTATGACCAAATTTTAGGACCACCCCTCCACTTTCACTTTTTGTCTGCATTTTTCTGTTTTTTTTCAGAGAGTTGAGAGCCCTACTTGTTCTTAATTTGAATTTACCATGTGGCATCAACAAATGCGAAACACAAAACATGAACTATGGAATGGAAAGCAAAAATATGTATTCCTAGTCTCCTAGATACTTTTGGAATGTTGCTTGAGTACTTCTCGCGAGAATGTGAGCTTCCAACCCAAAATCAATTGGCAGTAGGTTGAGATGCCCAAGATTATGTAAATTATCATGTAAAGCTTTAATTTTCCGATGTGAGAGACACTCTCAACATTTCTGAGTTTTGAATATGGCAGATATTACAGAGAGATACACAGTGAAAAATATATGACTTGGTAAACCAAAAATTGATGCGCTGTCCTTTGTTCAAAACTCCAGAGCAGATTACAACAGCCAATTCAGGACAACCCCATTGAACTTAATTCTGCTACACCAGTAAAAATGGGACTATTTTTCCTCAAAAAGATTTGGAATTTTAGATTCTGATACATGGTTGAATCTTAAATTGAAACAAGGTCCCTACTCATCTCTCAAACTCCCAAATGTGAAGAAATATTTTACCCATGACAAACACATCTGTAGTGGTATGCACTGTTGATGGGGTCATTGCCCTCCACAGGGACTTGCTCAGCTCTGCACTTGTACTTGCACCCTCTGCATTCATTGTATGTGCATGTTGGTGCTGTGGATCCGATCATCAATCTCCTTACATAGTTCATCCTTTCCTTGCTTCTCTATATCCTCAAGAATTATGCAGAATTATTGTCAGAAAAATTATAGAAAAATATCAGAAAAATTGTGCTGATTTTATTTTGATTTAATTTTGTTATATGTTTGGCAATGTTTATCACCTGCTTAAGTTGTTCTCCTTGTGATGTAGAGAAATCGTTGACCCCTTGACTGTGTGGAAGTTCTGCTACTTGAGTTCTGGACCCTGCATCAACAATGAGACCACAAAATCAAAATGTTGAAACAAACTTGGCTAAATAATGCTATTAAAGCTGGGAAATTTGGTGGTGGGAGCACGGAGAAAAAGGAGAGTTTTAAGCAACTAACACCCGTTTAGACCAATTGGCTAGTTCAGTGTACTTGCCCCCTCAAACTAAGTTCAAATTCTCGTGTTTCCGTAGATTACAGTAGTTTAGACTATCATTTCTATATAAAAAAAAATCCAAATAAATTTGAAGATAAAATCAAGAAGCTGGAATTCAATATTGGGCAACAACCAATTTGGTGAACCTTAATTTGGAAACCAAATTGCAAAAACTTTGAAAAGGCAGATATATGTATGTACATGGATATATATGTGTGTGTGTGTATATATCATATATAATTTTTTTTATGAAAAAGGAGCATATAAATGGAAGCCAAGAATTTAGGAAACAAAAGGAGGAGGAGGAAAGGGCTTAATTATGAAGGGATAACCTTGTACAACATGAGCTGCAAAGACTAATATTATGAAGAATGGTAAGAGTAACATAGGTCTTGTGGATTTGGCCATCTTTTTTCTTTTCCCTTTGAAAGAGAGATGAAATATTTGTGACCAATGTATTGGAAGGATAAGAAATGAAGTAGAAGGAGAAGGAGAGGGAGAGGTGTGTCGCAATGAGCTGAGCTGCTCAGCCAGAGAAGAGATAGGGTGGCAAAAATCTGTGCAGTGACTCAGGAGAGGTGTGTCGCAATGCATTGACCGTAACGCCCACAGTTTATGATGTCACGGGATGACAACGCGGGACAGGACCGGGGTACCCCTCCATTCCCCACCTCGCGATTCGCTTTAAACCCCGACCGCGACCTCGACCCCAATAATTGCATCCATAACCATGTTTTTAATCCGGTGTTCCCCACCCTCGCCTCCGCATGGGAAACTACCTCCAAATCCGCACTCGTCAATTAGAGCATCTTCAAATGAGATGTCAAATTTTGAACATAAAATTTAAATTTGACAGCTTATGTGTCATTTTGACATCTTTTAAAGTTTTATTATCCGCCAAATATGTCAAATTAAATTATTATTTTATTATATTATAAAATAAATGATTAAATTAATAAAAACTTAATAAAAGGCATTTAATAATTATGAAATCCAGACCCTTCAACGTTTCTTTTTAACAAGAGGGAACCGTTCACTTAATTGAACAAAAGGGAAACGGGTCAACAACAACATTAATTGCAATGATGATTAAACCAATAAAAAGCATTAACAATTAATTTTGAAGCTGCTATCAAATTTGACAGCAACTCTCTTATTGCCAATCTATGTCATCGTCACATAGGATTTGACATTTCGGTTGGAGAATATTAGTGATCTTTTTTTACTGTTATATCTTATATAGACATTTTAACATCTTCTTTGGAAATACTCGTAGCATATCATGAAAATTTTATTTAATTAGTGGATATTTCACTCATATATACATATATAGGCTATCTCTATGCATCATAAATTAATCAACCACCTAGTAGGAGTATCAAGTATGTAAACAAGAAAAACTAATAAAATAGTTACAACATAATAAAAATTTCACACAATTGTAATAGCTTAACAACCACCAATCCGTTGAATTTTTAAAGTTTAATTTAGTAGCATAAAAATCTCCGATCGGACAAGGTTCGAGTCGTGTGATGGTAATGCCATCACTGCTCCATATCCGCCACAGAATTTGAAAACAATCCACAAACCCGCCCCATACCCGTTTGCACTCTTCCATAACCGCCCTATTAAGGTCGGGAAACCAAACCCGTGGTACTTTTTGTCGTCCCTATGTGAGACATGTTCCAGTTTTAGATTTGAAAGGGCAGGAGTGGGATTTTGAGTTGGCAAATCATTTGTCACCTGTAGAAGGGTGGCGACGAATCTATACTCCTACACAGCAATTCTGCAGCGTAGCCCCAGCTGTGTGGTTTACACACAAAAGATGTTTTCCCTACAATACCAGCATCAGGGTTTTCAGGTCTGATGCTTCTGGATTTTGCTTCTTAGCATAAACTTTTCTTCTCACAAATAAAAACGAATAATCTTTTAGAAGTGAGTATTCTGAAGTTTATTTTCGTAGATGAAGAATTTGGTACTAAATTATTATTAATTAATTGTGCAGTTTAACCCAACTTCAACATCAATCGTGTACCAAAAGCAACGTCATCTTAAATTTTTACCACCTGACAAATGAAAAATTTATTGACGTGAAAGAATTGTAAAACAGTATAATCAAAGAATACAAAGTAGATGGGTTTTTGCTAATAAAGCCCAACACTTTCGGGTTGATTTAACCAATTTTCTGTTAAAAAATAATCATGGGGAGGTAGAGATATATCTACATAACGTTTGAAGATGAGGCCTTGATTATTTCGGTTGTAAATGTTGTACCCTTGGAAAGCCTCAATAATAACAATAATCACTACTACATAATTATTTGGTCTAGCGAAATTCAATCTTCACTTAATTGAAGTAGATTTTAAGTTCAAATATCAAGACGACAATTCTTGATAAAAGCCATCAATAATGAAAATCATTTATTTTGATTGGATTAGGTTAAATCTTGCGAATATAGGAATCAGATAAACAATGTGGCTTTCAACATAGGTCTTCTTTTCCAACAAGTGACCAAAAATTTGGAAAAAAAAAGGAACGGTTTAAAGTCGGTTATACCAGGCTTGAAAATTCCCGCGAATGCCCAACTTTGAAGAATACCAAACCTTGCCTCCCACAACTCTCCAATCTCTCTGTCTTCTGAAAAAAAAAAAACTTGCCCAATTCAAATCCCAGAAACAATCCCTTTCCTTCATCCCAACATCTCCTAAAACTCAAAATCTCAGACTCTCTCCTCTCCCAAGCAAAGCATTTAAACCTCTTATATCAACCCACCAAACAATGTCCCAATCACATCTTCACCATTCTAATCTCATTTCATTCTTCAACTCTCGTTTCTCTATCTCGAAATGGAATCTGAACAAGCCGCCACAGCTGCTAGCACCACCCGATTGAGCCCTTTCAAGTACTCGAATCGGGTGCTCTTGAAAACCATCTTGGAGAGAAGGGATGGTGGTTTGGAGTTGATTGGTGAGAGGGTTGTGATTGGAGGATGGGTGAAGTCCTCCAAGGAGGTCAGGAAAGAGCGGGTGCCACATATAGCTGGGGATTATGTGTCGGGTGAACCCGAACCAAGGTCAGACGTCAGCTGCATCGAAATTCTTCAGTCTCGGATACCTTTTTTACGAACAATTGTCAACGTCTTGGGAGGAGGAAGTGGTGATCATTATCCACATACGGATAAGTTGGAAACATCGATTCATAAGTCCCCGCCGCCTTCCACTGTCTTCTTGAAAGTCGGCGATGGTTCTTGCGTTGCAAGCCTTCAGGTAAATACGAGCAATAATATTTGTACCATCTCAACTGATGATACTTTGTACCGTATCTCTAATAGAGGTGCGCGACACACACAATTTAGAGGTGGTATAAATAATTTTGCTACTTGGAGTAGTTATCCAACTTTTTTTATGAATTTTATTTGGCAATGGTGAAATTTATGTGGCACTATTTTATTATATTTGATGTTTCTCAGGTTGTTATTGAATCCTCCCTGGCTCCCCCATGCCAGCTCTTGCATACTGGAACTTGCATCATAGTGGAAGGCTTGCTGCAGAAGTCTTTGGTACTACAAGGCAAATACGTTATAGAGCTGAAAGTGGATAAAGTTCATCACATCGGAACAGTAGAATATAGCAAGTATCCATTATCGAAAAAACGCGTGCCTCTAGATAAACTAAGGGAGTTTTGCCACATTAGACCGCGGACAACTACGGTAATTTGCATCTCCCATTCTTATTTGGTTGTGTTTCTTCAATTTTTGGTATCTGTTGTCAAAGTAAGTGTTTGATATATATAATTCATTTAGATTTTTTGGTCATGACAAAGGGCGCATACAATTGATATACAGTGTTGGTTTATTTTCTAACAGCTTAAGTTTTCGACGTCTAGTGATTCCCTAATGCAATATGACATGTTCTAAATTATTTTAGGTGCAATCTGTCATGCGAATCCGCAATGCCCTGGAGTTTGCAGCTCACACATTTTGTCAAAACCATGGTTTTCTTTCGGTGCACGTACCCATTATAACAACTACAGACGGCAAAGGATCCAGTGAAAAATTCCATGTCACTAGCCATTTCGCAGCAGCAGGTGAAAAGGAGGAGCCTAAGAAAGCCGTTGTTGAAATAGACGGTGTTAGCATAGATGTTATCAAGGCTGCAGTAAAAGAGAAAAGTAATTTACTAGAGGAACTCAAGAGGACCGACAGCAATAAGGAAGCAGTAGCTGCTGCAACGCAGGACTTAAAGAAAGCAAATGAGTTAGCATCACAATTGGAAGCAGGAGAGAAATCAAAACCGAAAACTTCTCAGAAGGTTGACAATGTTAAATCTTCTGAGGGTTACTTCTCTAGCCCAACTTATCTAACCTCTTCTGGCCGGATGCATCTGGAGAGCTACGCTTGCGCCTTTGGAAATGTGTACTCATTCGGGCCACGATTTCAAGCAGGGAAAGGAGAGTCCCCTAAACATACTGCAGAAATGTGGATGATTGAAGTTGAATTGGCATTTTCAGAATTAGAGGTACAAGTTAATGTTTTTTGGCATGACTGAATTTGTGCTCATTTTTTTTAAATTTTCTTCTGGAGCTTGCAGGAAGCAATCGACTGTGCAGGTGACTTTTTCAAGTCCCTCTGCAAATGGGTAGTGGAAAATTGTTCGGAAGATATGAAATTCCTTTCTCAGCGAATCGACAAAACCAGAACTGAACGTCTTCAGTCAATGGTTTTGAGTACATTTGAAAGAGTTTCCTACACTGAAGCTTTAGATGCTTTAAAGAAGGTTTGATTGTATAATTAACATTCTCATTGAGTATAATTCTGACAACTATGTCTTTTTCCAGCAACATCATTTACGGAAGTTTATTGATTTTAACCTGCCAGGTTACAGAAAAGACAAAGGACACAAAGTTCGAGTGGGGTGCTGCACTAACTGAAGCGGATCTAAGGTATGCATACGAACATTGTGGTAAGTAATCTAAATTGGCCAATATCTCAATTGAGGTTCCTAACCTTTTCTTTTTCATGCATTACAGTTATTTGGCTGATGAGATCTACAAGAAGCCTGTAATTGTATACAATTATCCAAAAGAAACCAAGCCATTTTATGTCCGGCTTAACGATGATGGAAAAACAGTTGCAGCATTTGATATGGTTGTTCCAAAGGTAAGCTCATACTTGCACTTTAAGAAACCATGAGAAACCTTTTATCGAAGCTTCCCCATCCCTATAAAAATCCAAATTAATCAAATACTGGTTTCGATGCTGAAAAAGGCTTATTTTTTTCGCAGGCTGGGAGGTTAATTTCTGGTAGCCAAAATGAGGAGCGCATCAACATTCTAACTACAAGGTACTCATTTGCATTAATCGTCTTATATAATAGCCAAAAACTCAAAAGGTTGTTCTTGCCTTCTTTTGGACATGGAAATTAATAAATAAATCTCATATTTTGGTGTTTCTTGTTTGCAGGATTAAGGAATTGGGATTGGCAGCACAGCAGTACGAATGGTACTTGGATCTTCGCCGGCATGGAACCGTGAAGCACTCGGGATTCAATCTTGAGTTTGATCATATGGTTCTGTTTGCCACTGGCCTGAATGATGTAAGGGATGTCATCCCCTTTCCCAGAAGCCGTGGCAAAGCCAACTACTAGTTTACTTTGAGTACAAATTAGGACGTAAAGGACCCAAACGGTGAAAAATTGTATACATGCATTGATGAAAAACATATGATTTCATACATGTAAATGAATGAGGAGATTTGTAATTGGGATGCAACATGCAAGCCTTGTAAAAATTTGTGCGTTCTTTCTTTGAAATTTGAATGACTTGGCACCAAAATATGGAATTCCATTAGATTTAAAGGACAATTCAACGAAGAAAATTATGCACAAATAGATTATAGAATTGGTTATAAACTTTTAGTCATGAACATAAAAAAACAGATAATAAACTCTAAATAAAACACGGTTTAGTACCCCTTTATTGCGCAATAGTACATCTTCCTTTCGGAGTATTGTATACTAGAAGTACAAAATTTATGGATAAACTATAACCATTACATTATTTTCATCCACGGCCTGCAGGGTATTGTTTGAATCAAGAGGGAAGAAAAATGGATAGAGCTCATATCTAACATAGCAGCTACTATACAAAACTCTACATCCCTTTCTGTTGTTGCAAAAAGTTGGGAAATTTCCCACTGCAATGGACAAGCACTGAGCGCAGCCTAGCTGAGGCAAGTCCCTTGTGCACTGCACCAGGGCATATAGTGTCACAAATGGTGACAGCTTTGTCTCACCTTTCCCAAGCCCTTCACTCTTCGGCACAACAGCTTGTGCCCTAATCTTATCCGCCAGAGCTCCTAGTTCCTTGTTAAAGTTCTCGGGGTCGGTCACATTATTAACATTGTAGTAAAATATACCATAAGATGTATCAACTTCCCCAATGAAGCTGTTGTCACTGTACCTCAAGAAGCAATAATCATACCAAATTCGTGCGTCGGCTTGGTTCGGACAGCGCTGGCGAATTTGCTTTGCGGCATCTTGGATGCAAGTTGAGCAGTCTTTGGTGCCCACAACGTCACCTCTGCATTGAGCCAGGCCATAGACTTGGTCTTCGTTCATCCCATAGGAGGTAGCCAAAAAACCGGTTGAGGCAGTTTTTGGAACCAATTCAGCCAACAAGCTATCGATATTTTGTGATATTTGAGTGCCATTGCTTATTTTAGTGCTATCCTTGTTGCAAAAATCTCCCAAGGGATCTTGAGATTCTGCAATGCAAATGCACAAAACAAGCAAATAGAGAAGAATATGGTATGAAAAGCTCGTAATCTTCATATTTTGGCTCACCTAGAATGCATGGGATGAAGATAGATTTGTGAGGTGGTTGTTTATATAACAAGCAGCTTAGTGGAGATGGAAGTGGGTGTGGGGAAGCCATTGCAAATTAAGCAGACATTTTTGACTTTGATGGGACACTCCACTATATTACCAATGACTGGAAAATTAGAAGGATAAAAATGTTAGGTATTGGCTTATTTCTTCTAGAAGGAGAACAGATTTCTTGGCTCCTCTCTTTTGTTCAAAGTCAATCGACAGAGCTCAATACCTGCACATAAAGTGAGCTTAGAACCACATAATTATGGCATATTTTCTGACTGAAATGAATATTTAAATTATTTAAATTTTTAACTTTCCGTGTTTTTATTATAACATATATAATAGAAAAAAATATGTTGCTCTCACATTACAATTCGTAAACGAATACACATAAAATCAAAAAGTACTTAGGCCATCTCCAACCGACCTGGCTAAAGATTGGAGAACCGGCCAGTGGGCTGGCCAAGAGCAGCTAGCCTTATAGGCCAGCCCAAACACATGCTACCTGACGTCATGCTGACGTCAAATTACTGTTTGACATTTTTACCTTTTTTTTTAAGATGACATTTAAAAAAAAAAAATTCTAATTTTTTTCCTATAAATACCTAAGTGTTGTAAACATTTCAAGTTTAAGTGTGATTATGTAAATCCTAGATTAGATTGGATTCTAGTTATCTTTTCCTATTGTATCTTGTATTCCTTGGGGAAGAAGGAATATTTTCTCTCATTTTACTACTATAAATAAAGGCACAATGTAGGAGGGATAACAACACACATATTCCCCTACAATTCTACAAACACATCTCTCTCTCTTCTCCTTGTCGCCAGCCCTTTCTCTCCTTGTCAGATAAAATAGACCACAATACTAAGCCATTTCTACCCCATTTCTCACATCATTTTCACCATTTTATACTATCTTATCTCATTTTACTTCAATTCTTCACCAATTTTTCACATCATTCTCATTACATAAAGATAAGAAATCCAGAGGATTATTAATTTAGCGACAAGTGACACTCAAAATATGTTCGAAAATCTTATTTTAATATGATATTTTAATTCAATTAAAACAATAAATTATTGAGGGGGCTAAAAAATAGCCCCTTTCGGATGGAGATATGTTTTTTGTCAAATAGGCTATTTTTTGGCCTATGATCTTTTGGCCCTCTCGGTTGGAGATGATATAAAATATGACTTGATACTATTTATTAAAAAATAATTTCTTGCAGAGTTATAAGGCTAAACATGACCTTTTGATCCCTTTTTGATTGAAGATGACTTTAGTTGATCGATCTCATATCTATTCAGTTTATTTTATATTCATAATTTTTCTGATTCTAAATAAGTAAATCATTGTTTAGGTTCTTTTGTATAAAATCAAATACTTATATTATTATTATTATTATTATTATTATTATTATTATTATTATTATTTTCATGTAAAATAATATCTGATCATGGTCAACTTTTTGGGCTGACATTTGTGATTTGACTTCTCAACTACAAGTTGCTTGCCTTATTACAGTCTTCTCCTCGAGTCAACTGGTGAACAGCCAGAAAGGTATAAGTTGACAAAAGAAAACACTCTGCAAAGAGCTCTAGCTCGAGGGATATGTGTCAAAATTTTCAATTTGACGTGTGACATTAGACTAATAGAATGGTCCAGCTCTATAAAGTGCTTGTAAATGCAGGATATATAAATGTAGAGACTTAAAATTCGTAATTACGATTAGTTAAGAATATTATCTTTATACTCTAAAAATCTAAATTTGATTTCACCTTCTTTAATGTCGCTTATAAAATAAAAATAAACTTCCTTACATGATTATATATCAGTCGCTCTATTTAAAAAATTCAATGTTTGGTGTATCTTTACTTTCTCTTTTCTCTAATTTGACGCAACAAGACACATGTAATTTCCATTTCCCACATTATCACTTCAAATCTGTGGTTACAAGGAGTACAGCAAAAGATTGGCACCAATCACATGTATTATTAATCTACGGTTGATTTAAACGAATAAACTGAATTGATTGTGTAAGATTTGTCCTTGGGATACGCCTTAATTCCTCCTTCTAAGCATCGTAAAGCATACAATTTCTTCAAACTATATAATTATGTAGTATGTACCATAACAAATTATGAAACAAGCAAAGTATTAAGCATGGTAAGCCATACTTCTTCAATTAATTTGAATAAGACACCGTCACGTAAGTTGTAAATTTATAAACTATAAACTCATTAATCACAGTATATAAATTAGTAACACTATGTGACGGTCTTAGCGTGACATTCATCTTATGATCGACATAATAATGTTATTTGTTATCATCAAATAAGACCACATGCTATCATAATGTCCAAATATTATCCCAATAAACAATAGCAGTACCCACATAACCGACACAACCATGTCAATTAATTATAGCTTAA
Organism: Pyrus communis; assembly: GCF_041283825.1. Taxonomy (NCBI): domain Eukaryota; kingdom Viridiplantae; phylum Streptophyta; class Magnoliopsida; order Rosales; family Rosaceae; genus Pyrus; species Pyrus communis. The sequence goes on from NC_142574.1 coordinate 20,435,414, forward strand.
TTTGTGTATGCATGCAAATAAAAGCCATTTATGGTCACCATTCACCCATAAAGGGTAGGATAATACTTTGTGTTTACTCTCTCTATTGTTTTATTAATATCTGTTTTTGTCCAAGAAAAAAGATATTATAGTTAAACTGTTTCATTTTTTTTCTTATAATTATTTAAAAATTTAAATCAAATTAAAGATTTTTTGTCATTCATACGTAACAAATACATTCTCACAAAAAATTTAGCTATCAAAGTCATTGATTTTGTTCAGTAAATGACTAAACAGTTTATCAAATAGATAGTTACGATTATAACTTTAGGATAATGCATGTGTCTCGCTCATGGAGAGATTTACTTGTCCACCCGAAGATCATAATCGAAATTGTTCACTCTTTGTCACCCTCTAAAGATCATATATGCAAAAGTTATTCAATTTGAAGATCTTTTAGTCATTTATATGCATAAAATAAATGAACGGGATCACTCGTGTGTCAATCTTCCAAGGAAAATGAAAAATTACATATTATATATAACAATATATATATATATATATATATATATATATATATAATTTATTTAAATATAAACAAACCAAATCCTATTTTGATAGGATCATTCCATACCGGACCAGACCGGAATAGGGTTAAATACATTCTAAGGTTCTTCATGAGGATGTTAATTGTTGCCAAAACCGTTGATTGGTTTCACATGTATGAATAACTAACCGATCTTCAAATTGAATGATTTGTTTGCAAATGTGATTTTTAGATTATGATAAAGAGAATAAATTATTCTTATTATGATTATCGGACGGTAAAGATTTGTTAATCATAAGTGGGATGACAAGTAAGTGCCACATGGGAGTAGAGATGGCAAATTAACGCATTGGCTTGTTATGGGTACCCGTTAAAACCCATTTAATTTTATATCACCATAATATAGAGGAGATATCAGTAATGGTGATGATGATGCAAGGTGAAATCAAATTAAATGGGTCATAATGAGTGTCAATTAACAATCTAATGAGTTAATTTGTTACCTCTACAAAGGAGGACACAAGCATTTCCCATGACTTTAATATACTAAAAATATGCTAATTGCAACTAAGTGGACAGGTGAACGGAAGTATTGTCTCATGGAAAAGAACTTTCAAACGCATGAGATGCTATGGTGACGACACCTAAATCTAGTATCACATTGTTAATTATATTAAGGGTAAATTATACAAATTTACCACAATTACGGATTAAATCATAATCTCATACCTCATATTTTAAAAATTACAATGTCATATGTCACTTTACAAATTTGTTGCAATGTCAGATCTTCGTTAATTTGTTTGTCCATTTCTCTATTAAATGCTAACATGAGATGATGCCTACTCCTTCGCCCAACTAGATAAAAACATTAATTAAATATTAATAAATTAAAGATTTTTATTAAAAAATTGTGGTACCCACCTTCTACAAAACCATCATCCTCACCCTTCTTCCCCAGTCCATCTGTTTCCTCCTTCTTCCTTCCTTTAGAGTAGTTCCACCGGAGGTGGACTTGCCCAGCACCCTGTCCAAAACCTTCAGCCTGCAAAACAGCCTGGCACCCAGGCCAAGCCAGGCAACAGACCAGCCCATTTTGGACAGACCCAGAAGCCGGCCTATGTGGCTGGCGCGTGCACAACACTCGCGACTGGGCGCGAGTAGGAGACAAGGTTGCAGGCAGCGGGGCCCGCTTCTCAGGCCACTTGCGTTTACCCAGATGAGGGCTACGTGGCCCTCCTCATAGTCATTGGATTTCCAACGGCTAGTTTTTGTAGGCCGTTGGATTTCCAACAGTAAAAAAAATTTAAATTTGACTTTTAAAATGGACCGTCCGATCACAGATCAACGGTCCACGTTTTTTTCACAAAAAAAAAAAAAACAAAAAAAAAAAAGGCCCAACGGTCAGAATTTTGACCGTTAGCCACGTGGCAGCTTGTTGGCTGTTCAATTTGATTATTTTTCCAATCCAACGGTCCAGATTAATTGCAACATTAAAATTTATTAAAAATTAATTAAAAATTGTGAATTTTTTTTAAAAAATACAGAAAAATTTTAAAAAATTATTATTATTTTTTCTATAAATACCTAACCCTCATCTTCCACCTTACACCACATTTCAATATTTTCTACACTTTCTACACTTTCTACATTTGAATATTTTGTACACTTTGAGAGAAAAAAATGACTTCGTGGAAGCTCATTGAAGATGTTACGTTGTGTGAATGTTGGGTTCACACTAATCATGACCCGATTACGGGTAATGAGATGGATAAGCGAGAAATGTGGAGTAAAATTACGAAATCGTTTTGCGATGTACATGGAAAAGATGCCAGATCTAGTCAAGGTCTTCAAGGTCGTTGGAAAAAACTCAACGCATCCTTTACTTGTTGGAAAATGCCATCTCTCATGCTTCTGGTAATATGCGTAGTGGGACAAATTTAGCGGATCAGGTAACAATATTTTTATTTATTTATATGCATTCCACCCACATCAATATTTTAATTTATTTAGTTTCTTATGTAATTTTTATGTAATTTCTTATGTAATTGTTATGCATTCCACGCCCATCAATATTTTAATTTATTTATTTGTGTTACACCCGTATTTTTTAATACTATCTTATCCCACATTTTTATAGACACTACAAGCACAAGCATTCTACAATGCAAAGAACCGTAACAAATCATTCAACAAATGAGAATGTTGGCAAATTGTCAAAGATTGCCCTAGATACAAAATTGTGGCAACCGGTCCAGAAGTTGTCATGCGCGATATGAGTTTACACAGTTCGACAGAAGCAGACACGGCCAAACAAGAAGCAAACACATTTGAAGACACGGAAGGGACGCCTGAAGAAGTGTCGGAGACCCAACCGATTCGTCAGTCCCTCAGGCCTCAAGGTAAAAAGGCATCAAAGAAAAAAGGTAGTTCTTCCAAAAATGACTACACTAAATATATGGAGGAACTTCGCCAAGGTGAACTGAACATGGCATGGGAAAAGGCTAGAGATGAGGAAAAAGCTATTGTTATGGCAGCAATAATAGCAGCTACTGAGGCTCGTGATGCGGCAGCTGAGAGACACAGAGAAATAGTTAATCGAGAGAACGAGATGATTAGAGAAGCATTTCATCGAGAGAATGAGATGCTTAGAGAAGAAAGGATGGCTCAAGCAGATCGTGACACTATGAATAAGTCTTTAGTAGGACTGTCTTCGAATTCAAAATATTTTTGGACATCAGAAAAAAGAGATGTCGTGCGAAGGAGACGTGCAAGAGATGCGGAAACAAGTCAAAGGGGTTCCAGCTACATAAATCCTAGCAACCAAGATCCTAGCATCACATATCCTAACTCCACAGACTTGTATAATTTCGTATTTATTTGTACTACTTTATTTAATTTGTTATGTAATTTCTTAACATTTTTAGAACTTTATTTAATTTCTTATGTAATTTCTTATTTATTTTTAGAACTTTATTTAATTTCTTATGTAATTTTTGTACTTTATTTAAATATTTGAATAAGATTACATAAACTCACCAAATAAACATTTAAAAAAAAAACACCAAAAAAAAATTACATAACCTCACCATAAAAACTTAAAAAAAAAAAAAAAAAAAAAACACACTAAATAAGATTACTTAAAAAACAATACACTTTATTCTTCAACCACAAGCCTTATTTTAATTATCTTCGCCTTCGTGCAATCCCCACTGGTGGTCAATCAAGTCATTTTGGCGGGTTATGTGCCAGTATGGCTCTTGCAATGAAGTGTACCGCTGAACGATCAATTCATTATAACGTCCATCCCGTTCCAACGGCTCGTGTTGCACGGGATCTTCGGTCTAGTCATGAGCATAGTAGATTTGTGTTCTTGAGTTGTTCATCAGATCCGGCTCGTATTCATCGACAGGATCATAATCATACTCGTCTTCAACAATCATGTTGTGGAGAATAATACACGTCATCATGATGGATTGAAGAGCCTCAACATCAAACATTCTAGCTGCAGCCCTGACAATCGCCCAACGAGCTTGCAGGATACCAAAACAACGCTCGACATCCTTCCTACACCCTTCTTGACACTTTGCGAAGTGTTTTTCTTTTTCACTCTGTGGATGTGGCACTGTTTTGACAAATGTTGACCACCTTGGGTAAATACCATCTGCAAGGTAGTATGGTCCCCAATATGTGCATCTCGGCCCATTTCCTTGTAGCAGTTCATCAAACACTGGAGATTGGGCAAGGACATTTAGGTCATTCTGAGCTCCTGGAACACCAAAAAAAACATGCCAAATCCATGTATCAAAAGAAGCCACTGATGCGAGATTTATACGCGCACAAATTAAACCCTCTTTTCGTCAAATTGTAGTATATGTATAAGTAGGGATCGTTCTAGACCGGGGATTAGGAGGGATTGTTAACCACTTGGATTTGACTCAAAAACGTAAAATAACAATATGAAACACTATACTAGACTCAAAGAATGCAAAACTAAACTTTAAAACACTAAAACAAACCAAAAGACTCAAAACAACACAAACACACTCAAATCTGCCTAAAAACCACTTTCTGGGCAGATTTGAGCACAAACACAAATTTGGACGAAATTAAGTAATAACTTGACTCAAGAACGTAAAAACACAATATAAAACACTAAACTAACTCAAAGAATGTAAAACTAAACACTTAAAACATTAAAACAAACCAAAAGACTCAAACATCACCCAAAACACTCAAAACTGCCTTAAAATCACTTTCTGGGCAGTTTTGAGCACTTTGGTGAATTTGGACGAAATTGGGAAATAAAATGAATCAAAACACTTAAAAGCACAAACTAAATTGATTTCTAACTAAATTGGACATTAAAGTAAAGGGGGATTTAGATTTATACGAAAATTGAAATAACAAAACAAGTTAATAAACTAAACAGATTGTAAAACGAATTTGATGGAATGGAATGAATGGATGATAGAATGGCTAAGGGGTTCATCTCCATACATGTTATACTTGCATAATAAAATGATTTCCAATTGCATTTCAATAAACCATGAAACTCAACACCCCGGGTTAACCGTGATGCACTAATTAACCTTCAAATCTTCCTAACGTTATTGAATTGGATGGGTTAGCGCATACAACAATTCAAAACATTCCCCACAAGTCCTCAACATGAATGCATAGAAGAGATACAAGCAAGAATCATTACGCTCTATGAAAATTATAAGTGTTGACGAGGCATTCGTTACTATGGATTGCATGAAACTTATGCCAAGAATTCGTTTAACGCGATTGTTTATAAGCAACCTCCACTACTTGTGAATATAAGTTCATAACGATTAGGTGAAACTCACTTATATTCTAGCGTCATATTCATGCATGAAAATTAAGTGTGCACTCTCAATGAACATACATAAATAAGTTATCAATCAAATAGTTAAACGAATTGAATCCACAACTTATGAAACGCAATTAGAAGTATTCAAATCAAAATGCAAGCATAAACATATATTCGAATCACCCCCTAACCAAGGGGGGTTTAGCTCCTCATGGTACAAAACAAAGAGAATCAAAGAAACACCTAAACATTCCAACAACTCAAACTTGAATTGTATGAACGTTTAGGCCCCTCTTATCTTCCATTCCTCATTCGTACAAAACAAAGAGTATTGACATTAAACCTTGAAATCAAAGAAACACCTAAACATTCCAACAACTCAAACTTGAATTGTATGAACGTTTAGGCACTCTTCTCTTCCTCTTCGTTGTAGCACAAGGTCTAGGGATAGTTTGATGGTGTGAATGGTTTGGGGAGTGGTGGAAATGGAAGGATGGTGTTTGGATTGTAAGGGAGAGCACGGCACAAGGGAGTTTGATGGTCTACATTTCTGCAATGGATGATTGTATGAATGGAATGGATGGACTTTGTGAAGGGCACGGCCCCAAGGGACCAATTTCTGTTGTGAAATGAATTGTGAATGAATGAGTGTGAATGAATGAGTATTTATAGGTGAAATGGGGGGAACATGACAGCTAGGTTGCATGTGCTAATGCTGGAATGGTATGGTGAGTGAATGTGCATGGCAATGAGTGTTGTTGGTGCTGAAAATGCATGTGTGTGCATGTGAAATCTGCCAAGATGCATGTGAAAGTGTATGAATGTGCACGGCATGGGATGTTTGTGGAGTGGATTGTGCATGTGGGTTGCTGGAACAAAGATGGAATGCATGTGATTAAAGGGTGGAATGAATGGAATGCAATCTGAAATGCATGTGAATTAAAACTAGAGTGATGATGATGAATGCATGTGCAAAGGAAGTGGATTTTCTGCAAATGCAAGGTGAATGTGCATGGCTGAAAATGCATGTGAAAGCATGTGAATTAAATGGATGTGGGTGGAAATGTGGTTGCAATGATGAAGTGAATGCATGTGGAATGGATGCAAAGGGAATTAGGCTCGGCAATGATGGTGTTTTTCTGTGGTGAATGGTAATGCAATGTGTTTGCATGTGAATTAAAGCTATGTGAATGATTAGGGTGAGTGTGCATGTGCTTTGACAGCTAGGATGAATTAATTAAAGGAAGTGCATGTGATTGCAAAATGTGAATGATTATGAGTGTATGTGAGTGAATTAAAGGATGGAATGCATGTGAAATGAATGAAATGCAATCTGAAATGGGATAGGATGTGGGTGGAAATGCATGTGGGTGAATGTGTGGCTGCATGGATTAAAGAATGAGAGTGCATGTGTTGAATGATTAAAGTGCATGTGCAATGTTTTAAAGGATGGAATGATGGAGGAACAAGTGCATGTGAATGCATGGTGATAGCATGTGCACGGTTTTGATTGGAAATGCATGTGCAATGGATAAAGGAAAGGTTTAAATGTCCTAGAACTAAAGGGAACAAGGTTCCAACACTTTGGTCTTCAATTTCGTCCAACACTTTGGCTCCAAGCATAGGCTATCCATCCTTAGCCCAAAAGTGCTCCAAAAGTCTCCAAAATGCATCTTTTTGCTCCTTTAGCCCTTTGGACCTACAAACACACGAAAATAGCTTAAAGTACTAAAATAACTAAAGAAACATAACGTAAATGCACGAGAACAAGCCATTTAAGTCGCATGAATATGCTCCTATCAAATACCCCCACACTTATCTTTTGCTAGTCCTCGAGCAAAACAAAACAAAAGAAACCAAAATCAAAACAAAACGAACAAAACACAACCTACACCTTCCAACAATCGTCTCAGGGATTTCCAATGCACATGACAAGTTAAAAATCATTATTCCCACAGATTTTAGCCATCTTTACACTTAAGTACATTCTTACTCATAGTCACCACATACTAGTTCACAATTAAGCATTTAAAACCATGTTTTGAATGTAGTAACATGCCTTAGAGAATTTGCTCAAATCCTTACAAGATATGCACTCGTTTTTCACACTCTTTTTCTGACTACACTCCCTACACTAGGTATATGTGAGAAGATTGATGTAAACATGTAGACGAACACTCACATATGTTATAACAAGGAAAGCATTTTCTGGAATTATTAACATGTATATATATGATCTCATGAATGGAATGCTACTACTTAGAACGAGAACCAGTGATTCCATAAGCTCATATCAATTCCAAACTCCACATTATTGAACACATAACGATCAAGATAGAAGTTGAAGGTTGTAACGGGGCTTGGGGAGTTGGCTAACAATGAAAGGATAGGGAAAACAAACGTTCTTTAAGCAATAGTGAGCAAAGTATTGAATTAGGCACTTAGAATTCCCTTTAGAACGCAGAAGTCAACTTTGAACACCCAAGGGGAAGTCACACAAAACTTAGGGCCATATTCAAACTTTTTGGGCCCTTTCTTCAACAATCACACTTGTGAGTCCATTCTCACTTATTTTCACTCTTTTTCTTTCTTTTCCTCTTCTTTTTCTCACATTTTTTTTTTCTTTTTCCCGTGCCTCCTTTAAGACTTAGGCACATACATACATACAAAAATCCCTTCCCCCACACTTATTTTCTGCAACATATTAATCAAAAGGAATTCATTTAAGTCATGCTCACTATACTTCAAGAACAAGGGTATAGGAAAGTCCTACTCTAGGTTAGGTAAGGGGTGATGTGGTTAGCAAAGAAAATAGGCTAAACGAGGCTCAACGGGGTTAAAACTAATATATACGAAATATGGGAAGTAAGGCTATTTGGCTATGGTGGCAACAACTTCATCTTGATATATATTATGCAATTCAATGTCATGCTTTGAATGAAACGGATATAAGTTCTAGCATTTAGTTCTATCATGATACAATTGCATTCTAAGTAGCAACCAAGCAAGGAATAATGAGATCATGCAACAACTTTAGAAAACAAAGAATCACAGAAAATAGCTCTCCAAAGAAAGTAATGGCTCGAGTCTCACAGGGATGTAGCGTTTGTTTGAGTTCCTTCCTTCAAGCATGTTACAAAAACGAATTTTTCTTTTATGATTGCATGTGAAGTCATACATTATAACCATAACCAAGCATATACCAAGACTAAATCAAACTTTTCTCTATGTTCATAACTCTTTTTAACAGTCATGCAATTACAAACCAAATCCTTATCATTGTGTTGGAAGGTACCCTAAGACACAAACACACAAAAACGACTCAAAACACTCTTTTTAGGCTTTTCAAAACAATTTTTTCAAATTTTTATGGTATTTTCGGAGTTATAAAAACAAAACATACTAAAACACTCTAAAACAACTTAAAAACACCTTAAAACAGCAAGGAACAACATTTGAAGTTATGGGTGATAAAATCCCACGAATTTGCATCAAATATACTTAGTTACCCCCCCACACTTAAATCAAACATTGTCCTCAATGTTTTAAGCATAGATTCACACAAAACATAAGTAAACACATAAAAAGCATTTAAACATACTAAACATGGCAGAATGTAAATAACAAAGAGAAGAGTTTAGAGACGCAAATCTGGTTGTGGAATGTAAATTCCATCTTCTCCTTGTTGATTGCACTGAGGCTTGATGTTGGTGATTCCACAGGGGTTCCTCCCATCGTTGATTTTCCTTTGTGCTACTCTTGAACTGGGCAACAGGATTCTTTTGGTCTCCCCCGAAGGTCTGAGCTTACTCCTTTGGTCTGTTTCTTTGTTCAATCTTTCCAATTCGTATTGAAAAGGGTTGGAGGATACCTCAGCCTATGTTTGTCTCCACATGCTTCAATGTATCATTTTCACTTGCCTTGCTTGCTCCCCTTGCAGAAGTGGTCCCTTCTCCGGAAGTGTGTCAACCGTTGAAGATGACTACTCGAGAGCAACGCTAGGTAAGCAATCAGGAATGGATTCCAGGCAGTCGGTTCCAGAACAGAAGACTGACTCCAAGTGCCTCTGATTGCTTTCGTTTACTTTGCCATGCGAGTAATAACAAGGGCAAAGGAAAAGATAGGGAAAGAGCATGATATGAGATACTTTTACTTTAGACCTTGATGATATGAGATACCTTTGCTTTTGAAGAAACGGCGAATGAAGCAGCACATGTATTTGTTGTGGTTGTCTCCACATGCTTCGATCGACCGTTTCCTTCTGCCTCATTTGTACTCCAGGTTTCTGGTATCTTCTTTGGGGGAGAAAAAATTGAGTATTTCAAGAGGCTTTGCTGGGAGTGCGCCCTCAGAGGTGAGGAAGAGTTGGACATTTTCTTCAGGTTTGCCTTGCCATAAAAGATGAAGGTCGACATATATAGAGATAATATCAAGTGGTGGTACTGTTCTTTTACCCTTGTCGACAAACGTCTCTTCAATTTCTGAGCAAACGGCTCTTCGATTTCTGAACGGACGCCCCTTCGATTTCTGCACAGGCGCCCCTTCGCTTTCTGAACGATATGTGGTAGTGCGGATGCGGCTCTGTCAGAGCTCTTTTGACAAAGTCGCACGCGTTTTCTGAAAAGCAGAGAAAGCGTCGCCGAAATTTACGCTTGTCGGCAAAAGTGTAGCTGCGATGATGACCTCCACGTGAACTTTTGACAAAGTTGAACGCGTTTTCTGAAAAGCAGAGAAAGCGTCGCCGAACTTCCGCCGGAAATTCCGGCGTTTTGAATCGGTGGACGCGTCGCCTTGGCTTCTTACAGAGCTATCGATCACCACAACAAACACACTCTGAAGAATTCCCATTCTTGAACATCGTCTCCGGCCCTTTGAAATTTAACTCCATCCACCCCTTCTCTTTGAACACTTTTGAAAAATGGCAAACCCATCGAACCTTAGCTTGGAATTGAGCCTTAGCAGTGATACGGGCGCGCCGCGTCAAGGTAACGTATGGCGCCCTTCTTTCTTATCTTCTAACGGTCCTCTTACAGGTGAAGACTCTGTGATGCAGGACGCCACAACAGCTACAATAGTAGCTAGGAACCTCCTCACTCCAAAAGATAGTAGGCTGCTGTCAGGACGGTCCGATGAGTTGGCCGTTCAAGAGTCCCTCGCACTTAGTGTTCAGTGTGCGAGCTCTGTGTCCAACATGGGCCAACGCCTGCTTGCCCGCTCCCGTCAGGTGGAATCATTGATGGCAGAGGTGGAAAGTCTCAAGCAGGAGATCAAACTGCTTAAGCACGAGAATAGAAGTTTGCACGTGCTTGCCAACAACTATTCGACGGGTATGAAGAGGAAGCTTGATGAGCTGCAAGAATCCAATGGTCGGATGCAAAGTGACCGTCAAAGTGACTGTCAAAGGCTTGCGACTTACTTCCAGAGGCACATTTTTCCTGGCTCGTCCAGCGTTTGGCCAAGTATTGAGGCCTGGAATGCTCTACCTCCGATGCCTCCTGCTCCGATGCCTCCCGCTTCTATGCCTCCTGCATCTATGCCTTCCGCTTCTATGCCTTCCGCTTCTAGAATTTTGCCCAGTAGTGGGGCTTCAAGCAAACAACCTCTGTGAAGGCTCCATCTTTCTCCATGTTTAGTATCTTTTTTATTTTTTATTTTTTATGAACATGCTTTGTTTTATTCAGTGCATTGGGTTGCCTCCCAAGAAGCGCTTTCTTTTACGTCTTGCAGCCGGACGAAGAACCCAATCACTCCAGGATATGTTCACGAATCGGATGAGAACTCCGAGTCATGAACTAGTACCTAAAACAAGAAACAAAACAAGATTAAGAATCTGGAATAAAATAAAAACAAACGAAAATAAAACAATCCAAGGGATTAGCAAATTTTCTAATCCCCGGCAACGGCGCCAAAATTTGATGCGAGATTTATACGCGCACAAATTAAACCCTCTTTTCGTCAAATTGTAGTATATGTATAAGTAGGGATCGTTCTAGACCGGGGATTAGGAGGGATTGTTAACCACTTGGATTTGACTCAAAAACGTAAAATAACAATATGAAACATTATACTAGACTCAAAGAATGCAAAACTAAACTTTAAAACACTAAGACAAACCAAAAGACTCAAAACAACACAAACACACTCAAATCTGCCTAAAAACCACTTTCTGGGCAGATTTGAGCACAAACACAAATTTGGACGAAATTAAGTAATAACTTGACTCAAGAACGTAAAAACACAATATAAAACACTAAACTAACTCAAAGAATGTAAAACTAAACACTTAAAACATTAAAACAAACCAAAAGACTCAAACATCACCCAAAACACTCAAAACTGCCTTAAAATCACTTTCTGGGCAGTTTTGAGCACTTTGGTGAATTTGGACGAAATTGGGAAATAAAATGAATCAAAACACTTAAAAGCACAAACTAAATTGATTTCTAACTAAATTGGACATTAAAGTAAAGGGGGATTTAGATTTATACGAAAATTGAAATAACAAAACAAGTTAATAAACTAAACAGATTGTAAAACGAATTTGATGGAATGGAATGAATGGATGATAGAATGGCTAAGGGGTTCATCTCCATACATGTTATACTTGCATAATAAAATGATTTCCAATTGCATTTCAATAAACCATGAAACTCAACACCCCGGGTTAACCGTGATGCACTAATTAACCTTCAAATCTTCCTAACGTTATTGAATTGGATGGGTTAGCGCATACAACAATTCAAAACATTCCCCACAAGTCCTCAACATGAATGCATAGAAGAGATACAAGCAAGAATCATTACGCTCTATGAAAATTATAAGTGTTGACGAGGCATTCGTTACTATGGATTGCATGAAACTTATGCCAAGAATTCGTTTAACGCGATTGTTTATAAGCAACCTCCACTACTTGTGAATATAAGTTCATAACGATTAGGTGAAACTCACTTATATTCTAGCGTCATATTCATGCATGAAAATTAAGTGTGCACTCTCAATGAACATACATAAATAAGTTATCAATCAAACAGTTAAACGAATTGAATCCACAACTTATGAAACGCAATTAGAAGTATTCAAATCAAAATGCAAACATAAACATATATTCGAATCACCCCCTAACCAAGGGGGGTTTAGCTCCTCATGGTACAAAACAAAGAGAATCAAAGAAACACCTAAACATTCCAACAACTCAAACTTGAATTGTATGAACGTTTAGGCCCCTCTTATCTTCCATTCCTCATTCGTACAAAACAAAGATTATTGACATTAAACCTTGAAATCAAAGAAACACCTAAACATTCCAACAACTCAAACTTGAATTGTATGAACGTTTAGGCACTCTTCTCTTCCTCTTCGTTGTAGCACAAGGTCTAGGGATAGTTTGATGGTGTGAATGGTTTGGGGAGTGGTGGAAATGGAAGGATGGTGTTTGGATTGTAAGGGAGAGCACGGCACAAGGGAGTTTGATGGTCTACATTTCTGCAATGGATGATTGTATGAATGGAATGGATGGACTTTGTGAAGGGCACGGCCCCAAGGGACCAATTTCTGTTGTGAAATGAATTGTGAATGAATGAGTGTGAATGAATGAGTATTTATAGGTGAAATGGGGGGAACATGACAGCTAGGTTGCATGTGCTAATGCTGGAATGGTATGGTGAGTGAATGTGCATGGCAATGAGTGTTGTTGGTGCTGAAAATGCATGTGTGTGCATGTGAAATCTGCCAAGATGCATGTGAAAGTGTATGAATGTGCACGGCATGGGATGTTTGTGGAGTGGATTGTGCATGTGGGTTGCTGGAACAAAGATGGAATGCATGTGATTAAAGGGTGGAATGAATGGAATGCAATCTGAAATGCATGTGAATTAAAACTAGAGTGATGATGATGAATGCATGTGCAAAGGAAGTGGATTTTCTGCAAATGCAAGGTGAATGTGCATGGCTGAAAATGCATGTGAAAGCATGTGAATTAAATGGATGTGGGTGGAAATGTGGCTGCAATGATGAAGTGAATGCATGTGGAATGGATGCAAAGGGAATTAGGCTCGGCAATGATGGTGTTTTTCTGTGGTGAATGGTAATGCAATGTGTTTGCATGTGAATTAAAGCTATGTGAATGATTAGGGTGAGTGTGCATGTGCTTTGACAGCTAGGATGAATTAATTAAAGGAAGTGCATGTGATTGCAAAATGTGAATGATTATGAGTGTATGTGAGTGAATTAAAGGATGGAATGCATGTGAAATGAATGAAATGCAATCTGAAATGGGATAGGATGTGGGTGGAAATGCATGTGGGTGAATGTGTGGCTGCATGGATTAAAGAATGGGAGTGCATGTGTTGAATGATTAAAGTGCATGTGCAATGTTTTAAAGGATGGAATGATGGAGGAACAAGTGCATGTGAATGCATGGTGATAGCATGTGCACGGTTTTGATTGGAATGATGGCAGATTGTGTGGGTGAGTGATTAGGTTGGAAATGCATGTGCAATGGATAAAGGAAAGGTTTAAATGTCCTAGAACTAAAGGGAACAAGGTTCCAACACTTTGGTCTTCAATTTCGTCCAACACTTTGGCTCCAAGCATAGGCTATCCATCCTTAGCCCAAAAGTGCTCCAAAAGTCTCCAAAATGCATCTTTTTGCTCCTTTAGCCCTTTGGACCTACAAACACACGAAAATAGCTTAAAGTACTAAAATAACTAAAGAAACATAATGTAAATGCACGAGAACAAGCCATTTAAGTCGCATGAATATGCTCCTATCAGCCACCGCTTCCAAAATGATGCTTTTGGCTCTTTTTCTATCGCCATAAGCTCCTTGCCATGCATATGGACAGTTTTTCCATGTCCAGTGCATGCAGTCGATGCTTCCAATCATGCTAGGGAAGCATCGCATCTCACCCTTCCTCAGAAGCCTTCGCATGTTCCTTGGCATGGGTTTCCGAAGGTACTTATTGGTGTAGAGGGCTTCAATTGCAGAGCAAAACCGCATTAGGGACTCCAGAACTGTTGTTTTTCCCATCCTTGCGATCTCATCCACTTGATCTGCAGATGCTCTATATGCAAGCATTCGCAAGGCAACCGTTTGCTCAGGAAGAAGACCAAGAACATGAAAAGTATCCTCTTTTTGCACAAAATATGGATCATGGTTGCAAACAACACTCATGATTTTATCGAACAAACTTCGTTGCATTCTAAAACGACGTCTAAAAACATGATCAGGGAAAACGCTGTTGGGAATAAAATAATCTTCCAAGAGATCTTTACCTCGTCTTTGCCTTCTTCTATCGATGTTTGCCGCATGTCTGGGTTTGGCTATCTGACCCACAGCTTCCATGATGTTGCGGGAATGTGAGGCCTTCCGCCTTCTATGGTGATCATCCTCATCCTCCTCCATTGCGAATGCCTCATCTCCACCTCCACATTCGTCAAGATTGACCAATTCTTCCTGTTGTGCCAACAACCTTTTCTGCTGCTCTTGCAATTGTTTATACACTCTCCTTGAAGAAGGAATTGTAAGAACTCAAGATTTGAAAACGATAAAGAAGAATTCTGAGCTAAAAAAAGGATTGAGTTTAGTGTGAGGATGGATGTAGGGATGTAGGGTTTATATGGACAAAAAAAAAAAAAAAGATAAGGTTCTGGACAATGTCACGTGGCACTACATGATTGGTTGAAAATCTTATCGAAATCTTGGCTAAATTATTGTAAACAGGAAGTGACACGTGGCGTGTTGGGATTGGTTGAAAATCTTATCAGAAATCTATCTACAAAATAGTACGTTCGGATAATAACACATGGCGTGACAAGATTGGTTGAAAATCTTATTGAAATCTTGCCTAAATTATTGTAAACAGGAAGTGACACGTGGGTTATCGGGATTGGTTGAAAATCTTAGCGGAAATCTATTCACAAAATAGTACGTTCGGATAATGACACGTGGTGTGACGAGATTGGTTAAAAATCCTATCCGAAATTAAAACTATTTTTTAATTTATTATTTTATAAAAAAATTATTTAATATTTTAAATGGACTGGGTGCCAGCGTATTTTGTAAGGGTGGAGATCGTTTGTGCCAGCGCATTTTTAGACTGGGTGCCGACACTTTTTTTTTGGGATGGAGATGCTTTGGCCTATTATTGTTCATTAGGGTATATTACTGTTCACTGAAGTGGATAAATGGGCTGGGTGCTGGCGCAAAGTCTTTAGGGGTGGAGTTGCTCTCACCACCAAAGCCACAACCCACTCGCCCACTGCCACCCTCACCCGTCAATTGCCTCATATTCGTCAACCCATGTCCAAGACTAGGCTCACCCACCGCCATCCATCCTCACCCTCTTTCCCTTCCCCCTTCCTTCACCACCAAAACCACAACCCACTCCCCCACACAGTGGTTCTCCACTCTCCTCCTCCCTCGTCGAAAAAAGATAAAATTTTGACAGAAAGAAAAATCCAAAAAAAAGGGCGTAGTGAGCTCTCCAAGTTAGGCACAAGTGGTTCACCACTCTCAATCTTCATATTCGCCATCAACGACTTAACTGACCAGATTCTACTGTCGCTTCCTCCTTCCCCCTGCACCTCAACGTTGCCTCCTAGACCCGATCCGTACGATTCTCCTTCGGCCGCCTGACCTTCCCCATCTCCGTCTCGTCATGCTGTTGTAGACATTGGAGGTGCCTTCGACTGAAAAGTCGAGAACGCCCACCACGTTCTACAAAAGTCGGGCGTGCCTGACTCAATCTCGGGCTAGGAGCAGGTCGAGTTCCACTCGGTGGCTCGAGGGAATAACACGTTTTTGAGAAAGAAAGGTGGCTGGGGGGAAAAACATGTCAATGACGACAATGTTCTCGCCTATGGAGAGGACATTGAAGGTTCAGCGTTAGGGATTAGAGTGGAATGTGGTGGAGAAGGAGGAGGGGGAGGAGCTCTATGGGAGGGAGGTGGAGATGGAGGAAGAGAATGAAGGAAATGGTGGTCTTGGAGAAGAAATGAGGCGACATCATTGGAAAGGATTGGGAGAAAGACGAGAGAGAGAATTGAATTGGGAGAGATTTTTACTTTTTTAATATTTATTAATTTTTTAATCCAATTAGGCAAGAGAAAGGGTCATGTGTCTACCATGTCAGCAGTTAATAGATAAATTGACAAATTTTTTAATGAAGGTTTAACATTGCAACAAATTTGGAAGTTAATGTGTGACATTGTAATGTTTAAAAAATAAGATATAAATTGCAGTTCGACTCATAATTGAAGTAGTTTTATGAATTTTTCCTTATAAATTTGAAACACATGACATCTTGTAATCAACTTAAAACACCATCATCGTGAATTGTTTTTGGCAGATAAGTTTCTCTCACTCAGCAAAGTCAAGGGCAAACCATGAAATTCAACGTA
Organism: Pyrus communis; assembly: GCF_041283825.1. Classification (NCBI taxonomy): domain Eukaryota; kingdom Viridiplantae; phylum Streptophyta; class Magnoliopsida; order Rosales; family Rosaceae; genus Pyrus; species Pyrus communis. Next base: position 20,452,177 of record NC_142574.1, read on the forward strand.
AAAAAAAAAGAGTAATGCTAGGGAGATTAAATTTGTAAACAAAATTTGCAAATTAAATGATATGTCTCCAATAGACATGAACGCGTTTATCAACACTTAAGTAACAGTTCAACCATCAACTTCAATGTCATTTTGTTTACAAATTTAGCCTACATAACATTACCCATTTTTTAATGGGTAATACCAGGGAGTCTACAAAATTTTGAAAACTCAATGACTTGGAACTTGATGATTGAATTAATACTTAGGATAATGCTAGAGAAACTAAATTTGTAAACAAAATTTGCAAACTAAATAACATGGAAGTTGATGGTTGGACTATTATTTAACCGTTGATAAACATGCTCATTTTTATTGATAACACATTATTTAATTTGTAAATTTTATCTATAAATTTAATTTTCTTAGTATTGCCCCTTAAGAAATATCTATCAACACCGAAAAGAGAGGGGAAAAAAAATCACCAAAGTTTTATTAACCCGCCAATTACGCAGCATTGTCCAGAGCTAATTTCAAGCACTACAAAACTAACCCGAACTTTCACGCGTAGACACAAAAAAACCCCTTTCCTTTCCAAAAAAAGGTCCAAGCAATTCAGTCCGAAGAATACTCGCAGAGAGAGAGACCCAATGGAGGAAGGGCTCGGCGGAGAGGAGTACTTGTTCAAGGTGGTGCTGATAGGCGACTCGGCGGTGGGCAAGTCGAACCTCCTCTCGCGGTTCGCCCGCAACGAGTTCGACCCCAACAACAAGGCCACAATTGGGGTCGAGTTTCTGACCCAGGAGTTGGAAATCGACGGAAAAATGATCAAGGCTCAGATCTGGGACACCGCCGGCCAAGAGCGCTTCAGGGCCGTCACCTCTGCATACTACAGAGGCGCTGTCGGCGCCCTGATTGTGTACGACATCAGTAGGAAGACCACCTTTGAGAGCGTCAAGCGCTGGCTCGATGAGCTCACTAGTAAGTTTTTGCATGACCCCTTTGTTAAACATTTTTCTGTTTGGTTGGTGAGAAACCCTTTGGTTAAAGATTGGTAATTTTATTTGGTTGATGCTATGAGTTTTCATTAGCAGAGGGTGATTGTTTTAGCTGTGTTTATCTTTACCAGTAAGTTTTTGCTTACCCCTTTTGTTATGGTTGAGTTTTTTTCTGTTTGGTTGGTGAGAAAATGTAGGAAAAGGAAGAGTTACTAGTGGGTTTTGTAAGATATGGTTGTCTACTTATCTTTGGTCAATGAAATTTTGGAGGCCATATTTGGTTTATTATATTTCCACTAATCTTTTTGCCCAATTGGTCTAGTTCTGATTATACATTGTGCTAGTAGAGTAAAGAAATGGCAATTTGTTTTTGTATAATGGGAATAGAAATCTTCTAATTACTGGGGAACATGTTCTTCTTCCCAGAAATGGGTGTACTGAGAAAAAGGGCAGACTTTTATGGGTGTGGTAGTAATAGTTTGTGTTGCGTTTTTGATTCTTCGTTTCCTGGTAATATTGTTCCTTAATTTTTGAGTTTGTGCAGCACATTTCAACAGTTTGATTGCCACTTTAAACAACTTTGTGCAGATATGAGAAACCCCAAATGAAATGCTACTGATTTTGTGGTTGGCATGTGGTGGCAGTGTGAATTGGGAATGTGTTGTATATCTATGTGGTCTTCTTAGGGAGCAAAACTTGGATATGATTGCTGTTGAACATTTATTAGGTTAGGTAAAGCATTATTGTTGCAATTCAGGGTGTTGTGATTTGTGGATTGCTGAACATGAGAGCATTTTTGCTCACCATTATTTAGTGTGGTGTATGCTCACCATTCTATTTATCACCGTTAGATGAGTTTGAATTTCGAGATTCATGTAGTAGATAAACACAAATCTCAAAATTCAAACTCATCTAACGGTGATAAATAGGATGGTGAGCATACACCACATAAATGGTGGTGAGCAAAAATGCACTCGCCGAACATGGTGGTTTGTTTATTCAAATTGAAAGCCAACTACTTCCAAGTTATTCAACATTGTTTCATTAATGTTAGAACTTTATACCTACCTTGGAACCGGGCCCCAACTTGGGCCATAAGTGTAGCTTTTGTTGCACCGGTTGCAGGCTGGCCCCAACATGGGAGTTTGTTTTTGGCTTGCTGAAGCCTGGTTGGTTCCGATTTAGGTTTTTCCTTTTGCCCTCGGGCCCTAGTGGACCCGATAAAAGAAAATAGACATACATTAGAACGCTTATGTTTCTAAGTTCTTCAAATTGTACAATGTACTTGACATGATTTAGTAAAGCATAAGGAATTGATTGAATGCATATTTTATTCTGTTCCGCAGCCTATGTTTCTTACAGAAATATTCCCCCTAACAAATATGAACCGTAGAAGTTTTGTTTGTTTACATAATCGATGTAACTTAGAGTAATTCAGTGGCTTATACTTTGGACTCATTAAGTTGCTTAAAGAACTTGTTGTTTTTACCCCTTAGTTTGCGGTTTTTGTTTAACTTTTTAGGTAGGTATTTGGTAATTTCATTAGTATTCACAATCTTCTGATCATTTTGACATTCATATTCATATTTCTTATTTTATCGAGGTCAGACTGTTAATGCTTAATTGAATGATTACGCAGCTCATTGTGAAACAACCGTAGCAAGGATGTTGGTAGGAAACAAATGTGATTTGGAGGATATTAGGGCTGTGAGCATGGAAGATGGCAAAAGCCTGGCTGAGGAAGAAGGGCTATTCTTCATGGAGACTTCTGCGCTTAATTCCACCAACGTTCAAACCGCTTTTGAGATAGTTATCCGGGAGATTTACAACAATGTCAGCAGGAAAATCCTAAATTCTGATTCCTACAAGGCCGAGTTGTCTGTAAACCGAGTAAGCCTGGTGAAAAACGGGGCAGACTCGAAAGGCAGGATGAATCTCTCTTGTTGTGGTGGATGATCTCTATTTCCTTCGGTTTTACGTTTTACTTTATAGTGTTCTTTTTACCCCACGCATGCCATTCAAAAACCTGTGATTGGGGATTAGCTATATTATGAAGACTATTTTCATAGTTTTCTTAAATTTCAAGTTCTTATTTCTGTGTTATGTTGTGAATCCTGAGATTTCATTTACAAGTATGAAAAGAAGCATGCATTACATATCCTACCATTGTGGAAAACACCAAAATAATTCTTCCACCATCTGATTTTTTGGAGCAGTTTTGGATTTTTTTTGAGGATTTTGTTTAGCTTTGGTTGGGTTGTATTATTATTTTAATTTATTGGAGGCCATCGGACCCACTGGGCCGTATCATCTTCAAATTAAACTGTTTAAATTACGAGATTGCAAAATAGAAAAAAAAATCATTAAGAAGCTTTATCTATAGAGACAAAAACAAAGTACATTTCATAAGATTCAACCAAAACTTTAAATTGATTTTAAATTAGTAAAAATGATTTTTGCAAGTTTAGTTTCGCAATTTTGCAAGACTAGTCTCAAAATTCTATGCACTTTTGCAAGACCAGTTTCAAAATTCAAATGCTTCTACAAGATTAGTTTTAAAACTTCAACAGTTCTGCATGATCGGTTTTAAAATTCCAGCACTTATGCATGATCAATTTTCAAAATTTTTTGCACTTCTCAAGTTTAGTTCAAAATTTTAACACTTCTACAAAATTAGTTTCAAAACTTGTAGCACTTATGCATGGTAAGTTTCAAAATTTTAGTATTTCTGTAAGATCAATTTCAAAATTCTTGCACTTTTGCAAGATTAGTTTCAAAATTCTTGCCTTCAATTCAATCAAAACATCAAATACAAATTGTAACATCCGACATCGCCCAGGGGACTGATCCTTAAATGTATATTCTCATCCCTACCTAGGACGAGGCCTTTTGGGAGCTCACTGGCTTCGGGTTTCGTAGGAACTCCGAAATTAAGCGAGAAGGGGGCTTGAGCAATCCCATGATGGGTGGTGACTCACTGGAAAGTTGCTCGTGAGTTCCCAAAAACAAAACCGTGAGGGAATGGTAAGCCCAAAGCGGACAATATCGTGCTACGGTGGTGGAGAGGGCCTGGGAAGTGATCCGCCCCGGGTCGGGATGTGACAAATTGATATCAGAGCCTAACTTGGCCGCGTGTGTGCCGACGAGGACGTCGGGCCCCTAAGGGGGTGGATTGTAACATCCGGCATTGCCCAGTGGAGTGATCCTTAAATGTATATTATCATCCCTACCTAGCATGAGGCCTTTTGGGAGCTCACTGGCTTCGGGTTCCGTAGGAACTCCGAAGTTAAGCGAGAAAGGGGCTAGAGCAATCTCAAGAAGGGTGACCCACTGGAACGTTGCTCGTGAGTTCCCAAAAACAAAACCGTGAGGGAATGGTAAGCCCAAAACGGACAATATCGTACTACGATGGTGGAGCGGGCTCGGAAAGTGATCCGTCCCGGACCGGAATGTGACATAAATACTATAAAAAAAATACTAAAATCAAAAACAAAAAATCGTTCTTAGAAAAGAAAAAGGACACTCATAAATCTAGGAAATAATATAAAGAAGAAGACAAGGAGGGATAAAGAGAAAAGTATGAGTAAGAAATAAAAGAGAATGGCGAAGGAGGAGAGATTGAAAGAGAGAAAGATCGGAAAAAAGAGGAGTGAGGGAGAGAAAAAAATGGACAAAGGAGGAGGAAGAGAGAGAGAGAGAAAAGAACGAAGAAGAAAAATGAGGAAATAGAAAGAAACTATACAAATGAGTTGATAGAGACTATTTTTCCATTATAGAGGAGTAAAATTGTAAATTAAAAAATAATTATGACATTACTCGCCACATGAATGAGTGTTGTCCCTATCTAAAATAAATAAAAAAGGGTAAATTACATTTTACCCCCTCAAGTTTGGGGTCGATTTCAATTTTTTACAACATCTTTAAAACATTTCAATTTCATACGTTTACCTATCATTCTATCATTTTATTTCAATTTCATACATCTGTCATAATCCATTAAGTAAACCGTTAAGTGATGACGTTGCAAATATAGGATCCACAATTATGTTAACGTGACTGCCAAATTTGTGCCACGTGGCAAAAAAATAATTTTGTATGCATTTAAAATATAATAATTTACCCTACTTAAAAAAATAAAATAAAATAAAATAAAACCCAAAAACCCATCTTCCTCTTGACCCACCTCCTTCTCCTCCACTCTCTTCACCTCCCCTCCCCTCCCCTCCCATCCAAAAACCCACCCCATCCCACCCCACCCCCACCCTACCCTACCCACCTATTTCCAATGACCTCCTCCATCTCTTTCTCTTCCTCCTCCTCTCATTCTAACCTTGAATTGGCGTCGATCAGACCCACGAGATGTAGCCAACAGTGACATCGGAAGGGAATTTTGGTATTTGACAATCCAAGGAGTGTTGTTCTCCTGCGAAAAAATATGGGTTTTTTGGGGGTTTTGGGTGGGGTGGGGTGGGGTTGGGGGGGGGGGGTTGCAGGGGAGGTTGGGGTAGGGTGGGATGGGGTGGGTTTTTGGATGGGAGGAGAGATGAAGAGAGTGGAGAAGAGGGAGGCGGGTCGGGGGAAGATGGGTTTCTAGGTTTGATTATTTTATTTAATTTTTTTTTTTTTTTGAGTAGGGTAAATTATTGTATTTTAAATGCATAAAAAATTATCCTTTTACCACGTGGCACAAATTTGGCAGCCACGTTAGTACAAATGTGGATCCCATATTTGCCACTTCATCACTTAACGGATTTTCTAATAGATGTAAGAAATTGAAATCAACCCCAAATTGGAGGGGGTAAAATGTAATTTACCTAATAAAAAAGCTTGGTTTCTCTCCAAAATAGTCTTATAATTTGGATGTATGTGTAATTGTAAGCTTTAACTGTAGAGACAAAAACACAAAATACATTTGATAGAAGTCCACTAGTTTTGAATCATTCAAGGAGAGACAAAACTACAAACTGACACCATCTATAAAAACTTCAAACTGATTTTAGATCCATAAAAATTAATTTATGCACTTCTACAAGATCAATTTCTTAATTCATGCACTTCGCCAAGACCAATTTAAAAAACTTATGCACTTTTGCAAGATCAGTTTCACAATTCATGCAGTTATGCAAGATCAGTTTCAAATTTTTCTGCACTTCTGCAAGATTAGTTTCAATATTCCAACACTTATAGAAGAATAGTTTCAAATTTTTTTAGCACTATTGCAAGATCGTTTTCAAAATTCTAGCATTTTTACAAGATCAGTTTTAAATTTCTTGCATTTCTGCAATATCAGTTAAAAAAAAAAATTCATGCATGCAAATCAATCAAAACCTCAAAATCAAGTCTTTCAAAAAATACTAAATTAGAAAACCAAAAATCTCAATTGTTCTTAGAAAGGAAAAAAAACTCATAAGTTTAGGGAACAATATGAACTGATTCTGCAATTGTTGTCCAGCTGATATCATATGGGCCACTGATAATCCTCCTATCGGTGAATTGATTCAAGCTTGCCGTTCAATGTTACTGCATGACTGAAAATGTAATATTCATCATATCTATCGTGAAAATTAATTTTGTTGCTGATGAGTTAGCCAACCTAAGCCTCTCCCATCTCTTGAGTACGGTCTATTTTGAGCAAGCTCCATCTTCTTATAAGCAATTATTATTAACCGATATTTCTGGGGTCTCTCGACCTCGCAACATTATTTTGTTGTCCTCTATTGTCGGGCTTTTAGCTCCTCTATGTAACAAAAAAAAAAAAAAATCATTATATACTTGGATGGATGCAAATATTATCCGGAGAGTAGGCGTGTTTAGGATTGGATAAAAAACAACGCTTTCAATTTCCGTTCCAAAATTTCCATATTGGATAACAATTTTCAAATTCGGAATTTTCAGCTTATTTGGAAATTTCGGAATTGGAGTAATCTCGTAAATTTCATAACATAATTTAGAAACTCATATATTTGATAAGTTTTTTAATAGGGGTGTGATATCCACACATCCCATTTTACTTCTCACACATCTCTTGATAATTTATGTCCGTTGACCTTCTTCAATTCATCCGATCTGACGGCCGAAAATTAAAAAGGTGTGTGAGAAGTAAAATGGGGTGTGGATATCACACCCCTTTTTAATATTCTCGAACTTTTCCGTACATGCAATTTATTGTTCTTTCTTAATATTTGGTATATGCTTATGCATAAATTCAATGAATAAAATGTATCCATAAACTAACAATAAAATACAAAAATTGATTACAAAATATATAATTTGAAGTAATAAATATAAAAAATCGTAAGCATTGGAATTCTCGAACTTCTAATTGCATCCCAATTTCCATTCTAATTTTTCAGAAAACATTCGGATTTGTAACCTTCGGGTTCGGATTTAGAAATTTTACCGTTGGAATCAGAAATGCCATTCCAACTTACAATTCAAACTCGGGATCTCTTATGCAAGTTTAAATCAGCTAAATTACAAACTCTTCCAATTGGTCAATGATTTTTTTGTTATATTCAGAGAAATATAGTCAACATCAGAAACAAGGTACAATCTATAAAAATAAATTTATCTGTACATGCAAAACAAGCTAAAAGAAATTAAAAAGTATTCGGGAGGACATTTCCCATCTACAAGAAGACCTATTTTGTAACCTCTAATAAATTTAAGAGCAACAGAAATGAAAAAATGGCCTGTAACTACCACTACTAACTTGAAACAACGGATTGCATCGCATAGATTACGGGGATGTGAGTTCTCTAAGGCTTCCTCAAGGCGGATGCTGCACCCATGACAACAGCCAAGACAATGCCAAGACCGGCTCCGAGGGAAGCACCCACGGCTGCAGATGTAAGAGAATTTGACTTGGCTTGAGAATCACGTCCCATGGCGATTGCACGCTCTCGTGCCACTTCCACCAAAAGCCTATCTCTTGCAAGTTCCTTCAAATTGAAAAAAAAATTAGTACTCGTGAATAAATTTAGTAGATAAAATGGTATTTACACCACTACCACACCCGTCCACAGAAGCACATATGACAGTGAAACAGTAGGCAACAAATCTTGAGAGTAGCAAAACCCCATTGCAAATTAGGAATGGTGAAAAGTTTGTTTACCTGCAATCCAGCTTCCTCGTGGCTACGAAGCACATGATGGACTACTTGATGAAGAGAGTTGACACCCTCAACTGGGAGAATGATTTCTTTCTTCTGGAAAGGCCGCTTAACAAAATTGATGGGAGCAAACAATAAGCTTTGAGCACCCATCCTTCCATCAGCATCGCCAGTGGTTGCACCCCATGACAAATTAGTGCTTGCAGCACTTGGCATGACATATGGACAGGAATTGATAACGGCAGTGGTACTTGGAGATGCTTGGTATGACTGGACAACATCATCAATTGCTGCTTTCTGCTGATGAGCACTGACAGAAAATTTGTTTGTTATGGCAAGGACCCAAGGAATTCCCAGAGATTTTGCTTCATCCAGCAGAAGTGTAAGGGCTGGCTTTTGCTGCAATCCATTTGAGAGATTTAAGTGTGGTATTCTGTGAGACAGGTTATGAACAAGAACAATCAAGTCGGTCTTCTGATTCAAATCACGAATTCCTGTCCATAGTTCATCTCTGAAACGGGTGGCCTCCAAATTCAGCTCCTGCAACCCAAATTCGAGAAGTGTGACAATAAATCATGAGAAAGTATAAAATAAACCATGCCAACGGGGAAATTCTTTATCATGGAAGGAGAAAGTACCTGTAAATTTACTCCTGCTGAATCACAGAAGTATAAACCCCGAGAAATACCTTCTTGGGCGTTAGTTTCTGGAAGCAGATTTTCAATATTGGTAATATTGGTAATTTTGCCTTGGGATAACATTTTCTGGAAGCAGATTTTCAATATTGGTAATATTGGTAATTTTGCCTTGGGATAACATTGCCTTAAAAAGGGAAGTCTTTCCGGCTCCCTACATGGGCAATAAATCATGTGAGTAACTACATGAAATAAATATATAAGACAACTTTTTTTGACCAAGAATTAAAGCATCAATACCTCAAGACCAAGTAATCGCACCCTGCGAGTTCTCACATGGACCTCTTTAGAGACTCTGGTAAAGTCACTGTTACAAAATATAAAAAATTCACTTACGCCTTCAGAACGTATGGACTTTTCCTCATCAAATGGTCCTGAAGTGTGCTCCCTATTAAGATTAGCTGTGTTGGAATCAATAGAAGAAAACACACGCATCATTGAATCTGCTTCCATCTGATATTTTGGTGGCTGTTTCAATGGAGCTCCAACTAAGACCCGCATTTTTTGTAGTTCCAGCTTTTCCCCATAATTTGAAGAATAAGTTGGGGTTGAAGGAAAGGATTCCACTGTTGTTGAACACCTAAATGATGATACAATGTTACACAAATATAAATAATTGACTGCATAGAGATTAGAGTCATCGGTGGAGGTTGTAATACAGTTGCACAGAACAGTACCAGTTACCATTCACTTGGGCATGCACAAGCGTACAAAGATGCAATCCAAAACCAGTGATATCAACTTTTAAGGGCTCTCCATTCTTCTCGCCAGGTATGCTATTCCATCCAAGAGGAGCAACTGAAGTAGCTGTCCGAATAACTGGAGACTCAACAATATGCCCAAGCTCCACAGTTCCTGCAACTGCAAGACCAAGCCACTGCTGTAGATGTGGAAACTGCTGTAGTTGCTCTATGGCTGGAAAAGGTGACGTATCGTCTTTCATGGACAGGTCATAGATTCTGCAAGGCAAAAAGGTCAAATCAAGTAAGAAATGGAAGAAAAGTTACAAGGTCTAAGTGAAGACATGAGATTGCATTTTCAAACTAGATGCCGAATCCCACATTCAATGCGGAAGAAATTCAAACTAGATGCCCTGACCAAACCACACTACACCTTGTCTCATTCCTGGATGTAAATTTACATCATTTGTTATATTCATGTGTTAAGTGCTTGGTCACTGACATAGGTCAAAATGTGATTTGCTATTTGTAAGGATTATTTCGTAAGGAAAGCAAGAAGATAAACAAAAGGCAAACATAACCTATATGTATTAGTTAAACACAATCCTTCAAACCAGTGTCACACCACCAATATGGGAAGAAAAGATATTGCAGCAGGTCGACAAAAAATCGGATAAACAAGAGATAAATTTTGTAAGGTAGAATCATTTGTTGCCTCTGGAACCGAAACCTATATGACTTCATTGAATGTGATTGAAATCGTTCCCTCAGTTCTGCAATAACAGATCCGACCTGAAAATGTCTTTGCCAGAAGAAAGCAAATACAATGAGAAATTCCACACTACTACAACTAACATCTACGTGTGAACAAGAAAAACTGTAAGCAGAAACTAATGTATAATCCAAAAAAAGACAGAGAAAGAACTGATGGTCAAGCAAAGGAAGCACCTACCGATGTCAAATTTGAGTACTCCGCATCTGATAGTGACTTCACTGACGAATTTTCCAAGAGATAAAGCTGGCACAACATAAAAGAATATCAGATGAGTTCAGTTGACAACAGTAAAGGAAGTTACAAAAGCACCAAAATAAAAAAATAAAAAAAATCATCATCATAGAGAGCAAATAACGCCTTCATGCACAACAAAATTCACCTTGAAGTACAAAAATAGTTGTTTCCCAACAAGAAAACAGAGAGATGCCAATTACTAAACATGTTTTTATCCAGGCATAAAGGTTGGGTTACAACTTAGGAGACAACATCTTTAATGATTAAAAAAGTAGCTAGTGAGGACTGCCAATTAACTACTTTAGCATACAGCTCACTGCAGACAAAGCCAATATGCACCAAAACTCAACAATTGCAAGACAAATCTAAGATTAGGGATCCAGGGAGTGGAAGACACACAAAATATATACTAATAGCAACAGACTAACACACATTGCATAGTTTGCACTACTTTACATCCTCACATGCATGCACCTCAGCTTGAAGAATATTAAATACCGGTTTCTAGTTTGTACTGTAATACCTCCCCGAATGGTACATATGAAGGTAAATAAGGCACTCTGCGCCATGTGCTGTCATCCCCATTTTTTGTGGAGCTTTTTCTAGCTGACTTCCCCCTTGGTGCCACATACGGTGGCTCTTTATCAGTGTCAGAGATAGGTTTAAGAGATATACCATCAGAACCTTCTTGTATTTCAAGAGACTGTGGTTCTACCATGTCATCATCTACTACAGTTGCTGCTACATAATCTGACTGAGAAGATGCCTCGACAGAATACACTTTCTTTCCTCTATACTTGTTGAATTGTCTTCTTATGCCTTCTAAGGGAACAAGCTTCGAGAGTCTCCACATAGAAGTCTGAACAGGTCCGAAACCCAGAACCAACCGTTCGCCATCATTCTCTTTTCCTTTTCCTACTGCTTCCTCACTTTTTAACAAGGATATGCTGGTAGTTTCGGTTTCAGCGGGCACTGAAAGAGATTGTGCACTATACTGATGAAAATAAGCAGGGGACAAGATGCGAGGTACCAGATCTTGTGGAATGCAGTAACTCTTGAAGTAATGTTGCCATCCCTCTCTACTAACATAACTACAAGAGAAAAGGATAAAAAGAACATAGATTTAGTCTAAGAGAATATAGACAAGAGTATTCTTCGCTAACTATGAAATACCAAAAAAGACAGTTGAAAAAGGGCAAGAAACCTACTCTCTTAAAGCTGCATTCCCAACAGGGGGCTGGGAAAATGTGATACATTTGACTTTAACATTTCCGTTCTCCTTTAATGAAGAAGAAGAAGCAGCAACCACCCTCAAAATAGCAAGGGTAGCTAACACTGCTACCTACATCATCCAAAGAGGGAAGATAGTATGAGGTTCCAACCAATAACAATAAAAGCAATCACTAACACTTCCGCTATTAAGAAAAGACGTTAACGAACTTACTGCTCCACCAAGTGAATGACCACATAAGACAAGGTTCCGGTTTTTCTTTTGAGCAAGCCTGTACAACTCCAAAGCAGGGATCCCTTTAGCACGAGCCAAGAACCCCTAAAGGTAAATTTGAAAAGATAGCATGTTAGAAAATCATAAGGGCCCATCATACACAAGAGCGCGTGGTTTTGTGGGTGGGATGCAATCATACCCGATGTGCGGCAGGTTTAGCTTTATTCGCTTTTGATTCGAGAGGATTCCACAAATGTTCTCCATTTCCTTTTCGGTTTTCAGGTGGATTAGTAGTTTCAGTTCCATTAGTATCCTCCGCTACATCCTCATGAAATATAGCACCTTGAAATATGTTTGCATCTGTCATCACATCCCTTCGCAATATAAAAACAAACAAACAAACAAATGAACAATCATTATCAACGTAGCGAATAGAAATTCTCAACGAATTACATCAAATTCAAACGATTCTTACTTGTACTGCTTGGTTCCAGTGAAGGAAGCAAACAATGTATCACCAGATTCCGCCAACAAATAACTGCAAACATCAAAACGCAAAGCAGCTAATCAATTGACGTCAAGACTCAAACTTTCAAATCAAACACTCCAAGTAACCAAAAAAAATCAAACACCTGTGCGGAACGTGATCCGAAGAGGGCTGAACACGCTCGAGAGAAACAATTTGTCCTCCGAAGTCGGACTTAAACTTATTCACAGCCCAAACCAAGTCCGAAGCAGGTCTCTATCCGAAGCATTTGATCACAACATTAACATTGCACACACGGTGTTTGATCAAATGCGCGAGAGAGAGATAGAAAGCTTTTCACTTTTTTTTTTTTCACTGACCTTGTAAACGCATTCCGAGAGGACCATGCAGCAGAGAATGTCCTGGAGGTCAGAGACGGAGTCGACCTTGACGGCGGCGCAGAGATCGTGGAGCTGCTTGCGGCGGCGCTCGTACTCCTGGTGGATCCTGCGGCGGTCGCCCTCCTTGCCGAGCCATGGCCACTTCATCCTCCACTGCAGTGGTCCCCAAGAGACCTTGAGGAGCTTGGCGCGCTGCTCCTTGATCCATGCCTCCACTTTGCTTTGTATCGACTCCATTCACGATTTGCGAAGACGAAGGTCACGAAGCGCAGCGACAGGGATTGTTCGTGTTCGTCTGTCTGAGTTTTTTTTTTTTTTTTTTTTTTTTTAATTTTATATTTTTAATTTTTTTTATTACAAAAATTTAGAGATTGGGATAGGAGAGAGGGAATCCTGTGCAGATGTGCAGATGTGCAGATGTGCAGGCATATGCCAATGCCAGCGAATCGGAAAACATCGAATTACTTCGTTTTCATTAACTTTTTTTAAAACGAACCGTTAATTCTACAGTAAAATAATAAATCACAACTTTCATAAATCGAGATCATCGTTTTATTCTTTAGTTCAACGTTTAATGGTTTAATGTAAATTACTCTTTTCACAAGATTAACATATTCTAATAATCAACTATTGATGATTTAAACGATCTCAAAAATAAACTGTTCGTCATCTATAACTTTGCAAAAGGGTAATTAAAAAAAAGAATGTAGAAATGAAAGGTACAAACAACAAATGGTTTGCAAACATTTCTAAACTTCACTAGATATACTTTTACTTTATGCGTTATTTAAGTATAATTCACACTTTGATCAAGTTTGTGCTTTTTTTTTTTTGGGTCAAATGGTAAAATACATTACCAACTAACAAAAAGGCCTATGGTCAGCTTGGAGCCTTGTACACTGAAAACACACAAAAATGCCTAAACTATGAAGCCTGGCACATAGAAAACATAAAACAAAAAAAGAAGCCACAGTCCCAATAGCTGCTAATGTTGCAAAGCTCCACGCCACGAACAACATGATCTGTCGCCCCCCACAAATGCCTGCGATCACACTAGCACGAACCCCATAGTTGAGTAAGAGAAAGGTCGCATCATCCTCCAAGGACAACCACAACAACAATCGTCACCACGAAAGAAAGAAAGTCCGTAGGAAGAAAGATCCCATGAGCCATAGCTCCAACAAGGGTGAACACCTAGAAGGACGAACAAGGACGAGCAAAGGTGGTGCTGCGAACATCCGAGCCAAAGTTCTACACACTGTCTCGTAAATCTGTGATAAATCGAGAAGAACACAGATGGTAGTTGGTCGAATATATGGATGGATGGAAAGATGATAGAACCAATTGATGAAAATGATAGAGTGGGATGGACTTGGGGAGATGGGGGGAAATGGGTGATTGGGATTTGGGGTCAATATGGTGAAATCAAGGGCAAAAAGAGCAACTGAGTGATTATGGCGTGATATGAGATCTGGACGAAAATGAGACGAGTAAAATTTGCATATAATGGGAAGATAAAGAAAAGAAAGAATAGAGAAGAAACATGGGATTGCCACCAACTCTGGCCACAACTAGAGTCGGCGGAAACGCAGATTGAGGAAAGTTTTACGCACTCACACAACGATGAGAAATAGTCTTAGAAGAGGATAGAGAGACTCTCACAAAGGAGACAAAGGTCATAAGACCACTTGTATTCATTCAATTTAAAATGGGCCTGCAGGTTCATTCCATATTAAACTGGACAGGATTGATAGGCCTATATTTTGAGCCTTAAATTCAACATCTCATGATCCTGTCAATAGCATTTTCGGCTTAAGTATAAAATGTTGCCTCCAAAATGCACATTCAAAACTTTTGAAGTTTTAGCTGTAATATCGATGTAACAAATTTTATTCATGAAATTGGTTGGGTTGGTAGGCTGGATACCTCAAAATAATTTTTTTTAGACAAATCCACGTTATAGCTTGCTCATTATACGCTTTAGCCCAAATCTTCCATTTCTTTAAATCATTTTTGAGGTAACGATATATCTACACTAATTTTTGATACAAAGAAATATCTACATTAAGGGATAAGAGAATAAATTGGTTGCAAACTCATTAATTTCGATATTCAAACTCAAGATCTCACTTACAAGTAAAGATGAATAACATTATACCGTAGTACTAAGTAGCAAATCTTCCACCTCTTAGTGTAAATATATCATGATGAAAGTGAATCCCACATCAAGGGAAGGAGGGACCTTACACGGGCTTATAAGTAAGTTGTGCTACTTCCCATATTGCTAATTGGTTTTATGATGGAATCTCAACTTTCTACATGGTATCAGAGCATATTGTCCCATGTGTTAAGCTCAACAGTGACATGTACTTCACGTCACCAGATTTGTGTTGTCCATGTGCTAAGTTTGAAGATTCGCCACACGTACGAGGGCATGTTGAAAGTGAATCCTACGTCGGAGAAAGAATGGATATTGCATGTACTTATAAGTAATTAGGCTACTTCTCATGTTGCCAATTGGTTTTATGGTGGAATCCTAACTTTTTTTATGGTATCAAAGCAGGTTGTCCCACATATGACACCCAACGGCCACACGTACTCCATGTCACCATATTTGTGTTGTCCACGTCTTTGACTTGAAAATTCAACATGTGTTTGGCTTGAAAATTCGCCACTCGTGAAGTGGTGTGTTGAGATTGAATATCACATTAATAAAAGAATAGATATTACATGAACTTGTAAGTAAGTTGAACTACTCTTCATGTCGCTAATTAATTTATAATAAAACCTCAACATTTTTGAGTTGTAAACTTATGAAAGTGTCTGAAGTATATTGGACTAGCTAATACATAGACATGGTTTTAGGTGGATTCGATCAACCAAGTTTGTATTAATAGTAAATTACACTTCTTACCAAAGTTTAGGTTATTACATGTCGCTCGAAATTTTAGGTGCCAGAGTTCTACAGCTCACTCCAAATTAGATTTTTTGACCAAATAGCCAAAGCTCTATCCCACTCTGCTCCCAAACTAGATGCCTCAGTCTATCTCAGTAAAGTGATTGCATCCGTGTGAAATAAACCCAATAGTTTCTCTAATTAAAGATGATTGCATATTGTAGTTGACTCAGTTGATTAGGATAATGCGTTTAGTTTTTAACACCCGAGTTCAAATCCTTGTCCACATAAATTAGAATCAAATCCTTGTCCACATAAAATAGAATAGTTTTAACCATGGTTGTGTAAAACAAAATATGACTAATCAAATTTGCGTAAACTGAGAAACTTCATGAAGGCTTCGTATGGGTTCTTTGCCAGCCGTGAAGTTAAGGGCAAAGGTTGTTTTTACATAGGAATGATGTGCCAAATTGCATGCGCTGGCTTGTGGCATGGGTTGAAAGAGATGGATACACACTCTATATCATTTAGTGGCACAACCACACCGACAAGTCCTAATCTTTTTCTTTTTTTTTTTGAACAAATACAAGTCCTAATCTTAGGAAGCCCCACCCACTAAGCAATTTGTGAAGGGACCGTTGTATCCAAAAGAATTTTTCACAAGCCTCTTCTTAAATAGATTTTTCCGAGCACTCATTTTAAAGAGAATTTGCTGTACATTTAGAGAATTTGTTCTCCGACAAAAGATATTTTCAATCACTATAGCCTGTGATAAATACAATTTTGAATAATAAAATAGCATACCTTTTTCTTAACAAAAACCTAACTCGCTCCATTAATTACACGCAACAATTTAATCAAAATATTGAGAAGAGGTTTATCAATATGGTGCTCGGAAGATTACATGCAATCATATAATTAGTGAGACATTAGATTTTCTCGTCTGCTCAAGTAACGTCATTTAACTTTTTTTCGTACATCAACTCCATTTAAATAACAATTTGAGATGGAGTACAAGTTCAACAATCCGTCATCACATATTCATATCGAAGCAAGAACCAGAATGCAAAAGGTATTTGCCTACACATACTTATTTATACTAATATTTAGATACATAAAATATATTCAATACATATTAAAAATATTGATCTTTTTCAGGTAAGCAGCTCACTGACACCTGAAGGTGAAGGAAGTTGCTTAGTTTTTCTTTTTATTTTTAAACTAAACTTTTTATTATTTATATTTATAATCATCAATGCATCACTATGACATGCCCATACACAATTAGTATTTGACCACTTTTCCATAATGCTAGATTTGAATATTAGGTGACGAGTGATGTTAGAAAGAACAACTACTTGAATTATATTTTGGAAATAATATGATATGAAGTTGATGGTTGGACTCTTTTATTAAATCATTAAATAAATAATTCAATCATTAACCGGTAATTTTCTTAAATGCATGGAAAAAAAATTGATAATTTTCTTAATCCAGGTGGTAAACAGTTTCACAATATTGTTTTCTTGTGCACTTGCTCATTGACTCTCTGTGTAAAGAATTATGAGACATGTCATGTGTGGGTTGCTGGGCACCATCAAAGGTTGCTTTTGAGAAAAGCAGGACATGCGCTTTTGCGTTGCAGTTGCTTTATTTACAAGGCAGTAGTAGTAGACACAGTTCCACCCCACTCTAAATCCCACCAACCTTTCACCTTGCGTGTCGATCTTGAATGTTAACGGCCTATTTAGTGTTAGAATTTTGATTAAGGATTTCTAAATGAGTAATACCAGGTAGATTAAAATTTTAAACTAAATTTGTAAAATATATGATGTATCATTAATAACAAATAAGCACGTTAATCAACATTTTGACGATAATTCAATCATCAACAAACATGTCATATGGTTTATAAAATTTGGTTTAAAAAGTTAGTCGCCTTAGTATTAGTATTACCTATCAAAATACAACTTATTAGTCAAAACTTCATTGGTCATGTTAATATCATTCTTAATGATTTCTTTTAATCTTCACAATTTTGTTTGCAAAACTGATGTATTAAGGGGGATATAATGTTGGGACTCTGAATCACATTTTCTTTTTGAAGTTGCAATCTGGATTAACTTATTAATTGAGCATTTATATAGTCTAACGTTTCTCCCATTCAATTAGCTTATTCCTTATTACATAGTAAACAGATAAAATTCAGTTTTATAGCCGTTATATCATTTACATTCAGCCATTATGGGATTGTTAAAGCAATATTTATGATATCATAATGTTCTAATTGAGCTCATAGTTGTAGCTTCCATTGTTCCAACCTTGGGTGCAATCTTTTGTGGTTTTTTTTTAGTACAACGATATATTTTACACTAAGATGAGAGGGAGTTCGGCTAAGGCACATAATGAGCAACTTAAGTTGGTATCGAATTCGCCATCTGCGAAATTCGAACCTAAGACCTCTCACTTACAAGTAAAGAGGAATATCACCAGACTATAGTACTGAATAACTAGTTCTTTTGTGTTATGTGTCTCATCAATCAAGTAATGAACAAGATAAATTACGTCTATTTTTTTTTAACACTTCAATTTGTAAAGTCACGGCAAAAGGCCAAGAAACTCTCACTAATCGCTTTATTAAACCCTTCCTTAATCCCCTTTTTAATTCTCTTAATAATTTCTTGTTAGTTAAGATAAGTGTCCCGGAAAAATGTAAGTATCTCGCCTCCTTTCTAAGGTAAACTCAGCATACCTTTCAGGCTTTCACCTTGCTTAGAAAAGTGATTGTATACAATTGGTTACTTCTAAAATTTTATCCACTTAAATTTGTAAAAATCCGGCGGAAACCCCCAAAACCTTTCACTATTCACTTTTTAAAAGGGCAATATTAGAGGGACAAAATTTACAAACTAAATATGTGTCACTAATAGGAAACGCTTAAGTAAATAAACTAATAATCAGTTTCCATACCTTTTAGTTTCCAAAATTTTGTCTATAAATTTAGTCACTCTAACGTTACCATTTTTTAAAACGTATTTTTAAAACCCTTTTTTAATTCTCATAATAATGTCTAGTTAGTGAGGAGACAAACTATCCCTGCAAAAGGTAGGCATCTCATCTCCTTCCGAGTACTAATTAGGGAGAGATCAAGAACCCATGCATTCACATGGGAATGAATCAAATACGCAAAGCAAAAACATGCAGTAGAGAACAAATTCAAGCAAAGATTAATAATGAAGGTGATGAAATCAGTGGGGACTGGTAGTTGGAATGCATGGGGTCGGCGACCCTAAATAAAGTCAAGTTGATAATCGATTCCCGATTGAAATTAGCTTTTGGCTTTGGTGAATAGTGCTTTAAGACTGACTTAGTGATTACTTTAATCCCTTAATTATTAGTTGTTTTTTTTCTTTTCAAAAAGGGAATCGGCTGGTGGCTTCACCACAATAATTCATCTTTTCGGGAATCGAGAAGACTCATAGAGGCATTTTAGCCTCCTCTTAGTCACCATCGTGTGATTCACCAGCGGCAGAAATCGAACCCAGGACATGCCATGTGGAAGACGGGTTTGAAATTCGTCCTCAACTACTGAGTCATCCCGTGATCATTTATTAATTGTTAAATGGAAAGATTAATCTAGCTAATCATATAGTTCCACATCTAATAGTTCCCCGACAAGACTGAGAAATTTCCAACTAATAAATTGACAATTTACCTCATTTAAGGTTCCTTCTGTGGTTTTGTTTCCATCTCAGATCTAATAAGATACACTTATCAAGCACTCTGACTACTAGTGGTTAGTCATATAAGTATGATCAACTGTCACATAATGGAAGTCGGTATCATGGAAGCTAGTAGCTGTCCGAATCTGTTCTTATGTGTCGAGCAACCTAGGTGATCGATTATTTTAAAATTAGAAACACTACGTGATAATGTGATAGTTACACGACATGAACTTTGAAAAGTGATCAGCTGCACTTGAGTAAGTTCATATTCATGAACATTACAGTCTTAGGATTCTAGAAAATGTGTAGGAGATGAATGCAATTAGGGTTTTTGGAGAAAAGTTGGAGTCTCAATTTCACTAAATTATACAGAACATAAATTAAACAAACTGGGAAACTGCACACTCTAGCACTCTGTATGTACATGCTAAACAATAATCATAAATAATTTAAACCATTATACAAGCAAGGGAGAAGGAAGAAAATGTGAGGACCGCTGATATTACAAAATCAGTATCTGCCATGGGACAGATCTGCTGTAGTTTGGTATAATCATACTTTTAGCTGCTGCGCGTGGCAGCTCAGTCTTGTCCGTTGTTGAATCCATCATACGGCTTGGTGGACTTACTTGACTTTCTCTTCAAGACTACAATCCAAGTAATTGCTTCCAATAACAATGCAATTGCGCCCAATGCAATGATCACAATTATGTAAGCGGATTTCCAATGCTTAGCAGGATTTAGTATGTCTAGGCCTTTGAACACATTTATAATGCCCAGGACGAGAATCGTGTATCCGAGACTGTGGTGGTAGATGTTCCAGTAGAACCTGAACTTGTGCTCCTTCTTCGGCCTCAAGAACAATGCGAAAATCTGTAAGATCCAGAGAAGGAATTCGGATTAAATGAAAGCAGTCCAAAATTAAGTACCACGAACAAATTAGTCAGCCTTGTTTTGACACAATGCTGCCTTCAGTAGCTATATGAAGATTGCATCAGAAAACAGAGATGATCTAAATCCAAATCTTCATTAGTAGATTTATCACTTAGCACTAAAACATCATTATAAATTATTATAAATTTGTAAACTAAGTTGTATGAACTACATTAAGTTAGTGTAGGTAAAACTAGAATGGAATTTTGTAGACATAAGCCACATTGACTAGAACGGATGTGCTCTCCTTATGAATCAGAGTTCCGATCCCCTTCTCGCAGTTTAGATTATCAGTTTAGAGTAAAATATTGTTTGTATCAAGAGAAACAACGAATGGAATTTACCTGCAGAGTTGCTAAGGCAAACAGGGAGATTCCGATGTTGCGGTGATGGGTGTAAACCACCCCTTTGGACTCACTTCCGAGCTTAATTCCTGTGGCCCAGCCGGCGACACCAATTGCATAACCAGATACCTGGCAGAATATATGAAGATAAAACCAAGCTGGATCGGCAGAAGGAAAAGCCCTTAGGTATCTTGCCACGATGATTCCAATTGGAAACAACAGTCCCCAACTCACAGCATTCAAAATTCCATGGATCTGAATCACACAAAAAAGGAATAAACTTTGTCAATTTTGATTAAAACCCAACTCAAATCTAGCTCAGATTCTCACAACTTGCACAAAATCAAAACCAAATCTTCATTAATGCACACTTTCACTTTACTCAAAGTTATAATCTTTAAGCCACTACTCAAATAAAGCAACCTTCTTTTCCTTCTAAAGATTCTCGAACTTTTTTCCTAATTGTCTGTAGTTCAAGTGGTTAAGAGTTTACTCTTACACGTGACTGATTAATAACATTTATCCATATATACAACTCGTATAATACGATGGGTTAATAACGTTTACCCCACAAGCAATATCCTGAATCTAAATCCTCTCATCCATGTCGCTTGTATAAAAAGAGGAAAAAGAAATCCCAACATTAAAAATGGAAATTTAGAGATTCAACTCACATTTCTCTTCTTCATCTTCGAACCCCCGCTGGCGGTTGTGGTGGTGGTGCCGCCGGTCAAGCTCAGAGTCCCTTTCGCGTTAAGATTCGGCGTGAGGAAGTCGTGTTTAGCCGGAAACCCATCGGTAACAGAGGGTCCCACCTGCCAAACCTGGTTCACCGTCTTCTTCTCTACCTTCAACTTCGCAAACAGCCTGTAAACGCCGCCGGACGACTCGGCGGCAGTGTCCCACACGTCGAACGACAGTTTCGACTCCACAATATCCTTGTACGAGCTGATGCTGAGGGTTTTAACGTCCATAGAGCCGTCGGACTTCTTGTAGGCGAGGAGGGTCTGGGAACCAGGCATCCCAGTAGCCTTCGGGTTGATGGCCCAGGCGATCCAGCCTTCGGTTTTAGAGGGTGGGGCGATGAAGGCGATGGAGAGGGTGGAGTTGGCGGGGTCGTAGGTCCAGTGGAGGAAGGAGCTGAGGACGGGGAGGTCCGCGCATTTCGAGTAGAGCTTGTTGTTGGTGAAGGTTTGGGAGGTGCAGGTGAGGGAAAGCGCGGGTGAGATTAGCAAAAGGAGGGTGAGTGGTAGAAATATTGGGAGAGAAGAGGAGGAGGAAGAAGCCATGGATGAGTATAACTGCTAGGTGGTGGTTGATGAACAAAGGGTTTCCACTAACTTTGGCGCAGTTTATAGAGATTGACAGTTTTGAGAATTATTTAGGACGAATAGAGTGCGGGTGGATCTACTGTATACAGATGGACTCAGCCATTTATACATTACCACGTGGGCAAAACTTAATAGACGGGGTTAAATTGCACTAATAGCTTCATTATTTTTTTTCTTGCATTTTAGTCCCTGAAGTTTCATATCATTAGCAACTCAACGTGGCCAACCCAGTCTGTCTAATCTAAAAGCATTTCTAAAGAAAATGTCAAATTTCAAACATCAAAATGATATTTGATGGCTTATGTGATAATTTGACATTTTGTAAAATATTTTGCTTCCTCCCCCTCGATATGTTAAATAATAATGTCATTTGATAATTCTTTTTTATCTTTTTGTGGGGTCCAATAATTGAGGCAACAAATCTAATACTTAAAAATACATAACAACATTTATTATATATTATATAAATCTATCAAAAATTATTTTAAAAAAATTGACATTTGCTGTCAAATTTGACAGCAAAAGACTTTGCCTTCAATTGACTAAGCGTCATGTAAGAAGCTAAAAGTTCACTTGGAGAGAGTTTGCTATCATTTTTTACTGTTGTATGTCTATATGGCAATTTTAACATCTCCTTTGGAGATTCTCTAATGAGGCAAAATTTCGTCGAAGTTGGATATTTAGGTTTTTATTTTTGTCTTTATAATTCTCTTTTTCATTTTCGTCCTTCAAATTTGTTATGTTTTCACTTTAAAACCAATTTGTCAACTAAACTCTTTGCATCTTTGTAGTTTAAGGTATGCAACAGTTTGGTCTATATCTTTCAAAAATTACACTTGAATACTTTGAAGTTACAATTTTGTTAAAATTGGGTCTATGAAAGAGTCGTCCCTCTCCTTGGCATTGAGCATACATATCAGTTTCATTCGACCTACACAAACATCAACTTCATATCAGACTTATTAAACCAAAAATAATTTGTTTTAAATGGATAATAGAGTAAAATTGGGGCAATAAATAAACCCAAAAATGAACACGACCAACTTTAGGGAGTAAATGCGAAACTGCATCTTTTAATACATTTTAGAACATTTGGATTTATTATTAGAAAAGAATCTGGTCGATTTTAATTGGGAATTTTGGGATTCTATGCCTACCCTACAGCGATTTTTAGCCTACCAGATGTGACTGGAATGAGCTGATGCAAGTTTTAGGTCACGATGATATCAAGTTTCATTCTTTTATGTTAGAGAACTGTTATTAACATTTCAAAAATCTCGTTCTACACTGTTTACAAGTGTATTTTTCTTTCTAATTATGGAAAGTTTGGAGTGTCAAATGAGATTATTAAAGTGATAATAACAAATTATTCAAGCAAATTAAAATTATTTGGCTAGTTGATCGAGAGCAAATTCCGAAACCCTCAAACTTTGTTTGGTACTTTTATTACATCTTGTTAAAACATATAAATTTCACAGAGGAGATCCAAGATTAAATATCGTTAAATTTTTGGGCGTGGTAAACATAATATGGGATGCAACAACACATGCAGCACTTCAAGCCAAAAGAATTGTTTATAATCCCGGTAAGAAAACAATTGCTGTTGAAAAGTCTGATAGCAATGAATATCCACAGTATGTTAGCAAAAGTCTTTAGCATGGGCAGAAGTTTTCAATGCCCATGCAAAGTAAAAGTTGAATACATAGAGATTGTATAGTCAGACGAAGTGTCGTAAATTTCAAAATGCATTAACTGCATCAGTTTGGAGTTACTCTATAAATAGAGCACTCCGCATGTTTTCAAGGAACAGAAAATATAAGAAGAAGCAAACGAGAGAGAAATATCAGTAACATCATCTATTTCTCTGCCTTTTATTTGTTATCCTCTTGTGCTATAGTTTTAGTGTGGCATTTTACATCTACCTTGCACCTACAATTAAAAAGGTTATTCCTCTAACTTTGACCTATTTATAACACGTTATCCGCACGAGTCTCTAAATATAATTATTCTCTCATCTCTCTTCGCCGAACAAACGAAAGAAAGAAAAAATGTTTCCTTTAAGGTTTTTACTGTTCATCTTCTTCCTTTGCCTCAACTGCGCCGTATACCCTCGCGATGAACTGTTTGCTCCATGTCTGCTCTTAGTTCTCAATCTAACGGTTACATACATCTTTGATTACTTGTTTGGTGTAGAGATTGATTACTAACCCAATATTTATTTATGTTAATTTTACTGCAATCTAAGATGGTGCTGTACAATCGCCCATCTTGAACTGCAAATTTATTCTTACTGCGATCCAAGACGGTGCGGTATCATCGCCTATCTTGGACTGCAGATTTAATTTTACTGCAAATTTTAGGTGGAGCGGTATAATCGCCCACCCTACCCTACATATATAAATTTACCTGCTGTTTAATTTCATTGCAATTTTAGGTGGTGCGGTATAATCGCCCACACTGATCTGCATATTTAATTTTCCTGTTACTTGAGTGGTGCGGAATAATCGCCCATTTTATATTACATTATTTCAATGAGAATGGTGCGGTACAATCGCCCTCCTCATTCACCCTGAAAATCTCGAGCCAGAAGTTTCGAGTGCTTATCATTTTGGCCTGAAGATCAAAATGAAAAATTTGTAAGAACCAGAAGTTCTAATATCATATTCCTCCAGGAATACATATTATTGCAAGTTCATACACATCTCATTTTCTTTCAGAAAAGAAAATGGCGAACTTGGCGAAGCTTGAATTTGTTGCCCTGGAAATTACCGGGAAGAATTACCTGACCTGAGTACTGGATACCAAGATCCATCTGGAAGCAGGGAATCTTGGAGATACCATCAGGGAAGAGAGCAACTCATCCTCTGAAGATCGGGCAAAGGCCATGATTTTCATTCGCCGCCATCTTGATGAGGCGCTAAAGAGCGAGTACTTAACGGTTGAAGATTCGTTAGCTCTCTGGAATGCCTTGAGAAACAGATACAATCACCAGACAACGGCATAATACAATTTTGCATTGTTCAAAATTACCTCTCAGATGAAGTTCTGTGGGGATATTATTACTGAGGAGCATATGCTAGAAAATACTCTCAGTACATTCATGCCTCCAACGTGCTCCTGCAGCAGCAGTATAGAACGCGAGGCTACACTGAGTACAACCAGCTGATATCTGTGCTCTTAGTAGCTGAACAGAATAATGAGCTCCTGATGAAAAACCATCATTCCCGACCTACTGGATCTGCACCATTCCCAAAAGTGAATGCTGCTTCCCTCGAAGTGAACGCCACATCCTCTGGTGGTGATAATCATAAACGAGGATGTGGCCACAAACGAGGTCGATGAAATAGGAAAGATAAGAACAATGGAGTTCAGTTTCACAACCAGGTTCCGAGGCATAATTCAGGCCCGAGCTTCAAAAATACGAATCGCCACAAAGGCAAAGCTCATATGAACAATGCTCCTAGAAACTCTAAAGGAGCCTGCCATAGGTGTGGTGGCAATGGGCATTGGGTGCGTACTTGTCGTACCCCAAAACATCTAGTGGATCTGTATCAAGCCTCCCTCAAGGAGAAGGGTGTCGAGACCAATTTTCTCGACCAGGCTAGACCAATGGATATACCTGATCCGGTGTTTGACTTATTAGGGCAGTTGAACACAACTCATCTAGATGTTCCAGACTTTATTGTGGAAAGGGGAAATGAAGTATACCGGTCCGATTAAAACATTGATGTACTTTTATTATGCTGAACTTGTAGTATTTCAGATTCAATAAAAGTGACATGTAAATTTTCTTGTTATAACTTGCTTTTAACTCTGATTCTCTTACTCAGAGAGCATGGATAAAAACTGTGGTTATTCTCAGAACATGAGAAATGGCGGAGATATTTGTCTTGAAGACAGTGCAACCACACATACAATACTTCGTGATCGAAAGTATTTCTCAAGCTTAATACCTACAAAAGTAGGGGTAACAACAATATCAGGACCTTCAAATGTAATTCAATGTTCAGGGCAAGCCCAGATTATGTTATTAAATGGAACAATATTGTCCATACAGAATGCATTGTATACCACTCGATCTACTCGAAATTTGTTAAGTTTCAAAGACATATGTTTAAATGGATACCACATTGAAACAAAAAGTGCAGAAAATGTGGAGTATCTATGCATTACCTCCAATGATACCCAAAAGCGTATATTGGAGAAGTTGCGTGGTATGTCGAGTGGATTGTATTATACATACATAAGGAAAATTGAATCACATACTGTCATAAACCAGAAGTTCATTGATTCAAAAGTTTACATGCTTTGGCATGACCGTCTGGGTCATCCAGGATCTACCATGATGCGTAGGATCATTACCAACTCTAATGGACATCCATTAGTGAGCAGACACATTGCTGCCTTAAATGATAACCCTTGCAAAGCTTTTTCTCAAAGGAAGTTGGTAATTAGACCATCACAACTAAAGGTTGATGCTGAATCCCCATCATTTCTGCAAAGAATTCAAGGGTATATTTGTGGGTCTATTCAACCATCATGTGGACCATTTCGATATTTTATGGTTTTGGTTGATGCATTTACCCGATGGTCACATGTTTGTCTCTTGTCTACTCGGAATGTAGCCTTTGCAAGATTTTTTGCTCAGATAATTAAGTTACGAGCACAGTTCCCAGATTATCCCATTAAGTCAATCTGACTTGATAATGCTGGTGAATTTACGTCTCAAACCTTTGATGATTATTGCATGACATTGGGCATTGATGTTGAACACCCTGTTCCTCATGTCCATACTCAAAATGGTTTAGTAGAAACATTGATCAAGCGACTTCAGTTAATAGCTCACACTCTGCTTATGAAAACCAAATTACTAGTCTCTGCATGGGGACATGCCATCTTATATGCTGCATCATTGGTTCGATTGAGACTTATAGCCAACCATCAATACTCTTCAGTACAACTCGTGTTTGGACATCAGCCAAACATTTCCCATTTACGAGTTTTTGGTTGTGCTGTTTATGTGCCTATTGCACCGCTGCAACGCACTAAAATGGGACCTCAGCGTAGACTGAGAATTTATGTGGGTTTTGATTCACTATCTATAATTAGATATTTGGAACCCTTGACAGGTGATATGTTTACAGCTCGTTTTGCTGATTGTCACTTTGATGAGACAATTTTCCCGTTGTTAGGGGGAGAAAAGACCGTTCCAAAAGAACGGAAAGAGCTAACATGGGTTGTTCCCACCTTGTCTCATTTTGATCTTCGCAGCATTCAATGTGAAACTGAAGTGAGAAGGATTGTTCATCTTCAAAACATTGCCAATCAAATGCCGGATGCATTTAATGATGCTATGAAAGTGACAAAATTACATATACCAGCTGCAAATGCACCTGCAAGAATTGATGTCCCTGTTGGACAAAATAAAGTGGTAGCGAATGATTCATCTGGTGCACGCCTGAAGCATGGTAGACCCCAAGGTTCAAAAGATTCAGCCCCTCGAAAGAGAAAGTCGAGGGCATAACTGAATCCAAATGAAATCATTCAGGAAGAGAAAATGAATGATACATCCACAATTCATGATTCTGGACTTCCAGAAAAAGAAAATGTCCTTGATGAGACATATGTCCCTGAAAAGACAAAAGTACATGAAAGCAAAGAAATCTCTATAAATTATGCATGTACAAATGAATTGTGGGATCAGAATGAAATAATCATTGATGATATGTTTGCATTCGCAGTAGCCACTGAAATCATCTTAAGTGATGATATTGAGCCCCGCTCTGTTGATGAATGCAAACAGAGATAGGATTGGCCTAAGTGGAAAGATGCAATCCAGGCAGAATTAAATTCCTTGGAAAGGCGTAATGTTTTTGGACCAGTAGTCCAAACCCCGCCTAGTGTAAACCCTGTGGGTTACAAATGGGTATTCACAAGGAAACGCAATGAGAAAAACGAGATCGCAAGATACAAAGCACGACTCGTTGCACAAGGTTTTTCTCAAAGACCTGGAATTGATTATGAGGAGACACACTCTCCTGTAATGGACGCAATTACGTTCAGTTACTTAATAAGTTTAGTGGTTTAAGAAAGACTTGACATGCGACTTATGGATGTCATCACTGCGTATCTATATGGAGAATTAGATACTGACATCTATATGTAAGTCCCAAAAGGACTTAAGTTTCCTGAAACAAGTAACAAAACACGAGATATACTCTCGATCAAATTAAGGCGATCATTGTATGGTCTGAAACAATCTGGACGAATGTGGTATAATCGTCTCAGTGAGTATTTGATCAAAGAAGGGTATATCAACAATGTTATTTGCCCTTATGTGTTCATAAAGAAATCCAATTCTGGATTCGCTATAGTGGCAGTATATGTTGATGATATGAATCTAGTTGGAACTCCTGAAGGGCTCAATAAAACTGCTGAATATCTGAAAAGCGAATTTGAAATGAAAGACCTTGGAAAAACAAAATATTGTCTCGGCCTGCAGATCGAGCATTGTGCTAGTGGAATTTTGGTCCACCAATCAGCTTACATTGAAAAAATTCTGAAGCGATTTGGTATGGACAAGGCTTATCCACTAAGCACGCCAATGGTCGTTCATTCTTTGGACATTAATAAAGATTCATTTCGTCCAAAAGAAGATGATGAACTGGTCCTTGGTCCAGAAGTACCATATCTGAGTGCAGTAGGTGCTTTGTTGTATTTAGCACAATGTACTACATTAGATATAGCTTTTTCAGTTAACTTGTTAGCAAGGTATAGCTCTGCTCCAACAATTCGTCATTGGAAGGGTATTAAAGATGTATTGCGATACCTTCGTGGGACAACAGACATGGGTCTCTTCTACTCAAAGAACTCCACAGATGACCAGGTCCTTATTGGATATGCAGATGCTGGCTTCCTCTCTGATCCGCATAAAACCCGCTCACAAACTGGATATGTGTTTAAGAATGATGATACAACAATCTCATGGAGCTCAACCAAGCAAACATTAGTTGCTACATCTTCAAATCATTCAGAAATACTTGCTTTACATGAAGCAAGTCGTGAATGTTCTTGGTTAAGATCAATGATCCATCATATTCGGAATTCATGCGGTCTAGCTTCGAAGACAGACAACCCAACTGTCATCCATAAAGATAATGCAGCCTGTGTTGCCCAAATGAAAGAATGATTCATCAAGGGCGATAAGACTAAACACATATCTCCAAAGTTTTTCAGTGCTCATGAGCTTCAGAAGGCTAAAGTTATTGAAGTCAAACAAATCCGTTCAAATGAAAATCTGGCAGACTTGTTCATCAAATCTCTACCAAAGTGCACATTTCAGAAGTTAGTGCAAGGCATCGGATTACGTCGACTTACCAAACAGCTAAATTTGGAGAATGCAGAATCAGGGGGAGATACATATCAAGGGGAGTATCCATGATACATGCTTGTTGTACTCTTTTTCCTTCGATTAGGGATTTTCCCACTGGATTTTTCCTATCAAGGTTTTAACGAGGCAACATAGGCATACTTGACACTATATCAACGATTCAGGAAAAGTTGTACTCTTTTTCCTTCGCTATGGTTTTTTCCCGTTGGGTTTTTCCAAGCAAGGTTTTAACGAGGCAACTCATATTGATATGTGGGCATCCAAGGGGGAGTGTTGAAAAGTCTGATGGCAATGAATGCCCACAGTATGTTAGCAAAAGTCTTCAGCATGGGCAGAAGTTTTCAATGCCCATGCAAAGTAAAAGTTGAATACATAGAGATTGTATAGTTAGACGAAGTGTCGTAAATTTCAAAATGCATTAACTGCATCAGTTTGGAGTTGATCTATTAATAGAGCACTCTACATGTTTTCAAGGAACAGAAAATATAAGAAGAAGCAAATGAGAGAGAAATATCAGTAACATCATCTATTTCTCTGCCTTTTATTTATTATCCTCTTGTGTTATAATTTTAGTGTGGCATTTTACATCTACCTTGCACCTACAATTAAAAAGGTTATTCCTCTAACTTTGAGCTATTTATAACAATTGCATATATGATTGCTACAGTAGAGGGTTGCGGGTTTGTTGTCCCTGAATGCCTGTCCTGCTGATGTCTCCCTATCTAATTTTTCGACATATGTCCTTACACTTATCAGAGAATTGACACTTTTAAGTCTTATTAAAACACAATTATAAAATAAAATAAAAAATACACTCGTCTTTTTACCCAGTTCGTTGACATAGCTACCTCCTACATACCACCAAAAACACCTTCATTCTTTGTACCCCTCTTCAACATCTCATCACACAACATGGAAAGCACCTTCGTCAATCTAAATGATGTATGTGGAGCCAAAAATAATCAAGAAGAATTTGGAGACGACATGTGGATTTTTGGGTGAATAAGACAAAATTACCCTCGAGGCATATCGGAACTTCCACGCGCAAGTAACGGACAATCACGACTCAATCAAGGTCAAAGGTGATCAAAATAGATATTTATTCAAAACCTATTTCATCCATCCTCATCAAATCCTCCCCACAAGGTAACCCTCAATTATTCATGCAAATTAGGATTAATTACCTAAATTAATTGATTAATTTCCTAATTAATTTTCTAATTGATTGCAAGATATTATTTTTGACACACCCCGATCGAGATCAGGGCATGCTGGCCGTCATGTGGAAGTGACGTAACCATGTGCACAGTGCGGAAGCTAATAAAATAATAGTGGAAATAGTAATACGAATAAATAAAAACTGATTTTACATAAAGAAATAACAAGTACGACGTTAAGTTCAGAGCATAAGCCTAAAGTAGTCCAAATGAAAATGACGCGACAACAGTACACCCGAAGGTGGCCCTACGCTGGTGATCGTCTGTCAGAAATGCCGGGAAAGTCCTCTGGGGAAAAACCACCAAACCTGCTAGTCAACTAGAACCTAGAAGGGCGCAAAACAAAAGAGTGAGTGTGCAAAAACAAAGCTTTTCGAAAACCATTTAATAAATACGTTCTAACCCCTCGCTGTAAAACCTGTATACTTCCCAGAAAATAGATATACGTATATATATAAATCATGCTCAAGAATATGCCATGCCAACATCTCAAAGTAAAATGCAAGTGCTCAGGTATAAACATATCACTGTCATATAATCTGGCAGCCGGAGTCACCTAACGTGACCTGTACGACTGAATCTAGAGCTCAAATCTCAATCTCACTAATTAGACCTGCACACGAGTCGGAACCACCTAAAGTGGTCTGTACGACAGGCCTGGGTGTAATATATATATATACGCTCAAGTGCTACGATCACGTGAAGGCTGGGCGAATAATCGCGGGTCACCTACGAGTCGGAACCACCTAGAGTGGTTTGTACGATAGGACTGTGCACCTAACTTGGATCCAAGCTGAGCGTGTGATGCGGGAGGTAAACATCACGTGAAGGACTGTGCCTAACTCTGGGCGGGAGCACTAACACCGGGGGTGCAGGTTATGAGCTCTCTAAGCATCTCCAATCACTACTGAATGTAAACATGAATAACACTTACCTGGCACTTACCTGTGCGTCCACAACACCAAATATGCATATATATATATATATATATATACACACACACACACACACACACACATATAACAACTAATAATGCAACTAACGATGCATAAACAACGGTAATATAATGTATGGCATATAACGAATAAACATTTCAATCAATTTCTGGGAAAATATATGTATATAGGTATATACAGAAAACCAAAAGCCCACTCAATGGTATGTGGAAGGGTCGTAGCCCCCCTGCCTCGAGTGACCACGCTCGTCCTCGGGATAGGTATCACTTATATGCGAAACAACTACAAAAACGTTAATTTTAATACACATAACCAACCTTTAGAAATAACTTCTCATACAATACTCAAATGGGGTGTATGAATACACCAACGTAATCTACTCAACCTCAGGAACATCCCCATATTTTTAAAATAATTTTTCACCATCGCACGCGCCCCCACGCGCCGGCCACGCGCAGGCACGTGCTTGGCACGCTGACGGCGTCAGTTGACGCCGTTAGGAATATTCCGTTATCCCTAACAGATTCCGTCAACGGCGTCAGGAATATTCCGTCAGATTTGACGGAATATTTCGTCGTCTTCTCCAGCGCCGTCGCTCGGCGCCGGAAAACTGGGAATTTTTCAAATCGTCCTATCTTCTTCGTTTTTCAACCAAATTTCACAAAATTGGTACCAAAATGAAGCTTACAACGAGAGGAACACAATCATACCACTTTCAAGGGCTAAAATCCACGAAATCTCACCTGCAAAATCACCCCAACTCGTGCCAACCTCGAAACTCGTGATCTCGACGTCCAAAACCTTCAAACGAACCACCCCGAGCCTCCTAGGGACCTCACCAAGCTTCCTACAAGCTCGAAATTCCCTAAAATGTGAGAAATCACGTGTGCATGAACAATACCAAAATCGGGCATCATGAGTTCGACGTGAAAATGAATGTATTCTTACCTGAAATGGGTATGGTTGGACTCCTACAAGCCTCACAAGCCAGAATATGTGCTTGGTTTCTTCGATCTGTGAAAGTTTGATGGATTTTGGGTGTGGTCCATACAAAGGATATGAAAAATGGGAAAGGGAAAGGCACGGGGGAGGTGCAGGGAAAGGGAGAAAACAGTGAGGGAAATGTGTGGTCCACCATTAGCCAACAACCAACCAAAAATAACCACAAAATGTAAAGAAATCGAACTAGGGGCAAAATCGTCTTTTCATGCGTACGTTTTTAAATTTCCCGGGACGGGCTGTCACAATTTTGACATAATATCTTGCAATTACACCCAAAAACCACCATAAACCGAACCCTGTTTCTCCAAATAAGGGCCAGCCACACCCTTATAAATAGTTCCCATTTCTCCCAAAAACCTAATTCCAACTCTCTTGCAAAATTCTCCAAATTTCTCTAAACACTTTTCCCTTAAATCCTAACTTTGGCATTGGAGGTGCTTCGGCCAAAGCCCCCCCATTCATTGTGGGCGCGTAAGGCTCTTGACCTTAACCTAAGGTGTTAATTGTTTTGCAGGTGCAATTTCGTCCAAGAAGAAGAAGGCGGAAATTTGCATCCACAATTTGGTGCTTTCATTGAGAGTTTGAGTCACACATTCATAGAAGACTCTCGCATTTAAGGTTTTTCGTTTTCTTGTTCATTTGTAGATTTTTCATACGTTCTTATTCTTGAAATTTTTATTTATAAAAATTCTTAGATAAAACGTAAAAGAGAAATACAATGACAAGAGATTCGGAAACCTTGACGAACGGAAATTCCGACGTTCAAGAAATATGACCACGGGGATCCACAAGACTCAACACAACGATGAATAGAGCGGCACCACCATAGCAACCACCACGGTAGCCACCCTCGGCAAGGTCCACGGCGCCACGACCACGACTCAAGTTGTGCCATTCAAGCCCACATGGGCCCAAGCCCAAGGCGAGCTGACTCGAGCCATTCAAGCCTAATGCGAGCCCAACACGTTACTGAGTCGAGCCCTAGCCTCACACCCACATGCGCCACACTCCGAGCAGCCCACCCCCGTGGCTTTCCAAGCAGCCCAAATCTGTCCAAGACCGGTTCAACCATCCCGGCTCCAAACTTTTAGGCCAACGATTGAACAAGGAACATTTTCACCTCATTTCTCAGTTGATTTAACATTTCCCAACTCAAATCTCGTTCCCGGAGTCTACCGCACTTCCACTGCTTAAGGAGATGCATTCCTTCTAAGCTCTTCCAACCCAAATAGAGAACAACACTTGTCTCAACAAGTCATAGAGTTGACGAGCGCCCTCATACAACAAACAACCTTGGTGAATCAGATTTTGTAGCGCACTGAGATGCAACGTGCCTCAAACGAGGTGTCCTGAAGTAGAATAAGGGTAGACGAAGAACCTCTCTAGCAGTGTCCAGGTAAACAGTCACTCGACTAACCACAAATTGAGCTTTCGGGCAGTGTACATTCCCGACTGGGCCCCTGAGATAGCGTGTACTCCCATCTTAGCGCGCGAATGAGCGTGCATTCTTGACTAAGCCCATAAACGAGCATACATTCACGGTTGGGGCCTCACTTCGATAGTCAACATGAGCAACCTTATAGGCGAAATGTTCATTCACGGCTAAGCCCGTAAGGAGCATCATCCACCTCACATCGAAGTAGGCAGCACAAATGATAGAGAGAGGCAATCACTCAGTACGGCTCAAGTTCA
This sequence comes from Pyrus communis, assembly GCF_041283825.1. Classification (NCBI taxonomy): domain Eukaryota; kingdom Viridiplantae; phylum Streptophyta; class Magnoliopsida; order Rosales; family Rosaceae; genus Pyrus; species Pyrus communis. The sequence continues at coordinate 20,486,445 of NC_142574.1, forward strand.
ACCAACAACCTGCTATTAATCATGCCTTCCGTAGAGTTATATATACAAATGCATTTAAACGCTAATCAATTACTAACATAATGTTGTCTTTTTAGGAAAACCAGTGGATTCTCAAGAGGGGCTTCAATGTACAGAAGAATTCCAAGATCTTATTAGCTATTCATAATTTTACATAATAATTTAGATCAAATATTGATGAGAAATAATATATATATCAAATTAAAATCTCTGAAATCTCTTTGTTTTGTTTTTTCTCTGTGTAGCAGACGTCATCAGCATGGAAGATGGCTAGCTAGGATTGGAAGGGTTGCTAGAAATAAGGATCTTTATCTTGGGACATTGAGTGAGTGATTTTTCAGACTTTATTTATGTTTTTTCGTATCTAAAAAATTTCCTAATATTTTTAATATAATCAGCAAACCCACGATTTCATGTACTACTAGCTATGCTTGGTTTTTGTATGATTCCCATTATTTGAGGCATCTGGGTAAAGTTTTGTTCAAATTAGGAAAATCAATTTAAACTCAAGCTTCTTTACAAGTTTGAGTAGAGATTTTAGTCTGGTAATGATTAATAACTAAGATAGAATTAGGGTAATACATGTACTTAGACATACCAATCAGTCTACATTCTGTGAACACATATGACAACTGAGGGGTTTAACCCTCAATTGCAATCTCATTCGTAGAGCTTTTGTTGTCCCAAGACACGTGTAATTTTGTGTTTACACCATACTAAACAATATTTTTTTCATATGTTGAATCGAACTCTTATCTAATGTACATTCCCCAGAGATAAACGCACACAAATTTGATGACATCCTATAAAATTGCCAAAAAAAAGGTCCTTTACAACTCATGCAAAACCAGACTTCTTTCCCCACAGAAACACTAGGTAAACTCAATCTAATCCTTATTTTGTTCATAATATAATTTTATTGTGATACAATTTTGTTTCATGTATTTCAATCTTTTTCTTTTCCCTTGCCTAGGATACCTCCTTTAAACAACTTTTCACATTCTTCTAGAACATGGTGTTTACATCTTCTAAACATTTTTTTAGCAATTTTTAAACTCGCAGCATCGCGTGGGCTTTACTTTCTAGTATCTACTAGATCTTAAGAGTTTTCTTGTGATATTAATTTGTGAACTAATTCAAAAATCAAATATAATGAAAGATTCTTCTTTTTTTTTTTAATTAAAAATTCATAAGTGAATGTCTAATCAAAAGTCTAAAAGGTATAAATAATTTTAAAAAAAAATTAAGTTGGAGGCTGAAACGACCCAGATGGCAGAAATTCATCGTATAACAAGGCGAAGCAATGTATTTGACTCATGACATCATTCCTTTTTGAAAATGTATCACGTGCCCAAATTGAAACTCGGACACCAAATTTGCAAATTTCCACTAGGTCCTTTTGTCTTCCAACTGTCTATTCCCTCTTCGATCCATTGTGTCGTTTGTTCTACATCATAAGTGGGAGAGAGAAAGTAGAAAAGCAAAATTATGGTTCCATATGGGTGAGGGAAAGAAAAAAAAAACAACAAAAACTTGTTTATGATAAATTATTTGAACACTTTTTTTTTTCTTTTTTAATATAGTTTTATTTATGTATAAAAGAGTATAATAGTAATTTTTTAGTTTTTAACTGACAAATAAAGTTCTATTAATATATAGTTTAAATACCTTGAGTGAATTACTTCCTATATTAGTGGACACTCCTTTCTTTAAAGAAAAAGAGAAAATAAAATGTGGTTTTGGTGCGTTCCAATTGTTTATGCAAAAGGGGCCAAGAACTACTGGTAGTAGCTAGCCAACTTCCAACTAGAGGATGCCTCATTTTATTGATACGTTAAATTCGATGGGTTACGTGGGGGACACAAAAGTAAAGGCAGTGGGACTATTGGACTTACCCGGACAAATTTTTATTTATTTATTTGACAACTGTTTTTTGACGGTTTAAAATTTTAATTTTACATTATTTACAAGTGTATTTTTTATGTAAAATAAGAATTTTTAAGTACTAATAATAATTTTTATTTATTTATTAATGACCCATAATTTTTAACTATTTTATTACAAACATTGTTCTATACTAATTTACATTAAGTTGGCATAGGAAGAGTTTGAATCCTAGCATCCCCACATTACCCTTGCGACTATTTGCATGATATAGGGTTTTTATCACCATTGATTCTTAACATTGATCAAACTTATCATTTTGATCCTTTACTTTCAAAATCAATCAATGTCGTCCCGTACATTCACCACTGTACATCAATTTGGTCATTCCGTTTAGATTCCATCAATTATTTATGTTAGTTTGCATGTGGAACCCACAAATCCAATAAAATGGTGACACGTGAATTACACAAAAAAAGAGTTTTTATCACAAATGGTCTCTGAAATTGATCAAACTCCTCATATTGGTCTTTGAATTTCAAAAATCAATAAATTTGGTCCTTGACTTTCACTACCGTATATCAATTTAGTCATTCCGTTAAAATTTTGTCAATATTTTTTTGTTAGTGTGGTAATATGGTCCCACTAGTCCAATCATATGGAGTCACATGGATTAACTATAATTTTTTTTTTTTTTAGATTTAAAACTAAAAGTACCATAAGAAATTAAAAACTAAAACTAAAAGGAAAAAAAAAAAAAAAGACATCATCGTCTTCATCTAGGTATGCTCAAAAAGAAAAGGAAGGCACCATGACACCAAAGCTCCTGTCCTCCGTAAACTCACTTCTCATTCTCTCTAGTTGGTTATAATCCTATCAAATTTGAATTGAATTTGGATTTGATTTTATTGAATTTAGATTGAATTTTATTTTCCAATCGAGATTGTGAGATGCAAGAGAAATGTCAGCGCAGAATACTCGCTAATTGGTTCACTCTAAAAAAGAAATTAGTTTCTTATAATTAATCCACTTAGCACCATATGATTGGATTAGTGGGACAACATTAGCACACTAACAAAAATATTGACAAAATTTTAATGGAAGGACTCTATTGATGTGCAATAGTGAAAGTTAGGGACTAGATTTATTGATTTTTGAAACTCAGGGACTAGAATGAGGAGTTTGATCAATGTCAGAGACCATTTGCGATAAAAACCTTTCTTTTGTATAATCCACGTGTCACCATTTTATTAGATTTGTGGGTCTCACATACAAACTAACAGAATCATTGACGAAATCTAAACGGAATGACCAAATTGATGTGTAGTAGTGAATGTCATGGATGACATTGATTGATTTTGAAAGTGAGAGACCGAAATAATGAGTTGAGCCAATCTCATAGACTATTTGTAATAAAAACCCCATGATATATAAACTTAGCATCAGCCATATGATAATTGGTTATATTCTTTTCTCACTCCTCACACAAATATCTTGCTAGTTCTAGCTATCTTTATTTACTGATTGTTATTCCTCAACTGATTAACTAAAGAAAATAAGTATTATTCAATGTATATATACCTTAGGATCTTCACATTGTGACTATGTGATATGCGAACTTTGCATCGAACATGTGATATTTGGCCATGTTCCTTTCTCACTTCTCATGTGATTATCTCGTTCTAATTATTTATTTCTATTTTATAATATCATAAAAGTTACTTCAGTCTTATAATAATATAATAAAAGTTACTTGTGTTTGAACTTTTTCATTTGCTAATTATTATTAGAAAGATTAAATTTTGAAAAGTAAAGATGTGTCGTTAATAAGAATGAACAGTTTAATAAACCAATTATCAATTTTCATATTATTTAGTTTTCAAAATTTTGTCTTTAAATTTAATCTCTCTAGCATTATCCTTATCATTGTCTTATTTATTCAAAAGAAGTCAAGCCTGTAGGACCCACTAAAATTGCTCAACTATACAATCTTGAAAGAGAATTGTGAAGACAACCCTCTCGACCACCTCCCAATTTAACGTTAATCGAAAATCTCTTCCTGGGAGAGTCTCTTAGGGTTTCTCATCTTTAAAATATGGAAAACCCCAAATGGATAAACTAAAATAACAGTATAGATAAACTAAATCGAACAGCACCTCTCTACGTCCTCACATACCACCGATGTTAATTAATGACCTTCTCTCATCGATCCAAGAAAAATACAGATAAGGAGCAAATAATTAAATCAATGTGGGATTTCACACTATCATGTATAACAATAAGATATTCTTCCATCTGAAAAAAATGCTCAAATTAACCTCCATCTCCACTTCGATTGATCAACATCAATGATTTCAATCACATTAATATTCAGAACAAAATTTTAGAAAACAATGAGAGCTCCAAGAACCAAAAGCGAAATGGAAAACAAACCCATGTTTCCTCCACTCCCAATCCTCAAAGCCCCACCACTACCACTGCCACCAGTGGTGTTAGTCGTGGAGGCACCGCCCGTTGTGGAGTTGGTAGTGCCGGTAGTGGAGTTAGTGGTGCCAGTAGTGGCATTAGCAACCAAGTGCAAAGTGCCAAAGGACACGAGATTAGAGCCGACAAACTCATGCTTTTGTGGGAAACCAGTGGTTTTGTCGACGCCGGGACCCACCTGCCAGACCTGGTTGACGGACTCCGCGTTTTTCGGGACCTTGACGGTGGCGAATATCTTGTACGTTCCGTTGGAGAACTCGACGCTGACGTCCCAGACGTCGAACGAGAGCTTTCCGGGGACGATGGAGGTGTAGGTGCTGATGTTGTAGGTTTTGACAGTTGGGGTACCGTCGGTTGTTTTGTGGGCCAGTAGGGTCTGGGCCCCGGCCATTTTTTCGGACGTGGGGTTGATGGCCCAGGCGACCCAGCCATCGGGCTTGGGGGCGGCGGCGACGAAGACAACGGAGAGGGAGGAGTTGGAGGGGTCGTACGTCCAGTGGAGGTAGGAACCGAGAACGGGGAGGTCTGTGCAGTTGGAGTAGAGCTTGTTGTTTTTGAATGTCTGTGAGGTGCACGTGGCTGCTTGTGCGGCGGGTGAGATTAGCAGAGCACATAGGAGGGAAATGCATGCAATTTGGAGGAGAGAGAGAGGGAGAGAGGAAGCCATTGGAGGAGTGGGGAGATGAGGACCTTGTGGAAAGAAAAAGGGAGATAGATAGGGGGAGAGAGAGCTTGTGTGTTCTGCTGAAACTAAAGCTTGTGGGGGAATTTATATTGGAAAATGATTGTTAGATGTGTATCCGATGTATCACGTGACATGCTGACATCGCGGATCTGCACACACGATAATATATCTTTGTATGGAGTGGGAGATACTAGTTCAAAATAATATCTTTCAAGTGTAGTTGGATATATAATTATCTTCAGATACGTTATTGATCACAAAATAATAAATAAATGGAAGATAATTATATGTAATTAGTATGGTCTCTGAGAACATTTTCCACTCTTGCAAGGAGGCAAAATGGGTAATGCGAACTAAATGATGATTAAAAATTAAAAATGGAAAAGAAAATAGGAGGAGCATGTGGACTACTTGGACCATGGAAGGAGTACCGTCAGATTAAAACAATGGAGCCGTGAATGTGAGTTATATACATTGTACTCTTTTTCTTTTGGGTTGGTGAATGGGGATTGGTGCATTTGGGAATTGATCGACTTTTATTTGTTTTCTCGCTTTGTTTCCACTTTGTGTTGGAGACGACTTACATCCATGAAAATAAAATAGAAGACATGGAATTGGACGTTGATTCCTTTCCCTTCGTGAATTCTACATTGGCCACAAACATATTATGGAGTCAAAGATAATACAAAATTTTTTAGAGTTGACAAGTGAATTTTTACTCTCAAGTGACAAAATGTCCTCATTAAACTGGCAAATCCCAGATTCGTTTCACCGGCAGTTCAACTCTATTGAAGATTCAACAGTTAACTACAACCTCATCAAGCTCTGTTAGGAGAAAAGTCAAAGGTATTAAAAATATGATTATTACTAAAACCCAAGATAAATATATCTTTGGAGTTACTTAGTATTACGGTCTAGTGGTATTCCTCTTTACTTGTAAGTGAGAGGTTTTAGGTTCGATTCTCGCCCAAAGCGAATTTGAACCACATTATTGTAGCCCATTGCGAGTCTAAGCTCACCCCCTTTCCTTTAGTGTAGATAATATTGTTTATTAAAAAAAAAAATCTTCGGGATTATTCCTTCCTCATCCATCGATAACTCGTCTTGGGCAATCGAATGCCGACACGTGGCAAACCTACATGTGGTCACGGCCTAGCTGCTATAAATACCCATCTCCACCAATTTTGGTAAGATTTTACTGCGCACTTAAGCCCTAAACTCGCTCTCTTCAAACCCCTCAACCTCGTGAGCGTGTGAGGTTGTCTTTATTAAAAGTGTTTATTTGTTGTGTAAGTACAATTTCGTCAAGATTGAAAGAGGTGAAATTTTGCTACCACACATATCAATGGCGATTTTCGGTTGTCACAATCCCAACTCCTAAAGAATGGAACGGGAGGAACAAAGTTGTGGCAAATAAATATGATATGTCCCAAGTTTAATTTTTTTTTAGAAAGCTTTCTCATACTCTTACTTGTGTGAGAAATGCTTTTGCCTCTTCGTTCTTTAATTTGTTGAAAATGTGATACATACGGATATTCCAATGAATGTCATTCATGTGCAATGCTTCCATGTTTTTTTTCTTCTTTCAATTGTTTTTGCAAGTGAGAGGAATCATTTATCTCAAATGAGTGTTATATTTGGAATACTTTCTATATTATTCCAATATATTGGTGTTGAATTTACTAATACCTTACCCCATTCCAAATATCACAATTCGATAAGGTTATTAGAAAATATGACGCCTCAAATTTCTTAGCCAAATTTGATACATGAATTCCTAAAGTACTCTTCAACTACGTGTTCAAGTTAAGATTATGCTGTTGAGCGTAATGGTATAAGTTTCCCTGACTATGAAATTTACTGGTCGAACCACATGTGAGTTGTTAGGAGTCTCCTAACCTTTTTAATATTCTCCCAATGTTTTTGAACTTGATTTTTGCATTTTCAATTTTTTTGTTCCGCTTTTATGTCTTCTTTTTGTTTCATTCAAAAACTATCTTCATCTCTTCAAATTATTTATAAAAAAATTTAATGTAGAGGGATTAAAAAAATTAAAAATTTAATGTAGAGAAATTGTACGTTATGGTCCAAACGATATTATTAACCCTCACATGCACAGCAGGCCAAGAAACTTCTCTTTTAATTTTTTAAGGGAAGGACAAGCCAAAACAGATTAGATTATGAAATGTTTAGCCGTTAAATGCTCCCACTATGTCGATTCAAATAGTTTGCGTGATGATGCAAAAGCTGAAAGATTATATAATTTCTTCAGTTCAGAAAATTAGGAAAAATGTCTTCTAAATCACAAGATTCAGTGAATAGGTCTAGTTGACAGTTGAAAGCTTTGACTAGAATTCTTGTATTTGATGTTAATGCATCTTGGAAAAGAGAGCTTTCAAAGTCTTGAAGATCTTTGTAGTATAATTGAAGTGATGTATGATCCACTTCCCTTCTGATCATTTGGAATCCAACATTGGATGAGATAATCTTGACATTTTATATTGGATATATAAATTTAAGTCATATAGTAGGAAGATTAATTTTTGAGTATGTAATTTGATAATCTGATGTGAGATTTAAACTCATAACTTCTTAAGTAAACTGAGTGTCACTAGACTAAATGATTCTGTGCAAGGACGGAGCCAATGAAGACTCACTGGGGCAATATTCCCCCACTCAAGTGATTTGCTTATTAAGTCGCAGACTACAATTATATAATACACACGCATTATTTTTGAAAAAAAATATATGTACCTAGTATCCAACATAGTTTCATACTGCGTGTACTCCATATCAAATATTATATGAGCAAAAGTGCTCTTGTTTTGTCATTCAAACTGAAAAACCTCACTCTTGCGTAATTATGTATTAACATTTTTCATATCACTTTGCCACTTTCCACTACTACACTGAAATTTTTATAACATTGGAATTGTGATACATTATCATTTGAAATCATCCCTATTTTCATATTGGTTATAAGTCATACTATAATAAGGTTTTTTTAATTGATTTTCGGGTTGGCCCCTCTAAAAGAAATTTCTAGCTCCGTCCCCTGATTATGTGCATTATTAAAAAAATTTGGACTCGCGGAGCCCTTGCAATGCAGTATAATATGAATCACTCTAGCAAACAATACAACATACGAATTAATGCCATGATCCTAGAGGATTGACAACTAAAACAGGATCAAAGATCATGAGGACAACAGATAGAGCAAGAAGACAGCATATAAAAGTCTTGACACATTTTCCGTGATTATGGTGTTTAACACCTAACAACCACATCACCTTCATTTCTCTTCAACATACCCAACAGCCACTTTGATTACGACTTATATTGACACAATCACAACAGATAGAGCAAGAAGACAGCATATAAAAGTCTTGACACATTTTCCGTGATTATGGTGTTTAACACCTAACAACCACATCACCTTCATTTCTCTTCAACATACCCAACAGCCACTTTGATTACGACTTATATTGACACAATCACCCCTAAACATATTTCGACACAAGCCTGCTGTGTACCAAACTGAAACATCGTGACCCCAGAAATAAAAGTTTCATCATGAAGAGAGTGGTGGAGGCCCATTGAACTGTGGCTTCATACAGTATTAATAAAGTTAATAATGTGATGGATTATGACGGTATTATTGGTTAATTGAAATTTGTTACAACAACATACTACAGCGAAAAATATATATTTTCCTGCTTATATGTAAATAGTAAATATCATTCCTCACTGCATAGTGTCATAGTTTGACACGTACAAGAAGCTTTTTCTGTTTTAAATGCTTGCAATAAGTTACTTATGCATATGTGCCAGTATATGATTTGCAGCTGTAGCTGTAGGTAAGGAAGAGCGGCGTTCTTCTAATACTTCCTAGCCCAGTATAGGTAATTAAGAACATTGAGAGTGTTGAGAATGCAGAGAAGTGTGTAAAACAGATCCAAACGTGAATGATTCACATCAGCTCCTCCAAGCCACTCTTTACCAAATCTTCCACTCAATGAATTTGCTATGGACACCAGAACTGAGCTCAAAAAGTAACCCATTGATGTTGAGCACCATGACAATGAAGTGGACATGCTTCTCATGCTATCAGGCGCTTCCGAATAAAAGAACTCGAGCATTCCTCCAAGAGTGAGCATGTCTGAGACTCCAAGGAAGAGGTATTGCCAGCCAAGCCAGAAGAAAGACAATGTGACATTTTTATGAGCCACCTTACGTCTCTGAGATTCAACTATGGCAGCTACAGCCATTGATACAGATGCTAGTGCTAGCCCTACTCCAATCCTCCAAAGTGGTTGGAAGATGTGACTTTTTGCTGAGTTTTTGTCTCCTAAGATTCTTCGGAATCGTTCATATAAGGGAATAGAAGCAAGCATAACGGAGAGGGGGAGTACGGTTAATGACTGAACTGGGATTTCGAAATTGTGTAGTTTTCGGTTCATTGTGCTCCCTTGTACCACTGAGTATGTCTGAAGTTGGGCTAGGCAGCAATTCATCATGATTGTGCTTGCAAAGATGGGTAGAAGGCCTATAAAAGTTTTTGTTTCCTTAACTTGAGCTGCACTGACTGTGCTATCAATTAATGCTTTGTCTAAGAACCTGATAAAGTATAGCGTTTTTTAGACCAAAATTACATGAAAAGAATTGTGTACAGAGTTTAAATTGCTCTATTCTTGCCACTCAAAATTTGAGTGATCTCATATGGTAGGCCAGAACTTGTTTAGCATGCCCCACAAGTGTGCACTATAAATTAATCCCACTCTAAATTGAAAGAATCATAAATGTCCTATGTTACTATGCATATGCACTAATCACCTAATTAAGAAAGAACTGGAAGAGAGGAAAAGAAGAACTTACTTATACTTGTTATGGGATCGCGTATTAACTCCGTTCGAATTGATTGCAGATACTGCATACTGGTTCTCCAATACTCTCTCTTCGGGTGAGGCCTTCCAGTTTCGAACTGCAGAAGCAAGAACCTTTGACACCACAAAAAAACAAAATTTAATAAATTCCAAATACAATATTCTATTCGATAGTATTTTTTGAGAGTTGTTACTAGCGCATGCTATATATAGCCACTTTGCAGTCTTAAAAAGTAGTGCATGATGATTATTTTGGAATGCTAATAAAACACTGCATCTTTTCTAAATTTACATTTACCTTAAGGATTCTTGTCAATGCGCTTCCTCCAGGACGTTTGTGTCGATAAAATGGACTCCCACTGATGAAAATTGAAAGTGCCAAACTCAAGGCTATACTTGTAATAGTAAAGCTCGAATTCCAGCCCTTGTTCTCTTCCACCCAAACCATAACAGTACAGCTTAGGAGGCCCCCAAGGCACAGGGAAAAGAAAAACCAATTGAAGTAGGTAGAGATGAGTCTCTGATTGCAGTGATCAAGCTGATCAGCACCGTGTGCAGGTAAGGACGCATTGATTCCACCTACACCGGTAGCAACGACATAAAGGCCAGTGTATAGAATGGCTGCTTGAGACCGAGAAGGCGTAGCACCCGATGCTGGTCGAAATTTTGCGTGCTGAGCTTGGATTCTCAGCAAAATTAATCCCTACATGATACAAATTTTTTGTTCCATTTCCTGTCACATACTTATATGAAAATATATAGGTTCTCAATCACTTTCAATTTGGTTATGAGCCTCCCTTAAAACTTCTAAAGCGTGTCAATTTTTCTTCAACCGTCACGTGCATCACATTTTCTATTAGTTTACCCCATCAAATAGATGAAAGTAACTCTAAATTTAAAATTCTTTTTGATAGATTTGACAACAGGGACAAATTACTATACAATTCAGAAAATTACGGGCTCATAAGTAAATTAAAATCCAAAAGTGCAGATTGAAAAATGAAAAGTTTCTAATTCAGTGTTATGCTAAAATTTTCCCAAAAAGTAGGGAACAAATCATACCAGCAACTCTATGATAGAGGAGATGATTAAGGTTGTGAATCTTGTGAAGAGTGAGTCACTGATAAATCCTCCCAGGATGGAGAGCAAAAAGGAGGTTCCAATAAAATTCGTCACCATATTTGCTGCTGTAGCATGTGGGTAATGCATTGACAACAAGAAGTATCTCACAAAGTTACTGGCATTGGCTAAAAACACCATGTTTGTCAACACCTCCACGACTGCGCACACAAAAAAATTCATTCCCAAAATTATTCCAGTATCATACAACATTTGCCCATGTCAAACTTTTGCTAGATCCTAAGGGCTTGTTGGTATCCTTCTTGGATCCCATTTTTTGTATAAAAAAATAATGAATGTAATTAAATTACTTAATATTCATTCGTTTCAGAAACAAAAAATTGGACGCAAAAAAGATACCAAATCACTCCAAGTTATTAAGGGTTTTTTCTAGATCCCCATCTTGAACCTCATCTTATGATAATTAAACTAAGATCGATGCTACCTCTGTACACCAAGTTCGAATCCTCTCACAATAATATATTTCCAGTTAAATTAAAACACACTCGAATAAAAAAAAAAAAAAAAAAAAATATCCCTGCAATTGCAACATACCACATGCAAAGGCAGCAGCTCTGGTTCCACCGTGCTTTCGAGGATCTGCCTCTCTTCCTTTCCAGTCAAAATATCGGTCATCATCACTTTCTTTCTGAAAGACATCTGTTTCTATACTCATCTTTGTGCCCTATAGGTTTTAACAAATATACAATTGTAAGTGAAGATTTTGCAGTTGAAGAAGAAAATCAAGCAGCTAGAAAATATATAAATTAATAAGGAAAAAAAAAAACTTTTCTGCAGAAGGGAAGAGTTGAGTTGCATATAATTTGGGTTGTGTTAGGCCACCATGATCTGTACCATAAATTACAGGAAATATTCTGGATTCATGAACTTACCAGTATTAGGAACAATTATACCAAAACAAGAAATGTTTGGGGACAGATAGATGAGAAGAAGAACTGATAAGGCTGTACAGAGGTTTGGGGAAAAATTAAATTGATTTGCATTTGTGGGGATGAGGCTAAAGGCTATGCAGACACTTGTGTCCAAATCCTGCATGAATAATGTCACATTGCATGGAAATTAATTAAAGCTTTGTCAAAGGCGGTTAGAGTGAACCGGATTCCTGAGAATCCTGCATTCAATGCCTGCCCATTGGTTTGCATGGCACCTTGAATTTCAAAGGTTTAATCAGTAAAGAACTAGGCCATTTACAATGAAGATTGATGAGTTTTTGGGGTACTTTTTGTTACAGTTGACACATCATACTTACTTTTTGGGGCAATTTTAATGGAGAAATTCAAAAAGAATGTGTTCTTACTTTTTGTGGCAATTTTAATGGAGAAATTCAAAAGAATGTGTTTTTTCATTTTTATATAAGACTATAATTTATTCAAAATGATTCGATTTAGTGTAATGCTACAGAGTTGGAATAATCATGTACAAGGAGCTAATCGTTTGAAATCATGTACAATGAATCCTTTTTCCTGTAAGCTTTTCTTACATAAATGCAAACCATTGACTTACATTGACTTTGAATCAACCCTGATACAAATCTTATTATCTTATTTGAGACAATACTACTAGTCTTTTAACGTTTTTACAATACTAATACATCTTTTTTTTTATCACGTGTACACATACACCTATGGTTTTTTTTTCTTCCAAGCTTCTGAATTGAATAAATCAAAAGAGCATCCAAAAAAATAAAAATACATAGTAGTGGTAAGTGGTGGATTGCCTTGGTGGCTAGGGTCTTCCTCTTCAACCACTGCGTCCCAGGTTTAAACTCTACGCTCTCCCTTAGTGTAAATTTGTGTAGAATACCTCTTGTAATAAAATATGTAAACAATGGTATGCATAGAGAGAAAACAAATGCGTAAATTATTTTTGTTTTTTGAAACTGTTTTTAAAGATAAGTACAATAAGTTATGTTAGGGAGACTAAATTTGCAAACTAAACGATGTGTTGCAATAAGAACTAAGCACGTTAATCAACCCTTAAGTAATAATCTAATCATAAACTTCCATGTCATTTAGTTTACAAAATTTAATTTCTCTAACATTACCCTAAGTACAATATAACGATTTTTTGGTTTTAAGATATGATGAGAATACATTTGGCAGTATAATTCTTGAACAGTTCTCTAGTAACAAGTACATGTTTGGCACTGAAATAAAAATAAAAGGATTCACAACAATAAATATGATTAGAAGTAGGGGTTTTTTGAAATGGGTCCAAAGTAACTAAAAATTGAACCTATTTCAAAAGTCAAAAATCACTAAAAATTAAACCTATTTCAAAAAGTAGTCTATAAAATTGGACCTATTTCAAATTTTCCCTAGAAGTAATATGCAACACATTATTCTTTTCAATTTAATAGAGGAGTTTGCAGTAGAATTTCATCACCATCTTATACATACATACATACATACATATATATATATATATATTAAATCGATTTTTAAACAGGATATCAGGAATAAGCCATGTAAAAGTGATTAACAGTCTAGCGCCAAAAACAAAACTGATGATTAATAGTTCATGGTATGGGAAATTTACATATATAATTGTAAATTTGATGAACTCAAATTAAAATTCTTAATTTGATTAATAGTCCATATAAGAAGCAGTAGAAGCCATGCATGGTGATAAAAGAAAATAGTAGAAAAATTACTCAACTACAACAAGCCGGAATGCTGGATCGAGAAACTCTAGTGGATGCTCATCATCAACGTCTGAACAAGCTTGAAGGAGACGCAAATGGAAGACCTATCAGAGTAAAACTCTCCCTCGTACCGTTGTAGCTTTTCTTTAAAGACCTAGCACAGAGAGTAGATTGGATGGGTAGACGGGAGGATTATTTGTGGAGGTGAGGAAGAAGGTGGGTAATTCTTTGATCTTTTTTGCAGCTGAGTTTGTGAACTCATAAGATCCTAAGCGTTTTTTCGTTTCTGCAAAACAAAAACCGCGTGGAAAAGCAGTACATGTCGAACGGGCGGTAAGAGTTTCTTTCCTTTTAGTAGAGAAATAACTTTCCTTATTAAATGGCTGTGGTCTAGAAACTCTTATTTCTGGACAATACCAATACGTCTATGATTCACATCACATCATTTCCTCCTAGCCATTCTTTTACAAACTTTTCCACTCACTGAATTTGCTATATATACCAGTCACTGAGCTTTAGGAAGTGCCCCCATTGATATTGAGCACCATTAATTCATGGTAATTAAAGTTTATAAATTTATCAATAATTTTATATTCACAATAGGGCAATATCATTCGTTTTAATTTAATTTTCATTGACCTATCCTTAAAAACAGAATATTTTGATTGACTCAATCTTAATGTTGAAGCTTGAAAATATTATATAAGGAAATATTAGGTTTCCATCCCTATTTTTCCTACTTTATTGATTACAACCTTATTCCTTTTAATTTTGAACAAGATCCTTAGATTTTAATAAACGTCATTAATTATTTCAATAATAAAATATTTTTTTTATTTCTAAATATATTCATATAGTGTTAGAAACGTTACATTTGTTATATTTATATTCATGGCTAAATTTTTTATCATATATTTTTCTTTTTAGTTTGTACCCATTTTTAATTTGCAACTTTTTTTTTTTTTTTTTAATTTGTACCAATTTTCTTTTCAGTTTCAATTTGTACCCATATATTAATTCCTTTTTGTGCCCATATTTTTTAATTTATTTGTACCTATTTTTAATTTTGCTAAATGTACCTATACTAATTACATGTATTTATTTTATGTTCTAAATATATCAATAGTTATTTTTTAAAATATGTTAATAATTATGTGGGTACATTATTATTATGCTATAATTTTTGTGAAGAACAATATTACTCTAAAATTAATTTTTAAGTATTTATTATATTTAAAAATATTATTTGAATTTGTTTAATTTCATAATTTGTGGGACATTAAATGCATAAATGCATGAGTTAAATCTTTTAAATTAGGCTAAGAACCTCGATCAAAATATTTAAACTAATAATGTCACATCTCAGTGACACACCCCGACCCAGAAAGTCCACTTGGACCCTAAATCGAGCTGTGCTGGCCGACACCTGGAAGGTGACGAAGCCATAAAATGTGATAGTGTATAAAAAGTGAATGAATTTGAATCCAAAAGTGTCTAAATACCAGAGTGCGCTACGAGTGGGAGCGAACCCATTTCACGCGCGATGTCAGAGCATAAGTAAGGTACAGTAATGTGGGTAAGAATCATACCCTCAAAAATATCCATCAATACTAAGATTCGCCATAGATTCTTGTCGATACAAACTCAGCAGCTAAAACCTGGAGGGCACCAAACAGAAGGTGTGAGTAAGCAATAAAATCAAGCTTCCCAAAGTTACTACCTCTTTAAAAGTAATGCCCCTAAATGTAAAACCCGTATCGTTTTCCATAAGACAGTACAACATATATACATATATCCAAACCATACTCGGAAATGACCAAAACCACGGGTTGCCATCAATCCACCATACATTAATAAGTAGGCCAAATGAATTAAATCAATACAAAGTGATATATCAGTCAGAGTCATCTAACATGACATGTACAACATATCCATATCTCATCAATCATGGCTAGCATCTAAGTCGGAGTCACCTATAGTGACCTGTACGACTTATCCATATCTCATCAATCATGGCTAGCATATAAGTCGGAGTCACCTATAGTGACATGTACGACTTATCCATATCTCATCAATCCTGGCTAGCATATAAGTCGGAGTCACCTATAGTGACCTGTACGACTTATCCATATCTCATCAATCATGGCTAGCATATAAGTCGGAGTCACCTATAGTGACATGTACGACTTATCCATATCTCATCAATCATGGCTAGCATATAAGTCGGAGTCACCTATAGTAACCTGTACGACTTATCCATATCTCATCAATCCTGGCTAGCTCATAGCTCAATAAGTATACCTGCACACGAGTCGGAACCACCTAAGGTGGTCTGGACGACAAGACTGGGTGTAAATAAATACGCTCGAGTGCTACGATCACGTGAAGACTGGGCGAATAATCGCGGGTCACCTACGAGTCGGAACCACCTAAGATGGTCTGTACGACAGGACTGTGCACCTACCTTGGATCCAAGGTGAGCATAAGGTGCGGGAGGTGAACATCACGTGAAGGACTGTGCCCTGGCCACGGGCGGGAGCACGAACACCGGGGTGCAGGTTTATGAGCTCTCAATGCATCTCAATATAACATGTGCAACTCATGGCAACCAGTACGACAGTATCGAAGTTGCCTAATTCATAACTGTAGTCATGCTATAACGTAATCGATTCAACTAGTACCATAAACTCACATGAACTTACCTGGGTGTCCTGAGTTCACCTTTGCACTTGAAAGCATTCCCAATAATTATATGCAAGTAATATGCATATGGATATATCATGATGCAATCTACTACTCAACCATGTCGTAGCATTTTCAATTATAAACAATATGGTGTGAAGTGTACAATCAGTAACGCCCTACTCCCAAACTACTTATTTTCAGGGATAATTATCCATGACAACCCAATTAACTCTAATTTAACTAACTAATTCACAAAACTAAAACTTGTCTTTACCAATTTCCTTCGCATTACTCAATTTTCCAAGCAAGGCTTTTGTCTCAAATATTTTATGGCTGCATCTAACGTCTCGTTAGACTGCCTACGTACCCTAAACAGGGATCAAGCCATTCGTAGTTCATATAGGTACTTCAAGCATTCACAATAATTATATGAAGGTAATATACCTAATCAATTTAAAAGTATCGATAGAACTCTCAATAATATGCACAATAAAAAGGAAAAGATCCACTCACCTGGAGTCGACGCTATACTTCTCTAGCACGCGCATCGAGGCGTCCTGAATGATCGGTCCATGTGGCCAATTATCAAATCACATCTCAGAACTCTTATCCGTAGAATACGCAATTCACATAAAACACAACCTCAACGACATTCTGAAATAGTTTGATACCCATTGACCACAAGTCAACCGTCGATCAAAGATCGACGGTAGGGTTTACAACCCTGTATAACTTGACCCGGAAGATCCGCATATCAGATTTTCAATCCACTACTCCCAACGATCCACAATATGTTTCTAGAATAACATATTAAAATTTCATTACGATCCAACGGTCCGATCTCCGCCAATTGCCTAAAACAAGTGGCCGTGAACATTTATTTTACTAACTTACAAATCCAATTCAGGAAGATCCGTAAGTCGGATTCTCGATCTGTAAATTCATATGATCTTTAAATATTACGTATTATAATGTATCCAATTTTGGTGACGATCCAACGGTCGGATCATCGATTCACATTTTTATCAAGTAACGTATCATAACGAATTTAGGTTCCAACGATCAACCCACGTCATTCAATTGACAAAACTGAATTCAAAACATTCGACATAGCCTAAAAATAGTATTGGCGGCTCACTGGCCACGCGCCGCCGCACGCGCCGCCGCGGGTGGCGGTCGGCCGCCCCGACTCGCCGGAAAATCCAACTATTTCTAAAAATTCTCAAACTTCACAGAAATGAAGATATTAATGAGCGGAGCAACTTTCATACCTTCCACGAAGTCCAAAAGTGGACGGAAGATGGTCAATTTTGCCCACGAAGCCGACGGGTGCCTAAAACTTCCCGACGTCGATTCGTCGTCTACGGTGGTCCAACGGGGTCAAGGTTGGTTGGGTTTTGCTCCTGGGATGATGGGCTACAAAGCCCAAGTGGTGGCATCGGCCATTGCTTTGCCGATTTGCCGGAAAATCGAGAAGGGTGGCCGGAGCACCATTGATTTTCGTCAAATTTCGTGGCCTCAAACTTCCACATCCCATGGTTAATCAAGGTGGTTCTTGGGTGGGTTTTGTAGAGGGGAATGAGAGCTTCAAGATGGTGGTGGTGGCATCGAAAAACTCCACCGGAGTTGGCCGGAATCGGCCTTGGAAAATGAGCACCCGCGGTGGGTGCGGGTGGACGAAAACCCATTTCCCTTTTTTTTTTTTCTTTTCTCCCTCCATTTCTAATTGGGCTTCCCCCACAAAGTGGGGATTTAATTTAAATAAACACTAACCTTGAATAACCAATTTCGAACGTCCGTAACTATACCGTTATAATCCGGACTCGCAAACGGCTTTCGCCTATAAGTTCGTACCAATGAGTACTACGAGGATATGCTAAAAGAATAAGTCCCACATCTTTCAAGTCAATGGTCAACGGAAGTCAAAGTCCTTGCCTCTAGGGCAATTTCGTAAATTCACGCTTTTAAAATAAAATAAAAACGTAAAATTTGGAACGGGTTGTCACACTCAGTCTCAGTTCTGCCGTAGCACGATATTATCCGTTTTGGGCTTACCATTCCCTCACGGTTTTGTTTCTGGGAACTCCCGAGCAACTTCCCAATGGATCACCCATCTTGGGAGCCCAAACTCACTTAACTTTGGAGTTTCGGTGGAATCCGAAGCCAATGAGTTCCCAAAAGGCCTCGTGCTATGAGGAGGGGAGTATGTACATATAAGGCACATTACCCCATTTCCGTTGGTCGATGTGGGATCTCACAAATAATGTTTCAATCTAACAATTAGGTTGATTAGGGACCAGAACCAAAATGACCCATTATATAACCTTTTTCTTATATAACACAATATAGTTACACTTAAGAGGTGGGATATATAAATTGAGGTATGCCATGTAGAAGCTCTAATTTTCTTATATTTTGTTTGTGTTCGGTTGAAAGTTGTGGAAAAATAAGAGTTAAGGGTTGGGAAAATTTGGGTGTTGGGTTTCTATCCATACATCCCAAGTTCAAAATTTATTCTTCCTTAGATTAATATAATAATTTTGAATCCTCTTCCTCACTCCTTAATAATGATAATATTTTTATATAAAAAAGAAAAGGTTTGGGGCTTACCACTTAACAGCCATCTCTAGGGGTGGGCATGGTGCGGTTCGGTGCAGTTCCGCTTAAATTTATTACTAGAACCTACGGTTCGGTCTACCTTGGTTCCGATTCGGTTCTTACTAGTTTACGATTCTGAATACTAAGCGTAAATGGAGACAATATAACATTTGATAGTAGCCTTGGCCCTTACTCAATTATTGAAATTGAGTTGGAAGGCAGATACCAAAGAACAAATATAATAGTAAAACTGATTAAGTGGAAACAAATAAGCAGCAAAACCAAAATATGTAAAAAATCTCAAATATAAAAGTAATAGAAATTAAATAGTAGGTTTTTTTTCTGCTTCGTGAGTGGAACATGTTATTATTGCAAGAAGTCCTAAGCACGATGTACAATGTCTAACTAATAGATCACAGTAATCATGCTTATAGAACAATGGCATGTTATAAAATACATTTTCATCAAGGAAATTATTTTGGCGCAAAAACCATCTCTAAGGTGAGGACGTTTCTCCATTAACGAAGAAATCAACGGAGAGCATCAACAAGGAAGAGGGGTCGGCTGTGTAAAATGGGGGAATGGGGCTGTAAGGCTGTGAGGTGAGGGTGAGGTGAGTAAGCCCTAAATGGGATGGGATCCACTACTTTGCAACGTGGTGAAACTAATTTTTCAACTTATTATACCATGACATGTGTGTGTATATATAATTTATTTATTTATTATTAATAAAACGGTTCGGTTCGGTTCTGCCTAGTTCTTGTTCATTCAAAACCGAAATCGGAACCGATTTGAACGGTCTGGTTCGATTTTTTACTCAAAGTTGACTTTTCCGGTCAACACGGTTCTTTTCGGTTTTTTTTCATATGGTTCGATGCGATTTTGCGGTTTGGCGATTTTTATGCCCACCCCTAACCATCTCCAATAAGGCTCGAAAGTCAATGTATCCTTCCCTTAATAATAATATTTATAAAAAAATTCAAAAAATAATAATAATAAAAAAAGGCTTTGAGGCTTACCATTTAACAACCGTCCCCACTACGGCTCGAAAGTTAAATCCATTTTTAACGGTTGATATGGCAAATCGATATATTCTAAAACTCCTGCTAGAGTCAAATGAACCCAAAATTAAAGTGTGAAATATGCAAACTTTATAGCAACATGCTAAATATTGAAATGCAGGATCAAATGAATTAAATAAAACATAAAGACGTTTCTACATGGGAGCGCCGATTTTGGCAGCCAACTAGAAGTAGGTCAAACCAGCTAGACTTGGCATATCAGTAGGAAAAGAGAAAAACTTCATTTCTTGCCTTCAAAATTGTTCACGGTGGATCGGTTGGAGATGGTCTAATAATGCGGTGACTTGATTTTATAAGTTAGCACTCGAGTTGGGTTATGAACCAGAGATGGATGCCCTCAATCCTTTTTCACTTTGCTCAAATATACCCATTGAAGCTTATCCCTAAAATTTCAACCATCATTCAAAGTCTTAATGTCTTATTGAGAGCATATGAGTTTCTCCCTTGTTTATAAACAATGAACCTTTTGGATTCAAACAAAGTCTTATTGTCTTATATGACAAGATAAAGAGTTTCTCCCTTTCCTTATAAAGTGGCAACGTCTAGAACTCCAGACATTCTTATTTTTTAGACAGTACCAACCTACAAACTCTCCAATCCCTCAAGTCAATACCTCTTAGCCCAATACATGTAATTAAGAAAATTGACGGTATTAAGAATGCCAAGAAGTGTGTAAAACAAATCCAAACGCATATGATTCAAATCGTCTCCTCCAAGCCACTGTGTACCAAATTTTCCACTCACTGAATTTGCAATGGACACCAGAACTGAGCTTAAAAAGTACCCAAGAGATATTGAGCACCATGACAATGCAGCGCACATGCTCCTCATGGTACTTGGCGCCTCTGAGTAAAAGAACTCAAGCATTCCTCCAAGCGTAAGCACGTCGCAAACTCCTAACAAGAAGAATTGCCACCCTAGCCAAAACACCGACAATGTGACATCATTGTGAGCCGCCTCACGCCTCTTAGCTTCGACTAGGGCAGCTACAGCCATTGACCCCGACGCCAGTGCTATCCCCAGTCCGATCCTCCAAAGGGGTTGGAGCATGCGACTTTTGTGTTGGAACCGTTCGCACAAGGGAATCGAAGCAAGCATGATGAAGAGAGGGGGTACGTTTAAGGACTGAGTGGGGATTTCGAAGTTGTGTAGTTTTCTGTTCATTTTGCTCCCTTGTACCACTGAGAATGTCTCAACTTGGGCTAGGCAGCAATTCATCATGATTGTGCTTGCAAAGATGGGAAGAAGGCCAAGAAAAGTTCTGGTTTCCTCAACATGTGCTACACTAATTGTGTTACCAATTAATGCTTTGTCTAGAAACCTGAGAAATTATATAGGGTTTCTTAGATTAATAATAATTATGTACTAATAATCACTTAACTTAATTAGGCACAGAGAAGAAGTTACTTAAGCTTGTCATAGGATTGTCCATCCGCTCTGCTCCGATTGATTGGAGATGCTGCATACTGGTTCCCCATTCTTTCGTTCGATGAGGCTTTCCAGTTTCGAGCTGCACAAGCAAGTACCTTTCACAATTCACGCACCCAAAAAAACAAAATTAAAATCCAGTGACAGCAGTCTACTTGATAATTGATATTACTATATCATCAATAGCATTTTGTCTAATTTCAGTTTTACCGTGATGATTCGTGTTAACGAGTTCCCTGCAGTGGGTCGTTTGTGCCTATAAAATGGAGTCCCAGTGACGAAAATGACAAGCGAAAAACTCAAGGTCGTAACTGTTATCAGAAAGCTCCAATTCCAGCCAATATGATCTTCCACCCAAACCATAACAGTTGAGCTTATTAGGCCCCCTAGGCATATGGCAAAGTTAAACCAATTTAAGAAGGCAGAGATGAGCCTGGCATCGTTGTGATCAAGCTGATCAGCACCATGTGCAGGTAAGGCGACATTGAGTCCAGCTATACCAGCTGCAAATGCGTAGAGGCCAATGTATAGAATGGTTGCTTGAAACAGAGAAGGCTTCACATCCACAGCCGGTCGTAAATGTGTGAATTGAGCTTGGATAGCCAGCAAGATTACTCCCTATAATTGGTATCGAAAAGCTCATTCAATTTCGTATTACATACTTGGATGAAATCATGAAAACATGCCATGAAACATATATATAGTTGAAAGAAAAGCATACCACTAAGTTTATTGCACAGAATATGATGAAGGTTGTGAAGCTTGTGAAGAGCGAGTCACAAATAAAGCCTCCCACGATGGAGAGCAAAAAAGAGGTTCCCATGAAATTGGTCACCATGTTTGCTGACGTAGCAGGTGAGTAATGCATTGACAACCGGAAGTATGAAACGAAGTTGATGGCATTGGATAAGAAAACCATGTTGATCAGCACCGCAACAACTACAAACAAAAAAAATATATGAAGAAATTTCCTCATCATATAGAACTACTTCTTACACTGTTACAAATCAATTTTTTGTGGAATCGACGGGCACCCCAGATTGTGGTGAAAGTTGAGGTTCCACCCTAAAAATCTTAGTCATTGAAGATAGAAGTCGTAATTAAGTTCTTAAAAGATCTTGGATTGGATGTGTTAAAGAACACGAGAATCCTACATTAGAAATTTGACAAAACTAAATATGACTTATATCGAGGAGCTAGGTTTCACTAGTAATTACATTGAGACTTTTTGTAACAAACGCTCACACCTGCCTTGCTGTGCAGGTGGTAATATGCAAGTTAAGAGACAATACTATTGTGGTTAGTAATGAGTCGTTGGCTATGCTATTCACTTGTTAGGCCCAACGACGTACGTGCTTAAATGATCTATATACTCAATGTCAATTAATTTTGAGTTGGATACTCACATTCTAACATATTGCTAATGTAGTTCATAAAAATTTAAACTTAAGTAAAGGGTTAGATAGGACTGAGATAAAGTACCACATGTAAGGGCAGCAGCTCTAATTCCTCCATGCTTTTTGGGATTTGCCTCCCTTCCTCTCCAGTCAACAAACTGATCATCACTTTCTTTCTGCTGGTAGAGAACATTCCCATCTCTTTCCGTACTGATCTCCAAGGCCTATGTTGCAAACAAAGAACAAAGTTGTAAGTGAAAACTAGAAATTATAGAGACAAAAAACCAGAAACAGTTTATGGGCTTACTTACCATTAGGATTCACAGTTTGGTTTTGGTACAACTTGGAAGCAAAAAGTTACGAAAAAATGAAGCAAAAATAAGAGAGATACATAAGAGCAAGATAGATGAAACTTAAGCTCCATATGCAGACAGCCTTTTCAGGCAAACAATAATTTGATGTGGCAAAAGGTTATGCAGAAATAGACACTTATGTCCGAAGACTCCAATCCCTCAATTCATGGTGTTTAAGGTTTTTGTGTATCAGTAATTCTACATAGACTCACAAAATTAACGCATTTATTCTCTAATATGAATGAATCCCACATATACTAGTCTTGACACTTTTCCAAAGACTCCAATCCCTCAATTCATGGTGTTTAAGGTTTTTCTGTATCAGTAATTCTATATAGACTCACAAAATTAACGCATTTATTCTCTAATACGAATGAATCCCACATATACTAGTATAGACACAAAAGTGTCATTTTTATGTCTAAATAATAATATTATTTGAAGTAGATTAATTATTTGTATATCAGAAAACTTATTAATTTTTTAGGCTTATTTTTAGCTACGTCCCATGAAACTCTATTTTAATCTTACTTTACCCCTAGTAATTCAAAAGTCACAACTTTATTCCCTAAAGAAGAAAAGTTAATCTTCTAGAGGATTAGATGGGAGTATTTTATTTATGTCTAATCCTCTTCTAACTCCCTCAGAATGCAAAATCATTTTCATCTACCATCAATGTGTCTTGAATTTAGAGAGTTATCGTTTTCAATCCAATCCTTTCTACCAGACGAGCCCTACATGTTTTTAGTTTCCCTTGAACGAGAAAAAACAACATAAAATAACGCATAAAAAAATGCATCATATGATATTTTAATTTTAGTTAGAATCCAACCACCTACCACCACATCACGTGATTTATAAAATATAGTTTTAAAAAATAATTTTCCTACTCCAAACTAAAAATTAAATATTTGTCAAAAGACTCTAAAATAGTCATCATATGTGCCCTATAAATTAAGGGCCCTAAACCTCAAATTTATACGTGCTTTGGATTGGACTTTGAAGGCAATTGAGGACCAATTCCATTACTAACAAATTGAGTGGGCCTAAGCTTCTCTTACAGCCTAAAAACAACAATAATCTTACGGTGCGTACCTGATGCAGCGGATTACAACTTTTCCATATATATTCCCTCACTTAAAACCCTAGTTCTATCCGTGCCTCTCCCAGGACTCCAAAGCACCATACTACTCTTCGTCTGAGTCAGGTTCGAAACCCTAATCTTTGATCTTCCTCCGTTTCCAAAAATCCAAGATTTTCTAACCTAGTATCTGCAACAATGGTTAGATGCGTTTTTTCCCCAAATTTAATTTTACTGAACGCGTGATTTTGCTGTTGTTTTTTGAGTGACAGGAAATATGGCCGTCCCTTTGCTGAAGAAGCAAATTGTGAAGAAGCGCAAGACGCACTTCAAGAGGCCCCAGAGTGACAGGAAGCACTGCGTCAAGGTATGAATCTTTGGCTCATTTCATTTCTATTCATATTTATTTAATTTTTTGAATCATTACATTTATGTGGGGATTTCAGCTGTAATGTATTAGAAATTTTCTGTTTTGGATATGAATTTTTAATGGGTTATTTGAGTGGGATTAATAAATTCATAACCTATTAAGTTATGGGTAAATTGGGGTTAATTCACTTAATTGTGATATCTGCTAGTTAATGGTGTGAAGTACTAGTTACTAGAGTTGTATTTGTTTGTAGTGATTTGGGTCGAATAAAGTTAACATTTAAACTTAAATCTTGAATGGGAGGTGTCAAACTGTTTTTACAGTGCCCGTTCTGTATCGCTTTAATGATGTTGGGCATAGCAGTAGTCAAGTGCTCTTCACAACCTTGAATCATGGCGCGTGTTCATTGCAGTTGCCTGAAGTTGGAATGATTCGTAGTTTTGTTTGCAGTTTAAGATTTGTATATCTCAATGGCTGAAAATTGAATTAGAATGTGACAAAGATCAAAAATAACTTGCAGAGAGGCAATGAATTCATTGTGCATCTTTTCCTGATCAGCAATGAAATTGTTGCTGTCCTCTGTTTAGGGTAGATAGTATGGCCTGTTAAGCATCCATGTTTCTACCCTTGTCTCCGTGTGTCTGTATGGTCGATGCATGTAGGGTGATCATGTGGTTCAATGTCTTATTTCTGAGACATTGCTATTCTTTCATTTGTGACCTGATTAAGTAACTCGGGGATGCATACTTCTCTGTGTATCTCCGCTTCCTGGAGCCTTAGCATTAAGTTGTTCTGTTTTAATGCATGTACTTTGCTTATGGCAGGAAAGCTGGAGAAGGCCCAAGGGTATTGATTCACGTGTCAGGCGAAAGTTCAAGGGATGTGCATTGATGCCCAACATTGGCTATGGGTCAGACAAGAAGACTCGTCACTATCTGCCTAACAAGTTCAAGAAATTTGTCGTGCACAATGTCAAAGAGGTTGAACTTCTAATGATGCACAACAGGTCTGAAACAGCTCCTTTAAATTACTGATCACAACCTCCACCTATCTTGTTTGAATTAGAATTTGCTAACCCTTTTGTTTCTCTAATGTAACTGCAGGACTTACTGTGCTGAGATTGCTCACAACATTTCCACCAGGAAGAGGAAGGAGATTGTCGAGCGTGCAGCCCAGTTGGATGTTGTTGTTACCAACAAACTTGCCAGGTTGCGCAGCCAGGAGGACGAGTAAACCTTGCAACTGTTATGGTTTATTTTGCTATGTGTGTTTCCTATATGCTAGTCTTCAGAATATTGGGAGAAATTTTTCAGGATGCTACTTTTGTTTTCGATTTGGTAATTGTTGAATTTTATTCAGAATTTTACTAATCTAGTCATGTTAGACGACATGAAGTTCTACCAATTTGTTTGATTTTGCCATGTTACTGCCAGTTCCTCGAGTAAATTATCAGTTTTTATGACTCGTTTTCACTTTTACCATCTAGTGTCGCTTTTGAAGCAGCATATTCTGCCAAACGAAATGAATCGAATCGAATTTTCTATGTTTTCCATTGCTGTATCCGTGATTTATGCTATAATTTGGAACGTGTTTAACTTAGTTGTTCACCTCTCTTGGGACTGCCTTTCTAGGAAGCAATTATGCGTATGCTTGCTTCTACTAGAAATGTAGAAATGCTTATCTCATTATAAATTCTTCAGAACCGAGACTAGATTAAACGTTATTTTTTAAGAGAATTGGAGCAATTCGTTGAACTATGTCCCAATTGGAACCTGAACCAAAAATTCTTGAGTCTTGGTTCTTGAACTTGTCACAATGTGAAGTAATGATCTTTTTATTTAACAATGTTAGAAATTTCATTTAAAATAAAAGGTATTTGTCGATTTTTCCCTCCGAACTTGTAAGGAGATACTAATTTTTTTTCAGTAACTTTAAATTTAGCTGATTATTTCTTGAATTTTTATAATTAGTCAAATCTTTCTTTGCATTAGATTTTTTAATTTTTCATCATTTTTTTTTTTATCAATTTTGGTCACATGGCAAACATTTGAGGGCGATAAAATAATTTTATCCTAATGCGGACAACATAATTTTTTTCTCTTCTTCTTTTCCCCCACTAGCTAATTATGTACACATTTTGGTTGAATTAGTCATGACAGTCCAATTAGCAGCTACAATGTATTGGCTTTGCGCTCAATTTACTAAAATAGAATTACCTTGTCACCTTCATATAGTTTGTTATGTGATGTCTGTATGACTAGTATGGATGGAAAATTTCAAAATCTATCACCAGGGAGAAATTGACTATTTATTTAGGAGCTTACTGACTAAAGTTAAAGTTCATGGGAGAAATTAATATCTCTATACTAGTTCGATGGGAAAATTGACAAATAGGTCTTAAAATGAAGGGTTTAAATTAGGGGTGGGCACGGGCCGGGCCGGGCCCAAAATTAGAGGGACCGGACCGGACCGGACTCACTTGAAAATACAACGGGCCTGGCCGGGGTGGATTTTACTATATTAAAACTGAGAATCGGACCTAACTCGGCCCGTATAAAACAGGCCAGTTCTTACGGGTCCAACGGGTACCCTTTTTTTTTTTTTTTTTTTTTTTTGGGGACCCAGAACCAGATTCCCAGTCGAATTTGCACTCGACTGACTTCAGATTCGAGTTCGAATTAAATCAGGACAGGAAGAGGGTGCCACCGGAGACAAATAAGAGAACTGAAGCGATGAAATCGATCAATTTTCAGTATCCTACTCTCCTCTCCAATTACCAAAGCACATCAACATCACCCTATCCAAAGGCTCCAAGCTCCTACAAAATATGCATGCCAGTTCTCTAGCATAAAGTAATCTGTCTTCTGCTGTTGTTCCTGGCCTCTGGGATGATTTGAATTGTTAACATGTTGCTGTTCCTTTTGCTACATGGGCATTGGCAAACTGGGCAATGGCATCAGAAGTGAATAGATCACGAATACAGGAACTGGATGCCTATGGGCAAGCTATTATGGTTGCTTTAATGGCGCCTGAGAGATCAGTCAAATGGCACAGAAGTTTGGTGGCTCGGTTGCTAGTTCTCGTGTTGCACGCTCACCTCCACTACGATTTGCAACAGTGTGTTTAGGTTTGTTTGCAGTAGTGATGGTGATTGCTGCAGAAGATAGGGGAAGGAGAATATGGGTGATTGCTGCAGCGGCAGGTAGTACTTGTGCGAAGGAAATGGTTGCTGAAATGAAGAAATCAAGATCGAGGTTGAGATCGAGACAAGAGGAGTTGGAAGGATTTTGGAATTCGAGATCGAGATTGAGGTCGAGACGAGAGGAGTCAGGAGGATTCTGGAATTCAAGTCCTATGTGTTAGAAATCAACGGTGGGGATTTGATCTCCCTATAATGAACGGTTGAAACGGTTTGGGCCGGGGCCCGTTTTCTCTGAAATTTGTACCCGTCCCGTACCCGTCCCGCTCAACCCTCGGGTCCAGGACCCGTTTGCCCAACCCTAGTTTAAATGGGCAAAAAATAGATGGAACTTCCAACGGAGTTAGCCAAAATGATCATTACTCTACATTATAACAAATTCATGAACCAATACTCAAAGACTTTTGGTTCAAGAACCAATTCTCTAATTGAGCTAAAATTCATGGACCATTGATCCAATTATCTCTTCTATTTATTTTACTAGAAAATAGTTAGATAAAATGTTGCTATAAATTTTGTTGTTCAAAAGATTTTATATGTAGAGAAACTCCACCTCACCACCAAGGCAATAATTGCTCATGCAATAGGACAAAGGCTATTATTGCCTTAATGAATTGTAGTTGCGAGGTTAGGATTTGTTGACATATATTGATGTCATCAAATATGAAGTGCCATGTCATCAAATATGAAGTGCCATGTCATAGAAAAGGTTGTTAGAATCTGTTAAAATAGTTAGGATCTGTTGGGATAAGATTGGTCTAGTCAGCTAAGATTGTAGAGGTGTGGTTACTCGTGTATAAAAGAAGAGAATGTGAGACTGTGAGTTTAATCATGTAATCAAAGAATATTCAGACTTTTCTTTAAGAGTTTCATTGTATTTTCGTTCTTCTTCTTCCTTTCTTTCTCCATCTTCTTCTCTGTATTCTCTTGGTGGTTGTAATACAACCTAGACTGTTAATATGGTATCATCGCCGAGCGTCGATTCTTGGTGATTGTGTCCGCTGTGCTAATCTTGGTTAGTTGCTGGTTTGTGTTCCGTTGCTGCTTTGAAGTTGGGGGCTTGCGATTTGTCAGGTTGGCTCCTTTATCTGTCTTGGTGTTTTATGCATATATGGTGTTTGTGGAAATGTCGCTGAAGGCAAAGGGTGAGATTTCATACATGATCGATTGTGAAGGTTATTACTAAGTGTTGCAGTCTGATGAAATAGATTTTTCTTGATTGGTTGCTGAGGTATTTTGATAATTGATTGAAGATTTGTGAATTACAGTCGTGGTGTTTTTTTTGGAAGAATTCTTGAAATTGTAGTTATCTGTTTGGTTAAGGAAATTGATTGAGGTGTAGATTGTTAACGTTGAAGTTTGGAAGTTTAATCAAGATGTCGGATAAGGCTGTGAGAATTGAAAGTTTGCTTGGGATGTTGACTGTAAAACTCCAAGATGATAATTTTGTGAAATGGAGTTACCAATTTCAATCTGTGTTACGAGGATATGATTTCTTTGATTTCTTTACTGGAGAGTCTCAATGTCCACCTAAGTTTGTGATTGCTCCTGAAGTGGGTGTCACTAAAGAAATTACTGAGGCTTATAAATCATGGGTTAAACAAGATATGGCATTGTTGAGTTTGTTGATTGCCACTTTATCTGATGATGCCATGGAGTATGTCATTGGCTGTAAAACTTCTTGTGAAGCTTGGAATTGTTTACAAGAGAGGTATGCTTCTATGTCAATGGCCAGAGTTAACCAACTCAAGACGGAATTTCATACAATCCAGAAGGAGGGTGATTCTATAGACAAGTATCTGTTGCGATTGAAGGCAATTAGAGATCAGTTAATGTCTACTGGAGAAAGGGTTACAGATAATGATGTAGTTATTGCGGCTCTATCTGGTTTGCCTCCTGAGTTTGAAGTGGTCAAGACTGTCATTTTGGGCAGAGATACACCCATAAATTTGAAGGATTTGCGAGCACAGTTGCTTAGTGCTGAAGCTACTGTTGAATCCAGAATTACATCTCTGACTGCCGGTATGGCTGCAATGTATGTTCAAGGGGAAAACTCTGAGAATTCAGTTGGAAGACATAAAGGGGGATATCAAGGTGATAATTACTCACAAGGAGATAGTTCTAACAGTAGTCAAAGAAGTGGAGGTACTCAAGGATATCGAGGAGGTTCTGGTTATGGAGGAAATGGGAACAGGTCTTACAACAGGAATTTTGGGAATGCTTCCAATTTCTATCCTTCGAACAGAAATGGGAATGGCTCTTGGAACAATTCTCGGCCTTATTATAATAACAGACAAAGAGGGGGGACTTTCTTTGGACATTCTTACTCCAATAATGGTTCTCGAAATGGCTGGAATGACAATACAAATATTAGTGCTCCGGTAGTAATTGAGTGTCAGATTTGTTCCAAGAGGGGTCATACTGCTCCAAACTGTTTGAGCAGAGTTGATGTTGGCTCATTGTCGCAGACTTATCAGATTCTTATGTGTCAAATTTGTGGCAAGAAAGGTCATAGTGCACTGGAATGCAGGCACAGGAACAATTTTTCGTATCAAGGACCACCACCACCTCCTTCACTTACAGCCTTTACTGCACAGAATCAGTCAGCAGCGGAATTTGGCCAGAATGTACAAGGTGTTTCTGCAGCTGATACTTGGGTTCTTGACACAGGAGCTTCACACCATATGACATCCAATCTTGAGAATTTGAATCAGCCTGCTCCATATAATGGGGATCATAAAATTACCATTGGCAATGGTGAAGGTTTGGCGATTAAACATATTGGTTCCTCCATCATTTCTACTCCTAATCATTCATTACTTCTAAAGAATATATTACATGTTCCAACCATTACAGTCAATCTTCTATCTGTTAAACAGTTATGTAAGGATAATGGTTGCTGGTTTACTTGTGATGATCGTGTGTTTTTCATACAGGACAAGGCAACAGGGGTGATGTTGTACCACGGCATGAGTAGAGGGGAGTTATATGAGATTCCTGTGAGTGTGTTTTCTAGAAGATTTGCTGCTCAGTCATGGAATGGTGCTGCTTTTCTTGGCAAAGCTGTCAGAGTCTCCACTTGGCATAAGAGACTTGGTCACCCATCAGAGGAAGTTTTGTCTCTCATGATCAAAGGGTTCAGTAAATCTGTTAGTATTGATTCTAGTCCTTCTGTGTGTACTTCTTGTTTGTCAGGCAAAATGTGTAGACAACCCTTTGTAGTAAGAGATACTCGAGCTAGTTTCATGTTTGAAAAAGTCCATTCGGATGTATGGGGTCCCTCTCCTGTTAAGTCATTGGAAGGATATAGGTATTATGTTAGTTTCATAGATGAGTATTCCAGATTTCTCTGGTTATTTCCTGTTATGAATAAATCTGATGTTTTCCAAGTGTTCATCAAGTTCCATTCCTTTATTACAACTCAATTTAATTGTGCCATTAAATGTCTACAAACTGATGGTGGGGGTGAGTACATGAGTCACAATTTCACCAAGTTTTTGGACACTAAGGGGATTATTCATTCTATTTCCTGTCCATTTACCCCTCAGCAGAATGGTATTGCAGAGAGGAAACATAGACATTTAATAGAGACAGCTATTTCTTTATTGACAGAAGCTCATGTTCCATTGATGTTTTGGAATTATGCTTGTTTACATGCTGCCTTTCTCATTAACAGAATGCCTTGTAAGACTTTAGCCATGAAATCTCCCTATCAAGTTCTGTTTGCTCAAGAACCAACCATTCATACTTTGAAAATCTTTGGTACTGCTGTTTATCCGTTCTTGAGACCATATAATCAGCATAAATTACAATCCAGGACTAAACAGTGTGCTTTTCTGGGGTTTGCTTCTGGATATAAGGGTGTAGTATGTTATGATTTGTCCACGAGAAAGCTAGTATTGTCACGGCATGTGATTCATGATGAGCAGGTTTTTCCATTTGCGTTATCCTCATTATCTCAAGCTGGGAATTTGACTGGTTCTCGAATATCGACTGTCTCTCCAGTGGTTATTCATGTGCATGATTATAAACATCAAGGTCATCACACTTCTCAGGTCCCTGCTACAGGTCAATCTGGAAGTCCACAGGGTGTTGAAGACAGTACTGAGCATAATTTGCAGAATCTGCAAATGCCAAGTAACACTGCACAGGATCTCTTTTCTACTCCTCCAGGGTCTGTCTCCTCTACTCCAACAATGTCTCCACATACAACATCCCTGTTGCCTGTCCAGAGTCCATCACAGTTAGAGGTACATCTTCCTATCTCTCCTTCTGTAGCTGATCCCATGCCTTCTGAACCATCTAGCCATCCAATGGTTACCCGATTGAAGTCTGGTACTATTACTCAGAAGTCATATGCTGCTTTGATTGCTTCATGTCCTGAGATTAATTCTTTAATGCTGGATGATAATCACACCTTTAGTGGAGGTTTTTCTTTTGTTGCTTCTATTCATGATTCCAATGAGCCATCTAGTTTTAGAAAAGCATCTGCTATACCTCAATGGCAATCAGCAATGCAAGAAGAGTATAATGCTCTTAAATCTCAAGGAACTTGGAGATTAGTACCTCCTCCTCCTGACAGATCGATTATTGGCAGTAAATGGGTCTATAAAATCAAGAAAAATCCTGATGGCAGCGTGTCTCGGTACAAAGCTCGCCTTGTAGCTCAAGGTTTTTCTCAAGAACAGGGTATTGATTACTCAGAAACTTTTAGTCCAGTAGTGCGACACACAACTGTGAGGCTTATTTTGGCCTTGGCAGTAATTCACAAGTGGGAATTAAGGCAGTTAGACATCAAAAATGCTTTTTTACATGGGGAGTTGCAAGAGGAGGTTTATATGAAACAACCTCAGGGTTTTGTTGATCCGTCTCATCCGAATTATGTCTGTCAACTAGTCAAGTCTCTGTATGGTCTCAAGCAAGCACCAAGGGCCTGGAACTCCAAGTTCACTAGCTATTTGCCAACATTGGGATTCAGTGCTTCCTCTTCTGACACCAGTTTATTTGTGAAAACTGATGGGGTGGATGTACTTGTTTTGCTCTTATATGTGGATGATATCATCCTCACTGGATCCAATGGTACCAAACTACAAGCTGTGATTCAAGATTTGGCAGGGGTGTTTGAATTAAAGGACATGGGAAGACTTACATATTTTCTGGGTTTGCAGATTCATTACAAAGCTAATGGTGACATATTTGTTAATCAATCCAAGTATGTCAAGGATCTCATTCACAAAGCTGGTATGGAGTCTTGTAAGCCTGCCTCTACACCGTGGAAACCTCACTGTCAGATGTTACTCACTGAGGGTACCCTGTTGAAAGATGCTACATTGTATAGGAGCTTGGTTGGATCATTACAATACTTAACATTTACTAGACCCGATATAGCATTTGCTGTCAATTCATGAAAGCACCAACGGATGTTCACTTTAATTCTGTTAAGCGGATTTTGAGGTATCTTCAAGGAACTTCAGAGTGTGGCCTTACATTTACATCTGATACATCTATTCAGTTGACTGCATACTCAGACTCAGATTGGGCTGCTGATTTAAATACAAGAAGGTCAGTGACTGGGTATGTTGTATATCTAGGCAATAACCCTATATCCTGGCAGTCCAAGAAACAAACCTCAGTCTCTCGGAGTTCCACCGAAGCTGAATACAAAGCCCTGGCACATACGGCGGCTGATGTGGCCTAGATCAGGTTGTTGTTCAAAGATATTGGGGTTGAGTTACCTGGGCCACCAACCATTTATTGTGATAACATGTCCGCTATTGCTTTAAGTGCCAATCCGGTGTTTCATTCTCGAATCAAGCATCTAGATACAGATTATCACTTCATTCGGGAAAGAGTTCATAAGGGCGACTTGTTGGTTCAGTATCTGTCCACTGATGATCAAACTGCAGATGTGTTAACAAAAGGCCTTCACAGTCCTACCTTTACTCGGCATTGCTTCAATCTCAAGCTAGGTTACCCTAGTTGAGATTGAGGGGGGATGTTGACATATATTGATGTCATCAAATATGAAGTGCCATGTCATCAAATATGAAGTGCCATGTCATAGAAAAGGTTGTTAGAATCTGTTAAAATAGTTAGGATCTGTTGGGATAAGATTGGTCTAGTCAGCTAAGATTGTAGAGGTGTGGTTACTCGTGTATAAAAGAAGAGAATGTGAGACTGTGAGTTTAATCATGTAATCAAAGAATATTCAGACTTTTCTTTAAGAGTTTCATTGTATTTTCGTTCTTCTTCTTCCTTTCTTTCTCCATCTTCTTCTCTGTATTCTCTTGGTGGTTGTAATACAACCTAGACTGTTAATAGGATTATCTTTTATTATTGATAAGATTAATTATCAAAATAAACAATGATTCCCTACAATTTCTCATTCTCTCTATGAGTGAGAAATTGTACGTCTCTTCTTCTTCTTCTTTCCCTTTTCCTCTTTAAGTGAGAAATCGTATGTCTCACTCACTCTTCACTTTCTTATAGTCATCCCCTATAATTTCTCTCTTTGAGTGAGAAATCGCACGTCTCCTGTACACCTTATAGTCGTCTGGTTTACCCTCGTGAGAATTCGTATGTCTCCTCCTCACTTTCTTCTTCCGGTCATCCTTCCTTTTATAGTTTTCTTTTTATTTTATTCATCACATGTCGTCTTTTTACTTAGTGGAAGAATTATATACACCATTTTCACCTTTTGTTTTCTTTTTGGTTATTTACCTTACGCATGATCTTTGTTTTGTGTTTTCTTCAGTTTTTTTATCATGGATCATCAACCTGTGATGTAGGTTTCCTACATTTTTTTTTTCTTGTATGGAAGCCTTCTCCTAGTTACGCATGTTATTTATCTACCTATAATTTCTAATCTATCTCTATCTTAATTCCTAAACACGAAAATTTTGGAACAAATGACAAGAGAACATGTGTACGAAAAAAAATTGTATTAACGAATTTGTAGGGTTACAATCTCTTTATAACTTGATCCTCTGATTCGATCTCCAATATTTGTAGATGTGTGATGTAGAGGTTGTTGATCCAAGGGTCGCGATGACTTGATCTTGAATGAACGGATGCCGCAAGGTTTTGGCTCTTGGCAATGGAGGAACTGGCACATGTAGGGGTGCTTGGTGGTTCTTCACGGGTTTGACGAAGAACGCGGCAGGTTTTCGAGTCTTCTTGAGTGTTTAGGGGGTTTGAGTGCTTGAGAGCTTTAGAGTTTCAAAGCTTTAGCGTCTGTACATGAATGATTTTTTGGACCCTTTTCTTTGTCTTGGAGCCTCCTATTTATAGATTCTCCAAGTTTTGCCTACAAAAGAACCAAGACCTGATCTGTGTCTTGGTTAATCATTTGTGATTTTACTCATTCAATTAATATTTCATTTAATCAAATTAAAATTAAATTAAAATCAAACAAATCAATCTTCCAAATTTGGCATTTTCATTTGATTTAAATTTAAATTAATTAATTTGTTTGATTTAAATTAAAATCAAATATTACTTTTCACCAAGTGTTGACATGTGTCCTTGATGACTTATCCGCCCTCGCATGCCACGTACGCTCTTGCATGCCATGTAAGCCCTTGGATGCCGAAATTTAATGTGTTGGTAAATATTTATTTTCACCGAAATTTGCATGTCTACAATCTTATCTACGAGTTTTTGCCGGGTTTTATACCTGTGTTGTAGATTAAAGGTATTTACCTACATGTACCATATCTTCTTTTTTTTTTTTTTTTTTAACCTACCACTTTCATAGGTTATTTTTTGTTTGCCCTATAACTTGATTTACCTTCCCCTATTACAAATTGATTTATTTTCTACCTATATAAAAGGAAAATATTGAGTTTTTTGTGTATGCTTTATATACAACATAGGTACATTGTACATGCAGTATATAGGTATCATGTATGCTTTCATCATTTTTCAACCTCTGTGATGTATAAAAAGTACTAATGGTGTGGTCCTGGTTTAGGTCTTGGTCACTGTGATGAAGTTATGAACTGACCGGTGGTTCCTTTCTTTCTCGAAGTAGTATGTAGTTGGTTTTGTTGCCTCGTCCTGTAAATTGTGGTCGCATGTTTTGTGGTTGCTGGATTTGTCTTCTCTTTATGCAACTAGTATGTGGTCTTGTCTTTCAACGATGATTTATTGTGAACTCACTTGCGATGATTCTATGCAGCCTCACACTTATGCAATGACCTATGTGTTTGTCAATGTTAATTTGTTGCGTCTATCATGTTTTTGTGACAAATTTGTACTGGAGACATCTTGCAGGGTAGGGCAGTGCTTGTGGTAGCCGTTTAGAGGTTTATTGTCGTTTGTTTACTTGCGCAAATTTACTCCAGATCAATTTCTTGATCACTTGAGCTTATGTATCCGATTGGCAACCCTTGTAATTGTTTATGAAGTTTAATGAAATGCCACTCTATCATTTCTTGTCAAAAATAAAAATAGTTAAAAGAGAGATTATATTCACATACCCCAAATTACTTCTCCCACATCTTTTAATTTTTTAATTTTTTTAATTTTTTCTATACACCACTAGCACTTGATAAATAAATATTAAAAAACTAAAGGGATATGGAAGAAGTAATTTAAGGTATATGAATATAATCTCTCTATTTAAAATTCAAAATTATGTAACTGATGCACTCGTTAAAAGGAATTCAAATATCTTCCCTTTTTTACCTCAAAGGGCGAAATAGGCAAAAAAAAAAAATATAACTAAACAAAAAAAAAACTCACTTGAAAAGTGGCCTATAATTTGGACTTTGATCAATAAAAACAATGAAATTTCCCTTTTGCATTTGTTGAAATTAAGCGTTCTGTTGTAGGCATAAGTTACTGAACAATTATGGAGGTCATAGAGAGAGGGAAGGTACGACAATAGTAGAGAGAAGAGAGAGAAGTGTAATTGTGAGGTGTGTATTATTCCACCCCATTGTGTCTTTATTTATAGCAATAGGAAAGGTTAATTCCTTACCCCTTAGGATGACAACATTAATATGTAATCAACTCCTAATAAGAATATAAGAGATATTTCCATATCTACTAGGATGTATACAATTACATTCCTAATTTAATAAGACTGCAACACGTTCGAGTTTTTCTTTCTTTCGTTTTTCTAAGTTCTTTTTATTCATCTCCGTTGTCCTTATTTTTATGTTTGAGTTTGCGGTTTTTTTAATCTGCTTTTCCCCAAATTTATCTTCAAACAAAGTATAGTCAATATAATATGCAATGTATGGCCAAATATACTATGGCTGCCGAAAAGGCCAGTGTGTTGAAGCATGGGCAGTGTGACATTCGTGATTTATTTTTGGGTTAATTACACATTGTATCTTTGTATTGTGGTTTGGGATTAGTAGCAGGTTGACCTTTTTTTCTCCAAATTTGACTAAAACAATCCATAAAGTTACAAAATATTACATTACGGGCAATCGAGGAGGGTTTTTTCTTCTTTTTTTTTGTTTTTTTTTGTTTTTGCCTTGTATGAACATTGGATTCGTGCCATGTGAGCCATTTTTCATCCCTATATAGATTGTGGAAATAATGTATTTGACGGATGTCCGAGCATTAAGAAGGAATGACGCTTTCAGAGGTGAAAGGTTAATGGAAGTTATTGTGCGTAATCCATGTGAGTTATTGTGTGTAATCCATGGATATTCGGTTGGAAAAGCATACCTATGCTATGCGGCTAGTCTACAATCCTTGGACTTTAAAAAACTTATGAAACTTAAACCACACATTCGGTCGGGAAGCCATATCCATACTCCGCAGGTAGTCCGTGCTCTTTGGACTTTAAAATTTAGCGAACTAAAACCACAATAGCTCTTGTTTGGAGGAGAGAGAAAAAAAAAAAAAAAAAAAAAAAAAAAAAAAAAAAAAAGCTTTTGTTCTTATTCCTTCTCATATGTTGCTTTAGTAGCT
The DNA here is from genome assembly GCF_041283825.1 of Pyrus communis. Lineage (NCBI taxonomy): Eukaryota > Viridiplantae > Streptophyta > Magnoliopsida > Rosales > Rosaceae > Pyrus > Pyrus communis. Next base: position 20,524,306 of record NC_142574.1, read on the forward strand.
TCTCATATGTTGCTTTAGTAGCTTCAATGACCTCTGTGGTTAGTCTTTGTGTTGCATGCGAGGTTTCTCTGGACGGACCTTGTGACCTGCGATTCCAATAACTTGTCGTAGCGATAACCTTCGTAACCGTCAATTCCCACTAGACCAAAGTAAATTAAAATTATTGTCCCCCTATTTCCCTACAAAAATGATCGATCTAACATTGAAAAATTCCGTGCGTGCGTTATCAAGGTTATGGTTTAATTAATAGATCAATGTGTTTGTTTTCAACAAACACAGATCAACGAGGAGGTTCGGTTTTCTTTGGAAAAGTTCTTATTTATTATGTATAGTGCACCAATGTAGTGTTTCTGTAATTACAAAATGTGTCCTACAACATAAGAGCCGGTAGCTCAATGAGACCGAAATGCGTGGTCCAAGAGAAGGAGATGACATTAACAGAAAATAACACATTAAGAAATAACAATTAACATGAAAGTTTAACAGACAAAGGGTCAATAGTGTAATGAAACCACGCTATTGTGAAGTTTCGTTTGGTGCGTATGATTGATTTAGTTAAATTATTATAAAGATAAGTACATTATATATATATATATATATATATATATATATATATATATATGAAAATTATAATTTTGTTGTTGTTGCGTGTGAATGGTAAAGTGTATAGAATATAAAAAGCAGAAATTATCTGTCAACGAAATACACAGGTAGATGGTTTATGTTGCAGCTTGGCTCATATGTTGCCCTTTTCCCTGCACCTCACGTGCTTTTCACGTGAACTTGCAAAGCAAGTCATTGTCTTTCTTTCAATTTTCTAAATATATGAATTTAATAAGGACTAACGGAGTCAAACAATTGCCATAAAGTCATTAGACTTTGTTTGGCCGACAAACCAGATATTTGGACACCTTTCATGCATTCGAGAGAGAATATATAGACTCAACGACTCCCACCCATTTGTACAAATCCATCTGACAACAATATATTTAAATGTTCACGAAACGAGCGGTCGACGAATGACTCATTGTAGTTCAAGTGATTATTAAGATCCTTTCAACCCTCTATTTGAACCCAAAATGCTCTCATAAGCAAATGGCCCTCTATAAGAACATTCAACAAATTTATATTTATGGAATTTTTGCTGCACCATAAGGTTCTCCAAGTTCATGCAAGAAATTTTGAACATGTTATTAGTTGATAGCTTCGTTATGGTAGTCTACTCTTTCGGGGGTCGGAAAGCTCACAGAGGCATTTCAATCTCCCCTTAGCCACTTCGATTCACCAGCGATATGAATCAAACTTAGGACGTGTCGTGTGGAATATGGATCTGAAATTCGTCTTCAACCACTAGATCACCCTGTAGTGATTTAAGATGTTTTGGATGACGCCCTTATGGCTACTAGTAATTTTGATTGATTTAAAAAAAAAAAATTAAAAACTAAAATACTGAAAGTAAAATGGTTATCAAACACTCCTCGTAGCTTAAACCTAAAGAATAGATACGTGACTAAATAATTGGGAATACTGATTTCAAAAGACTTATGAATATTTCTTTAATAAGCATGCAAAGAATCTCGCAAAAATACAACAATAATCAGATTTTTCAGATAATGTCCTTAAAACGTACCATAATACTTCCTCTCATTCCGTCATGTGCTAATAGATCTTCATTGTTTCCTTGATACTCCATTCACTCTAATAGTGAAAAATTAACTCGTACTTTAATTCTACTATCTACTTGTGGAAGTGATCGAAAAGGTGGCTAGTCAGAGAGGTTATGTTTACCTAGATAGGTGATAAGGTAAAAACAACTATGAGTTTACTGTCCTAATACAAAGCTTGCTCCTAATTTTCTGAGATTTAGTTTCTTCAGCTCCAGCAATCACTATTAATCAGTTTATTAGTCGCGCTAATTAACAGATTTATGATATTTTGATTTTGTTCGTTACCCTGAACCTGTGAACCGACATTCTGGTGTAAATGTATTACTCCCATATACTAGCACCTGTGTTCGGTATCAAAAATCTTACCGCTTGAATACTGGTTGACAGGCCCTGAGTATCGGACAATATCGTTAATTAGTAGCACCACCATATGTTGATTATAGACTAGAGCTCGCTCGGGTGGTGCTTTTGGACGACTGATAAGGAACTGGTCCTATGAGGTGGTTCCATAATTCTAGGAGAAATACTCACTACCTGAGAGATTTTATACTAATCATAAGTATAACAACTCGTATTTCGATGCCTATACTCATCGAAATGACAAGTACATCACCAAAAGAAATTCGGAAACTAGTATTGGTTAGAATGTCCCAAAGCCGGAAAGAGGAATTTGCTAATAATTTACTTTAGAACGGGCTTAAATTGAAGTCAATCTTTATCCTAAAGATCCAAAATGATAACTAGTGCATTTAAGAAGATTAGTGATATTAGGAACCAAATGTGAATGTCCCCCAAATGTTTCTTTTGTCGAGCGCTACCTCTTTAGCACCATGTTGTCGCTTAAGACAATTTTGGAACCTTGACGAAGTAACTTCAAAGGTATCCTAATAGATGATATGATAATGGGTACTGGCAAGGAATCAAAATCATTTCTGGTTTCCTATCTCGAAAAGGTTGGTTATGATGGCGTGAAAATAATGATGGGGTTGATTTATAGATCTATGATGATACACGGTTCAATAAATTAGCCTTGCTTTAAGGCCATCAGCTTGTTTCAAATTTACATTTTTCCTTGGTAGGGAAGTTCTTTGCTTTAAGTCTAAAAGTGTTCGCCAAAGTGACCTTCTAAAATGTTGACAAGTCGACAAAACTGCCCAAAACTTAGGAAAAGTTAACATATTTTTTGTATTTGACGAGGTGGCAAGATTCAAACATTAGGCTTAAGAACCAAGAATGCTTACATCACGCGTGTGATGAACGTAATACTGCCCAACTTATGCTCTAATACCAAACTGACATGCCCCGACCCGGGATGTCCACTAGGACTCCGAATCGAGTTGTGTTGGCCGACACCTAGAAGGTGACGAAGCTATAAAGTGTATGGATGTGGAAGATGTGAAATTTAAACCTAAAAGTGCTTAAATACAAGAGTGCGCATTGAGCGGGTATGAACTCATTTCACACGTGATGACAGAGCATAAGTACAGTACAGTAAAATAGGGTGAGAATTATATCATTAATGATAATTGCCTACACCAAGATTTGCCAATAATCCTCATCGGTATGAAAACTTTGCTACTAACACCTGGGGGGCGAAAAACAAGGGTGACTGAGCCTAAAAATAAAGTTTTAATAAAAACCTTTTGAAAGCGTTATAACCCTTCGCTGTAAAACCCGTATAGTTTCTAGAAAATAGTACTACTACGTAGGTATAAAAACTAATGCACAAGAGCAGCGAAAACTAAAGTATGCCATGTCATAATATCTCATCAATAATAAATGTAAGTCAGGTGTGAAACCAATATAAAATAGTATGCCAGTCGGAGTCACCTAACGTGACTTGTACGACTGGACCTATAGCTCATCAATCTAGGCTAGCACACGAGTCGGAGTCACCTAGTGTGACTTATATGATAGGCTGGGTATAAATATGTGCGCTCAAGTGCTACGATCACGCGAAAGCTGTGTGATAAATCGCCGGTCACCTATGAGTCGAAACCACCTATTGTGGTTTGTACGACAAGCTGGCACTAGACTTGGATCTAAGGTGAGTGTGCGGGCGGGAAATGTACAATCATGTGAAGGATGGCCCTAGCCCCAGGCGAGAACACTAATACCGGGGTGCAGCCATGATGAGCTCTAAATAAATGTGTGCATACCAATGCAATACAACCCATTCAATCACATAATACTCACTTGAAGCTTTACCTGAGTCTCCGCAACATCACACAATACAATTCAAAAGTGTAATAATGCAATATTTAAAATGTAACTTATTTACGACATGGCAAGCAAAACATAGTTCCATCTAAAAAATGTTTCTGGAAACCTTAAAGTTTATATATATATATAGACATACACTATAGAAAGGAAAAAAGCTCATTCACTTGAGGTCCGCGCTACAACTCCCTAGCAAGAATATCAAGGCGTCACGAACGATCGTCGCCTAGAACAAATATCAATTCACAACTCAGAATTTTTATTGATAGAACATGTAACTTACGTAAAACACATCCCCAAGGACGTTTTAGAATGATTTAAAACCATTGACCAAAAGTCAACCGTCAATCGAAGGTCGACGGTGGGGTCCACAAACCTACGTAACTCGATCTGGAAGATCCGCAACTCAGATTTCTGATCCGTAACTTCCAAAGATCCACATTATGCTTTGAAACATCATACTAAAGTTTCATTACGACCCAACGGTTGGATTTCCGCCAATTGCAAATTCAAGTGGCGGTCAACGTTTTATTTTATGAACTAACAAATCCAATTCGGGAAGATCCTTACATCGGATTCCCTATCTGTAAGTTCCTATGATCCTCATAAATTATGTACTATAATGTATTAAAATTTGGTGACTATCCAACGGTCGAATCATCGATTACTATAATAATCAAGTGGCGGACCTTAATGGAACTAGGTTCAAACGACGGAAATTCGTCAATAGGACTTCACATACAGAATTAGAGAATCAAATTTAGCCTAGAAAAGTTAGGGGATGCCTCTACCCATGCACCGTCATACACGGCGGTTGGCTTCCCCAACTAACCAAAAAAATCAACTAATTTTAAAAATTCTCAAATTTCACGCAAATGAAGATCTTATTGAGTAGAGCAAGTTTCATACATGCGGCCAAGTCCAATTTGACTGGAAAAAAAGCCTCAAATTACCACGAACCCGTCGAAAACCCTAGAAAGGAGTGGTTTTGATTCGACTCCAAACAAGCTCCAACACCCCCAACTAATGCATGGGCTTTGTTCCTAAGGTTGAGGAGAGTCTATTAATGCTGGTGGTTGACGGAATCAGCTTCATGATTGTCGAATTTCAGCCGTGGCACCCCGGAACCCACAGGTTCCATTCATCATGGAATCAAGGCTAAATTTAATGAAATTTGATTGGAAATGGAAGATGGGAGATCATGGAATGTTTTCCAAGTCGTGGATGGCGGCGATTTGACGGAAATACCGATGAAAATCACATTGGAATAGCGTAGAACGGGTTAGGTCAACAAGGAGGAACTGGGTCAAGGGTGATCTGGTGCTCCTCCACTATCTCATTTCCCTTCCTTTCTTTTCTCCCCCATTGGTCACTCTTTTCTCTCCCTTCTTTTTGATTGGGCGTCCTGCCCTTCCTTTCTCTCCTTTATATTTCATATCCACCATCCATCTTTTCTTCCCTTTAATCTGGGCCACACACGTGGCTTTTCAGATTTTGCTCCAAAAATCTGGAGCATTCCAAAAAATAATAAATTTACAATTTTTCTTTTGACTTCATTCGTTAATAACTCCTTTGTTATAACTTCAAATTACGTTCCGTTTGCGCCCATACATTCGTAACGATGAGTACTACGAGGATAAGCCAAGGAAATGGATCTTACGTGACTCGACAAGGCGGTCAACAAAAGTCAATGCATTTGCCTTGAAGGGCATTTTCGAAATTTCACATTTTAAAATTATAAAAACCGTAGTTTTTGAAGACGGGTTGTTACAGTTAGGACGGAAAAAAAAAAATTGTAACAACACAATATGGCAAAAAAAGAAAGAAGCAAACTGATGTAACTATAAAAAAACCCTTTGGGGCCAATGTGTCCAATGCCATAACATCGTCTACGACATTTGCCACATTTTCCTTTATCTTGTTTCGACACATACATCGATAGTTATGAAACTAATAACGTATCTTGCCACTTAATACTATAATCTAATAGTATTCTTTTTTACTTACTCAGATCTCGAAACAACAAATGATAAATAACAAGTTCGTAGGCTTCAGATCTTGTAATATACTTTTTCACTTTACTTGATCTCGAAATTAACAAATGACAATTCACTTGATCTTGAAATTAACAAATGACATGTTTGTAAGCTTTTCTCTTAAATCTTGTAATATTCTTTTTCACTTAAATTATCTTATAAATGGCAAATGACAAGTTTGTAAACCTTCAAGTCTCAAATCTCGAAAATGACATCTTCATAACTATTTTTGAGTCTCTGACCCTAATATCCTACCAAAAACCCCATCAGGATCCTCTGCGGATCCTTTTGGTGAAGATCTTGAGGATTCGTGAATTGTATTCATTTATCATACATCGTGCGATCAATTTTTATCAAGTATTATTTGTGTTTAATTTTAAATAAAAATATTTAAAATAATTTATGACCGCATGATGTACGATGAACTGACCAAACTGACGAACCTTAGGGATTCTCACAAAAAGGATCTGGCGAAGATCCGGATTCCAAAAAACCCTTTGTATCACAAGGATATCATTGGAAAAATATGGAACACGTAATGTTAAATTAAAAGTTTAGATAAGTTAAACAACCATCTATGTTCGATCACCTCTAAAGTACAAAATTAAGCTAATGAAAGAATAGTTTTTTTTTTTTTAGTACAATGATATATTTTACACTAAGAAAAAGAAGGGAATTCGACTAAACCATATAATAAGTAACCCTATTTGGTATCAAATTAACTATTCACGAGATTCGAAACTAAAACCTCTCAAAGAATAGTTAGAAAACCAAAAATGCATCACAACCTTCCACACAAACCCTTTTATTTACATCCTCCTCATTTCCTTCCTTCCCATTATTATTCCATTTTCTATTATTCTCCTCACTTTCCTTGCCTTTATTCTCCTCCTCCCCACCACCATCTTCACCACCGAATACTCCTTTCACCACCGTCTCCACATCAATTTTATTTTCAATTCCGTCCGTAACCACCGCCGGCGCAGTTGCGGGGATGTACGGCGGCCTCGAGATTCGCAAAACTGAGTCCCACTCAACCCCTTTAAAGAAATCGTGGCCCTTGATCTCCACCGATCCGATTCTCTGCTTCGGGTCCTTCTCAAGCAAATTTTTTATCAGATCCCTCAAAGCCGTCGTTTGGCCTGTTAGTTCAGGAGTTTTTGTCAGTATCCGATAAAACGTCTCTTTTCTGTTAGATCCCCGGAACGGCGTCGTACCGTACAGCATTTCGTAAAGAAGCACCCCGAGGGACCACCAATCGACGCCGAAGTCATGGCCATGGCCCGATACAATTTCGGGCGCCACGTACTCCTCCGTCCCAACAAACGAGTTCGACTTCTCGGACAAATCCGAACCGGAGAGGCTTTCCGAGTTGACGCGCAGTTCGGGCGGCGCCACCGTTTCGTCCGGCGAAATCCCCGAGTTGCAGAAGCGGTGGAACGGCGAGCGCCGCTTCTTTTGCACTGGGATTGATTTTGCTATGGAATTTGATCTGATCCGATCCGATTGAGCTGATCGAGGAGGAGTCCTTATCGGAGAGAGCTCCGTGGAAAGATCGAAATCGACGAGCATAATGTGACCGCTCTCTTGGATCATGATGTTCTCCGGTTTCAAATCTCTGTAAACGACTCCTAATCCGTGCAGATAATCCAATACCAGAACCAATTCCGCCGCGTAAAATCTGAAAAAAAAGGAAACGAAAATCCGAATTTAATTTTCTCGGCAGCCAAATAGAATTGAATACATTAATTCGAGAGATCTTTGAGATTGAATTACCTGATGACCTCATCGGAGAACATCCTCTCCGTCTGTCGTTTTCTGAGGCAATTGAGATCGCGGCCAGGGCAGTAATCAATGGCGTAGCCGGCGAGCTTCTCAGTGTCGAGAACGCCATGCAGCTTCGGCAAGAGCGGGTGGTCAAAACGACGTAGTACTTGCTGCTCGAAGCTGACTCTCCGGTACTCGCTGCCGTCGCTCTTCGTGTCTTTACTCCTCCGCTCGATCAAGTCCTTGGAAATTACCTTTAAGGCCATGAGCTCCTCCGCCGGCTCTTCGCCCTTCACCAGAAACACCACGCCCTTGGCTCCGCGGCCCAGCACCGAGATCACTCTCAGGCGCTGGAAATCCAAGCTGGGAACCGTGACGCCGTCGTCTTGGTTGGCCATGGTTGAAAGCTCTGTTTTGGGTGGCAGCTGTGCAGGGAGCCAGAGACCGAAATTTATAGAAGTCTTAGCGAGGAAGGGTTCAATTCAAGGGGCGGGGCCCATACATTGGCTTTTACCTTCTTTTTTTACTCTTCTTTGCATGCTGCTGTTGGTGTGTGTGGTGCGCTGTGATGCGGACACGTATGGATATTTCCTGGGTGTGTGGTGGCCTGGCGGGATCGTGCGGTGGTTTACTGTTTCGAAGCGCGGGCAAATTTCCTGCGCGTTGTTGAGGATGACGTCGTCACTGAAATATTATTGTTTGGGAGATTTTTCTCTTTTATTTTGTTGATGTCTTGGAGGGCAAGAAACCGGGGGGAAGTGAATGTGAGTCCATGACGCGGTCTTTATTCCAGAAGACGTGCGGTGCAGGGAATGTTTTGGTTCAAACTGGTGGAAACTTACGGTGCTTACGCGACTCTGGTTATTGAAAATATTGAAATAAGAGAAACAAAATTTTAAGGGTTTTTTTTGGGTTTGGGATCCGGAAAACCCTTAGGAAAAATTCGAAAATCAATCCCCAATTCTAAATTCATCCTCCAATTTGAAAATGAAAAACCCTAACCCAATCCGAAATTCAAACCCTTAGGAAAAATTCGAAAATCAATCCCCAATTCTAAATTCATCCTCCAATTTGAAAATGAAAAACCCTAACCCAATCCGAAATTCAAAACCCCTAAATCTTGAAAGAGAGGAGTGGCAGTGTTTGGGCCCAAAATATTATTGCTGGGCCGAGCAGCAGGATGTGCTCGGCCCAAGGAGATGATAAATACTATGGGCCGAATAATAAGGCCCGGGCCAGCTAACAGGGTCGGCCAAATCCTATCATTAATGGTCCAGATAAATAGAAGGGTCGAGGGAGTCCTGTTGCGACTGGGATTCTCGACCAGCAAGGAATGAAGTCCCGAAACGAAGGAAAATTCAGAATCCCAGTAGGAGTAGGTTTGTTCGAAGAAGAAGCGAAATGGGACAAGGACTCCCAATCCAAATCGGAGTCAGTTTCAAGGAATGGGGGACTATAAATACAAGAAATCATGCAAACAGAAAGGACCTTCACAATCAGCATACAATTGCCCTGCGCAAAACCTCTCAAACACCTTGAGATTTTTTCCTTTTCTTTTCCTGCCGACACACCTTCAGTTTGGATAAACAGCACTGTGGAAGCGCCCGGCGAGCACCTTCAGTTTGGATAAACAGCACTGCTGCCGCAGAATCAGCCGACCGAGAAGCACCTTCAGTTTGGATAAACAGCACTGCATCGAGGTCGACCGATTATCTATCCAAGTCTCGGTCAAGAAAGGTTTTCGAACCTTTGTTGGCAGAGGTCACCTTGCTAAGCTTTCTCGGCATAGTTAGGTGTTACGAATCACATTGCTCGTCGTACAGGACGCCGAGTGGTTTTATGATTGGATACTCGCAAGTAGGTTTCAGGGTTCGGCATTCCGACGGCCGAACTACGTTTACCATCAAGACATACATCACGTTCGAGTACCTGTGCCCATACACCTTGGTCTCGATTCGACGTGCTTATACTCTCACGAATATAATCACGGTGACCGAATCGGGATCCGACGATTATTGAACTCCGCAGAATTGGCAGCCTTGTCTTCAGGCTGTAGAACTCAGAGACCGAGAGCGTTCCTTCCTCGGTCGCAATCGCAAGATACAGAAGTCAACGACGCGCTCCAAGCGACATCAACAAATTTTACTCCTCGGCCGAGCTCGGCCGACGAGTTGGCACGCCCCGCATTCAACCGAAGGACGTAGTTAGCTTACTAGTTACTCGGCCTGCGCGCCACGTAGGTTTTGTAATTATTAGGGTCAACATTTTGGCACGCCCAGTGGGACCATTTGTGCTAAACCTTCGGAGTTCATGACCATTGAGACACGGTCTACGAAGCAGAAAACAACCATGGGAAAGTCAACGACTGACTTACCAGTGCAAGGCCTTGGGCAGGATTTGCACTCTACAAAAAATCCGATCATAATTGCGCCGCCCGAGGCCACAAGTGTAACACGCCGAGAGAATGAGGTCTGTCTCGGCGGGCAACTTCACAACCCCGCAGTCCCGAATCAAACAGCTGGAATGTTCATGGAAGGGATTGTGGAAGATTGTGATGACGATGGCGGGGAAGGTTCCGATCCACCAACTAGGACTTTCCTTCGAAGACGACTGGATGAACAATATCGTCAGGTCGAGCAGTCGATTGGTCAGAAGATGAATGATTTGCTAGACGCAATACGTAGTAACAGCGATACACAGACCAGAATGCTTGAACTACTAGTCAGTAAAGCTTTCGAAGATGGACAGGTCGGCCAACCGCGGCAGTTCCCGACAAATGTGCCCATACCAGCCGAGAGAGGGTCCGCTCGGCCGCAAAAGTGAAGTCCTATTTCAGACTCTTTGAACGGGGAGGAAGTGAAAAGAAATTTTAGAAGTTCCAATTTCGATTAGAAAAGGTTGCTTTGCTTACTCTTCTATTGTTCTGTGGTCTACTCAACGGTTGCCCTAGTCTAGCTAGATTGATGCTCAGGTGATAATACAAAGATAAATAAGAGAAGTGAAGGAGAGGAGATTGGGGCGAGGGGAAGAGGACCAGGAAATAGATCCGAGGGACCAAGCCAGGGAGATGAAGACGCTTCCATAAACGTGACAGAAATCCAGAGAATGATTGATTCGGCCCTAAAGAAAGGGCCGAAGTTTCCAAAATTCATTCACCCATACCCGGCTTATGTGGAAAGGTTTGAATACCCACGAGGATTTAAGATCCCCGATTTCAGCCTCTTCGCCGGGGAATCATCTTTATCCTCACTAGAACATGTGGCTCGGTTCACAGCGCAGTGTGGGGACGTCAATAGTGATTTCTACAAACTACGGCTGTTTAACTTTTCACTGACAGGCTCAGCCTTCGCCTGGTACATTAATCTTCCACCCAACTCCGTGCAGAGTTGGGAAGAGTTGGTCGAAAAGTTCCATGAACAATTCTATCGGCCAGGGATGGAGATGTCCGTATCATCCTTGGCCAGGATGGCTCAAGCATCTGATGAATCTCCAATGGAATACCTAACAAGGTTTAAATCGGCCAGGAATTGGTGCCGAGTGCCACTCCCCGAAGTGGAATTCATCAGGATCGCCCTCAACGGATTGGACGTGGAGTACAAGAAGAAGTTTCTGGGGGCAAATATTCGAGATATGTACGAACTTGCTCAACACGTCGAACAATATGAGTATCTGCTCCGAGAAGAAAAGATATCAAAGTCACCATCCCGGGGGACGTTGTATAAGAACCCCACGGTGAGCTATGCATCGGCCGAAAGTGAAGACCCTCAGTATGCGAGTGTGGATGCGGCCGAGATCATAATAGACAAACCCTATGTTTGCAAGGCTTTGGCGCAAGTAAATACCAAAGACGCCAAAACCCGTTTGACCGCCGAGGAAACGGGTAAGTCATCAAAAGTATACACTTTTGATATCACCAAAGCTGACGCAATTTTCGATCAGTTATTGGCAGCAAAAATCATCAAGCTTCGGCCGGGGCATACTATCCCTAAGGCCGATGAATTAAAAGGAAAGATATACTGCAAGTATCATAATTCTAATAAGCATGCAACCAATAATTGTGTTGTGTTCCGGGACACAATTCAAAGCTGGATCGAAAAAGGAAAGTTGAAATTTCCGGAAAAAATGGCGGTCGACGTTAATCCTTTCCCTTCGACAACGATTGGTATGGTGGATGCCCACCTTCCCAAGAACAAAGGGAAGGCCGAATATGTCCCGGTGCAGCATATCCGTCAACAAAATGGTCGAACAAGACTAAAGCTTGATATATTTTCAAATGCACCGCCAACGGAACAATCGGTGCGACCCGCCGAGGAGCCGATGACAAGGTCAAAATCCGACGGAACTTGTGGCTCGAAGGTTTTATGTGACCATTGTAAAACACCAGTCGAACCTGGGAAGAAATCTTCAACATCACCTACGGCCCTTACATCATCAAAGGGATTAGGTCCACGACGTCAAGTGTTTGATCGACTCGGCCCACAAGTACAGCCGAAAGACCAGACCTCGGCCAGGCGGCGTCTTGATTTCGACGCACCTTTCTATAATGAGGATTATTACTCGCGCAATGCCAACAGTTCAGGATTACCAGCCGATCGCAAAACTTTCAAACCACCGAGGACATCAGATCAACGCTGGTACAGTTACAACTCTCCAACTGGCTTGTATACGGCGCTATCTAAATCTCAAAAACGTCGCCGCCAACGGATAGATTGCATGGCTCGGCGACAAGAAGCGCAAGCTAGCCCGGCCAACCAATGGCAACCAAAAAAGGCCGTGGAAGATATTGGCGAACGGCCAACCCCGACTATCATGACCGAGTTAGTCGAAGGGAAGAAAGTAGCGGATGCTGATTTCGAAACCACTATTGAGGAGGTTGAGAAACGTATTAAGATCCTTCTCCGGCCTGGGGAAACGAGAGCTCGTCTAGAGTACTTTACACAAGAGGCCGAAAGGAAACTTTCTCCGTTACCAACGCGCGAGCCGTTTATCAAAATACGGCGCAACTTACACCCTCCATTCCTCGGTGCATCCATGGAATACATGCGAGAATTTCATAAGAAATACTCCGCAAATGATTTGTACGGACTCCCCAAGGCATGTCAGGAAGCCCTCGACTTAGCGCTAACTTGTCCTGATGCCGAGCAGATTATCCAGAAAACTTCTGATCCAGCCATTAAAGCTAGGTTCCAACATATACGGGAGGCTCGGGTCCTTGGTTTTGAGGTCGATCCTTATACAGATATCGACGCCGCCGAATTACCCTTTTCGCTCGAAGACCTTCAGCATTTATGCTATCATTTCGAAGTCTTCTCAGCTGTATCGCTCTTCGGCCTCACGGCCGACGAGGAAAAACGGATAGCACGATTGGATACCTATCTAGACACGAGGAACGCCCGTATTGCATATGAAGAACGAGCCCGTGTAACAAAGGACCAACATAAATCTTCGGCAGTCCACATCGTCGAAGGAAATGGCCCACCCACACTCGATTTGGTTCCCACGTCTCGGATACCGGCTCTTACCGAGGAACTCAAAAGTCTGATCGAGGATTTTCCGACGACTGCTACAGAGGATAGTTCTCCGGAAGACGACGACCATGACCCAATGGGCCCCTCGGTCCTCGAACATATGGAGATTAGTATGGTACACGTTCTACCCACTGAATTCCAACCGAGTACCCACCAGTCGAGTTTCTTGGACGGGGACGTAGTTGCCGAGGAAGCCACACAAGTAGACTTCGTCGCAAATGACGACGACCGAGAAAACCAAAGCGGAGATAACCTTAAGGCAGCTTTGGCCGAGCTATTTCCCCGCTCCTCCTCGGTTAATCTCCAACACCTGAAGCCGTTGTACGTCACGGCACACATCGAAGGATTTCCCATTTCTAAAGTATTTGTCGACTGTGGAGCCACGGTCAACATTATGCCAATATCCGTCATGAAGGCTTTACGCCGTTCTGATAATGAACTCATTCCGTCAGGGATCACTATGAGCAGCTTTGTTGGTGACAAATCTCAGACCAAAGGGGTGCTCCCGCTGGAAGTTAGCATTGCCGGTCGTCAACACATGACGGCATTCTTTGTCATTGATTCCAAGACGGATTATAACGCATTACTTGGCCGCGACTGGATCCACCAAACCAGTTGCATTCCTTCATCATTATACCAAGTCCTCATCTTTTGGGATGGCAAATCGGTCGTAGTTCACCCGGCCGATAACCAACCATTTGAAACCAACATGATTCAGGCTCGCTATTATGATGATCACGTCGGCTACATCACCCTCCAAGGCCTTAACGAGGATGGACGGCCGACGAGAATTTCAGTACAAAAAGTGATTGAGGTCGGCGCCGAGACTGTCCAACAGGATTCGGCGAGACTTGGCTTGGCGAACTTGGTTATCAATGCCGATGATTGAGCACACCACACAAGAACGGCGTCAGGCCGCGGTTTCATCTACAATGGAACGTCTGCTGGCCCATTGGTACGCCATTACCAAGCAACCACATTCTGGCGTCAATTTAATCGAATTTCTGGCCGAATCAGATAACGGCCCCGTTCTATCTTTCGATAAAGTTCAGGCTGCGCCGGCCGAACTCGAAGACCATCGACCTCAAGTCAAGGACCCGTTAGAGGAAGTGAACGTCGGCACGGCTGAGGATCCTCGAACATTGTTTATTAGTGCGTTACTCCCATCGTCCATGAAGGTCGAACTCCGTAAATTACTCCACGAATTTAAAGATTTCTTTGCGTGGAGTTATCATGAAATGCCAGGCCTCGACCGAAACCTTGTGGAGCACGAACTACGCATCAAGGAGGGGTGTAAGCCTTTTCGACAGCCTCCTCGCCGATTTTCAAACGAAGTACAACTCGGCATTAAGGAAGAATTAGTTCGGCTTCTAAAAGCCGGGTTTATTAGGACCGCTCGGTATGTCGAATGGTTGGCCAATATCGTCCCCGTATTAAAGAAAAACGGTGCCCTTCGCATTTGCATCGATTTCCGTAATCTAAATCTGGCTACTCCCAAGGATGAATATACGATGCCGATCTCAGATCTATTAATTGATGCCGCGGCTAATCATGAACTGCTCTCTTTTATGGACGGTCATGCGGGTTATAACCAGATTTTCATCGCCGAAGCTGACGTCCACAAGACGGCTTTCCGTTGCCCGGGGGCACTTGGTACTTACGAATGGGTAGTCATGCCTTTCGGCCTCAAGAATGCTGGCGCCACATACCAAAGAGCCATGAATATGATCTTCCACGACTTAATCGGTACAATCGTCGAAGTTTATATCGATGATGTGGTCGTAAAATCCAAACGTCGTCAAACACACCTGGACGACCTGAGGCAAGCGTTCCTTCGCATGCGCAAAAACAACCTCAAGATGAACCCGACCAAGTGTGCTTTCGGTGTTTCGGCCGGTAATTTCTTAGGATTTTTGGTGCACCATCGCGGCATCGAGGTCGACGAAAATAAAGCCCGCGCCATCATTAGCGCACCACCGCCGACGACAAAGAAGCAGCTCCAGTCGTTACTCGGGCAGATAAATTTCCTCCGTCGCTTCATCGCCAATTCGGCGGGTAAGATGAAGGCATTCTCTACGCTCTTAAAACTTAAGGATACCGACAAATTTGAATGGCGTGAAGAGCATCAAATGGCATTTACGCAAATCAAGGTGGCCCTTTCAACCCCACCCGTGCTCGTTCCACCATGTCGCAACAAACCCCTTAAATTATACATTTCGGCAGCTTCTGAATCCATTGGTTGCCTCCTCGCTCAAGACAACAATGGAGGGCGTGAACAAGCGATCTTTTATCTTAGCCGAAATCTGAATGAACCAGAGCTCAATTACTCCCCTGTCGAAAAACTGTGCTTAGCTTTGTTTTTTGCTGCATCCAAGCTTCGGCATTACATGCTCCCATCAGTAACGCAGGTCATCGCCCAAACAGACGTAATTCGATACATGCTCACTCGGCCTATTGTCAAAGGCCGAATCGGGAAATGGACGCTCGCATTATCCGAGTTCAGCCTTCAGTATGTACCCCAAAAAGCCGTCAAGGGGCAAGCTCTTGCCGATTTCTTGGCCCAACACCCTTCCCCTTATGGTTCTGAGGGAGACAACGTCGATATCGGTTTAATCACCACGCGCGATGGTCATTGGACTATGCATTTTGATGGTTCCAGCACTTCGACCTCGGCGGGTGTGGGCATTGCAATTCAATCGCCTGACCACTGCCGATGGTATTTTTCTCTCAAGTTAGATTTCAGCTGCACCAATAATCAGGCCGAATATGAAGCCCTCATTATCGGCCTCCACGTTTTACACGATCTACGGGCCTCCTGCGTTCTCGTCCTCGGTGATTCCGAACTTGTAATTAACCAGATAAACGGCCTGTTTCGTTGCATGAGTTGTACTTTAGCGCCCTATCACATGGTCGGCACCTACCTGGCCGAGTTGTTCGAACGGATCACCTTTGAACATATTTCACGCATCCACAACACAGACGCCGACGAACTCGCCCAGATCGCCTCCGGAGCACAACTCATGGGGGGCAAGCTAGGCCGAATTGCAGTCACAAGTCTGCGCTCGTACCCAGCCTTGATCAATCGGCAAACTCTCCAGCGCGCACACGTAATACGCACAAGGGTAATGTCTCTCCCATCCCTACTAGAACGAGGAGATCCCGTGGAAATATGTGCCGTCGAAGTAGAACCAGATGATTGGAGAATGACGATGTTACGATACCTCGATAACCCCAATGGGAAACATGACCGAAGAACGAAGGTCCACGCCACGAATTACGTGTCGTACCAAAATGAGTTATATCGCAAGGGCGAGGACGGGTTACTACTATTGTGCCTCGGCCCACAAGAGGCCACCCAAGTAATGGCCGAGGTACATGAAGGAATTTGTGGGGCACATCAGTCCGGACGAAAGATGCGTTGGTTGCTCCGACGACACGGTTATTTTTGGCCCAATATATTAAAAGATTGCATCGAATATGCACGGAGGTGCGTACCATGCCAAATTCATGGACCTATACAGAGAGCCCCGGCCGATTTACTACACTCGGTCACTAAACCTTGGCCATTCAGGGGTTGGGCAATGGACGTAATTGGCAAAATCACGCCATCATCAGGGGCAGCGAAACACGCGTGGATAATGGTAGCAACTGACTATTTCACTAAGTGGGTCGAGACAAGGTCATACGCCGAATTAACTGCTAAAGAGGTATGCAACTTCGTAGAGGAGAATATTGTGACCAGATTCGGCGTGCCAGAAACGATCATAACTGATAATGGTACGATATTTACGGCCGATAGGTTTAGGGAATACGCGGCAAGTTTGAATATCCGACTGGAGCAATCTACGCCGTATTACCCACAGGCAAACGGGCAGGCCGAGGCAAGCAATAAAGTGTTGATCGGCATCCTTGAAAAAATGGTAAAAGAGAAACCGGGGTTGTGGCATTTGAAGTTAAATGAAGCATTATGGGCATACCGAACTTCACCCCGGTCGGCCACTGGAACCACTCCCTACGCATTGACTTATGGACACGACGCTATGTTACCAGTCGAATTGAGTATAAGCTCGTTGCGAGTAATTGAGCAGAATGATTTGTGCAGTATTGAATATAGTCAAGCGATGCGACAAGAGTTAGAAGACTTGGAAGAAAGTCGAATCGACGCGGGTAACTTGTTGATAGCACAAAAGAAAATTGCCGAGCGAGCATATAATCAGCGTGTAAGACAAAAAACGTTCGGCGAGGGAGAACTGGTTTGGCAAACTGTGTTGCCTGTTGGAATTAAAGACCCCAGATTTGGCAAGTGGTCGCCAAATTGGGAAGGGCCATTCATCGTTCACAAAGTCCTCGGCAGGGGGGCATATCATCTAAGAGATCGGACGGGTTCAGTTCACAAATTACCGATTAATGGAAAGTTTTTAAAGAAGTACTATCCAATTACATGGGAAATGCAAGAGTAAGACCATTGTATTGAGAGCAAGACGACCATTGTATAGCAAAACGACCATTGTATTGATAACAAAAAATCATTACAAGTACAAATACAATGATGAATTCCTAAGGGGTCGAGGGGAGGTAAGTCTCAAGGGCAGCTTTCAGCTCCAGCCACTTCGCCTCGCTCAAAATTATCTCAGCCTGCCGCGTTTTCTTGTTGCACTGCAGTTGCTGGATACGCCGTGCGCCGGCAGCGAAGGCCGTCAGCCGAGCCTTGTTAGCCTCAAAATCCCTCTCAAGCTCGGAAGCAGCAGCCGACCTTTGACGTTGAAGGTCAGAAATCTGACGCTGGAGGTCAGAGATCTGGAGATCAAACTCGGTCAGCTTTGCTTTCTTTGCCTTGAAAGCCTCCATCTCTACTCGGCCAGCCTCATGCGCAACCTTGGCCACCTTCAAATCGTCCTCGGCCTGTAGGGCACGCTCAAAGATAAGAAAGTGTTGCCGAGTCCGCTCCAGGAGGTCGGTTAGGAAAGAGATGCCCTCCGGGCTCAGGTGACCACCGCTGGCGAGGTCATTAAGACACTCCCCAACAGAGTCAAGGCCCTTGCACCGGAGAGCTTGGGAAGCAGTCAGAGATAGGACTTCGTGCAGCTTCACGAAGACTTCGGCGGGCGTGGCTCCTGCCGATTCGGCCGGAGCTGCAGAGGAGCCGACCTCACCGGTCGTGCTTTGAAGCAGAGCGTCAAGTTCCACTTCCCACGATGGCTGTGCACATAATAGGAAAACTGTGAAAGAAAGTAAGACGTGATATAGTGCATAAAAAAAAAGGGGATTGTTTTAGACCTGCTGAGAAGAGACCTCGGCCATGCCCTCTGGGTCATTGCTCGAACCCAGGGAGCTTAATGGCCGAGCCCAGTGCCTTAGACCGCTACGCAATTCACGCGGCCGATGGAGGTTATCTACATTTGATGGCCACGACGGCGGCCAGGAAATATAGACAACGCCCCTCGGCGCGTAAAATTGCCGGTGAAATGAATGTTCAGGCACCTGACATTTAATATCTTTTCAAAAACATGTCACAAAAAACTCAAAACACAAAAGAAACAATACTTACAAAGGCCGAAGAGACTTCCTGTGGAGGAATGGGAGGGTCTTCGTCCTGCGGGTGGATCGGTGACTCAGCCGTGGCCTCAGGATCGACCATGGGTCTCTTGCCGCGTTCCGCCGCAGTAGGACGTGGTCGAGCGGTCACCTCGACTACAGGAGGAGGATGGACGGGAGGAGAGTTGACTAGTCGACGGCGGCGTTGCAGCGGGACTTCGTCACTCTCGCTCTCGACATCCTGAACAAAAAGAGAAAACAGTTAGCATTACGACCAGAAACCTAAAGAAGCAAGTGGAAGCAGAATTATACCTCCAAAACGACCGTTGGAGACAAGGGTGCTTCGGCAGGCGCAGCCGACTTCCCCACTTCAGGTACCACGACCGGCTCCGAAGCTGGAGCGGGTGTGACGATCGGATCGGTCGGGGAGACGGCTGGAGGATTCGGGGTTGGAGATGCCGGGGTAGCCGGCACAGTTGGAGAGCCGGCAGGAGCAGGCGTCCCAGTAGTGTCACTGGGGACGACATGAATTTCCCGGTCGCCCTTCTTCGCCAATTTCTTGACGCGTTTAGAAGGGCGAGGGGCCTTTTCCGCCGGCTCGGTCTCTTGGTGGGGGCGTTTGGTAGGGACCGACCGCTCGGTGACAAGGGTCCCCTTCTTGGGCACCAGTTTTTTCGTCCTTGTCACCGCGGTGACCACCTCGACAGTTTTCGACCCGCGACCCCCGGAAATAGCAAAGCAATTAATAAACAAAGACAAGTGAGTTTTTCTGAACCGGCAAAGCAATTAATCAACAATATACCTTGGACCGACTCCTTAGGTTGAGTCGAGGGCACTGGTCTGGGCCGGTCACCAAACACTTTGCTCACCACGTCTTCGGCCGAGGCGCCGAAGAAGTCGCCAGCGTACTCGTCCCACCAGTCCCCAAACGTGTCGGTGCCCAAGGATTCCGGAACGGTTGGCCGAAGACGGAACTTCTTGCACCGATCCTGAAACTTCTGCTCCATCGTCCGGCACTCCCTGTCGGAAGAACCAGAAAGACGTCCCCGGCTCAGGAGGGAACGAGAGACGATCAGGGGTACAGGGCAACCTTGGAGGTAGCCGAGCTGTCGAGCGACAAAGTGGGGCTGGTAGACCTCCCAACCGGCTCGGCGAGCGTCGCAACCAAGGGGAAGGTCGCGAGCCAGTACGATTGACCCCCAGGACTGACGAAGGCCCGCGTCCTCGGCCGAGGTCCAAGTTGCCGTCGGGAGCCTGATTGACGCAGGGTACTCCTGGCGCCGGCACACCAAGAACTCGTCGTCCGAAAGAACTTCGAGATTGAAAAAGTGCTTGAGGACCTCGTCAGCCCGGTGAGGAGGAGCCGGTCGAGAGGCAAGTTGGGGGCCGAGGGCGGCCGAGCGCTGGAAGGCGGGGACCTCAGGCCGAAGAGTGGAAAAATAGACCTGCAGCCAGAGTTGGAAAACCCAGAGGGGCCCATTCTGGTGCGGGTCAATCTTGTTGATGGTCGTCTCGGCCAAGCAACGAAAAAGGTTGGCAAGAATAGCCGGGCTAAGCGCCAGAGTGTGACCACTAGCCAGGGCCTGGGCCACTGGCATATTCTCGACCAAGCATTTGTTCGACCTGGTACAACAAATAAATTTGTTGTACCAATAGAAGAGGAAGGCTTCATGTTCTCCCTTCCTGAGACTTTCCTCGCCTCGGCCGGCAAAATGGAGAATCAAAGTATTGTAGTTGAAGAAGTTCTTATGAAGCTTCTGAACTTTTTCTCTTGAAGGCTCCCGACTGCCTCGGTTGAGCGTTTCGACAGCCCGCTCGTCGAAAAGCGCCTTCAGGTCGAGGAGGGAGGGGCATCCAGAAAGAGCGGCATCGATTGGGAGACCGGATGGTGGAGTCCCAAGAATGGCCGAGATGTCGAGGATCGTAGGGCCGAGGGGTCCGAATGGAAGGACCATGGTGTTGGTGGCCGAACACCATAGGGTCAAGGCCGCCATAAGCAGCTCTCTGTCCATGGTAATTTCCATGGTCGAGAGAAGGATGGCATCATAGATGCCGAGGGCTTTCCACTCCTCGCCGAAGAATGATCTCATTCGATCCACCCAGGCGGCCCAAGCTGTGGTGGTCGAGGGCCAAGCTCCTTGAGGCCGAGCCAAGCACCACTTGGACCAGTCGAACCCTTGAAGCAGGGGTGCTAGGCACTGCTCCTTGAGAAGGGTGGTGATGCACATTGGCACTGCATCTCTGAAGAGGGGGCCCAGAATCTGATGAGTCGTGGCCATGTCATTCTCGAAGCGTAGGGTTTTGATTGCGCTCCGATCGATGAAGTCTTTGCACTTGTTGATTTCGTCGGAGAGTTTTGAGATAAAGGAGGCCATTGGAAGAAGAAGGAATTGCAGAAAGGAAAACTGGGGAAGAAATCGCAGAAGGAAACACTGGAAGGGTTTTTGGCTTAAAACAAGTGTGAGCAAATTGGGATTTTGGAGTTTCTGAAAGCGTAAGATGCGAATGGCAGAAATGTGGGCATTTATAGGTTTTTCAGAATGAATATCAAACGACTGGAATTCGAAATTGGGGGAAAATTTAACCGGAAAAGTTCCCAATCATTTCGAATATTTTGGGAACCTGCGAAGAGGGGATCGAGGAGTCGAAAATCCAGGCTGCACGATTGCGTGCGGCGCCAGTTTTAAGGCATTAATGAGGATAAGACGTTCCAGTTTGCACGGTTTCGAGGCCCACGATTGAAAGTTTTGAGAACGGCGTAGAAGCGACACGTGGCCACGCTTTGGGGGCAACGAGGAAAGTGCAATCATGCCTCATAAATACGCAGGAATAACGGTCATTAAGTAGAGTTCCAAAAAACAATGAACGTTTTCGCTTCTTCAAGGTCGAGGCCCGACCAAGAGTTAATAGTCGGCGACCTCAGAAGCGAGGGGGCAATGTTTGGGCCCAAAATATTATTGCTGGGCCGAGCAGCAGGATGTGCTCGGCCCAAGGAGATGATAAATACTATGGGCCGAATAAGGCCCGGGCCAGCTAACAGGGTCGGCCAAATCCTATCATTAATGGTCCAGATAAATAGAAGGGTCGAGGGAGTCCTGTTGCGACTGGGATTCTCGACCAGCAAGGAATGAAGTCCCGAAACGAAGGAAAATTCAGAATCCCAGTAGGAGTAGGTTTGTTCGAAGAAGAAGCGAAATGGGACAAGGACTCCCAATCCAAATCGGAGTCAGTTTCAAGGAATGGGGGACTATAAATACAAGAAATCATGCAAACAGAAAGGACCTTCACAATCAGCATACAATTGCCCTGCGCAAAACCTCTCAAACACCTTGAGATTTTTTCCTTTTCTTTTCCTGCCGACACACCTTCAGTTTGGATAAACAGCACTGTGGAAGCGCCCGGCGAGCACCTTCAGTTTGGATAAACAGCACTGCTGCCGCAGAATCAGCCGACCGAGAAGCACCTTCAGTTTGGATAAACAGCACTGCGTCGAGGTCGACCGATTATCTATCCAAGTCTCGGTCGAGAAAGGTTTTCGAACCTTTGTTGGCAGAGGTCACCTTGCTAAGCTTTCTCGGCATAATTAGGTGTTACGAATCACATTGCTCGGCGTACAGGACGCCGAGTGGTTTTATGATTGGATACTTGCAAGTAGGTTTCAGGGTTCGGCATTCCGACGGCCGAACTACGTTTACCATCAAGACATACATCACGTTCGAGTACCTGTGCCCATACACCTTGGTCTCGATTCGACGTGCTTATACTCTCACGAATATAATCACGGTGACCGACTCGGGCTCCGACGATTATTGAACTCCGCAGAATTGGCAGCCTTGTCTTCAGGCTGTAGAACTCAGAGACCGAGAGCGTTCCTTCCTCGGTCGCAATCGCAAGATACAGAAGTCAACGACGCGCTCCAAGCGACATCAACAAATTTTACTCCTCGGCCGAGCTCGGCCGACGAGTTGGCACGCCCCGCATTCAACCGAAGGACGTAGTTAGCTTACTAGTTACTCGGCCTGCGCGCCACGTAGGTTTTGTAATTATTAGGGTCAACAGGCAGACACAGCGGTTGAATCGAGATATTGGTTGAGAAATGATGGAGCTTTACGTTGTAGACAGAAATGAAGGGGATTTTCATCGGGCTTTACGGTGGTCGACTACTAGGTAATAGAGGAATGAGTGGTGGAAGGTCGAGAGGGAAAGAGAGTCTGTACAAGCCGGAGGTGGAAGATAAATTTGGTGGGACTGGACGATGAATTAGGTGGGAATGGGCGATGAATTTGACGGTGCGGTGTCGTGGAAGAATATGAATTTGGAGGTATGCTACGATCTGGTGGTGTGGTGTGTGTAGTTGACGGAGAAGAAACAGAGCGAAAGAGGATCGGAGTCACGAGAAAGTGTCAGAGTCGTTGAGTAGAGGGCTTGGTTTTAAGTGAGAAATATTTATATTTTTATGAGCGATTGAGATCTAATCTCAATCAAATCAAACGCCCACATATATTTCAATTGAAAAATATAAAACTGTCTCTCTGAGAACCTTCCCAGACGTTCATAAAATCAAACGGCCAATCAAATCAACCATTTGGTATTACCGAAGAAATGGCGTCGTGGTCCCGATCCTCTTACCGAGTTCCGGTAGTTGTTTGATTCTGGGTACCCAACGGTTCAGTACTACTCGGTTCGATTTTTTTAAGGTCGGGTTCGACATTAAAGGAGTGTGGTTGGAAGTTGAAGGTGTGCTGAGTCAAACACACTACACATAAAAATGGGTGAAGTGGATTTGGTTGGTGATGGGTTTTTTTTCTTCTCTTTTGGTCTTAGGTTTGGTTTGACCTGCAAGATTTTGGGTAATTTTTTATGGGTCTTTTGGTTCAAAAAAAGTTTTATGGACAACCATGTTCTATTACGGTGCTTTATCTAGAGCTTATTTATTAGGTCGTGATAGTTTATTAAAAGTTATCTTTTTAATATAAATTTTAAATAAATTTCTTTATATTGGTGCTCCAGAATTTTAGTTGTTAACTCCAAATTTCTATATTTTAAAAAGAAAAATACTCTTATTAGAAATCGGTGAAAGATTTGGTATAAGAGTATATAAGATATAGTCATCATTCCATTTCCATTTAATCTTTTTTTATTATTTTATGAAATACGATATTTATTATATGAGAAAGAAAACGTACAAGCAAAGAGGATAGGGTGCTAACAATAGATCTGGATAAAAACCTTGCCAGGAATTTCAATAGAAACCAAGAAAAATAGAGTGTCTCGCACCTCTAAGTTAAATAGTAACACTATTCTAGAAAAGAAAATAAGATATTACAGCATAAGGTTCTTCAAACCAAGAAGCCTGAGCATCCAATGTTAAGCCCAATCTCGCAAGCCGATGTGCAATCTTGTTTGTCTCACATCAACCAAACGTGACCTTCCAATTCAGAATAGACTTCAACAATTGACTACCATCATTCAAAATATTCCCAAAGGTACCATTGCATGGAGTTGCCGCATCATTTTGAAGAGCATTGATAACCATCATTGCCTCCCCTTGCACTTCCAAATGAGTTACTCCCAGTAGAGGTGGGCACGGTGCGGTTCCGCCCTAAATTGGAACCGGAACCGAAATATATTAACGGTTCGATTCGGTGCGGTTCCACTTAAATTTATGACTAGAACGTTACGGTTCGGTCTACACCGGTTTCGATTCGGTTCTTGCCGGTTTACGGTTCCTAATAATAAATTATTTGAACACCAAATCATTATGCATTCAAATACATCTTCTAAAACTGATTACATAAAGTTGCATACAACACATCTTTTTTAATGCAAATGTCTTTGGTAGTGGCACCAAGTCAACAAAAAGAGACAACTAAAATACATATGCACTGGTCAATCAGTCAACAAACAAAAAAATGATGAAACAAATTGCAAGTTTTCAGACTTCAGAGAGCAAGCAAGAAGCAGCAGCTCCTGTACACAATTTTTCAACCTATTTTTCAACCTATTATACCATGACATGTGTGTGTATATATAATTTATTTATTTATTATTAATAAAACGGTTCGGTTCGGTTCGGCCGGTTCTTGGTCATTCGAAACCGGAACCGGAACCGGTTTGAACGGTTCGGTTCGGTTTTTCACTCAAAGTTGACTTTTCCGGTCAACACGGTTTTTTTCGGTTTTTTTTCTTACGGTTCGATGCGGTTTTGCGGTTTGGCGGTTTTTATGCCCACCCCTAACTCCCAGGTCGTGAGCAAAAAGTACTGCTGCCCGAGAAGCCATGATTTCAGCCAGCACTGCCGAGCAGACCCCTTGAATTTTCATTGCTGTAGCTGCCACAAAGCACCATTATCATCTCGAATCACCACACCAATACCCCCTAGCTCACCTAACTCATCCCACGTGCAATCGAAGTTGCATTTAAGCCAGCCCACATCAGGTTTCTCCCATTTTTGAGGGATTGACGGTCTGCTGCATTTCTTGGAACCGTGCAACTTCCTATATTCCTGCAGCGAAGCTTGGGATTTGCAATTGATATCCGCCTGATTCAAAGCCGTACCATTCTATATCAAGATCAAAGCTAAGTCAAAGCTTTGATGGGCAAGTAATCTCGCCACCTCTACCAGCCACATACGAAAACATACGAAAACCACCATAGATATGCCTTTCCGTCCTCAAACATAATGGGCTGGAGAACCAGATAGACGCTGATCTTGAGCATTCCAACAACGCATGTTCAACACTTTCCGTGTCTCCATCACAGAAAAGACTAGTGTCAGTCGTGATCACCTTCCTGCTCTTTAAATTTGCTCTAGTTGGTAGGGCATTTAGACAGTACCGTCATACGCATATTTTAACCTTCTTTGGTACACAACATCTCCACAAAGCCTTCCACATATATTTTGACTCCCCATTCATTACAGAGCCAGTTGATCCATCCCCACCTATATTTCCACAAGACTGAGCTACAGAGTAAGCAAGCACTTTTTGTCGAAAACACTCCGTTCTTCTCCACAACCCAAATTAAATTATACGGTGGCTTGAAAAAACTCAAGGGGATACTCAAAATCAACTTTGCCTCTTCCTCAATGAATATGCACTTAATTAATCCACATTCCATATCGGACACATTCCTCATCCACCATCAGACTATTCACTGTAGTATCATGCTCCACGCCGACAGGAATAGGACTTAAAACCTTAAAGAAACTCTCTGGGCAGCCAACTATCCCCCCAGATTTTAATCTTTGTACCGTCCCTTACTCGCCACCTATAACTAGAGGCGGCATTTTGGACCCGACCCGTTAATCTGATCCAACCCGATCCGTTGAAATCAATATTATGGTGAAAACTTAATGGGTTGGGTTGTTAACGGATTGATCTGTTAACCACCCGTTATTTTACGGAGGTTCACTCGCGAACCCGTTAAGACCCGTTAATGAGGATGCTTATGTAATTTCATTAAAATAAAAACTAATCCTTATTTCCTTCTTAAAGCCATGCTCCTCCCACCGTCACTCCTCCCCTCCTCCTCTGAGCAAACTGCTACCTCCCTGCGGTTTTGCAGAAACGTAGCTTAGGACCCAAACCACCATTCTTATCCTTCGCGGCTCTGTACCACACAGTTTCACCGTTGAGTTCTCCAGGTAGCTGAAGTGTCGATGCAGTAAACGTTTGATCTGATCATTGTAATTCATCATGATCTGCACCTCCTTGGTCCCAGGGATATGATCAAATGAGCTTGATGGTTTAGCAAGTGTGAGCCCAAGGATTGGAAGAGAAGCATCATTGAACCCTCCTCCAAAATAATTTCTACATGATGTGATTGATTCATATGCGAAATATTCTCAAACTAGTGTTACGTTCTAATTTCTAACTTCTACCCGCTAATCTGTACTTGGAAAAAATATGCAATTGTGTTTGAGTTACTTTTGCAAAATTAAAAATAAAATAAAATATAATATTGTAAATGGATATTAACGGGTTAAAAATGTGATCCATTAGTTTAACAGATTGGATTTGAATAACTCGTTAACTTAACGGGTTAAATTTAAATGATCCGTTAATTTAACGAATTAGTTAAAATCAATCCAAATCCAATAAATTCAACCCATTTACAGGTCTACCTATAACCCCTTCGAATAATCACTCGAGCCTCTGCCATACTTCTCCAGCAATACGAGGCATTTGTCTCTTCACGGAGGCTTGCAAAAAGTCTGACGATGAAAAAAATCGGCTTTGAAAACGCGTGCAGCAAGAGAATCACGTTGTTGGATGAAACACCATCCTAGCTTACCAAATAATGCAAGGTTAAAAGCGAGAGGTCATTAAACCCTAAAACCCACACCCCACACCCCACACCCCACACCCCAAAAAAAAAATCCTCGCTCGCTTTTTGCACATTTTACTCCACTTCATCCGATAAATTTGAGGTTTGCCCGATTCACGGCCCCACCAAAATTGAGCAACATTTGACTCATTCCATTTTATCTTTTATATCGCTGTAACTCTTTTATGATATTTAGTTGAATTCTCCAAAAGAATCTAAAAGAATCGTAAAAGGTAAGTTGTATATTGTTATGGTAACTCTTTTCTTATCTTAAAAAGAAAGACAATTGTTAGCAAGTAATTTCACAGTTGCCACATTCAAGTAGACTCACCAGTCCAGATCATCGCAACCTCTTACTTTATTTTATTTTATTGAAAAGCCGTAATCCACGTTCTTACCACTAAATCACTTGCTGTAGTTAGATTGTTTTAATAGTTGAGACCTTTCATTTTAACTCAATGCATTTAGCATTTAAAAGTCATATTTCCGTCGATAGATTAATATTTAATATAAAAAAATTGGCTCTTATAATCTTTCTTAGAAGATGAGCAAGCGGTTTGTCATATACTACAGTAATTATGAAAAATTCGTATTTCTTCCTCAAGTATTACTTCATATTATCTATAATTTAAATTGCGATTGGATCATTTGGGAGAAAAAAGTCCGACCAAGAACTTAATACATGACACGTAATGTGTTTTATTATCTCATGCGGATAAGCCGTAAGCGGCACCCCTCCTTGACTCCATCAATTTATAAACAAAAAAAAAAAAAATTAAAAAAAAAAAAAAAACTCCGGTATTTTGGTTTCATTGTCTTTCCCAGTTTCCGAAACGTTTTGGAAAACATGGCAAAAACAAGCTGCGCAATTAGCTCTGATTCTGCTTGAAAAATGGAGGCCCGAAGGCTCGCCATTATCTGCTCCCACATCCGACCCGGTTCGGTTCTCGCTCCGACCCAATTAGCTCCCGTTTCCAGGTCCAATTGCGATTCCGGTTTGAACAGTAAGCAGTGGCCCAGTGGTTCCGACGAGGGCAATAGCGAAAACGGCTGCGTTTTCTGTAAAATTATTCGCGGAGAGTCACCGGCTTTCAAGGTTTCTATGGTTCTAATTAAACTGCATTTTATTTAATTAATTACGGGGTTTTCATGTTTTAATTATTTGTGAAATTTTATACTTTGCAGCTCTACGAAGATGATGTTTGCTTGTGCATATTGGATACGAGTCCGCTGAGTCGTGGGTAAGGTATCATTTATCCAATATTTAATTTTTCAATCATTATTTTTTCTCAATTTTCTTGCTTTTCTTGTTTTCTTTGTGCTGGAATTTATGGTAAATTTGTCGCAGTTCATTCAATTTTTTTTTTTTAGTAACACGATATTCTAAACTGCTCTAATTGACGGAGAGGTGAATTCGAACTTGAGTGTATGGTGGCGGGCTTATTGGCATTTAATGGATGCTTCTAATTTTTAACAGTAGAAATGCAAGTGTTTTGTGTCAATTTTGCCAACATTTCTTTTGTATTGCAAGTAAACACTGCATAAAAGAAAGAAAGAAAGAAAGAAAGAAAGAAAGAAAGAAAGAAAGAAAGAATGCAATTGCATCGTCTTTTAACAATGTTTTCTTTTCCACTTGCTAAATTTCCGTACTTTTGCTCGTGCAGGCACTCTCTGATTATCCCCAAATCTCATTTTTCTTCGTTGAAAGCCACACCCCCGGATGTAAGTATGTCTTACAGATGCAGTTGGTTTGTGAATTGTTACTAGATATCAAGACAGAAGAGTATTGCTTACTTTCATATGTTATGCATCGGATGAAATGATGGGATGAATTTATCTGAACATTATTGATTGATTGGACTGTAATTTTCTCGACATATCTCCGATAAGTTGTTTATATATTTGTACTTTTTTCTGCAAATCCTGTACACACGTTTCTGTATTTGTTGTGTAGTGTTATAATGTTTCACGAGTCCGAATGAACTTGCTCTGCAGGTGGTAGCTGCAATGTGTTCAAAAGTGCCCTTTATCAGCAGTGCAATCATGAAAGCCACTGATTCTGGTATGTCTTCAAAGTCATTTTCTGGCATTGCCGTGTTGTAATTTCTTTTGGTTCTCAGGTTAAGTACTCGATTAGCAATTAGGATGTCCTGAAGTGGCCCTTATACTTCAAAGATATTTTCTTTGACATCCTTGTTCACAATTACATATTCGGTTATACCTACCTAACATTTGCTGTTATAAATACTTAACACAGTACGCTCTAATTATGCAGATTCGTTCAACTTGTTAGTTAACAACGGTAGAGCTGCAGGCCAAGTTATATTTCATGTGAGTCATTATAATTTCCGTTTTGAATTTCCTTCTGGCTAAAGCTTATAGCAGCATTTACATTCAAAATGATGCATCCTCTGCCAGCATTTACTTGTGGTTATTGTTAATGGATGATAGTATTATACCTTTCTATCCAGTTATTTTGTTATTTAACACGAGCAATGTGCGAAGCTTTTGCTAATCTTGCTGTGTAACACGGTAATTTCAGACTCATATTCACATAATACCGCGCAAGGCCCTTGATTGCCTTTGGGCTTCTGAGGTATTTATCATTCACAATTTTGCCTCTTTATACGTGAAAACTGTACAGTCTTGAGGATATAAGCTTGATACTAATATATATGAACTCCACAGAGTTCGCGGAGGCGGCCCCTGAACTCGGACCAGGAAGCATCTCGACTTGCAGGTTGTGTTCGAGAGCAATTGTCAATATCAGACAACTCCAAAATCAGCCAAGGGTGAAGGATCTAGTCTTACCGAAAACTAGGTGCACATTTCGTCCGATCAAAATGTAATTTTCAGTGTACAATTATGTGCAATATACATACTTTAATTCTTTGGAATATTGTATGACTTGCAAGTATTACTTGTTCCATGTCATATAGAAGGCTGAGCTCACCAGTTTACATAGTGTTTCTTTTTTCCTTTCAAAATCTGGACATCAAAATAACAATGAATATGATATGATTTCCCTTTTCTTTTTCCTCAAGTTCGAGAACAATGGTTTATTCAGAACGAAAGAAGAGCGAAACCTAACAACCAGGAAACAAAAGCGTAATCTCAATATCTGTCCCGCACCAACGCTGTTCTTGGTGCTCCAATTAAACTTCGAAAAGTTTCCATTGATATGTTTTTTCCACCTAATTTTTTAGGTGAATCAGGCTTCTAGTATAACAGCAAAGCAAACCCTCGGACTCTAGAAGTCCGAGGGTGAATTTGTAGGACACAAGATTCAAGGAATCATTTCTTAGATCCTGGAAGTACCGAAATGTACCTCCAAATATGCAGCAGTGTGACTGTTGTAAGTCTTGGACATATAATTGTAGCGAGAAAAGTGTATGTTGGGATGAGGAGTCCAAAAGAGTTCCTCTTTCTTGAAATCGAAGGAGATGGTACGATAAGGGTTTCGTCCAACCTCATCATCTTCATTTACAAGCCAATGCATGTTTCCGCATGCAGATGTTTTACTGACACTTAACTCGCGAGGAGGAACTGAGTCTATCTCTCGCCACATGCTAGTGCCCAATACATAAACTTGGGCAACCACATTCATACTCAGATCTCTGTGTCGTGGATGTAGGGACTGCGGTGCTTTTCAGAAAACACGAACGATCTTATAGGTGTTGGACATTATCAAATCACATACAGAACCTTCTGAGTTTGCGGTAGCACCTCCAGGGACCTCTGAAACTTCTCCACCAAGAGGATCGATGAGCCAGAAGCCTGGACCACCGGATACACTACTCTCGTTGAAGAAAAACAAGTTGCAGAAAACAAAACGTACATCATATAAGTTACTGTTACAAAAATTTGTGACACGAAGAGCATGCTTGGTTTCTCTCAAGTAGTTATGTTTGCGGGTGTTATTCGATGACTGCAGCCGCAACGGCATGATTTGCAATCCATGCTATATGGGGATTTAGCAACAAGCATGATTTGATGTTCTTCAAGCTCAGCAGCATCACCGGAGTCGATCGGCAGCAGAATTGAGTAAACGCTTGATGTAATTCAAGCATAACAAATTGATGTGACAGGCAGTCTCGTAAGGATTTCGATCAAAACTATGACATTCATAAGACGAGCAATATGCTCTCCTTGCTTCTACACCTAACCTAAGTTCGAATCCCATAGGTTCAACTTGAGATTTTCTTGAACTAAGTAGAGAGAAAATAAATTAGTTTCACGTTGACGAATAAAATGAATTTGACATCAATTTCTATTTTTTGAGAGAAAAATGCTAGGGAAATCAAATTTTTAGACCATGTTTTGTAGACCACATGATGTGCCCATTGATGATTCAGCTACCTTTTTTTTTTTTTTTTTTAATGATTTAAATTAATAGTTCAACCATCAGTCATTGCATTATGTAGTTTACAAAAGATGATCTAAAATAAAAAAATGCTAAGGAAACTCTCTCAAAGTGAGATTATCTGACACCTCATAATTTAAACATCAATTTTTATGCTAATATATAAAACATTGTGCTAAAAATACGAATATCAAAATATTTATAAAGAGTTCCACGTTTTAAAACTCCTCGCAATTCTCTCTATAATTTGCATCACCCTGTTTGGGATCAATCCCAATGACAACTTTTAATATCCAATGATACTGTCATGAAAGAGTCAGGGCATTGGCCAGTCAAAACCAACGCTAATTTAGTTTTATTATGGCACTTTCAAAAATATAAAATTCAGCAATGAAAAATTAATAAATAAATAATCAAAATAAATAAAAAGGACAATCTTCCAATTAAATTTGAACTTCCAAGGGAAGGCAAACAAAAATCCAATTTAAAAGAAGTCACAACAAGTCTTTGCCTTCTCAGACCCCCCCCCTATGCGAAACGTCTCCGACTCCCTCTGAGCCTTTGAGGGTTTGCCCTTGCCTCTCTTCGTCTTCGTCTCCCTCCATTTCGCGCTTTCGCCCAGAAACCTCTCGAACTCTCCTCCTTCCCCTCCATTTCCTCTCTCCGCTGCCAAAACGTCGATTCGCCGCGCCCGCATTCGCTGAAAACACCATAGGAAACAATCAATTTGGGAAGAGGAAGGGGAGGACTGATATGGCGCCGAGTCTCGCATTGTCGACGGCAGAGAAACTCAGGAAGGACGGCAACACTTACTTCAAGAAAGATCGATTCGCGGCCGCCATCGATGCCTATACTGAGGTATTATTTTGTTTCTGCGATTCGCTCCTCTCGTGTACTTTGCGTGTGTGGAAAATTGTAAAGGTTTGATCTTTGTGATTGATGATTTTGTGGTGGTATTTTTTGGCATTTGGGTTTTGAAGGCAATCACTCTGTGCCCTAATATTCCTGTTTATTGGACGAATCGCGCTCTCTGCCATCGTAAGCGTAAGTACGTATGACCACCTTCTCTCTCTCTCTCTCTCTCTCTCTCTCTCTCTTCAGTTTTCGTTTTCCTTATTTGTTTCTTGGATTTCATTAATGGTTTTTGAGTAATGCAGTGATTGGACAAAAGTCGAAGAGGATTCTCGGAAAGCTATTCAGCTTGATCACAATTCAGTTAAGGTAAATTCTGGTGTTTTGATTTTGTTTTGCTCCTTTTTCTATAAATGTGTTTCTAGGATGTCATCTGTGACCTGAAAATAGAGATGTGAGATCTTCGGAGGAGTGAAATTTTGGTATATTGATATATTCTTTTGTGTATCGACTTGAGTACTTGTGGTGGTGCTGCAGAGAGTTGTATTCATTGTTAAATTCTGATAAATTGATTGTCTGCATTTTAACGCATGGAGGTCGGGTCATAAATCGTTGGCCTACATTACATGCACGGAGACTTTGTCTGTTTGTTTCCTCTTCTAGCAAACCATCATTTTATGAGTTAGATGCTATTTATACAATTTGAGGGCATTCAAGTGGCCAAAGACGTTTAATAACAGTTTTGGATCCAGATGCATAATAGGAATTTTCACCAAGATGATAGCTTGAAAGCATGGGTTCCTTCCTTCTATATGCCTTGTCCTGACTTTTCCGGTTGCGATTATGCTTTTAGAATCATTGCTTCCTTGTCGTCTTTTTAGTGCAGTACATATCTAATCAAGCTTTGGACACATGAAAATAATTTTGTTGCATATGTTGCGTGTATTCCTGTACAATATTCTCTGAGTCTTGCACATTAACCTATTATCTTCTGCTTTAATGTGCCATTTTCCTTTTTACTATTGAATCATCATCGTGCTGTTTAGTTCATTGAAAATTTCCTGTGTGACAGGGTAACTATATGCTGGGGCTTGCTTTACTGCAGAAGCAAGAGTATGCTGAGGGAGTTAAGGCACTCGAGAGGGTAAGAAGTGCTTTTGGTCTAGCATACTCTTATCATGAGCATTGAGAAAATTTCTCTTAGTATGCCTCTTTTCAGTATAT
This sequence comes from Pyrus communis, assembly GCF_041283825.1. Taxonomy (NCBI): domain Eukaryota; kingdom Viridiplantae; phylum Streptophyta; class Magnoliopsida; order Rosales; family Rosaceae; genus Pyrus; species Pyrus communis. The sequence goes on from NC_142574.1 coordinate 20,557,826, forward strand.
GATTATGATAGAAGAAGAAAATGGAGATCCATCAAACTCATGATATTTAACTTGAAGGTACATGTATCTAGTGAAATTATGAAAGTTGCATAACGCACTCAGAAAAATTAAATACAACTGAGGATACTTTAGAATGATTACGGTTTTCTTGATCTTATTGTGAAAGTTGCGTAATCTAATATTCACAGAAAGAGGGTTACAAGAGGCTGTATTATAGTTGCATCACAATGATGCAACTGATATTCACCACTACGTTTCTTGGAAGTTATTTCTTCTTGTTTTGAAGGCCTTGCTCGACATGCTTGTATATGATGTTTGGAAAAATTGAAAACAGGGGGGAAGTCAGGTGTCTTACAGAAGCATAATCAGTCAAATGGCACTAATGCAGTAAAATCTTCTTCCTGATTTTATCATAATACTTGATATATTCATTTTTTTCATAGACATTTCATACTGCTTTTAAAACCTTTACTTTCGATATAGTTGCTTACGACGTAGATAAAATATTTGAATTCTACTGAAATTTTGTTTGAACATCCTGTACAGGCTTTGGATCTTGGGAGGGGTGCTAATCCGGAAGGTTATATGGTAGAGGAAATCTGGCAGGAGCTTTCAAAAGCAAAGTACATGGAGTGGGAGGATACATCGAGCAAACGATCATGGGAATTGCAAAACTTGAAGTATGTGTTCCCTGTTCAGGCCTGTGATGTCTGAAAATGTTTTCAATATTGCATAACTGTTGGTGTTCGTTTTAAAGGTAGCTGGTTCATAAAACTTGTTTCATGTCTCAGAGAAGACTGTGAGACTGCTCTCAAAGAGAAACATGACGCTCTTCAAGTTGAAGGGTTTTTGGATGAAGTTGCTACTACCTATATGAAACAGTTAGAGGCGTTAGGAAGAGTGTTTGAGAAAGCTGCAGAAGCTGACACGCCAAGTGAGGTCAGTACATGGTTTTCTTGTCTTCCATTCTCAGTTACTTTTGTTGTGACTGTAAAAAAATTTCAGGTGCCGGATTTCCTGTGTTGCAAAATCACGCTTGATATATTTCGTGATCCTGTGATTACTCCAAGTGGGGTCACATATGAGAGATCAGTGATCCGTCACCATCTTGAGAAGGTATAATATCTTCATATTGCATCTGCTAATACAAATGCCTTCTCTACGCTAATGTATATATTCACAGTGATCTCTGGCCTTTTGTTTACTCTATATACCAGGTTGGCAAGTTCGATCCAATCACACGAGAGCCGCTTGATCAATCAGAGCTAATACCAAACTTTGCCATAAAAGAAGCAGTTCAAGCATATATACAACAGCATGGTTGGGCCTACGGAACATAGCGAAGGTTGAATTTTATTGGAAACTTGGAGTGTCGATAGTTGTTCTAAAACATGCAATGTACCAAATGTGGCAGAGTGCAGTGTCCTTTTGTGTTTTTAATGTATGGTGTGACCTAGAATCATACTGAAGGTCTATCCTCTTTGAAATTGTACATATATTACATTATAAACCAGTTCTTCAATTACTGCTGGTGTAGATTTATGTTACTTAAAATTGTCGTGGTTCGTGAATTCGGTTTCTCTCTCGGACCTCAAAACGGGTTTTTCTACTACGCATCTATGTATACGTTCAATCACAAGTTACATTTGAATCTTTTATATTGAACTAATACATTGATGCATTGCGGAATCTCTGCTTCAAAGTTTTTTCCGTTTCTCAACTAAATCCTTTCCCATTTACTTGGTTGTGAGCCCAATAGGAAAAGCCTACAACCTACGTAAAGGGCCCATACACCAGCAAGCCTTTGTTCAATTTTTTTTTATTATAAATTTTTAACCTTATTTCTATTATTTAAATTTATTTTTAAGATTTTAAATTATACATGTTTTATAACTAATTTTATATCAGTTAATGAATATTTTTTTTTTCACATAAACAACGAATGTACAAAAATTGTATACTTTTGGGATCATATAGACAAAATTGGCTAAATCTAAAAGACAGTGTTATGCCCTAGAAGTTACTTTGGTCATTACATTTTAAATTTAGCCAATTTAATCATTATATAATACCGAAAAGTGGACAATTTTCATGCATTTTCCCTATTTTCGTATATAATGCCATTGTTGTTGTTAATTGAAATGGTTATTAGTATTAGGAGCAAAAACAAATTTTACATCAGAATTCTATACGTGAATTAAGTCAATTAATAAAATAATACGCCTTTTATTAAGTTTAAGTTCGAATCGTCTTGCTGTAAATTAGAGTATCATTTTGTAAAATAAAATAAGAAAGTAAAATTACATCTCGATGAAAATATTTTAATTTTCCTAGGGTTTTCGCTCCCACCCCCTCCCCATATATAAAGAGAACAAACTCGCCCTGACAGCAAGCCCGAGAAAAAGAAATAAACTCTCACGGCCTCGTTCACTCTCGCTCACAAAACCTCCCGGCGGGACTCTAGGGTTTTCAGAGACCTCATCACTCTCGGTCGACTGCAACCATGGCGACCACCACCGCCGCGGCCCCGCGCCAGCTCTCTCAGAAAGAGGCTGACATCCAGATGATGTTGGCCGCCGAAGTGCATCTGGGCACCAAAAACTGCGATTTCCAGATGGAAAGATACGTCTTCAAGCGCCGCAATGACGGTACACTCTCATCTCCTCCCATTTTTTCAGATATAGTCCTGTTTTTTAGGTTTTATTTTTTGCTTTTGCAATGCACATTTATCAAAATAAATTTTAGATTTTTGGTTTTGTTTGTATTTGGAATGATGGGAAATTTATGATGGAATGATGGGCAATATATAGTTTGTTTTGTCAGATCTGTTGTTTGGATAGTTTAGAGGATTATTTGTTTCTGAAGGTGCATTTTGTTTCTGTAATTTTCTTTCAATTCGATATGCATTTGTGCCGATTGGAACTGACTTATTTGGTTCAATTTACTTGGTTTTACAAAATTAGATGGTTTAATACCAATTGATTGTGTTTCGGCACTGTTTTGTACAAGAAACTCTAATTTGGCATGCGTGTGAACAGCGGTTGTGGAGCACAAGAGTGTGCTACTCTGTGTTATTGTTATCCGTATTGTTTCGTTAGCTGTTGATTTGTTTCAGGAACTAAGCTGTCGTTTATTGAATTGACATTTTAGTGCTTAATTACTGCTTTGGTTATTCTTAGGGATTTACATTATCAATCTTGGGAAAACTTGGGACAAGCTTCAGATGGCTGCCAGGGTGATTGTTGCGATTGAGAATCCTAAGGATATCATTGTACAATCAGCAAGGCCCTATGGACAGAGGGCTGTCCTGAAATTTGCTCAGCACACTGGTGCTAATGCTATTGCTGGAAGGCACACGCCTGGTACTTTCACAAATCAGCTCCAGACGTCGTTCAATGAGCCCCGTCTCCTCATTCTGACTGACCCACGAACTGATGCTCAGGTGATGGTCCATCTTTTATTTTTAATGTCTTTGTATGTTCATTTTTAGACTGCTAGTTGATGTCCAGGGTTTGTGTATGTGCTATTATATAACTCTCTTATTTCCCAATTTTGTTCTGCTTGTTTTTCTTTTTGTGTTCTAATAATCGTTGTGTGCCTGTAGCCAATTAAGGAGGCTGCTTTGGGAAACATACCCACCATTGCTTTCTGTGATACTGATTCCCCTATGCGTTATGTTGATATTGGCATCCCTGCAAATAACAAGGGGAAGCACAGCATCGGATGTCTTTTCTGGCTCCTAGCAAGGATGGTTTTGCAGATGCGTGGTTCCCTCCGTCCAGGGCTTAAGTGGGATGTCATGGTAAACACGGAACATTTCTATTGATTTTGTTGAGACATTCTCTAAAGTTCTAATCATTGCCTGAAATTTCTGTTTGCAGGTTGATCTTTTCTTCTATAGAGACCCTGAGGAGGCCAAGGAAAAGGAAGATGAAGATCTTCCTCAAATTCCAGATTATGGAACTGCAGATTATGCTGCACCTGTTATCGGCGGGGCTGATCAATGGCCTACCCAAGTTTCTGATGCTCCATGGCCAACAGATACCCCTGCAACTATCCAGGCAGCTCCTGTTGTTAGCTGGACCGCAGAACCAGGTTTCACTTGTTAACCATTTAACTGTTGTAAATTGTGTTAGAATCATCACATTTTTGTTGTATTACCTTGTTGGATTCTGCAGGCTGTGAGAAACATTTGAGCTTAATCACATTTTATGTTATCAAGTATGCATCTGTTTTCGGTCAGTTGTACCTTTTCTGACACATGTTTGTTTCTTCCCTATCTTGTTTATGTTTGAGTGCAGGCGCAGTAGCAGGAGAGTGGGATTCTATTCCTCCAGCACAAATTCCTGCTGCCGCGGTTGAAGGTGTTGTTCCTCCTAGTGGCTGGGATTGAGGAATTTTTGAAGGGGTGCTCTTCACAATGTCGTTGAATCCGTAGTCGGCTAGATTTTCCTTTCTCGTTTGGGATTTTCTAAAAGGATTATGATATACCATTTTGAAAAAATGGATTGTTTTGGAAGCCGTTGAGTTTAGATTTGAAAAAATGGATTGTTTCTGGAGATCTAGACAATGTTACCATTGAATTATTTCTTTTAATTAATTTGTCGTAAATCTGTATTAGAAGAATTACATCTTGGACGTTAATCTTTTGACTAAACGTGGTTGGGGTTGCGGAAAATTTGGTCCGTGGGCCTGCGGGCTGCCTATTTCTATCCGAACCTTGAACTAAATGTGCATAATCCCCTACAACCTGATTTCATTAGGCCCTAGGTTGGACACTTGTTTTGTCATTAGTAGGGCTAAATGTTGGCATGACTCTTGGCTGTAGATGGCCTAAGACCGTCCCCAGTAGGGTTTTGTCTTTCATGAAATTGATAATTTAAAGCCTTAGCGAGAAATTTTATCTCTAAGAGCAAGTTCATCTTTAAAAAATACGCTGGCACTCAGTCTATTTAATTTATTCAATGAACAGTGATAGACCTCATGAATAGTAAATTGGCCAAATGCTTCTTCACTTCTAAAAAATGTGCTGGCACAAAGTCTAAAAAATGAGTTGGCACAAACTATCTCCACCTTTACAAAATGCATTGGCACCCACCCCATTTAAAATATTATTAATTTTTTTATAAAATAAAAAAAAATAGTTTTATTTTCATATAGGATTTTTAACCAATCTTATCACGCCACGTGTCATTATTTGAAAGTACTATTTTGCTTGAAAGTGTTGAAAATATTGAAATGTGGTGTAAGGTGGAAGATGATGATTAGGTATTTATAGAAAAAAATAATAATTTTTTTTTAAATTTTTCTGAATTTTTAGACATATTTTTATTATTTTTTATTAAGATAGTTAATCTGGACCATTGGATTTGAAAAAGAATTCAAATCTAACAGCCCAGATCACGCCACGTGGCTAGGCGTTGTATTTGAATTTCAATAATTTTTTTACCGTTGGAAATCCAACAGCTTAGAAAACTAGTAATTGGAAATCCAACAGCTTAGAAAACTAGTCGTTAGAAATCCAATGGTCTAGAATGAGCCACGTGGCATCTGGACCCTCGCCTTTGTCACGCCTGCACATGCGGGCCCCGCTCACTTTTTCTTGTCGGAATGTGCGGCCACTTGAGCGTGTTTTGCATGCGCCTGGTGCAAAAAAAAAAAAATTTAAAACGGCTTGTGACGTCACGCTAGCGTTAGCATGACGTCACATAGGTTGAGCCTTGGCTCATCACATCCTGGGCTGGTTTGGGTTGGGTGCCAACCTATTAGGCTGGGCTGGAGCACTTTTTGTGTGTGCTGGGCAATTTTGGGGGCTGTGAGCTGGCCTACCCTTTTGGGTTGGACTTGCTCTAATAAGCCAAAAAATAGGGTTAGGTCTATTACTTAAACTAGCAACTTTCTTCCTTGGGTAGCAAAAAATTAGGTTATATCTAGCTTCAAGAGGCAGTAGGCCCACGAGAAAAGTAGCTACCTATGTGAGCCAAATTCTGTGAAGTATTATTGCTCACCATCATAACTATGGTGTATGTTCACTATATACATAATCACCTGCCACGTGTCCTTTCATCTAACTATAGTTAACTTTCACATTAAATGTTACTTTTTTAATTTTGAAAAAAAAAACCTATAGTTAGATGAAAGGACGTGTGGCAGGTGTTAGATGTATGGTAAACATACACCATAGTTTATGGTGGTGAGCAAAAATGCTCCCCAAATTTTGCCACTCTCCCCCCCCCCCCCCCCCCACTTGCGAATACACTTATACCCAAGGTCCTCCATTTTATTTGTATGTTTAATGCTTTAGACATAAAATGATATTAGATGTCCTACTAAAAGGGCTTACTTTTATTAATTTTCAAATAAAAATCACACTAAATTTTAAAATGACATTGAAAGTTTAGAGACCTAAACCAAAAACAAACAAACAACATATCTAAATTGCAAGGGCATTACAATTTAGTTATGAGACAAAATCTTTTTTGGTCTAATTTCAGAGAAACAAATCAACGGATAAGATTGAGATAAGAGAACCTAATCCAATGTTTCATAAGTGATAAAATCTAACTTTGTCAAAATTTGGATTTTTTAAGGTTCAATTGCTCTTTTTTTTTTTTTTTTTTTTTTTTTTTTTTGAGATAACACGTCCAAAAATCAATTTAAGAAAAGTTAACCAAAAAAAAAAAAAAAAAAAAAACTTATCGCATAATCAAATTATATATATATCCCTATGTAGAGCCCAAAAGTAAATAGCCCCTTATTTAGAGAGATTTTTTTTATAGAGCTCTAAAGATTCATCGGAGCTCCAAAATAGACTATATCCACCACTTTTTTAGCCCCATATGGAGTTCCTCATTGAAAATGCTGTAAGGGGTGTGAATACGATGATGGTATGCTTGACGTTGACGCTTCTTTTCTTGAATAATCAGAAGGTTAGGACATGTTTATTTACATGAAATCAAATTGAATCCATTCACATGTCCCATTACTTGCTTGAAAGACAAAATAGATTTAGGCATACTATGAGCTTGATTGGATCATATGCCTTACTTGTTGAGAAAAAGGAGTAAAGTCAGCTAAAGATTTGATCTTCTATTCTCCGTGTATCATGCTTAATTGATTGTACACATTATATTTCCTTTTGTAGCTTTGTAAACTAGGCAACTACTTTTTCCTAGGCTTAGATATAGGATCGTGTTTTTCCTATTCCTGTATAAAAGAAACTCATGTATGAGTTTGTAAAGATTATCATATTATCAAAGAATCAGTTTTTAATATGGTATCAGAGCGAAACCGCTCTTGGTGACCAACACCCACTTTCCACTAAAACTCTAGCCACTCTTAAACACAGACCAGAGATCATCCATGGGAGACGACAACTCAACGAATTCCTTAGCCAAGCCTGTGGAAAACAAGTATGAAAATCCAAATGATCCTCATTAACTACATCATTCTGATCAACCTGGTGCAATACTAGCCACTCAGTTGTTCAATGTAGAAAACTATGGGACTTAGAGTTGTGCCATGCTGATGGCTTTCAGCGCCAAAAACAAGGAGGGTTTTGTCGACGGTTCAATTCAGAAACCTTCGAAAACCTTTGTAACTAAACTGCAACAACGGACTCGCTGCAATAACCTTGTAAAATCAAGGTTATTGAATTCCATCACCAAAGAAATTGGGGCAAGCGTGATCTACAATGATGTGGCCCTTAATATTTGGACTGACCTCAAGGAACGCTTCTCTCACGTCAACAGTGTTCATCTCTTCCATATTGAACAGGTCATTCATGATTGTACACAAAGCAACATGACCATAGGTGTGTACTACACAAAACTCAAGAGCCTCTGGGATGAGCATGATGCGTTATGTGTCATCCCATCCTGCACATGCAGCACCATGAAAGAGGTTCTACAGTTTCGAGAAAATCAAAAGACCATGAAGTTCCTCATGGGTCTTAATGAAACATATGCTGCTGTTCGAGGACAGATATTACTCATGGATCCACTGCCCACCGTTAACAAGGTACACTCACTCATCCTGTAAGATGAAAAGCAACGCATCCTTTCATCTGGAAGAGGAACTGTACTTGATGCCACTTTTCACGCCCCAATCCCGACATACGTCTAGAATTGACACATGACGTCACAAAAAATCCATATCTATCATACCCCACCTCCGGGATATGGGCAAGCATAACTCAATAATCGAATCACATAGTTATTTTTCGTACACATTATGGCTGCATCTAATCTCCATGTTAGACTGCTTACGTACCCTAGACAGGGATCAAGCCATTTGTAGTTCGTCATGCACAATAATTGACATACAACACAGTCCGATTAAGTCGAAAGGCATAACATTTCTCAATCAATCAATAGAACTTGACAAGCATGAAATTACTCGACTCAGGGTTACATAACAAACCCACCTAAAAATCATGAGTTCCCCTCCTTCTAAATATAAATCATTATGTCGCAACATCATACCGCAATTCACAACATATATCATTTCAAAGAACCAACGAAGCACAATACCATTCTCCATCCACATTTATCAACAAGTCTAATCATAACAATAACCATGATAACCAACATAACAATCCCACATGACGATTGACATTTCCATTTCATCCATCACATAATTCATCACGTTCCCCACATAAAATCACATTTCATAGTGTGTAACATAGTTAAGAATTAATAAAGTACACATTATTCTCTAGAAATATTAATCAACTAAAATACTCATATCCAACGTCATTCCATAATCACATCAATCAATAATGTCAACCATCACATCATCAATAACACATACAACATGTCGAAATGCAAGGCTAGAGCAACACAATTCGGTTGAAGACTACTTCTTTGAAAAAGGGGATTTTGGACCACCCAATGGACCAAGGCACCAAAGGGGATTCCGGACCATCACTTAACGGAATCCAAACAGAACTCAGTTCCAGACCACCCAACCGAATTGAATGGAAGTCCAAGAAGCATAACAACGGCTTGAAGGAACAAGACATGATTCAAGTTACCCAATTCATGAAAACTCAACGAACGAAGCAATATCGAGCACAATTCCACATCACAATGGGTTATCGGTCAATTACTAGACCTCACATCTCCCAAGCAATTCAATATGCATTTCAATCACATGTCACAACTATTTCCAATACACAAGTCAAATCACATTTCACTTCATCTTACTAATTCACTATACTTCCAACCTTATATCTCAATACATAACTTGTAACATATCAAGGAATCACAAAGCACAATATTAATATTTAATTATGTTAATCAATCAGTGAGATAACATATCATTTCACGAATTTAATTAAAGAACTCTACATAATTCCCAACTTGGGTTATGAATAATAACATGATAATTCTAATTTATTTTCACAACATCTATTGTGGGTAATTCCCATCTACTCGAATTTAGGATTCTAAGATCACCTTACGGAATGAACAAGAGCAAGGATTCCGGACCACTCAACGGAATCCAACAACATTGGGTTCCGGATCACTTAACGGAACCAAAATATCAAGCGGTTTCTCATAATCTACCCAAACCTGTCATATGTAAAGTCAATGCCAATATTATGGAATTGGTTCACTGGCAAATCAGGCACTCAGATAAGCTAAAAGGCTCGGGTGAGGGACAATAAAATAAGCATGTGATACAATAATAAAACTAGCCATCAATTATAATTTATAAACCTTGAATATAAATCTTTCATAAGAAATCAATACCAAACTTTTGAAAACTCCGAGGGAGTCACCCAGACATCCAAAAGTTCATTTCAAACAACCATAACATCTCACACCCATATTCACATACACACAATGAAAGTAGAACTAGGGTGACCCAATTCATCCAAAGCCTACACCTTTGCAACCATCTCAAACTAAACTCAATGAACTAAGGTGGATACAATCCCGGACCATCACTCAACGTGATCGTGGAGTAAGAGGGATTCCAAACCATCACTCAACGGAACCCAAACCAAGATACGATTCCTGACCATCACTCAATGGAATCGCGGAGTGGAGTAGGAAGGATTCTGGACCATCACTCAACGGAATCCAAACCAGGATACGATTTCGGACCATCACTCAACGGAATCGCGGAGTACATTGCATAACCACCAATCAATGAAACAACAAATGAATCAAGTTACTCAAGTTATAAAGGCTCAACGAAACAAGAAATGAAATAATGAAACGAGCATTGACACATGTTTCAAAGCAACAAACCCCATGACAATGGGTTAACAGTCTACCACTAGCCCTCACCTCATCAAATCAAGCCAATCATACAAAACAAACCATATTTCCAATATGCACGTCAAATCCCACTTCATATAACTATATCATTGGCTAAATATGAAAATTAACAATTTATAGGAAAAATGATTATAAAACCATTTCATATTCACATATATTAAGTCGCTCACATTTCATCATATCATACCATCTATGTAAATCAACCACCTTTCGAATATGCACGTCAAATCACATATCACGATCATCATCAGTACACAAGCCAAATCATGTTTAATAAACATAGGTCTATGGCTATATATATATATATATATATGTATGTATATATATATATATATATATATATATATATATATATATATATATAATCACATTTCAATAGAATCACATTATAATACTAAGTCAAATTCACAGATGATACCAATATAAGAAATCAAGGTAATAACCATATCATATATGTTCAAGTCACTCTCTAACCAATGTAGGCCCACTAGACTTCACTTAAGTCTCCTATAGTACTAATTTTATTATTTAGAACGTTCAGAGACATGTTGATCATAATTCAACTCTCGTTCAACAATGGGGTCCACAATGATCCGCAAATCAGATTTATGATCCATAACTGCCCAAAGTCTACATTATGCTTCGAGAATAACATACTAAAGTTTCATTATGATCCAATGGTCGGATTGTCATCAATCACACAAACAAGTGGCGGTGCAAATTGATCACCACACCAAACAATTGAATCTTTGGAAACCGAGCTAGACATAGGTTCACATGGTCACTATAAGGTATTTGAAACCTAGACAATACTCGTGAACGATCCCACGCACTGCCACACGCGGTGGTATTCAAGATGGAGGGTTTAGAAACCCCGAATTTTCAACATTAACTAGATGAGCTCAAATTTACGTGGTAGCTAGAGCTCAACAAGGGAAACACTTTTCACAACTAGGCCGATGATAAATTCTAACCGGAAACCGTCCAATTTTACCGGAGAAAACCGGATTTCTAGGGTTCTAAACACCCAACTCTAAAATGAATATGAAAGCACAAACTAAGCATACCCACTTGAAGATTATGAAGAGTAGATGAAGTTTCATACCTCACTCGAAGGAAATCGTGGCCGGAATCGCCGGAAAAATGATAAAACCGCCAAAAAAGTCGTGGATTTTGCGACCTTGAACTGCAAAGATGGAAAAGAAATGAGAAAATCTAACATCACAGGGATGTAGGGCTCGTCAAGAGCTTTCCATGGACACCAAGATCATCCAAAACGAAGCACGGATGAAGAAGATACAAGCGGGTCAAGTTTGGTGGGTTTATGGGTCCAATTCTCCCTAAAACGGGTTAGGCAGCACCCATTTTTCATTTTCTGAAAAGCCCCCACCTTTTTAGAGGTTTCACTCCAATTATAGCATTTTGGTAAAATTACCAAAATGCCACCAATTTCAAACGACTCTAACTTCTCCTTTCGGAGTCGGAAATAAGATTTGTTTACGCCTACGTGCTCATGGAATCGAACTCTACCTAACCAATTCAAGAGTTGACCAAAAAGGTCGAGAAAATTTGAAATGACTAAAGTATCCCTCACTTCGATTTTCTTAAATTTGGAGAAATAAATAACTAGTTCCAATCAAATCTTCGAAATACGTCAGGAATAAAATAAAATAATAATTTTGGGGACGGGATATCACACCACTGCCTTTGGTGTTCGGGATAATACCTGAAATTTTGGGAGAACTTTCACACCAAAGAATCCTCATTTGAAGTGTGATCGATGTGATACAATTGGTCACACTTCATAAGCATGTCGATCACATCTTAAATGTGATTTTTGTGGTTGGAAAAGATACACGATCGATTATTGTCGCAAACTCAAGAAGTCCAAAGCAAAAGGAGATCTGCAGGACTGACGTTCATTCTTTTCCAAAGCCAATCATGTTCAATCCAAGGAGGAAGCACAACCGCAGTTTAGTCCTATCAGTTTAACACCAGACCAATACCAGAATTTGTTGACCTTGCTTGGTAACAATAAATCACCTTCTATGGCTAACTTGGTTGGTGGTTCATCTACCATCAATAATCTCTCAGGTACATCATTTAGTGGTATTGCACTTTGGAAAAATATAGCTTGGATTTTGGACTATGGAGCAACAATATTGTATGTTCAGTTAGCTTGTTCACCACTTATTCACCAGTGAAGAACCAAAGTGTGCGCCTTCCTGATGGCACAATAGCTCATGTTACACATATGGGGAACATTCAATTCTCCCATCATCTGACCTTACATAATGTTCTTTGTGTTCCCTCATTCCAGTTGAACTTGATCTCCATTAGCGCACTTGTAAATCATTCAAATTATATCACTATATTTGCTAAGAATATATGTGTATTACAGGACCAACGCTTGGGGATGATGATTGGGACGGGAACTGAGAGAGAAGGACTCTACTACCTCAATATCACAGAGGAAGCTATGTGTAATTCAATTGGCACAGTCAAGACTTGTCTTTCTTCTTCTCGTCTTTGGCATTAACGTCTTAGGCACCTTTCAAATAAAATTTTGAATTTAATTTCACATTATGTTAAGAACGTTGAATTTTGTGAGATTAATGATTGTTCAATTTGCCCTTTAGCTAAACATACTTGTTCTTCATTTTCCACCAGTTCTATCAAAACTTATGCAGCTTTTGAAATGATTCATGTTGATATTTGGGGTGGTTATCATGTTGCCACAAATAATGGGGCTTGGTACTTTCTCACAATAGTTGGTGATTTTACTCGATGCACTTGGGTCTACTTAATGCACCAAAAATCTGAAACATTCAAGTACCTAACCAGTTTCATTAATTTTGTGGAAACACAATTTTCTGTTAAGATCAAAGTGCTTCGCAGTGATAATGGTCCTGAGTTTACCATGGCCAAATATTATTCCGATAAGGGCATTATCCACCAAACACTTTGTATTGCTAGGCCCGAACAAAATGAGGTAGCTGAGAGAAAGCATCACCATCTTCTCAATGTTGCTAGAGCTCTTCTTTTTCAAGCACATTTTCCGAAACAGTTTTGGGGAAATGCCATTTTAACAGCTACTTATCTCATTAACCATACTCCCACACCATTGCTACAAGGAAAAACACCATATGAACTCATCTACCATAAACACCCAGCCTATGATCACTTGAGGGTATTTGGATGTTTATGTTTTGCATCCACTCATGACAAGCATCCCACTAAATTTGATGCTCGTGCCTTACGATGTATTTTTCTTGGTTACCCTTATGGCCAAAAAGGATATCGTCTCTACAATCTCGATACGGGTAAAACTTTTGTTTCTAGAGATGTTATTTTTTATGAGCACATTTTTCCTTATCCTCTTTCAACCATGGATTCATCTATTGTTTTACCTACTACCCATGATACCACAACATACATTGATGATACAGTTCTCCCTACTCCTCATTCGTCTCCATTCGACGACAATGGCTCATAGTCTGCTCCCATTGAGGTAACAGTACCATCGCCTTCTCCATCTATTGAAGCTCCAACACATCATTCGCAGCCTACACGAATTACACAACCTCCAAGTTATCTTACAGACTATCATGTTGAAGTGTCCCTTCCTTCTCGTTCCCCTTCGTCATCAACCTCTGCTTTGGTTCGCACCACAGGTATTTCTTATCCTTTGTCAGATGTTTTATCTTATGATCAACTATCACCTTAACATTGTGCTTTTACTGCCTCCATCTATGTTGAGAAAGAGCCAAGTTCTTTTTCGCAGGTTATACAACACTCCAAATGACGTCTTGCAATGCAACAAGAACTTGCTGCTCTTGAAGCTAATGGAACTTAGTCTCTTCAACCTCTACCTCCTGGAAAGAAATTTGTCGGCTGCAAATGGGTGTGTAAAATCAAATTTAATCCCGATGGCATGGTTGAAAGAAACAAGGCTCGATTAGTCGCCAAGGGCTACAGTCAAATAGAGGGCCTAGATTATCATGAAACATTTGCTTCTGTTGCTAAACTAGTCACTATGCGTATCTTACTTGCCGTTACTGCTACTAAGAATTGGCATCTTCATTAGTTAGATGTCAATAACGCTTTCCTTTACGGCGATTTCGATGATGATGTCTATATGGCTCTTCCACCTGGGTTCGGACGAAAGGGGGATACACGTGTCTGCAAGCTTCATAAATCACTATACGGTCTCAAGCAAGCCTCTCGACAATGGTTTTTGAAGCTTTCTGCAGCACTTAAGCAAGCTGGGTATCAACAATCCAAAGCTGATTACGTATTATTCGTCCATACTCAAGGTATTACATTCACTGCAATACTTGTTTATGTGGATGATATCATTTTAGCAGGAAATAATTTGGAGGATATTGAAGCAACGGAGTTATTTTTGAAGCGGCATTTTAAATTAAAAGATCTTGGTCAACTAAAATACTTCTTAGGCATTAAAGTGGCTAGATCAACCAACGGCATTGTACTTTCACAAAGGAAGTATGCATTGGAGATTCTAGAGGATGCAGGTTGTCTTGGTGCCAAACCAACGCCATTTCCCATGGAACAAAATCTGTCCCTTAGCAAAAATGATGGGAGTTTCATTGATGACCCATCATCATATCGAAGACTTGTTGGGCGTTTAATCTACCTAACCATTACGAGACCGGACTTAGCATATACTGTGCATATCTTGAGCTAATTCATGGATAAACCAAGGAAACCACATCTGAAAGCAGCCCATAGAGTTTTGCGTTACATTAAGCACTCGCATGGTCAAGGTAAACTTCTTTCAGCGACAAGCTTAATAGGGTTGAATGCTTTTTGTGATGCAGATTGGGCAAGGTGTCGAGACACTAGACGTTTTACCACTGGATATTGTATATTTCTTGGGAAGTCATTAGTGTCTTGGAAAACTAAGAAACAACTAACAATGTCACGATCTTTAGCAGAAGCAGAATATCGGTCCATGGCTGCGACATGTTGTGAAATTACTTGGTTAAAATACATTTTGGCAGACTTGGGAATCAAGCATGCATATCCCGTCAAATTGTATTGTGATAATCAAGCTACCCTACACATTGCTTCAAATCCAGTTTTTCATGAGAGAACAAAGCATATAGAAATTGATTGTCATTTGGTTCGAGAGAAGATTCAAGAAGGCATGGTCAAAACAGCACACATATCAACTTCACAACAGCCAGCTGATATTTTTACCAAAGCCTTGAGTTCTTCTCAATTTTCGACTTTACTCAGCAAGTTGGGAATCATTAACATACATTCCAACTTGAGGGGGATTGTTGAGAAAAAAGAGTAAAGTCAGCTAAAGATTTGATCTCCTATTCTCTATGTATCATGCTTAATTGATTGTACAGATTATATTTCCTTTTGTAGCATTGTAAACTAGGCAACTACTTTTTCCTAGGCTTAGATATAGGATCGTGTTTTTCCTATTCTTGTATAAAAGAAACTCATGTATGAGTCTATAAAGATTATCATATTATCAAAGAATCAGTTTTTAATATTACTTCTTCTGGCAGTCACTATACCACATTAATAATTTGGAAACCTTCTATAAGAAAATTTGTGATTGTTCCCAAACCTAATGCTCAGATCTGTGCGACCAACAAAAATGACAGTGTTCTCCTCCTGATCACACAATGTAATAACAGTCAAACTACCTAATTTGGTATTGTATATAATATAAACCATCAAATCTAGTTATTATTGCTTGTCGTGAGAGACACAAGGTCGAAGAGTTCCAAACCTTTATGCATGCGCCTCCCCATAAGAGCAGAGTACAAGTTCCGGCTAGGATAATCGTTTGCAAACTACGATACTTCAAGTCATGCCCTTGGCTATATGATTGACATTCAAATGACTATAAAGTTTTGAGAAGCGTGACAAGTACTGATGGGTCAGGATAAACCCAAAGTCGAGTGGAGATTTGGTCCCAAGCCAAGGGCTCTTGGAGGAGTCTTAATGCTTATATTATTCCTCCTGATCCTCCTAGTTTGTTCAATGTTGCTTTGCATTGGTCTCAATTATATCGTACAAATCGTCAACAAATGCGCGCGTTCTATCATTTGATGTGTTCAATGAAATAATATTTGGTGAGGTCCTAATGTCTCTCATCTCATTGATTGGCACCGGTGAACATTGAGAGTATTTTTGTCATTTTATCATGTGTAATACTTTTCATGGATTTTTACCTTGGAAGCCTTGTGTTTCTTGACCAAACCAATGTTCTAGATATAAGAAGTTTATCGAGAATTGTGATTGGAAAAAAATATATGTTATTGACTAAAATGACCATTAAAATGAATATGTTGTCGACATTTATTAATTTAGTATGTTCAACAATTTATTTTTGATTTATGATCATTTTATGTGAGAGATACTTACGGAGGGGAAATTAAACTCCAAATCCGAATTACTCTTAACCAACTAAGTTACAAGTTCTTTCATAATTAGAAAACTTTTTACATGAAAACTGACACGTTTCAATCAAGCAGTCCCCATCTCTTCCGGTGCCTTCTTAATTGGTCTTCCTGTTTTGTGTTTTAATTTTGTCCCATGCATTGTACAATACATGATGTTAATGTTTCTCTTTTGGATATCCTCTAATTTCGCCACCACACGACCTATTCCTTCATTTCCATCCCATATTTTGGTAAGATTGGCATGAATAGACCAAACCTCAATTATTCACAAACATACAGGACACTTTCTTTATCCTTAATTGCTTATAATTTGGTATGAGTGTGCAATAACGCCTTATCAAACGATGTAGTTACTGGTGTAGAAGATGCAATTGGTCAGGTCCATAGTTATTGAATATGCATTGGAAAAGTTCAACGGACTGAGTTAAGTTCAACCATTTCAATTGGTAAAGACAGTGTGCTCGTTTTTTGCACTCACGCTCAAATTCTCTTCTCATAAATTCGAATAATTTATGATATAGTTCTGATATGTTAGTAAGTAATTTGCTGCTTCTCTCCTTGAGTAATTAGAAGTATAAAGGGACAAAGAATAAGAGTCCCCATGACTTTGACTAGGAAAGAGTAAGTGCAAAGGAAGAATCAAAAGCAGAAGAATCTCACAAACGATGAAAATAATGAACGACAAAAGGAGACCAAGAGGAGATATTTCGGTATGAAAATGTTATAGCACAAGATAATGTGTACGTACAATTATGTTTGCCAAAATCAAAAGTAAATCAGTATTTTGACGAGGAATTTTAAAAATACACATTCCTAAATTTACGCTAATTATATATATGTTATGTATGCATAAATTTTTTTTTTTGCTTTTTTTTCGAGTTATTTGTATAGGTGTTAAAATGTGATTTGCAAGAACGAAAAAAATGACTCATTTCTAGAAAGATTTTTGCTCCATTAGCCCTTGATACTATATAACTGGTGTGCTCTCTCCTCCAATGAATACATTCACAAAAAGAGGAGGAATCTTCAATGGACCACAACCTTAGTTGTAAATTGCCACCGCACTTCCCCATTCAATATGTTTACATTCTTTTCGTTTTTGCATTTTCAGTTCCTTTTTGTATTTCTCAATGTGACAAAAACACGGTCCGGTACACCAATTGTTATAATGTAAGTGGTTGGAACTTGAAAACACATATATTATAACACTTGGTATATTGAGCTGTATTCCTATCATATTGAAAAATCTCTCCAAAATAACTGTTTGCAGCCATTCATTCGTTAGTATTTGCTTTTGGCCTTATTTCAAGGTCAGAAGTGAGTAAAGTAGCTCATTGGATTGTAGTGAAAGTGAGTAATGGAGCTCATTGGATTGTAGTGAAAGTGAGTAAAGGAGCTCATTGGATTGTAGTGAAACAATCCAGCTTCAATAATGTTGATTGTTGGGTTGGTAAATTGTCAAACATTCATGGTTTTTGTGATTTTTGGGTGTGGTTGAGGAAAGAAGAGTAGAAGTTGCCACTTCTTTGCAGTGTGGCATTATTACATTACATGTAATCGGGAATATATATCTCTCACTTATCGCGGGATGAGTTGGATAGAGAGCTGGTGCAGAATTAGATCAAGAGATGAGGATATATCTGTAATTACACCCAAGTTTTCTCTTGTGCAGGCCGCTTCTGTCCTGCATTGTGTGTAGTGCAAAGTTTTCTAAGTAACATTTTTTGAGAACCATCTGCTAGAACCATTCAACGAAACAAAAACAAAGAATTTTCATGTATAAGATATATAAAGCTTGATTTTTTATTTCTTCTTCATGGCTAGCTCTTCAACTTGAAATCTCTGGAAGATAAAATGCGAACATACACAACAGGGATTGAGAATGAACACATGATGCTCGGTGTTGCTTAAGTAGTACGCTATACTAACAACCCGAGCTCTGGAAATAGGTGAAGAATTTACAAATATGGTGAAAGAGGAGGATTCACCATCATGCAGTATGTGTGAGATTTACAGCTCTGTTCAGTCGATCAAGAATACCACTAGCTTTCCTCTTAGCCCTTGAAGTTCCATTCTGTGCAAGCTCGGTTATTGTTCCATAAGCGTTTTCTTCTTCCCTAATTTCCCTCCACTTGGTTCGATCATTCAAACAGATTGTGTGAAGGATTGCAATGCAATTCTCCTTGTTGCGTCCGCAATTGGTCTCCCTGATAACATGGAGCAAGCAAGAAACGCCTCCAAGCTCTCCCATTTCCTCCACAGCCTTGGGATGGCTTGAGAGCATTGCAAGGATGGCCAACAACTCATCAACATGCACACGGTTCGCTATCTTCTTCAGAATCGTTTTCACTGCCCTGTCTCTCACAGCTCTTGCCTTGTTCTCATGAGTGATGCACAGATTGAAAATTGCAGAGGCAACATCTTTCATAGCTAATGGATGCCCCTCATCTAGGAGAGCGATGAGTGGCTTTAGGGCACCTGATTTCCCAATAAGTGCCTTGTTGGAATCAAGAGCTGACAAAGTGAAAAGGGCTGCAGCTGCATTGCTCCTTGTTTGAATGGTCCCCGATTGCAATGCTTCCATAAGTAAAGGAATTACCATTGGAGTTTCTGCCACAAGTTTCTTGTTGTTGTCATGGATTGACAGATTCAAGAGCGTGGTGATCACATCTTCTTGGAGTTCCGGGTGAATACCATCTTCAAACTTGCC
Organism: Pyrus communis; assembly: GCF_041283825.1. Classification (NCBI taxonomy): domain Eukaryota; kingdom Viridiplantae; phylum Streptophyta; class Magnoliopsida; order Rosales; family Rosaceae; genus Pyrus; species Pyrus communis. The sequence goes on from NC_142574.1 coordinate 20,577,274, forward strand.
TTCAGATAGAGGACTGAGCAACTGAGGAATGGCATGTGTAGACTCGCTAAAAAGTGCCCGGAAAGAAGGCATCCTCTTCGTCAACATCCGAAGCTCCTTAGCAGCTTCTTTCTGCTCAGGAAATGTTGAAGACATCTTCTTGAGCAAAGAAAGAAAATGGTCGCGATCTGATTCTGTTATGCCATCCTCATTGACTAGGAGGACGGGATCTGACAATTCAATCCCTCGATCCTTACACCATTGTGATATCATTTCACGAACCAAGTGATTCGGTGTAAGGATTGTGTGTGTGAGCACTTGCTGCGTTCGGGGGCATATCCTGTTGCCGGCTTTTAGTCCTTTTTGGATGAATGGCCTATCATACGTCTACCAATACAAAGAGTGAAAAATTGGACCTAATTAAGAACCCATTGAGCAACTTAAACCATGAATTACAAAAAAGTACACAAATGATATTATAAAAGTCAGCGGAAAATTAGCAGAACAGCATTCTTAGCAGAAGTAATTCAAAAAATTAGCAGAATATTGTCAACATTTATTAACAAAACTCTACCCAATCAAGCAATTACAGATTTAAATTCAAGTCGCAGAATCAGTAAAAAGACACACAGAACTTTAAATCCACCATTGTAACTCCAGAGGCCAACCACCGGAAAATTAAAATTACCACAAACAGTAAGAAGAACAGTAACCAAATGAAGAAGACAATAAATCACCTTCCTTTTACGTGCCACACAAAATAAATCCTCAGAGCACCGTGTTTGGTTGCTGAGAAAGTGAAAAGGAAAAACAAAATAAAAAATTCTTATCTTTTCCTTGCCGACATTTTCTCAGCCCCAAAAACCAGAGGACGAAGCAAAAATTGCAGAAACTCAAACCACAACCAAAAAGCTTCAAAATTGGAACAAAAAACAAGAAGAACAGCGCAAATTAACAAAACCAAATTCTCAAAATTCGAAATCAACCTCGCCTGTGGAAACAATCACAGGGTCTCTCATCAGCTCTTTCGAAAGCGGGCACCGGAACTCTTCCGGGCAAGAGAGGACATCTTTGAGCTTGAGAGAGAGCGATCTTTTCTTGAGCTTCAATTCTTTCAGAGCAGAGAGGGTGTCTCTGGCCTGATCGATTGTCTGGGTGGTGAAATCCTCGTCGTCGACAATTGCTTTCATCAGCCTCTGCAGCTCCTTCTTCAACTCCGCCGCCTTCGCCACCGCCGTCGCATCAGAGTCGAATACGCCCGTCTTTGCCATTACGGGGGGTTTTGGTGGGTTTCTGATTCCGGGGATGGGAAATGATCAGATGGAACTTTCGTTTCTGACAATGGAGAAGCAAAGGTGGAGGAGGATTGCAGTGGATGTCATTGTTGTCTGTGTTCTTCTGCTTTCTTCTATTCTCACTAAAAGTAGCTGGAGTATGACTGAGTATGAAACTGGAAAAAATTGAAGGAAACCACAAATAGTCAAATGCCAAAACCAGACACGCAACACAAACGCATCCCACACTCCCTCTCTCTCTCTCTCTCTCTCTCTCTAAAAGTTATGAACTCGGTGGAGTTTCTGTTTCTTATAAATAATCTAATCTGATATCTTATTCTCAAAGTTTCAACTTGTTACGGTTTCGTCACTCTGTTATTTTATCCATTTTTTAACTGTGATTAAGATGCTGTTGCCTTCGTCAACACGTTTAAAAGCTGAAAACAACTACCATTAGGAAATTAAGCTTGACCACCTTCGAAAACGTAAATTCCACAAACCATATTCTCAAATTTTATCAAACTAATCATTTAGTAGTTCAGTATAATATTAAAAAAATTATTTTTATTTGTAATTGGTAAGTCTTGGATTCATCTAAGTATTACGATTGAGTAATGCTTGCTAGACTAATTTTTAGATCAAATTTGTAAATTTTGTGATGCGTCCTTAAGAAAAAATAAGCTTGTTAATCAACACATAATCTAATAATAAACAATTACGTCATATATTTTAAATAAATGGCCTTTTTATTTTTATGCAATGGATCATATCATAAACAAAGCCAAAAGGCAGAGGAAACACGGAAAGCCGGCAACCGGCAAGCAAAGGTACACATGTAACTGATAAGTCTTATGTTTAAATCTCATAAATAATAACTTCAAAACTAATTCACTCCTGGTCTTCAATCGACTTTTACTTCTTGTTTTGGTGGTAGATTTTGGAAGACTTATAAATGAATAAGTGATATTTATTCTTCCACAGCTCTCTCACTGACCAAGCAATAAATATAAAGTATCTGAATTTTAATTTGGGTGCTGGACTTACTTTAATGAGGAAAAAGAGCTTGAATTAATGAATTGTTTTGAAAATCAACTAATTTTCGGGATCAAAATTTTTGCACCCAATTTGGGTGTAACTTCTCTGAAGCTTCAATTTTGAGACCACATCCATTTTAGGTGCAGGAGATTTGATCTCCTAGTTTTTGGTCCAAAGCTATTTGCCAATATGCTTAGTTGGAGGAAGTAATTATGTTCGATATATATATATATATATTTGTAGTGAATCTGATACTAAATATTCTTATTTTCTTGTGAAAGAGGCACAATTTAGGTGTGTGATCGAGTCCTAAAATATTTCGCAAATATCTTGACGTTCGTTACCATTTTTTTTAAAAGGATTTTAATATTTTCTTTGAGCATGGTTATAATCCAACTCGATTAAAATACAAGAAATCCAAAATTATACTCTAGTCTATATTTCTATAAAAGTCCATTGCTTCTTCTCTTGTTAATCTTTCAACGTACTGCTTTTGAAATATGTTCACTTGAAAATTTGAGATTAAAATTAATTTCAGTGTTTCTTACAATTTTCCTCGATTGCTAATGAATATTATCTTTTAATATTTGTAATTTCAACGCTCCATTTTCTTTCCTCCTTTGTTATCTTTTAATATAAGAAGCTAGGAACTCATTTGGATGTGCTTTTAAAATTATTGAAAGTGTTTTTAGAGAAAATATTTTTATGTTCCAAAAACACTTTAAGTGCTTTACCAGAATTTACTTGCATTTTTACTAAGAATTGGTTCTAAAAACATTTTCACCAAAAATGTTTTCAGTTATTTCAAAAACACTTCCAAATGAGAATATCCATGCACCTTCGAAAAATCAATTCAAAAGAAATGCATGCAGTGTTTCATCATAAATAAATAAAAATATACACAATACTTTATTAATTAAGCATGATTTCATCACGTTAATTGTATAATACAATGTTGGTAGTCTTTTAACATCAACTTTGGTCAAGCTTTGGTTGGAGACATTAAGATTCAAGAATAGTCTCATACCACCCCCCTATAACCTTTACATAATTATAAATAATAAAAAAACCTTTATTTGTTTAAAATCAAATTATTATAATAATTTACGCAGAGGGTTTGAACCTGCACATTAGATTCACGAATTTTTTGATCCTTAATGTATTTGTAAACAATATTAATATTTATAGTCCTTTTTACTATTTTATATTTGGTAAACTATTTTACTATTTATATACAATTTCAGTAATTTTAGAATGAAATTTTGGAATGAAAGTAAAAGGTATTATTCGATTCTCCATTACCACATTCTTTTAGTTCAACTTTCAATTGGTTATTATTATCTTTCAGTACCACAACCACATTTTTTGTGCACATGATATGTTTGACAATGCTTCCTTCGAACTCTAGTGTCGATCACTTTCAAAACTACAAGTAAAACATAAAGGGATGCAAAATATTGAGTTGAGTGGCATCAAAGATTTGAACAAAACACGGAGAGAAATAAAGGGATCATTTTATTTTTATTATTTTAAGGCATTTTAGTTAAAATGATTTCTAAGATTTGCATAACTTCTCTCTTTGGTCCTTGAGAATTTGAAATCGTTCTAGAATTGTCTACCGTCAATCATTTTGGTCATTCCATGAAAAATCTTTGTTAAATAAAGACCAAAATGACAAAAAGACCCTCAATACAATGATCCAAAATGTTTTGACAAAAATTGAGTTATTTTTGTCATTTTCTTTTCATTTAACAGAGCTTTTTCACGGATATATCAAAATAATTGACGGTGGGTAAACTTAATGACCAGTTCTATAGATTTTAAATCTTAGAGACCAAATTTAAGAGTTATGACAAACTCAAAGATCATTTTAACAAAAAATTCTTATTTTAAAATAGTTAGTATGTACAAGTGACTTTTAATGTCCATCGTCGCGACTGCTACACTAATGTTATCACTTCATATTAATATAGTGTATAAATTTTAAACTATACCTTAGGTTGAAGACATCATTCGTATAATAACATATGAATTAGTAACATTACGCAATCGTAATTGGAGCCAAATTGGCCCCATCGTCTATGTAGTCACTGAATACATGGGATGTACAGCTGGAATGACGCGTAAGAAAACTTGCTCACTACTGTGCCACATTACTTGCACATTACTTATCTGAGCCAACTCACTCTCACAGTTTATTTCTCAGTCATACAAGTTAATACCGATGAATAGTTATGGTCTTGTGGGCAACAGAATCCATCAAGATATGCAAATTGTATTAATATTGCACAGATATAGCTGGTTCTAATCGCATGCTTCCTGTCCTACGCGCAGAGTTTTTTCTGAATTTATTTGGATATTTCTTTATTTTTATCTAGTTGGGAGCAAGGAGGGGGCCAAGGCTGCTATGGGAATTTGCATCATTGCATGTGGGAGGGAGGGAGGAGGTCATGTGTGATTTGATGAGGGTGTCAACACAGAAAAATATTTCAGTGTGCTAAGAGTATGGTCCAAAATATTAAGTGTTATAATATGATTTGTTAAAAATTTCTTTTTTAAGTTTTTAACCATGGAGTATCGAGTTGTGTTTTCGATACACTGAAAAATATATCATCAACACGTGTTATTGGATTTCCATTACACACAGATAGAGAAAGGAGAGGCCTTATTCACCTTCCTCTTCCTAGATAAAAGGTTTTTCAAGGTCGAGGACCACCCGATTCATGACTTGTAAGTTTGTAACTCATGGCTCTGCCATGTGGTGCAGGAAACTAGGGGAGGGACCAAAAAAAGGGAAGAGAATACACCTAGGTTTAGGTTCATTTGCTGACAAACAATGTATTGAAAAGTTTGTTATATTTCAGTCACAAACGGAGAGAAACTTACTTTGAAATGATGCTATTGTTGTTAGAATATATAGGATATGGAGGGTGTGGATCATGACACATGTAATCAGCCAAATAAATGAGGTAGTTAGGAGTGTGGCTGTTAGAATAATTAGTTAGGATTGTTAGTAAGTAATTAAGCTGTTAAGGCAGTTAGCTAAGTACTCTTCTATACAGCAACTGTACCCTTTGTAACAAAGAATCAATCAAGAAAATAAAATAGCAATTCATTCTCTCTCTCTCTCTCTAAACCTTCTCTGTTTCCTTCTTCCTCCTTTGTGATCTCTCTGTTCTCTTTCTGCATATTACTTAACAATTGTAACGGTATAGTTTCAAACCAATCATGTAGTATTATGTGTTTTGACTTTCCTACGTAACGTACATAACAATACACAATAGGATATTACAACAGTTATAACAGTTTCCTAGTAACCCTTCTCCACCAATTAATATCACATCATATAGATGACAGTTTCTTATTTTCTTAGTCACTAGCAAATAAAATGAGATTAAACATAAATTAAGAAAGCAGTACTCAAGTAATTAGTATTTTATTTACCCAAAAAGAACTAGGGTTTCATATATTCATTAAAAGAGTGTAGAGGAAGGCTCCACATAAAAGTCAAGCCCACCAATTATGATGAATACTCATAGTTCTATACTACTTAAATCACTCTTCTATGTTATGGAGTGCTCCCCTTCCTTTATTTTTTATTTTTCCATTTGCTCGATCTGTGTCTTCTTGTAGTTCATCCAGCAGTTTATAGTTATAAACTACTTTGTCCTGTCAATTTTTTGCCAGCCTAAACACAATGTCGATAACCATTCATTCTAACTGGTTGGTTGTTTGTCATTCAAGTCAATTGAGGACCTACACCAATAATGTTTATACGGTGAAATAGTATTACACAATTACACTATCAAAATCCCCTCTTATAATTAATTAATACATGCATGAAAACAGATTATCATTTTTTCCCTCCAAGTTCTTCACCATAACCTATTTTAAATTTTAATCCATTTCGACAAGTACCTAACTCGTTTTAAAACTAATGGTTTAGAACAATTGGATCAGATGACGCACGATTTGTGTTGGGGAATTCGACTTCAACAACTCTACATTCGATCCTCCAAGAGTTCTTGTACCATTTGGAGTTTTCTACGATATGAATTTATACTTAATGCAATCGTAATTTTAATATTCTAATGTATAGATTAGTCGTAGTGCATTATTATCTCGTTGCATTTGACAAAAAGGTTGAAAACGCGGAAAGAAGATAAAATTAAACATAAAGGAAATTGAAGCATAATTGGTATGGGAACAGAAACGAGAGTTTGGCACCACCATTATGATCTCGCATCGATAATTACAAGATTTTCAGAGGTCCATATATACGTGCCAATTATGAGTTAATTCGGACCAAGCACTCTCAATGCCTCAAAGGTATGAAGCACATATGGGGTCCTATGGTCCTCTTCTCCTCACAGCGATGTGCCAAACAAAAGGCTCGACGTCCCTACTTGGTTGCTACCGAGCCTTTTCCCTCATTACATGTGTATTTGTTTTGTGATGCCACCATATCCTTAAGTGTCCAACACCACCTTTGTCATTTTCAATGACACACAAATGCCCAACAGTGACAAATGGGAAGCTTGACGTCAATCATTTCCTCCACCAAAAACCGGGGGGAAAATGAAGAAAGGAGATTACAACCCAATTGTCCACACTCGTTGCTATGTGTCTGAGAGTAGCGAGATAACACTGCTCGAATACAAATGTTTTTAAAAGAAAGGATAATGCTACCTCCTGAGACCAAATTCTTAAACTAAATTTGTAAATAAAATAATGTTACTAATAAGAACTAAACACGTTAGTTAACACTTAGTTAATAATCCAATCATCTACAACCACATCATTTGGTTTGCAAATTTGGTTTTAAAAATTTGGTCTTCTAGCATTACCCTAAAAGAATGTGAAACTCAACAATAGAGTTTATTGTCTTAGCATTACAATATTGTGTAATTTTGGACTTGTAAATAAAAAGTTTCTAGTTTAACTTACATAGGTGACAAGTTTGATGTCTAATTATTATGATTATTTTATTGTGGAGTATACTATGTAGACCAAATTTATAAACTATATGATGTGTCAACAATAGGAAATAAGCATGTTAATTAACACTTAAGTAATAAACCAATCGTTAACAACCACGTTATATGATTTAGAAAATTTGGTTTCAAAATTTGGTCTCCCAACCATTACCCTTTATTGTGTAGCTTAACTTAAATTCACTTTCAAAATATAATATATGATATAACAAAAAAAAAAAAAAAAAAATGATTAACATTTTTTTTGAACAAACGATATTATCTATACTAAAGAATGAAGAATGATTATACTTTAAACCTCAAGTTTAATTTGGGGGTGGTTTTCAAATCATCGTACAATTAATGTGGGCCTACAATATTAAAGAGTGTGTCAGTGTTGTATATCTAAATAACTTTATCATGCCATCAGTCCTATAACTGTTAGTATTCCTCCTCATTTATACGTGGAAGGATTTAAGTCCCATTAATTTTTTTTTTTTTTTAACAAATGATATTATTTACACTAAGGAGGAGGAGATGGGCTAAATCTCACAATGAGTTAGCAATAATATAATTCAAATTCGTCTTTGGCAAGAATCGAATATAAATCCTCTTCACTTTTAGATGACAAGTGTAATACCAAATTATTATAAAAAACTCATTATGTGGCTTAGGCTAAATCTTCACCTAATACATAAAAGACATGCAATATATTGTAGAATTATCAAAAAGACGTGTCGAGGGCCCACTTTCAATAACATCGATAGTGTCCTCAAATTGGTAATTACCACCTGCCCAATCCATCAAGTGTGAAATTTAATCACACAAGGTTTTGATATTAGTTAAAACGGAATAATTCTATTTAAATTATTTTTCTCCTTTCCCTCTAGCCGACGTGGGATTCAACGTATATATAGGCTAAGAATATAATGAATCATTTTGACCACAGAATCAAAGCCCATCCCAAACCTCCAAAAGCCCCCAAACCTCACACAACCACCGGAGGCAAACAAGAAGGAATATCAGATCACCAAAACCCAGAGGTTAACCCCACCACCGATTCAGAAAAAGCCAGGGGAAACCATATGATATGTTATAGCTGTCAGAGGGTCTAATGGGTATTATGTTTTATTTTGTAGGTTATTTCGTAAATTTCTACTTGCCACCTTAAACCCTAACCCCAACCCATTTCGTGTGTGTCATCAATTCCAATGACGACTAAGAAGAAACTCCAAGCGTACGTCTACTTTCCTGAGGAGATTATAGTAAGCATTCTATCATCTCCAACCCTCAGTCAAAGGCATCTCATCTCCGTTGCCTCTCAATCACTCCATTCCCTTGGCTTGGAAGCGCCACCATTCGAGATGATTCTTCGGTTGGAAATACCTTTCAAACCGTGACCTCCAAGCATCCTAAGTTTACTTACCTACTGGGCTCCTGCAATGGTCTTGTATTGGTATCTGTTGATGGTTATTGGGACTTGTATCTCCGTAACCCATCAGCATGAATGCAATTTTCGATTTATGGTTTGGGTTATGTGTCGGCTACTATAAGCTCTTAGTAGCTGATCTTACTAGGAATTTTGAGACTATTTTGTATATGGAGATGTTCTCATTGAGAGCGAACTCTTGGAAAAGTATTCATGTCCCTGAACATGAGAGTGATGAATCTAGGCAAGATGTTGATTATTTTCAGTATGTTTTGATGCAATAGATAACTTGGATTCCAGATTTGTAAGGTATCTTGTGAACATTTGGTAGTTCAGGGACTCAGCTTGGATCAAGAATGCTTTAAAACACAAGAAATTCAAAATGGGATTCCATGTTAGCAACTCATCTTTCTTGTGGCCATGGCTATGGAGGTGTCGTATGGTGGCTTTTACAGAATTGCCTTGTAGCATTTTAGTAGAAATACCCGAAAACATTGAATCTCATTTTCCACTTAATTATATACCTTTGAGAGTTGTACCTCAAGTTCATACTGGCAGTATCTTACAGATTTTCATTTGTGGGTAGTGAACTCAAATCCTCATGGTGTTAAATTTGAAGAGTATGTTCTCTGTTCCTTGGTGCATTTTTATAACATCCCATATAGACTTGTTATTTAGGGATTTACTCTGCTTGTTTTCAAGGGGTGTTGATGTTGAAAAAATTAAGAAAAATGCTTTCCACACACCTCTTTTCTCAGCTTCTTACAAATGCCTTTGTATTTCTGGCCTTTGGATCGAACAAATGAAAGCAGAATCAAGAGACTGAAATACACAAGGATGTGCAGAAGGAGAAAGGCGTGTGCTGAAATAATTTCCCAAGATTAATGCTTTTCCAAATGAATATTATACTTGCTAGAGAGTTGATTAAAGATATTCTGTTTTTCTGTGTCTTGTGTATAAAGCTTCAACTAACTTTAGGAATGTTAGGCTTTCATAAAAAGTAGTAGAAAATGGCAGATGAGCAAAATAGATCATGGGAAAGTGTACTTACACTTTAAAGTGGTGTTAACGTTTTACATTCCAATCTGTCTGAATTAACTCGAGTTATTTAGTCGTTTCCTTCATTTATTCTGAGATAGCAATATAGCTCAGCTAAGATTACCGAGGGCCTTGTCATAGGATATGAACCCCATGAACCAGAATTCATGACCATCTCTTGTGACAATGTGTATGTACTTTTCTGAAGGGTTCCATATGTTTGTTGAAGGATTTATGTTCTTAACTGATCAAGCTGCACCACCACCTACATGAGATTTAGTAACTTGTTAGAGGAAAGATAAACCTAAGAATTTGAATTATATGTCCAGTAGAAAATCTACCTTGTAATGCATGGAAGTTGGATGTCCTGGGGACAAATAGTGTGAGAAATCACTGCAGAAGGCTATTCGTACATTGGAGATGCACAGCATCCCAATCACAGATCCATGAGAAGTTGATAGATAGCAAGCATATGAATGTAAGAGCTTCTCTCCTGTAATTCTTTCAAATGTCTGCTGGAATACTTTTTCTTGTCCTCCAGTAGTATGCACCTTTGTGCCGGTATTTAGCCTTGCCTTCGCTGCTTCTGTGAAACTTGGACACATTCTCACTGTCATGAAAAAATTCCAAATTTTTTTATGATCTAGGCTACTTGTATGACATGCGAACGAAGATCGATAAGGGTCAATCAATTCAAAATCCTGTAGGGAGGCTCTACCAACATAGTGAACTTAACAAATTGAAAATTTTCTTCTAACTTTATAGCAAGGGAGAAACATAGGAGTTCACAAAAAGGAAACTCACAGTGGTTCCAGACATTATCCACCATAGCCTCTGCTCTTCTGGTGGCAACTTCAACCCTTTTACCGCACTGGCTCAATGCCTCAACCATATTAGCCATCGGACCTGCAGCACAAAGTAATAAAAATAAAAATAAAACATTAAAAATAAAAGCAATCGTTCCAACTTATCTCCTAATCACATTCTCAGACTAAATGAAATAACGTAAAAAAAAAGATTATGCCAACCCAACAAACTATAATCGATAAGCTCTTTACATGTAAGAAACCAAGTATCTTCTGTAAGCATGGATAAAACTAAAGCGCAAAAATTTCCGAAAAGCAATTTTCCTTTATTTATTTAAATGAAGGCTAACTAGTTATCATGATCGTAAATGAAGGATTGATGTTATGCTTCATATTCATAAGTGAAGGCAAACCAAATTCTTAAGAGAAATGTACAGAAACAAGGGAGCAATGGAAACACTAACGCTTGGTAGAAGAATTCGATGTCGCTGGAACAGGCGAATAATGGACATAAGGATTGTTGGCCTGGGCTGTGCCTTGAGCTTCAAGGGGACTATTCATGTTCATTGTTGCGAGAGTGGATAGTCGAGTGGTGGATGCGATCAGGTTTGTATTTATTTGTTTTCTTTTTTGGTTTATATGATAAGCTCGGTGCACAATAACAAGAGAAGAGAAAAGAGATGCCGATGAATGGTGGTGGTTGGGGGGCCATAGGAATGGGTGATGGAAATCTTCAGATGCCGTCGCACTTAAAAGGAAGAAAAAATATGCCAACCTTTATCTGGTAAAGCATATTGTTGGATATTGTATTTTATATGTACTTTCGCTAATGATGGAAGCACTCAAATCCGTTGTAACAAATATAAATTTGTTTAGATTCTTCAGAAATCCATACATCGTATATATAGAAGTAAATATGGTTGTATATCATGAATTTGTGTAAAGAAAAAAAATTAATCCTTATGTTAGTGTTGTTCGTGGTTTTGTAAAGCATGCATTACTTTTTGTTATGCTGGAGTTTCTAGAAAGGAGTTGGTTTTAGCTCTAACAAATTAAAGTGGAATATTAGCTGGTTTGCATCCAATGCGTTATTAACTTATTAGTTAGTACGTAAGGGAATAAACAAAAAATGAGGTGCATAAATACATCAAAAGAAATAGGTTTCTCCACCTTCTACCTTCTACGCTCCTAAATTTAGATCAGAAAAATGTTAGGCACACCAAACTTTTAGACTAAATTTGTAAACTATGTGATGTGTCACCAATACAAAATAAGCACGTTAATACTTAAGTAATAATCCAATCATCAACAATCACATCATATAGTTTACGAAATTTGGTCTAAATAGTTAGTCTCCCTAACATTACCATTTAGACCCATGCACTCCTTAGCTTGCTTATAAGTATGATACTCCATTCATTAATTGCTTAACCCAAGCAAATAATTTGTAATCACTTTAGCATCAATTTAAAAAACATACACCATGAACAATGGACTCCTCAATCAGTTATTATTACATTCTTGGCCCTTATGTGTCTCCTTGTCTCCAACATCACTTGCAAATGCATGAGTGTTTTCATTTGTTAGCAAGCAAACCTGAGACCAATTTGGCTAAAAGCATAAGAAATGCATAAAATCTCTTTGGAATGATATTCTAATTCGATCAACATTTAATCTCAAAAATTTAGATACAGCCATTCCTAAATTTGCACTAACAAATGTACAACAAAGCAACAAAGCTTTCTTTGGAAATGCGCTCAACACCACCAACAGTGTTAATGGCTTTGGAGCAATAAAATAGTACGCAGATTCGTATGATTTTGCGCTAGGGAGTTTTGTTCTCGCATTATAAGGGATCAAAGACATTGACAAATTGGTCTCCAAAATTGTCACATAAGTCCACGACGATATTGTTTGTTGCACAAAAGCCTTGACAGTTCAACTTCCTTATTCAATATCTATGACAACTTTTTGACCATGTAACTTATACAGAGATGTCGCCACCCTTTTTACTTCCAAGTTATAAAATATATTGAAAAAAAAAAAGTGAATGATGTATTAAATTTAGACGTATTACTTGTATACTAAATAATATGTTTGTGATTACTGTGTCTGTAAAAGAAAAGAAATGAATGAAAAGTGAATGTAAGGAAACAAAAAGATTTTTTAATATCGAATCCGTCTGTGTTGCTCTTTTGGTTGTCCATGTTACACTTACACCCAGATCTACACGTTAAATTTTCTAAAGAACACAGTATGCTATGCAAATTGAATCATTACAGCATTCCCTTCGTTGAATTAAAGTATAAACATAATTTGGGATTTTATCTATAGAATTATGAAAAAGAAAAATAGGAAGAAAAGAAACTATAGGTACAGAGCATTATATAGCGATGCATTTGGATCCTCTTTCTTGTATTTGGTATAAATTAAGGGTAATGCTAGTCACACACCATTTTTACTTCTCATACACCTCAATCAATTTTCGGTCATCAAATCGAATAAATTGAAAATGATTAATGGCAAAAGATTAACGAAGGTGTGTGAGAGGTAAAAATTGGTGTGTGAATAATACTATCCTAAAATCAAAACGTGAATCAAGTAAAAACTTTCTAACTATAATTCTTAGTTGATTATTCGAATTTAAAGCAATGGTTCAGAACTTTGGCCCAATTGGAATTTTGGTTCCTAAACTAAAAATCCGGAGTTGTTATGATGTGGAGCAATAGTCTTTTTGGCTAAGTCCATTAGAAAATCCATAAAATGTAAAGGGTTTAAAGAGCAAAAAAATAGATGACAATTATCATAGGGTTAGTCAAAATAACCATTGCTCTATATTATAATAGTTCAAAAACCAATGCTCACAGATTTTTAATTCAAGGACTAAACTTCCAATTGAGCTAAAAGTTAATGAGCATATATAACCATTATAGCATTTCGAATGACCGCAAGACGTTAAGGACAACATGGACACATTGATACTAATGCAACTACTTTTTGAGTTTTGGATACACAATCATCCGGAGAAAAAACCAAATGGCATGTGCAGAACAATCACATCCATTGTACCAAAAACAAATTAGTAAATTTCAAGTTTGACTTCCACAGTGAAATGCTTTAGATTTCTATAACGCCTTACCAAATTTATACAAAATTAAAATTAAGGGCTCATTTGATAATCAATTTGCTTTTATTTTTGGTTGAGGAATTTAGGAATGAAGAAAGGTAAAGGACAAATGGTGAAACTAACAGTGTGAACCAATGTTCTAAAAAGCAGTCTAGGCAGTTGGCTACTGCCACAATTAAATTCTAGGCATTTACAAAATCAGGTAGCCACTTAGTACTACAATCTAGTGGTATTCCGCTTCACTTGTAAGTGAAAGATCTTAGATTCGATTCTCACCAAAGGCGAATTTGAATCACATTATTGTTAGCTCGTTGTAAGAGCAATTCCACCTCTAAAGACTTTGCGCTAGCACCCAGCGCATTTATCCACTCAAGTGAACAATAATAGACCCTAGTGAACAAGAATAGGCCAAAGCATCTCCACCCCTAAAAAAATGCGCTGGCACCCTGCCCATTTAAAATATTTAAATTTGTTTATAAAAGAATAAATAAATAGAATATTTTAATTTCGGATAAGATTTTTAACCAATCTCGTAACTCCATATGCCATTATCTGAATGTACTATTTTGTGAATAGATTTTCGCTAAGATTTGCAACCAATCCGGATGCGCCACATGTCACTATCTGTTTACAATAATTTAGCCAAGATTACGATAAGATTTTCAACCAATCTTATTACGCCACGTGTCATTATCCGAACGTACTATTTTGTGGATAGATTTCCGATAAGATTTTCAACCAATCCCGACACGCCACTTGTCACTTCATGTTTGCAATAATTTAGCCAATATTTCGATAAGATTTTCAACCAATCACGTAGTGCCACGTGACATTATCCAAAACCTCATCCTTTCTTTTTTTGTCCATATAAACCCTACATCTCTACATCCATCCTTACACCAAACTCAATCCTTCTGTTTAGCTCAAAATCCTTCTTCATCCTTTTCAAACCTTGAGTTTTTTTTTTACAATGTCTTCTTCAAGGAGAGTGCATAAACAATTTGTGGAGCAACAGAAAAGATTGTTGGCACAACAGGAAGAATTGATCAATCTCGAGGAAGGTGGAGGTGGAGATGAGGCTTTCGCAATGGAGGAGGACTCAGATGATGACTATAGAAGGCAGAGGGCCTCACATTCCCACTATGTCATGGAAGCTGTGGGTCAGATAGTCAAACCCAGACGTGCTGCAAACTTCGATAGAAAAAGGGAAAGACGAGGTAAAGATCTCTTGGAAGATTATTTTATCCGCAACAGCGTATTCCCTGATCATGTTTTTAGACGTCATTTTAGAATGCAACGAAGTTTGTTCAACAAAATCATAAGTGCTATTTGCAACAATGATCCATATTTTGTGCATAAAGATGATGTTTTTTGTGTTTTAGGTCTTCTTTCAAAGCAAAAAATTACGGCTGCCTTGCGAATGCTTGTATATGGAGCATCTGCAGATTAAGTGGATGAGATCGCGAGGATGGGAAAAACAACTGTTCTGGAGTCCCTGATGCGGTTTTGCTCTGCAATTGAAGCCCTGTACACCAATGAGTACCTCCGGACACCCACGCCAAGGGACATGCGAAGGCTTCTGAGGAAGGGCGAGATGCGAGGTTTCCTTGGCATGATTAGAAGCATAGACTGCATGCACTGAACTTGGAAAAACTGTCCAAGTGCGTGGCAAGGAGCTTATGGCGACAGAAAAGGGCCAAAAGTATCATTTTGGAAGCGGTGGCTTCATTTGATAAATGGATTCGGCATGCTTTTTTTGGTGTTCCAGGAGCTCAGAATGACCTAAATGTCCTTGTTCATTCTCCAGTGTTCGACGATCTGCTGCAAGGAAAATCACCGAGATGCACATATTGGGTTAATGGCACTAAATACGACGGACCAAACTACCTTGTAGACGGCATTTACGCAAGGTGGTCTACGTTTGTCAAAATAGTGCCACATCCACAGACTGAGAAAGAAAAACACTTCGCAAAATGTCAAGAAGGGTGTAGGAAAGATGTGGAGCGTTGTTTTGGTATCCTACAAGCTCGTTGGGCAATTGTCAGGTTTATTGCTAGATTGTTTGATGTTAAGGCTCTTCGATCCATCATGATGACTTATATTATTCTCCACAACATGATTGTGGAAGATGAGTATGATTATGATGTCATCGATGAATATGAGCCGAATTCGATGAACAACTCAAGAACTCGTATCTACTATACTCATGACCGAACAAAAGATCCCTTGCAACATGAGTCGTTGGAATGGAATAGACGTTACAATGAATTGATCGTTCATCGGTACACTGATATGCAAGAGCCATACTAGCACGTAACTCGCCAGAATGACTTGATTGAGCACCAGTGGGGATTGCAAGAAGGTGAAGATAATTAAAATGAGCTTGTGGTTGAAGAATAAAGTGTTTTTTTTTTTTTTTTTTTTTGAAGTTTATTTGGTGAGGTTATGTAATCTTATTTGATGTGTTTAAATAAAGTACAAAAAAAAAAAAATGAAATTGCATAAAGTTCTAAAAATAAATAAGAAATTACATAAAGTACTAATAATAAATAAGAAATTAAAATAAGAAATTACATCTATAAATAAAAATAAATAAGAAATTACATAAAGTACTAATAATAAATAAGAAATTGCACAAGAAATTAAATACTGTACTACAATAAATACGAAATTATACAAAGTCTCTGGAGCTAGTATATGTGGTGCTAGGATCTTCGTTGCTAGGATTTGTGTAGCTATAACCCCCTCGACTTGTTTCTGCATCTCTTTCATGCCTCATTCGCATGACGTCTTTTTTTTCCGATGTCCAAAAATATTTTGAATTCGGAGACAGTCGTACTAGAGACTTGTTCATAATGTCACGATTTGCTTGAGCTATCTTTTGTTCTCTAAGCATCTCATTTTCTCGATTAAGTGCTTCTTCAATCATCTCGTTCTCTCGATTAACTATTTCTCTTTGTCTCTCAGCCGCCGCATCACGTCTCTTAGTAGTTGCTAATATTGCTACCATAGCAGCAACTTTTTCCTCATCTCTAGTTGTTTACCGCGCCATGTTCAGTTCACCTTCCTCCATATATTTAGTGTAGTCATTTTTGGAAGAACTACTTTTTTTCTTTGATGCCTTTTTACCTTGAGGCCTGAGGGATTGACGAGTCGGTTGGGTCTCCAGCACTTTTTCAGGCGTCCCTTCTGTGTCTTCAAATGTGTCGCTTTCTTGTTCGGCCGTGTTTGGTTCTGGTGAACCGTGTAGACCCATGCTGTGCATGACAACTTTTGGACCGGTTGACACAATTTTGTATCTAGGGAAATCTTTGACAATTTGCCAACATTCCCATTTGTTGAATGATTTGTTGTGGTTTTTTGCATTGTAAAAAGCTTGTGCTTGTAGTGTCTATAAATGTGGGATAAGACAGTATTATAAAAAATGTGGGTGTAACACAAATAAATAAATTAAAATATTGATGCGGGTGGAATATATATAAATAAATAAAAATATTGTCACCTGATCTACTAAACTTATCCCACTATGTAGATTACCGGAAACATGAGAGATGGCGTTTTTCCAACAAGTAAAGGATGAGTTGAGTTTTTTCCAACGACCTTGAAGACCTTGGCTACTTTTGGCATCTTTTCCATGTACATTGCAAAACGCTTTCGTAATTTTACTCCACATTTCTCGCTTATACATCTCATTACCCGTAATCGGGTCATGAGTTGTGTGAACCCAACATTCACACAATATAACATCTTCAATGAGCTTCCACGTAGACATTTTTCTCTCTCAAAGTGTAGAAAATATTGAAATGTGGTGTAAGGTGGAAGATGAGGGTTAGGTATTTATAGAAAAAAAATAATAAAAATTTTTATGTATTTTTTAATAATTTTTATGTATTTTTTCATAATTTTTAATAAATTTTAATGTAGTTAATTAATCTGGACCGTTGGATTTGAAAAATATTCAAATCCAAGAGCCAAGGAGCTGCCACGTGGCCAACGGTCATAATTCTAACCGTTAGGCCTTTTTATTTTTATTTTTGGGGAATAAACGTGGACCGTTGATCTGTGATCGGACGGTCCATTTTAAAAGTAAAATTTAAATTTTTTTTACCGTTGGAAATCCAACTGCACTGAGAGGGCCATGTCGCCTACTTCTGGGTGAAGAACAAGTAGGTTGACAGCGGGCCCTGCCGCCTACACCCATGTCCCCTAGCGCCCACTTGCAAGTGAACTGCATCCGCCAACCAAATAGGCCGGTCTCTGGGTCTGTCAAAAATGGGCTGATCTGTTGCCTGGCTTGGGCTGGGTGCCAAGCAAGTTTGTGGGCTAGAGTGAATGGACTGACCCCCATCTTGGTTTTTTGACTAGGTGCTAGCACATTTGCACCTCGGTGGAAGTGCTCTAAGGCTTAGCCCACTCCCCTACCTCCTTAGTGTACTATCATTTGTTCAAAAAAAAAAAAAAAAAAATCGGTTATTGCATCTAGGTCGGGCTAGGCAGGCTAGGTGACTTTTTTTTTTTTTAATTGACTTATAGTCTTGACTCACTTTCCCTCTAACAGAAAGAAAACCCGGACTGTGTGCGATGTTCAATCGTCTCTCTATGCCAAAGTTTTTTGTTATCCATGTGTTTTCAATAAATTGTGGTACTTTGTAATTTAAATATATTTTCTTATTGCATTTATGTTTCTCAATACAAATATAGTATTTCTTTAAGTATAAGTATGCACCTATTTATAAAAAAAATCTAGGACCCTACCTGCCGCTTGGTAACGGGCTAGCAGTTTTAGAACCTTAATGTGAATGGAATATGTCTGGAAATCAAAATCTAAAAGAGAACTAACTAAGAACTTTTTAAAATTGTGTTCATTTTCAAGTTTCTGTTTGCATATAATCTCCACCATTTCTCCCTCCTCTCTCCCACCTTCTTTCTTGATCCTTGTCCGGTCCTCATTCTCTTATATTTTCTTCTATCTATAACATTCACAAAAACTAAAACTACAAACTAATAATCTAATTAGTTCACGAAAAATTTCAAACACATCTGAGCAAGCCAAAACAAACTTCATATTCGAAAGAATAAGCAGAAAAAGTATCCATGGTTTTTGTTTGGATGGAGTTCGAGTCTGCAACTTGGAGATATATATGTGTATAGTTTGAGAAATAATTCGCCTTATCTAAACTCTTTTCGTAAATTTTTGGAATAAAGAAATCCCCTTCCAAAAATGAGTTAAGAAAAGTACAATAAAAGCTTGTCCAAAATTCCAAAATATTGTATTTCTTCTTTTTTATCTTGTTATTTATCACCATAAGGGATTTGGTGTTGTACGACGACAAAATGACGGTATAACTGTGACTGCGCACAAGTCTGATTTCACATCCGAAAAAGTTGCAATTGGATAATAATGCAGTTTTTCGTTGAAAATCTAAAAAAGAGTTTAGTTTTACTGATCAACTGTTAGTCCTAATCCTGCAAGGAAAAAATAAACTCGAAGACACTCAGTCTCTTGCTTGTGTGGTTCAGATAGCATCTGGATCCTTTTTGTTGCAAGGAGTACGTCTAGGACTTTGATTGATCAAGTTCTAGAAGAATCTTAGTGAGATCACTGTAATAGTTACCAACATGAGCTACATTGATCATAATCTTGTCATACCGGAAGAACCACTTCATCGAACAGCTAACTTCTGGCCTGGCAATTTTCTGCTCGCCACTTGGTAAATGTCGTGTCTGGAGTTTAATTTGCTGCTGAGAAATTGGAATTATCGTTTTGAACGGTGACTATACCTCTGTGGTGGAGTTTATCCATTTGGATCCAAGGACAGATTTGTGGGGTTTGATATATATATATATATATATATTTCATCATTAATTTACATGACTGGCTTTGTTGGGGGTTCATAGAAGGATGGGTTTTGTGAAGGGATTTGATGTGCCCTCGTAGGGTGTGGCAGGCAGCCTAAGTCTCTGGTGGGATAATTCCCTAGAAGTGAAGGTTATTTTTTCATCAAAACACGTTATCGATACCCATTGCAGGCATATCCGTACTCATGATTGGTTCCGTGCAACTTGGGCGTATGGCACATTGTATAGAAGTGAGAAAGTAGCGTTTTGGAACTGGATGAGTCAGCATTTTGGGGTATGCGACCTATCGTGGATGTGCGGATGTGACTTTAATGAATTTCTTTGGGATTTTGAGAAATCGGGGGGTGCTGATATGCTGTATAATTGCACTAGATTCCTTCAACACTTCATGACCGGTACAGACCTTTTAGACTTGGGTTTCAAGGGCCCAAATTTTACATGGAAAGGAACCAGGAATGGACGTTTAGTGGAGATCCGCTTGGATAGGGTGCTTGCAAATGGGAATTGGCAGGCATGTTGGCTGGACACCTCGATCATGCGCAGTACGGTGATGGGATCTGACCACTACCCCATTGTTACTAACTGCTTGCCGTGGGTGGGGAAGGGCAAACGCTTATTCAAGTATGACGCGTCCTGGGCGAAAGATGAGGAAGGAAAAGAAATAGTTCGCAAATGTTGGGGAAAAGTGTACTCGGGGGGATGGCTCGATAGGTGGCAGAAGAAACTCAACTCCTGCAAATGTCGACTATTGGAGTGGAGTCTTAGGTAGGTTGGTATGAATGGGGCAGCTTTGAGTTCCCTAATATTACAACTAGAGGAAATGCAAAAAGACTGGGGATATAATGGGGCTCAAATTGAGTGACTCTCTATCCAGATTGACAGGTTGCGTGAAAAAGCTGAAAAATATTGGCTTCAACGATCTAGGGTCAAGTGGCAAAAGGAAGGGGACATGAATACGACTTTCTTTCACCAATCAACGTTGCAAAGGAGGAGGCAGAACAAAATCATGAAGCTCCGAGTTGAAAATGATCAGTAGGTGGATAACCCAAGAAGTATTTCGGAACATGTGGAGAAACATTTCATCGAGTTATTTACTTCTGAAGGCCAATGTGATTGGGGATCAATCCTCAATTATGTCGATCAAAAAATCTCTCCAGAGATTAACGGAAATGCTTTTTGACATGGAAATTAAAGAGGCGGTTTTTTTCATATGGGGGTCCTCAAGGCTCCAAGCCCAGATGGCTTCCAAGAAGTATTCTACCAAGTAAACTGGGATACAATCTGCCAAGATGTCAGTGGTATGGCTAAAGAGCTTATGAATGGTGATGTCTGCCTTGAACGCCTCAATTTCATTCACATTGCCCTGGTCCCCTAGGTGCAGAATCCGGAGACGATCGCTCAGTTCTGTCAAATAAGCTTATGCAACTATTCATATAAGGTTCTTTCGAAGGTACTAGCTAATAGGCTCAAACCCTTACCCCTGGACCTGATCTATCTTATTCCGAACGTTTTTGTTGCAGGTCATCAAATCCAAGATAACATTGTTATTGCCCATGAGATGTTCCACTTTCTAAAGTTAAGGAAAGCAAAAACAAGATTTGAGTTGGGATAAAGCATATGATAGGATTGAATGAGACTTTTTACGTGAAGTTATGCTAAAAATGGGGTTTAACCCGAGATGGGTAACCCTTCTAATGGGATGTGTTTCATCTATAAGCTTTGTTATGCTGGTGAACGGTCAACCAGGTAAAAAAATTTCCCCCACCCATGGCTTGCGGCAAGGTGATCCCCTCTCTCCTTACTTGTTCCTACTGGTCAGTGATGTTTTTTTGCTTCTAATCCAAAAAGCGGTGGAGTTGGAATTTATTGAGGGTATCAGGCTTAGCCCAAGGCCCTTGTATTTCTTATATATTTTTTGTAGATGACACGTTGTTATTTCTCAAGGCTAATCACCAAAACTGTAGAAAACATTAGCTAGATAATAAAGTCTTACTGTACTGCGTCTGGACAACAAATCAGCATGCAAAAGTCGAGCATTTTTTTTGGTGCCAACGTTCCAAGTGGCTTGGACAGGGAATGCTCGACAATTCTTGTTATGCCCTCCGTTTGTGATTCGGGGTTATACCTTGGCATTCCCTTTATTTAGGATCTCTCTAAGCGCCAGGCTCTGGGGTACATCAAAGGGATAGTCATGGGGAAATTTCAAGGTTGGAAGCAAAACCTTATATCCTAAGCTGGGAAGGAGGTGCTTATCAAAGCGGTGGCGTAGGCGATTCCCACTTACCCGATGAACATTTTTAAATTCCCACTTACCACATGTAATGACCTTGATGCTATGATTGCTTGCTTTTAGTGGAGGCAAAAGAATGAGGAATGCAAGATCCACTGGGTAAGTTGGGAATCCATGGGCCTTTCTAAGAGTGAGGGCGGTCTGGGTCTTAGATCATTCCAAGAATTCAATCTCGCTCTGCTTGCAAAACAGAGTCGGAGGATTATCAATGAACCGAATTCACCCTGGGTACGGTTCTTGAAGGCCCGGTACTTCCCCAACTCCTTATTCTTTGAAGCTAAAAAAGGGTCCAGAGCTTCGTGGGCTTGGGCAAGCCTTTTGGAAGGCAGGAAAATCATCTTGGAGGGTACTCATTGATGGGTTATGAGTGGGCATGGTATCAAGTTATGGGTTGATCTTTGGCTCCCATCTTTTCCCCTGGGCCATCCAACCCCTTTGGAGGATACCCAAGTAAATTTGGGTCAGACGGTGGACTCGATCATTTGCCCAATCTCCTTATCTTGGGATCTGGAGGACGTTAGAAGCATCATTCCCTCCGTTGATCACTTGACAATCCTACAAACTGCCATCGGTGACCACCGTAGAAATGACCGTCTTATCTGGCCGTGGGAAAAAAAAAAAAAAGAGGCTTATGATTAAGTCGGGCTACCATTGGTTACGAAGTCGAGGTCGGGCTACTGCTTTAGGTCATCTTTTAGCGTCATAACAGGTTGATGGCAAGGTTTGGAAGAAACTATGGATACTCCATGCACCCCAAAAAATTAGGAATTTCTTGTGGAGTGCTTTTCGGAATGGCCTTGCAACCAAGAAATGTCACCACAAACGTCTTCCTACTTCATCAACCCTATGCCCAATCTGCAACCAGGTGAAAGAATCTGTGGAGTACTTATCATTCTTATGCCTGTGGGTTGCTCCAGTCTGGTTTGGTGGCCCTTTTAACCTGCGGATACAAAAAGACCAGATTTCTACCTTGGGTTCTTGGCTGAAATATGTGGTTTCTGGAATTGGGAGGAATAAGGAGAAGTCCAGATTATTGACTTTAATTGGTTTTACTTGCTAGCAAATATGGATGGCCTATTGTTCGGCTGTCTTTAACCTCAAACCACCTTCCATAACTCAGGTTATTTATGCAACTGTATGTGCTGTGAATTCTTTCTTTGCGGCGAATGAGGTGCATGTTCCTCCTCCGGTTCATGTCACGAATGGCTCCCCACCAATGTGGCTCCCCCCGGCCCCCTATTATGCAAAGTGAATGTTGATGCCAGTTGGTGTGTTAACACGAAGAGTGGTAAGATCGGGGTGGTTATTAGGGACCAATTGGGGGATTTTGTCACAACAAAGAGGGACAATATCTCAGCTCCTACTGTTGTGATGGCAGAGGCCTTAGCGGTACTTGGTGGTTGCAGTTTTGCCAGGGAGCTGGGTTTACCCCAAATCATGGTCGAATCAGACTTGCTGAGGTTATTTCGTGCCTTCAAGGGCCTATTCACTTTGGTAGTTGGGAGGCTTTCCCGACCTTAACAAAGATCGCACAAATGGGGGAATCTTTTCAAATATGTCGCTGGTCTTGGATCCCAAGATCAGCTAATATGGTTGGTGGATAAGTTGGCATCAAGAAACCTTTAAGAGATGAATACTGGCACTTAGGTCATTAGACCTCTATCTTCCCTGGTGCATGTCCTCAACAAGGATGACTTCCCTTGTCCTCCGCCTAGCTAAGTCCATGGGGAAGTGGTGGAGTGACGTTCGGCACTTAGTGCAGCGTCTAGAAGTCTCTATCTTCAACATTTTCCTTTACTATGTTGTATTTATGCTTTCTATTAGCCTTACTTAGGCTTTCCTTGTACTTATTGGCTTTTTTCCTGGTAATGAATTTCCAGCTTCGACCAAAAATAAAAATAAAAAACCCTTTTAGCAATCTTAGAATTGTCGGAGAATATTTACAGATCCATGTTAACATTTGGGGCATTATTAACAGGACAAACCAAAACAAATCCCGCATGATAATAATTCAAAAATACATGCATTCTATTTATTCATAAATTCAAAATGCACTATTACATTCCGCTCATAATGTGATACAAAGCATTAAAAACCAGAAACAGAGTTGATTCTTCAGAAAAAAGGAAACAAAAACCCAAGGGGCATCAATTTTACATGCATCAGTGCAAAGTCTACACGGTAGACTTCAACGTGTTTCCAATATCGATGACAAATCGATATCTGACATCTGCTTTAAGAAGGCGCTCCATGGCAATGTTCACATAATCGATTAGGATAACCTCAGTATCAACTGTTATGTTGTGCTTGGCTACGAAATCAATCATCTTTTGCGTCTCCTTCATGCCCCCAGTGGCACTGCCAGCTACTATCTTCCTTCCTGCAATTGCAAACTGTACTCTTGTAAAGAAGTTGTCGCCAAAGACATTACACAGTTTAAAAAGTAAACGCGTCATGCCACAAATTCTCCTTGAAATATAATTTGTATTGAGGAAACAAAAAGTAAACATGTTATTTTAAATGCATGCTTACCCACGAGCAAAGGAAAAACAGGAAGCTCAAGAGGCTTCTCTGGTGCTCCAACCATCACTAGCTTTCCGTGAGACTTCAACAAACCAATCAAAGGCAATAGAGGATGAAGTGCAAAAACTGTGTCAATGATACCCTCCAATGTGCCCGTGGCAGCCTAAAAAATCCACACAAAAAAACCAGAGAAGTTTAGTTATCCCTACACACTTCAAATCAACTTGAATCACTAAACAAACTTGCTTAATTTAATACTCACCGTACCTACATCTGATCTTTATTGCGGCTGACTAAAAACGAATCAGCGTGTAGATGTTCAATTGCTTTATCCTTCTTATTAAGGGAGGTACTGATAACAGTAACCTTAACCACCATGGCCTTAGCAAACTTGACAGCCACATGGCCTAAACCACCTAAACCCACCACACCCACATGCATACCTGGTTTGTCAAGTCCGAAATATCTCAAAGGGCTATAAGTTGTAATCCCAACGCATAGGAGAGGAGCCGCTCTATCAAGGGGAAGGTTGTCTGGGATACGGACTACAAAATGCTTATTGGCCACCATGATGTCAGAGTAACCTCCGTATATGGTGGTTCCATCGTAGTACTTCGAACCATAAGTAAGTATCGATTTGGGGCAGTAATTTTCAAGATTGTCAGAACAACTTTCACAAGATTTACATGATCCCACCATGCATCCAACACCTATCTTGTCTCCAACATTGAATGTTTGTACTTTGCTCCCTACCTCTATCACTACACCAACAATCTCATGTCTGCATTGGCCAGTTCACATTCCATAAGTTAAATGGATACCAAAATCCAAATTCAGATACTATAAATATATGTGTTCGTTCTACAATGTACCATTTGACATTAGTACTTGTACCATTTAAAATGCAAGTTTAGTATGTACCCGGGAACCAATGGATAGTTAGACATTCCCTCTTCATTCTTGGCCATGTGAAGGTCTGAATGGCATATCCCACAGTATAACACTTTAAACATCACATCTTTGTCACCGGTTTCTCAGCAGCCAAAAAATGCAATTTTTCAGAGAACATATGAAAAGATTGATTAAACAAGAAGTTGATGAGGAAGTTTGGATTAATATTTACCTTCTTGAGAATTTGAAGGGTGAGAAAACACCTAATGAATCTCTGGCGGCCCAACCAAAGGCTTTCTTGGGGTGTTCTTGTTCTGTAGACATCACAAAATTGCCCTTGATTAATTCATACGGGAGCTTTGGCTAGTAGAATGAGAGAGAGAGAGAGAGAGAGAGAGAGCATGAGGGATTGCTAAATTTGGTGAGTGGTTGGCTGCTATTTATACATCTATAAGTGCTGGCTGGGATGACGTGTTTGGTGAGCGAAATCAGAAGTCAAACGAGGGTCTTCTAAATATTGCATGACATGTCTGAACTTTCCTAATGGTTTACTGACATCATCCCATTGCCATTGCGTAATTGGTTACCCTAATACCTAAAAGAGAATCATTTTGTTTTATCGAGTGTCAAGCATTGAAAAAAAAACTGAAAATTTGACATGGGAAGTGTTATTAGTACTCCAAAAATCTCATTCTACACTATTCACAAGTGTATTTTTCTTTCCAACTATACAAAGTTTGGAGTGTAGAATGAGATTTTTGGAGTGCCAATAACAATTCTCTTTGATATTACGCCTTAAAACTATATTTTTCTCTATTAAAACCTTTTTTTTTTTTTTTTTTTTTGTGTACTTGAATAAAACTCGTTGATTAGCATCCGGGCCGGCCACCTCCATTCCCTATATATATAACCCTATTTTCTCTAAAAAGCTAGTTCCACACTCTTCCAAAACTCCCAAAAACTCTCCAAATACTTTTCTTTCTAAATTCTAACTTTGGCATCAAAGGTTCTTTAGCCAAAGCCTCCCCATTCATCGTGGGCGCGTGAGGCTTAGTTTTGTAGGTGCAATTTTGTCCAAGAACAAGGAAGAAGAAATTTGCATCCACAAATTGGTGCTTTCATTGAGAGTTGAAATTCACACTCGTAGAAGACTCTCACATAAAAAGGTTTTTTCTCTATTTTCTAGTCCACTTGTATTTTTCGTACGTTCTTATTATTAGAATTTTTTTATTTGCAAAGATTCTTTGATAAAACGAAAAAAAAAAAATACAATGGCTAGAAATTTAGAAAACTTCATGAGTGAAAATTCCAATATTCAAGAAATGGGACCATGGCGATCCACAAGATTAAATGTGATCCTAGGAGGAGCGGCACCACCACCACAAGGTTCCACCATGGGAACCACCATGGTGGCCAACCGTGGCGAGGTCCATGGCACCACTACTACGGCCCGAGCCGTGCCACTAAAGCAAGCCCAAGCCATGCCATCCAAGGCTCATGGCACCAAGGCCATGACCCAAGCCATGTCACTCCAAGCCTAATGTGAGCCCAACGCGTTGCTAAGCCGAGTCATAGCCTCGTACCTATGTGTGCCACACGCCAAGCAGCCTATTCATGTGGCCCAACCTGCTCCCACTGTGCAGCCTGCTCTTGTGGCCCAGCTTGCTCCCGTGGTCTAGCCTACTCCCACCGAGCAGTTTACTCCCGTGACCCAGCATGCTTTCACAGCCCAGTCTCCTCCCGTGGCCTTCCAAGCAGTCCAAATTGGTCCAAGGCTAGTTCAGTCGTGCTGGCTCTAAATTTTTGGACCGATGATCAAACCGGAAGAATTTTCACCATATTTTTCTGCGGACTTGACATTTCCCAACTCAAATCTCGCGCCCAAAGTCTACCACACTTCCATTGCTCAAGGAGAAACATTCCTTCCAAGCTCTTCTAATCTAAATGGCGAACAACACTTGTCTTGACAAGTCATAGAGTTGACGAGCACCCTAGCACAGCAGACGACCTTGGTGAACCAGCTTTTACAGCACACCAAGATGCAATGTGTTCTAAATGAGGTATCCCGAAGAAGGACAAGGGCAGACGAAGAACCTCTCCAATAGCGTCCTGACAAGCAGTCACTCGACCAGCCACGAACTGAGGGTTTAGGCAGAGTACACTCCCGATTGGGCCCCCGAGATAGCGTATACTCCCGTCTTAACGCGTGAAGGAGCGTGCACTCTCGACTAAGCCCACGAACGAGCATACATTCACGGTTAGGGCCATACTCCGATAATCAACATGAGCAGCCTTCCAAGCGAAGTGTTCATTCGCGGCTAGGACCGCAAGGAGCATCATCCACATCACATCGGAGTAGGCAGCACGACGGACGGAGAGAAGCAGTCACTCAATCCGGCTCAAGTTCAATCAGCAGCCTACGAAATCCCTCGTCTACTAAGAATCGACCACATGCACCGCTGTCGCGGGATAGACGAACCGAGCACGTAGAAGAGCAGCCTAGACCAGCAGGTCAAGACTGGGGGCAACCAAGAGCTCCGTTACATCAGCAAAGGTAAATTCAGGAAGAAATGGAGAGGTTCATAAACAAACGATCGCGTGATTTCCAACTCAACAAAGTGGCCAATGAGGCTCTACGACAGGACATGACCAACATAAACAGGTCACCCTTCACAGATTGAGCAGGCAGAGCCTCTACGCGAGTTCAGCATGCCACATTTCACATATTTCAAAGGGGATGAAGACCCGGAGAGACACTTAAAGCACTACTGAAGCGTAATGATCCTCTATTGAAACAATGACAATCTTATGTGCAAGATATTTGCCACCACTCTACAAGGTAAAGCACAAGATTAGTTTTACACCCTGCCGCCACAATCTATCTGAAGTTTTGACAAACTTTCTTTGGTTTTTACCAAAGAATATTCATCCTATCGCTCGATAAAAAAGAAGTCCGATCATTTGTTCAACGTCAAGAAGATCCCAAAAGAGTTGCTTCGTGACTATGTGAAGAGATTTAAAGTAGAGAAGGCAATGATAGTCAGATGCAACGACTCGATAGCTAGAGCAGCCTTTCAAAAAGGACTTCCAGCAGACCACCCGCTATTCAGAAAATTGATCATCAAAGAAGATCTAACTCTAGTAGACTCTTTCGCTTTGGCAAAGAAGCATGCACTTTGGGACGAGGCACGCCAATGCACATTCAAGGACTTGAAGAAGTACCCGACATCACCTCCCTACTATCCAAACTGGAAGCAGATGAGGACTGATTCACATGTTTGACGGTATCTGAAGCAGCTATACGCTCTACCACCATATGAGAAGAGCTGGGGGCCCGACTACTTGTATTCCACAATTCAAAAATTCTCCAAAGTTGATTTAATAACCCACTTAAGGTGGACTTAAATAAGGTTTGAGAGAAATTTATTTCCCTTCCCTAGAAGGATCTAATTTCATATTAAAGAGGGAATCTACATCAAAACAGGAAGCAATCCTAAGTTTCCTAGAGCAAAAAGATCTTTAAACCTGCTGCCCTTTCTTACGAGCAGCCTAGTAGGTGTGGGGGTATTTGTGGAGCCAAAAATAATCACAAGGCGACACATGGATTTTTGGAAAAAAAGGGACAAAGTCACCCCTGAGACACACTGGTTGTCCTACGCGCGAGCAGTATACAATTAGCCAAGAGTGTCCAAAATAGGTAAAAAATTCCAAATTATCTTATCCATCCTCATCTTAGGTAATTACTTCATAACCTACAAATTATTCCATATAAATGGAGATTAATTTGCTAATTAATGAATTAATTCCTAATTAATCCATTAATCACCAATTAAATCACCCATTTTCACACAAAAAACCTTTAAGGGTCGGCCACCTCCATCCCCTATATATATGACCCTATTTTCTCTAAAAATCTAGTTCCACACTCTTGCAAAACTCCCAAAAACTCTCCAAACACTTTTCTCTCTAAATTCTAACTTTGGCATCAGAGGTTCTTCCGCCAAAGCCCCCCCCCCCCCCCCCCCCCAAAATTCATCATGAGCGCATGAGACTCTTGGCCTTGACCTAAGGTGTTATATGTTTTGTAGGTGCAATTTTGTCCAAGAACAAGGAGGAAGAAATTTGCATCCACAATTGTCATACTCAAATTCTAATTAATGGGTCATTTACCTATTAATTATTCAAATCCCAAATGGCACAAAGCCGTATCACATATCAAGTGGTATAAAACCGCTAAATTCCACACACATATTCCCTCATTTATACCCAATCACATGCATAGAAAAATGTAAACGAGGAACGCAATGGATTAATTTCATGGTCCTTTCCAAATCATGACGGAAATCTCAAAAGCAAAGCTCGAAGCCCACTGTTGCACTAACGCATAAAGTTGACCAGATAATTGTCCGAAAAAGAAGCTTGTTGCAGTGTTGAAGGATACGCTCAAGCTCAAAGTGCACTAAAATTAGTGTGGTTGCTGACCAAGTCTCATTCAAATTCCTAAGTTAGGAATTGGAATAAAGATCTCCGGTGAGCACTTAAGTAGGTTGTTCTGTAGATAATATTTACCTACATTTAAATTAATTAACCTACTTATTAATTTTATACTAACTTACCTACATTTAAATTAATTTACCTATTCCTTAAAAAAAAAAAAAAAAAAAAAAAAAAAAAAAAAAAAAAAAATAGTGATATTAGATAATGTTCGAATGCTGTGGGTTTGTGCTTGTAGGCAATTAACTAAACTTTTAATCTAATGCACATCAATCATGTAGGTAAATTGACCATTTTGGAAGTAAATTAGATCCTTTAAATTTTGGTAAATTAGACTATTTTGTAAGTAAAAATTGCGCGGAACATATAGCTTTTGTTTTGTGTATTAGGGGTTGGAGTATTAGCCAAAGCTGTTTTAGGTTTATTGTTGTGTTGGTATATAAATTAACTTATATATTAAATGCACAAAATTATAAAATTAATATTATTAATTTTCAATCGGCACGTTATAACAATTTGAAAGTTAATACATTGAATATACAATGAATGACATGAATTATTTTGTAAAATATATAAAATTAATTAAATGGATATAACTGTCACATCCCGACCCGGGGCGGATCACTTCCCGGGCCCGCTCCACCACCGTAGCACGATATTGTCCGCTTTGGGCCCCGACCACGCCCTCACGGTTTTGTTTCTGGGAACTCACACGAGAACTTCCCGATGGGTCACCCATCCTGGGAATGCTCTCGCGCGCTACCCGCTTAACTTCGGAGTTCCCATGGAACCCGAAGCCAGTGAGCTCCCAAAGGGCCTCGTGCTAGGTAGAGATGGGAATACACATTTAAGGATCACTCCCTTGGGTGATGTGGGATGTCACAATAACAATTAAAAAAAAAAAACAAAACAAGTAATTGATTCAAAAACCCTCTTCAAGTATTAATATGGGTAGTTTAGGCATTCGAAAAATACACAATTTGAAAAGTCAAACTTAATTAAAGAATTTGTTTAATTTGTTTAGTTAGAGACTAATCAACGATTTTTATTCAAGTAAACATAAAGAAATGGGTTTTAATAGAGGAAAATATATTTTTAAGGCGTAATGTCAAATTTTCAGTGGTTGATACTCAATAGAACATAATGATTTTCTTTTCAGAATCAGGGTAAGCAATTACGCAATGGCAATGGGATGATGTCAGTAAACCGTTAGGAAACTTCAGACAGGACATGCAATATTTAGAAGACCCTCGTTTGAGTTCTGATTTCACTCACCAAACACGTCATCCCAGCCAGCACTCATAGACATATAAATAGCAGCTAACCACTCCCCAAATTTAGCAATCCCTCTCTCTCACTCACTTTCTCTCATTCTACTAGCTAAAGCTCCCGTACGAATTAATCAAGGGCAATTTTGTGATGTCTACAGAACAAGAACACCCCAAGAAAGCCTTTGGTTGGGCCGCCAGAGATTCATCTGGCGATTTCTCACCCTTCAAATTCTCAAGAAGGTAAATATTAAACCAAACTTCCTCATCAACTTCTTGTTTAATCAATCTTTTTATATATTCTCTGAAAATTGCATTTTTTGGCTGCTGAGAAATCGGTGACAAAGATGTGATGTTTAAAGTGTTATACTGTGGAATATGTCATTTAGACCTTTACATGGCCAAGAATGAATGGGGAAGGTCTAACTATCCATTGGTTCCCGGGTACATACTAAACTTGCATTTTAAATGCCACAAGTACTAATGTCAAATGGTACATTGTAGAATGAACACATACATTTATACTATCTGAATTTGGATTTTGGTATCCATTTAACTTATGGAATGTGAACTAGCCAATACAAACATAAGATTGTTGGTGTAATGACAGAGGTAGGGAGCAAAGTACAAATTTTCAATGTTGGAGACAAGGTAGGTGTTGGATGCATGGTGGGATCATGTAAATCTTGTGAAAGTTGTTCTGACAATCTTGAAAATTACTACCCCAAATCGATACTTACTTATGGTTCTAAGTACTACGATGGAACCACCGTATATGGAGGTTACTCTGACATCATGGTGGCCAATGAACATTTTGTAGTCCGTATCCCAGACAACCTTTCCCTTGATGGAGCGGCTCCTCTCCTATGTGCTGGGATTACAACTTACAGCCCTTTGAGATATTTCGGACTTGACAAACCAGGTATGCATGTGGGTGTAGTAGGTTAGGTGGTCTAGGCCATGTGGCTGTCAAGTTTGCTAAGGCCATGGGGGTTAAGGTTACTGTCATCAGTACCTCCCTTAATAAGAAGGATGAAGCAATTGAACATTTACATGCTGATTCGTTTTTAGTCAGCCGCAATGAAGATCAGATGCAGGTACGATGAGTATTAAATTAAACAAGTTTGTTTAGTGATTCAAGTTTATTTGAAGTGTGTAGGGATGGCTGAACTTTTCTAGTTTTTTTTTGTGTGGATTTTTTAGGTTGCCACGGGCATATTGGATGGTATCATTGACACGATTTCTGCACTCCACCCTTTATTGCCTTTGATTGGTTTGTTGAAGTCTGACGGAAAGCTAGTGATGGTTGGAGCACCAGAGAAGCCTTTTGAGTTTCTTGTTTTTCCTTTGCTCGCGGGTAAGCATGCATGTAAAATAATGCACTGACATGTTTACTTTTTCTTTCCTTCATACAAATTATATTTCCATTGAGGAAGGAGGATTTGTGGCATGACGGGTTTACTTTTTAAACTGTGTAATGTCTTTGGCGGCAACTTCTTTATAAGGGTACATTTTGCAATTGCAGGAAGGAAGATTGTAGCTGGCAATAACATTGGGGGCATGAAGGAGACGTAAGAGATGATTGATTTTGCAACCAAGCACAACATAACAACTGATATTGAGGTTATCCCAATGGATTATATGAACATTGCCATGGAGCACCTTCTTAAAGCAGATGTCAGATATCGATTTGTCATCGATATTGGAAACACATTGAAGTCTACCTTGTAGACTTTGCATCAATGCATGTAGAACATATGCCCTTTGGGCTTTTGTTTCCTTTTTTCTGAAGAATCAACTCTGTTTCCGGTTTTTTATGTTTTATGTTTCTGGTTTTTGTTTATGTTTTAGGTCACATTATGAGTGGAATGTAATAGTGCATTATGAGTTAATGAATAAATGGAATGCGTGTATTTGAGAATTAGTGTCATGTGGGATTTGTTTTGGTTTGTCTTGTAAATAATGCCCCAAATGGTAACATGAATCGGTAAATATTCTCCAACAATTCTGGGGTTACTAAAAGGGTTTTTATTGGCACCTAACAAAGTCATATCAATTGATGATGAAATATATATCAAAAACCCCACAAATCAGTCCTTGGATCCAAATGGATGAACTCTACCACACAGGTATAGTCATCGTTCAAATGGACAAACTAATTTACATTTTCCACCTTCTCTCCTTCCTTCTTAACCCTCATTTGGATGTGAAATCAGACTTGTGCGCAGTCACAGTTACACAGTCATCTTGTCGTCGCACAACACCAAGTCCCTTGTGGTGACAAATAACAAATATCAATGGCAAGAAATAATGGTGATAACAAATAACAGATTATATGGTTGTATGAGTAGATGAAACATACACTTCTTCCTCACCCTTCCCACCACCTCCCCTTCATCATTTTTTTTGGTATACCTTTTTTTATTAAGGCATAGAAAGATGAAAACTAAAAAGGAATTGTTATTGACACTCTAAAATTTTATTTTGCATTCCAAATATTTTATAATTAGAAAGAAACATACACTTGTGAGAAGTGTAAATGAGATTTTTAAAGTGTTATTAACAATTCCCAACTAAAAACTTTTTCTTTTGGGTCAAATGAAATTATTTCCATTAAAAAACTAGTATAAGAAAGAGAGAGAACAAAAGGCCTCCCATAAACAGCAGTAGATAAAGCAAAAGGCCCAAGCAAAACAAGAGAAGCAACCCAAGATATAACGGGACGCCCACACAAACTTAGGAGCATAGACAGAAAAAACAAACAACAAAAAAACCTATTTTGAAGCAGCATAAACCAAACTGCCACCGCCCCTACATCCTTGAAGGAAGCCAAACTCTGAACTAAGAAAATAGACACCAGATCCAAAATCCCCCTTTACAAACCCGTGCAAATATATACAAACAAAGTATCACATGGATAGAAAGTGAGGCTACATAGCGTGGCAGAGGCCACAAAATACTTAGCCTCGATGAGGATCTGACATGTCGGTTAAGGAAGGGGAAGTGAGGGAAGGAAATGGATTTGATATCTAATTTCAGATCAGAGCCTGTAAATTCAAGCACATGACGGGGTGGGGATGGAATATTATGGTTAAAGAGGAGGAAGGAAGAAAAGTAACAGAGAGAAAGCAGTAAAACAGATGAAAAACACCGAATTAGGGCCATGAAGCCCGAATCCCGAATCTGAGACAAGCTCAAGGTAATTGAGACTAAGCTTAAGAAAGACTGGAAAAGGGAAAGGAAGAGGGCTTGAGAAGCTATAAGGGGGGAAGGGGCAGAGGAGATGGGAGGGGAGAAAAAAAAGGGAAAAAGGGCAGAAGAGATGGGAGGAAAGGAGGAGGAAAAGTAAGAGGCGGTAGTGGCCTGTGAGAATGAGGGAAGGAGAAGAAAATAAGGGTGGGTTTCCCCCGGCACCTAAGCCAAAGGCTAGGGCCGGTGGCAAAAGAGATTCTTGAATTAGTGTTTCAGCAAAGAGTGAGGTTTTGTGTGTTCTTTTTTTTTTTTTTTTTTTTTAATTAAGAAAAAGAACCTAGAAAAAGATCTCTGGATACTAAAATTTACGTTGAAAAAATTCCCAACTAAAAACTATATTTTATAAATGAATATCATAGATATAAGTACTTGGTGTATCTTCTGCAAATTAATGGTCATAGTTGATGAAAACTTCATATAAGTCCAAATAAGTCCCTATGTGGTGCTTGCCTTGATGGAGACTGAGTTTGCTACTCAGAGAGATGTGTATGGTTTCACCAACCAACGTCTTACGCCCCCACATAGGAGTGAGAAATAGTTTGTCTCATCTCCAAAATTGCCTCTTTCATTGTATAAGCACTCTTCATCTTTTATTCTAACTCTGTTATGTTTTTAACACAATATTTTATAGTATTAATATGATAATTAACGTAAAATTGTGAGATTATTAGAGAACCCAATATTGCTTTGAGAAAATCTGCATAATATTTCTCTTATTGGATTTGACTAAGCACCTAGATGAAATAAATTTATTTTTATGTAACGTTGTATTGTTACACATGATTCACGTGGCACCACTCCACGCTTTGTAATTGCATTTCAAGCTAACTGTGCCACCTGCATCACCATCACATTAAAAAAAAAATTCATTGTGACAAAAATACGGATGGTATATCATGTGTTTTTATGTAAGCAGTGAGAAATTTTATTTTTTAACTTATTAACCTTTTAACACACATATCTCATTATTTATATAATGATATGTGATATATCATTCTATGTGCCGATCACATTGAAAAATTTCTCTACCACATCGAATATCCTTTCCGGATAAGATTCCAACCAAAAGTAATCGCCCCCTCAAACCTCCCCTACTTAGGGTGCATCCTCATCCCACGACTGTTGGATTTGATGCCAACATTGAAAACAACCAGTCTAGATTTGTTTGGAGTTACCAAGTTTGATGCACATCTAAGAACATTTCCAATAAAAATATCAAAAATTAAATATCAAGTATGTGTCAATGTGGGAGTTTCTCTTCTTTCAACCTACATAATTTTTTAAGGACCTCTTTTAAAAAGAAATTAATTAAAACAAATTTTCACAATTTATAATTTGTGTATTAATAAGATCTGCATAATAAAATAATTAAAAAAATTGACCGCACCTTTTTTTATAAGATAAATTCAGGTAAGATTGTCATAGAATTTGTTTCCACGTTAAAATTTAAGGGATTTTTTTGATATGGATCCAAAGTAACTAAAAATTAAACCTATTTCAAAAGTTAAAAATCACTAAAAGTTGAACTTATTTCAAAAAATAACCTATAAAATTAAACCTATTTCAAATTTTTTCAAAAAATAACCTATAAAATTAAACCTATTTCAAATTTTCTCGAAATTTAATTGGGTGACATAGAATTTGACAACCCTTTTGAAAATGATTTAAGGTGCGCATCATGGACATTTGTACATTTGCCGCGTTTCCCAACACAACACAAAACAAAAATTAATCTCCTTATATTCTTATAATTGAATTTATTAACCCGATTAATTAAGTACGGACATAGAGACGGCCGTTGATGGTAGAGCCGGAAACGGCGTCGTCAAACCCAACCCAGCGGCATTGGGCTGCAGATACGGGAGCAAAAATGGCCGAGTCTCTTGAGTAGGCTTTCTCCGTCATCGGATTCACGGTTCGTTTGTACGGACCGAACCACTTGTTCTGCATGTAACGATTCTTCCGCCACGGAGGCACGGAGAGATCCGTACTCCTCAGCGATCTCTTCGCCGCGTCGCTCGTGACCCGCACGATCCGCTTCAGATCCTCCGAGCTGCCTACGAAGTCCCTCGGCAGAAGCTGCAGCAGCCGCGAGTACTGGCTCGACGACCGAGCTATTTCAAACTCGGCGGCGAAGTCGAGGTCCACGAAGTACCTGCTCTGCCACGTGGAGGAGCCGGATGGGACGGGTACGACGTCTATGAACTCGTAGCTCCCGGCGGTGATGTTGCCGGAGGAGGTCCATTTCGTCTTGCAGATCGCCGCATTGTGTCCCAATCCTCTCAGAAACGACATCACGCTCCGCCGCAGAGTGGACTCGCTGCTTCCGCCGCCGTTGGACCTCAAACACGCGAAAGCCTCCGCTGCCTGGGAAACGTGAGAGCGGAGCAGCTTCAGGTACGAATCCGCATTTCCGGAAACGGCAACGGATTTGAGGACGGAGTCGATCGCGTCCGTATTGGAGCCCGATTCGACTCGTTCCGAGTCGGACTCGTTGTCGGGAAACCCAGCCGCGGACGACTCGTCATGGTGGAGGAAGTCGTGGACGAGCTCGGAGAGGGAGTCGTGGTCGCCGGAGTGCTCGCTTCCTTTGCTGGTGTCACGAAGTCCGGAGCTGTATCCGCCTACTAGTCGATCTTTCACCCGGTCATCGAGCGGGTAAGTGACCCGTTTCGATCTCGTTCTAACAAAACCAGCCATTGATGATCAAACAGTTTCTCCTTCCTAGTTTTATTTCAGTAAATCGAACTCAGGATAGGAACGATCAAGTAGTTCTTGAAAATTATGAATATGTGAGAGGAGTTTATATAGGGGTGGAAAAAGTGGAAGGGTTTGAAGGGAATAAAAAAAGGGATATTCGGTTTTTAAAGTGGTCACTGTTGGAGAGGGAGGATATCCGAGAGGGATCGAGTGAACAGGTGGCGGCATATCCAGTGGCACCTGCGGTGGTTTATTCGATTACGTGACGCGGAGGCTCTGACCGCTTGATGGTTTTTGTAGGGTAGGGGTTTGTCGCCCACGAGACCGGCACGCGATTTAATGGGTCTTCGAATGTGGAATTTTGGCAGAGGATAATCAAGTCGAGATGGATAAGTAGTTGAAAGATGCTAGAATCATCTTACTCAACACCTAGTATTTATACACACAGGTATACGTAACGAGTTCGATATTAAATTATTATATTAAAATTATTAAGTAATTTAATTTAAAATATCTATCATTTAGCGTAGTTATATTATTGTATCAAAAATAAAAACTATAATGCTAGCGCAAAATTTAAGAATATGGTAACAAAGTAGGGTACGCACGCGTAAATGTTGGAGCACTGCTACAGTTGCGAAACAATCCTCCGATATTTCAATTGGCATTATGCTAGTTTCCAAAATCTCTCTGGGTTATTATAAACATATATTTTGTGTTTATGAAAGAGTGGAACAAATGTGTTTGAAGCTGGGAAGCAAAGGACCGGGCCTATGTATGGCTCTTCCCCTCGTTCCTTAATAAATCATAAACATCATAGAACTCTTTTTTTTGGGTACAATCATAAAAAAAGGTCATTTAAGCAATAATGTTATTTTTGTGTTTAACCCATCAAGAAAAATCTATTTATAGTTGTTGATCCTAAAAAATTACTTAGCCTACATGGCGTTCAGGCCGAGTAACTAGTAAGCTAACTACTTCCTTCGGTTGAATGCAGGGCGTGCCAACTCATTGGCCGAGCTCGGCCTGGCACTAAATGAATGTTGATGTGGCGTTAGGCGCACTGCTGACTTCTTGATCTCGTGATTGCGGTCGAAGAAGGAACACATCTCGGCCTTCGGGTTTTAGAGCCTGAAGACAAGCCTGCTAGTTATGCAATCAAATTCGGCTTTCAGTGTGCTGACTGTAGTACACTAGTAGCACCTCACCTCGCCGAGAAGGCTGATGAAATGACCTTTACCAACAAGGACTCAGAAATCCTTGTTGATCGAGACTTGGATAGGTAACTAGTCGGTCTCGAAGCAATGTTGTTTATCCAAATTGAAGGTGCTTCTCGGTCGACTGATTCTACAGCTCCAGTTGTTGGTTGCCATCACAACGCTATTTATCCAAACTGAAGGTGTGTTAGCAGGAAAA
The DNA here is from genome assembly GCF_041283825.1 of Pyrus communis. Classification (NCBI taxonomy): domain Eukaryota; kingdom Viridiplantae; phylum Streptophyta; class Magnoliopsida; order Rosales; family Rosaceae; genus Pyrus; species Pyrus communis. Next base: position 20,615,628 of record NC_142574.1, read on the forward strand.
AGGAAAATAAAAATCTCAAGGTCTTTAAGAGGTTTCGTGTAGAGCGAGAGTATGAGCATGGCCGTTTGTGTGTTGATTTGAAGGAGCTTTAAATGATGCACTCCCTTATCTATTTATAGGAGCAATTTCCTCAATGACTGTGGTAGAATTTCACTCGGACTAGAATTCCTTAACCCAATCTAAATAGGTCTCGGTCAATCCTAACTCATATAGGACTCTGAACCAAGCTATTTAATCACTCAGATTCAACATTTGACCCTCGACATCTTTTTTTTACTCGAAGCATCTTAGGTTTTGAAGAATCCTTATTGTACTAAGATTCGACCACTTCACCCTTATTCAGACGGAATCATCTTCTGATAGGAATTGACCGAACTCTACTGGGCCGCACCCAAGGTATGAATATTCCTGAAACTTTTTACTGGGCCGAGATGTCACATCCCGACCCGAGCGAGACCACTTCGTGGGCCTGACTCCACCATAGCATGATATTGTCTGTTTTGGGCCCCGACCACGCCCATAAGGTTTTGTTTTTGGGAACTCACACGAGAACTTCCCGATGGGTCACCCATCCTAGGAATGCTCTCTCGCGCTACTCGCTTAACTTCGGAGTTCCCATGGAACCCGAAGCTAGTGAGCTCCCAAAAGGCCTCGTGCTAGGTAGGGATGGGAATATACATATAAGGATCACACCCCTGGGCGATGTGGGATGTCACAATCCACCCCTCTTAGGGGCTCGACGTCCTCGTCGGCACACCACGACTAGGGTTAGGCTCTGATACCAAATTGTAACATCCCGGCCCAGGCGGGACCACTTCCTGGGCCTGACTCCACCGTAGCACGATATTGTCCGTTTTGGGCCCCGACCACACCCTCATGATTTTTTTTTTGGAAACTCACACGAGAACTTCCCGATGGGTCACCCATCCTGGGTATGCTCTGGCGCACTACTCGCTTAACTTCAGAGTTCCCATGGAACCCGAAGCCAGTGAGCTCCCAAAAGGCCTCGTGCTAGGTAGGGATGAGAATATACATATAAGGATCACACCCCTGGGCGATGTGGGATGTCACAATCCACCCCCCTTAAGGGCTCGACGTCCTCGTCGGCACACCACGACCAGGGTTAGGCTCTGATACCAAATTGTCACATACCAGCTCGGGCGGGACCACTTCTTAGGCCCGACTCCACCGTAGCACGATATTGTCCGCTTTGGGCCCCGACCACGCCCTCACGGTTTTGTTTTTTGGGAACTCACACGAGAACTTTCCGATGGGTCACCCATCCTGGGAATGCTCTGGTGCACTACTTGCTTAACTTCGGAGTTCCCATGGAACCCGAAGCCAGTGAGCTCCCAAAAGGCCTTGTGCTAGGTAGGAATGGGAATATACATATAAAGATCACACCCCTAGGCGATGTGGGATGTCACACAAGAACAATCATGGGCTCGGTCCAAAGTATTATTTTGGGTCCAAACAATAGCGTTCCAAAATGCTACGAAGATGTCACATTTTATTTCACTTTAGAAACACTATAATATTTTTAGGTCTATTCTAGTATTGACTGACATAGCGCTTTCTAGTGCTGCTATTATATCATATATTTTTTTAACTACGATATATTTGCACTCAAAAAGTAATAATTGAGACTAAAATACACAATATGTTTACTATAATCTTAGAGCTAAGTGACATATTATAGTAGCTTCGAAGTGTTATTATGCAATATTATGGGGTATGATACTAGATAGAACAAATTAAAAAAGATTAATTAATTTAAATTAACACGAAGTATATGAAAAACAAAAATAAATATATGAAAAGCACCACTCGCGGCTATTTTAGTCTTGACTGACGTTTTAGCGTATGGTGCCAATTAAAATAGTGTTACATTCTAGAAACGATTTGCAGGCATCAAAGTACAGTGTAGTGTTGGCATTTTGCACTCTCACGCACAGAATATTCTTGGAGACCAAGACGATCGTAAGTTTTATAGACTTCAATCATAGATATGGGCCCATGTGATTACTTTGTCCAAAATGTGTCAACATGATTTCGACACTATTCCTTAAAACCGAAATTCATGGAGTGCAGAAATGAGCCACTCTTGCTTCTACGCGTGCATGCTTCCAATACATTAATCTCAGTATGAAAGAAACAAAAGTAGCTCGTTTTAACCAACTTTCTTAAATGCCTGCAAACACTTAGTGTCGATACATATTTGATCGTTATATTTGATTTAATAATTTTAGATCATCTAAGCCATTTCAAATGGACTAGAAAGTTTAGAGTAAAAGCTCATAATTTAACTTTTACTTTGACTGAATAGATCTTTATTGCACCGAAAAAATTAAGGTTATATATTACTTCAGAGTCAAGTGTGAAGTCACATTTGACTGAGGATTAACTCTAGAATTAAATATAAGATTCACATTAAATTACACATGTTGTAAATAATATCTATTATGTGGTTGTTTATTTCTGGGACAATATGTAATTAGATAAAACTTTTTTGTACATATAAATCACAAGTCTATAAATAGGTACTCTAATGGAAAGAAAATGATACTCTCAACTATAAGAACAACCAATATCTAGTGGTGATTTTGTAAGTGCGTTGTCTATGCTTGATTTCAGCCCTTGCTCTTGAGTTACATGCCATCAAGAAAGGGTTGGAATTTCCACTGGATTTAGATTGTGTTCCGAGGTTGAGATGTAGTTCGGTGTAGCTAGGGTACCAAAACTCTAGTGTTTGGTAAATTCTCTAAATTCTCCAAACACTTTTCCCTCAAAATTCTAACTTTAGCATCGAAGGTTCTTCAGCCAAAGCCCCCCCATTCATCGTGGGCTCGTGAGGCTCTTAGCCTTGACCTAAGGTGTTATTTGTTTTGTAGATGCAATTTTGTCCAAGAACAAGGAGGAAGAAATTTGCATCCACAAATTGGTGTTTTCATTGAGAGTTAAGTCCCACACTCATAAAAGACTCTTACATCCAAGGTTTTCTATTTTCTTGTCCATTTGTAGATTTTTCGTACGTTCTTATTATTAGAATTTTTTATTTGCAAAAATTCTTTGATAAAACGTAAAAGAAAAGTACAATGGCTAGAAATTTGGAAACTTCAATGAACGAAAATTCCAATGTTGAAGAGATGGGACCACGATGGTCCACGAGGCTAAACGTGATAATAAATGGAGCGGCACCATCACCACAAGGCCCCACCATGGCAACCACCGCGGTGGCCACCACAGTAGCCACCCACAGTGAGGTCCATGGTGCCACCACCACGGCCCAAGCCATGTCATCCAAGCTTACTGTGACATCCAATGCCCACATCACCAAAGCCACGGCCCAAGCCGTGTCACTCCAAGCCTAAGGTAAACCAGCTCGTGCCGCCCAAATCCAATGCATTGCCAAGCCGAGCCCAAGCTTCACACCCGTGTGCACCACCCGCAGAGCAGCCTACTCCTGTGGCCCAACCTGCTCCCGTGGCTTCCCAAGCAGCCCAAGCCATGCTAAGATTAGCTCAACCATCCCGGCTTCAAATTTTAGGACCTACAATCGAGTCAAAGGCATTTTCACCACACTTCTCTGCGGATTTGACATTTCCCAACTCAAATCTCACGCCTGGAGTCAACTACCGTTTCATTGCTCAAGGAGGCGTATTCCTTCCAAGCTCTTCCAATCCAAATGGCGAACAACACTTGTCCTGATGAGTCATAGAGTTAACAAGCACCTTTGCACAATAGACGACCTTGGTGAATCAACTCTTGCTACGCACCGAGATCCAAGGTGCCCTAGACGAGATGTCGCGAAGCAGGACAAGGGTAGACGAAGAACCTCTCCAGTAGCGTCTGATGCGGGATTTATACGCACACAAATTAAACCCTCTTTTTGTCAAATTGTAGTATAAGTATAAGTAGGGATCGTTCTGGACCGGGGATTAGGAGGGATTGTTAATCTCTTGGAAACTGACTTAAAAACGTAAAAACAATATAGTTTAAAACACTATACTAGACTCAAAGAATGCAAAACTAAACTTTAAATCACTAAGACAAACCAAAGACTCAAAATGCTTTAAAACATAAACTAAATTGAACAATAAGGAAAAAGGGGGGAAGAGTTTTGATTTGACGAAAATTGAAATAACAAAACAAGTTAATAAACTAAGCAGAATGTAAATGTGAATATGGATGATAGAATAAATGGAATGAAGGCTAGCTAAGGGGTTCTTCTCCACACATGTTATACTTGCATACAAGATTGATTCTCAGTTGGTCTTTCGATAAATTATGAAACTCAATGCTCCAAGTTAATTAGGTCCGCTTAAATTAACTTTCAGATTTCCCTAAATTCATTGGATTGAATGGAATACGCATTACAACCAAATTATTCTTAATCAAAGTCCCTAACTATGGAATACGCATGATAGAGACATTCAACAAAGATCATTAAGTTCAATGAAAATTAGAAGTGTTGACGAGGCATTCGTTACTATGGAATACGCATGAAACTTATGCCAAGAATTCGTTTAACGTGATTGTTTATAAGCAACCTCCACTACTTGTGAATATAAGTTCATAACGATTAGGTGAAACTCACTTATATTCTAGCGTCATATTCATGCATGAAAATTAAGCTTGCAATCTCAATGAACATACATAAATAAGTTATCAATCAAACAGTTAAACGAATTGAATCCACAACTTATGAAATTCCAACCAAAAGTAATCAATTCATATTGCAAATATAAACATAGTTTCGAATCACCCCCTAGCTAAAGGGGGATTAGTTCCTCATTACTTTGAAATCAAAGAAACACCTAAACATTCCAACAACTCAAACTTGAATTGTATGAACGTTTAGGCATTCTTCTCTTCCATTCCTCATACGTACAAAACAAAGAGAATTGAATTTAAACTTTGAAATCAAAGAAACACCTAAACATTCCAACAACTCAAACTTGAATTGTATGAACGTTTAGGCCCTCTTATCTTCCTCGTTGTTGTAGCACAAGGTCTAAGGTGAGGTTTGGGGAATTATGGAAATGGATGAGGAATGGTGGAAGGGGGACTCACGGTTAGGGAATAATGGAAGTGTTTGAGGGGTGTTGTGTTGTGAAATGGAATGAGATCTCCATGAATGAATGAATGCAAGGGTATTTATAGGAGTAGTGGAGGGAACATATGGCTATGTCATTTGTAGGTGAAGTAGGTGGATGTTGTAGGTGAAGTAGGTGGATGTTGTAGGTGAAGTAGGTGGATGTTGTAGGTGAAGTGGATGTTGTAGGTGAAGTAGGTGGATGTTGTAGGTGAAGTAGGTGGATGTTGTAGGTGAAGTGGGTGGATGTTGTAGGTGAAGTAGGTGGATGTTGTAGGTGAAGTGGATGTTGTAGGTGAAATAGGTGGATGTTATGTTAAGTGATAAGTGATAAGTGATATGATATGTGGTTATGATATGATAAGTGGTTAAGTGGTGATGATAAGTGATAAGTGATTAAGTGATATGATATGTGGTGATGATAAGTGATAAGTGCATGTGGGTTAACTAATGAAGGAAATGCATGTGCAATGACAATGTGTTAGAATGGATGTGTGTTATGCATGGCATGATTGGGATTAGGAAAGGTTTAAATGTCCTAAAACTAAAGAGAACAAGGTTCCAACACTTTGGCTCCAATTAGGTCTTCAATTTCGTCCAACACTTTGGCTTCAAGCATAAGCTATCCGTCCTTAGCCCAAAAGTGCTCCAAAAGTCTCCAAAATGCATCTTTTTGCTCCTTTAGCCATTTGGACCTACAAACACACGAAAATAGCTTAAAGTACTAAAATAACTAAAGAAACATAACGTAAATGTACGAGAACAAGCCATTTAAGTCGCATAAATATGCTCCTATCAAATACCCCCACACTTAGCTTTTGCTAGTCCTCGAGCAAAACAGAAAAACAAAACAAAAAGAACAAAACACAACCTACACCTTCCAACAATCGTATCAGGGACTTCCAATGCACATGACAAGTTAAAAATCATTATTCTCACAGATTTGAGCCATCTTTACACTTAAGTACATTCTTAATCATAGTCACCACATACTAGTTCACAATTAAGCAATTAAAACCATGTTTTGAATGTAGTAACATGCCTTAGAGAATTCCCTCAATTTCTTACTAGATGTACTCTCGTTTTTCACACAGATTTTCTGACTACACACCCTACACTAGGTATATGTGAGAAGATTGATGTAAACATGTAGACGAACACTCACATATGTTATAACAAGGAAAGCATTTTCTGGAGTTAATAAGCATGTTTAGATATGATCTCATGAATGGAATGCTACTACTTAGACGCGAGAACCAGTGACACCATAAGCCCATACCAAGTTCAAACTCCACAATTGAAATACATAACACTCAAGATAGAAGTCAAGGGTTGTAACGGGGCTAAAGGTGTTTGGCTAACAAAGAAAGGTGAAGGATAAACAAACATTCTTAAAGCAATAGTGAGCAAAGTATTTGAATTAGGCACTTAGAATTCCCTTTAGAACGCAAAAATCAACTTTGAACACCCAAGGGAAAGTCACACAAAACTTAGGGCCATATTCAACTTTTTGGACCCTTTCTTCAACCATCAACGCTCGTGAGTTCATTCTTACTTATTTTCACTCTTTTTTTTTTTTTTTTTTTTTTTTTTTTTTTTTTTTCTTTTTCTTTTGAATCTCGAAACATACATATAAACGTAAGAACAAACTTTTACTCCCCCACACTCATTTTCTTGCATAATGTAACTCAAAAGGAATTCATTTAAGTCATGCTCACTATACTTTAAGAACAAGGGTATAGGAAAGTCCTACACTAAGCTAGGTAAGGGAAATGTGGGAAAACAAAGAATAAAAGCTAAACAAGGCTCAACGGGGTTAAAACTTACAACAAATACGAAGTATGAGAAGTAAGTTTATTTGGCTATGGTGGTGGTCACTACACAACTTCTTCTTGAATATGTGTTATGCAAATCAATAACATGCTTTGAATGAAAAGGGCATGAGTTCTAGCATTTGGAACTATATGATGAAACGCCTTCTAAGTAGTAACCAAGCAAAGAATAATGAGATCATGCAACGACTTTAGAAAACAAGAAATCACAAATTATACTCTCCAAAGAACGTTATAGGTTCAAGTCTCTCAGGGTTGTAGCGTTTGTTTGAGTTCCTTCCTTCAAGCATGTTACAAAAACGAATTTTTTTCTTTTATGATTGCATGTGAAGTCATACATTATAACCATAACCAAGCATATACCAAGAGTAAATCAAACTTTTCTCTATGTTTATAACTCTTTTTAACAGTCATGCAATTACAAACCAAATCCTTATCATTGTGTTGGAAGGTATCCTAAGACACAAACACACAAAAACGACTCAAAACACTCTTTTTAGGTTTTTTAAAACATGTTTTTCAAATTTTTATGTGATTTTCGGAGTTATAAAAACAAAACATACTAAAACACTCTAAAACAACTTAAAAACACCTTAAAACAGCAAGGAACAACATTTGAAGTTATAAAAACAAAACATACTAAAACACTTTAAAACAACTTAAAAACACCTTAAAACAGCAAGGAACAACATTTGAAGTTATGGGTGATAAAATCCCATGAATTTGCATTAAATATACTTAGTTACCCCCCCCCCACACTTAAATCAAACATTGTCCTCAATGGTTTAAGCATAGATTCACACAAAACATAAGTAAACACACAAAAAACATTTAAACATACTTAACATGGCAGAATGTAATTAACAAAGAGAAGAGTTTAGGGACGCAAATCTGGTTATGGAGTGTAAATTCCGTCTTCTCTTTGTTGATTGCATTGAGGCTTGATCTGGATGATTCCATAGGCTTACTCTCGAACTGGTTGCCGCCCATCGTTGATTTTCCTTTGTGCTACTCTTGATCTGGGCAGCAGGATTCTTTTGGTCTTCCCCGAAGGTCTGAGCTTACTCCTTTGGTCTGTTTCTTTGTTCAATCTTTCCAATTCGTATTGAAAAGGGTTGGAGGATAACTCAGCCTAAGTTTGTCTCCACATGCTTCAATGTATCATTTTCACTTGCCTTACTCGCTCCCTTTTGCAGAAGTGGTCCCTTCTCTGGAAGTGTATCAACCGTTGAAGATGACTACTCGAGAGCAACGCTAGGTAAGCAATCAGGAATAAATTCCAGGCAGTTGGCTCCAGATCGGAAGACTGACTCCAAGTGCCGGCTGATTGCTTCTTTCACTTTGCCATGCGAGTAAGAACAAGGACAAAGAAAAGGACAGGGAAAGAGCATGATATGAGATACTTTTGCTTTAGACCTTCTTGATATGAGATACCTTTGCTTTTGAAGAAACGGCGAATGAAGCAGCATATGTATTTGTTGTGGTTGTCTCCACATGCTTCGATCGACCGTTTCCTTCTGCCTCATTTGTACTCCAGGTTTCTGGTATCTTCTTTGGGGGAGAAAAAATTGAGTATTTCAAGAGGCTTTGCTGGGAGTGCGCCCTCAGAGGTGAGGGAGGGTTGGACATTTTCTTCAGGTTTTCCTTGCCATAAAAACGAAGGTCGACATATATAGAGATAATAGCAAGTGGTGGTACTGTTCTTTTACCCTTGTCGACAGACGTTTTGATCCCGCAAATCCGGCTTTTTGAAATAATGGCGCCTCTTCGATCTCTGAACACGCCTCTTCGATTTCTGAGCAGGCGCCCCTTCGATTTCTGAACGACGCCCCTTCGCTTTCTGAACGACACGTGGTAGTGCAGATACGGCTCCTTTTGACAAAGCTGCACGCGTCTTCTGAAAAGCTGAGAAAGCGTCGCCGAACTTTGCGCTTGTCGGCTAAAGATGTGTAGTTGCGATGATGGCCTCCACGTGTTGTCTGAAAAGAAGAACTCTTTTGACAAAGTTGAACACGTCTTCTGAAAAGCTGAGAAAGCGTCGCCTAAATTACGCCGGAAATTCCGGCTTTTTGAATCGGTGGACGCGTCGCCTTGGCTTCTTATTGAGGTATCGATCACCGCCACAAACACACTCTGAAGATTTCCCATTCTTGAAAATCGTCTCCGGCCCTTCGAAATTTAACTCCATCCACCCATTCTCTTTGAACACTTTTGAAAAAAATGGCAAACTCATCGAACCTTAGCTTAGATTTGAGTCTCAGCAGCGATCCGGTTGCGCCCCGTCAAGGTAATGTATGGCGCCCTTCTTTTTTTTCTTCTAACGGTCCTCTTTCAGGTGAAGACTCTGTGATGCAGGACGCCACAACAGCTACAATAGTAGCTAGGAACCTCCTCACACCAAAAGATAGTAGGCTGCTGTCAGGACGGTCCGATGAGTTGGCCGTTCAAGAGTCCCTCGCACTTAGTGTTCAGTGTGCGAGTTCTGTGTCCAACATGGGCCAACGCCTGCTTGCCCGCTCCCGTCAGGTGGAATCATTGATGGCAGAGGTGGAAAGTCTCAAGCAAGAGATCAAACTGCTTAAGTACGAGAATAGAAGTTTGCATGTGCTTGCAAACAACTATTCGACGGGCATGAAGAGGAAGCTTGATGAGCTGCAAGAATCCAATGGTCGCATGCAAAGTGACCGTCAAAGTGACCGTCAAAGGCTTGCGGCTTACTTCCAGAGGCACATTTTTCCTGGCTCGTCCAGCGTTTGGCCAAGTATTGAGGCCTCGAATGCTCTATCTCCGATGCCTTCCGCCTCGATGCCTTCTGCTCCGATGCCTCCCGCTTCTATGCCTCCCGCTTCTATGCCTCGTAGTGGGGCTTCACGTAAACAACCTTTGTGAAGCTCCATCTTTCTCCATGTTTAGTATCCTTTTTTTTTTTTTTGTTTTTTTTATTTTTTTTTTTATTTATTTTTTTTTATGAACATAAATAAAATCAAACGGCATGGAATTGGTCCTTGAATGGAAGGTGATACTTGAAGTGAACCGGCATTGGTTTGAATTCTAGTGTAGGTGCCTGATTCAAAAAAAATAGTAAGTTAGTATAAAATCTAATGGAATTTGGAAAAGAAAACTTACTTGTTTTGTCCGACAAGAACTCAATGACAAACACCACTCCTTTGAAAGTTTCAGGGATATTGGACTTGGCCAGATTGCAAATGATGGTTATGACTTGTCCAATGTCATCAAATTTAACTTCTTTGGATTTTTTGGTTTCAAGAACGTCCTCTTTGATGAATTCATGACATTCCTTACTTGTCACCTTTGGAAGGACTTCCAAGATGTCTTTCTCACCTTCTTCTTCCTTGGAAGTCATGAATCTGCAAGGAATAGGGATACTTGTTGGAACGGGATTAAAAATAATGAAATTTGGAACAACCATACCTGTATTAGATGGCATAGGAGCAATAGGTGCCTCCGGTAAAGGTGTTTCCACCCTTTCCGTGGGTTGGGTGTATTCCTCTTCCTTGTGATTTGATTTTGATGGTTGAGGGTCCGTTCCAACCTCCTTGTCACTTCTCAACATGATAGCATTGGTGGTTTCAAATTCTCCCTTCTGATTTGCAATGGTTGAACTAGGGAGTTCGCCTTGGTCGCAAAATTGTCCTTCGAACTCCGCTATCTGCCCAATTTGCTTTTCCAGAGTAGTAAGTAATTGAAAAATCGTATCATTATCATTTGAATTACCTACATTACTTTGGGCAGGTTGTGGTGGCTGCATAGGCGTTGAATAGAACTCCTCATACGGCTGCCAATATCCTTCTTGTTGAGCCTCATTGTCTTGATTTTGTAAGCCCTGCACCAAACAAATTAATTCATCAAGCTTTTGATTATAATCTATTGACGAACTTAAATTTGGTTGGGCATATTGAATATGAGGTTGTGGTGGCTGCATAGGCGTTGTATAGAACTCCTCATATGGTTGCCAATATTCTCCTTGTTGAGTCTCCTCGACTTGGTTTTGTGAGCCCTGCACCAAACAAAGTAATTCATCAAGCTTTTGATTATAATCTATTGACGAACTTGAGTTTGGTTGGGCATATTGAATATGAGGTTGTGGTGGATGCATAGACGTTGAATAGAACTCCTCATAAGGCTGCCAATATCCTTCTTGTTGAATATGTTGAGGTTCCCACCATATAGAGTTTGAATGATCACTCCAATCGGAATTGTAAGTATTGGAAAACACGTCGTTCCTTGATTGATTATGATCAAATGTACCAACTCTTTGCGTTTGGTACTCTTCCATCAGCTGTGACAAAAGAGAAACACTATCAAGTGCCATGTCTTGCGTCTAAAATAAAACTAAAAATATATATATACACAAACGAAAATAAAACAATCCAAGAGATTAGCAAAGTTGCTAATCCCCGGCAACGGCGCCAAAATTTGATGCGGGATTTATACGCACACAAATTAAACCCTCTTTTTGTCAAATTGTAGTATAAGTATAAGTAGGGATCGTTCTGGACCGGGGATTAGGAGGGATTGTTAATCTCTTGGAAACTGACTTAAAAACGTAAAAACAATATAGTTTAAAACACTATACTAGACTCAAAGAATGCAAAACTAAACTTTAAATCACTAAGACAAACCAAAGACTCAAAATGCTTTAAAACATAAACTAAATTGAACAATAAGGAAAAAGGGGGGAAGAGTTTTGATTTGACGAAAATTGAAATAACAAAACAAGTTAATAAACTAAGCAGAATGTAAATGTGAATATGGATGATAGAATAAATGGAATGAAGGCTAGCTAAGGGGTTCTTCTCCACACATGTTATACTTGCATACAAGATTGATTCTCAGTTGGTCTTTCGATAAATTATGAAACTCAATGCTCCAAGTTAATTAGGTCCGCTTAAATTAACTTTCAGATTTCCCTAAATTCATTGGATTGAATGGAATACGCATTACAACCAAATTATTCTTAATCAAAGTCCCTAACTATGGAATACGCATGATAGAGACATTCAACAAAGATCATTAAGTTCAATGAAAATTAGAAGTGTTGACGAGGCATTCGTTACTATGGAATACGCATGAAACTTATGCCAAGAATTCGTTTAACGTGATTGTTTATAAGCAACCTCCACTACTTGTGAATATAAGTTCATAACGATTAGGTGAAACTCACTTATATTCTAGCGTCATATTCATGCATGAAAATTAAGCTTGCAATCTCAATGAACATACATAAATAAGTTATCAATCAAACAGTTAAACGAATTGAATCCACAACTTATGAAATTCCAACCAAAAGTAATCAATTCATATTGCAAATATAAACATAGTTTCGAATCACCCCCTAGCTAAAGGGGGATTAGTTCCTCATTACTTTGAAATCAAAGAAACACCTAAACATTCCAACAACTCAAACTTGAATTGTATGAACGTTTAGGCATTCTTCTCTTCCATTCCTCATACGTACAAAACAAAGAGAATTGAATTTAAACTTTGAAATCAAAGAAACACCTAAACATTCCAACAACTCAAACTTGAATTGTATGAACGTTTAGGCCCTCTTATCTTCCTCGTTGTTGTAGCACAAGGTCTAAGGTGAGGTTTGGGGAATTATGGAAATGGATGAGGAATGGTGGAAGGGGGACTCACGGTTAGGGAATAATGGAAGTGTTTGAGGGGTGTTGTGTTGTGAAATGGAATGAGATCTCCATGAATGAATGAATGCAAGGGTATTTATAGGAGTAGTGGAGGGAACATATGGCTATGTCATTTGTAGGTGAAGTAGGTGGATGTTGTAGGTGAAGTAGGTGGATGTTGTAGGTGAAGTAGGTGGATGTTGTAGGTGAAGTGGATGTTGTAGGTGAAGTAGGTGGATGTTGTAGGTGAAGTAGGTGGATGTTGTAGGTGAAGTGGGTGGATGTTGTAGGTGAAGTAGGTGGATGTTGTAGGTGAAGTGGATGTTGTAGGTGAAATAGGTGGATGTTATGTTAAGTGATAAGTGATAAGTGATATGATATGTGGTTATGATATGATAAGTGGTTAAGTGGTGATGATAAGTGATAAGTGATTAAGTGATATGATATGTGGTGATGATAAGTGATAAGTGCATGTGGGTTAACTAATGAAGGAAATGCATGTGCAATGACAATGTGTTAGAATGGATGTGTGTTATGCATGGCATGATTGGGATTAGGAAAGGTTTAAATGTCCTAAAACTAAAGAGAACAAGGTTCCAACACTTTGGCTCCAATTAGGTCTTCAATTTCGTCCAACACTTTGGCTTCAAGCATAAGCTATCCGTCCTTAGCCCAAAAGTGCTCCAAAAGTCTCCAAAATGCATCTTTTTGCTCATTTAGCCATTTGGACCTACAAACACACGAAAATAGCTTAAAGTACTAAAATAACTAAAGAAACATAACGTAAATGTACGAGAACAAGCCATTTAAGTCGCATAAATATGCTCCTATCAGCGTCCTGGCAAGCAGCCACTTGACCAGCCATGAACCGAGCGTTCAGGCAGTATACATTCCCGATTGGGTCCCCGAGATAGCGTATACTCCCGTCTTAGCGCGTGGAAGAGCGTGCACTCTTGACTAGGCCCACGGACGAGTATACACTCACGGTTAAGGCCACACTCCGATAATTAACATGAACAGCCTTCTAGACGAAGCGTTCATTCGTGACTAGGCCCAGAATGAGCATCATCCACATCACATCGGAGTAGGTAGCACGACGGATAGAGAAAAACAGTCACTTAATCCGGTTCAAGTTCAACCGGTAGCCTATGAAGAATTCCTTCGCTTGCCAGGAACGAACCATATGCACCGCTACTACAGCATAGACGAGCCGAGCACGTAGAAGAACAGCCTAGACCAACATGTCAATACCAGGGGCAACCGAGGGCTCTGCTACCCCAACAATGGTAAATTTAGGAAGAGGTAGAAAGGCTCCTCAACGAGAGATTGTTTGATTTCCAACGCAATGAAGTGGCCAATGAAGCACTACGACGACACATGACCAACATGAGCATGTCACCCTTCACGGACGAGATCGAGCAGGCAGAGCCTCCACGCAAGTTTAGAATGTCACATTTCACATCTTTCAAAGGAGATGGAGATCCAAAGAGGCACTTGAAGCATTACCGAAGCACGATGGTCATTTATCGGAACAACAATACCCTTCTGTGCAAAATATTCACCACCACTTTACAAGGTGAGGCGTAAAATTGATTTCACACCTTGCCACCGTAATCCATTCGAAGTTTTGATGATCTGTCTTTGGTTTACACCAAAGAATACTCATCCTACCGCTCGATCAAGAAAAAATCAGACCATTTCTTCAACGTGAAGAAAAACCCAAAGGAGTCGCTCCGCAACTACGTGAAGAGGTTTAAAGCAGAGAAGGCAAAAATCGTCAGATGCGATGATTCGATAGCAAGTGCAACCTTCCAAAAAGGACTCCCAGCAGACCACCCACTGTTTGGAGAAATGATCATGAAAGAATATCTAACTTTAGCAAACTCCTTTGCTCTGGCACAAAAGCATGCACTTTGGGACGAGGCTCGACGAGTAGACAAGGCACCTGAGCAGCCTCAAAAAGAGTTCATAGTGGCTCAAAGGAATGAGGATGGGAAACAATTTAGCAAAAGCAGGCAGGTAGCCAAACGTAGGGACTGATCCACAACCAAAAAAGGCTTGACGACCAAGAACTACTCTAAGTTCTCAATTTCGATCCACCAAATCCTCCGCGACGTCAAAAGTGAGATATGGTTCAAGCTGCCAAAACAATCAAAGGGAGATACTTCCAAGTTGGATTACACCAAATACTGCACAGTCTACCAAGGTCTCGGTCACACGCTACACTTGGAAGAATTACCTAGAGAAGTTCGTGAAAGAAGGCAAGGTCGACATATACTTGGACAAGCCAGCTACACATTCTAGAAGGAACATGGACAACGACGAGTAGCTGCTAACCAAGACGATTCGAATCAATGGCATCTTCGCCGAATCAGAGCACTTGGGGGCTACCAACAACTCTAAAAAGAGGAAGATCCAGCAGGCTCTACTAGTTTCATAAGTCCAAGCAATCAACATTCATCCTGGATCCATCATAAGCTTCACTGAGCAGGATGCAAAAGGCGTCAATTTTCCACACGACGATGCACTAATATTATCTGTCCAACTGGGCCATGCCATAGTTGACAGAATGATGGTTAACAATAGAAGCGCAGTCAACCTACTTCAACTCTCAATCATTCAGAAGATGGGCTTGGAAAGCACAATCATACACCGAGCAGAGGTATTCAATGGATTCAATGAGCACACCTTAACTGACATCGATCACATCATACTTGACGTGAAAACACCACCAGTTATCTCAAAGCAGACGTTCATGATCGTAAGTGGCCCATCTTCCTACAATGGAATTCTTGGGAGACCTTGGTTGATCAAGCTAGATGACGTCACTTCCATCAAGTATTAAAAAAATCCGATTTCGCATCCTGGGAGGAAAAGTCGAAGAGATCAAGTCTGACAGGCCACATCCCGATGATGCACTGTGCAAGTATTAAATAAGTCAAAGAAGAGAACTTTTACCCCGTAGAGGCTACCGAGGTCCAAAAAGACGAAGAAGCTACCAAATAGCAAATTACAAAAAGTGGGTCAAGAAGATGGCGCTCAAGCAGACAAGATAGGATGGAAACCCGAAGAGGATGTCAAAGACATCATTTTTTATCCCCAAGAGCCGGAAAGGAAGGCTAGAATCGGCTCACGTCTTTGCATGGTCACCTTCAGACATGCCTGGCATCGATCCCGAGATAGCTTGCCATAAGCTGCACGTTGACCCTACTGCCAAACCTGTGATCCAAAAGAGAAGACATTTTGCAACCGAGCGAGTAGCGACGATCATTGACGCGAAAATTAACAAGCTATTGGAGGCTAGATTCATAGAAAAGGTAACACATTCAGCATGGCTTGCCAAAGTCGTGTTAGTCATGAAGAAAGAGAAGGGCAAATAGATGGTTTGCGTAGACTACACCAACCTCAACAAAGCATACCCAAAAGATCTTTATTCGCTTCCCCGGATCGATCTATCGGTAGATTCAACTTTGGGGAACCAGCTGCTCAACTTCTTAGACGTATATTCCGACTACAACCAAATAACCATTTACGAGCTCGACAAGGAGAAAACCGCGTTCATGATTGAGCGAGGCACCTACTGCTACAAAGTCATGCTTTTTGGCCTCAAGAGCGCGGGAACCACCTACCAAAGGTTAGCAAACATGATGTTCAAGAAGCAAATTAGGGTGACTATGACGGTCTATGTCGACGACATCATGGTAAAGGGCAAGTAGCGGTTAGACCACATCGACAACCTGGTGAAAACTTTCAACATCCTCAAAAAGCACAAGATGAACCTCAACCCCACCAAATGCACATTCAGAGTATCTTCAGGCAGATTCTTACGGTACCTAGTGACCGAACGAGGAATCAAAGTGCATCCCAAGCAAATCCGAGCAATCCTAGAAATGAAATCTCCCACCACCTTGAAGGAGATCTAAAACTTGACCAGATGAGCAACTACCCTCAATCGCTTTCTTTCGCAGTCTACCGATCAATGCAAGCCCTTTTTCAAGGCCATCAAGAAGGCATAACGAGACAAATGGGATGAAGAGTGCGAAATAGCTTTCCAAGACCTGAAGAAGTATCTTACATCACTTTCCTTACTATCCAAGCCAGAAGCAGCGAAGGATTTATATATCTACTTGGCAGTCTCCGAAGTAGCTGTGAGCTCTGACCTCATACAAGAAGAGTTAGGGGCCCAACTACTGGTATTCTACATTTCTAAAGCTCTTCTCAATGCGAAAACAAGATATCCAAAGATCGAAAAATTAATTTTGGCGCTAGTTGTTGCAGCTCAGACCATGCTTTTAAGCTCATACAGTCATCATCATGAGTTAGTATTCTCTACGATCAATCTTACATGGTATGGACGCTTCTCAACAAGTGATGAAGTGGGCGTTGGAACTTGGCCAATACGGTTTAGTTTTTCGACCCCATTCGGCGATAAAAGCCCAAGCCTTAGCAGATTTCATAACGAAATTCACGCCTAGCCTAGACAATGTAATAGAGCGGCCCAATGACATCCCGAAAGCAGCCAAGCATACTTTAGCTGTGCCTGTTCCATCCGATGGAGACTTTTGGCATTTATATGTCAACGGCACATCTAACTACAAGGGCTCAAGAACAGGCGTAGTCTTTATCACCTCATACGGTTCAATGCTCGAGTAGATGATCACTTTTGCTTCAAAGCATCCAACAACGAAGTAGAGTACGAGGCCCTACTAGCAGGCCTCTGAATGGCAAAAGACTTGGCAATGAAGAAGCTTGCAATTCATTTCGATTCCCAGCTATTCACTAGCCAAACTACTGGGGAGTACACGACGAAACATCCGAAGATGGCACAATACCTAGAGAAGGTATGAAAACAACTTGAAGCATTTCAGAATTACACTTTCGATCATCAACTCAAACACTCGATTTCGATGGAGTCTCAAGCATAGAGGCGTAGCCAGCAGCCGAGGTGTCACAGGTTAGTATAATTCCCAACTAGTAAAGTTTTATTATAGACTACCTGGTCAATGGCACACTCCCCACATAAAGGTTGGAGTCTAGAAAGCTCTAAATAAAGGCAGCACACTATTACATGTGGAACGACATTCTCATCCGAAGATTCTACACCGGACCATATCTTCGTTGCATAGCGCCTCCTGATGACTTAAAGGTTCTAAGCTCAATCCACGAAAGCGTATATGGAAACCATTTCGGAGGCCGATCCTTAGCATAAAAGGCTCTTAACCCAGGCTACTATTGGCCTACCATGCACCAAGATGCTAAGGAGTCAGTACAAAAGTGCAACCGCTACTAACGCTACACATTGGTACCAGCACTGCCTGTCAGCGAGCTACACCTGTAGACGAGTCTTTGGCCATTCATGCATTAGGCAATTGACCTGGTAGGACCTATGCAGCCTGTCATTGGGGGCAGAGACATGATGATCGTGGCAACCGACTACTTCACCAAATGGGTAGAAGCAAAACCCATGATGACCACGACTCAGACGGACATAGAGCGCTTCATATGGAGGAACATCATTTGCCAATTTGGCATCCTTCAGTCTATCATCACTGACAACAGCCCGCAATTCGTGGGCAAAGATTTGACGAAGTTCTTCCAAAAGTATGGCATCAAGCAGTACATGTGCACAGTGAGATATCCTCAAGGCAATGGGCATGCCGAAGCATCTAATAAGACGATTCTCAACTGCTTCAAGAAATCCTTCACCGACAAGAAGGGAAAATGGCCAGACAAACTCCCCAGATGTCTATGGGCGTATCGCACCACTAAAAGACCAGCGACCGGTGAGACTTCTTTCTCTTTGGCATTTGGTTCGAAAGCGATCATTCATCCCAACGTCATCGTGCCAAGCATCAGCACTCTACTACCAAGCATTGAGCAGAACAGTAAGGAGATGGCGACAAGTTTAGATCTGGCAGAGGAGAAACGTAAGTAGACCATCAATCGCGTTGTAGACTACCAGCAGTAGCTCTTCTCCAACTACAATAAAAGGGCCAAGATCCAACAGTTCCAAACTGGAGATCTAGTCTTAAGAAAAGCCTTCATCACTGCCCGTAGTAAAGGCTCCAAAAAGATGGATCCCATCTGGGAAGGTCTGCACAAGATCAGCAGAGTAAGCGGCAAGGGTAATTACACCCTCGCCACCATGAACAACAAAAAGATAAAAAATAAATGGAACACCTACAACTTGAAGAAGTACCATGTGTGACCTCCCACTATATAAAGACCTGAAGATTCAAGCAGCTGAACGAGCACCACCTCGCAAGCCGAGGACTATCTAGTTGTTATGTAGTATTTACAGTTAAGTTATTCATTCGTTTCACTCGTTTTTTAATGAGGAATTCAGAAGTAATTTACAACTTGGCAAGACTACATGTTTACAACAACTTATCTCTCATGCACTTCAAAAGAAAATCGCACCCTTTCTAGAGACTCACCTCATGAATTGCACCCCTTGAGGGACCCACCATGCTTTCCAATGCGAGAGGCTAAACTAATTCCCCGACACACATATGGGTCTGCTCTCCAAATCGGGAGGATAAATTTTACACTTTGAATATCCAGACATGGATGAGTCGGGCTACCCTAGTATAACTAGATGCATGATGGCTTGCGCAGAGATTCGTAGAAGTCGCCATAATGGTCTTTTTCAAGGCTTAGCTAACTGAAGGATTTTGGGTCTCTTGGCCTAATATGCGGAGAACTAGGCCCTAGAGACAGAGGAGGCACATTACGCAGTACGCCCTATGAACGGCTGCCTGGAAACCTAAAGCTGCTACCGAGTGCACTAAGTTAGCCTACGATTTTCGAAAGACTGCATACGGTTTGCCTTCAAGCAGTAAAGCCACGCTAGACTTATACAACTGCACATTCTTGTGAAAGGTTAAACAAGCTAGCATATACGAAGTTTTATCCGCTGCCGAGATGCTAAGTAGTCGATAAACTTCACCTCTGCCAAGTGCGGAACAACCTACACCAAGTCCTAAAGTGTTGTGATACTTGCTACGCAACCTACGGAATTGGAGAAAGCCAAAGTTAATAGCTTAGTGGTTAAGCGGACTTGTCTACTTCTGTAGGTAAGACATTCGGCTGCCAACCCTATGGCTAACAATTTTTCAAAGTTCTATACCAACACTTACGGTTGCATAGACTACACGGCCTATCTGTTTATAAAAAAGTAGCACGCCTGTCGCTGGTTTATAAAGTCTAAAGGTTAGGGTATGAACAAAAGAAGTAAAGATGGAGAAAAGCGAAGGAAGCAAGTTTATTAAATTTTCTAGCAAAATTGATAAACAACTAGCAAAGACTGAAAGAGTTCAAGCAAAAGCAACAAGGAAAACAAAGAAAATCCCAAAGGCTACCTAGAAGACTACTCTTCAGCAGCTTGGACATCCCACGACCATTCGGTCGCCACACGTTCATCAGCTGTGATGCCCTCAGCAACGGCACCATCCAGCACTTCACCCCTAGCTGCCCTACCCTAGGCACCAACTTCTCCGACTACCTCACCAATGGAAAACTCAAAAGTAAAGGCGAATAAGTCTTCCAGATAAATAAATAAGGTTTTGAAGTCTTTACTAGAAAATTTAAAGTCGGACGACCGCCCAAAGAGATGATCTACATAACCCAAATTGTAGAAGTCGGCTTGATTCTGAGTAAGCGAAGCCTCGAACCCAGCCTTCTCACCTTTCAACTGCTCATTCTCCTTAAGCAGATAAACACGAACCCGCTGCAACTCCTCTACTTCTTTCTTCAGATTGTCGTTGATCTTCAAGGCACCTTGGAGTTCCAACACTTAAGGCTCAAGCCTATTAACAACCTTCTTGAAATGGATCACTTGGTTGTAAGCAACGATCAGTTCTTCATCCTTTGCATAAGCAGCGCAGTGGAATTCAGAAATGGCATGCTTAAGATCTTGAATATGAGGTATGTAACACTCGATCTTTTTCTCTGCACTTTCATACTTTACTTGGATCACGTCAAGCCTAGTCTTCAAATCCACGATCTCTTGGCGAACAGTCTTAAGTTGCAGAGAAGTGTGGGCAGAGATATTAGACCCCTTCAAAGCAGCAAGCTCAGATTCTAATTTCTTGACTTTCTCGACCGTGGAGTAAGTTTCGGTTGCCATGGTTCTTGCCACCTCCTTGGTAACCTTGGTATCCTTTTGATCAAGAAGCATAGACTTGGCTGCCAGAATCATCGTTTTCTGCATCATGGCCAGCAGAGCAGCCCTTTTATACCTGGTTGTATGCTTCGTGAAAGAACTTGGGCTAACAACCCCTTTGACACCATCAACAAACTTGGCACATACATTCATGTCCTCAAGAAGATATGGTTTCAAAAGCGCACAAATCTCAGTAACTTCCCCAGAAACAGACTTGGTGGATTTCTCAAGACTGTCTGCACTAGCAGTCTCTTTCTTCTTAGTAGACGAGTCGATCTCAACAACAGAGGGAATAAGTTTTTGCACCACTTTAGTAGGCATGGGCACCTTGTCACTCTTCATAGTAGCAAACATCTCTAAAGGTGAACCAGACTTAGCCTCAGATGGACGTTTTGGCACAAACTTCGGCACTGGAGGCACGGAGGAACTTATAATTTGGGCAATCTTATCAGCAATCGAACAAGTAACCTTCAAAACGATAGGCACCACCGGCACAGATCTAGTAACCTCATTTTTCTCGCTCTTGGAAAAAGTCAAGTCAATCAAAAGCTTGTGAGCAGCTGACGAACCCTCGCAAACAGCGAAAAAAGTCTTTGGTTTCTTTTTAGCAGGTGTCTCTTGAGCAACTGGTGAACCTTCACGAGTAGCGGAAGAAGTCTTCGGCTTCTTCTCAGCAGGCATCTCTTGAGCAGGTAGGGAATGCCTTTTTTTCCCACCTTCATTTGTAGCAGGCTCCACCACAGTGATAGGATGAGCTAACACCTTGGCCTTGATTCATTTTATCTTCTCTCTCGGGGGCAGCCAACCTTTTTCTCTACGAAGATGACTAAGCAGCTAATGCCACTCACGGTACTCAGAGGAGATACTTAGAGCAACATGCATTTTCTTCATATCCGGAGAAATCTTAGGAGTTGAGCTGAATTCTGAATCTACAAAAGCAGCAGGAGACAATCAGAAAATTAAAAAGCAACTTAGCATAAATACAAGGCAGCTGAGAGATTAAGCAGCTTACTTACCGGATATGAAGACCGTGGGAACATGTAGCTCGGGGGAAGAATCAGACTCTCATTCTCCACTTATCTTCAAAGTCTCATTGGCCCAGTCATGATCTCGTTTGCTCAAATTATCAAAAAGCTTATGGCGAGATCACAGCTACCCAACTTCTTCGATGTGGCCTATGTCAAAGAAGTACCAAAATTCATTGATGGTCAAATCTAAGTCAAAGAATTAGCTAAGATTGTGGAATCCCACCATCAAACGGACCGTATTCGGAGAACATTGAGCGGGGGCACATCTCATGGAGCAGCGCACTTCTAGAGTATTGTGTAAGTTTTCTACGAAACTTAACTACACCATCTTAATAACTTTGACCCTCATAAGAAATATAACTCTGCCACTCATTTGTTACATAACGGTGAGGGTCATAAGAACCATACTTACCCAAAAATTGGTTCTCATCTCCAATACTAGTAGTTTCACTTAGGCAAGACAACACACTACTAGTACAAACAATACACATCTCCTTCTTGGCTTGAACATAAACAACAACTGGATTTGAAATCAAGTTATTCACTAGTAGAAGGGTCTGAATATCTTCATTGCACTCTAATAAACAGTTTGGTTCACCTCCATATAATGAGTATTTCAACAGAAAGCCTCCTGATGACAAACTTGGAAACCTCAAAGTTAATTGCCTACACAAATCCTTATAACTAGTATGCAGATAAAGTGACACAATTACTGCACAATCTTCATGTACACACTTTAACACTTTAATAATGGACATGATTTGCACCAAAAAAAAAAAAAAAAAAAAAACATAAAGTTAAACTGATGCTGCACATAAATAATTGAATATATATATATATATATATATATATATATATATATATATATGTGTGTGTGTGTGTGTGTGTGTGCATTTTAAAATGTAAATATATAATCAACAAAAACTGATGCTGCACAAAAATCTGTAACACAAATGCAACACAAAACGCCAAAAAGGATTAAATAGTCCATTAACTCATTTCTAATCCATTGTCCTTTAAATAAATATTTATATAAAAACTGATGTTATACAAGTATTACGCTTATTATATAAAAAAGATGTTGCACAAGTATTACGTTGAAAATTATTAAATGCTTATAAGGGGGTTCCCCCCACCCCCACCCCTACCCCCAAAACTTATGTCAACTGATTTTGCAAGATTCTATGAGCTGATACTGCACAAATATTACGTTGAAAATTAATGTTTATATAAAATTGATGTTGTACAATGATGATGCACAAGTATTACGCTGAAAATTATTAACTGTTTATGGGGGTTCCTGACACACCCCGACCCAGAAAGTCCACTTGGACCCTGAATCAAGCTGTGCTGGCCGACACCTGGAAGGTGACGAAGCCATAAAATGTGATAGTGTATAAAAAGTGAATGAATTTGAATCTAAAAGTGTCTAAATACCAGAGTGCGCTATGAGTGGGAGCGAACCCATTTCACACGCGATGTCAGAGCATAAGTAAGGTACAGTAATGTGGGTAAGAATCATACCCTCAAAAATATCCATCAATACTAAGATTCGCCACATATTCTTGTCGATACAAACTCAGCAGCTAAAACCTGGAGGGCACCAAACAGAAGGTGTGAGTAAGCAATAAAACCAAGCTTCCCAAAGTTACTACCTCTCTAAAAGTAATGCCCCTAAATGTAAAATCCGTATCGTTTTCCATAAGACAGTACAACATATATACATATATCCAAACCATACTCAGAAACGACCAAAACCACGGTTTGCCATCAAATCCACCATACATTAATAAGTAGGCCAAATGAACTAAATCAATACAAAGTGATATATCAGTCAAAGTCATCTAAAATGACATGTACAACTTATCCGTATCTCATCAATCATGGCTAGCATATAAGTCGGAGTCACCTATAGTGACCTGTACGACTTATCCATATCTCATCAATCCTGGCTAGCATATAAGTCGGAGTCACCTATAGTGACCTGTACGACTTATCCATATCTCATCAATCATGGCTAGCATATAAGTCGGAGTCACCTATAGTGACCTGTACGACTTATCCATATCTCATCAATCCTGGCTAGCATATAAGTCGGACTTATCCATATCTCATCAATCCTGGCTAGCATATAAGTCGGAGTCACCTATAGTGACCTGTACGACTTATCCATATCTCATCAATCCTGGCTAGCATATAAGTCGGACTTATCCATATCTCATCAATCATGGCTAGCATATAAGTCGGAGTCACCTATAGTGACCTGTACGACTTATCCATATCTCATCAATCATGGCTAGCATATAAGTCGGAGTCACCTATAGTGACATGTACGACTTATCCATATCTCATCAATCCTGGCTAGCATATAAGTCGGAGTCACCTATAGTGACATGTACGACTTATCCATATCTCATCAATCCTGGCTAGCCCATAGCTCAATAAGTATACCTGCACACGAGTCGGAACCACCTAAAGTGGTCTGTACGACAAGCCTGGGTGTAAATAAGTGCTACGATCACGTGAAGACTGGGCGAATAATCGCGGGTCACCTACGAGTCGGAACCACCTAAAGTGGTCTGTACGACAGGGCTGTGCACCTACCTTGAATCCAAGGTGAGCATAAGGTGCGGGAGGTGAACATCACGTGAAGGACTGTGCCCTGGCCACGGGCGGGAGCACTAACACTGGGGTGCAGGTTTATGAGCTCTCAATGCATCTCAATATAACATGTGCAACTCATGGCAACCAGTACGACAGTATCGAAGTTGCCTAACTCATAACTGTAGTCATGCTATAACGTAATCGATTCAACTAGTACCATAAACTCACCTGAACTTACCTGGGTGTCCTGAGTTCACCTTTGCACTTGAAAGCATTCCCAATAATTATATACAAGTAATATACATATGGATATATCATGATGCAATCTAATACTCAACCATGTCGAAACATTCTCAATTATAAACAATACGGTGTGAAATGTACAATCAATAACGCTCTACTCTCGAACTACTTATTTTCAGGGATAATTATCCATAATAACCCAATTAACACTAATTAACTAACTAATTCACAAAACTAAAACTTGTCTTTATCAATTTCCTTCGCATTACTCAATTTCCCAAATAAGGCTTTTGTCTCAAATATTTTATGGCTGCATCTAACGTCTCGTTAGACTGCCTACGTACCCTAAATAGGGATCAAGCCATTCGTAGTTCATATAGGTACTTCAAGCATTCACAATAATTATATGAAGGTAATATACCTAATCAATTTAAAAGTATCGATAGAACTCTCAATAATATGCACAATAAAAAGGAAAAGATCCACTCACCTGGAGTCCACACTATACTTCTCTAGCACGCGCATCGAGGCGTCCTGAATGATCGGTCCCTGTGGCCAATTATCAAATCACATCTCAGAACTCTTATCCGTGGAATACGAAATTCACATAAAACACAACCTCAACGACATTCTGAAATAGTTTGATACCCATTGACCACAAGTCAACCGTCGATCAAAGATCGACGGTAGGGTTTACAACCCTGTATAACTTGACCCGGAAGATCCGCATATCAGATTTTCAATCCACAACTCCCAACGATCCACAATATGTTTCTAGAATAACATATTAAAATTTCATTACGATCCAACGGTCAGATCTCCGTCAATTGCCTAAAACAAGTGGCCGTGAACATTTATTTTACTAACTTACAAATCCAATTCAGGAAGATCCGAAAGTCGGATTCCCGATCCGTAAATTCCTATAATCTTTAAATATTACATATTATAATGTATCCAATTTTGATGACGATCCAACGGTCGGATCATCGATTCACATTTTTATCAAGTAACGTATCATAACGAATTTAGGTTCCAACGATCAACCTACGTCATTCAAATGATAAAACTAAATTCAAGACATTTGACATAGCCTAAAAATAACATTGGCGGCCCACTGGCCACGCGCCGCCGCACGCGCCTTTGCGGGTGGCGGTCGGCCGCCCCGACTTGCCGGAAAATTCAACTATTTCCAAAAATTCTCAAACTTCACAGAAATGAAGATCTCAGTGAGTGGAGCAACTTTCATACCTGCCACGAAGTCCAAAAGTGGACGGAAGATGGTCAATTTTGCCCACGAAGCCGGCGGGTGCCTAAAACTTCCCGACGTCGATTCGTCGTCTACGGTGGTCCAACGGGGTCAAGGTTGGTTGGGTTTTGCTCCTGGGATGATGGTCTACAAAGCCCAAGTGGTGGCATCGGCCATTGCTTTGCCGATTTGCCGGAAAATCGAGAAGGGTGGCCGGAGCACCATTGATTTTCGTCAACTTTCGTGGCCTCAAACTTCCACATCCCATGGTTAATCAAGGTGGTTCTTGGGTGGGTTTTGTAGAGGGGAATGAGAGCTTCAAGATGGTGGTGGTGGCATCGAAAAACTCCACCGGAGTTGGCCGGAATCGGCCTTGGAACATGGGCACCCGCGGTGGGTGCGGGTGGACGAAAACCCATTTCCTCTTTTTTTTTTTTTTTTTTTTTTTTTTTTTTTTTTCTCTTTTCTCCCTCCATTTCTGATTTGGCTTCCCCCACAAAGTGGGGATTTAATTTAAATAAACACTAACCTTGAATAACCAATTTCGAACGTCCGTAACTATACCGTTATAATCCGGACTCGCAAACGGCTTTCGCCTAAAAGTTCGTACCAATGAGTACTACGAGGATATGCTAAAAGAATAAGTCCCACATCTTTCAAGTCGATGGTCAACGGAAGTCAAAGTCCTTGCCTCTAGGGCAATTTCGTAAATTCACGCTTTTAAAATAAAATAAAAACGTAAAATTTGGAACGGGTTGTCACAATCTACCCACCTTAAGAAAATTTCGTCCTCGAAATTTAAAATCATCAGTCGAATGTAGAATACTCAAAATTAAAGAGATATATGCATGTAAATACATACACGAGGAAGACATCAAGTTATAGCGACTACATAAAAGAGGATGACATTCCGTCATTATCGGAGTGTTATGACTCTTCTTTCATGCCTCCAAATTCCTACTTTCCTTCTCTTTTACATAAACGTGTTCAAAGCATAACGCACTTCGCAATTTAGTATGTAGTATTTTTGGGTCAAGCCTAAACAACAATTAACGAATTAAATAAGTAAATACAAATATTAACGTAGAATAATCTACTTGTTTATTTGCTTAATAACCCAACGAATAAGTTATTAATATTATGGTATGCAGTTCACAATATCGACAATTCACTGTCGTCTTGATAAGCAAGTAACAATTCCCGAGGGTGCAATATTACCATCTTGCCCCTCAATGGAAAATACACATACCAGCCTCGATCGTACTCATTCACTACCTTCTGAGGCAACATCGTCAATAACATAAATTTTCTACATCACAATCTCAATTTGTTCGCAATAATCTGTTGTAAATCACAAGCTGCACATACAATATTTGTATTATATTTCGAAGGATACCATACTCCTAAACAGGAATGTAACCGTAGTTACCCATAATTCTAACAAAAGTATGCGTCCATTAAATATGCGCTGTGCGTAAAATCTCCATACATCAACCCCAATGATACCATAGTTAACCCGAAATTGTAAATATGGTTACAAATGACTAGAATGGAGATAAAGATATACTGCAACCATGCTACTGGTGGGACAAACAAGATGCAACTCGTCCACAAAGGTCTGAGTAACTCATTTCAAACTAATCGTTAATCTAGGGTTAGAAATGCGATATTGAACAACTTCCAATACTCAAAACCTTCATAACGACTTCCAAAGGCTTGGAAGTGAAACATGTAACACGATGAAATATAAATACACCAAGATGATAATCTTGTCAGGTTTCTATTTGTTGAATTTGTATAGAAGTCTAGGAGTAGTTTTCTCAAAAAGTCATCGTCCTCTGGACGCAATTAGAAAATTGTAGTTGCCCAAGGAAGTTTGAACTCTATATCCTCCATATCCCCACGACATTAATCAAAAGCAAGGTCCATCTAGAGTGAGGATTCATTTAAAACACATCAAAGGAAGCCTCGATTTTATCTCTTCCCTACTTCCACTTTTGATCACGTCACAAAGGGAACTTCTAAATCACATCACCCGAAGAGGTTGACTACATCCCACTTCTATCTTAGTGGTCTTCACAAGTGTCTTGTTGTTGAAATTTCAACACCCATTTTAAGGAAATAACTATTGCCAATACTTCAATTTTTAGAGCAAGAAGAATATTGTTTTCTACTTAAGTAAACAACCACCAATTAGAACATCATATAAGCGTATCATTGGTTTAGCATCACGATTAATGAATTTCACATTCTTTACATATACCACATATCTCGAACTGCGCATATAAAAAGATACTTCCTAACTCCATTCATACAAAATGATTAAAATCATTTGAACCATTTCTTGTTAGATTAAAGGTAACTCTATATCAATACTCATATTTCCCAACTAAATAAAATATGACATGTTGGAAGTGTGTGAGAGTAGATACACGATTGTGCACTCATAGATGCTAATTTAATTCTACTATTGCCTCTGACAGAACTTAGCTTGTTCCAAAAAGTAAATGTAATAAAAAGTTCTAAGATCAATGAAGATTTGGACACACTTCTACATAAGAGTCCCAATCAATATTCCAATGAAATTAGAAATTGTTAATTCTAGGTCATAAGTATGATGGTTCATCTTTAGCGGTTCTACCACCGAGAAACATAAGCGTTAACATACTAAGAAAGTCTGAATCCGAATTGACTTATCACATCAATCGACAATCACCATGCATCAACAAAATCTCCCCAGAGAAGTGTCATCTAGCCTTCGGAATAAGGTAATGACTGTTGACTTTAGGTCAATGAATAAGATGGTTCGTTTCAACGGTTCTAATCGTGAAAAAAAAATAAAAGCAATATTCCATCATGTTGCCATACCAACTTAACAATGTGGTGATATCCGTGGTAAGGTTTTTGGGATATGACGCCAAAAGTATACGTCCTCGAATTTACAGTACTACTAACCAACTCTACGACACGAACTAAAAGGTCTTCACAGTTTCCTCGACACTCATAACAATCTAACAGTGAGATATCATCCCGCATTTCGATTCTAATGTCTACCTATGGAAGTGATCGAGAGGTGGTTAGTCAAAGGGTTTTCGTTTACATAGATAAGTGATAGGGTAAAAACAACAATCAGGAGTTTACCGTTCTATTACAAAGCTTATTTCTAAGCTTCCACGATCCTAATTTATTCGGCTCAAGCGAAGTAGTTCATTGATCCTAGGAGGATTTGATGATTGCTTTTCGGATTTCTACAACTCCCAGGATATGACAACTTACATTCGCAAGCCAATTCTCACCCATTTAATAAGTACAACCACAAAAGCAAAAATCTGGAATAGCGTTGATTGAAAAATCCCAATGCTAGAAAAAGACCTTGCCTAAGATCTACTTCCAAAAAGACTTCATCGACATTCGATCTTCCTCCTAAAGATCCAACATGAACCCAAGTATGCTTGAAGATATTAGTGCTAATAGGGACCGACCAATAATTATCCCTCAGATGATCTTCCGCGAAATGTTACTAAGAAATCAAGACTAATTAAGATTTCCAATCTTTAAAGAATCAATACTAACGGCGGTAGGATAATGATAAAATTAATTGGTAATATCTCTGGCGATACATGATTATCAAAACATTTACTTAGGCCATCAACTCGCCTCACTTTTATACCTTTCCTCCACAAGGAAAATCTTCGTTTTAATTCTAAGGACAACCGCCAAAATGATTTTATAAAATGTCGTGAAGACAACATAATTGTCCAAAACTTAAGAAAAGTTAGCATACTTTTCCATATTCGACGAGGTGGCATCATTTGAACGTCAAACACAAAAACCAAAAGCGCTCACATCACGCGTGTGATGAACACAATACTGCCCAACATATGCTCTGATACCAAACTGACACACCCCGACCCAGAAAGTCCACTTGGACCCTGAATCAAGCTGTGCTGGCCGACACCTGGAAGGTGACGAAGCCATAAAATGTGATAGTGTATAAAAAGTGAATGAATTTGAATCTAAAAGTGTCTAAATACCAGAGTGCGCTATGAGTGGGAGCGAACCCATTTCACACGCGATGTCAGAGCATAAGTAAGGTACAGTAATGTGGGTAAGAATCATACCCTCAAAAATATCCATCAATACTAAGATTCGCCACATATTCTTGTCGATACAAACTCAGCAGCTAAAACCTGGAGGGCACCAAACAGAAGGTGTGAGTAAGCAATAAAACCAAGCTTCCCAAAGTTACTACCTCTCTAAAAGTAATGCCCCTAAATGTAAAATCCGTATCGTTTTCCATAAGACAGTACAACATATATACATATATCCAAACCATACTCAGAAACGACCAAAACCACGGTTTGCCATCAAATCCACCATACATTAATAAGTAGGCCAAATGAACTAAATCAATACAAAGTGATATATCAGTCAAAGTCATCTAAAATGACATGTACAACTTATCCGTATCTCATCAATCATGGCTAGCATATAAGTCGGAGTCACCTATAGTGACCTGTACGACTTATCCATATCTCATCAATCCTGGCTAGCATATAAGTCGGAGTCACCTATAGTGACCTGTACGACTTATCCATATCTCATCAATCATGGCTAGCATATAAGTCGGAGTCACCTATAGTGACCTGTACGACTTATCCATATCTCATCAATCCTGGCTAGCATATAAGTCGGACTTATCCATATCTCATCAATCCTGGCTAGCATATAAGTCGGAGTCACCTATAGTGACCTGTACGACTTATCCATATCTCATCAATCATGGCTAGCATATAAGTCGGAGTCACCTATAGTGACCTGTACGACTTATCCATATCTCATCAATCCTGGCTAGCATATAAGTCGGAGTCACCTATAGTGACCTGTACGACTTATCCATATCTCATCAATCATGGCTAGCATATAAGTCGGAGTCACCTATAGTGACATGTACGACTTATCCATATCTCATCAATCCTGGCTAGCATATAAGTCGGAGTCACCTATAGTGACATGTACGACTTATCCATATCTCATCAATCCTGGCTAGCCCATAGCTCAATAAGTATACCTGCACACGAGTCGGAACCACCTAAAGTGGTCTGTACGACAAGCCTGGGTGTAAATAAGTGCTACGATCACGTGAAGACTGGGCGAATAATCGCGGGTCACCTACGAGTCGGAACCACCTAAAGTGGTCTGTACGACAGGGCTGTGCACCTACCTTGAATCCAAGGTGAGCATAAGGTGCGGGAGGTGAACATCACGTGAAGGACTGTGCCCTGGCCACGGGCGGGAGCACTAACACTGGGGTGCAGGTTTATGAGCTCTCAATGCATCTCAATATAACATGTGCAACTCATGGCAACCAGTACGACAGTATCGAAGTTGCCTAACTCATAACTGTAGTCATGCTATAACGTAATCGATTCAACTAGTACCATAAACTCACCTGAACTTACCTGGGTGTCCTGAGTTCACCTTTGCACTTGAAAGCATTCCCAATAATTATATACAAGTAATATACATATGGATATATCATGATGCAATCTAATACTCAACCATGTCGAAACATTCTCAATTATAAACAATACGGTGTGAAATGTACAATCAATAACGCTCTACTCTCGAACTACTTATTTTCAGGGATAATTATCCATAATAACCCAATTAACACTAATTAACTAACTAATTCACAAAACTAAAACTTGTCTTTATCAATTTCCTTCGCATTACTCAATTTCCCAAATAAGGCTTTTGTCTCAAATATTTTATGGCTGCATCTAACGTCTCGTTAGACTGCCTACGTACCCTAAATAGGGATCAAGCCATTCGTAGTTCATATAGGTACTTCAAGCATTCACAATAATTATATGAAGGTAATATACCTAATCAATTTAAAAGTATCGATAGAACTCTCAATAATATGCACAATAAAAAGGAAAAGATCCACTCACCTGGAGTCCACACTATACTTCTCTAGCACGCGCATCGAGGCGTCCTGAATGATCGGTCCCTGTGGCCAATTATCAAATCACATCTCAGAACTCTTATCCGTGGAATACGAAATTCACATAAAACACAACCTCAACGACATTCTGAAATAGTTTGATACCCATTGACCACAAGTCAACCGTCGATCAAAGATCGACGGTAGGGTTTACAACCCTGTATAACTTGACCCGGAAGATCCGCATATCAGATTTTCAATCCACAACTCCCAACGATCCACAATATGTTTCTAGAATAACATATTAAAATTTCATTACGATCCAACGGTCAGATCTCCGTCAATTGCCTAAAACAAGTGGCCGTGAACATTTATTTTACTAACTTACAAATCCAATTCAGGAAGATCCGAAAGTCGGATTCCCGATCCGTAAATTCCTATAATCTTTAAATATTACATATTATAATGTATCCAATTTTGATGACGATCCAACGGTCGGATCATCGATTCACATTTTTATCAAGTAACGTATCATAACGAATTTAGGTTCCAACGATCAACCTACGTCATTCAAATGATAAAACTAAATTCAAGACATTTGACATAGCCTAAAAATAACATTGGCGGCCCACTGGCCACGCGCCGCCGCACGCGCCTCCGCGGGTGGCGGTCGGCCGCCCCGACTTGCCGGAAAATTCAACTATTTCCAAAAATTCTCAAACTTCACAGAAATGAAGATCTCAGTGAGTGGAGCAACTTTCATACCTGCCACGAAGTCCAAAAGTGGACGGAAGATGGTCAATTTTGCCCACGAAGCCGGCGGGTGCCTAAAACTTCCCGACGTCGATTCGTCGTCTACGGTGGTCCAACGGGGTCAAGGTTGGTTGGGTTTTGCTCCTGGGATGATGGTCTACAAAGCCCAAGTGGTGGCATCGGCCATTGCTTTGCCGATTTGCCGGAAAATCGAGAAGGGTGGCCGGAGCACCATTGATTTTCGTCAACTTTCGTGGCCTCAAACTTCCACATCCCATGGTTAATCAAGGTGGTTCTTGGGTGGGTTTTGTAGAGGGGAATGAGAGCTTCAAGATGGTGGTGGTGGCATCGAAAAACTCCACCGGAGTTGGCCGGAATCGGCCTTGGAACATGGGCACCCGCGGTGGGTGCGGGTGGACGAAAACCCATTTCCTCTTTTTTTTTTTTTTTTTTTTTTTTTTTTTTCTCTTTTCTCCCTCCATTTCTGATTTGGCTTCCCCCACAAAGTGGGGATTTAATTTAAATAAACACTAACCTTGAATAACCAATTTCGAACGTCCGTAACTATACCGTTATAATCCGGACTCGCAAACGGCTTTCGCCTAAAAGTTCGTACCAATGAGTACTACGAGGATATGCTAAAAGAATAAGTCCCACATCTTTCAAGTCGATGGTCAACGGAAGTCAAAGTCCTTGCCTCTAGGGCAATTTCGTAAATTCACGCTTTTAAAATAAAATAAAAACGTAAAATTTGGAACGGGTTGTCACAGTTCCCCCCCCCCCCCAAAAAACAAAAAAAAAAAAAAACTTATGCCAACTAATTCTGCACAATTCTATGACTGATGCTACATAAATATTAATAATCTTCGCCAAATACTACACTAACTCATAATACATTCCAATTCTAACAAATATATGTATGATAACTATACTGCAAAAAACAAAATGAACTTCAATGAAAAACAAAATGAACTTCAATGAAAAACAAAAGCAGCACAACAAAAAATCACCTTCGTCAAACACTCGATCAAATAAGGTCAAACCGAATCAAAATCTTCAAAACTAAAAAACCGTGACTGCAAAAAGCAAGAACAAAAAATTAAAAATAAAATAAAAATAAAAATAATCAATGCTACCAATAAAAAAACTGAAAAATTAGACACTCTTTCAAAATCTAAACCAAAATAAATTAAAAAACACACAACACTTCGAAAATCTAAATCGGAACACATAAAATGCAGAGAGGTAAACTTGAGAGAAACACTCACCCTCGAAGAAAACTTGAATGATTCGAATAGAAGTTATGGCGAGAGATAATTGAGGAACATGACGAAATATAAATCGGAACAGATAAAACTTCAGAAAGAAAGAAAAACAACAGAGAAACGAAAATATGATTTGAATAATTCGAATCATCGCTGATCACTATTTAACAGAATATGTAACTCCGTTTCTAACGGAAAAACCTGACATGACGTTATCTTACGTGCATTTAAAAAATATCTTTTATTAAAATGTTTAAACGTGTTGTCTCAATATATAATTAAGTATTGAAAGTATACTCTAAGTGTAATTTTTCCCAAATTAGACGCATGATAATTACATGACTGCCAAAGGATAATCGTCGGAGAAGTCCTACGCGAGGAGGAGGTTATCATTTATCATGGCCTAGTCAAATCCCTTCCTTAAAACATTGTTTGACTTCCAAAACAATCATATGTTGCATGCATTTTCGGTTCTTTGGAGTAGGAGGGTAAGTAAGCCCAATAGGCACATCCTCAATAGTGACTACCAACTACCAAAGCCCATTCGTAAAGAAACTGGTGATTTTTGTTTCCATTTTTTCTTTTTTCTTTTATGGACTAGAACTAGAAATGCTTAGCAATTTTCTCTTTCTTTGTAAATGGAAAGTTTGAAGTTTGACTCACTTAAATGATGAATTCAATACCTTCATTATGTGTCTTAATTCGTTTCATTTAATAAACAGATTAAGAGGTTCTAAATGAGTTACATGAGTGGTGCGGTGTTATCATTTGATATATGGATGGAGTTCAGGTTGATGATTCATGTGACTCGTTTATCTATTCGAGTTGGCGATTGATGAAGGGAGTTGAGGTTTCACCAAAAATAAATAAATAATTAATTAACAATATGCATGGAGAGTAGCTCAATTCCATATAAGCACATAAAATTAAGGTTACTTCTTTCCCGTTGTGAGCACTCTCAACAATTCATAGTCGTATATGGGTTGGAGAGTTTTTACCCACTTAATACCTCGACACAACTCTCCGTATTGCCACTCGTATTCTGTCTTCCTACTATAACAACTCAAAGGAAAAACAAAATGTTTTCACAAAGAAGTCCTTGGTAACATCCTAGTTAGAAAAAAAAAAAGAAAAAAAGAAAAAAACCACCTCAAACTCAATACTTTATATAATATGGATTTTAATAATGCAATGAAATTGGACTCTCGCATTGATTTGAATGAATAAATCATTTCCATAAAGATAAATCTTGCCATCCTTGGCAATAGAATAACAAGCATTCCGTTTCGGTAGAATGTGTATTTCTATTACTATAAAATTCGTGAAAGTCACTAATAGGGTTACCATTATCTTTTTTGTAATGAAGAATTTTGTATGTGCGTGCTATGAAAAAGGAAGTGAAAAACCTAACTTACGTTGAAGGAATAAAAAAGAAAAAAAAAAAAAAAAAACTAACTAATAATTAGAGCATAACAAGTTGATAGATGATGAGTTTTTCCTTCAATTGAGATCGTGATTTTTTTTTTTTTTTTGGACAAATCTATAATTGTCCAGATGCCCTCTTGAAGTGCAACAATTGACATCGTGACTTTCTTCGTAGCTAGCAGGTAAGCACTATTGGAGTGTCACAATGGACAGTCGTTTGACTTGGCTTGATTATATACATGAAATTTAAAAACTGATAAGTTGATTAATTTGGTCCTGTTCTGTCTTGACGTTGAACAAAGCCAGCCCATGCTTACCTTACCATATCATAAAATCATCAACGTTTATGAATTATAAAGACGAATTCATATATGATAAGCTAAAAATAAATAGAAAAAGAAAAGAAAAGATTTTATATAATTGAAGTCGTAGAGGTGAAAATGGATTACCGGTTGTCGACTACCTGATGCTTTTTTTCCTCTACTTTTATTCGGGTTTGGACTGACAGCGTAAGATAAAATTACATAGACAGAGTTAACGAGGCGTTCTAGAATTTATACTATCAATCTTACTTAATGGGATAAAGCTATGTTGTTGCTTTTTAATAGAGAACTGAATTTACTGGGTAAAGCTAGGTGATGCCAGCCATCCTTGAGTAGGCATAAGGGACATGAATTCTTTCATATTTTTGTTGTGGTCTGGATGTTTTACGCCGCTGGTTTCACTACTTCTGGTTTTGGGCAACCAATGAATACAAACAGAGCAAACGAATAAAGTCTATGTATAATTATATTAATAATTTACATTGTATATTCTATGCAAAATAATTTACCTGTTAATTGATATTTTAACACAACCATTAAAAAAATGAAAACATATACATCAAAGCACTCCACTAGCATCACCTGTAAACCAGTTAATTAAACTAAGAAGCTCTCTCTCTCTCTCTCTCACACATGTGTGCTTCAATTTTCTTTCTTCGACATACTTGTTAATTTTTTTAGGATAGATATTAATTTCTTTTACTTACTTTGGGGTTTGGTTTTATATTTAGCCTACTTTCTACATGTTGTGCTAAGTACAAGACAAGGAACAGACCAGAAGCAATAAAAAAGCTAATTGATTACGTAAATGATTTGCTTGCTTACACAATGTAATTAGACTTTATTCATTAACATAATTATATATTTTGCCCCTTACAAACCAATACTTACATTTCATTATTATATTCTCTTTTCCTTTTAAAAAAAATAAAAAATAAAAAATACATTGGAGGAGTGAACCTACTCTATACCCGAGCAGGACATACTCACATCAAGTAATAATCCAATTATCAATTTTTTTGTCATTTAATTTACAAATTTAATCTCCTAGCATTATCCTGCATAATTATATATGATGATTAGAGAATTACATTATATAACTTTGTGTGCTTGTCTTGCAATTGTGCAGTTAAGACAAGGTACCGGCCAATCAAAACAAAATGATTCGTATGTTCATTCGTGCTGCAGAAGTGTGCTTACAATATGGGCATGTACAAATTAATGCCACAAGTTTTCTTTTAATCAGTAAGCAGGTTTGTCTGCACTTCCTGTTTGTTTATAAACGAAGCCTACATTAGTTTGAGTCATTTGGCCTTACATAGAAGTCATATATTTAATTAGTTCCTTAATAAATTAATTAGATATAAACTTAGATACACACACACACACACAAATAGACGTAATATGGTCTTCTTGGCTAAAACAAAGTTAATGCATAATTTGCTATCACATAAGTATATCTGAGTGTGGGGTGTGAAAACTCTTAAATCTGATGCTTATTTCAGTACCATAATCAAGTTTTCTTTTATATAAGCGATGTTCACACTAATGACATGTTTATTTAACAAAAAATGGGATGAAGAGGCAACCGGAATAGAAATAGGGGAAGTACCCTAGTTGATCCGATTCTTAAATTTAGGGTATTTGATTAGGAATTTTAAAGAAAACTTACAATTTTCAGTTTCATAAGTATTTGTAAACACATGGAAAAGCTAAACAGTTAAATGATTCTCATGCCTTGAAGCTGAGTTTGTGGGATTTTTTTGGGTTTGAAAATGGCTTTGGATAAGGGTGCTAGGAGGTTACTTGTGGAATCTGACCCTATTGTTTTAGTTTCATTCTTCAAATGTGTTTTGCATGATTTGAATCCCTTAGCTTCTCAATTTGATCGACATGATTTAAGTCATATTTTATAGGGAAAAGAAAATTGATGGTTTGACAAAGCTGAGTTTTTCTTCGGATCTCTCTTGTATTATGTTGATCACCCTCCTCCTTTAATTGTTGGTTTACTATTAGATGATATTTATGTTGTTGCTAGGACATGAGTTGTTTGGGTAAGTCCCTTGGGCTGATGTCTTTCTTTGGTTAGCGATTCTGCTCGGGCTTAAGGTCCTTTTGTAACAAAAAAAAAAATGGTAAATTACACAGAACTACTTCAACTATTTGTCATGAATAGTTTCATACCTCGTCTTTAAAAAGTTTCAATGTCATACCTTATCAATTTTCTATCAATTCCTCTGTTAAATGCTGACGTGGCATGAGGCGGGGCCCACTTTATATTAAAAATATTAATTAAAAAATAAAAAAAACGAAACCCAGATCCCATCACCCCCCCCCCCCACCCCCGAAACCCCATCCCTTTCATCATCTTCATCTTCCCATCCACCACCACCCCCCCCCCCCACAACCCCTCTTTTCTCCCTCTCGAGCCTTCCACCCACCTCCCTCTCCTCCACTCTCTTCACCTTCCCTCCTATTCAAAAAAAAAAAAAAAAAAAAATCAGAAACAAATCTGAACCCAGATTGTCCAGATCGTCGCACCCCACCCAACCCTTCCTTGCCCGGACCACCTCATACTTCCCATCAAAGTTTGACCAAGTCGGACCACCTCAATTGTTTTTTTTTTTTTTTTTTGGTTAAATTTTGAATGGGAGGGAAGGTGGAGAAAGTGGTGGAGAAGGAGGTGGGTGGGAGGCTTGGGAGGGAGAAAGGGGGGGTTGTGGGGGAGGTGGGGGTGGGGTTTTGGGTTTGGAAAGGTTTTTAGTGGGGGGCTGGACGGGAAGATGAAGATGATGAAAGGGATAGGGTTTGGGTGGCGGTGATGGAATCTGGGTTTGGTTTTTTTTTTTTTTTTTTTTTTTTTAATTAATATTTTTAATATAAAGTGGGTCTCGTCTCATGCCACGTCAACATTTAACAGAGGAATTGACAGACAATTGACGGAAGGTATGACATTGCAACAAATTTGAAGATAAGGTATGGCATTGAAACTTTTTAAAGACGAGGTATGAAACTGTTAATGACCTAATAGTTGAGGTAGTTCTATGTAATTTACCCAAAAAAAAAAAAAAAACCTCATACTTACATATAGTAAATGCAGGAACTCAAAAATCAAAATGACTCCCAATAATGGTCTCATAAGTAAACATTATGCCCTAAATTCATTTAAAATACATGAACAAGGATTCAAACTTAGGTGCCAAAGGAGAGCACAATGCTTTGATAAACTTAGCAAAACTCATTTTTACAAAAAATTTAATAAAGTTTTGGCAAACAAAATACAATGTGACAACTTTTCTAACAACCTTGCATTATTAGCAAACTAATCATTAAGCTGGACTTCTACAAACTGTTCTATACTGCTTGTATGACACTTTATTTCGATATTATTGCCCAAAAAGAAAAACTTGATATAAATTCAATTATTTGAGCAACTATTAAGAATAGTCTTGTTTATTAAAATAAGTCTAATCCCTTAAGTTTAGGATTATTTTATTATCAATAATTATCTCTTTAGTGACAAGATTCATTATAAAAATTAAATTTCCTTCAAATTATCTCTTTAATTATTTCTTCTCATTTTTTTATTTGTTGTTCTTGTTCATGTTCCAGCTATAAACCCTATTTATAGATTGTATTTTTAATTTTGTAATCAACATATATCACAAGTTAATTGTATTTATGTCACATCCCGGCCCGGGCGGATCACTTCCCGGGCCCGCTCCACCACCGTAGCACGATATTGTCCGCTTTGGGCTTACCATTCCCTCACGGTTTTGTTTTTGGGAACTCACGAACAACTTCCCAGTGGGTCACCCATCATGGGATTGCTCTAGCCCCCTTCTCGCTTAACTTCGGAGTTCCAATGAACTCCGAAGCCAGTGAGCTCCCAAAATGTCTCGTGCTAGGTAGGGATGAGAATATACATTTAAGGATCACTCCCCTGGGCGATATGGGATGTCACAATTTATCTACCTGTCTGATAGATTCCATTTTATAATCAACATGTATCAAATGTTAATATGCCTTGCTTGTAGGTATATTACATTTTTATACCTTTTGGTTAGGTGTTATATGCTTAAAGGTATAATATACATTCATATATTTGTTACTTAAGGTTTTTTTTTTTTTTTTTTTTTTTGTAAGGGAACAAATTAGTGGCAAGCCACAGTTATCCACCCCTTCCGGGCCCAGATAGGCTATGAGGAATTTCATCTTACTTGTGGCCACTGTCAAGCAGACTCACTAGCTCAAAATTTGTTACTTAAGTTAGGGTCATATGTTCTGCAAATAGATTTGTGTTCATATATTGATTTTTTGTTAGAGGAAGTTAAGTAGATTTATTGGAATTAGAAGATGTATGAAATTAGAAGATTTCAATTTATCTTGAAAATTAAAAATGGAGCAAATATAATACTGGACTTAACATACTAACCATTTTTTTTTTTGTGAACCCAGATCTAAATGTCCCTTATAAAAATGATCATCACTGGAAACAATCTGTCTCACTTAGGAAAATAAAATCTACATTGCTGATAACATTCTTGACAAAAGAAACTAAAATGAACTCTAAGAACAATCGTATAAAGCTACAAACACTAGTACAAAAACATGTTTATGCGACGGCAACTTGCGCGACGGAGCAAACTTCGTCGCGCAAAGTATGTTTGCGGCGCAAAGTATGTTTGCGACGCAAAACACAAAACATCGCGCCAATGGCCTTTGCGTAACCTCACTTTGTGCAACAAAGACTGCCATCGCACAAAACAGCTTTGCACGATGTAGGTACACATGTGTCGCTCAAAACTGTTTTGCGCGACGCCAGTCTTTGTCGCGCAAAGGCCGTTTGCACGACGTTTTGTGCATCGCGCAAGATTTTGGTGCCAAACCAAGAATGCTTTACCCTTTTTTTCCCAACTTTGCGCAACACAGGTGCACCTACGTTGCGCGTTGCACAGCGTAGATGCACCTGCAACGCGTAACGTAGGTGCACCTGCGTCGTGCAAAGAGTCAACGACTTTTTTAAAATCACTTAATCAGTTTGGGAGGTCTGTTGTAAACCAGCTACAGCAGCTACCTTCTTCCCCCATCTCTCTTAAAAACCTTCTCCAATCCTCTCCCTTCCTCGATATATTCTTATCCGGTGAGCGATTTGATTTTGTATCCGTAATTTTTAATACTTATTTTTGTTTATTCTCCCTTCGATCTTCATCAACTCTTCCATCCTTGTCTTTGTTCCTTTCTCTTCTTGTTATTAAAGAAAACAAAATAATAACAAACATTATCAAGATTCAAGGTGCTAATTAAACCATCAATTTTCTCAAGAAAAAATGACCAAGTAAAAAAAAAAAAATTGATACTAAATAGTTTCACATGAAATACAAATGCTGAAAAAATTGAAGGGAAATGTCCCAGTTTGCACATAGCACCACATCACGGCTCATAAGGAAAACAGAGTTATTAAAAAAAATAACTTGCACGACGCAATAATGGGGTCGTCGCGCAAACATACTTTGTGTGACGCACCAACCAATGCGTCGCGCAAAGTATGTTTATGCAATGAACAAACTGCGTCGCACAAAGGGTTTTTGTGGTCCACTAGTATAAATATTTTAAATTGATGATCGAATTAGTTCATTGTATTTATATAAGATCAAGGAGTATAGCTGTAAAAAATCATCAAAATCGAAGTTAAAACTACCGTTAAATCGTGATTTTTTATTTATAACTGTCAAAAAGTTTTGTCCCA
Organism: Pyrus communis; assembly: GCF_041283825.1. Classification (NCBI taxonomy): domain Eukaryota; kingdom Viridiplantae; phylum Streptophyta; class Magnoliopsida; order Rosales; family Rosaceae; genus Pyrus; species Pyrus communis. The sequence continues at coordinate 20,656,953 of NC_142574.1, forward strand.
TTACTTGATCTCTAAATGTTTATTTTTTGCAAATTTTGGCGTATGCGATCTCGAAGTATACAAACAAGTTTGACGGTTGGATCGTTGAATTTAGTTTCGTAGAATGCGTATCCCATCAAAACAATAGATTCACCAACACTCAAGAGTTTATTTATACTTTCATTAAGTATAACATAAGATTTTGTGGTATCTAATAGTGTAAATATTTTAAATTAAAGATCAAATTCATTCATTGTATTCATATAGGGTCAAAGAGTGTAGTTGTAAAAAATCATCAAAATCTGAGTTAAAATAACCGTTAAACCATGATTTTTCGTTTATAACCGTCGAAAAGTTTTGTCTCGTTACTTGATCTCTGAATGTTTATTTTTTGCGATTTTTAGCGTATGCGATCTCGAAGCATATACAAACAAGTTTGATGGTTGGATCATTGAAATTAGTTTCGTAGAATGCATATCCTAGCAAAATGATAACACTTAAAGTTTATTTATACTTTCATTAAGTATAACATAAGATTTTGTGGTATCTACTAGTGTAAATATTTTAAATTGAAGATTGAGTTTGTTCATTGCATTCATATAGGATCAAGGAGTGTAGTTGTAAAAAATCATGAAAATCGAATTTAAAACTACCGTTAAATCATGATTTTTCGTTTATAAATGTCCAAAAGTTTTGTCCCGTTACTTGATCTCTGAATGTTTGTTTTTTGCAATTTTTGGCGTATGCGATCTTGAAGCATATGCAAACAAGTTTGACGGTTGGATTGTTGAAATTAGTTTTGTAGGATGCGTATCCCATCAAAACGATAGATTCACTAACACTTAGAGTTTATTTATACTTTTCATTAAGTATAACATAAGATTTTGTGGTATCCACTATTGTAAATATTTTAAATTGAAGATCGAATTTGTCCATTGTATTCATATAGGGTCAAGGAGTGTAGCTGTAAAAAATAATCAAAATCGGAGTTAAAACTATCATTAAATCATGATTTTTCGTTTATAACCGTTGAAAAGTTTTGTCCCGTTACTTACTCTCTGAATGTTTTTTTTTTTGCGATTTTCAGCGTATGCAATCTCAAAGTATATACAAACAAGTTTGACGATTGGATCATTGAAACTAATTTCGTAGAATGCGTATCCCATCAATTTGAATGGTATATATATTTATTAAGTAACTTTAAATTTATTTATTTTGTACGTATAATACTTAAGAAATTAAATGCTATGTAAATTTATTAAGTAGCCTTAAATTTATTATTGTAGTTCGGATTGGGTTTTTGTTAGAAAAATAGATTATTGTGGGTTTTATTTAAAAAAAAATTGAATTTGAAAAGAGTAAAGTCACATTTTTAGTAAATTTTATAATTTAAAAAAGGAAGTGTTATTAGCACTCCAAAAAATTCATTATACACTCCTCACAAGTGTATTTTTCTTTCCAAATATAGAAAGTTTGGAGTGTATAATGAGATTTTTGAAGTGCCAATGACAATTCCCTTTAAAAAATAAAATAAAATACATACATATATATATAACTAGTGCGACCACAGTGTGGTTGTTGCGCAAACAGCCTTTGCACGACGTCATAATGGATACATGCGTCACGCAATGGGGTAAAATTTTGGTGCTACAATTGTAAAAATTAGGCACTGCAATTTTCAATCATCTAGACAGCTCTCTTTCACTCGGTCTCTCACTTCCCTCTCTCTCACTCCAATCGTCTTTGTCTTCCTTCATTTGCCACTTTCTCGAGTGATTTTCGAAGAAGCCGGACATCCACCTCATGCAATACAGTGCATGAGGATTTCCTCGCCGTTACCCACCCCTCATTAGACGAAGGTAAAGGTAACTGGGTAATTAGGAAACCCTAATTATCATATATACACTTAATTTAGGGTTTTATATGTTGTTACTTTGTTGTTAATTTAAGTGTAATTAGGGTTTTATGTGGTGAGTGTTGCAGGAATCTGTGTTTGCTTTAATCCTAAACTAGGGTTTTATTTGAAAGCTCTGTGTGTATTGAAAGCTTTGGTTGCAAATCTGTGATTTTTTTAATTGGTTGTGGGGCAAATGCAAAGCGAACTGGGCTCAGGAAAATGGTATGAAGGAAAGCTTTGAAATTAGATATTGCTATTATTATGTGCTAGAAACTACAGTACCCTTTTGTTCCTTCTCTGCACACTTTTTACAGCTGCTTATTAATCACTTATCAATAACTTAACATGCTTAGCAAACCACTCCTCTGCACACTTTTTACAACTACTTTATCTTCAACATTGTACCTCATGGTCCGACTTTTGGAAGTATCTTCACACAGCTTGTTTTAGTTTTCAGACTAGATGCTAATTAATGTAAGATAGAACTTGTGGAAAGTAGCTTGATCTTGTGCATATTTAGCATAAGCAGAACCCTTGCAAAAGATGGCATATAATTAATAGTACAAAGATGCAACTCTTCTGGTGTGATTTGATTATTTACTAGCGTAACTGAACCGGCGATGATGGGGTTGATTAGGCTTTGTTGTCTTGTCAAGTCAGCCAAAGGAATTTGTAATCCTTTTAGAAAAACATATGTATATAATATAATACATGTAAGAGAATTAGTGCATTCCTATAACAAGTTGGAGATGGACTGGAACCAAAAGTTGTTATGTTCCACTATGAGGAGAAAGAAATGTATAACCAAACTTGTAAAGCAAGCAAATGAAAATTACTAAATGAAAATTTGAAAATAATAAATCATGATAAGAATTTGAAAATTACTGAATGAGAATTTGAAAATAATAAATGAGAATTTGCAATGCGCCTATGTCGTAAGATACACTTTTAGGATTAATAATTGGATTAAGGCAGATTTCCATTATATAAATCATGTACCAATTGCCAACTATGACGACCTTTTATCCTTTCGAACTTTCTCTCTACCTTAGCTGGCAAGCTATGAACTTGATGATATTATCATGATGTCAATCAATTTAATCATTGAATTACTGCTTTTATTTCAAATGGTAGCTACAAGCCAAACTTGATAATATTATCATGATGTCAATCAATTTAATCATTCCATGCACTTAAGCTTTCAATTTGCTTTGAGAACTATTAAATGTAATGAACTTTGGTATTGCCTTTGTTACCTTAATTTGCATATTGCCTTTGGTTCCTATATCTTCTCTGCAACCTATTGGAGTCTAAATGAGAAATGGCTCATTTCTTACGTTTTATCACATGGTAGCTCATTTAGAACAAAGAGGGTGTGCTTTACCACAAGGATATTTGTCTTGCAAAGTAATACTTTCCCATCCAAAAGTTTGGTACATCCTGGAGTCCTCTCATGTTTTCAATTGCTCTAAATTTTTATTACTTGGTCTTCTCTGAGTTCTATTTCCCTCCAAATTGCTAATGTTTTGCTTTCTCATGTTTCTTGCTTCGAACATTACTAGTGAACAACGACTAATTCCTAAACATTTCTTCAACTATCAAGGGGGGCGCTTAAGAGGGTTTGACATGTAGGTGTAGATTTTTTGTCCCCAAGTGTCTATCTTTGCCTTTGTTTCCTATATCTTCTCTGCAACCTATTGGAGTCTAAGTGAGAAATAGCTCATTTCTTGCGTTTTATCACATGGCAGCTCATTTAGAACAAAGAAGGTGTGCTTTACCACAAGGATATTTGTCTTGAAAAGCAATATTTTCCCATCCAAAAGTTTGGTACGTCCTGGAGTCCTCTCATGTTTTCAATTGCTCTAAATTTTTATTACTTGGTCTTCTCTGAGTTCTATTGCCCTCCAAATTGCTAGTGTTTTGCTTTCTCATGTTTCTTGCTTCGAACATTACTAGTGAACAACGACTGATTCTTGAACATTTCTTCAACTATCAAGGGGGACACTTAAGAGGGTTTGACATGTAGGTGTAGATTTTTTGTCCCCAAGTGTCTATCTTTGCTTTCTTTTTTTAGAATAACTTGTTGCTTTTCAATGATCTGGTATTGTGATTGATGGGAGCAAGGCAAATGTGAGGATGAAATATAATTGCTATTTAATACTTGTTTGTGACATGTGGTTTACTAGATGTCACTTGGTTCCATTTTCTATTCTGGTTTGCTCTGCTTCTATTTTTTTGTTGGTTAGTGGATATAGTGGACTGGGATTGGTTACACAGTGTAGACCATAACTTCCCTTATGCATTTTGAGCTAATTTATTGATAAGGATTCCATATGCATACATCTCATTTCTGTTTCCCCACTCTAAAGAATCAAATACCTCTGTACGTTTTGCTACTGATTGGTTCAGACTGGTTGATGCCCTTGTTGACATCCAAGTTCTATCTTGTATGTGAGTCGAAAAGGAATTTGTTGGGTGGCATCTTTTTTACTATTTTCTTCTTTCCACGTGTTTCTTGTGTGAACTTTACAAGAACCTCTTTTGATTGATTTTCTTCAAGTACTACTACCTTTATCTTTTTTGTCCGTGTAATTTTCAAACCTAGACCTCATGCCATCACAATCGCATGGATCATTCCACATGATTCATTTACTGGAACACTAGGATTTTCTTTGTGTATGAGACAAACAAACAAAACATTGTAGGGTTGAAAAAATATGAATGCAAAGACCTAGAATATTACTTTGTATTGATTGAATCGAATACCCGTTACTTTGTTTTTTTGGTTTTTGTTTTTTTTTTTTTTTTTTTTTTGTTCTCTGAAATGATTAGTTTCAAATGCACGAAAGAATTAGTTTCTAATGTTATATTTGTTGGATTGTGAAAATGTGTTGCGGGTTGTTAATTACTATTATTTTACTGTTTTAAGGTTTTGGGAAATGATATACTATTAGGGGAGGTTTTGCCAAATTTTCTGTAGAAATTTAAGCTTAGGGTTTTCACCATTTATGTTTTTTTGGGCAGCTAAAAAAAACACCAGGGGCCTAATCGAAGGCAGAAGCCGGCACAAAGCATACGTCTGTCCACCTCCTTGATGAAGATTGCGTATGACTCGCGACATCGTGGAGCGGCTACCTCACACAGCATAGCAGTGTCACTACTAGTTGTGGTTATGTTATTTGGCATTGTTGTCATGTGCAATTGTAGTTTTTTCTTTTTTGTTCGGACAACTTGTGTCACATCCCGGCCAGGGACGGATCACTTCCTGGGCCCGCTCCATGACCGTAGCACGATATTGTCCGCTTTGGGCTTACCATCCCTCACGGTTTTGTTTTTAGGAATTCACGAGCAACTTCTCAGTGGGTCACCCATCATGGGATTGCTCTAGCCCCCTTCTCGCTTAACTTCGGAGTTCCTACGAAACCCGAAGCCAGTGAGCTCCCAAAAGGCCTCGTGCTAGGTAGGGATGAGAATATACATATAAGGATCACACCCCTGGGCGAAATGGGATGTCACAACTTGTATGTACATTTTCATATATTTTATAATTAAATATTTTTTCTTCGTTTATTAATTATTGTTTAGAATTTAATTACAATATTTATTAAAAATTAAATAAAAAATATTTTTGCCAAAAAAAACAAGGGTTTGCGCGACGAAGAAGGAACATGAGTTGTGCAAAGTGTCTTTGCGCGACGAGGTTCCTACATCGTACAAACCCTACTATCACTGCCTTGGTGCGACAGTTGGTGCGCAACCAAGGTTTTGTTGGGTTAATTTTTGTGCGACGTTTTTTAACTTTGAATAACAAAGGACCTGCGTCGCACAAACTATTTTTTGTACTAGTGAAACTTAATTACTAGTGCTCATTAACTAATTATAAGATCTCTTGCTCAAAGTGTCTTGTGAAACTTAATTACCAGTGCTCATTAACTAATTATAAGATCTCTCCCATGTTAGCAAAATACAATTATTATAAATCATGAGAAATATATGATATCTAGATTTTTCTGCATATTTGATTATAATTAAGGGCATAGTCCATGTAAAAGGGAAATGAAAAAGTGAAGCCTACCTCTCCAGTTAAGTTGAACATAACAGAGAAATTATATACTGCACATTTGACCCCCAATATCTTCCCCTCACCAATATTAATGTTCAAGGACAATCTTGCGTTGAGACCTAGGACGGTGGAGCTGCCCGGTTTACCATACCACGAAATTGATAAATTAAGTAGCAGAGAATTTTTTATTACATTAATTTTGACCAGATTAATTAATTTCAAAGTCATACATGACAATTATATTACTAATTAATTAACTAGCTCCCTGGCTTAACTAACCTAATAATACTACAATTATTTTCATGGTTATTTATGTTGCAAGTGTAAAACCAGGCCATGTGATGTACCAGCGCCATATATTGGTGCTAATATTTTGTTCCATAGATAATATTTATGTATATATATGTAAGGGAATTGTTATTAGCACTTCAAAAATCTCATTCTACACTCCAAACTTTCTATATTAGAAAAGAAAAATACACTTGTGAGGAGTGTAGAATGAGATTTTTGGAGTGCCAATAATACTTCCCATATGTAATATAAATTGTTTATCTCTTTTATATATAATCTTAGCTTCAGTGTCAAAGGCTACTTCAAAACAAATATGCCATTCTCAGATGTCGGTTCAAATATTAATCGAAATGGTATCCAAAAATACATACAGTTAGATGCATCATAACTATGTTCCCATACAATCGCTAGAATGTACATCGATTGATTGGTAGGAGATTCATAAATGAGCAGGAAAATATATCCGCATCTGCTTGGCCCGTGAGGGTAGGCCAAAAATCTCATGTGATGCACATTTTTTGTGTTCTAAATTGTTTGGGGAAGGTGGCCAGTTATTGCATGCGATGCCAGGTGCCGGGTCAGACAACGAGATTCCTTGACCTTAACTGGAAAATTTTGGGCGATCAAAGTCCAAAAAGTGGTTTTGCCGCATGCATAAATGGATGCTATCCAGTTATGGAGATTGTGGCGTCCAAATTGAAAGACACATGCATGGAGAAAATAGACATAATGACGATGATATATCAAATATTCTTAGAAATGATTGAGTTACTGTTTTTAACTTAATAAGGCATAGTACCTAGGCAGATCGAAATCTAAAGCGGGTTTAGTATTTCTTTTATATTGCTCATGGAAAATGTTTCTAAGGTTATGATTTGCTCATTGATAATTGTCAATTATTCGGCATCTTTTGTGCATGCGGGGAAAAATGTGAGTCAATCAATGCCTAACATGTTGACGGATCAAAAATGCAACTCAATGTGCTCGTACAATAACTTGAGGACTCCTAGTTTGGGAACGATGTCCAAGTTCATTTTGGTCGATTTGGAATACTGATCGACTCAAATCCAACTCGTTTCTAACATTTTGAGCTCATGGTTTTACAACTAATTAGGTTTACGATGTCAATATTTTTCTCAAAACAAAACAAATGAGAAGCATAAAGATTGGCAGTGTACAGTTTTGGGCAAGAAGCGATAGCGATGTGAATTTGTTAATGACAGTGACAACTAAACCTAATAGAATGCTAGTTTACTGTCTATACAAACCTAATACGATGCTATGGCCAAAAACAATCATGCATGTCATCATCTATATTGTGTTGTACATGAGATTAAACTCAAGCTTTTGCTAGCAAAATAGAGACTGAGTGTCATTAGACCAAACAATCATATACAAAGCAACAAAAACTATAGTGAACAACAACAGGATGGATGACCGTACCTTTTTACCATTACAAAGGAGTGAGTAATTCCTGAGGAAGTTACCAAATTTTCGTGGACAAATGTGTGAAGTAATTAGAAAATAGTAGGAAAAGTTTCAATTCAACGCCTCCAGGCTGGGAATAACTTAACAAGAAGAAATGCTTGAGCTTCTTCCATTGTATTTCTTGGAAGGTGGGTTGATGTTGGCCAAGAAATTGAGTCAGGCTGAGAAGTTGGCCCCTTTATGTGAACCCGACCAAATCCGGGTTAACCGTTGAATTGCTCTATTTAATTCAATCATTGACCATCTCAAAACACGTTGAAGAATATAGTTTTTAATTTCCAAACGAAAAATTAAATTAAGCAAAACGACAGTTATTGTATTAGCATTTTAAAAAAAAGTACAAGCTTCAAATAAGGTTTTTTGAATTAAATTTGAAGATCCTCAAATAAAAAATAAGGCCACCTTGGCCAAACACCTTATCAGCTGATCTTTGGGTGTGAAGCATGAGAGACTCTGTGCACAAAATTGCAAACAAAACCTGTAAGGGAGCACTAATTTGCATACAAGCAATACGGACTCTGAAGAGAAACTGCAAAAGAAACAAATAGTGACTACTACAATAGAACTATGTGCTCAAAACCACCAACGAAGCTACCAGTTGCATCAAAATAAACTCCACAAATGCCATCATGAGATATGAACAAAAGGCACAAACCCAAAAGGGCATCACCAAAATTTCAGCCTCATCTCTTGCCAAACCAACAAAGAAGGAGGATTTTGGATTGAAGTGAAAAAAAAAAAGAACAAAAATAAGTGATGGAGATCTCAAATATAAGCAAATTTAAACTTAAACTTAACCACCACAAAGGGAACTATTATTGACCACAATGAGTAGAAAAATGAAGAGAGAGCGGAGCATAGGAGAGGAGGAGAAGCAGAAGTGCTTCTCCTTCCTTCTCCGGTTCTTCTCCTACCGCAACTTTTGCTCTAAAAAAAATTTGGTTAAGCATGAACTGGGACGAAATTAATTTAACCTTTCATCAAAAGAGTAAATGCCAATGTAACTGTTCAATAGAAAAAATAGTTAATTCAATTTTATTTTTAACCCAAACAATCCCTTGTGTTGACCCAAATGATTGCAGATTAAAAAATTTGGTTTCTTAAAAATTACATTAACAAAGGGAGAGGAAGAGGAAGAATAAAAAATAAAAATAAAAAGGAGGGAATTGGAGAATATCTACATTGAAATTAGCCCCTTCCCCCTATAAAATTTACATTATTTTAAACTACGTGAAATTAGCAGGTCCAACACATATGTCACGGATGATGAATTTTCCTATTTTTAGGTACCAAAATAGCCCCCCAATCACAACCAAAGATTAACTAATATGGTCCAATTGGCATCCATACCTGATTACAGGGGATTCTCTCTATAGATTCGGATAATTACACCAAGAGTGCTAAATTCTTTTCTTTTAATAATTTGATTAAGTATAAGGAGACATGAAAGTCTACCATAAGATAAGAGAATTCGAGCTTGACGTTTTATCTTGTAAGGTATTGGTGCAATGTAAGAAGGTATTATAATATTTTTTGGAGAATTCATGTTTTACGTTTTATCTTGAAAGATGACGGTGTAATTTAAGAATATTTTCCAGCTTAATATGCCTAATGTTAGACAACTATTGTATTTGACTTAGAATTCTAGCATTATGAAGCCAATTTGGTTGGAGAGGAAATCATAAAAAAATAAAAACTCTGAGTGCTTTCAACAAAGTTGGAAATGGAAAAGCCAAAAATCCTTCAGAATCCAAGCCATGATTAATAGTACCCCAAAATGATTATCATGGTTTATGTACGTGATTACTTGCGTGTGTATTATTCTACCTACCAAAAGTTTTGTCTTTACTTTGTGTCAAAAATTTTTGCATTCATTTAATATCGTGTGGCAGAGCTATAATTTTTTGTGAGAGATGGTCTTTCATATATGTATTGAAAAAAAAAAATTTTAATATGCAAAAAACTAAAAGACCCGTTAAATTTAATTGAGAGAATCAAAAGAAGTGTATAATACAACTAAGTGGGTGGTAAAGAGCACAATAACCAGTAAAGAATTTGAAATTTATAGAAGAAAGTACAAAGAAATTTGGTTTGAATTGTTTGACAGACAAAATAAAGGCAAAGAGGAGGGCTACAAATAATAGTTGATTAGGTTGTTTTAGAAACATTAAAGTCGATTTTAAAAACCCATCCTTGAATTTCACTAAACCACAAAGTCAAAACAAACAAAACCATTAGAAAAATATAAGACACGATGTTGTTCGACTCAATTTTTTTCATGAGGACAATTCATCTTCTTCCTCATGTCTCACGGTTCTACAACTGCATGCTTAAAGCCGCTAGAAATTTCTTACACAGTGATCAGGATGCTTCCAAAATCACTCTGTTATCTTAGTGGCCGAGCCCTTGACTCGTTCAGAGTTTTTTTCAGTGATTTAAGAGGTCTCTAAATCTCTACTATTATATTAGTTAGAACGCTGCTCCAATTGATGACTAAAGTTGGAGCATGGACGGAGGGAGGGAAGGCCTAGTGGGGGCACATGCCCCTTCTCATCCCTTTTTTTTTCATTACAAATTATTCAATTAATCATTTCCATTTTTTTTACTTTGCAGATTATTCAATTAATCATATTAAAATAATGAAAATCTTCTTTTAGTTTTTAAATGTCCCTCTGTCTTGTATATTTTTCTCACGCACTAATGTCTAAACCTTGTTGAGTTGCATGTATTTAGTTAATTAGTACAAATGAGCATTAGATTGTCAACAATTGAAGACAAAATTAGACAATAGAGTAATAAAATTAGGCATTTTGTAATTTATTTTTTCAGCATTTGTAAAAGAACTAACTTTATTTGTCCAAAAAAGGAGCTCAAATTTTTTAAGGTGCCCCCTCTTAGTTAAATTTTTGGCTTCGTCCCTGAGTTGGAGTCACGTTTTATGTCCTGATATGAATAGAATTCTCCCGTCTCAACCAAGTTCCTAAAAAACAAATACATGAGTAATGAAATTTTATAAAATTAGAAAACAAAAACCGAAGAAAAAGTAGAAGGCAGGGAGAGACTGGCAGTGGTTCCCAGGCCCTTGTTCCAGGGGCAGTGGACGCGGATTTGCTTACATCGAGAGGGGAAGTTGGGACAATTACGTCCAAGGCCCGGCAACCATCCTCCTTCCCGCCTTTTGCGGAGGCAGACGAAGTAAAATTACCATTTACCCCTCCCCTTTAACAAACTTCAAACCAAACACTCAAACACGTGTCACTTTAGTACCATCGTCTGATGGTATTTCTGTTCCATAATAAGAGTTTTTAAGTTTAAATTTGGTGAATAACTAGTTTGATATTGATTTATTTTTCATATTCTTTGGTGTATATATATTGTTGAAACGAATACATAAATTAGGAGGACATATTATATAGTATGACTACAATTACGATAACATCTCGCGCAAATAATACAATATTATGTGGATAAATTTACAATGACAATATTCTTTTATTGCGTAAATCTTCGTAAATTAGAGTAGTTTTAAGAGAGACGTTCTGTCTAAACACTCCCAACTTAAAAACCATAGCACAAAAAGTCAAACCAACCTTCGTCTTTTTCCTATCCCTCTTTCCCCTATTTAACTTCTTCACCCCCACAAACCCACCCCCCTTCCCCTTCGCCTCCTTCCCTTTCTCTTTTTCATTCTGTTTCTCTTCCTTTTTTTCTGTCTCTCTGCTTTTTGCTTAAGCTTTTTACACACCAAACCATTCACTCATTACTCTCCTTCTCTCTTCCCACAATCATATATATCCAAACCCCACATTCTTCTCTCCACACCCAAATTTTCACTTCCTCTGCTTCTCTTTCCGAAACCACCTCGTCGCCTTTCCGAAAAACCGGAAGAAAAAAAAAAATTAATCTTTTCAGCTGCAGCATTATAAAGTTTCAGTCTTTGGTTACCAATTGACAATTCGGCGATCATGGAGAATGATTTTTTCCTAAATGCCGGAATCCCATCTCCGCTTCTCTTAGAACAAGCATCCTCAATGCCGGCATGGCGGTCTTCATTCTCGACCGCCGTGGACATCCAGGCCGCTGCCACGGACCGAAATTGCTCTTTGGAGCAGTCCCCGGACTGCTTCTACAATCCCAACTGGGACAACAAGTCAACCGACCAGAACATCCACTTCAAATCAGCCCTGAGTTCAATGGTGTCATCTCCGGCGGCGTCCAACTCCAACATCTCCAACGAGAGCTTCGTGATCAGGGAACTGATCGGAAAGCTCGGAAGCATCGGAAACTCCAGCGATCTCTCGCCACATTCCCAGTCGTTGCTGGGAATTCAAAATTCTTACATGGGTAGAAATGGAAATGCAAGTGCCAACACTTCATGCTACAGCACCCCGTTGAACTCGCCGCCCAAGTTAAACCTGCCCGTTCCGGATCACCATTTGGAGAAGGAAAAGCAACCCAATTTAGCAAACTCCATGGCCTTGAATTCCAGCCTGGCGGATTTCTCTGCCGACCCTGGATTCGCCGAGAGGGCGGCGAAGTTTTCATGTTTCGGAAGCAGGAGCTTCAATGGCAGAACATCACAGCTGGGAACGAATAATAACAACAGTACTGAACAACCGCCGTTTAGATCCCATCCCGCAGCGGGAAATGGCGGCAAGCTTCCTCGGGTTTCGAGCAGTTCGTCGATTAAGGCACTCGGATCTCAGACGAGTATGCAGGAAAAGATGCGTGCTCTGCTGCAGGATCGGAGTGAACTCCCCAATTCCCGAGAGGAATCGACGATTTCTGAGCAGAAACCAAACGGGGAGACCAATTCCATGGATATGAATTCTAGGAAAAGAAAATCAGCTTCCAAAGGAAAAGCAAAGGACCATCATCCTCCTCCAATATCCCCATCTCCAACTTCCACAAAGGTACATACAATACCCATTTTCTATTATTTTTTCTTCGACGAGAAGATATTCTAAATTATACGGCTGAGATTCGAATTTGAGTGGAAAAAGAAACGAGCGGAGCACATTGACGCAATCAACTGACATAAACTCATTTTCTACATCATTTTAATTATTATAAAGCAACTTACTTTTTTCAATTCTCAACCCGGAGAGCAAGATTTGTGCTCAAAGTGCAAAGGGCGGGCGCACTGACGTGATCATTCGGCCTAAATAGAAATTTTAGATTTTGAGTTTGTGCATCATTTTAGTTAAAGCAATTAACTTTTTATTAATTGCATTCAGGGGGCTGAAGTTAACGAAAATTCTAATGCAAAGAGAAGCAAGCCAAGTGAAAACAATGGGAATGACCAAAATGGGTTTGTGAAAGCTGAGGAGGATGCAAAGGGAAGCACCAGTTCTGATGAGAAGCAAACCAAGACTGGTCCAAAGCCACCTGAGCCTCCCAAGGATTATATTCATGTAAGAGCAAGAAGGGGCCAAGCCACTGACAGCCACAGCCTTGCTGAAAGGGTAACAAATATGGGTTGAGTAGTTTTAATTTAATTTAAATTAATTTCCTCCATTTTAATTTCTAGCTTTGTTGTGACATGGGTTTTTTTGGTGCAATTTTGATAGGTAAGAAGAGAGAAGATTAGTGAAAGGATGAAGCTTCTTCAAGATCTTGTGCCAGGTTGCAACAAGGTATGCGTTAAATACAAAGCTGCAATATTCTAAACTACTTTAATTTACAGATATATTAATTAATTAGGGTGAAGGGGCATAACCCTAATGTACGAAAAGCTTTTAACTTTCTGAAGTGCATGAATGTGCCACTTTTACTAACGTGACTTCGATTATTTTTTGGCTTTTTTTTAGGTGACTGGAAAAGCACTTATGCTTGATGAGATTATAAATTACGTGCAGTCATTACAACGCCAAGTCGAGGTAAAAATTGACATTTTACTTATCAAAAAGTCAACAGAGATATCTAATTGTAAATTTGGATTGCAGAATGCAGATTCCATGTCATTTCCCTAATCGGGTATAGTTCCATGTTCTTTGTATGCAGTTTCTCTCCATGAAGTTGTCTTCTGTGAACACCAGACTGGATTTCAACATGGAAACCCTAATGTCAAAAGAGGTAGGTTCATAATTTAATCTCTAAAAACATAATTAAATGAATATTTTCCAACTTTTCTGAATTGTTTTTCTTTCCTTTTTGGTTTTAGATATTTCAACAAAACAATGGCTTGCCACAGCATCCAATATTCCCATCAGATTCCTCGGCACAAGCCATTTATGGACACCAACGCCAGCAAAATCCAGCACTTTCTAATGGGGCAGTGGACCCCTTGGATAATACCTCACCGTGCCAAAGCCTTGGGATGCAATTACCTCCTCTCAGTGGTTTTAGTAGTGAAGGCATTCCTCAGGTAATTAATTTTACTGTTTTACTTCCACAATATTTTAAGTTTGTCGAGGGTTCGGTCAGTTGGTTAGATTAGTTGACTATCCTTTTACACATAAGTTCGAGTTCTCCTTTCTACAGGTTAGGTTGTTTAAGAAATATATTAATTGTCCGGTAAAAAAAAAAATTTATCCAACTCTTTCTGGTTTACTTTTATCAGTTTCCAGCATTTGGTGAAGATGATCTGCATACCATTGTTCAGATGGGTTTTGGCCAAAATCCAACCAGAGAATCAGAATTGCTTGGTAAGGAAAAATAAACCAAAAATACAATTCCTCACATTCCTACATATAAAATTGTAAAACACAAATTCATATGATGGCAATTTTTCTTTTATACATGATGCAGGTTCAAATCAAGTATCGCACATGAAAATTGAGCTCTGATCACCATTTTGTCAGTCCATAATAATGTGGACAGAGGGGATGTTATTGTAAATACAAGATATAAAAAACATTTGAAGATTTGCATGCACTGTGCTGATACCGAGCCTTTTATCCTTTGCTTGGTACCAAACCCTTGACGTCTATTCTATTCAAAGCGAAATATTTGGTAGGGCTGCATGATTAGAGCAGCTTTCACAGTGATTGGGATTGCTTGGAGTCGGATGGAATTTCATATAAGAAAATCTCATATTTTTATGAGAGGTGTCTTAAAGATGAAGTCGCGCATCCCACCACAAGATTTTCTCCTATTGGAGAGCCATTAATTTTTCTGTCTTCCTTTCATCTTCGTTTACTCAATGTAATTTCTTGTTCCAATTTTTTTCCTCTTTTGGGGAGAGCTGTTTTATCCACTGTAAAATCCCAGAAGCAATTTCTGTAAGATAACAATGCTAATTAATTAATTAGAGGGAAGAGCTTTGTCATCATTTCAATGAGAATTTTGTAATTTTCCACAAAAGTCATGTCAATTGATCACAGTGAAATTTGCATAATCTTTTGGATTTGATTCTAATTAAACTTGGGTTGCAACTAGCTGTAGGAGTGGGGTCACTTGCTCTCTAAGAAAGTCTAATTTGAATGATTAAGACAATTGGTTATAATCTTGAGCTGGGGTCAGCCATGATTTCTGCCACATTTTGTGCTCCTGTAATTTTCACAGATTATCCAAAAACAGAAGCTTCTGTTCCCTTTTTAATGCTCTGAAAAAAAAATTAAAAAAATGAGCAGAGAGGTTAGAACTTACAAGTTAGAACCACTCCATTAAAAATTGTCTAGATTTTTTTTTTAAAATTTTTTTATTTTTACAATATACAACAATACAAAGAACATCAAAAGAATCCCAGGTTGGCAGTGGTGAGATTCTGACTAGGCCCAATGAACCAAAGGAGCTTTATAATCTTCAACCACTTTTTAAATTTATTGTGTAATTAAAAAATAAAGAAAAAGGGTTGTGTAGTGGAGTTCAGGTTTGGAAAGATGCCCTTTAAAATTATCCTAATCTTTCTTCTCTAAGAGGTGGTTAGTAAAAATCCAAGTTTAGGGTTGAGCAAAAGATCTGTGCATTGCAGCCTTAATCATTTATTTTAATTGAGGGGTCTATTATTTGTCTGCAGATTAGTGTAATATAATTACCAGATGAAAAAGATGCTTTGGTGGTTTCTGGTGCATAGCATTCTGAACAGTTACATGACATATTATATATAATTTGCAATGATAGGCAAATAAATAATTACAATTAGAAAATTATAGCCTGACAGTTTTGTCTCCATGAAATTCAAGGCCAATTGCATGGAGACGTGTATGCGATTGATATTTGTTTTTGTTATCTTTTTGCATTTTTCTTTGTCAGCTTCTTTGATCCACTTTTGAAGTTGTTTCTTCGGATGCTTGCTTGCTTGTGGTGGTCTTTTCTGATTAATCTTTTGTTCCTCATGTTTTGCTAATGAGGTTGAGATAGACAACTCAGAAAATGAGAATAAAAAAAGGACTTAAATTGCCATGGACTTGGCCAGTTTAGGCTGCACTGGCACCCAATTTCAATGTTCTTAATGTTAAGACTTAGCATTCTAAAAGGAACTTCGAATTCTAAAAAAGAAACTTTAGAATTCTAAACCTTGACAATTGCTTGGTTCAATGTTTGTGAACTACGATCTCATGCAAAAGTCGCGTATAGTTTTGTTGTATAAGAAGTGCTAAGGAGATACTCTCATGCATAAACTTAGAGTTGGTTATCAATTAATCTATGTAAGTTTCACAAATCAACAATTGACAATCACTCATACTACATGCGGGCTTAGTTGACTGTCAAACATTAATGTAAGTAGTTCTCAAAAGCCCTAAATGTCACTCGCACATTGTTATTGTTCTATTTATAATTTTCCCACGCATGGGCAAGTGTTGCTCGCACAACTCTTTTTTAGGCTTGGGACTTCGTTCTATAATGAGCAGCCTAGTGAGCCTACACATGTATGGTTGGTTGTTAATGGTTGATACAAGTAGATCTTAGAATTAATCAATTCACCACGTGATAAGTATTTATTAGACATAAAGTTTATTTTCTAAATACAAGTAGATCTCAAAATTCATCAATTGAATGAATGACGTCGTTGAAACTATTTCTTAGTTGATATCAGTGAGTCTCACAATACATTAACGACTAACTGCCATCCACATGCGTGTTGTGCATATGTTTTTGTCCATGTAGATAGCTGAGTGTCACTAACACGACTCTTGCGCACGCATGCATAATTAGTTGTCAATTGTTAATGCAAGTAAATCTCACAATATTTGTACAAAGCTCGTTGTTGGAAAAAAATATATGGGTGGTATGTCATAATCAAATCCCCAAATCTATGTCCATAATGGAAGGGAAAGGCTTCGGGTCTCCGCGAGATACATCTAGCTTACCCTTTGGATTTTGCAAATTGCAACCAAACCAAAGAGAAATGAGAGACCCTACCCAGCTAACTCCTCACCTAGAGCTAGAAAGAATGTTTGGAGAGATTTCAAGTCTCAAGGACAATGGGTGGCTTAAGGTCAATTATGCAGGGTGACCCATAAGTATTAGGGTAGGTGCCCTACTAACCAAGTTGTCACTATTAAAATCACTCATTTCTCATTAGGGTTTTTTACCTTTGGTTTGGTTGTGTTGTTTTTGCTTTTTTTTGGGAGAAAGAAAGAAATTGACAGTCATCATTTGCTTCACCAAACACTTGCATATGCATTATAATTTCATGCTCTCCAACTGTAAGCGTGTTTGTCTCTTTTTTTCCCATGCATTCTACAGAGGTTATTGCTTCTTGTTGCAAATTACACATTAATCAACGAAATCAAAAGCATCTTATGCCATTTCCTTTTCATAAAATCTAGCTCGGAAAGTATATAGATTTAAGTGTCACAATCGCACCTCATTTTCCTTCTCTTAATGGTGGACAGTTTTTTTTTTTTTTTGTCATGGGCAAAGTGTTCAGCCCCAAATGTCAAACAAGAAACTCTTGGAGAACTTCAAACTTTTTTTTTTTTTTTGAAAAAAAATACCATTGACTTCCTTTTCTTGTCCTACTTATGCTATCAACTTTTTTACTTGCTTTTACTTGCTTTTACTTTGTGTGTATGTAAAAATATTTTACTTTCCTTGGCACTTCTACAAAAATTTTGTTAGCAAAAGCGATATTCTAATATACTCTAATTTATGTAAAAGAGCTTTGAATTTGAGTGCAACGAGACGGACACACTGATCTAACCAACTAGCATATAACTCAGTTTACAAAGAAGAGAAGAGAAGAGTGAATGTCAAACTCTTAACAATATGTAGTGATTTAAGAGAAGAGGAGCGAGAGTCAAACTCTTATTGTGGGTGCGTAACTCATGTGGGTGCGTAACTAGCTCTAACTTGTTAACACAAATCCAAATTAAAACCCTATACAACAAATCAAGTAAAACAATTTCATTGCAATCCGAACTGAATTCCAACTTTAAATTGAAGATTGTAAGTAGTAGAATTCATATACTGTGGGACTCATTGCATTCATCCCAAATATGATTAGGCAGGCATTACCCAAATGAACAACTCAAAAAAAAAAAAAAAATCTGAAATTTAGGCCCTATCAGAAGTTGGGTTGTAAGGTTGCAACTCGTGTCTAGTTGGGCTGACAAACCCAAACAAGTTCGCCCTGGCCGATGAATCATGTCAGATACTTCATTTAGGGCTCAGGCCCAATTTGATCGGACTTGAGCATTGTAAGTCAATCTAGTGAGTTCATTTGGTATATGTGAAGAAACAAAGCTTATTTGGGTCTTGGTTTTAGCTTAGTTAATTGTGCTTTATGCCCAATGCAGGTTTTTTTTAAATGAAGCGATATTTAAAACTACTGTAACTGCGTAGATATGAGGTTATATTAGTGAAGGATAGATTGAAAAATGGGAGCTTGGACTCAATGAGGAGCATAGTAAATTCACCACTTTTTAATCAAGATGAGAGACGCATCAAACTGTGCATCTTCATCTGCATTCGCTTCCCGCCCTTATCAAGTAGATCAATTGTTTTATGAGTTACGCATTCTAATACGGAGCCATTGTTGTCAAAGAGACAAATGACATATTATTTGTTCAAACAATTAAGCAGACACATAATTCGTAACTAGATAAGACATCAGTTGGTCAATTAGTGAATCGAACCAAATGGACAAATCACAATTGGACAAATGACTGATTTTATTTTCCAACAACTTCCTAAAATTTTAAAAGTGAAAAGGCAGAAAATGATTTTCAAAGCAGACAAACCATTCCAGGATAAGAAAGTTTCCACCTTTCACCGAAATAACTACTAACAACAACAACCAAACAAAACTTTGGGGTAGAAAAGCACAAACAAAAACAACTAGTTCATTCACTGTGAGACCATCTTATTTGTTAACTACTTTCAGTTTGTAAAAAAATTAAAACTAAAAATCAAAAAGTGAAAACTCAAGGCCATTTTTTTTTTTTAAACAATCGATATTATCTACACTAAGGGGGAGGGGGTAAGCTTAACCTCACAATCGACTAGCAATAATGTGGTTTAAATTTGCCTTTAGCAAGAATCGAACCTAAGACCTATTTGGTAACTACTTTCAGTTTGTAAAAAAAATAAAACTGAAAACCAAAAAGTGAAAACTCAAGGCCTTTTTTTTTTTTTTGGAACAATCGATATTATTTACATTAAGGGGGAGGGGGTAAGCTTAACCTCACAATCGACTAGCAATAATGTGGTTCAAATTTGTCTTTGGCAAGAATCGAACCTAAGACCTATTTGGTAACTACTTTCAGTTTGTAAAAAAATTAAAACTGAAAACCAAAAAGTGAAAACTCAAGGCCATTTTTTTTTTTTTTTTTTGAACAACCGATATTATTTACACTAAGGGGGAGGGGGTAAGCTTAACCTCACAATCGACTCGCAATAATGTGGACCTAAGACCTCTCACTTACAAGTGAAGAGGAATACCACTAGACCGTAATACTAAGTGGTTATTCAAGACCAAATTTTAAAAACTTAAGAAAGTAGTTTTTGGTTTTTAATTCTTTTTAAAACGGTAACTAAAAGTAGTTACTAAATAAGATTTCAAGTTTCAATTTAAAAATAAAAAATAAAAAAAATAAAAAGTGAAAACAAAAACAAAAACTGAAAATAAAATGGTTATCAATCGATCCTAAAGCAAACTATTTCCAATTGATTAAGAGAAAAGGAAAAACAATACGTTTACAACCATCAAAATTTTGAGAGATTTCTAAGAATGATGATAATGGTGCTAGTAATTTACGTTAATGCCTTTAAATGGTGTGAGAAAGGCCAGCGATTTAAATTGTTTTTTAGACAACAATATATATTTATAATAAGAGACGAAAAATTTTAGTTAAGTCACACACAATGGATTAGTCATACTAATTTTAACCCTTCAAATACTCTTTTTTTTAGCCTTTGTGTTATGTCTAAAGTAGAGTGCCTAACTTGCTTCCATTAATAATTTATGTCATAATATGACTGGATTATGCGTTTTCACATTAGGTATACTATTAAGAAATGTATGATATTAAGATGACAACATTTTTGTACTGTATCACCTCTCTTTTTGGTCAGAAGGTAGAGAACATTCATAAAACAAAGTCCAAACGGATAGATTACATCGTACGTAGCTTCAGAACGGACCGGCATACATAAAGAAGACGCCACTTATGCAAACAATACATAAGTAAAGATTCCCTTGCAACAATTACAAATAGTACATAAAAGGAAAAAAAAAAACATGAAATAGTTTTGACCCAAAAACAAATACTCCACGAGGGCTCAAGCAGTAGGAGCCCAAAGGTGAGGGATGACCCGCTGCAGTTACCTAAAAACCAGAAGCGGCCAACATCCACATCGTCATTTTTGGCACCACAAAACAACAATTGTTCACCCCTGCATCGTGCCTTAAACAAACTTACAAAACCCCAACAAAACAAAAAACAATGCTAAACCACAGACCAACAACATCATAAAACTTAAAACAAAATTCAAAATTATCACTAATAAATCTGTAGACCGAAAGGAGTAGCCAAACCTCACAGCTATAACCACTGCTTGGGGACCAGTAAGAACACAGTTCCAATGCTCGTGAAGTAGGACATGAATTCAGAACCAAAGAATGAGGCAGGGCAAAGCTCCACATGCAAACCCTAAGTGTCTAGTTTCACACACCTTCAACTGAATGAGCGGCGATTTGCTCTCGTGGTGGGCAGTAGACATAGAAGCTCGGTCAGACTTCTCAATTGAAAGCAGGCAAATTGACCACAAAGGATAGTCTTGGGGTCTGGATCTATAGAATGGGTTAGGGCATTGAGGTTTATTTGAGGCAACAGAAATCTGGTACACAATAGCAAGATGGAGAAATTGGAGGATAACCAAAAGTGGGAAATCAAGCTCCCGAACCACCATATGAGGAGAGATAGGGGAGGCCACCATCTTTAGAAAGATGGGATACGCTACCATCGTGTGAGGAATGGGGCACAAAAACCCAGTAAAAGGGAAAAACGGAAAAGAGAAAAAGGTAGCAAAATGGGAGAGAGGTGAGAAGGAGGAGAAGGTAAGCAAAATGGAGTGGAAGAAAAAAAGGCAGGCGGTGCTAAGGAAGAGAGCCGGGGTGGGGGAGTAAGGCGGAGGGGTGGTGCGGTTTGTGGGAGGAAGAGGAGAAGATGGGAGGCGGTGGGAGGAGAAGGTGTGGTGGGTAGGGGTGGGTTCGGTTCAATTTTCTTTCGATTTTTTTTTGTTTGGTTTTGTTCGTTCAGTTTTGATACGGTTTCGGTTTTTTATTTTATTTTATAAAACTTGATCTTTTTTTTTTTTTTTTTTAATATGGAATTTAGAAAGGAGGCTTGCATTGGTAAACTAATAATAAGACAATGGGAAAATTAGGAAAGTGGAAAGGTAGTTGTACCTATAAACTAATCATATTTTATCAACAACCTCAATTGCAAAGAAAAATGATCACTGTATTCATTCAAAAGCAAATAAATAGAGAAACTTTTTTAAGTTTCAAAGCCTTTCAAAACTTTCCTCTATAACCAATCAAATATCCTCAATTGAACCAAGTATGCTCCTTAAAAAAGCCCTAGGCTTGGTTTCAAACTTGACAACAAAGTTTTACAAAAGAAACATCATGGGCATACATTCATAAAGTGTAAAGGGATTTGGTTCGATTTGGTTAGAATTCGATTTCCAAACCTCCAAAACCGAAACCGAACCAATAAGGTTCGATTAAGTTCAGTTAGATTCGGTTCAGATTGATTTTTTTTCTTTTTCAGTTCGGTTTTTATTTCGATTTTTGGTTTTAATTAAGAATTTGGTCCCATTTTTTTTGGTTTTCAGTTTTTTAAACCCACCCTTAGTGGTGGGGCTGTTTTAGTAAACATTGTCGCATGGTATATCACCTCTCTGCTACAAGAAAAACTTACATGAATATGTAAGCTTCACTTAATCACTATTTTTTTTTTTTTTTTTTGGGCTTCACTTAATCACTTGCATTTGATAGTTGCTATCAAGGTGGCATAAAAATGTTAGGTTACTAGCACCAACGACAACGATAGAGCGTGACAATGTTAAAAATTCACCATCCAATAATCGGTACACATGTCGAAAAAAACTCGTAGAATAAAAATATTCACTTTTATAGTCGAGATCCCGAGTTTGCTCCCAATAAGCAAAAATGTAGATATGAAAATAAAAGTGAAAAGTCACGTTGGCTTACTCGCACTCGCAACAAACAATACACCACAGGCTTTTAAATTTGAGTAAATTGTAACACTGATATTTCAACTTTAATCAAATTAGAATAATAGTTTTTCAATTAAAAATGTATTACTATTAATTCCTTAACTCATCAAAACGTATAGTTATGGTTATGTTCATCAATTTCATTAGAATTTTATCACAATGAGTTATGTTGGAAGAATTATTGCTACAATTGGATTAAAGTTGAGAGATCATTTTTCTAATTGGGTTAAAGTTGAGGGATCATTTATCCAGTTGTATTAAAGTTGAGGGATCATTGGTAATGAATTTTTAGTTAAGGAACCATAACTGCACGTTTAGATTTTTTGTTAAGAGATCATTACTTCAATTGAATTTAAATTAAGTAACCATTACTACAATTTAGTTTTTAAATTTAGGCAAATATAAAATACAAAAATGTGGGAAGTACGAAAAATCAAACAAAAATGTCCGAGCAGAAAGTCCCTTGCTAAATTTAGCGCAAAAAAGCTCCCGCTCCTCCTTCAGCGCCACACACATCACGGAGTCACAATTTTACACACACAAAAATTACAGAGATCTGCGAAGACGACGACGGCGAAGAAGAAGAAGAAGAAGAAGTATATATATTTGTATTAATTATTATTTAATTTAATTTGAATTACTTAAATTGATGTCTCGAGCTCAAAACCACGAGTTTCAAGAATGGTGGAACAAGCAGAGACAGACCAACCACGACCTCCTCCTCTCCTCCGATGAATCCAGCCAACTCCTCACCGTCGATATCCACAGCCCCCGCCCCGATCGTACGGTCGGAAAAGACCGGTCCCGGAGCGCCCGCCAGTTGTCCTGGGTCTGCCGCCTCAAATTCCAGCAAATCGCCGCCTCCCTCGCCTCCGTGGCCAACTCCTTCCTCGTCCTTCTCCGGACCGCCAATCGCCGCGTCACCTCCCCCGATTCGCCCGCCGACTCGGCCTCCTCCCGCCTCTACCGCGCGATCAAAGTTTTCCTGATCGTCGTGCTGCTGCTGCTCTGTTTTGAGCTCGTGGCTTACTTCAAGGGATGGCATTTCAGTCCGCCGTCCGTGAGATCGGGGGAGCTGGCGGAGCTCGTGTACGCCAATTGGCTCCACGTTCGAGTCAATTACTTGGCGCCGCCGCTTCAGAGCTTCACCAATGTCTGCATCGTGCTCTTCCTGATTCAGTCGGTGGATCGCGTCGTTTTGGTGCTCGGATGCTTCTGGATCAAGTTTCGGAGAGTCAAGCCCAAGGCGGTCATGGAGTACAAAACGACGACGTCGCCTTCGTCGTCCAATGTGGAGGAGGGAAATGCTGAGAAAGTTAATTTGGAGGATTATCCGATGGTGTTGCTGCAGATTCCTATGTGCAATGAGAGGGAGGTAAGATGATGTAGGTTTCTCGTCCCTGAAACGACACCGTTTCGATTTTCTTTGTTGTGCTTCAGTTGTGTTTTTAGCCATGTAAGTTAGAATCAAGCTTCAATTTTTATCCTTTTTTGATACAATTCATGAGCTAGAAAGTCCCTTCATATTGTTAGATGTTAAAAATAAGAACTTGGCATCATTTGTTACCGTTTCAGATATAATGCTGCATTGATAGGCGAAAAGTATTTCGCATGCTCTCCGTAGAAACCCCTTTGTCACTCATTTGGGTACTGATATGTGCTCGTATTGGGTAATGAACAGGTTTACCATCAATCAATTGCCGCGGTTTGTATTCAGGACTGGCCGAATGAGAGAATGCTTGTACAGGTTTTGGACGATTCTGATGATATAGAGGTTCAACAACTTATTAAGGCAGAAGTAAACAAGTGGCAACAACGGGGTGTTCCCATATTGTACAGACATCGGCTTATACGCACAGGGTATAAGGCAGGGAATCTGAAATCTGCTATGAGCTGCGATTATGTTAAAAATTATGAATTTGTGGCCATATTTGATTCAGATTTTCAGCCGGAACCTGAATTCTTGAAGAAAACCATTCCTTATTTCAAGGTAACTTTTCAATCCCTACTAGACCACACTATTCTGATAAACAGTTGAATGTTTCGGATAAATATAGGGTTTACGTACATAGAATGGGACCATTCATTACATCTCAGCTTATGTAAATGATTATGCTCACAATACTTGAAAAACAGTGTATATATATCCATGTTTTCTGCATCCACTAAGTCATGGTTTACAATCTTCTTTAATGATGTCCAAAGTATGCAATTAGGAGCTCGCCATCATTCTCAGGCTCATACTTTGACACTTTGGTATTGGTCATCATATCTGGGTTGCCTGAATATTTCAATCACACACATGGCATATGCATATCATATGTTTTTTTAATAACCTGATCCGTATCTCATTTTCATACACCACAACTGTAAGCAAAAATATCAGTTTATGTCCAACTTAGCTCTTCTTGTAATAATGTCGCCAATGTGGGGCAGTGGGAATACTAACTACCTCTTGACCTGGGATTATGTAGTTTTCAATTTCGTCGCCTGGGCTTGTTGTTTACTGGACTGAAAATTGGTTTTATATTTGTCTTGAAGGGGAATGATGATCTAGGATTGGTCCAGACAAGGTGGTCTTTTGTAAACAAGGATGAGAACTTGCTTACTAGACTACAGAATATAAACTTATCTTTCCACTTTGAGGTTGAACAACAGGTCAATGGTGTGTTTATCAACTTCTTTGGTTTTAACGGTACAGCTGGTGTGTGGAGGATTAAGGCCCTTGAGGATTGCGGTGGTTGGTTGGAACGAACGACCGTCGAGGACATGGATGTTGCAGTTCGCGCTCATCTGTGTGGGTGGAAGTTCATATATCTGAATGATGTCAAGGTGTGTGTAGTTTTCACGGTCGGAGTTTGTTTGCACAATATGAAACTTGTATTGTTTGCTGAACTTGCTGCTTTTGCAGTGCGTTTGTGAACTTCCAGAGTCCTACGGTGCATACAAGAAACAGCAACATCGCTGGCATTCTGGTCCAATGCAGTTATTCCGCATGTGTTTCTTTGACATACTCCGTTCAAAGGTATAGAAGTTCATTTTCTGTTAATTATTTTATTAGAACAGTATGAAAAAAGAGACCTCAGAATTATAACAAAAAGAGACTCGCGTGGTCATCTAAATCTCGTCAGGAATTATCTGGCTGTTTAATATAAGGGTTCTTTCCAATTTAAGTACACATGAATGTAACCTTTAGTATTTTCATATTCCAGGTGAGTGTGACCAAGAAAGCGAATTTGATATTTCTCTTCTTCCTCCTGCGGAAGCTCATACTGCCGTTTTATTCATTCACTCTATTTTGCATCATTCTTCCACTGACAATGTTCCTGCCAGAAGCTCAGCTACCAGCATGGGTTGTTTGTTATGTTCCCGGAATTATGTCTGTCTTGAATATTCTTCCTGCACCACGTTTATTCCCATTTATCGTCCCCTACCTTCTGTTTGAGAATACCATGTCAGTGACCAAATTTAATGCCATGATATCAGGATTGTTTCAGTTTGGGAGTTCTTATGAGTGGATAGTGACAAAGAAACTGGGAAGATCATCGGAAACAGATCTAATTGCTTTTGAAAGGGGGTCTGTGCCTCTGGTGCCAACTACCGGTCTTCATAGGTCAGCCTCAGAATCGGGGCTTGAGGAGCTGACTAAGCTAGAGACAACTAAAAAAAGTGGGAAAAAGAGAAGAAACCGTTTATACAGAAAAGAACTTGTAATTGCCTTTGTACTATTGACTGCTTCAGCAAGAAGCTTGCTCTCTGCCCAAGGAATTCACTTCTACTTCCTACTGTTTCAAGGGATCACCTTTCTAGTAGTTGGTCTTGATTTGATAGGAGAGCAGGTGAGTTAACTTCCGAGCAATGCCTTTGAGTAGTGTTGAGCTCTTCCCCGGAATGTCCCATGGGGTGCGTGCAGGTCATTTTGATCGGAGCTTTGAAGTCTATCTCGAGCACACTGATGAAAGGGCTGTCACTTTTAGTACCCTGCTGTTTCTGGCGGTCGGCTCCCCAAATGTAAGCAACCCTGTCGGTTCTTACACGTATTGTAGACCATAACCACAGTTTCTTCATGCAAAACTGTATGTACCATTGTTGCTGTTGTGAAGCGACATTTATTGAAAGTTGTCTCATTGATTTAGGCAAGGGGAAAAGACCCTCAATATAATTTGTAGAAGTGGATTCATTGGCTCGTCCGATTTGTAGGCAAATTGTTAGATCATCACATTTGTTATTCTTTATTTTTGTTGTAAACAAATTGTGTATGATATAATAGGCGTTGCGTTATCTGTTTGAAATTTTGTTTC
Source organism: Pyrus communis (assembly GCF_041283825.1). Lineage (NCBI taxonomy): Eukaryota > Viridiplantae > Streptophyta > Magnoliopsida > Rosales > Rosaceae > Pyrus > Pyrus communis. The sequence goes on from NC_142574.1 coordinate 20,683,606, forward strand.
CAGACTTCTTGTACTACTTCCAGTGTGAAACACTGAATAAAAATGCTATCACCTCAGGCTTTCTAATCAATGCCGCGAATTGCGCCACGCATCAGCTCAGTGTATGTTGTATGGCTCTTAAAACGACCTCAACTCCGTCTTTCTCCACCTCCGGTAACAATGGAGGCAATCGAACATCTCATCTACTCATCTCCTAACCCACCACCACACCCCACCCACAATTTCTGATGACCAAATTCCGGTTACACGGGAGGCAAAGAATTCCGGTAATGGAGGCACAATCAAACATCTGACCTACTCATTTCCCGATCGACTGATCCCGCTTGGTGAACGGCATTCTTCCAAGCAAAGTACTACCCTCTTTGTACATGCCATTTTGGGACAGAGAACGAGACGCGGATGGGCAAAGCATGTCAAAATTCATCAAGTTCATCGTAATTATGTAAAATCTCCCGGAAAAATGTTATGAGCTAAAATAATAGATTCTATCCGAAGCAATATAAGTTAGAGCAGGTGCTTAATTTGGGGGAGAATGCCCTTAATACTCTTGAAAATTACCAATAAAATCCCATGTCCACAATCCAGGTGAAGAAAGCAAATCAATTACAACTTTGTGCCAAGACCGAGTAGTCCTACAGCTCATAAAACTAGGGATTTACTCCTTAATGACACAATATGAAGTCGAGGGGCGATGCAATCCCTTTATGCCATGCTGTCTACGCTCATGGGTTCGGCATCTTTAGCTGCTTCTTTCTGCGGAGCCAAAAAACATGAACCACCAAACGACATCAGACGTTTAAACCCTGAAAGCACGAAAAGAAAAAAAACACCACTAGGTGACCAGAAGGATGCTTACATTGCTATCAGGAGACTCTGACTTAGTCAATTTGGCAAACATGTTGCCGTAGAACTTGGCCTCTTTTTTATTGTATTCTTTCATCTTCTCCTTCAGTGTCTTGTACTCCAGCTTCACATCCCTGTTTCAACAAAGAATCAATGCGTAAGCATTTTCACTTCTCAAAGAAACAAATTGAGAGCGGGAACGGGAATCCAGACACAAGGTGCACAAACCTGTTGTTAGGGTCTATTTCAAGAGCTTTCTTGATGTCAAGCTCAGCCAAATCCAAATCTGCCAGCTGAATATATGCCTGAGCCCTTCGGTACAGAGCCTTCACATTCCTACCCTCAAGTTCCAACACCTGTGTACATATCGACAGTTGGTCACTGTAAAAGCCAACAATAAACAGGGGAGTTGCAAGCATTTCATAAATTCATATTCCAAACCTTGGTGCACAATTTTTCAGCCTGTTTATAATCTTTCAGCTTCAGCTTGCAAGCTGCATCGTTAAGATTGCAAGCAACCTTCAACACCTTGGCCTGTTTTTTCTCCTCTTCACCAAAGCTGGTATCGTAGTCAATGTACTTCACAGCCTGCATGGAATAAGGTAAGCTTCAGTAAGCATAAGAACAAATGACAAACCATCAGATTCTTGAGCCAATATGTTTTTCATCCTACCTTCTCATATCTCTTGGAAGCTCTTGCATATTTACCCGCCTTAAACAAAGCATTCCCTTCTTCCTTCTTCTTACCCGCAGCTTCAATTTTTTCCTCAGTATTCATATCCCATGATTCCTTATCCTGAGGGTCGTAAAGACTCAAAAATTGTTAGAAAACAAAACACTATCACAATAATTTGATACCAAGGGATACATGGTGCACAATGTAATCTGAGCGGCATTATCAACCTACCTTCTCAAAAGATACAAGCTCAACCTCATAGTTGACAGTTGAATTAGGAGGTACCACAGCCAACTCCTGCTGGGACTCCAAGGAGCCAAATGCATACTCTGGTGCAATAGTCAGGAGTGCTACCTCACCCTTCTTCATTGTCCGTACAGCTCTATCAAGCCCGTCAATCACTTGCTCTGTCCAATACAAACAATGGTTCAGCACCACTGAAGGCCAAATACACAAAGAAATGTAAACAAAAGCACGCAAGTATACCTTCATCTGTCTTAAACTCGAACAGGTCTTCTCCTTCAACATGACCTTTCTTCAAAAATTCCTTCCCATCTTGCAGCTTCCCAGTCAATTTCACTACCAGACAAAATCAAGGAACGATTTAATAAAATTCTAACATGCTATAGATTGCAAGGTACTCATCCCAATGAACAAATACTTACATTTAACAACAGCCCCTTCATTTGGACGCTCATATCCCTCCCCTTCTTTCAAGATCTTCTTAATAACCTTCTTATCATCTGTCACTTCAGACACAGTTCTCCATGATACCAACTCTAAAGTGATATGAAGAGTTGTGTTTGGAGGAACTGCACCCTCAGAGCCAGAGGCAGGCTTTCCCTTGTCCCCATATCCATCTGTAACCAACATAAAGGTAAGATATACGTTTTTAACTATTGTTATTTTCGAATTTCAATAAAATAAGTATGATGGCTCAAGGCAACTCACATTGTGGTTTCACCGTTAATAGTACCTTCTCCCCCTTCTTCATTGTTTTAACAGCCTTTGATATTGCAGGACAGAAGTAACCTAATTACAATAATTAGAAGATAACAAGTCCATTAAACAGCCAAATTCTCTATTAAAAAATAAAACAAATGAATTGATATATAACATGAGAAAGGATACCATCTTTGACAGTGAATTCCACAGCTTGATATTTTGCAACAAGTGTTTTATCTTCAAGCTGCGCCTCAAAATTAACTGCATAACAAACAGGGAGGGAACGAAGTTAACAAACAAAGGCAACAGATAGTGCACGAGCAAACAACAACAAATGTCAAAGAGAAGCTTTTACCTATAACTTCATCGAGGTCTTTTGGGTTCTCCCACTTTTCTCCTTCTTTCAGGATCTTCTTGATTATACCACCATCCTTGCATATGTCATTGATACTGGTCCACGATAGCAATTCAACATCAAATTGCAATGTAGCGCTGGGTGGGATCGTTGGAGGTGATCCAGACTCGCCATAAGCCAACTCAGGGGGAATGGTAAAAAGGGCATCCTCACCCTTCTTCATTGTTCTAATACCTTCATCCCATCCCTTAATCACTTGCCCTGCACCACAGCATCACAAGATTCACTCAGTAAGAGAGAGCTTACCCTGAACGATGATCTTATAATATCATACGATCCAAAAAAAAAAATTTGATAAAGCAAGCTTAACAAGGAACATCATATTGAAGATCAATGCTACTACTGAAACACAATTCCATGTTTTTACCAGATTAAAAAGGGGGGACCTGTAACGGGGATGCCACTGTAATTGTATCCCATACTGATCACGCAATGCCACATGCCTTAACTTTTGCACATGACATTGAGTGATTAGTTTGAGATACCATCGCAGTGAAAACCCCGTTGCATGAAAGTTTTCCCCAATCAAAGATATGCCTCTACTTGTCATCACTTCTACTAAAATTGCATCGGTATATGCTAACAATAAAATTCAAGTCCAAAGGAACTGTACATTTGTGCAAAACTAACACACCAACTAATCCGAATCAGCCAAAAACTTAATCAAGTACATAAATTTCATCAGATTGAAGCTGAAACAATACCAAAAAGCCCTCACCTTGTCCGAGAGTGAACTTGAACGGTGTGCCCCTGTCCCGGCTCGAATCGAACTTAGTCCCGTCCAGCAATGTCCCAGTATAATGAACTACAACCCACAAAAACCCCCAATCAATCCCAATCCAAAAGCACCAAAAACAATTCCAAAAATCCAAAATTTCCAAAAAAAACAGATAAAAGCGCCAACCTTCGACCTCGTCGCCATTCTTGGGGTTGTCCCAGCCTTCGCCTTCCTTGAGGAGTTTCTTCTTCAAGCCCTGGTTGCCGATCTCCTTCTCCTCGCCGACCTTGAGTGCCGGCCCCTCACCGGGGAGATCGAAGTCCTCGTTCATCTCCTCCGCCGCCGGCATGTCGAAGTCCTCGTCCATTTTCTCGAGAAGGCGAGATGATAAATTCAACGGTTTCGACTGCGTATTACAAGATTCTGAGATTGAAGAAAATTGGGTAAGTGTGAGAGTGAGGAAGACGAGGCTTTTATGGTGTGAACTTTTCGAGTTCTAGAGCCTTCCGCAAGGGTTTTGGGTTGCAGCGCGAGACTTGTGAGATGATTTGGTGCTTTGTCGATTTGTTGCTAATCATGCTCCGGTGTTTAATCTGACGGCTCGGATTAATCATTCAGCGTGGACATGTCCTCCTATTTATGGGATAGAATTTTCTGAGCGCCGGGTATTTAAGTGTTACTTTACACGTGCTTTTTATTTCTCACACAGTTTTTATTAATTTTTGTCATTAATTTTTTTTAATTCATTTAAATTAATAGTTAAAAAATTAAAAAGATGTATGAGACGTAGAAATGACACACCCTTTAATTTTCATAATTGTTTAAATCTTCTACTTTTATTTGCAATCATTCAGAGCTTGTTTGGTACTCTACTTGAATCCAACTTTTTAAACTCAAAATTAATTTTCAGGTTTTAGGCTTTAAAAACTTGTTTGGTAAGATTATTTTAAAAAACTGAACTCAAAACTAACTAAAAAATATATTTTATTCTCTAAAAACATAAAAAAATAAGTTTTTAGAGTTTTAAAATTGAAACTCACTCCTTTTTTTTTTTTCTCTCCCTCCTCCCCTCTCACTCCAAATATGTCTTTCTCTTTTCTTCTCTCTTCTCTTTTTTTCTTTCTTTTTTTTACTTTTTTCGTCTCTCCTCCAATTTATTCTCTTCATTCTCTCATTTATTTCTCTCACTCATCTTCCTCTCTATCTCGTTCGATCCCCTCTCTTCTTTCTCTTTTCTTCAATCATCTCTTACTTTCTTTTCTCTTTTCTCATCTTTCTCCATCTCCTGCGACCCTCTTTTTAGATCTCTTTGTCTAGTTTAGTCATAAGATTTAAAATTTTTAAATTGCAAAATCAATCAAGTTTTTAAATCCCAACGGTTACTTATAAATTTTTTCCATAAATACTAAATTTTTTCTTTTCTTACAACACCATGTTCTATACAATCTTTTATTTTCTCATTCCTATTTTGTTTGTGCTTACAAAAATGGCATTTCCATCGAAGGTGGAGTCGAAGCCGGAACCGCATGGTCGACCGCGGAAGATGTTTTCTTGGGTGGGCGTTGGAAAGTCATTACCCATTGTCCAATTATGGGCAATGAGCAAAGGTGTGCTAATATATGGAAGAAAATTCATAAAGATTATGTCAGTCGATATGGCAATAGTCGTAAGGAAGGCGCACTTACTTGTGGGATGAAAGTTTTGAGTTTTGCATTAGGCAAATAGAGAGACGCTCATACGAAAGCGGCGGAAAATTATCAAAGTGGCACAAATCTTGGGGATCAGGTAACAATTTTCTATTTCTTTTTATTAGAACATAATTTTATTTTTTAAGAGAATAACTTTTTTTTTTTTCCACTTTATTTGTTTTACTTGATGCAAGTAAACAGTTGGTACTTAATTTTGAGCAAATCCACCAGAGGTTCAACCATTACGAATGTTGGGAAGTTGTGAAAAATTGTCCAAAATACCGAATTATTAAGAATGCTTCCAATGTTATTTCAAACAGGACGTTGCTACATGATTCACCGAAGAAGGAATTGCCAATGGGGTCCCCAGTTGAAGTGGAGTCACTGGGCTAAACTTCCCAACCAAGGCCAATTGGGAAAAAGCAGCTAGAGCAAGAAGGAATAGGGGTGACAATCCCCCTAGTTCAAGTGCATAATTCTTGGAACAAATTGTTCTACAAGGAGAGAGAAATATGGAGAGATAAAGGCTAAAGAGATGAGGTTGACAAGGAGAGAGATGCATTTTATAAAAGTCAAGTTGAGGATGCAGTGCAACTTGAAATTGATAAAAGTGATCGGGAATCATGTCCTTCAAGGTTGATAACAACGCACTTTTGAACACACAAGCATTTTGGAGGCAGCATCGAAGGGAAGTGACAAGGAGAATAAATCTTTTAAAGATGTACCACAAGGCTTGCCCTTTAATTTGAGAATAAAATTTAATTTTAATTATTCCATTCATTTATTAAAAGAAACATAATTGAACAAAGCGTTTTTATTAAACATAATTCAACAAAGCTTAAAAAAAAAGCCTAGCACCATAATTCAAGAAGAAGGCATTAATAAAAACAACATGATTCAAGAAACCATTAAAAAAAAGAACAACATAATTGAACTAAGCATAAATCAAAGGATAATTCAAGCTCCGTAATTTTCTTTCAACCTCCAATCGTATTCTAAAACAATCTCATATGTTTAATAATTACTAAATAATTGAATAATACATTAAAATAAATCATTATAAATAGTAACAGTCATGTTAGTTACTTTGCACAATGAACGGAAAGTGGATATTAACAGTCATGACAGTTTACTATTTAAGTAAATAATAAATGTCATAAGTATAGTCCTAGATCCAAATTAGGAATGACAACGGTTCGGTTTGGGGACGGAAATGCTATATCCATCCCCATAACTACGAAAATTAACCATATCCATAACCGTAAATTAACCATTGGGAATTATCCATAACCATATCCACCGGGTAACGGATTTTCAATCGGTTATCGGTTATATTCATCTTTGTCAAAAAAAAAAATTATATTCATCTAATTAACGCATTATAAATTTTAGTAGATACTAATTCCGTCATTAAATAGCAACATCCAATTACAAAAAACATAACAATATATTTGAAGTTGTTCATGATAACATGCACCAATTTCTTGACAGTGAGACTCTTGAAGAAAGATGAATCTGATAAACTTGTAACATTTGATAATTGATATACAAAATGATTGAATGAATTAATTTGGTTGAGTATAACAATAAGAATATTGAATTGATGAGGTTGTTGGTATGCCCCCATGCATGGTGTTTGGTGCATAATAAAGATAGTATAGGGTTTGATGCATGCATAATGAATTAGTATAGGGAGTAAATTGAATAAAATTATATTATATATCATATATATATATATATAATATTCGGGTCGGATTCGGGGATGGATATGGATTGGGAATCCCTATAACCATATCCAAAACCATAACCGAATAAAGTTCACGATTTTTCCCCATATCCATACTATATCCGAATTTTCATATCCAAATCCAATCCATTCAGACGATTATCCACGGTTATCGGGTTTAACGGTTAGAATTGCCATCCCTAATCCAAATCCACTAAACTCGTTTACTAATCCCTAATCAAAATGAGGGGAATTGAATTGAGGAGGAATTGGATTAATGGAGAATTAAAATGGGGTGGAATCAGAATCAGATTCTTGTTGAAACAGTTTACTAAAATTTCTTGGAATCGGAGTAGGAATCATATTTATTTATATAAGCTGTTTACTTCAATACATGAATCGGAATGAAAACTAATGTAATTACTAAATTGCCCATATTCCAAGTGTATAGTTTTTATATTTTTGATATATATATTTTTTTTAATAAAACTTTGTGAAAAATCTGTAATATGAGTTTGTACGGTTTACCAATTTTTTTTTTTTGAAATGTCAAGAAGATATTTGTGTAGTTAATATTAAAAAAGCCAACTGAGAGCCCTCCTTGCTCTGCTTCCCCATCCCTCAATTATTTCTCTTCCTCCTGAAGCCCAAACTGCACCCCGTCGCTCAATTCTTTTCAGCCTCCCTTCGTCTTCTTGCTCCCTTTTGATTCTTCTTGTTCTCTTCTGATTCTTCTTCCCCATTTGCCAATTGTTTTTTCTTTCTCGTGAAGACCGTACCACACCCCATTCCCCAATTCTTTTCAGCTTCTCCATCTCTTTTCTCCATCTTCTTCTTCTTCTTCCTCCCTTCTGATTTTTCTTCTCCTTTGATATTGGTCACTGCCCACAGAGACACAGAGAAGTAGAGAAAGAGGTGGAAGGGAGACGAGATGAGGGTATTTTGGGTAGGAAAAGGGGATTCAAGATAGAGGCTTTCTCCCGAAATTCAAATCCCACCTATTGTTCGAGAGACCGGTTCCCCATATTAGATGGGTCCCACATACATTTCATTCACTCAAGTGCTGGTAAACACTTGAATAACCGGAGAGGAGTGTAATTCCCATTACTCTTGTCCTACCTACTCCCCTTACGTAAACGAACCATAAGCACGAATCAAAGGACAATTCAAGCTTCGTAATTTTCTTTCAATCTCCAATTGTATTCTAAAACAATCTCATGTGTTTAATAATTACTAAATAATTGAATTATACATTAAAATAAATTATTATAAATAGTAACAATTATGTTAGTTACTTTGCACAATGAACGAAAAATGAATATTAACAGTCATGACAGTTTACTAAATAATAACTGTCATAAGTATAGTCCTAGATCCAAATCCACCAAAATGGATGGAAATGCTCTTTGAAGCATTCACAAAGAAAAAGAAAGGGAACTGATTTATGAATAGTACTTGATGTACTAAAACAAAAGGAATGAATTCTCAATTAGCAAATAACTCACCATCTCATGATCTCTAGTTAAGCTACCATAAACTTGGACTGAACCAACTTAATTAGTCCACACTCTGTTGATGTTGCCACTCTCATTTAACACAATCAGTAATCCAAGAGGATGTTGAGAAGAATCAAAATGGAGGATTCCATTTGCTTCAAAGTAAATACGGGTGCCTTTCAAGCCTTTGAAATCACTCGCCAGAAAGATCAAGGAAGAACCTTTCTTTCCTATGAACACTATCTGGTGCCCTAAACTTTGTACCCTAAGGCTGGAGCGTCATTCTCTGGGTCAATCTTGTAAACTACAAAAATCATTAGTCCTCGCAGAATCATCATTTCCATGATCTTTCATATAAACGTCGTGAAAAAATCCTTGAACTGATGTATCAACAAGACTTCATCGTTGGTTGTTGATTCTAAAATATACGAATAGTTCTCACAAATTTATTTGCATCACACTGACCAAATATGATAGAATCCTTCATCTGATGGATCAACAGGACTTCGTTGTGGGTTGTTGACTCTATCAAATATGACTCGTGTCTGTTTTTGTCATAAACCAACTTCAATTCCACCTCGTAACCATCTCGAAGTCTTATGGTGCGAGCTATAACGCTGCCATTCTCATTCTCAATCTTATGATTTTTAACCAAGGCGTATAACTTGCCACTCGACGAAAACAATATATCTAAGGGCTGGTCAATTTTATAATTCAGTATGGTCCATCTCTTTTCTCCTGGCCTGCACAATCCCAATTCCATCGAAGAGAACATTGCTGCCACTGTGCATTCTGAGATATCTGAACTAGATAATGCAATTTTCTGAAGAAAATAGTCAGCTTCTCCACCTCGTGGCGTTTTATCCTCTTTGACAAAGCCTAGGAAAGATGGAATTGCGATCAAGGATGTCTCTTTTGCAACGCTAATTTGATAACCTTACCCTCAGATGGGATAGACAAGTCTAAGTATTCTGAACTCTGTTGAGTGACTACTAACCACGGGAATTGCGGACCACTACGGATGTCTCTTTGCATAGCAATCGAACTCCAAGACTTGCAGACGATGAATAAGCGAATCCGATCACTTATGTTCAGCCGCTGTACAACATTCTCCATGATATCAAAAGGGGGTGTCTGCCAACGGCCTTGGTTGTTGATGTCGTCTGGCTTTCTCTTCTTCTTGAACATTCCTAGTTTTCCAATTGAAAATCAATGTACTATACGAGGGAGTAAAAGAGAAAAGAAAAACCTACGAACTAGAGTTTTTGGCTTCTTCTTTTGCGCTTGTATGTAAGAAATTATAATGGTCATTTGACAATAAATAAACCCTAGGCCTTAACTTGGCTTCCAAGCAATTGAGTAGTTTGGCTTGGTTAGAATTCTGATTTCATGATCCCAATCCCGATTAGATAAGGTGTCTTGATCCGATCAAAGATAGGAAAAATCCCTATCGGATAACAAGGATACTAAATTCGACCAAACATCCTGACTGGATAGGCAAAGGCAAAGGCAGCTCCAACAGTTCGAGTTAGACTTCTTAGCTAATTTTTGGATCATTTTGTACGGCTTAGCCAAACTCTCCCCTACCATTAGTATAAAATATATAGTTGTTCTAAAAAAAAATTTGGATCATATAAGCTCAAAATGAATAATCCCTTCAAAACGAATGATCATTTTTAGATCATGCAATTATTTCAAAATATTGGATTTCTTTTGGGATTGTAATCCTTTCAGTGTTAATATCAATCCTGAGTTTTTTATTTTATTTTTTATTTTAACAAACAATATTATTTATACTAAGAGGGAGGGAGATGTGCTTAGTCTCATAATGAGCTAGTAATAATGTGGTTCAAATTTGCTTTTGGAGAGAATCGAACCTAAGATCTCTCACTTACTTACAAATGAAGAGAAATTTCACTAGACCATAGTACTAAATGGCAACATCAATCTTCAGTTAAACTTAAGCACAAATAATACCATCTGGACTGAACTTCAGCAATCGGTTTGTTTCGAGTCATTTAAACCTCTACAGGCAATTGGGTTGAAGAGACAGGCTTTGCCAAAAGCATGCCTAGGAAAGGTTCGACCGTGTAACCCATGTGTAACCCATTATTTATTCCCTCTGTTCTCTCTCAATTGGTATGGTATAATTAACAGGTTACAACATGAAACCAAACAATAGGAAAATACACATCATTTTTAACCTCTTGCACTTATGTTTAATTCTGACCGTTGTTTATGTTTGATTTACTCAATCCGACGTCCAAAACTAAAGATGGGCTTGTGAGAAGCTAAAAAGAGTAAAAATCATCTTCCTAACAATATGGTGGTGAAATATGAAAAAAAAAAAAATCTCTTAAGCTTTCATGAACATTAACAATCTTAGAACGTATCATGCCTTGACAAGTGAAGCCACTTTTTTTTTGGTCAATAGTGAAGTCACAGACAAAATACCCTGATTATAAAGTAAAGACATAAAGCAAAATAACGTTTTGGCTCCACTGGGTTGTGGATACAAGGAACTTCTTCAAGAAAACTAAGAAAGGAATCACTCCCCACCTACAGCTCTTCATCTTCAGCTTTTGAACTTCTCCCCAGAATTTCCACCAGCTCGGTGTCGAATATCAGTGTTGCACCACCTGCAACGTTCAAAAAACAACCTCACTCGTTTGAGATTTTAATTTCCAGAATAGCGGATCTTACTGATTTTACACATGTTTCACATTAAAAGAGGTCTGGACACATGCGGATTGGAATAATTCATTACCTGGGATGGTTGGTGGAGAACCTTGCTCCCCATAACCAAGTTTTGCAGGTATTTTCAACTTCCGCTTCTCACCTACGCACGTTCCCAACAATCCTTGGTCCCATCCTGCAAAGAAGAAATCCTTTCATATGCTGAAATTGAATTCTGAAGGTAATATTATACCAAGTTTTCAATAACAATACATATGTCCACCTCTGGAGATCTTAACCAAAATATTCAGAGTGCAGTTAAGCTACATGTATGGTTCTAGTAAAAGGCTACAACTGATTTAAAATTGAATGGAACCCAAGTTATTAAGACCACGAGTTGAACATACTTTAATCCAAAAGTACATTCAGTAAAGTTTTAGAAAACAGTCATAGTAAGCCCGTCATTAGTAGACGAAGCAGGTTAGAATATTGACAAGCTGAAGAGTTCATTAAACTCTTATAGCCAGTAGAAACAACTAATGAATGTAATTATCTGAAATTGGTTACTTATGCATAGGCTTAGATATATAGAATAAACAAATGCTTCCTATATGAACAATTGTCAAGCTATGGGTTTGCCTACAACCTGCTATGTATTCCAGCATAAGGTACTTTTACAAGAGTAAGAAAACTACATTAGAATATGGACACGAACTAAATAGTGCACCACGAACCTTTTATAACTTGACCAGTCCCAAGCTCAAAAGAGATTGGATCGCCCCTTTCAAAACTAGAATCAAATACAGTTCCATCAGTGAGTTTCCCCTGCAAAGGTTAAAGACAAAAACTATTAGTCTTTTCAGTCTTCATTATAGGATGAGAAATTGGCTAAAAAATCTGACTTATGGTAAGACAACTACATGAATGCGGGTAGAATTCATATATTGAATGAAAAAGAGTGCAAGCAATTAAGAAAAAGCTTCTGATGAACTGAAACTGAGAGTTGAATGTCAAAGCGTATTATGTGACACAAAGTCTGTCAAAACCTGAACATTCTCAAGAGATCTTGCAGAGGATTTGCAAATATCAGTTGGTTTACCCCATATTCACACCGAATACAGGCAGGGGTAGGGGGGATCTGGCTGATAGAAAAGACTGGCGGAAAATACCAAACTAATACCCACAACGTACGTTAACATCAGTCTCAGCCAGATGCTATTAGGTTTCACTTCAGCGGAGTATGAGCTCTCTATTAACCAGAACATATAAAAAGACGTACAAGACGAGTAACGGATACATAGGCAGCATAATTTACACAAGAATAGATCCAATAAATGATGAAATAACAAGATTTGTGAGGTTTCTAAAGCAAAGAATATGATTGCAAAGCTTGACCTTTCTTAAGAAAAACAAAAAGTATGCTATGTTTGGTAATCACATTTAATAACAAAATGCTAATCTGATTCTGATTACAAGAAAGTATTTATATGCATATACCATCATATATATCACCGTCAGCTGTTCCATAGATTCAACTTACCCGATAGTGTACCCTGACTGTATCACCTTTACGAGCCTTAACTTCACAAGATTCCGGCTTATACTGCAAAATAAAATCAAGTTCCAAGTATCAATAAAGGTGAAGGAAGGATGAGCTCCAACTTCCAACCAAGTCTAGCAAACCCCTCTTCGTCCAAGGTTCAATACACGAGCAGAGAAAAACAAAGAAATAACAATAAAATCTTAAAAAATCTAACCCAAGAGTCAGGCAAATCAAAGCACTTCATAGAATAATGATAGGAACAATCAACCCTTCAAAGAAAATGACCCAAATCCAAACCAAGCTGATCAACGAAAGTAACCGGGGCAAAAAATAACCCAAAGGTCTTAAACATAGCTTGCTATTAAAAAAGATCGTAACTTGCATATGTGAGTTAGGCCAATTGGCGAGGACGCTCAAACCTCTGCAGATTGGAGTAGATTAGAATACCGCTTTGTAAAGAAGAGATCATAATTCAATGACTCGTCAAGTAAGAAACTTTAAACTCAACCAAGCAGTTGCCCCACACACAAATCACCACAAATCAATCAGCTCCCGCAAATCATCCACAATTTCGACATAAACACATCGTTCCGATTACAAATTGGACTCGGAAAACAGATAAATGAAACAAAAAACGAAAACGGCAATTTACCTTGACGCCAATCTGCAACTCTTTGACCTCCTTGGCCGCAAAAACTAGAGTTAGAAAGCAAAAACAAGTTAGCAAATGAAATTGAAAGTTTTGAGCCCATATGGAATCAGGAATTCGTAGGATTCCGTGAGTGATTTAAGACCTACCGGAGCTGGAGAGAGACAGGAAGAAGAAGAGAATGGCAACGAGTTTCATTGCAGCAGCGGTGCTCATTTTTCGCGATCTCGCTCAGTCCGAGTTTGTCCGAGGAGTGGGTCTCGGCCCTCGGGGTTATAAATGGGTCTCAAATATGGATTCTATTGGTTGTGAATACGTCGACATATTTTTGGCTTATGTGGCAGTCAATGGTCCACTTTGTAAATATTTTTTCCTTTTTTACTCATTCATTTACGGATTTACCAATGATTATATATTAGAAAAACTAATAAAAATAGCTTGAAAATTTTGAGTTTTAAAAATAAAGACAAAATAAAAGGTAAAATAAATAGTACCAGATTTGACTTTTTAGTGTAAAAATATGATTTTTCGTTAAAATGAACAGTACAGCAAATTTTTCGTTAAAACTTCCTTGTATATTTTCTCTGTGAAAAACAACATGAAAAATTTTGTGTGAAAAATTGAATATCATTTTCCATTTTTAAAGGCTAATTATAACTACTCTCATTATTAAGATGTACTCTCTATCTGCTGTTACCTTGCTCAAGCAAAATTTATCTAATAACTTTCATCCTTTTTATATAATTGTGACTAGTTGTAAGAGAATGATGGATAGTTTGGTCAGGATATCAGGTGAACCAATGTTTTCAGGAAGCGAAATTATGTTGCTAATCAAATGACGAAGTAGAGCCTTGTTTTCCATGATCATCCTGCTTGGATTGTGTCTGCTCTTAGGAATGATGTGCTTGGAGTTTGTAAAATGAGATATGTTTGTTATGAGGGTTTATGTTAGGTTGTCTATGTTTTTTCCCCTTGTTTTATCAAAAATAAAATAAAATAAAGGCTAATTATAGTTGATTTGATCTCTCCAAGAGAAATCATGACTTGTATAAATTTAGTTATCATAAAAATAGCTATTATTATGTGATATTAGAATATCGTTGTCACATCCCGGCCCGGGGAGCCACTTTCCAGGCCTGCTCCATCATCGTAGCATGATATTGTCCGCTTTGGGCCCCGACTACGCCCTCACGGTCTTGTTTCTGGGAACTCAGACGAGAACTTCCCAGTGGGTCACCCATCATGGGAGTACTCTCGCGCGCTACTCGCTTAACTTCGGAGTTCCCATGAAATCCGAAGCCAGTGAGCTCCCAAAAAGCCTTGTGTTAGGTAGAGATGGGAAATATACATATAAGGATCACTTCCCTAGACGATGTGGAATGTCACAATCCACCCCCCTTGAGGGCCCGACGTCCTCGTCGGCACACCACAGCCAGGGTTAGGCTTTGATACCAAATTGTCACATCCCGACCTGGAAAGGGCCACTTCCCGGCCCCGCTCCACCACCATAGCACTATATTGTCCGCTTTGGGCCTCGACTACGCCCTCATAGTTTTGTTTCTGGAAACTTAGACGAAAACTTCCCAGTGGGTCACCCATCATGGGAGTGCTCTCGCACGCTACTCGCTTAACTTCAGAGTTCCCATGGAACCCGAAGCCAATGAGCTCCCAAAAGGCCTCGTGCTAGGTAAAAATGAGAAATATACATATAAGGATCACTCTCCTCGGCGATATGGGATGTCACAATCGTCATATGGTAATATTCAAGGACAAATCATTATTTTCAAGATGGTAGATGTTTCGATTTTCTGAGGTCATATTTTACGTCTCATTTCATAATTATTAGGTATTGAACTCACCCTTTATATGAGTCTAAAGGTGCACCTTGGATGGGTTTGACGAGTTAGATCGTCAACCCAACTTTAAACCTACATTCCTAATTCGGGTTTGGTATGCGTTTGGGTTCATGCGAGTTTGCCCAACTTTATCAAGTTCAATCTTGTAAATAAATCTCAATTTTGAACCAAATAACATCAAAATTATTTAAAACTCAGTTTAACACATCATCATGTGGAACTCATTTCTAAAGTTTCAACCATTGAAAGTTTGAAATTAAATTACAAGACAATGCCAAGCATCAATAAAGATCAAGTAAAAGCTACAACCAAGAATCCGCCCAAGGTAGGGATAGCCGTGGCCAAGTCTCAATAAAGATCAAGTAAAAGCCTGGAACGAATGCTATGTATTTTATTAATAAATCGCTGAAAATCAGTTTGCATGTTTAACATCCACTATATCATTGTTTTGAAAACTCATCCAGTCAGATAAGAAAACGGAAATAAACTTACAAGCTTCTTCTCCTGGGATACAAATCTGGACAACAATATGTTCAAGCCATGCAATATAACCCGCAAATCGTGGTAGCATCGGTCTGCAAGATCACTTCCCCCGAGTCTCTGAGAAAGAGTTCACTTAGTTCCGACTCCTTGGAAGTTGACATGTTTACCATGCAGCTCCAGCATACATGTAAACTCTGCTATCCTCCAAATTACACCTCGACTCTAACGTATCCTTGAAAGGCAGAACTTAAACGTTCTCAGCAATCCCAACTCATCCTCAAAAGTAATGAAAAAGAACCGCCTAAATGTGTAGCAGAACATACATGCTATACATCTTCAGGCTGATAGTGGCATGGTCACATTACTACATCCTCTCAGCATCGACCATATGAGATTCCCTATCTCATATACGAATCCAACCAAGGAAAAGGCATAGACGTCTTGAGCGAACTCAGAGTATAAGAATTGGACTACTCTCCATTTACAACATGCAAAGCATTTAACAAAGTCTTGTAAGTCCTTTCATTCATCATACTATCCTTCCTCCGGAAATCCTCGAGTAAATCAAATGCCTCGACACCCTTTCCATCCCGGCACAACCCTTCCAACAACGTTTTGTAAGTTAACAAATCAGGAGACATAGCATTACTCAACATATCAAGCACAACCTCAGTCGCATCATCATACTTCCGTTCCATAGCGAGACTGCAAATCACAATCATATACGAACTACTGCTAGGCACCAACCCTTTTCCTCTCATTTCCTTGTAAAACCCTAAACCCTGAGCAACCCTCCCCTTCTCACACAACCCCTTAGCTATGTAGCCATAAGTATACGCATTCGGCTCACACCCGTACAACCCCATTTCGCGAAAAACCTGCATTGCATCATCAACCTGCAAACACTTCGAATACGCCTTTATGATCATATTCAACACAAACGTATCTGGAATCACACCGCACGCCTTCATCTGCTTCGACAAAGACCGCACGGCGCGCAAGTACACATAGCAAACATGCATATTATTAAACCTCCTAAGCAACGAGTTCAGCAGCAATGCATAAGTTTCAAGATTCGGTTTACAATTCTCGGAATTCAACATTTTCTTATAAATATCAAAAGCACGATTGAAAAGCAGCTTTCTTCCGCAGCAAAATCGAATCATGGAATTGTAAAGGGGCACGCTAATTTCACAGGCTCCGGCGATTACCTCTTCGACTAGGGTTTCGGCGTGGCGGTAGCGTCTGCCGTCGAGCAAGATTCTGATCATGGTGAGGTAGGTGGCGTGGTTGTGCTTGTAGTTCCGCTGCTGGGCGGTCCACCGAAAAATGTCGAGGGCGAGATCCGCGTCCGATTGGGCTTTCAGGGCCTCGTTCACTTCGAGTGGCCCGAACCCGGGTTTGAGCTTCTGGACCCACGTCTCGAAGTGCTTTTCAAGTGGGGTTCGGGTTCGGAGCGGGTTTAGAGGGATAGGGTTTTCGGTGGGTGAGGAGGACAGCAGGCGGTGGTTGAGATAGAGTGACGGATGTGAGGACGGAAATGAGGGGTGGGGATGTACGTGGCGATAGGGGAGAGGTGGGCGTGGAAGAAGGTGAACATTAGGGTTTCTGATAGTGGCGGTGACGCCGGTGAGAAGGCGGCGTAAAGTCACCGGCATCATCATAGAGCGACGGAGGAAGAGTGTAATGTTGGGGAGCATTCACTATTCAGTAATGTGAGAAACAGGAACGCGCTACGGGGTTTGAAACTGGAAAGAGTGCTTTTGGTCTGGGCTAATGTAATTGGAGGAGTATTGGGCTGGGTCGAATGTCCACTATGGTCAAATTAATGACTTCGAGTAGAACCGGGCCGGTCAGGTGTGGGTTATTTGAGTACAAATCGATGAGAGTTAATTTGCGTTTTTGAGAGTTAGAAAATAATTGGAGAGAATCTCCTTTGTTTGTTTTGCGTTCTTTACTAGTTTAGTTTGGGGTTTTGTAATTAGTAAAATTTGGATTGTGAAAGTTAAACACTTCTTTGTAATACTCGTTTGTTTAGGAAAATTTCTCGTTGTAATTCGTTCGTAGACGTGTTTTACGTTGAAATGCATTAATCTCTTATGTTCTTATTTTGAAATTATTTGCTTCTTTACTTTCATGTACAACGTTGATACTCGGAACTTTGTTAAAATTTACTTCCACTTACACATAAAAGTACAATAATAAAAATATCATTAAATTGTAATATCAAGAACATGAAGTTATACATTTGACTGTTATAATGGTTTCAACTAAAGAGATATGTTAAGGAGATTCTCTCAAAAGTATGATTCTTCATAAATTCTCTGTCACTTCATGTTTTTGACATAATATTTTATAATATTGACACAAAAATTAACGTTAAACTGTGAGATGACAAAAAATTTATAAAAAATTTCACTTTAAGAGAGTCTTTTTATAATTCCTCTTCGATTGAAAATTCAATGCCCAAATTTTTATAAATTGGTGTGGCCGTATGGGCAACTTGTTCCGACGTTGCGTTCCAGTTTTCTTACCAAATTCCTTGGTCTTTTTATCGTAAAGATATAAAAAGAAGTATTGATTGGACATTGGTGACCCAAAGTGGACTCGGGCATTGATTTTTTTTGGGTAATAGGGAAAAGACAAATAGAAAATGAGAAAATAGTAAGTAATTTACATAAACGGATACAACAACGTTTTGATTATATTCTCTTAAAAAATTTAGGTTATAGCTATCTTGTACAGTTATAAATCTTTGTCTTTGAAGCATGCAATAAACTTTTACATTTTTGCTTGATCTTAAACTCGAACTTGATTAATTTAAGATTTAACTTTTTAATGGGAGAATGTTCGAATTAAACCGTAAAAGCTAAACCCTAATTGATTTAGATGGTTATATCTGAGAAAGATTAGAGTTGGAGTTCTATTTGGTAAGCTATTTTTTTGTGTCTCAAGTAATAGTGATAATCGGTTTTAATTACCAAGGGAATAAGGGATTCTTGTAAAGAAAGTAATACTATGGACTATAATATTTTAGTTATAGGTTCGCTAGGGTTTGTTGAATCCGTAAGTAGGTAAGATTCTAGAAGCATTAAGTATTAGGGAGGTGATTTCTACACACCTATTTACCTTTCGCACAACTTTTTCAATTTTCGGTCGTTGGGTGGAATCAATAAAGAAGATCAATGAGCAAAATTAACAAGAAGCGTGAAAGGTAGAAAAATATATGTGGATAACATTACCTTGTCACTATATAAGGTTTAGATCCCTGAACATACTGCTATCACTGTCACAACCTTAGAATTCCCCATTAGTTGGTGAAGAAGGAGCAATAGTGCATAGAACAGCCTAAACCTATCTCGTCCTCAAGATCTCTATGCAAGTCCAAGACGTCTTCTTTTTCAATTGAGTGATTATAGTGTTTTGATAGGAGTATAATTCTCTTCTCTTCTAAATTCTATCATTTTTTCTTTCTTTTTATTATACAATTACGATTAAGCCACATCAACTATTTGTATTTGTTTTTTATAAATTTAAAAAAAAAAAAAAAAAGTGAGAAGAGAGAACGAAAGACGAAGAGAATAGGAAGTGAGGGAATACTAGCACGTTTTGATAAGGGAGACATATTAAAGCTTATAGCCCTACCCAATATTTTCTTCATATGTAAGCTATATTCTGTAAGTGGCAGGAGAAGCCCTCTGAGCTGGAAATTTACGAAGCTGCCAACACTCAAACGGCTAACTGTACTTTTCGTCCGTATCTAATTAGACCTTTTTGCCATATGAGTCGCCATTTTATTCCACCTTTCCTCACCTTCATGGAAACCAAGCAAAATAGTAAGCCTCATTAACTAAGCCTCATTAACTTAATAATAAACCCCAAAAACAGTAACACAGCTACTGTAACCTTTACTCTCACTCTCTCTCTCACCCCTTTTTTCTTTTCTTTATCTTTTCTATTAAGTTATTCCTAATCTTCTTTCACTCCTCAAACACCTACCACATCGCACTCCTTCCTTTTATACAAAGGGGTCCAATAGCCAGCAGCTCAGTGCCCTAGTTCCTTAATTTTCTCTCTTATTTTTTCCTCAAAGATCCAATCTTTGAGCTCCAGATCACTTCTTTCTGCTCCAAAACTCACACAATTTTTAGTCACTCTGGCAGCTCAAAATCCACAAAAAATGGAGCTGGGATTTCTCCCCCTGCTCATCCTCTGCCTTTCAGTTTCCATTTCCAGTAAGTTTCTTCCCCAAAATCTCAAAAATGGCGACATGGGTTTTTTTCATTTGGTATTTTTCTCTCACCCCTTTTGATTTTTTTTCAGGTGCGGAGCTCGCCCCCAAGGTGGGTGTGAACTACGGCCAGCTGGGCAACAACCTCCCACCACCGTCGCAGTCCGTGAAGCTCATCCAGTCTCTCAAGGCCAAGCGAGTCAAGCTCTACGACGCCAACCCCAAAATCCTCACCGCCCTCCGTAACACCGACCTCCAGGTCTCCATCATGGTCCCCAACGAGCTCATCAACAACATCTCCTCCAATCAATCGCTCGCCGACCATTGGGTCCACACCAATCTCGTCCCGTTTTACCCGGAGACTCTGATTCGGTATCTCCTCGTTGGAAACGAAATCCTCAGCCAACCCGATAAACAAGTCTGGTATAATCTCGTGCCGGCAATGCGGAAAATCAAAGCCGCTCTGAAGACCCACCGAATCACAAAAGTGAAAGTCGGAACCCCATTGGCCATGGACGTCCTCGAATCGTCGTTTCCGCCGTCGAACGGCACGTTTCGGTCCGATGTTTCGGGTTTGGTCCTCAAACCCATGTTGAAATTTATCAACAAAACCAAGTCTTTCTTCTTCCTCGATGTCTACACGTATTTCCCCTGGTCCTCCGACCCGACCAACATCGATTTGGCCTACGCTCTGTTCGAATCCAAGAACATTACAGTCACTGACCCGGTTTCCGGCTTAACTTACCACAACCTCTTCGATCAAATGGTGGACGCTTTGATTTTCGCGATGAAAAGACTCGGGTACCCAGATACTCGGATTTGGATCGCCGAAACGGGCTGGCCCAGCAGTGGCGACTACGATCAGATTGGCGCTAACATCCGCAACGCCGCCACTTACAACCGAAACGTTGTAAAAAAATTCAACGCCAAACCGCCGGTCGGGACGCCGGCCCGACCGGGTGTAGTGCTCCCGAGCTTCATCTTCGCTCTATTCAACGAGAACACCAAACCGGGTCCCAGCACGGAGCGGAATTTCGGGTTGCTATACCCGAACGGGTCGCATGTGTACCCGATTGACTTGAGCGGGAAGACGCCCTTGTCGGAGTACCCGCCGTTGCCGGCGGCGAAGAATAACAAGCCATATAAGGGGCCGATTTGGTGCATCGTGGCGAAGGGGGCGAATAGGAGCGCGGTGGCGTCGGCTCTTTCGTACGCCTGCTCGCAGGGGAATAAAACCTGTGACCCGATTCAACCCGGAGGGAAGTGCTTTAAACCGGATTCGTTGTTTTGGCACGCGAGCTATGCGTTTAGCGCGTATTGGGCTCAGTTTAGGAAGGCTGGTGGGAGCTGTTACTTCGGCGGGCTCGCTACTCAAACCATCAAGGATCCAAGTAAGTCAATTTTCTCTATTCTCTTTTCTTTTTTTGCTTCATTAATTAGTTGTTCTAATGATCCAATTGTTAATTATTATCGTAATTGTTATCGTTTAATTCCAACCATAGTCTAATCTAATCTAAATTATGATGGGGTACTCGAAATTAAGTTTATTGGAAATGCACATTGCTATAGCTAACTTGACAGGAATTCTCCAACATTGGATGGCAATACGGTATTATATTGTTTTGTAGCGGAAATTCACCAATGCGAGATAGTTTAGGGATGTGAGTGTTTGGTTCACCGGGTGCATTGTACTGATCGAACGGCCACTCACATTTGGCGGTATTTATCCCGCATTGTAGAAAAACCTTTGTTTTATAGTTGTATAAGAATTGTTCGATAATTGCTCTACTAATCTTTTTTCTATGTCAACGCTAATTCATGAGATTCAAACTCAGGACCTCTCCGCCAACAAAATGCAGACTAAAAAAGCTACTCTTTTGTTCGGTGATTGTTATAGTATGGTGGCATCATTAGCTTTTATAGGATAGCTTGATAGGGGGATATGAAATATGAACACCAATTATCATTACAAGTTCTTTGTGGTGCAATTACACTCTGCGTCTCCTTATGGGTTCTTCATCTCTCTCTCTTTTCAGGTTATGGATCCTGCAAGTTCCCTGGTGCCAAACTATGAGCGAGGAAGGTATGCAACAGCCGTGCACACCTGTCTGTTTTCCTCCGTATCAGGGTGAATAAACTGCGCTGTTCTTCTCGGAACAGTTATTTTAGGCTCTCCTTCCATTCTTAACATTCGTTCTATTTGTGATTTAGATAAATTTATCGACGGTCTCTTTTCGGTAACTAGAAGTTTAGAACATCCCAACTGATCCACATTTTGATGCAATTCCATGTAGTGAAGTTGTAGTTTCTGCAGGCTTCTATCCAACGGCTATTGTTTCGTTCCTCTGTGATCGTTGTCTTTCTTTGTCCTTGTACGTTCCCTTATGATTCGTAATTTATTGCAATTTTTTTAACGGCAACGGCTATATGGAGATGTCCCTTTCCTACTTTATGTTTTTTCACACTTTTTGCTTGGGCCTCTCTGAGTGCAGCTCTGGTGCTTGTCATGCTGTGATCTGCTCCGTTACCTTTTCTGGATGTGAGAGCGAGACCCCTTTGTAAAAAGAGAGAATATTTTCTCACTCTATAAGTCAGATATTGTTGGAAAAATTAGGGTCTATTTGCTATATTAAATTATATGAAAAATTAACAAAGAATACGTGTAATTATATATCAAAGTAATGCATGCATATGAGTAACTAATATTAAATGAACTTGACATAATGAATTAAGAAAACCTGAAAATACAAAGTGTTGAACGCTTTGTTCTTAAGATAAGTTTACTCCTCAGCACGGTACTCATGGTTGACCGGCGCTTATCTCTCAAGATACAACAATCACGTTTTTGTAATAGTAGTACTCCAAATCACAAGGCTCCAATGAACCCGATTGTATTGAATACTGTCTCATATGGATTTAATGAGACTCTCTAATATGATTATGTTAAAAAATGAAAAGTTATCTTTTGTTTATAGGGAGACTTCCCTATTTATAGAATTTGAGATACCTCTTTTGAAAGCATGTGATCATTCTTGAAAAGTCAAAAATTGCAACTTTTTATTAGGATAGACACATTTTTACCGAAAGGCATCGTTTTTAATTTTCATTTAATTAATTAATTTAATATAATAAAAATAATATTAAAATTTTCAACAAATATCTTTTTGTGTCCATAACACTATTGTTCCTAATGTGATCTCACACGTGATTGGTGACGTCGACACGAGATGATTGAGCTCTAGAGACAACACTTTTTCTCTGTTGCAATCGAATACCATCCTGATTTTTGGTTCAATTTTGATCAATCTCTAATTTTACTAGAATTTAGTCTAGGTCTAGTGGTTTTAAACCTTTTTTTACAGCACGGAGGCGTACCACCTTCTACTGATGCAACCGATAGCCGTACCATCTTCTATTGGTGCAACCGAGTATGCTATTATGGGGTGTCTTAAATTTGCGAAGCAACTTCATGTAAGAAAGTTGAAACACATGACAATGCTTATCAATTTTGAACACTGTTGTGGTGGCGTACGTAGTGTAGATACGTCTCTCTCACTTTTATGTTTCTTCACAACACATCATGAATGCTCACCCAAAGTGCATTTCTGCTGCTGCATGATGTTAATTGCCACTTCTTCAATTCAACGTTCCTTTGAGTGCTATTTGGATTATGACATTGGAACTCTTTCAGAGATGACATAAGATTGTGTCTACCACATGGTCATCGCTCAATACATTTGGATTAGCATAAACCTTTAAAAAAATAAAAGAAGGTAAATAATCTAGGGGATGAAAAATCGTTTTTCTTTGAGGTGTGATATCTATACATCCTTTTTACTTCTCACACTTTTCTAATTTTTGGTTGTCGAATCAGATGAATTGAAGAAGATCAACGAACATAAATTAACAAAAGGTGTGTAAGAAGTAAAATGAAGTATATGGATAATACATCCCTTTTCTTTTGTGAATGCCTTCCGGGCTACATCCTTTTTCCTTGTCTTGCTGGGCCTTTAAGCATACAAAAAGAGTTTTGCAGACTTCAGCTTCCATAAACAAAGTTCATGGAGTTCAATCGCAACAAGCGAGATTCCGTCTTATCATTGAAGTCAAAGATACATGATCCTGACAATATTTGAGTTTAACATTGTACTCAGGATTTTGCATCTAATAGGAACAAATTGGATGGTGATTCACAAATCTAAACCGTATTAGAAAAAAAAATTGAATCAACGGCTAACATATTCACGTTAAATACAAAATCGCAAGATAAAATTATTATTGGACGTAGAACAATTTTCTTTCGATTTTCAATAACGTTTTCGTATACAAATAATACACCCCTGTTGCAGTCCTATTAGATTAGGAATATGATTGTGTAAATCTTAGTAAATCTAGAAATATCTTTTATATTTCTATTAGGAGTTGATTACCTATTAAGAGTTGTAATTCTAAAAGGTTAAGGAATTAACCTTCCTTACTACTATAAATAAAGGCACAATAAGGTGCAATATAACACACTCACAATTACACATCTCTTTCTTCTCTTTATTATTGCCGCACCCCTATCTCTATGACCTTCATAATTGTTCAGTAAATTATGCTTACAACACGTTTTCAGTACGCCATTGACGCTGCGCTAAATAGAGTTTAATATTTAATTGGGGGAGTATTACATTTTAATCATTATTTTTATGATTAATTTATTATTTTATTGAATTAATCTACATGCTATTGATTCAATTTAATTTTTCTGTGTTGAACATGATACAACACATTGGAGATGCAATTCTGGCTTTCCGAAAAAGATCTTCAACAAAATCAAAGGCTTTTATTGTTTTCTGCCAATTAGGTACGCTTAAAATAAAGTGAGATATTTGAAATGACCATGAAGCATGAAAATATTTCCCATGATGCATGAACCCCATACATTTATATTTACTTTCCGATATATATTGCATTACGGAATTTTTTGCTACGTAGAATTGTGAGTCAAAGAAACGAAATAAAATAGAAGCATAATTATTTTTGGGTTTTGAAAACCCTAATACTAAAATCTGAAAAAAAAGAAAGAAGAAAAAAAAGAGAACTAGCTGCGCCGACTTCACGTCACCTTGAAACAGTAGCAACTTTGCTGCGCGTGTGAACCAGGCCTTAGGCCTTAGACCTGCATGGGCCTACTGCCCTTCCAAGCACACATAGCCAGTACTTTTTTCGCTCGGCTTTCTCACGATCCAGATCGCGCCAGACCAAGCCAGCTTGTGCTGGGCTTCCCCCGCGAACTCGGCCCAACCAATCAAGCGTGGTTTTTTTTTCTCCTCTGCTGCTGGGCTGTTCCTCTTGGCCCGTGACTGCAGCAAGCCTGAATGCTTATTTTGCAGATTGTTGGGCTGTCTGCAGTAGCCTTACACAAGCCCAGCCCGCAGCCTAATACTGCAGGGCCTTGCCTAAAGCAGCAGCCAGCAATTTCAATGCTGGGCTGCCCTTGTTTCTCGGCCCAAAGACATTTTTGGCTTGTATTTTTTGGCCTGCACCCATAAAAATAAAAATAAAAATATTTTTGATGCACGATTTCACTGCCTTAGCCAATTTTAAGGTGTTTCTTTTTGTATGGCCTGCAACCATCTAGCCTAAAAATATGACCTAAAACTTTTTATTATTTTGCTTCCATGATCGATCATGTTTGGTCCCGATCTATTAAATTAATTAAAAGTGACCAGCAGTCTATTAATCTGATAATTAATCTAAAATTATTGGCCTGAAGCTCATTTTTGGACATTAACGATTCAATAATTTATTTCTCTTCTTTGAACCGTTGACTCACTTTCGTAGTCCTGAAGCACTCACACTTGAGTTCTTGAAGAAATTCAAATCCACTACACTTAAATCAGCATATTGCATTCTGTGTTCTTTCAGGAACCTCTTTTTTATGAACTAAATGTTCATAAACTAATTGAACTTGTAGTTTCAAATTTAGTGCCCTTGAAACCCGAAGTTTTCAAAAAACAAATACACCCATAAAAACCTAACATATTTCATGAAAACCATGTCTTAGAACTCGAATGTTCTAACTTTGATGCTTATGGACGATTCATTCCCATAACACCAATCACAATCTTGTTCCCTTTAATTCAGTGAATTGTCGAACCGTCACAAGTTCGATTTTCTTGATTTGAATGTTTCTTATAGAAACCACTTTATGTGGGGTAAAAGACGTTAAGCTCCACTTAACTATCAAGTAGCTAAGAAACCATTGAAGGCAACAATGGCATGAAAGAGCTGAATAAGCCTTTGCCATGATATTTATTGGAAGACTTATGCCCGAAGCATTACAAATGGAAGTCCCTCCCGAACGAGGATTCCATGGCTCTTTGGCTCGCTCCTACATACTATCTAATCATGAAAGACATTACCTGAAGCACACCATGATTACGTCTATGAATGAGTACAATTCTTAAGTTTATAAATCTGATCGAATTTTGACTGGGGAATACTTTTCTCGTCCTTCCATATTTCTAACTTGCCCCTGAAGTAGCAGTGTAGAAAGTGTAAGTTTACTAAATTCTTGGATTTGATTACTACCATAAATATATGGTAGAATCAGGGCCTACCAAGGTGTGGGATCATGCCCAAAGCATGATCCTTGGCAACTAAGACCTAAAACTTCAAGAATAGGGGATAGTATTCCTAAACCTTAACCCTGCAGAATCTACTTCCGTCTTGATGGAATAGATCATTGGTTATGCACCTGTTCGTGCGCCTACCAATGTCGTTGAAGAGTACCATTCTAGTAGTCAATATGTGAGACTAATTTTGCTCCATCGAACACCGGTGGAAGAACAAAATTTTGACATGGATAGCCTTGTTGGCCGAATCCCCTTAGTAAACCATTTACTTTGTGAACATTTTTCCATGTTCTTGGATTCAAGTTTGGTGTATGTTTTACTTATGGATAATCTTATTGATATTATCCTCGAATATTAGTTAATTGAATCATGTTTCTTAATACATGTGACCCAATTCAATTAAACACGTGATTAGGTAGGAATGTGGGAAAGTTAATTGTCTGGATGAATGCGATATTACGCAAACTAACTTTACACATAAATCACATCTCTAACAACAATTTCAGGTCTATCAAACCTGATTAAGAGCATTGGCACGCTCCTCATTGTATGAATGACACTGAATTACCATTTAAGGGACCTTAAATTCTCCTTATCGTTGAGTTTTTTAGGATATTCGAGATGACAATGATCATAAATGAAACCACTAAAGAAAATAGAATGAAATATCTTTGCACCACCTCCAAAAATGAGCCTGAAGATTTGATTTGGGGCTAATGGGTTGTCTCCCAACTGGGAATACACCACATGTGGCCGGCCTAGAGCTAGGTGATTGAGCAGTTTACTTGCTTTGGCACGACCTTTTGGGACACTTAGGTCAAACAATGATGCTATGACGCATCTCCTTACCCAAAGTAAGGATTGTTGGAAATGTGCCCTAAAACCAATCATATGATGATACTTTACGGACATTTCACAAAGTTAAACTAATGTAGTTTAAATGTAAAGGGCAAAGATTATTGTTTGAGTCATCTCATATAAATGTTATATGCTTAAACGATAAGTCCAAGGAATATGTGATTGGAAGAATGCGATCTAAAGAAGTTAGATTCATGAGACCATTCTTTCGTTGACACATCCTAAACGTTCCTGATCATAGGATTGTCAATTGGGCATTGACAGTCCGTTAAGATCAGTACGTGCTATGTCTTCTCTCAGGGAGAGTGACTAGTCTCGAGTCATTGGTGTGTGTGACATCAAGACAAGTACGTAGGTGCTCAATAGAGAATGAGTTCACTGAACACGATCAACGAAGAGTTCTCATATTCATGTCACATGAGAACTCATGGTTGGGATAATGCAAATTAGTCTTTTGACCTGAGGCATCACAATTGTCTTGTGGTTAGGTCCTTAATCTTTGATTATGTCAAAGTCACTCCATCAGGAGGGTGTGCACGGCATCGTTGGGGTTAAGCCACTTAGCCATGGAGGCAAGTGAATGCGCAACAAGGGATCTCTAACCTTCAAACTGTTTGAGGGAGAATACTCTATGATATGATTAAGAATCTTTGGCCAAAGTATGAATAAGATTTAGGAATGTGTTCCAAATCACATTCAAGGTAATCATATAAGCACAAGACTCACATTGGATAGTAGACATGAATAAACTATCAAACCAAACAATGTGGTCAAGAGTATTGTATTAGAGAAAGACCGTACTGCATTTGTAATCCTAAAACTGAATAGGTTCTCCACCTCTTCTGATTAGCTTGGGTAACCATGACATGCTGCTAGGCGTCAACCATGGTTTGTGGAAGCCCTAAAAGTGTATTATCACTAACGGGAGAATTGAAAGTAAGTTTCAATTCACAATCGATTAGAAAGAGTTTTAATCGCCCACTGCCTCGCTAAAAGGAACCTAATGGATCGTTCACCGAGTAAGGTAGAGTTTGAAGAAACAACGGAGATGAGTAAGAATAATTAAATGGTTTAATTATTTATCTAAGGCTAGGATTAATTAATATGTTAATTAATCAAACGAATAAGTTTGTTAAAGACCTCGGGTTAGTTTTGGGCCGCAAGGCCCAATGGGATTTGAATGTCAAGCCCATTAACTCAAGTTGTATGACAACTTGAATAAACAAAGGGCTTGAAAGCCCAATAAACTCTATAGGCCGGCCATGTTAGAAGAATAGGGCTTTTGGTCCATTAAATCACTTATTTGAAGGGACTATATAAAGGACTTTATAGCCTAAAATTCATTAAGGGTTGTTTTTTGGGGAAAGGATGAGAACACAAGCTCTCCTTTCTCTCTAAAATTTCGGCCACCTTGGAGGGATCATCTAGCAATCAAACTCCTCCAAGGTCACTCATTTCTTCTTCATTATGCCTTGGTGATGAATCATTAGAGGTTCTCAATTTTGGGAACTTTGGAGAAACCTTTTTCATCCATCCAAATCCATAGATCTAAGATGCAAGGAATGAAGGCCCTCTCTTTGGGTGATTAGCCTTTGTTTAAATACAAAGAGGAATCTACAAAGGTATATATTTCAACTCACTTTGTTTTGAGTTGATTATTGGTTCACCATTTTACTAGGCTTTGAACATTCATGGGTAATGTTTTGTTTTTAAGTGCATGCTAGCATGATTCCGCCTTTAATTTGTTAATTGCATGCTAATGATGTTGCTTAAATGAACATGTCATCTTCCAAAATAATCCTTCAAGTGGTATCAGAGCCTAGGCCTAGTTTATGGTGGATCCTTTTGGGTTTTGTGATTTTTCATATTTTGTGATTTAAGTGTTGTAAATGTTACAAGCTTTGTTCTTGCTTTGAATATAAATTTTGCTTGAAAATTTAGCATCTCAAATGTTGTAGATGTATTTCATTAAAGCATGAATATTGGAACTAAAAGTTGGTGCCAAGTGTTTTGGGATTTTCGGCCAAATCCAAAGGGTGATTTTTTTGGGTTCTTGTTAGTCTTGTTAAAATGGTTTTAAAGTGCTTTTTGGAACCCCTAAGTACCCTAGGATATTAACCCTCTTTTGAGTTGTGAAAATTTGAGTTTTTGGTGAAAGAAAACATCCATGGAGCTATTATGAGTTTTCATGTATGTTCTTCATATTTCTTGAAATTCTTGCCAAGAACAAAAAGGTTTTGAAGTTTTGATTCAGAAGTTTTATGTTTTTCATAAAGTTTTGTTTTTCAAATGGTGGGTGATAGTTATTGGTGAGATGTGACTAAAAGAATTTTAAAGTTTTATAAAAAAACATTTTCTTACAAACCATCAAAGTCACCTTTGTCTCACCTACCAAAAACCACTTTCAAAACTTTAGATTTTTTCAAATTTTCAACAATATGGCCGGCCACCTTTGGAAAAGGTGTTGGAGGGACTTTTGTGCAATTATATAAAGTTTTGATACTTTTGTGTATTTGCATTTTGACCCCAAAAGTTTTTTTTTTTGTTTTAACAAAGTGACCCAAATTGTTGTGGTCATTGTTTTTGGCCCAAAACAAAATGAGAACAAAATTGTTTTGTCTCTTTAATGAGAATTTGATTTTCATTATATTTAGTTCCATTTAAATCAATTCTATGGATCCAAAAAACCAAATGATAATTGTTGCATTTAAAGGGTGATTATGAACCTTAGCCTACGATAATTGAGCTATGTGAATGGCCGTTTCAAATTTGTTTGAACCATGGGAATGAGTAGATTAGATTTTGGTTGTAATTTGATTTGATCAAATGTTGTAAAAGGGCATAAGCTCTTCTTTACTTTAAAGTAATTAGTTATATTCAATTGTTGTAAAGAGCATAAGCTCATATTTACTTTGAAGTACTTCTTTCTTGCTTTATTTGATATGCATGAAATGAAGTAGTTGGGTCCAACGCCCTAAGACAACACACCTTAATGTGATTAAACGCGTAACTAAAATCAATCTCCATCCCTAGTCCGAGATTCAACACAAGGCTCGTGTTGGATCTAATCAAAGGTTCATAGTCATCCTAAGGCCCTAAGGCAACTATATAGTCCATCAATGAATGCAAACCTTATGTTAGTAGTATCATATACTCTTGCTTTAAAAACCGTTTTAAAAGCTTAGTGGGAGTATTATATACAACTAAATCAATCATATGGACCAATAGTTGTAATAGGACCAAAATTGTTTTAATTATGATTAAAATGAATATATATATATGTGATGAGACCTAAAACCCTCAACAAACCATTATTAAGTTGATAAGTGAGAGATGCTTTGAATATCTCTTCGTGGCCTTCCACCGTGATAGGCTCCAATCGTTTATGACTTGTACACCACCTTCACCCTATCATGGGGAAGAGCATCGTGCATGCTTATATTCAGGAGGAGTTTATTTACATTTGATGAGGTGAAGGTAGGCAACGAGTATGGCAAACATCGTATCATCGTGACGTTATACTTGAACCCCTATCTAAACTTGCATGGTGGGAAAGAACTTAACTAAGTGAAATGGTGCCAAACATTGTATCATCGTGAGGCAACATTCTCTAGAGGCCAAAAAGATGGGTACTTGCATTAGATGCAAATGAGTAAGCGTACTCTCTCATTATTATTAATGCTAGCCAAACATCGTATCATCGTGAGGTGGGCTTGGTAATGGTGAGTTTCCCATACCCCGCTAAGAGTTCAACAAAACTCTCGAATTCCGATGAGGGATATGGAATTTGCCAAAAATAGTGGGTGGTGCTATTTGATTTAAAGACCCGAATCAAATGGCTTAAAATCAATCAATTTATATTCGTTATGTATTTGTTTACCAATATATTTGCAAACGCTATCCAAAACTTGACAAAGAAAAGCCGAATGCTTTAATTTCCGGACTTAGTTCTACAATCCCATAAATTGTCTTTAATGGCTTGTAGATGTAACTAAGTAGTCTCATCCTCACAATCTTCCTATTGATAATGTATCATTGGAAGAATATGTTAGATAAGTCTAACATGAGAAGGACAACACTTTTAATGTCATAATTCTTCAAATACAAATTGTTGTATGAAGAAATAAGAGTTGCTTTGAACAACCCTTAATCAACACAAACTTTAGTGCTTGTTTCTTTGTTACATAAACAAGGAACTTTTGAAGTAAGCACAAGGGCATGGACGCTTTATGTGCCATGATTCTTCACTTACAAATTGTTGTATGAAGAAATGAGAGTTGCCTTGAACAACTCTTGAAAGTTTGTAATTATGTTTAGAACATAATGGTTGGTTGACAAAAATAGTCCATCAACATGGACTTATGATGATTTTGAATCATTGAGTGTTGAAGTGTTAAACCACTTAACGAGATGGAAATTAGGCAATGACTTCACCTTTGTGTCCCTATCCTAATGGTTCACTAAGTTTATTGTAAACTATATAGTGAACAATAACCACACACTCTCCAAATTGTTTGATGTGTATAACACAATTGAAATAAGTTTCAAGAGAGATAGTGGGAGTTTAGGGACCATGACTATTGTAGTCAAAGGAGAAGTCAAATGAAGAAGGCAAAATAACTCCAAGGGAACAAACTTTCTTTATGAAAGGACGGACATTGGAAGGGGTATTTGCAAGAAATGTCTTGCAAGTGTCAAGAACACACCTTTCGAAGGTGTTGTAATATGTTCTTGAAATAGTTCAAAACAGTTGGTTCTTCTACTTGAATGCTTGATTTCGTATTAGTAACTATGTTTTACAATTGTTGTAAAAGTGTGCTAATAAAAAGTAGAAGATTAATGAGAGAAGAGAAAGTACTTCACATTCGGAAAGTGAATAAAATATAGATCTTTGCGAAAGCGGATTGTACTTACTTCCTCATATGAACTACCAAAGAAATTGGAAAATACTAAAGATTGTCTTTACATTCCAATTTTAAGGAACTTAAATCCGTCACTATAGTAGAGATGGATAAATGTTTTGTTTGACAAAACATTGTTCTTTATTAATCAATAATTAGATTATTGTAATTTAATTGGTTGTCTCTATAGTAGAGATGATGTGGTAGTTTAACTGTTTAGAATACGATGATGCTTAAAACCCAAAAGGTTGCAAGGTAGTGACTAATCCCAACTGAGTTGTGATACCTCTAAAACATAAGTTACGAGTTGGTCATAGATGGATGCTTTGGATCGTTAGATCCGGATCCAATACCTTCTTGTTAAAATTGTATAGAGGCGAAATGTTCGAATCTTTATTCTTTTGGAAAGAAGAAAGAATCACAAAGTTGTTGAGGTTAATTCACTTAGATGTTAGTGGCACTTGTCCACAACATAATACTACTCATGTTGTATGACATTCACCGAAGATCACTCTCGGTTGGACTATAGTTTATTTTGAATAAACACAAGTCCGAATACTTTGCAAAAGGTTTCAAAGAATTCAAGAAATGTAAGTAGATGAGTAAGACGTCTAAAGTATTTACCTCTTTGGATTTGATCCAAGGAAAAAGTAACACTTTAGATTAATTTCCTTGAAAAATATCAAGGAAAGTAGCATCGTAAGATAATGAATTTCTCCATTAGGAGAAGAATGAACATGAATAAGATTTAGTTCGTTAGACATTATCAATTACCCATATATATATGATATATACTTCTAAGACAACCTAGTTCCTATACCACAAGCTCCAAGGTAGTCCAGAAGGATTTATAAACCGTCTCAGTTGAATGGTTTGAACTTTATGACTATGTCATAGAGTTGCACCTCTTAATTCGAAAGAAATAAGAATGAAAATCCTTATGACTACATTGAGTGTATATACGATATATACTCAAGGAAATGGTAAAGTACCATTTGACCCGAAATAATGAAACCTTCACAGCTAATTGGTAGCTTAAGGTGACTACACTCAAAGAGAATGGTTGACTTTGAAGAAACCATCTTTGACGTAGTCTTGGTTTCAATTAATTCGAAGATTGCTAGCTACAACTAAATGGTGATTTAATGTTTGGACATAATATGGGTTTCCGAAACCATTATTAAGATAGTCTTGATAATATATGTCTAAAACTATAAATCACAAGACAGGTTAGTTGTAGAGATCCATCCATCATGGATCTTAGCAAGCTAGTGGGAGCTATAAGCGTCTTATGAGAAAAGATCAATAGTTTGATTTCTCATAAAGATGTAAATGAATCTTTTGTTTACTAGGTTTACAAAAGATTAGCGGGAGTTAATCGTATTCCTAAATTTAAATATATATATATATATATATATATATATATATATATATATGATATATTAATTTTTGGAAATGAAAAGAGTACTTCTTCGTTAAAGTTATTCTATAACGATAGAATGTATATGGGAGATATAGTCTATGTAATGGAATGGAAATCTATAATGATATATTTCAAGATATAATTGGATTATATCAATCCCTAAAATAGACAAGAGATGCTAGGAAGTTTCTCATTTGATGATAAACTTCAATTAGAATGACAATTCTAGTGAGACTAGGAAGTTGTTCTTCTCAAAGGGAATGTACCCTTTGACTCCCAAAGAAGTAATGCGTAAATAGAATCCTTTATGCATAAGCAGAAAGGTGATTTATGTATTTCATATTGTATGAAAAACATTGATATAAGATGTACCTAGAAAGGTACAAGACAATATCAGTGCAAGCCCAGGATCAGAACCATGGCAACTGTCAAGTGAGTCCTTAAGTATTTGAGAAATACTAAAGGATATATTACTCAATAATTGAGAAAGAATTAGAGTAACGTAATGGAAGCGTAAATGTATTAGATTATGAATCTAATCCATCATTGGATATTTCTTCATTATGAATGAAGAGATAAACAGATATCTCTTTATTATGACTAAAAAGATATTTGGATGGAAACATTAAAGTAATGACTTTAGTGTGTTCCATTATGAATGCAAAATATATTGCCATATAGAAGTTTACAACAATGTTGTTTGGATGGGAAAGTTCATTTATGAACTCTCTATTCGGTTCCAACCAGAAAGTGTATGACACTAATGGGGCGATAGCTCAAGCCAGGGAATCAAGGTCTCATCAAGGTCCGAACTCAAATGAGAGACTGAACCACATGATTAGGAATCATGAATAATGGTGACGTCGTTATTCTCAAGGTTGCTTCTATGGATAACATATAGATATCCATCTTGTTTAGGCCTACTACTCAGCCATTTATGAAATGAATTACATAAGAGGTATCATCACTGATAACCAAGCTGATTGGCTCTAGTGCAAGTGGGAGATTGTTGGAAATGTGCCCTAAAACCAATCATATGATGATACTTTACGGACATTTCACAAAGTTAAACTAATGTAGTTTAAATGTAAAGGGCAAAGATTATTGTTTGAGCCGTCTCATATAAATGTTATATGCTTAAACGATAAGTCCAAGGAATATGTGATTGGAAGAATGCGATCTAAAGAAGTTAGATTCATGAGACCATTCTTTCGTTGACACATCCTAAACGTTCCTGATCATAGGATTGTCAATTGGGCATTGACAGTCCGTTAAGATCAGTACGTGCTATGTCTTCTCGCAGGGAGAGTGACTAGTCTCGAGTCATTGGTGTGTGTGACATCAAGACAAGTACATAGGTGCTCAATAGAGAATGAATTCACTGAACACGATCAACGAAGAGTTCTCATATTCATGTCACATGAGAACTCATGGTTGGGATAATGCAAATTAGTCTTTTGACCTGAGGCATCACAGTTGTCTTGTGGTTAGGTCCTTAATCTTTGATTATGTCAAAGTCACTCCATCAGGAAGGTGTCCACGGCATCGTTGGGGTTAAGCCACTTAGCCATGGAGGCAAGTGAATGCGCAACAAGGGATCTCTAACCTTCAAACTGTTTGAGGGAGAATACTCTATGATATGATTAAGAATCTTTGGCCAAAGTATGAATGAGATTTAGGAATGTGTTCCAAATCACATTCAAGGTAATCATATAAGCACAAGACTCACATTGGATAGTAGACATGAATAAACTATCAAACCAAACAATGTGGTCAAGAGTATTGTATTAGAGAAAGACCGTACTGCATTTGTAATCCTAAAACTGAATAGGTTCTCCACCTCTTCTGATTAGCTTGGGTAACCATGACATGCTGCTAGGCGTTAACCATGGTTTGTGGAAGCCCTAAAAGTGTATTATCACTAACGGGAGAATTGAAAGTAAGTTTCAATTCACAATCGATTAGAAAGAGTTTTAATCGCCTACTGCCTCGCTAAAAGGAACCTAATGGATCGTTCACCGAGTAAGGTAGAGTTTGAAGAAACAACGGAGATGAGTAAGAATAATTAAATGGTTTAATTATTTATCTAAGGCTAGGATTAATTAATATGTTAACTAATCAAACGAATAAGTTCGTTAAAGACCTCGGGTTAGTTTTGGGCCGCAAGGCCCAATGGGATTTGAATGTCAAGCCCATTAACTCAAGTTGTATGACAACTTGAATAAACAAAGGGCTTGAAAGCCCAATAAACCCTATAGGCCGGCCATGTTAGAAGAATAGGGCTTTTGGTCCATTAGGTCACTTATTTGAAGGGACTATATAAAGGACTTTATAGCCTAAAATTCATTAAGGGTTGTTTTTTGGGGAAAGGATGAGAACACAAGCTCTCCTTTCTCTCTAAAATTTCGGCCACCTTGGAGGGATCATCTAGCAATCAAACTCCTCCAAGGTCACTCATTTCTTCTTCATTATGCCTTGGTGATGAATCATTAGAGGTTCTCAATTTTGGGAACTTTGGAGAAACCTTTTTCATCCATCCAAATCCATAGATCTAAGATGCAAGGAATGAAGGCCCTCTCTTTGGGTGATTAGCCTTTGTTTAAATACAAAGAGGAATCTACAAAGGTATATATTTCAACTCACTTTGTTTTGAGTTGATTATTGGTTCACCATTTTACTAGGCTTTGAACATTCATGGGTAATGTTTTGTTTTTAAGTGCATGCTAGCATGATTCCGCCTTTAATTTGTTAATTGCATGCTAATGATGTTGCTTAAATGAACATGTCATCTTCCAAAATAATCCTTCAAGGATATTATGCCTACAAACACACTTTGCCAAGCTTGCTCATTAGGGAAATTGATTTTCTATATCATTCCTCGCAAAGATACGAAATCACCCATTTTTCACAGTGGATTCAAGGGAACTTATATGGACTAATCCAACCAAAATGCGGACCATATAAATACTTATGATTTTGGTTGATGAATCAACAAACTGGTTACATGTTTCTCCACACACATTGCTACTAAGCCTCCTAGCCGATTAAGGGTTCACCACCCTACTTATCTCATAAAGTCTGGGAGACTGGATAATGCTAGAGAATTTATATCGACAGTTTTCAATTAAGTATTGCATGTCTTTTGGGTTTATAATTGAACTTCGAAATCCTATGTTCACCCCAAATAGCCTCACTTAGCGGTCATAAAGCGCAATTTAAATGATCGCCCGGATTTTGGTAAATGTATCAAGTTTTCGGTTTCTTCCTAAGGCTATGCAATCTTGTACATAGTTATGTTGGTTCGCCTTGAGGCCAATTGCCACCTAACCTATATGAAGTTATAGTTAGTTACTGGGTACAAACCTAATGTTTTTTGTATTTATGCATTTGGGTGCGCATTCCATGTGCCAAGTTGCGTCGTAACGTACCAACATGGGTTCTCAAGAAGGATGTGAATCTTTGTCGATTATGATTCTCCTTCACTCTAGCTCTTTTAGAGCCCTTGCACATGATCTCTTTACTGCTAATTTGCAGGTTGTCACTTTAATGAGACAGTGTTCCCGCCATGAGGGGGAGATAAGAATGTCAACGTTCCTGGAGAATGGCGTGAATTTGCGTGGACGTTGCCCACTATGTCTCATCTTGATCCCTAGACCGCACAAGTGTGTTAATCAAGTGCAATGAATTCTAGATTTCAGAATGTTGCTCCAGACGCATTCCTCTGATCTAGCTAAAGTGATGAGATCATATACCAGCTGCAAACATACTTGCAAGGATAGATGTACTTAATGGATATTGAGTCAACATCCCTGGAGGGTGTGCTGCCCCTGTTGGACGGTTTAGACGCCTCTGCTGGACGGTCTGGTACACCGGCGGATAACCAATCAATATGTCTTGTCTTAGAGCATGACATAACACTTGATTGCTAGGATTTACTTCCCTAGAAGAGGAAGATAGGCACAACAATGAATCCATACTTGATCGCTATCTCAAATCATTTCCATCTCATGAGATTAATCCGGATTACTCCCGAGACTTGAAGTTCTTGGTCCAATATACTAGTTTAGATGAGCTTAATGGAATTGAAATGAGATTATCATCGATAATGTTTTCACTTATATGGTAGGTATCGACATAAATGAAAAGCGACGATATCGAATCGTGTTCCGTTGATTAAGTGACAATGTAAAACTGATTGGACAACCAAAATAACAATCTAGGTCAAATTCCTTACCAAAGTGTGTATTGGACCTGTTGTTCCTACACTGCCCAAGGTAATCTCGTTGTGTTACAAGTGGGAAAGGAAGCATTACGAGATGAATGAAATAGTGCGATATGATGCACGCCTTACGAATCAAGGTTTCTCTTAAACGTCCTATGATTGATAACAACATTATGAAATGTGGTTAGTGTTTCTCCATGGGGATATAAATACGGAGATTTACATGTAAGTTCCCAAAGAATTACATGGACTGGTTCAAATAGTTCCAAAACCACGGAACACCTTCTTAACTTGTTTGAGGCGTTCACTTATACTCCGACAGGTGTGGTATACCCGTTTAAGTAATTATTTGATCAGTCAGGGATATGAATGAATGCCATTGTGTGTTAAACTATGAAGTCTTATTCCGAATTACTAAAGTTACAACTTGTGTCGTTGACACAAATCTCACTAAGACTCTAGAAGGGTCTTAGGAAAACTCGTTTATGCCTCGACCTAAAGTTCAAGCGTTGTTTTGATGATAACTTGGTCTACCAGTCAAACTACACCCTGAATGTGTTGCCTTTGAGTATACATATGGTCGTTCATATGTTATATGCAAATGAGAACTTTGAAGAGGTTATGGAATCCGAAATTCCATATCTAAATTCAACTTTGTACTTCATTGTACTTAGCTCATTGTATTAGACAGGACATCTCCTTCGCTGTTGATCTATTGGTAAAAATGTAGCATTGCGCCTACACGCAACCATTGAATTGGTATTAAAGACGTACCCTAAAGGTACTACGAGGGCAAATCCTAACGCATCTTGAGTGGATCCTACCCCTTTTATCCTCGAAATGATGCTTACTTGTTATTATACTGATGCAGATTACTTATCAAACCCGCACAAGGTAAAATCCCCGAATGGTTATGTCTTTACCGTTAGGGATATCGCAATATCTTGGAGGTCCACAATATGACTTTAGTTGCGAAATCTTTGAATCGTTCCAAGACTCACCTCACTTTACTATGCCACAAGTAAGACATGGTTAGGAGTTTTTGTTAAGCATATTCGAAGTACTTGCTGTGTTTTCATCTATCGTTGAGTCCCAAAGACGATCCATGAAGATTATGCCGCATGTATCCACCCGACCAAGACATGATACATCAACAAAGTCAATGCCAAGACATATTGCGTCTACATCTACATCAGTAGAGGATCAGAAGATTGACGTCATGCAAGCCGATCCTAGACAACCTTGCCGACCTCTACATGATGTCAATACCAAAGTCAATCTTCCAGAAGCTTGTTCGAGGAATTGGTATGCCTAACTATCATATGCAATGTTTGCAGTTCTCATTTGGAAGTTATGTGAAACTCAGGGGCAGTATCCAGAAGTATACTAACTTGATCTTAATGTACTATTTTTCCCTACAATTAGGAACATTTTTCCCACTGGGTTTTTGCTGCCTTACTAGGTTATAACGAGGCACCCATCCTGAGCTGATCATACTCTTGTGAGTTCTTTTACTTGCTCCAGAAGATGTATAGTTTTAACTTAATGCAACTTCTCACTTTTCTTCTTTGTCTATAGGTTTTTCTCCCACCTTGTGTTTTACCATAGCGAGGTTTCGTGAGTTTTACTTTTTATACATTCTTCCGTTGATCTGAGGATCACATTCGCTCATCGTGCCGACAACTTCATCAATTGTACTTACTTCATCATTGAAGACCTGATGTGCCATTTACTTGAGTATTTACACACTCAAGGGAAAGTGTTGCAATCATATTAGATTAGGAATGTGATTGTGTCCTAGTGAATCTAGGAATATCTCTTATATTCCTATTAGAAGTTGATTACCAACATCATTAACCCTTTGTGATTGTGGCCCTTAATCAATTACCATCGCCGCACCGATTTATTTTTGGGCAACTGCGGTTATAGTGGTTTGTGGGTTGGGTGGACTTTTGGGGTTAGTGTTACAACCAGGGTGTGGCCCTTGGGTCTTTTGCATAGGTCGAAGACTCCAAGGTTTATGTGGTTCCTTTCAACTTTAACTCCAGAGTTTAGCACCACCATGCCAAGAATGAGGAAGCAGAGGATGAATGACTTCATGTTTGAAATGCCCATGATTTTTATTTTTAATGTGTCTCTAATAGTTTGTATTTGTATTCCTTAATGGAATAGATGGAATAGTCAATTTATATGATTTTTTTTCCACGGACGAGTCAGATACATTGGGTTTTAACGGATTTTTATGTTTGTTTTTACATGTATATTTGTTGTTGATCTTAAGAGGTATATGTATAACAACAGTTCGAATACAATACACGCAATAAACATGTAATTAGAATCTTGAAAATCTCTCAAAGATTTGTCATAACTATTTTTAGTTTTTTTTTTTTTTCTATTTGGAATATATCTTAAGGAAGCTGAGGTGGAGCAAGTACGCCCTTTGACTTCAAACATGGAACAACCTGCTATGTGACCATGAAAAAAAGTTGAGGTTCCATTATAAACCAATTGGCAATATGGAGAATAGCTCAATTACTTATAAGCTTATGCAATATCCATTCTCCATCAATGCGAGATTCATTCTCATCATTATGTAACAATAATAGGTTTTCTTGAATGAAACTCTAGATGATTAATAATTGGTTTCAAGTTTGATATTAACAGATTTAAGAAAAGAAAAGAAAAAGAAGATCAACATAAACAAAAAAAAAGAAAGAAATTATGGTACGTTGCAATCCTATCGGATTAGGAATGTGATTGTGTAAATCCTAGTATATCTAGGAGTATCTTATAGTTACCTATTAGGAGTTGATTACCTAGTAAGAGATGTAATCCTATAAGGGTAAGGATTCTACTCTTCCTACTACTATAAATAAAGACATAAGGGGGTTATACAACGCACATCTTAGAATTAAATCTCTCTCTTTCTTTCTTGTTGCCGCCGGCCCCCTCTCTTTATTCCTTAGATCGCTCAGTTAATTAGGCCTACAACACGTTATCAGCACGCTCTTGCCAGATACTGAGGAATCGACGCATCGTAGGAGGAGGCTATCTTCTACAAATTCAAGGGCTCTCCATGATTGTCTGCCAATCAGGTTCTTCTAAAATAAATTAAGATATTTGAAAAAATCTTGAAGCATGAAAACATTCCCCATGATGCATGAACTCTCTATATTTATATTTTCCTTCCAATTATATATATCGTATATATGTTCATATATTTTGTCCATATATATAATTGTTCATGCATTACGCATATATGTTATGTGGAATGGTGAGTCAAAGAATTGAAATTAATTTATAAGAAATTAGGGTTTTTAACCCTAGAATTCTAAAAAAAAAGAAGAAGAAAAAACTAGGAATTTTTGCAGCCGAGCTGCAACACCAACTGCGTGGACCACTCTAGGATAGATCGCTCGCAGCGACCCTTTAGGCTTGCTACATTTGCACGCGACCACCAGGCTTCAGCCTGGGTTGAGTTTCACACGAGCCTAAAGACTCGAGCCCATTAAGCAGGCCTGTAGCCTTGCTAGGCTGAAACCTTGCAGCCTAGCTCGATATGCCAGAAAGCTTTCATGCTTGCTGGGCTTTGTTTTAGCCCCGGCTCACAACCACAAAGCCAGCCCAGTAGGCTGGGCTTATTCCCTTGGTCCAAAAACTGAAGCTAGCCAATGGTTGGGCTTCACGCAAACATCCTTGGGCTAGCTCCCGAGCTAGGCCCACGTCATCCACACCAGTTTTTGGCTCAAACCACGCTAGCAGCTTGTTGCTGGGCTTACTGTCTCTCGGCCCTGTGGCCTGCAGCCATAGCTCGAGCCCAATAAACCTTATAGGGCCTTGCCCTAGTCACGGCACCCATGCCACCGTGCTTGGGCTATGGTTTTTCGAACCTAATGCTAATTTTTGGCATTCTAAATAATTTTAACCCAAATGTTATAATTATTTTTGCTTCTACGATCGACCTCGAATGGTCTTAATCTACTGAATTAATTAAAGTGACCAGCAGTTCACTAATCTTACAATTAATCCAAAATTATTAGCCTAAAGCTCACTTTTTGGCATTAACGATTCAATAAATTATTTCATCTCTTTGAACCATTGACTATCTTTCGTAGTCCCGAAGCACTCACACTTAAGTTCCTAAAGCAATCCACAAATCCACTACACTTTATTGCTGTGTTCTTGCAGGTACCCTTAAATATGAACTAAACGTTCATAAGCTAAATCGAACCTGTAGTTTCGAATTCAATGCCTTTGAAACCTGAAGTTTTCATTCAAAACTTACCACATGAAACCTGTAGCTTTCATCCATAAATTAAACCAATACATGTCTATAGAACCTGAATGTTTTACGATATATATCTATATGACTATCCACATTTTGGTGTACCCTCTATCTTAGGGACATGTCGAACTTGAACAAGTTCAATTTCACCGCTCTAGAAGTCTTTGGAAGAAATTACCTGAAATGGGTTCAAGACGTGAAACTCCATCTCACTGCAAAGAGTTTTAGAGCTACCATCAAGGAACCAGTCGACGATGCACCCGTCGACGAAGCTTAGAAAGCTACTGCCATGACTTTATCTGAAGACATATCCATGATGCACTGCAGACTGAGTACTTCGCAGAGGAGGATCCTCGTACCCTCCAGCTCGCTCTGGCGGATCGTTTCCATCACCAGAAAGACATCTTTTGGCCTGAAGCAAGACACGATTGGTATCATTTACGCTTCCAAGACTTTAAGTTTGTGAATGAATACAACTTTGAAGTTTGTAGAATCCGATCATTGCTTAAGTTCTGTAATGAAGACTTAACCGAACATGATCTCCTAAAAAAGACCTATTCGACCTTCAATGCCACCAATATTGTCCTATAACAACAATATAGAGCACAAAAGTTCACCAAATTTTTGCATTTGATATCTGTTCTATTTCTTGATGAAAAGCAAAACCAGATTTTGATGAAGAATCATCAGGCTCGACTTACCGGCTCGAACGCCATGCCTGAAGCGCACGTAACAACGTCGAACAGCCACAACCGATAGAGATCCCATGTGGCCTTGGAAAAGGGTGGCAAACTCCACCACGGGCCCAAGGCCCATAGAACAAAGGCCTATCTAAGGGAGGAAACTTGACCCAGAAGCCTTGACTCTTTGCCCCGAAGACCCCAAACTTCAAGGACAAAGGAAAAGCTACCTTTCAATCAGATTCCACTGAACTGGACATGTGCTACCGCTGTGGATCAAGGGATCATTGGTCATGCGTATGCCAAGCTACCCTCAAGACCATTGCCAAGTATCATTCCCGTCATGAGTCCAACTTTGCGCATGTAGAAATCCCCGAAGCGGCTACTACAACTTTGGAGGTTTCAGATTTTCAGGAGACATCCACTCTTAAGAAAAACGAAGATGGAGTAAAGCGAAAGCAATTTGTTAAATTTCTAGCAAATTGTTAAACTTATACGAAGGTCTCAAAAATCCAACACAAGCTAAATAGATCAGACTACTTATTTAGCAGCTTGGATGACCTTGGGCTCTCTAGCAACCATCGTGCCTTTAACAGCCACTCGCACTCAACAGTTTGCTCACTCGACATTTCATCTTCAACAGCTCCGATCTTGGCAACACCATCTTCGAT
This sequence comes from Pyrus communis, assembly GCF_041283825.1. Lineage (NCBI taxonomy): Eukaryota > Viridiplantae > Streptophyta > Magnoliopsida > Rosales > Rosaceae > Pyrus > Pyrus communis. The sequence continues at coordinate 20,727,214 of NC_142574.1, forward strand.
TACTTCATCTACTATAACTGAGGAATTAAACTAAAGCTATTTCCCCCTTCTTGGCAAAAAGCACAAACGTGGCAGCCCAAACCATGGCCCACGACACACTATTTCTTCTGCCCATGCCAAGCCAGACTTTGGCTCTGGCCAAGTCGAGCGGCCCATGTGGAGTCGACTCCTGGCCCTTGCTAGCGCACGTGCCGCACCACCTCGACAGCTGTTCTACGTTGCACCACCTAAGAAGAAGACAAAGAAAATTAAGCTTTTCTTACCTCGCTACGACGTAGAGAAGACAAAGAAACTAACGGAAGACGGTTCTTTGTGCGCGCAAACAAAGTAGAATGATCTTTCATCTTCTTCTGCTAAGCTATGTGCAGATGTGGTAATGGTTTCTCGATGAATTGTGCCGGGTACTACGCAATCGGGCTGCATAGCTCCATCAACGCCTCCATTGAGATTGAATCCGAGTACAAAAACAAAAATCAGAATAAACTTAAATTCGGTGATGAAATCGATTCCGCTTAAACAATGCGAAAAGCTCGTCAGGATTTTTGACCTGGTTTCACCACTTTCGTTCATTACCTAGGTCTGAAAACCCGGCGAATTCATCAACTGGGTAGGAATTGGATATAATGGAATTTTTAACGAAATAGTGACATAAGGACCGCATCAGCACATAATAGGTTTGGTTTCACCGCTTTATGCTATGTGCCATATTAGCACATAACTGAATTTTTAACGGAATAGTGATGGAAGAACCATATTGATTTGCGATACTTATTTTTAGGGACTACATCGATTGAGTTTAAATTTTAGGGACCACCTTAATGAGATGAGTCAATTTTAGAGACTATTTGTGATAAAAACCCTAAAAACATTGAATACACTTTGAATTAAATAAGATGAATGACCATGTAATAATTAGACGAGTCCAAATTCGGTGTCATTTTTCCTTATCTTGTTGTACACAAAAAAGTTTTATAGGGTCCAACTTCCATAAACAAGGTCCATAGAGTTCAGTAGCAGCAAGAGAAATCATGCCATATCATCAAAATCAAAGATACATTGTCTTGATAGCATCCGAGACTATCCTTATACTAGGGAATTTGCATCTAATATAAACAAATTGAATGGTGATTTACAAATCAAAACACTATAGGAAGTAGAATACTTTTCTTTTTCTATAACATTTTCATATATAATACAAATAATATACCCAAAGGTTATTTCACCTTTAAAGGCCCTTATTTTCGTTTTAGAATATAAACAAGTACATGAGAGTTGCTACATCAAAATGCCAATGTTTTCCCACCATTTTTGCCCTCCTATCTCAGCTCCCACATTATTTTTAACCCCTGTGATCATGGTCCTTAATCAATTACCATAGCGACCCCGATGAATTTTTGAGCAACCGCGTTCGCGGGTTGCATGTTACTGTTACAACCAGGATGTGGCCCTCCTGGTCTTTTGCATGGGTTGACGACTTCATGATCAATGTGGTTTCTTTGAGCTTGGACTTCGGAGTTTAGCACCGCCAAGGTAATGAGGAGGAAATAAAGGATGAATGACTTCATGTTGGAAATGCTCATGATTATTATTCTCAATGTGTCTCTAATAGTTTGTATTTGTATTCACTAATGGAATAGATGTGACTACGAATTTAAATGAGTTTTGTCGCCGATGAGTTAGAGAGATTGGGTTTTAACGGATTTTTGTGTTTGTTTATATGGTTGTATTTGTTGTTGATCTTGAGAGGTATATGCAACAATTATATGACACAGTACTATTTAAAGGCCAAATAGTTAGTCAATGGTTGAGCACTTATCTCTGTGTCAACGACATGGTTAAAGCATAAACAAATATCTCATCAATAGCACACAAACAATGCACGTAGTAGATTACACCTAACAATAGTAGGTTTTTTCGAATCACACTTTGGATGATTTATAATTGGTGTCAAGTTTGAACAAAGACAAGTGTACGTAATGTTGTTCTAGAATAGACTAGCAGATTTATTTTTTTTATTTTGGTAGAAATAAGTCAATAATTCTAATCCCCATTCAAAATCCCAAATTGAAACCCTAATTAACGTTGACGAATTAAAGGGGAAATTTTTTATGACAAAAAAAAATAAAGGTGAGCGTAGTCCAGCTTTCCTCAGTTGGATTTACGACAACGACTTCCATGCTCTCTAGTGTGAGAGGATAAACTAGTTCCCTTGACACCCATATGGGTAAGCTCTCTAGTACGAGAGGCTAAACCAATTCTCCGACATCTATTTGGGTATGTTCTCAATTGCGATAGGGTAAACTGATTCTCCGACACCCATCTGGGTAAACTATCCAGTGCGAGAGGATAAACTAATTCCCTGACACCTATTTGGGTTTGCTCTCCAGTGCGAGAGGATAAACTAATTGCCCTTCAGTGCAAGAAGGTAAACTAATTGCTCTCTAATACGAGAGGGTAAACTAATTGCTCTCCAATGCGATAAGGTAAACTAATTCTCCGACACCCATCTGGGTAAGCTCTTTAGCGCGAGAGGATAAACCAATTCTCTGATACTCATTTGGGTGAGCTCTCTAATGGGAGAGGGTGAACCAATTCCCCTACACCCATCTGGGTAAGCTCTCTTAAGCAAGAGGACAAACCAATTCTCCGACACCCATCTGGGTAAGCTTTGCAGTGCAATAGGATAAACCAATTCTCTGACACCTCTCTGGGTCTACTCTTCAATGGAATGGGCAAAACTGCCCAAGAATTTACACACAAGTACTCATTTTGATGTGATTAGTTAACGATTTCCATATTCCACAGATCTTTATCATGTTGTGATGTAAGCCTCACAACTCAAAAGATCGAATACTCGAACACTAGCTAAGGAGCAAATGGTCAGGGGGCAGCAACCGACGATGAACTCAACAGCTTGACACCCTAAGAAGCCAAAACTCACAGCCATAGTGGCTATGTGTGATCGTTAGCCTTTTTCGTAATAGCGTGCCCAACCATTGGTTTTGTGGCTAAATGTTTTGCAAGATGCTTTAAGCAATCAAACTTTCAAGAAAAACAAAGATGGAGTAAAGCGAAAGGAGTTTATTAAATTTCTAGCAAATTGATAAACTTATATGAAGGTCGTAGAAATCTGACACAAGCTAAACAGAGCAGACTACTAATTTAGTAGCTTGGATGACCTTGGGCTTTCTTATAGCCATTATGCCTTTAGCAGCCACCTCGCACTCCGCAATTTGCTCACTCGACACTTCATCTTCAGTAGCTTTAATCTTGGCAGCACCATCTTCGATTACTGCATCTACGACAGTTGAGAAATGAAACTTAAGCATTTTCTTTTTCTTGGTAGGCAGCATAGACGTGGCAGCCCAAACCATGGCCCATGCCACACTACTTCTTTTGCCCATGTTGAGCCAGCCTTTGGCTTTGGTCAAGTCGAGCAGCCCAAGTCATGACCCTTGCCACAAAGCCTTCACCACCTCCACGGCTACCCCGCAGTAGCACCACCCAAGAAGAAGACAAAGAAAATTAAACTTTTGTTACCTTGGTACGGCGCAAAGAAGACAAAGAAACTAACGAAAGACGGTTCTTTGCATGGGCAAGCGAGGAAGAATGATCGTTCATCTTCTTCAGCTAAGCTATGTGCAGTAGTGGTAATGGCTTTTCAGTGAATTACGCCAGGTGCTACGCAATCAGACTGCATAACTCCATCAACGCCTTCATTGAGATCGATTCTGAGAACATAAACAAAAATCGAAATAAACTCAAATTCGATGACAAAATCGATTCTGCTTGAATAATGTGGAAAGCTCGTCAGGATTTCTGGCCTGGTTTCACCGTTTTCGTTCATTACCTTGGTCTAAAAACCAGTGACTTCAACTGGGTAGGAATTAAACACAACAGAATTTTTAACGGAATAGTGACGGAATGACCACATCAGAACATAACAAGCCTGGTTTCACCGCTTTCTGTTATGTGCCACAGCAGCACATAACTGAATTTTTAATGAAATAGTGACTGAATGACCATATTGATTTGTGATATCTATTTTTAAGGACTACATCGATTGAATTTCAATTTTAGGGAACATCTTGATGGGGCGAGTCAATTTCAGAGACTATTTGTGATAAAAACCCTAAAAACACTGAATACACTTTGAATTAAATATGATGAATGGCCATGTAATAATTAAACGTGTCCAGATTCGGTGTCATTTTTCCTTGTCATGTTATACAAAAAAAAGTTTTACAGGGTGCAGCTTCCATAAACAAAGTCCATAGAGTTCAGTAGCAACAAGAGAGATCATACCATATCATCAAAATCAAAGATACATTGTCTTTATAGCATCCGAGATTATCTTTATACTAGGGAATATGCATTTAATACAAACAAATTGAATGGTGATTTACAAATCAAAACATGATAGGAAGTAGAATACTTTCCTTTTTCTATAACGTTTTTGTATACAATACAAATAATACACCCCAAAGGTTATTTCACTTTGAAAGGCCCTTATTATCGTTTTAGAATATAAACAAGTACATGAGAGCTGCTACATCAAAATCCCAATGTTTTCCCACCATATTCACCCTCCTATCTCAGCTCCTTTATCATCCTTAACCTTTGTGATCGTGGCCCATAAGTAAATACCATCGCGACACCGAAGAATTTTTTAGCAACCGCGATTATAGGGGTTCGCGGGTTGGGTGTTACCGTTACAACCATGACGTGGCCCTTTTGGTGTTTTGCATGGGTCAACGACTCCATCATCAATGCGGTCTTTTTGAACTTGGAGTTCAGAGTTTAGCACCACCAAGGTAATGATGAGGAAACAAAGGATGAATAACTTCATGTTTGAAATGCCTGGGATTATTATTCTCAATGTATCTCTAATAGTTTGTATTTGAATTCACTAATGGAATAGATAGGACTATGAATTTATGAGTTTTGCCACGGACGAGTCAAAGACATTAGGTTTTAACGGATTTTTTTGTTTGTTTGTACGGTTGTATTTGTTGTTGATCTTGAGAGATATATACAATAATTATATAACACACTACTATTAGAAGGCCAAAGAGTTACTCAATGGTTGAGCACTTATCTCTGTGTCAAAGACATGGTTAAAGCTTAAACAAACATCTCATGAATAATGCGCAAACAATTCATGCACTAGATTACACCTAAGTAGGACCTCGAAAATCTCTGGACGAGATAACTAGATTTAGTATTTTTTTTTTCTATTTTGGAAGATATCTTAAGGAACAACATATCACCTAACAATCGTAGGTTTTTTGGAATAGGGTAAACTGATTCCCCAACACCCATCTGGGTAAGCTATCCAGTGCAATAGGGTAAACTAATTGCTATCCAATGCGAGAGGGTAAACTAGTTCCTCGACACCCATATGGGTAAGCTCTCCAATGCAAGAAGGTAAACTAATTCCCTGACACCAATTTGGGTTTGCTCTCTAGTATGAGAGGATAAACTAATTGCTCTTCAGTGCGAAAGGGTAAACTAATTGCTTTCCCATGCGAGAGCGTAAACTAATTGATCTCCAATGCGATAAGGTAAACTAATTCTCCGAGACCCATCTGGGTAAGCTCTCAAGCGCGAAAGGATAAACCAATTCCCTGATACCCATTGGGTGAGCTCTTTAATGCGATAGGGTAAACCAATTCCTCTACACCAATCTGGGTAAGCTTTCTAATGCAAGAGGTTAAACCAATTCTCTGACACCCATCTAGGTAAGCTTTCCAGTGCGGGAGGATAAACCAATTCTTTGACACCACTCTGGGTTTAATTTTCAATGGAATGGGGCAAACTGCCAATGAATTTCCTCATAATTGCTTATTTTGATGTGATTAGTTAACGATTTCCATATTCCACTGATCTTTATCATGTTGTGATGTAAACCACACAACTCAAAAGATCGAATACTCAAACACCAGCTAAGCAACAAATGGTCAGGGGGCAGCAGCCGACGACAAAATTAACAGCTTGACACCCCAAGAATCCAAAACTCACGGTCGTAGTGACTCTGTGTGATCATTAGCCTTTTTCGAAGCAGAGTGCCCAATCAACGATTTTGTGGCTAAATGTTTTGCAAGACGCTTTAGGCAAGCAAAGTTTCAAGAAAAACAAAGATGGCATAAAATGAAAGGAGTTTATTAAATTTCTAGGAAATTGATAAACTTATATGAAGGTCGCATAAATCTGACACAAGCTAAACAAAGCAGGCTACTCATTTAGCAGCTTGGTTGACCTTGGGCTCTCTTGTAGCTATCCTGCCTTTACCAGCCACTTCACACTCAGTAGTTTGCTTACTTGACACTTTATCTTCAGTAGCTCCAATCTTGGCAGCACCATATTCGATTACTTCATCTATGGCAATTGAGAAATTAAACTCAAGTAGTTTTCTTCTTCTTGGCAAGTAGCACAGACATGGCAGCCCAAACCATGGTCCATGCCATACCACTTCTTCTGCCCATGCCGAGCCAGCCATTAGCTCTGGCCAAGTCAAGCAGCCTAAATCGTGGCCCCTACCACAAACCCAGCATCACCCCGATGGCTGTCTCGAAGTTGCACCACCCAAGAAGAAGACAAAGAAAATTAATCTTTTCTTACCTTGGTACGGTGCGGAGACGACAAAGAAACTAACGGAAGACGGTACTTCACATGGGCAAGCGAAGAAGAATGATCTTTCATCTTTTTTAGCTAAGATATGTGCAGTAGTGGTAATGGGTGCTCAGTGAATTGTGCCGGGTGCTATGCAATCAGGCTACATAGCTCCATCAACGCCTCCATTGAGATTGAATCTGAGAACGAAAATGCCTCCATTGAGATCGAATCTGAGAACGAAAACAAAAATCGAAATAAACTCAAATTCGGTGATGAAATCGATTCCCTTTGAACAATGCGGAAAACTCATCAAGATTTTTGGCCTGGTTTTACCATTTCATTCATTACTTAGGTCTAAAAGCCCATTGAATTCACTAAATGGGTAGGAAATAGACATAACAGAAAATTTAACGGAATAGTGATGGAATGACCATATCAGCACATAACAGGCTTGGTTTCACCGCTTTCTATTATGTGCCACATCAGCATATAACTGAATTTTTAACGGAATTGTGACGGAATGACCATATTGATTTGCAATACCTATTTTTATGGACTACATCGATTGAATTTCAATTTTAGGGACCATCTTGATGGGGCGAGACAATTTCATAGACTATTTGTGATAAAAACCCTAAAAACATTGAATACACTTTGAATTAAATATGATGAATGACCATGTAGTAATTAGACGTGTCCAGATTCGATGTGGTTTTTCCTTGTCTTGCTGTACACAAAAAAGTTTTAAAGGGTACATCTTCCATAAACAAAGTCCATAGAGTTCAGTAGCAACAAGAGATATCATGTTTTATCACCAAAATCAAAGATATATTGTCTTTATAGCATTCGAGATTATCCTTATACTAGGGAATTTGCATCTAATTCAAACAAATTGAATGGTGATTTACAAATCAAAACACTATAAGAAGTAGAATACTTTTCTTTTTCTATAACGTTTTCATATAAAATACAAATAATACACCCGAAAGTTTATTTCATCTTGAAAGGCCCTTATTATCGTTTTAGAATATAAACAAGTACATGAGAGCTACTACATCAAAATGCCAATGTTTTCCCACCATCTTCACCTGCCTACTTAGCTTCTTTATCATCTTTAGCCCTTGTGATCGTGGCCCTTAATCAATTACCATCGCGACACCCAAGAATTTTTGAGAAACTGTGGTTATAGGGGTTCGCAGGTTAGGTTTTACCGTTACAACCACAACGTGGCCCTCTTGGTGCTTTACATGGGTCGACGACTCCATAATCAAAACGGTTTGAGCTTGGACTTCAAAGTTTTCCACCACCAAGGTAACGAGAAGGAAACAAAGGATGAATGACTTCATGTTTGAATTGCCCGTGATTATTATTCTCAATGTGTCTCTAATAGTTTGTATTTGTATTCACTAATGGAATATATGGTGATTTACAAATCAAAACACTATAGGAAGTAGAATACTTTTCTTTTTCTATAACGTTTTCGTATACAAAACAAACAATACACCCCAAAGTTTATTTCACCTTATAAGGCCGTTATTACCATTTTAGAATATAAACAAGTACATGAGAGCTACTGCATCAAAATGCCAATGTTTTCGCACCATCTTCACCCGCCTACAGAGCTACTTTATCATCTTTAACCCTTGTGATCATGGCCGTTAATCAATTACCATCGCAACACCCAAGAATTTTTGAGCAACCGGGGTTATAGGGGTTCGCGGGTTGGGTTTTACCGTCACAACCGCGATGTGGCCCACCTGGTGCTTTGCATGGGTCGACGACTCCATAATCAATGCGGTTTCTTTGAGCTTGGACTTCGAAGTTTAGCACCACCAAGGTAACGAGGAGGAAACAAAGGATGAATGACTTCTTGTTTGAAATGCCCATGATTATTATTCTCAATGTGTCTCTAATAGTTTGTATTTGTATTCACTAATGGAATATATGAGACTATGAATTTATAAGAGTTTTGCCGCGGATGAGTCAAAGACATTGGGTTTTAACGGATTTTTCTGTTTGTTTATACGGTTGTATTTGTTGTTGATCTTGCGAGGTATATACAACAATTATATGGGTATGTTCTCCATTGCGATAGGGTAAACTGATTCCTCGACACCTATCTGGGTAAGCTATCTAGTGCAATAGGGTAAACTAATTGCTATCCAGTGCGAGAGGGTAAACTAATTACTCTCAATGCGAGAGGGTAAACTAATTGCTCTCTAATGTGATAAGGTAAACTAATTCTCCGACACCCATCAGGGTAAGCTCTCAAGCGCAAGATGATAAACCAATTCCCTGATACCCATTTGGGTGAGCTCTCTAGTGCGAGAAGGTAAACCCATTCTTCTACACCCATCTAGGTAAGCTATCTAATGCAAGAGGATAAACCAATTTTCCGACACCCATCTGGTAAGCTTTCTAGTGTGAGAGGATAAACAAATTCTCTGAGACCCTTTTTGGATTACTCTTCAATGGAATAGGGCAAACTGCCCATGAATTTCCTCCCAGCTACTCATTTTGATCTGATTAGTTAACGATTTCCATACTCCATATATCTTTATGATGTTGTGATGTAAGTCACACAGCTCAAAAGATCGAATACTTGAACACCAGCTAAGCAGTAAATGGTCAGGGGGCAGCAGCTACCAATGACCTCAACATCACGTCACCCCAAGAAGCCAAAACTCAAGGCCATAGTGACTCTGTGTGATCGTCAACATTTTTCGAAGCAGCTTGCCCAACCGACGGTTTTGTGGCTAAATGTTTTGCAAAACGTTTTAGGCAAACAGAGTTTTAAGAAAAAGAAAGATTAAGTAAAGCTGATAGGAGCATATTCATGCGACTTAAATGGCTTGTTCTCGTGCATTTACGTTATGTTTCTTTAGTTATTTTAGTACTTTAAGCTATTTTCGTGTGTTTTTAGGTTCATATGGCTAAGGAAGCAAAAAGATGCATTTTGGAGCATTTTGGAGCAAAATTGGACTTGGAATGGATAGCTTATGTTTGGTGCAAAAGGAATGGACGAAATTGAAGGATTCCTAATCCATTGCAGCCATATGCACCCATAATCATTCACACCTTGCAGCCACATGCATTCACTCTTCATAAATCAGCCACATGCACTCATCATCATAACCTAGCTGTCATGTTTCCCCTTTCATCATTCCCTCACATTCTTTAAATCAGCCAACACATGCATCCACCTTTCTCCCATCAGATTTCCAACATTGCACATGCATTCCCCTTACAATTTCAGCCATCCTAGCTGTTTTGCACATGCATTCACTTAACCTAGCTGTCATGTTCCCTCTCCCATCCATTCATCTCCCTATAAAAACCATACACACTTCACACAACATATATTCATTCTCATTCACTCTTCCATATTCCAGAAATTCGTCAAAACCTCTCCACACCCTTGCAGCAGCCACCAAAACACTTTTCTCCTCCATTGCAGCCACTCCAACCACTCCCCAAACCATTCACACCATCAAATTATCCTTAGACCTTGTGCTACAACGAAGAGGAAGATAAGAGGGCCTAAACGTTCATACAATTCAAGTTTGAGTTGTTGGAATGTTTAGGTGTTTCTTTGATTTCAATGTTTAATTTCAATACTCTTTGTTTTGTACCATGAGGAACTAAACCCCCCTTTAGCTAGGGGGTGATTCAAAATATATGTTTATGCTTGCATTTTGATTTGATTACTTCTAATTGCGTTTCATAAGTTGTGGATTCAATTTGTTTAACCGTTTGATTGATAACTTATTTATGTATGTTTATTGAGAATGCGCGCTTAATTTTCATGCATGAATATGACGCTAGAATATAAGTGAGTTTCACCTAATAGTTACGAACTTATATTCACAAGTAGTGGAGGTTGCTTATAAACAATCGCGTTAAACGAATTCTTGGCATAAGTTTCATGCAATCCATAGTAACGAATGCCTCGTCAACACTTATAATTTTCATAGAGCGTAATGATTCTTGCTTGTATCTCTTCTATGCATTCATGTTGAGGACTTGTGGGGAATGTTTTGAATTGTCGCATGCATCATCCAATTCAATAACGTTAGGAAGATTTGAAGGTTAATTAGTGCATCACGGTTAACTTGGGGTGTTGAGAATTCATGGTTTATTGAAATGCAATTGGAAATCATTTTATTATGCAAGTGTAACATGTATGGAGATGAACCCCTTGGCTAGCATCCATTCATTCCATTTCATCAATTTCATTTTTACATTCTGTTTTGTTTAGAATCTGTGCATTTATTTCAATTCGTTCAAAACCTAAATCCCCCTTTACTTTAATGTCAAATTAGTTAGAAATCAATTTAGTTTGTGTTTTTAAGAGTCTTGAGTCAATTTATTACCCAATTTCGTCCAAAGTAACCAAAGTGCTCAAATCTGCCCAGAAAGTGATTTTAAGGCAGTTTTGAGTGTTTTGGGTGCTGTTTGAGTCTTTTGGTTTGTTTTAGTGTTTTAAGTGTTTAGTTTTACATTCTTTGAGTCTAGTATAGTGTTTTATATTGTGTTTTTACGTTCTTGAGTCAAGTTATTACTTAATTTCGTCCAAATTTGTGTTTGTGCTCAAATCTGCCCAGAAAGTGGTTTTTAGGCAGATTTGAGTGTGTTTGTGTTGTTTTGAGTCTTTTGGTTTGTTTTAGTGTTTTAAAGTTTAGTTTTGCATTCTTAAAGTCTAGTATAGTGTTTTATATTGTGTTTTTACGTTTGAATCAAACTATAATCTTAAATTCGTCCAACATTGGGTTTAAGGTCAGAAACTGCCTAGTTAGTGTTTTTAGGCAGTTTTGAGTCTTTTGAACTTGTTTTGAGTCCTTTGAGTCTTTGTGAACGTTTTTAACTTTGTTTTTACGTTTTTGAGTCATATCCAAGTGATTAACAATCCCTCCTAATCCCCGGTCCAGAACGATCCCTACTTATACATATACTACAATTTGACAAAAAGAGGGTTTAATTTGTGTGCGTATAAATCTCGCATCAAATTTTGGCGCCGTTGCCGGGGATTAGCAACTTTGCTAATCCTTTGGATTGTTATTTTCGTTTTCTTATTAGTTTTAGTTTTAGTTTCTGTTATGTATTTCAGTTTTAGTTTTTGATTTGTATTTTGTTTGAGTTCCTTGTCGATTTTAAGTACTAGAGAAGCACAACATGGCACTAGATAATGCTTCTCTTTTGTCACAGCTCATGGAAAAGTCCCAAATGCAAAGCGTTGGTACATTTTCAAGGAATGATGGGTTTTCCAATACTTACAATTCGGATTGGAGTGATCATTCAAACTCTATGTGGTGGGAACCTCAACATGTTCAACAAGAAGGATATTGGCAGCCATATGAGGAGTTCTATTCAACGCCTATGCAGCCAACACAACCTGCCCAAAGCGATGTAGGTAATTCAAGTGATAATGATAAGATTTTTCAATTACTTACTACTTTGACGCAGGGAGTCCAACTTCAAAACAAAGAGAGGGAAAATCAAGACAAAAGGTTGGACTACTTGGAAAAGCAAATTGGGCAGATAGCGGAGTTTGTAGAACAAATTTGCGACCAAGGCGAAATTCCTAGTTCAACCATTGCAAATCCGAAGGGAGAATTTGAAACCGCCAATGCTTTCATGTTGAGAAGTGAAAAGGAGGTTGGAACGGACCCTCAACCATCAAAAAATAAGTGAGAATGGACTCACAAGTGTGATTGTTGAAGAAAGGGCCCAAAAAGTTTGAATATGGCCCTAAGTTTTGTGTGACTTCCCCTTGGGTGTTCAAAGTTGACTTCTGCGTTCTAAAGGGAATTCTAAGTGCCTAATTCAATACTTTGCTCACTATTGCTTTAAGAACCTTTGTTTTACTTTACCTTTCTTTGTTAAACCATTACCCTTAGCCCCGTTACAACCCTCAACTTCTATCTTGATGTTATGTGTTCAATTTGTGGAGTTTGAATTTGGTATGAGCTTATGGAATCACTGGTTCTCATTCTAAGTAGTAGCATTCCATTCATGAGATCATATTCATGTCATTATCGTAAATCCAGAAAATGCTTTCTTTGTTATAACATATGTGAGATACTAGTCTTTCATGTTCACATCAATCTCTCACATATAACTAGTGTAGGGTGTGTAGTCAGAAAATCTGTGTGAAAATAGAGTGCATTCTAGTAAGGAATTGAGGAAATTCTCTAAAGCATGTTACTACATTCAAATCATGGTTTTAAATGCTTAATTGTGAACTAGTATGTGGTGACTATGATTAAGAATGTATTTAAGTGTAAAGATGGCTAAAATCTGTGGGAATAATGATTTTTAACTTGTCATGTGCATTGGAAATCCGTAAGACGATTGTTGGAAGGTGTAGGTGGTGTTTTGTTCGTTTTGTCTAGTTTCGTGTTCTTTTGTTGTTTTGTTTTGCTCGAGGACTAGCAAAAGATAAGTGTGGGGGTATTTGATAGGAGCATATTCATGCGACTTAAATGGCTTGTTCTCGTGCATTTACGTTATGTTTCTTTAGTTATTTTAGTACTTTAAGCTATTTTCGTGTGTTTTTAGGTTCATATGGCTAAGGAAGCAAAAAGATGCATTTTGGAGCATTTTGGAGCAAAATTGGACTTGGAATGGATAGCTTATGTTTGGTGCAAAAGGAATGGACGAAATTGAAGGATTCCTAATCCATTGCAGCCATATGCACCCATAATCATTCACACCTTGCAGCCACATGCATTCACTCTTCATAAATCAGCCACATGCACTCATCATCATAACCTAGCTGTCATGTTTCCCCTTTCATCATTCCCTCACATTCTTTAAATCAGCCAACACATGCATCCACCTTTCTCCCATCAGATTTCCAACATTGCACATGCATTCCCCTTACAATTTCAGCCATCCTAGCTGTTTTGCACATGCATTCACTTAACCTAGCTGTCATGTTCCCTCTCCCATCCATTCATCTCCCTATAAAAACCATACACACTTCACACAACATATATTCATTCTCATTCACTCTTCCATATTCCAGAAATTCGTCAAAACCTCTCCACACCCTTGCAGCAGCCACCAAAACACTTTTCTCCTCCATTGCAGCCACTCCAACCACTCCCCAAACCATTCACACCATCAAATTATCCTTAGACCTTGTGCTACAACGAAGAGGAAGATAAGAGGGCCTAAACGTTCATACAATTCAAGTTTGAGTTGTTGGAATGTTTAGGTGTTTCTTTGATTTCAATGTTTAATTTCAATACTCTTTGTTTTGTACCATGAGGAACTAAACCCCCCTTTAGCTAGGGGGTGATTCAAAATATATGTTTATGCTTGCATTTTGATTTGATTACTTCTAATTGCGTTTCATAAGTTGTGGATTCAATTTGTTTAACCGTTTGATTGATAACTTATTTATGTATGTTTATTGAGAATGCGCGCTTAATTTTCATGCATGAATATGACGCTAGAATATAAGTGAGTTTCACCTAATAGTTACGAACTTATATTCACAAGTAGTGGAGGTTGCTTATAAACAATCGCGTTAAACGAATTCTTGGCATAAGTTTCATGCAATCCATAGTAACGAATGCCTCGTCAACACTTATAATTTTCATAGAGCGTAATGATTCTTGCTTGTATCTCTTCTATGCATTCATGTTGAGGACTTGTGGGGAATGTTTTGAATTGTCGCATGCATCATCCAATTCAATAACGTTAGGAAGATTTGAAGGTTAATTAGTGCATCACGGTTAACTTGGGGTGTTGAGAATTCATGGTTTATTGAAATGCAATTGGAAATCATTTTATTATGCAAGTGTAACATGTATGGAGATGAACCCCTTGGCTAGCATCCATTCATTCCATTTCATCAATTTCATTTTTACATTCTGTTTTGTTTAGAATCTGTGCATTTATTTCAATTCGTTCAAAACCTAAATCCCCCTTTACTTTAATGTCAAATTAGTTAGAAATCAATTTAGTTTGTGTTTTTAAGAGTCTTGAGTCAATTTATTACCCAATTTCGTCCAAAGTAACCAAAGTGCTCAAATCTGCCCAGAAAGTGATTTTAAGGCAGTTTTGAGTGTTTTGGGTGCTGTTTGAGTCTTTTGGTTTGTTTTAGTGTTTTAAGTGTTTAGTTTTACATTCTTTGAGTCTAGTATAGTGTTTTATATTGTGTTTTTACGTTCTTGAGTCAAGTTATTACTTAATTTCGTCCAAATTTGTGTTTGTGCTCAAATCTGCCCAGAAAGTGGTTTTTAGGCAGATTTGAGTGTGTTTGTGTTGTTTTGAGTCTTTTGGTTTGTTTTAGTGTTTTAAAGTTTAGTTTTGCATTCTTAAAGTCTAGTATAGTGTTTTATATTGTGTTTTTACGTTTGAATCAAACTATAATCTTAAATTCGTCCAACATTGGGTTTAAGGTCAGAAACTGCCTAGTTAGTGTTTTTAGGCAGTTTTGAGTCTTTTGAACTTGTTTTGAGTCCTTTGAGTCTTTGTGAACGTTTTTAACTTTGTTTTTACGTTTTTGAGTCATATCCAAGTGATTAACAATCCCTCCTAATCCCCGGTCCAGAACGATCCCTACTTATACATATACTACAATTTGACAAAAAGAGGGTTTAATTTGTGTGCGTATAAATCTCGCATCAAAAGCGAAAGTAGTTTATTAAATTTCTAGGAAATTGGTAAACTTATTCGAAGGTCGCGGAAATCTGATACAAGCTAAACAGAGCAGACTACTCATTTAGAAGCTTGGATGACCTTGGGCTCTCCTGTAGCCATCCTGCCTTCACCAGCCACTTTGCACTCAGCAATTTGCTCACTCGACATTGCATCTTCAGCAGCTTCAATCTTGGTAGCACCATCTTTGATTACTTCATCTACAGCAGCTGAGAAATTAAACTCAAGTAGTTTCCCCTTTCTTGGCAAGCATCACAGATGTGGTAGCCCAAACCATGGCACATGCCACACCTTCTTCTGCCAATGCCGAGCCAGCCTTTGGCTCTGGCTAAGTCGGGTAGCCCAAGTCGTGTCCTCTGCCGCATAGCCTTCACCACCCCGATGACTGCCCTGCAGAAGCACCACAAAAGAAGAAGACAAAGAAAATTAATCTTTTCTTACCTTGGTACAGCGTGGAAAAAACAAAGAAACTAACGGAAGACGGTTTTTTGCACGGGCAAGCGAAGAAGAATGATCTTTCATATTCTTCCGCTAATCTATGTGTAGACGTGGTAATGGCAACTTAGTGAATTGCGCCGAGTGCTATGAAATTAGGCCGAATAGCTTTATCAATGCCTCCATTCGGATCAAATTTAACAACAAAAACAAAAATTGAAATAAACTCAAATTTGGTGACGAAATCGATTCTACTTGAACAATGCGAAAAGCTCTTCAAGATTACCGGCCTGGTTTCACCGTTTTCGTTCAGCACCTAGGTCTGAAACTCGACGAATTCATCAATTGGGTAAGAATTAGACATAATAGAATTTTTAACGAAATAGTGACGGAAGGACCACATCAGTACGTAACAGGCCTGGTTTCATCGCTTTCTGTTATGTGCCACATCAGCACATAACCGAATTTTTAACGGAATAGTGACGGAATGACCATATTGATTTGCAATACCTATTTTTATGGACTACATCGATTGAATTTTTTCAATTGTAGGGACCATCTTGATGGGGCGTGTCAATTTCAGAGACTACTTGGAATAAAACCCTAAAAACAATGAATGCAGTTTGAATGAAATATGATGAATAGCCATGTAATAATTAGACATGTCCAGATTCGGTGTCATTTTTCCTTGTCTAGCTATACACAAAAAGTTTTACAGGGTCAAGCTTTCATAAACAAAGTCCATAGAGTTCACTAGCAACAAGAGAGATCATGCCTTATCATCAAAATCAAATATACATTGTCCTTATAGCATCCGATATTATCCTTATACTGGGGAATTTGCATCTAATACAAACAAATTGAATGGTGATTTACAGATCAAAACACTATAGGAAGTAGAATACTTTTCTTTTTCTGTAACACTTTCGCATACAATACAAATAATACACCCTAAATCTTATTTCACCTTGAAAGACCCTTATTATTGTTTTAGAATATAAACAAGTACATGAGAGCTGCTACATCAAAATGCCAATGTTTTCCCACCATCTTCACCCTCCTACTTAGCTCATTTATCATCTTTAACCCTTGTGATCGTGGCCCTTAATCAATTACCATCACGACACCAAAGAATATTTGAGCAACCACGGTGATAGGGGTTCACGGGTTGGGCTTTACCTTCACAACCACGACGTGGCCCTCCTGGTGTTGTGCATGGGTCGACAACTCCATAATTAATGCGCTTTCTTTGAGCTTGGACTTCGGAGTTTAGCACCACCGAGGTAATGAGGAGGAAACAAAAGATGAATGACTTCATGTTTGACATGCCCGTGATTATTATTCTCAATGTGTCTCTAATAGTTTCTATTTGTATTCACTAATGGAATAGATAGGACTACGAATTTATAAGAGTTTAGCCGCAGATGAGTCAAAGACATTGGGTTTTAACAGATTTTTCTATTTGTTTATACGGTTGTATTTCTTGTTGATCTTGACAGGTATATACAACAATTATTTAACATACTGGTATTTAAAGGCCAAATAGTTAGTCAATGGTTGAGCACTTATCTCTGTGTCAACGACATGGTTAAAGCTTAAATAAATATCTCATCAATAGCGCGCAAACCAAGCACGCACTAGATTACACCTAATTAGGACCTTGAAAATCTCTCGAAGAGATACCTATTTTTAGTTTTTTTTTTTTTTTTTGGTATTTGGAAGATACCTGAAGGAACAACATGTTACCTAACAATAGTAGGTTTTTTCGAAAATAGTAGGTTTTTTTCGAATCACACTCTGGTTGATTTATAATTGGTGTCAAGTTTGAAGAAAGAGAAGTGTATGTAATGTTGTTCTCGAATAGATTAGCAGATTTTATTTATTTATTTATTAATTTTTTTTTTATTTTGGAAAAAATAGATCAGTAGAAATGAACAAAAAAAAAAAAAAAGTGAAAAGAAATTCTAATCCCCATTCAAAATCCCAAATCAAAACCCTAATGAAATTTCACGAATTAAAGGGGAAATTTTTTACAACAACAAAATAAAGGTGGGTGATGTCCAGCTTTCCTCAATTGCTGTTATGACAACGACTTCCATGCTCTCTAGTGTGAGAGGATAAACCAATCCCTTGACACCAATTTGGGTAAGCTCTCTAGTGCGAGAGGGTAAACTAATTCTCCGACACTTATATGGGTTTGTTCTCCATTGCGATAAGGTAAACTGATTCCCCGACACGCATCTAGGTATGCTATCCAGTGCAATAGAGTAAACTAATTGCCATCCAGTGCGAGAAGATAAACTAGTTCCCTAACACTCACATGGGTAAGCTTTCCAGTGCGAGAGGGTAAACTAATTCCTTAATACCCATTTGGGTCTGCTCTCCAGTGTGAGAGGATAAACTAATTGCTCTTCATGGCGAGAGCGTAAAATTATTGCTCTCCAATGCGAGAGGGTAAACTAATTGCTTTCCAATGCGATAAGGCAAGCTAATTCTCCGACACCCATCAGGGTAAGCTCTCAAGTGCGAGATGATATAACAATTCCCTGATACCCGTTTGGGTGAACTCTCTAGCGCGAGAAGGTAAACGAATTCCCCTACACCTATCGGGGTAAGCTCTCTAATGCTAGACGATAAACCAATTCTCTGACACCCATATGGTAAGCTTTCTAGTGTGAAAGGATAAGCCAATTCTCTGAGACCTCTCTTGGTCTACATTTCTATGGAATGGGGCAAACTGCCTATGAATTTCCACACGACTACTCATTTTGATGTGATTAGTTGACGATTTCCATATTCCATAGATCATTATCATGTTGTGATGTAAGCCACACAGCTCAAAAAATCGAATACTCAAACACCAGCTAAGCAGCAAATGGTCAGGGGGCAACAGCAGACGACGAACTAAACAACTCGACACCCTAAGAAGCCAAAGCTCAAGATCGAAATGACTCTGTGTGATCATCAGCCTTTTTCGAACAAGAGTGCTTAAGCGTCGGTTATTTTGTGGCTAAATGTTTTGCAAGACTCTTTAAGCAAGCAAAGTTTCACGAAAAACAAAGGCCGTAGAAAATTGGAGTGAATTGCACCAGGTGCTATGAAATTAGGCCGAATAGCTCTATCAACGCCTCCATTGGGATTAAAATTGACAACAAAAACAAAAATTGAAATAAACTCAAATTCGGTGACAAAATCGATTCCGCTTGAACAATGCGAAAAGCTCGTCAAGATTTCCGGCCTGGTTTCACCGTTTTCGTTCAGCACCTAGGTCTGAAACCCGACGAATTCATCAACTGGGTAAGAATTAGACATAATAGAATTTTTAACAAAATAGTGACGGAAGGACCACATTAGTACGTAACAAGCCTGGTTTCATCGCTTTCTGTTATGTGCCACATCAGCGCATAACGGATTTTTTAACGGAATAGTGACGGAATGACCATATTGATTTGCAACACCTATTTTTATGGACTACATCGATTAAATTTCAATTTTTGGGACCATCTTGATGGGGCGTGTCAATTTCAGAGATTACTTGTGATAAAAACCCTAAAACCATTGAATACAGTTTGAATTAAATATGATGAATGGCCATGTAATAATTAGACATGTCCAGATTCGGTGTCATTTTTCCTTGTCTTGCTCTACACAAAAAGTTTTACAGTGTCAAGCTTCCATAAACAAAGTCCATAGAGTTCAGTAGCAACAAGAGAGATCATGCATTATCATGAAAATCAAAGATACATTGTCCTTATAGCATCCGATATTATCTTTATACTGGGGAATTTGCATCTAATACAAACAAATTGAATGGTGATTTACAAATCGAAACACTATAGGAAGTAGAATACTTTTCTTTTTTCTGTAACACTTTCGCATACAATACAAATAATACACCCTAAATCTTATTTCACCTTGAAAGGCCCTTATTATTGTTTTAAAATATAAATAAGTACATGAGAGCTGCTACATCAAAATGCCAATGTTTTCCCACCATCTTCACCCTCCTACTGAGCTCATTTATCATCTTTAACCCTTGTGATTGTGGCCCTTAATCAATTACCATCGCGACACCAAAGAATATTTGAGCAACCACGGTGATAGGGGTTCACGGGTTGGGCTTTACCTTCACAACCACGACGTGGCCCTCCTGGTGCTGTGCATGGGTCGACAACTCCATAATTAATGCGCTTTCTTTGAGCTTGGACTTCAGAGTTTAGCACCACCAAGGTAATGAGGTGGAAACAAAGGATGAATGACTTCATGTTTGAAATGCCCGTGATTATTATTCTCAATGTGTCTCTAATAGTTTCTATTTGTATTCACTAATGGAATAGATGGGACTACGAATTTATAAGAGTTTTACCGCAGATGAGTCAAAGAAATTGGGTTTTAACTGATTTTTCTGGTTGTTTATACGGTTGTATTTCTTGTTGATCTTGACAAGCATATACAACAATTATTTAACACACTACTATTTAAAGGCCAAATAGGTAGTCAATGGTTGAGCACTTATCTCTGTGTCAACGACATGGTTAAAGCTTAAATAAATATCTCATCAATAGCGCGCAAACCAAGCACGCACTAGATTACACCTAATTAGGACCTTGAAAATATCTCGAAGAGATACCTATTTTTAGTTTTCTTTTTTTTTTTTGCTATTTGGAAGATACCTGAAGGAACAACATATTACCTAACAATAGTAGGTTTTTTCGAAAATAGTACGTTTTTTCGAATCACACTCTGGTTGATTTATAATTGTGTCAAGTTTGAAGAAAGAGAAGTGTATGTAATGTTGTTCTTGAATAGATTAGCAGATTTTATTTATTTATTTATTTATTTTTTTATTTTGGAAGAAATAGATCAATAGAAATGAACAAAAAAAAAAAGTGAAAAGAAATTCTAATCCCCATTCAAAATCCCAAATCAAAACCCTAATTAAATTTCACGAATTAAAGGGGAAATTTTTTACAACAACAAAATAAAGGTGGGTGATGTCCAGCTTTCCTCAATTGTTGTTATGATAACGACTTCCATGCTCTCTAGTGTGAGAGGTTAAACCAATCCCCTGACACCAATCTGGGTAAGCTCTCTAGTGCAAGAGGGTAAACCAATTCTCCGACACTTATATGGGTTTGTTCTCCATTGAGATAAGGTAAACTGATTCCCCGACACGCATCTAGGTATGCTATCCAGTGCAATAGGGTAAACTAATTGCTATCCAGTGCGAGAAGATAAACTAGTTCCCTAACACTCACATGGGTAAGCTTTCCAGTGCGAGAGGGTAAACTAATTCCTCAATACCCATTTGGGTCTGCTCTCCAGTGTGAGAGGATAAACTAATTGCTCTTCATGGCAAGAACGTAAAATGATTGCTCTCCAATGCAAGAGGGTAAACTAATTGCTTTCCAATGCGATAAGGCAAACGAATTCTCCGACACCCATCAGGGTAAGCTCTCAAGTGCGAGATGATATAACAATTCCTTGATACCCGTTTAGGTGAACTCTCTAGTGCGAGAGGGTAAACGAATTCCCCTACACCCATCTGGGTAAGCTCTTTAATGCAAGACGATAAACCAATTCTCCGACACCCATCTGGTAAGCTTTCTAGTGTGAGAGGATAAGCCAATTCTCTGAGACCTTTCTTGGTCTACTTTTCAATAAAATGGGGTAAACTGCCTATGAATTTCCACACGAGTACTCATTTTGATGTGATTAGTTGACGATTTCCATATTCCATAGATCTCTATCATGTTGTGATGTAAGCCACACAGCTCAAATAATCGAATACTCAAACACCAGCTAAGTAGCAAATGGTCAGGGGGCAATAGCAGACGACGAACTGAACAGCTCGACACCCTAAGAAGCCAAAGCTCAAGATCGAAATGACTCTGTGTGATCATCAGCCTTTTTCAAACTAGAGTGCTTAAGCGACTGTTATTTTGTGGCTAAATGTTTTGCAAGACTCTTTAAGCAAGCAAAATTTCACGAAAAACGAAGGCCGTAGAAAATTAGAGTGAATTGCGCCGGGTGCTATGAAATTAGGCCGAATAGCTCTATCAACGCCTCCATTGGGATTAAATTTGACAACAAAAACAAAAATTGAAATAAACTCAAATTCGGTGACAAAATCGATTCCGCTTGAACAACGCGAAAAGCTCGTCAAGATTTCCGGTCTGGTTTCACCGTTTTCGTTCAGCACCTAGGTCTGAAACCCGACGAATTCATCAACTGGGTAAGAATTAGACATAATAGAATTTTTAATGAAATAGTGACGGAAGGACCACGTCAGTACGTAACAAGCCTGGTTTCATCGTTTTCTGTTATGTGCCACATCAGCACATAACTGAATTTTTAACGGAATAGTGACGGAATGACCATATTGATTTGCAATACCTATTTTTATGGGCTACATTGATTAAATTTCAATTTTAGGGACCATCTTGATGGGGCGTGTCAATTTCAGAGACTACTTGTGATAAAAACCCTAAAACCATTGAATACAGTTTGAATTAAATATGATGAATGGCCACGTAATAATTAGACATGTCCAGATTCGGTGTCATTTTTCCTTGTCCTGCTCTACACAAAAAGTTTTACAGTGTCAAGCTTCCATAAACAAAGTCCATAGAGTTCAGTAGGAACAAGAAAGATCATGCATTATCATGAAAATCAAAGATACATTGTCCTTATAGCATCCGATATTATCCGTATACTGGGGAATTTGCATCTAATACAAACAAATTGAATGGTGATTTACAAATCAAAACATTATAGGAAGTAGAATACTTTTCTTTTTCTGTAACACTTTCGCATACAATACAAATAATACACCCTAAATCTTATTTCACCTTGAAAGGCCCTTATTATTGTTTTAGAATATAAATAAGTACATGAGAGCTGCTAAATCAAAATGCCAATGTTTTCCCACCATCTTCACCCTCCTACTC
The DNA here is from genome assembly GCF_041283825.1 of Pyrus communis. Taxonomy (NCBI): domain Eukaryota; kingdom Viridiplantae; phylum Streptophyta; class Magnoliopsida; order Rosales; family Rosaceae; genus Pyrus; species Pyrus communis. The sequence goes on from NC_142574.1 coordinate 20,749,884, forward strand.
AGCTCCTCTATCATCTTTAACCCTTGTGATCGTGGCCCTTAATCAATTACCATCGCGACACCAAAGAATATTTGAGCAACTGCGGTGATAGGGGTTCACGGGTTGGGCTTTACCTTCACAACCACGACGTGGTCCTCCTGGTGCTGTGCATGGATCGACGACTCCATAATTAATGCGCTTTCTTTGAGCTTGGACTTCGGAGTTTAGCACCACCATGGTAATGAGGAGGAAACAAAGGATGAATGACTTCATGTTTGAAATGCCCGTGATTATTATTCTCAATGTGTGTCTAATAGTTTCTATTTGTATTTACTAATGGAATAGATGGGACTACGAATTTATAAGTGTTTTGCGTCAGATGAGTCAAAGACATTAGGTTTTAACAGATTTTTCTGTTTTTATACGGTTGTATTTGTTGTTGATCTTGACAGGTATATACAACAATTATTTAACACACTACTATTTAAAGGCCAAATAGTTAGTCAATGGTAGAGCACTTATCTCTGTGTCAACGACATGGTTAAAGCTTAAATCAATATCTCATCAATAGCGCGCAAACCATGCACGCACTAGATTACACCTAATTAGGACCTTGAAAATCTCTGGAAGAGATACCTATTTTTAGTTTTTTTTTTTTTTTTTGCTCTTTGGAAGATACCTGAAGGAACAACATATTACCTAACAATAACCTAACAATAGTAAGTTTTTTCGAAAATAGTAGGTTTTTTTGAATCACACTCTAGTTGATTTATAATTGGTGTCAAGTTTGAAGAAAGAGAAGTGTATGTAATGTTGTTCTAGAATAGATTAGCAGATTATTTTTTTTATTTTGGAAGAAATTGATCAATAGAAATGAACAAAAAAAAAAAAAAAACGAAAAGAAATTCTAATCCTCATTCAAAATCCCAAATCGAAACTCTAATTAAATTTGACGAATTAAAGCGGAAATTTTTTACAACAACAAAATAAAGGTGGGCGTGGTCCAGCTTTCCTCAATTGCTGTTACGACAACGACTTCGATGCTCTCTAGTGTGAGAGGATAAACCAATCCCCCGACACCAATCTGGGTAAGCTCTTTAGTGCGAGAGGGTAAACCAATTCTCTGACATTTATATGGGTATGTTCTCCATTGCGATAGGGTAAACTGATTCCTCGACACCCATCTAGGTAAGTTATCCAGTGCAATAGGGTAAACTAATTACTAACCAGTGCGAGAAGATAAAGAAACTAACGGAATTGTGCCGTCTGCCATGCAATCAGGCCGCATAGCTCCAACAACGCCTTTATTAAGATCGGATCTGAGAACTAAAACAAAAATTGAAATAAACTCAAATTTGGCGACGAAATCGATAACCCTTGAACAATGCGGAAAGTTCGTCAGGATTTTCGGCTTGGTTTCACCATTTTCGTTCATTACCTAGGTCCAAAAACCTAGTGAATTCACCAACTGGGTAAGAATTGGTATTAATAGAATTTTTAACAGAATAGTGACGGAAGAGCCACATCAGCACATAACAGCCTAGTTTTACCGCTTTCTGTTATATACCACATCAACACATAACTAAATTTTTAACGAAATTGTGACGGAATGACCATATTGATTTGCAATACCTATTTTTAGGGACTACATTGATTGAATTTCAATTTTAGGGACCATGTTGGTGGGGCGAGTCAATTTCATAGACTATTTGCCACGGATGAGTCAAAGACATTGGGTTTTAACGAATTTTTCTGTTTTCTTATACGGTTGTATTTGTTGTAGATCTTAAGAGATATATACAACAATTATCTAACACACTACTTGCTATCCAGTGCAATAGGGTAAACTACTTGCTATCCAGTGCGAGAGGGTAAACTAGTTCCCTGACACCCATATGGGTAAGTTCTGCAGTGTGAGAGGGTAAACTAATTCCTCGACACCAATTTGGGTTTGTTGATAGGAGCATTTTCATGCGACTTAAATGGCTTGTTCTCGTGCATTTACGTTATGTTTCTTTAGTTATTTTAGTACTTTAAGCTATTTTCGTGTGTTTGTAGGTCGAAAGGGCTAAAGGAGCAAAAAGATGCATTTTGGAGACTTTTGGAGCACTTTTGGGCTAAGGACGGATAGCTTATGCTTGAAGCCAAAGTGTTGGACGAAATTGAAGACCTAATTGGAGCCAAAGTGTTGGAACCTTGTTCTCTTTAGTTTTAGGACATTTAAACCTTTCCTAATCCCAATCATGCCATGCATAACACACATCCATTCTAACACATTGTCATTGCACATGCATTTCCTTCATTAGTTAACCCACATGCACTTATCACTTATCATCACCACATATCATATCACTTAATCACTTATCACTTATCATCACCACTTAACCACTTATCATATCATAACCACATATCATATCACTTATCACTTATCACTTAACATATCATCCACCTACTTCACCTACAACATCCACCTACTTCACCTACAACATCCACTTCACCTACAACATCCACCTACTTCACCTACAACATCCACCTACTTCACCTACAAATGACATAGCCATATGTTCCCTCCACTACTCCTATAAATACCCTTGCATTCATTCATTCATGGAGATCTCATTTTTCATACACAACACACCACAAACACTTCCATCTTCTCCCTAGCCGTGAGTCTCTCCATTTTCTGCACCATTCCCTTCCCTTTCTCCTCCATTTCTTCCATTTCCATAATCCCCCAATCCATTCAACACACCAACAACATCCCTTAGTCCTTGTGCTAAAGTAATCGTTTATTCTGATCATGCAGCTTTGAGGTACTTGCTCACGAAAAAGGAAGCAAAGCCGAGGCTTATCCGTTGGATTCTTCTTCTTCAAGAATTTGATATTGAAATCCGGGATAAGAAAGGAAGCGAGAATGTAGTGGCTGACCATTTAAGCCGAATGATCCACGAGGAGCATGAACATGCCGTACCTATCCCTGAAACTTTTCCCGATGAGCAGCTGCTATCCATTGAGGTAAGTGAACCATGGTATGCAGATTTAGTGAATTACTTGGTGGCTAAACAATTTCCAAATGAACTAAACAAGCACCAACGTGATAAGCTTAAAAATGATGCACGTTTCTATGTTTGGGATGACCCTTATTTGTGGAAGTATTGCCCATATCAAATTGTACGTAGATGTGTGCATGATTCTGAATTTCACTCAATTCTAAGCTTTTGTCACACATATGCATGTGGTGGTCATTTTGGCACACAACGCACTGCCCTCAAGGTTCTAGAGTGTGGTTTTTATTGGCCGACTATATTTAGGGATGCTAGAACCTTTTGTATGTCTTGTGATCGTTGCCAACGAATGGGTAACATAGGTACCAAGGACCAAATGCCGCAAACCCCTGTCTTTAATGTTGAAATTTTTGATGTTTGGGGCATTGATTTCATGGGCCCTTTCCCTCCATCTTATGGTTTCACTTATATCTTGCTAGCCGTTGATTATGTTTCTAAATGGGTGGAAGCAAAAGCCACCCGTACTAACAATTCTAAGGTGGTTGCAGATTTCGTGAAAACTAACATTTTTGCTAGGTTTGGAATGCCGAGAGTAATCATAAGTGATGGAGGGTCTCACTTTTGCAATCGGACCATTGAGGCGTTGCTAAGAAAGTACCATGTCAACCATAAGGTCTCCACACCTTACCATCCTCAAACAAATGGCCAAGCCGAGGTGTCTAACCGAGAAATCAAACAAATTTTGGAGAAGACCGTTGGACCAACAAGGATGGATTGGAGCTTACGTTTAGATGATGCACTGTGGGCATATCGTACGGCATACAAAACACCCATTGGGATGTCACCTTTTCGGCTCGTCTATGGTAAGCCATGTCATTTGCCCGTAGAGTTAGAGCACAAGGCACATTGGGCCGTGAAGACTTTCAACATGGACAAAGATGCAGCGGGAGTTCATAGGAAGCTCCAATTGAATGAACTTGAGGAGATTCGGAATGAAGCCTATGAGAATGCCCGGATGTACAAAGCCAAGACCAAAGCATTCCATGATAAAATGATTCGAACCAAGACCTTCACAGTTGGGCAGAAAGTGTTACTTTTCAACTCTCGCCTACGTTTGTTTCCTGGTAAGTTGCGTTCTAAATGGATTGGCCCGTTTGTTGTTACTAACGTTTTACCTTATGGTGCAGTCCACATAAAAAGCTTAAGGAATGGCGTAGAATTCAAGGTGAACGGGCATCGGTTGAAGCCATATTATGAGCATGGTGTGGGGCAAGTGGTGGAAGACATTCCTTTCCATTCCGTGGGCTCAAATGAAGATTAAAAGAGGGTACTCGTCCGGCTGAAAGACGTAAAAGAAAGCGCTACTTGGGAGGCAACCCATGCATCCGAATAGAGAAGAACTTGGAAACCCCTTTAAGAGACTTATTTTTATTCCTTTCTTTTTCTTTACTGCCTTTACTTTGCTTTCTTTCTCGTATTTGTTTATTTGCTTGCTCTGTTGTGACTTTCTGTTTAAAACATTGAGGACAAAGTTTGATTTAAGTGTGGGGGGGTAAACAATTCGTATTTGCATGAATTTCGTGGGATTTATTCACCTATCACTTAGAATGTTGTTTCTTGCTGTTTTAAGCGTTTTTATAGTGTCTTGGTATGTTTTATAGTGTCTTGGTATAAAACTCCGAAAATTTGATAAAAATTAAAAAAAAAAAAAAAAAAAAAAAAAAAAATTCTTTTGAAAAACCCAAAAATATGTGTTTTTAGAGTCATTTGAGTCATTTTGGTGTTTGTTTGTGTCTTAGCGCTACTTGGGAGGCAACCCATGCATTCAACAAAGGAAGACTTAGAAAGCACTCAAATTCCAGATTCCTAAAAACTCTTCTCTTTGTTGATATTTCGTTTCTGCCTTGTTAGGTTGTTTAGTTGTTATTGTTTGTTTGTTTATTAATTGTGGGAGTCTATGATTGTAACATTGAGAAAATGATTGGTTTATTGATAGGCACTGCTAAACAAAGAAAGATAAAGCCTTCACAAAGGGCGTTTACTTGAAGCCCCACTACTGGGCAAAACTCTAGGAGCGGAAGGCATCGGAGCGGAAGGCATCGGGGCGGAAGGTATCGGAGCGGGAGGCATCAAAGAAGAGGCCTCAATACTTGGCCAAACGCTGGATGAGCCCGGAAAAATGTGCCTCTGGAAGTAAGCCGCAAGCCTTTGACGGTCAGTTTGACGGTCACTTTGCATCCGACCATTGGATTCTTGTAGCTCATCAAGCTTCCTCTTCATACCCGTCGAATAGTTGTTGGCAAGCACGTGCAAACTTCTATTCTCGTACTTAAGCAGTTTGATCTCCTGCTTGAGACTTTCCACCTCTGCCATCAATGATTCCACCTGACGGGAGCGGGCAAGCAGGCGTTGGCCCATATTGGACACAGAGCTCGCACACTGAACACTAAGTGCGAGGGATTCTTGAACGGCCAACTCATCGGACCGTCCTGACAGCAGCCTACTATCTTTTGGAGTGAGGAGGTTCCTAGCTACTATTGTAGCTGTTGTGGCGTCCTGCATCACGGAGTCTTCACCTGTGAGAGAACCGTTAGAAGAAAAGAAAGAAGGGCGCCATACGTTACCTTGACGCGGCGCGCCCGTATCACTGCTAAGGCTCAATTCCAAGCTAAGGTTCGATGAGTTTGCCATTTTCAAAAGTGTTCAAAGAGAAGGGGAGGATGAAGTTAAAATTGGCCGGAGTCAATTTTCAAGAATGGGAAATCTTCAGAGTGTGTTTGTTGTGGTGATCGATACCTCAATAAGAAGCCAAGGCGACGCGTCCACCGATTCAAAAAGCCGGAATTTCCGGCATAATTTAGGCGACGCTTTCTCAGCTTTTCAAAAGACGTGTTCAACTTTGTCAAAAGAGTTCTTCTTTTCAGACAACACGTGGAGGCCATCATTGCAACTACACATCTTTAGCCGACAAGCGCAAAGTTCGGCGACGCTTTCTCAGCTTTTCAGAAGACGCGCGCAGCTTTGTCAAAAGGAGCCGCATCTGCACTACCACGTGTCGTTCAGAAAGCGAAGGGGCGTCGTTCTGAAATCGAAGGGGCGCCTGCTCAGAAATCGAAGAGGCGTGTTCAGAGATCGAAGAGGCGCCATTATTTCAAAAAGCCGGATTTGCGGGATCAAAACGTTTGTCGACAAAGGTAAAAAGTACCACCACTTGATATTATCTCTATATATGTCGACCTTCGTCTTTTATGGCAGGGCAAACCTGAAGAAAATGCCCAACTCTCTCTCACCTCTGAGGGCGCACTCCCAGCAAAGCCTTTCGAAATACTCAATTCTTTCTTCTTCCCCAAAGATGATACCAGATGCCTGGAGTACATATGACCCAGGAGGAAGCAGCACAACAAATACATGTGCTGATTCATTCACCGCTTCTTCAAAAGCAAAGGTATCTCATATCATCAAGGTCAAAAGCAAAAGTATCTCATATCATGCTCTTTCCCTGTCTTTTTCTTTGTCCTTGTTCTTACTCGCATGGCAAAGTAAAAGAAGCAATCAGCCGGCACTTGGAGTCAGTCTTCCGTTCTGGAGCCAACTGCCTGGAATCTATTCCTGATTGCTTACCTAGCGTTGCTCTCGAGTAGTCATCTTCAACGGTTGATAAACTTCCAGAGAAGGGACCACTTCTGCAAAGAGGAGCGAGTAAGGCAAGTGAAAATGATACATTGAAGCATGTGGAGACAAACATAGGCTGAGTTATCCTCCAACCCTTTTCAATACGAATTGGAAAGATTGAACAAAGAAACAGACCAAAGGAGTAAGCTCAGACCTTCGGGGGAGACCAAAAGAATCCTGCTGCCCAGTTCAAGAGTAGCACAAAGGAAAATCAACGATGGGAGGAGCCCCTGTGGAATCAACAACATCAAGCCTCAATGAAATCAATAAGGAGAAGATGGAATTTACATTCCACAACCAGATTTGCGTCTCTAAACTTTTCTCTTTGTTATTTACATTCTGCCATGTTTAGTATGTTTAAATGCTTTTTGTGTGTTTACTTATGCTTTGTATGATTTTAAGCTTAAAACATTGAGGACAATGTTTGATTTAAGTGTGGGGGTAACTAATGTTGTTAATGCAAATTCGTGGGATTTTATCGCCCATAACTTTAAAGGTTGTTCCTTACTGTTTTAAGGTGTTTTTAAGATGTTTTAGAGTGTTTTAGTATGTTTTGTTTTTATAAATCCGAAAATCACATAAAAATTTGAAAAACATGTTTTGAAAAACCTAAAAAGAGTGTTTTGAGTCGTTTTTGTGTGTTTGTGTCTTAGGGTACCTTCCAACACAATGATGAGGATTTGGTTTGTAATTGCATGACTGTTAAAGAGAATTATAAACATGGATGAAAGTTTGATTTACTCTTGGTATATGTTTGGTTATGGTTATAATGTATGACTTCACATGCAATCATAAAAGAAAAATTCGTTTTTGTAACATGCTTGAAGGAAGGAACTCAAACAAACGCTACAACCCTGTGAGACTCGAGCCATTACTTTCTTTGGAGAGTTATTTTCTGTGATTCTTTGTTTTCTAAAGTTGTTGCATGATCTCATTATTCCTTGCTTGGTTGCTACTTAGAATGCAATTGCATCATGATAGAACTAAATGCTAGAACTTATATCCGTTTCATTCAAAGCATGATATTGATTGCATAACATATATCAAGATGAAGTTGTGTAGTTGCCACCATAGCCAAATAGCCTTACTTCCCATATTTCGTATATATTGTAAGTCTTAACCCCGTTGAGCCTCGTTAACCTATTTTCTTTGCTAACCACATCAACCTTTACCTAGCCTAGATTAGGACCATCCGTACCCTTGTTCTTAAAAGATAGTGAGCATGACTTAAATGAATTCCTTTTGAGTACATTATGAAAGAAAATGAGTGTGGGGGAGAGAATGTTTTGTTCTTAAGCGTTTATGTATGTTTTGAGAAAAAAAAAAAAAAAAAAAAAAAAAAATTGTGAAAAATATATGTAAAAGAAAAACAGAAAAGAAAAGAAAGAAAGGAAAAAGAACTTGTTCCCCCTTGATCAAAAGTTGAGTTTTCATTCAAAAGTGATTTCTACGTTAATTCAAATGCTTTGCTCGCTATTTCTTTGAGAACCTTTGTTTTCCATATACCTTCTTTAGCCAAACACCTTTAGCCCCGTTACACCCCTTTGACTTCTATCTTGATCGTTATGTGTTTAATAATGTGGAGTTTGGAATTGATATGAGCTTATGGAATCACTGGTTCTCATTCTAAGTAGTAGCATTCCATTCATGAGATCATATTCATGTCGTTATCGTAAATTCAGAAAATGCTTTCCTTGTTATAACATATGTGAGTGTTCGTCTACATGTTTACATCAATCTTCTCACATATAACTAGTGTAGGGTGTGTAGTCAGAAAATCTATGTGAAATAGAGTGCATTCTAGTAAGGAATTGAGGGAATTCTCTAAGGCATGTTACTACATTCAAAACATGGTTTTAAATGCTTAATTGTGAACTAGTATGTGGTGACTATGAGTAAGAATGTACTTAAGTGTAAAAATGGCTAAAATCTGTGGGAATAATGATTTTTAACTTGTCATGTGCTTTGGAAATCCCTGAGACGTTTGTTGGAAGGTTTAGGTTGTGTTTTACTTGTTCGTTTTGTTTTGTTTCTGGTTTCTTTTGTTTTGTTTTGCTCGAGGACTAGCAAAGATAAGTGTGGGGGTATTTGATAGGAGCATTTTCATGCGACTTAAATGGCTTGTTCTCGTGCATTTACGTTATGTTTCTTTAGTTATTTTAGTACTTTAAGCTATTTTCGTGTGTTTGTAGGTCGAAAGGGCTAAAGGAGCAAAAATATGCATTTTGGAGACTTTTGGAGCACTTTTGGGCTAAGGACGGATAGCTTATGCTTGAAGCCAAAGTGTTGGACGAAATTGAAGACCTAATTGGAGCCAAAGTGTTGGAACCTTGTTCTCTTTAGTTTTAGGACATTTAAACCTTTCCTAATCCCAATCATACCATGCATAACACACATCCATTCTAACACATTGTCATTGCACATGCATTTCCTTCATTAGTTAACCCACATGCACTTATCACTTATCATCACCACATATCATATCACTTAATCACTTATCACTTATCATCACCACTTAACCACTTATCATATCATAACCACATATCATATCACTTATCACTTATCACTTAACATATCATCCACCTACTTCACCTACAACATCCACCTACTTCACCTACAACATCCACTTCACCTACAACATCCACCTACTTCACCTACAACATCCACTTCACCTACAACATCCACCTACTTCACCTACAAATGACATAGCCATATGTTCCCTCCACTACTCCTATAAATACCCTTGCATTCATTCATTCATGGAGATCTCATTTTTCATACACAACACACCACAAACACTTCCATCTTCTCCCTAGCCGTGAGTCTCTCCATTTTCTGCACCATTCCCTTCCCTTTCTCCTCCATTTCTTCCATTTCCATAATCCCCCAATCCATTCAACACACCAACAACATCCCTTAGTCCTTGTGCTACAACGAAGACGAAGAGAAGAAGGCCTAAACGTTCATACAATTCACGTTTGAGTTGTTGGAATGTTTACGCGTTTCTTTGATTTCAATGTTTAAATTCAATTCTCTTTGTTTTGTAATGGAAGAGAAGAGTGCCTAAACGTTCATACAATTCAAGTTTGAGTTGTTGGAATGTTTAGGTGTTTCTTTGATTTCAAAGTTATGAGGAACTAAACCCTTTTTGGCTAGGGGTGATTTCAATACCATGTTTATTTATGTGATATGAATTGATGAATTCCGGTTATGAACTCTTGATTCGTGAATGCAATTGGCTTAACTATTTGATGATTAACTTATTTGTGTTTGTTGATTGAGGGTCGACACTTAATTAGCATGCATGAATATGTGGCTAAAGTTTAAGAAGGTTTCACATAATCGTTACTAACTTATACTTGAAAGTAGTGAAGGTCGCTTGTCACGATCGCGTTAAGTTTAATTCTTAGCATGAGTAACATGATGTCATAGTTACAAATGCTTTGTCAATGCTTATGGTTTTCATTATTCTTAATGATCTTCGATTGTATCTCTATTATGATGACATGTAGGGAACTTTTGAGAATGTTTTGGGTTGTCGAATGATGCCATCCAATCCAATAATATAAGGAAAATCTAAGGGTTAACTAGTGATGTCACGGTTAATTTGGGGCATTGTCGTTCATAATTCAATGAAGGAATAACTGGAAATTGATTCATATGCATAAATATCATGTGTAGAGAAAGAACCCTTAGCTAGCTTCCCATCCATTCATTTCCGTCAAATCCATATTTACAATTTGTTTTGTTTCCAAGTATTCATTTTAGTTTAAATTCGTCCAAATCCAATTCCCCCCCCCTATTTCGTTGAAGTCTTAGTCTTAATCTTTCTTATTTTTAGTTTTGCTTTCTTCGAGCATTAAATAGTGTTTTATATTGTGTTTTTATGTTTTTAAGTCAATTTAGAAGGTTTTAGCAAGCCCTCCTAATCCCCGATCTAGAATGATCCCTCACTTATCCATTCTACTACAATTGTCAAACGAGGGTTTAATTTGAGTGTCAAGTAATTCTCGCATCAAATTTTGGCGCCGTTGCTGGGGATTAGCAACTTTGCTAATCCCTTGTCTTTATTTTTATAATTTTTTTGTTTTTCGTGCATTCTTATGTCAGATTCTTAGTTTGTTTGTGTCCTTGTTTTTTTTAGGTACTGTGTATGACTCGTAGCTCTCGGCCTATTATAGAGAACATCTCCGACTTTGACGGTGATTTTGAACGCACTTTGAGGAGAACGAGGAGTCAACAAGAGCCACCACAACCTGGGCTTGAAGAAGACGCGGTAGGTGTAGAAGAAAAGCCCACGGATCAGATTTTTGAAGAAGAACAAGCCATGGCAGCAGATAATAGAACCATCAAAGAGCTTTCGGCCTCGGGTTTGGCCAATGCAGACCCTCTTTGCATTCAATACCCCGCGGCTGCCCAAGGCAAGACCGATGAATTTGAACTCAAATCCAGTTTGTTACACCATATTCCGAAGTTCCATGGCTTGTCTATGGAAGACCCCAACAAACACTTGAAGGAGTTCGAGGTGGTTTGTTCGAGCATGACCCCCGTCAATATGGATGGGAGTATATTGAAGATGAAGGCCTTTCCATTTTCACTTATGGACAAAGCCAAAGATTGGCTCTACGAACTAGCCCCGGGAACTGTGACTTCGTGGGAGAGTATGAAGTGTGCTTTCTTGGAGAAATTCTTCCCTACTTCGAGAGTGATTCTCCTACGGAAGAAAATTAGTGGTATTCAACAGAATCATGGTGAGACATTCCCGGCTTATTATGAGCGTTTCAAGGGCCTTGTAGCTTCATGTCCTCAACATCAAATGAAGGAGGAACTTCTCCTTCAATATTTCTATGAGGGCCTCCTTCCTATCGAACGTCAAATGCTTGATGCATCAGCGGGAGGAGCATTGGTGGACAAAACACCAAGGGATGCCAAGAATCTCATAGCCAACCGAGCGCTCAACGCCCAACAATATGAAGGAGTGGGCCAAAGGGAAGCACCACGGCAACAAAGTGTAAATGAGGTGAGTGCTATTTCTGAAATTCAATCACAACTTGCTAATCTTACTTCTCTTGTTTCTCAGGTTGTGATTGGTCCAAAAGCACAAGAACACCAAGTTTGTGGCGTGTGCTCAATTCAAGGGCATCCATCCGACAAGTGCCCTCAACTAATCGAGAATGGTGGGTGGGAATCTGCCAATGCCATGGGCTATGGGAATCAAAACCAACCAAGGAACGATCCATATTCTAACACATATAATCCAGGATGGAGGGACCATCCAAACTTCAAATGGAGGGAGCCACAACAAGCTGCCCAACAAGGAGGATTTAGGCCAAACCCCCCTGGTTTTTATTCCAAGCCGTATGCACCCCAACAATCCCAACAACCTTCGGCATCATCTCATTCAGGTACGTCTTTGGAAAGTAATCAAGCTATGCAATTACTAACCTCTATTTCGCAGGGGTTGCAAAATCAAAACAACCGGATAGAAAATAACGAAAAGGAGATGATGGATATGAAGAAACAAATAGGGCAGATTTCTGAGTTCCTTGGACAGATTAGAGAGCAAGGAAAGCTTCCTAGCTCAACCACAGTTAATCCAAAGGGAGGATTCGAATCCGCCAAGGCCATCACCCTAAGGGGTGGAAAAGAAGTTGGGACCGAGCCAAACAATCCCAAATCTACCCAGAAAGTAGATGAAGAGACGACACAACCTGAGGCAGATCACCCTAACTCGGCCAAATCAGGTAATTTAAGTTCAAATTCATGTACTTCACGTCCTAATCTGCCCAATGTACCTTTTCCTCGCAGGTTCATGCAAGAAAAAAAGGAAGAAAGCGAGAAGGACATTCTTGAAACGTTCCGGAAGGTGCAAGTGAACATACCGCTTCTCGATGCAATCAAACAGGTTCCAAAGTATGCTAAATTCCTCAAGGACCTATGCAATACAAAGAGAAGAAGGGCAAACAAAGAGGTAGTGAAGGTAAGCGAGAATGTGTCCGCTGTTTTGCAACGTAAACTGCCTACCAAGTGCAAAGACCCCGGTAGTTTCACGATTCCTTGTGTGATTGGACATAATCGTTTTGAACATGCCATGCTTGATTTAGGTGCATCCATAAATGTCATGCCTTATTCTATTTATGCATCTATGAATTTGGGTGAATTAAAACAAGATGGTGTAATTATACAATTGGCCGATCGTTCTAACGCGTATCCAAAAGGAGTTTTGGAAGATGTGCTTGTGCAGGTGAACCATTTAATTTTTCCGGCTGATTTCTACATCCTAGACATGGAGGATTCAGCCCATTCTACATCCTTGCCGATTCTCCTTGGTAGGCCATTCATGAAGACGGCCCGAACGAAGATTGATGTATACAAAGGCACCTTGACAATGGAATTCGATGGGGAAGTGATTGATTTTAATATTTCTGAAACTATGAGATATCCCGTTGATGACCATTCTTGTTTTTCCATTGATGTTATCGATTCTTTGGCGCAGGTATACCTTGAAGAATTGAACGAGGACGCCCTGGAAACAACCATCACTAAGGCCATAGAGCGCAAAAATGAAGGATTTGGGCCAATGCAAGGCCACAGCAAGGAGGAGGAATTCTTTGCAATGGGTTCTAGTGAAGAAATAATTGAGGTTGTGGCAGCCCTTGAGTCATTGCCACAACAATATGGTAAGGTTCCACTCTCACTTTCAAATTCAGTTTCCACTAAGATGCTACCTTCTGTTGTTCAGGCACCATCGCTTGAACTTAAGCCGTTGCCGGACCATTTGAAGTATGTGTTTTTGGGAGAAGGCGAAACATTGCCCGTCATCATTTCATCAAGTCTCACGGTAATGGAGGAGGAGAAGCTTGTGAGGGTGCTGCGAGAGCACAAAACGGCCATAGGGTGGACTTTGGCCGACATTAAAGGAATAAGCCCTACCAAATGCATGCACCGTATACTTCTTGAGGAGGGGACTAAGCCATCCCGAGAGGCTCAACGCCGTCTCAACCCTCCGATGATGGAAGTGGTGAAGAAGGAAATAATCAAGCTTTTGGATTGCGGAGTGATCTACCCTATCTCCGATAGCCGTTGGGTCTCTCCAGTTCAAGTCGTTCCCAAGAAGTCCGGAGTAACTGTTATCAAGAATGATGAGAATGAGCTCGTGCCTACACGCATTCAGACTGGATGGCGAGTATGTATCGATTACCGGAAGCTAAATGCCATGACTAGGAAAGATCACTTTCCTTTGCCATTCATCGACCAGATGCTCGAAAGGTTAGCCGGTCATGTTTTTTACTGTTTTCTTGATGGATACTCTGGATATAACCAAATTGTGATAGCCCCGGATGATCAAGAGAAGACCACATTCACATGTCCCTTTGGAACATTTGCTTATCGTCGCATGCCATTTGGCTTATGCAACGCACCGGCCACTTTCCAAAGGTGTATGGTAAGTATATTTTCCGATTTTGTTGAAAAGATCATTGAGGTTTTCATGGATGATTTCAGTGTATTTGGGAGTTCATTTGATAATTGCTTGGATAATCTGATCTTAATTTTGAAACGATGTGTTGAAACTAACCTTGTCTTGAATTGGGAGAAATGTCACTTTATGGTGAAACAAGGTATAGTTTTAGGACATATTGTTTCAGAAAAAGGAATTGAAGTAGATAAATCGAAAATAGACCTTGTACGTCACTTACCCTCTCCTACTTCGGTTAGAGAGGTACGTTCGTTTCTTGGCCATGCAGGGTTCTATAGGCGTTTTATCAAGGACTTCTCCAAGATGTCCAACCCTCTTTGCCGATTGCTTCAAAAAGATGTGCCATTCAAGTTTGATGAAGAGTGTAATTCGGCATTTAACCAACTCAAGGAGAAGCTAGTCTCGGCCCCCATTATTGTACCTCCAGATTGGAGCCTTCCGTTCGAGCTCATGTGCGATGCATCCGACTATGCATTAGGAGCTGTTCTAGGACAAAGAAGAGACAAGCGGCCGCATGTCATATACTATGCCTCTCGGACTCTCAATGATGCCCAATTGAACTACTCCACGACGGAAAAAGAACTTCTAGTTGTGGTTTTTGCTTTAGATAAATTCCGTTCATATTTAATTGGTACTAAAGTAATCGTTTATTCTGATCATGCAGCTTTGAGGTACTTGCTCACGAAAAAGGAAGCAAAGCCGAGGCTTATCCGTTGGATTCTTCTTCTTCAAGAATTTGATATTGAAATCCGGGATAAGAAAGGAAGCGAGAATGTAGTGGCTGACCATTTAAGCCGAATGATCCACGAGGAGCATGAACATGCCGTACCTATCCCTGAAACTTTTCCCGATGAGCAGCTGCTATCCATTGAGGTAAGTGAACCATGGTATGCAGATTTAGTGAATTACTTGGTGGCTAAACAATTTCCAAATGAACTAAACAAGCACCAACGTGATAAGCTTAAAAATGATGCACGTTTCTATGTTTGGGATGACCCTTATTTGTGGAAGTATTGCCCATATCAAATTGTACGTAGATGTGTGCATGATTCTGAATTTCACTCAATTCTAAGCTTTTGTCACACATATGCATGTGGTGGTCATTTTGGCACACAACGCACTGCCCTCAAGGTTCTAGAGTGTGGTTTTTATTGGCCGACTATATTTAGGGATGCTAGAACCTTTTGTATGTCTTGTGATCGTTGCCAACGAATGGGTAACATAGGTACCAAGGACCAAATGCCGCAAACCCCTGTCTTTAATGTTGAAATTTTTGATGTTTGGGGCATTGATTTCATGGGCCCTTTCCCTCCATCTTATGGTTTCACTTATATCTTGCTAGCCGTTGATTATGTTTCTAAATGGGTGGAAGCAAAAGCCACCCGTACTAACAATTCTAAGGTGGTTGCAGATTTCGTGAAAACTAACATTTTTGCTAGGTTTGGAATGCCGAGAGTAATCATAAGTGATGGAGGGTCTCACTTTTGCAATCGGACCATTGAGGCGTTGCTAAGAAAGTACCATGTCAACCATAAGGTCTCCACACCTTACCATCCTCAAACAAATGGCCAAGCCGAGGTGTCTAACCGAGAAATCAAACAAATTTTGGAGAAGACCGTTGGACCAACAAGGATGGATTGGAGCTTACGTTTAGATGATGCACTGTGGGCATATCGTACGGCATACAAAACACCCATTGGGATGTCACCTTTTCGGCTCGTCTATGGTAAGCCATGTCATTTGCCCGTAGAGTTAGAGCACAAGGCACATTGGGCCGTGAAGACTTTCAACATGGACAAAGATGCAGCGGGAGTTCATAGGAAGCTCCAATTGAATGAACTTGAGGAGATTCGGAATGAAGCCTATGAGAATGCCCGGATGTACAAAGCCAAGACCAAAGCATTCCATGATAAAATGATTCGAACCAAGACCTTCACAGTTGGGCAGAAAGTGTTACTTTTCAACTCTCGCCTACGTTTGTTTCCTGGTAAGTTGCGTTCTAAATGGATTGGCCCGTTTGTTGTTACTAACGTTTTACCTTATGGTGCAGTCCACATAAAAAGCTTAAGGAATGGCGTAGAATTCAAGGTGAACGGGCATCGGTTGAAGCCATATTATGAGCATGGTGTGGGGCAAGTGGTGGAAGACATTCCTTTCCATTCCGTGGGCTCAAATGAAGATTAAAAGAGGGTACTCGTCCGGCTGAAAGACGTAAAAGAAAGCGCTACTTGGGAGGCAACCCATGCATCCGAATAGAGAAGAACTTGGAAACCCCTTTAAGAGACTTATTTTTATTCCTTTCTTTTTCTTTACTGCCTTTACTTTGCTTTCTTTCTCGTATTTGTTTATTTGCTTGCTCTGTTGTGACTTTCTGTTTAAAACATTGAGGACAAAGTTTGATTTAAGTGTGGGGGGGTAAACAATTCGTATTTGCATGAATTTCGTGGGATTTATTCACCTATCACTTAGAATGTTGTTTCTTGCTGTTTTAAGCGTTTTTATAGTGTCTTGGTATGTTTTATAGTGTCTTGGTATAAAACTCCGAAAATTTGATAAAAATTAAAAAAAAAAAAAAAAAAAAAAAAAAATTCTTTTGAAAAACCCAAAAATATGTGTTTTTAGAGTCATTTGAGTCATTTTGGTGTTTGTTTGTGTCTTAGCGCTACTTGGGAGGCAACCCATGCATTCAACAAAGGAAGACTTAGAAAGCACTCAAATTCCAGATTCCTAAAAACTCTTCTCTTTGTTGATATTTCGTTTCTGCCTTGTTAGGTTGTTTAGTTGTTATTGTTTGTTTGTTTATTAATTGTGGGAGTCTATGATTGTAACATTGAGAAAATGATTGGTTTATTGATAGGCACTGCTAAACAAAGAAAGATAAAGCCTTCACAAAGGGCGTTTACTTGAAGCCCCACTACTGGGCAAAACTCTAGGAGCGGAAGGCATCGGGGCGGAAGGTATCGGAGCGGGAGGCATCAAAGAAGAGGCCTCAATACTTGGCCAAACGCTGGATGAGCCCGGAAAAATGTGCCTCTAGAAGTAAGCCGCAAGCCTTTGACGGTCAGTTTGACGGTCACTTTGCATCCGACCATTGGATTCTTGTAGCTCATCAAGCTTCCTCTTCATACCCGTCGAATAGTTGTTGGCAAGCACGTGCAAACTTCTATTCTCGTACTTAAGCAGTTTGATCTCCTGCTTGAGACTTTCCACCTCTGCCATCAATGATTCCACCTGACGGGAGCGGGCAAGCAGGCGTTGGCCCATATTGGACACAGAGCTCGCACACTGAACACTAAGTGCGAGGGATTCTTGAACGGCCAACTCATCGGACCGTCCTGACAGCAGCCTACTATCTTTTGGAGTGAGGAGGTTCCTAGCTACTATTGTAGCTGTTGTGGCGTCCTGCATCACGGAGTCTTCACCTGTGAGAGAACCGTTAGAAGAAAAGAAAGAAGGGCGCCATACGTTACCTTGACGCGGCGCGCCCGTATCACTGCTAAGGCTCAATTCCAAGCTAAGGTTCGATGAGTTTGCCATTTTCAAAAGTGTTCAAAGAGAAGGGGAGGATGAAGTTAAAATTGGCCGGAGTCAATTTTCAAGAATGGGAAATCTTCAGAGTGTGTTTGTTGTGGTGATCGATACCTCAATAAGAAGCCAAGGCGACGCGTCCACCGATTCAAAAAGCCGGAATTTCCGGCATAATTTAGGCGACGCTTTCTCAGCTTTTCAAAAGACGTGTTCAACTTTGTCAAAAGAGTTCTTCTTTTCAGACAACACGTGGAGGCCATCATTGCAACTACACATCTTTAGCCGACAAGCGCAAAGTTCGGCGACGCTTTCTCAGCTTTTCAGAAGACGCGCGCAGCTTTGTCAAAAGGAGCCGCATCTGCACTACCACGTGTCGTTCAGAAAGCGAAGGGGCGTCGTTCTGAAATCGAAGGGGCGCCTGCTCAGAAATCGAAGAGGCGTGTTCAGAGATCGAAGAGGCGCCATTATTTCAAAAAGCCGGATTTGCGGGATCAAAACGTTTGTCGACAAAGGTAAAAAGTACCACCACTTGATATTATCTCTATATATGTCGACCTTCGTCTTTTATGGCAGGGCAAACCTGAAGAAAATGCCCAACTCTCTCTCACCTCTGAGGGCGCACTCCCAGCAAAGCCTTTCGAAATACTCAATTCTTTCTTCTTCCCCAAAGATGATACCAGATGCCTGGAGTACATATGACCCAGGAGGAAGCAGCACAACAAATACATGTGCTGATTCATTCACCGCTTCTTCAAAAGCAAAGGTATCTCATATCATCAAGGTCAAAAGCAAAAGTATCTCATATCATGCTCTTTCCCTGTCTTTTTCTTTGTCCTTGTTCTTACTCGCATGGCAAAGTAAAAGAAGCAATCAGCCGGCACTTGGAGTCAGTCTTCCGTTCTGGAGCCAACTGCCTGGAATCTATTCCTGATTGCTTACCTAGCGTTGCTCTCGAGTAGTCATCTTCAACGGTTGATAAACTTCCAGAGAAGGGACCACTTCTGCAAAGAGGAGCGAGTAAGGCAAGTGAAAATGATACATTGAAGCATGTGGAGACAAACATAGGCTGAGTTATCCTCCAACCCTTTTCAATACGAATTGGAAAGATTGAACAAAGAAACAGACCAAAGGAGTAAGCTCAGACCTTCGGGGGAGACCAAAAGAATCCTGCTGCCCAGTTCAAGAGTAGCACAAAGGAAAATCAACGATGGGAGGAGCCCCTGTGGAATCAACAACATCAAGCCTCAATGAAATCAATAAGGAGAAGATGGAATTTACATTCCACAACCAGATTTGCGTCTCTAAACTTTTCTCTTTGTTATTTACATTCTGCCATGTTTAGTATGTTTAAATGCTTTTTGTGTGTTTACTTATGCTTTGTATGATTTTAAGCTTAAAACATTGAGGACAATGTTTGATTTAAGTGTGGGGGTAACTAATGTTGTTAATGCAAATTCGTGGGATTTTATCGCCCATAACTTTAAAGGTTGTTCCTTACTGTTTTAAGGTGTTTTTAAGATGTTTTAGAGTGTTTTAGTATGTTTTGTTTTTATAAATCCGAAAATCACATAAAAATTTGAAAAACATGTTTTGAAAAACCTAAAAAGAGTGTTTTGAGTCGTTTTTGTGTGTTTGTGTCTTAGGGTACCTTCCAACACAATGATGAGGATTTGGTTTGTAATTGCATGACTGTTAAAGAGAATTATAAACATGGATGAAAGTTTGATTTACTCTTGGTATATGTTTGGTTATGGTTATAATGTATGACTTCACATGCAATCATAAAAGAAAAATTCGTTTTTGTAACATGCTTGAAGGAAGGAACTCAAACAAACGCTACAACCCTGTGAGACTCGAGCCATTACTTTCTTTGGAGAGTTATTTTCTGTGATTCTTTGTTTTCTAAAGTTGTTGCATGATCTCATTATTCCTTGCTTGGTTGCTACTTAGAATGCAATTGCATCATGATAGAACTAAATGCTAGAACTTATATCCGTTTCATTCAAAGCATGATATTGATTGCATAACATATATCAAGATGAAGTTGTGTAGTTGCCACCATAGCCAAATAGCCTTACTTCCCATATTTCGTATATATTGTAAGTCTTAACCCCGTTGAGCCTCGTTAACCTATTTTCTTTGCTAACCACATCAACCTTTACCTAGCCTAGATTAGGACCATCCGTACCCTTGTTCTTAAAAGATAGTGAGCATGACTTAAATGAATTCCTTTTGAGTACATTATGAAAGAAAATGAGTGTGGGGGAGAGAATGTTTTGTTCTTAAGCGTTTATGTATGTTTTGAGAAAAAAAAAAAAAAAAAAAAAAAAAAATTGTGAAAAATATATGTAAAAGAAAAACAGAAAAGAAAAGAAAGAAAGGAAAAAGAACTTGTTCCCCCTTGATCAAAAGTTGAGTTTTCATTCAAAAGTGATTTCTACGTTAATTCAAATGCTTTGCTCGCTATTTCTTTGAGAACCTTTGTTTTCCATATACCTTCTTTAGCCAAACACCTTTAGCCCCGTTACACCCCTTTGACTTCTATCTTGATCGTTATGTGTTTAATAATGTGGAGTTTGGAATTGATATGAGCTTATGGAATCACTGGTTCTCATTCTAAGTAGTAGCATTCTATTCATGAGATCATATTCATGTCGTTATCGTAAATTCAGAAAATGCTTTCCTTGTTATAACATATGTGAGTGTTCGTCTACATGTTTACATCAATCTTCTCACATATAACTAGTGTAGGGTGTGTAGTCAGAAAATCTATGTGAAATAGAGTGCATTCTAGTAAGGAATTGAGGGAATTCTCTAAGGCATGTTACTACATTCAAAACATGGTTTTAAATGCTTAATTGTGAACTAGTATGTGGTGACTATGAGTAAGAATGTACTTAAGTGTAAAAATGGCTAAAATCTGTGGGAATAATGATTTTTAACTTGTCATGTGCTTTGGAAATCCCTGAGACGTTTGTTGGAAGGTTTAGGTTGTGTTTTACTTGTTCGTTTTGTTTTGTTTCTGGTTTCTTTTGTTTTGTTTTGCTCGAGGACTAGCAAAGATAAGTGTGGGGGTATTTGATAGGAGCATTTTCATGCGACTTAAATGGCTTGTTCTCGTGCATTTACGTTATGTTTCTTTAGTTATTTTAGTACTTTAAGCTATTTTCGTGTGTTTGTAGGTCGAAAGGGCTAAAGGAGCAAAAATATGCATTTTGGAGACTTTTGGAGCACTTTTGGGCTAAGGACGGATAGCTTATGCTTGAAGCCAAAGTGTTGGACGAAATTGAAGACCTAATTGGAGCCAAAGTGTTGGAACCTTGTTCTCTTTAGTTTTAGGACATTTAAACCTTTCCTAATCCCAATCATACCATGCATAACACACATCCATTCTAACACATTGTCATTGCACATGCATTTCCTTCATTAGTTAACCCACATGCACTTATCACTTATCATCACCACATATCATATCACTTAATCACTTATCACTTATCATCACCACTTAACCACTTATCATATCATAACCACATATCATATCACTTATCACTTATCACTTAACATATCATCCACCTACTTCACCTACAACATCCACCTACTTCACCTACAACATCCACTTCACCTACAACATCCACCTACTTCACCTACAACATCCACCTACTTCACCTACAACATCCACTTCACCTACAACATCCACCTACTTCACCTACAAATGACATAGCCATATGTTCCCTCCACTACTCCTATAAATACCCTTGCATTCATTCATTCATGGAGATCTCATTTTTCATACACAACACACCACAAACACTTCCATCTTCTCCCTAGCCGTGAGTCTCTCCATTTTCTGCACCATTCCCTTCCCTTTCTCCTCCATTTCTTCCATTTCCATAATCCCCCAATCCATTCAACACACCAACAACATCCCTTAGTCCTTGTGCTACAACGAAGACGAAGAGAAGAAGGCCTAAACGTTCATACAATTCACGTTTGAGTTGTTGGAATGTTTACGCGTTTCTTTGATTTCAATGTTTAAATTCAATTCTCTTTGTTTTGTAATGGAAGAGAAGAGTGCCTAAACGTTCATACAATTCAAGTTTGAGTTGTTGGAATGTTTAGGTGTTTCTTTGATTTCAAAGTTATGAGGAACTAAACCCTTTTTGGCTAGGGGTGATTTCAATACCATGTTTATTTATGTGATATGAATTGATGAATTCCGGTTATGAACTCTTGATTCGTGAATGCAATTGGCTTAACTATTTGATGATTAACTTATTTGTGTTTGTTGATTGAGGGTCGACACTTAATTAGCATGCATGAATATGTGGCTAAAGTTTAAGAAGGTTTCACATAATCGTTACTAACTTATACTTGAAAGTAGTGAAGGTCGCTTGTCACGATCGCGTTAAGTTTAATTCTTAGCATGAGTAACATGATGTCATAGTTACAAATGCTTTGTCAATGCTTATGGTTTTCATTATTCTTAATGATCTTCGATTGTATCTCTATTATGATGACATGTAGGGAACTTTTGAGAATGTTTTGGGTTGTCGAATGATGCCATCCAATCCAATAATATAAGGAAAATCTAAGGGTTAACTAGTGATGTCACGGTTAATTTGGGGCATTGTCGTTCATAATTCAATGAAGGAATAACTGGAAATTGATTCATATGCATAAATATCATGTGTAGAGAAAGAACCCTTAGCTAGCTTCCCATCCATTCATTTCCGTCAAATCCATATTTACAATTTGTTTTGTTTCCAAGTATTCATTTTAGTTTAAATTCGTCCAAATCCAATTCCCCCCCCCTATTTCGTTGAAGTCTTAGTCTTAATCTTTCTTATTTTTAGTTTTGCTTTCTTCGAGCATTAAATAGTGTTTTATATTGTGTTTTTATGTTTTTAAGTCAATTTAGAAGGTTTTAGCAAGCCCTCCTAATCCCCGGTCTAGAACGATCCCTCACTTATCCATTCTACTACAATTGTCAAACGAGGGTTTAATTTGAGTGTCAAGTAATTCTCGCATCATTTGTTCTCTAGTACGAGAGGATAAACTAATTGCTCTTCGGTGCGAAAGGGTAAACTAATTGCTCTCCCATGCGAGAGCGTAAACTAATCGATCTCCAATACGATAAGGTAAACTAATTCTTCGAGGCCCATCTGGGTAAGCTCTCAAGTGCGAAAGGATAAACCAATTCCCTGATACCCATTGGGTGAGCTCTTTAATGCGATAGGGTAAACCAATCCCTCTACACCCATATGGGTAAGCTTTCTAATGGAAGAGGATAAACCAATTCTCTGACACCCATCTAGGTATACTTTCGAGTGCAGGAGGATAACCCAATTCTTGGACACCACTTTGGGTCTACTTTTCAATGGAATGGGGCAAACTGCCCATGAATTTCCACATAGCTACTCATTTTGAAGTGATTAGTTAACGATTTCCATATTCCACAGATCTTTATCATGTTGTGATGTAACCCACACAACTCAAAAGATCGAATACTCAAACACAAACCAAGCAACAAATGGTCAGGGGGTATCAACCGACGACGAAATCAACAGCTTGACACTCCAAGAATCCAAAACTCACGACCGTAGTGACTTTGTGTGATCGTCAGCCTTTTTCGAAGCAGAGTGCCCAACCGATGATTTTGTGGCTAAATGTTTTGCAAGACACTTTAAGCAAGCAAAGTTTCAAGAAAAAAAAAAGATGGCGCAAAAAGAAAGGAGTTTATTAAATTTCTAGTAAATTGATAAACTTATGCGAAGGTCGCAGAAATCTAACACAAGCTAAACAGAGTAGACTACTCATTTAGCAGCTTGGATGACCTTGGGCTCTCCTGTAGCCATCCTGCCTTTACCACTAGACACTTTATCTTCAGCAGCTCCAATCTTGGCAACACCATATTCGATTACTTCATCTATGGCAATTGAGAAATTAAACTTAAGTAGTTTCCTCTTCTTGGCAAGTAGCACAGACGTGGCAGCCCAAACCATGGTCCATGCCATACCACTTCTTCTGCTCATGTCGAGGTAGCCATTGGCTCTGGCCAAGTCGAGCAGCCCAAGTCGTGGCCTCTGCCACAATGCCTGCATAACCCCGACGGCTGCCTCGCAGCAGCACCACCCAAGAATAAGACAAAGAAAATTAAGCTTTTCTTACCTTGGTACGGCGCGGAGAACACAAAGAAACTAACGGAAGATGGTACTTCGTATGGGCAAGCGAAGAAGAATGAGCTTTCATATTCTTCAGCTAAGATATGTGCAGTAGTGGTAATGGCTTCTCAGTGAATTACGCCGGGTGCTATCCAATCAGGCTGCATAGCTCCATCAACGCCTCAATTGAGATCAAATCTGAGAACGAAAACAAAAATTGAAATAAACTCAAATTCGGTGATGAAATCGATTCCGCTTGAACAATGCGGAAAGCTCATTAGGATTTTTGGCCTGGTTTTACCATTTTCGTTCATTACCTAGGTCTAAAAGGCCAGTGAATTCACCAACTGGGTAGGAATGGGACATAGCAGATATTTTAACTGAATAGTGACGGGAATGACCACATCAGCACATAATAGGCCTGGTTTCACCGCTTTCTGTTATGTGCCACATCAGCATATAACTGAATTTTTAATGGAATTGTGACAGAATGGCCATATTGATTTACAATACCTATTTTTATGGACTACATCGATTGAATTTCAATTTTAGGGACCATCTTGATGGGGCAAGCTAATTTCATAGACTATTTGTGATAAAAACCCTAAAAACATTGAATACACTTTGAATTAAATATGATGAATGGCCACGTAATAATTAGACCTGTCCAGATTCGGTGTGGTTTTTCCTTGTCTTGCTGTACACAAATAAGTTTTAAAGGGTACAACTTCCATAAACAAAGTCCATAGAGTTCAGTAGCAATAAGAGAGATCATGTTTTATCACCAAAATCAAAGATATATTGTCTTTATAGCATCCGAGATTATCCTTATTCTAGGGAATTTGCATCTAATACAAACAATTGAATGGTGATTTACAAATCAAAACACTATAGGAAGTAGAATACTTTTCTTTTTCTATAACGTTTTCGTATAGAATACAAATAATACACCCGAAAGTTTATTTCACCTTGGAAGGCCTTTATTATCGTTTTAGAATATAAACAAGTACATGAGAGCTACTACATCAAAATGCCAATGTTTTCCCACCATCTTCACCTGCCTACTTAACTCCTTTATCATCTTTAGCCCTTGTGATTGTGGTCCTTAATCAATTACCATCGCGACACCCAAGAATTTTTGAGAAACCGTGGTTATAGGGGTTCGCGGGTTGGGTTTTACCGTTACAACCATGACACGGCCCTCTTGGTGCTTTACATGGGTCGACGACTCCATAATCAATGTGGTTTCTTTGAGCTTGGACTTCAGAGTTTTGCACCACCAAGGTAACAAGGAGGAAACAAAGGATGAATGACTTCATGTTTGAAATGCCCATGATTATTATTCTCAATGTGTCTCTAATAGTTTTTATTTGTATTCACTAATGGAATATATGGTGATTTACAAATCAAAACACTATAGGAAGTAGAATACTTTTCTTTTTCTATAACGTTTTCGTACACAATACAAATAATACACCCCAAAGTTTATTTCACCTTGTAAGGCCCTTATTACCGTTTTTGAATATAAACAAGTACATGAGAGCTGCTACATCAAAATACCAATGTTTTCCCACCATTTTCACCCGCTTACAGAGCTTATTTATCATCTTTAACCCTTGTGATCGTGGTCGTTAATCAATTACCATCGCGACACCCAAGAATTTTTGAGCAACCGTGGTTATAGGGGTTCGCAGGTTTGGTTTTACCATCACAACCACGGCGTGGCCCTCTTGGTGCTTTGCATGGGTCGACGACTCCATAATCAATGCGGTTTCTTTGAGCTTGGACTTCGGACTTTAGCACCACCAGGGTCACGAGGAGGAAACAAAGGATGAATGACTTCATGTTTGAAATGCCCGTGATTTTTATTCTCAATGTGTCTCTAATAGTTTGTATTTGTATTCATTAATGGAATATATGGGACTATGAATTTATAAGAGTTTTGCCGCGGATAAGTCAAAGACATTGGGTTTTAACGGATTTTTCTATTTGTTTATACAGTTGTATTTGTTGTTGATCTTGAGAGGGATATACAACAATTATATGGGTATGTTCTCCATTGCGATAAGGTAAACATATTCCCCGACACCCATAAGGGTAAGCTATCTAGTGCAATAGGGTAAACTAATTGCTATCTACTACGAGAGGGTAAACTAATTACTCTTCACTACGAGAGGGTAAACTAATTGCTCTCCAATGCGATAAGGTAAACTAAATCTCCGACACCCATCAGGGTAAGCTCTCAAGCACAAGATGATAAACCAATTCCCTGATACCCGTTTGGGTGAGCTCTCTAGTGCCAGAGGGTAAACCAATTTCCTTACACCCATTTGGGTAAGCTCTCCAGTGCAAGAAGATAAACCAATTTTCCGACACCCATTTGGTAAGCTTTCTAGTGCAAGAAAATAAACAAATTCTCTGAGACCCCTCTTGGTCTACTCTTCAATGGAATGAGGCAAACTGCCCATGAATTTCCTCCCAGTTACTCATTTTGATGTGATTAGTTAACAATTTCCATATTCCATAGATCTTTATGATGTTGTGATGTAAGTCACACAACTCAAAAGATCGAATACTCGAACACTAGCTAAGTAGTAAATGGCCAGGGGGCAACAGCTACCAATGAACTTAACAGCTCATCACCCCAAGAAGCCAAAACATATGGCCATAGTGACTCTGCGTGATCGTTAACCTTTTTCGAAGTAGCCTGCCCAACCGACGATTTTGATACTAAATGTTTTACAAGACGTTTTAAGCAAGCAAAGTTTCAAGAAAAAGAAAGATGAAGTAAAGCGAAACCAGTTTATTAAATTTCTAGGAAATTGGTAAACTTATTTAAAGGTTACGGAAATCTGACACAAGCTAAACAGAGCAGACTACTCATTTAGTAACTTGGATGACCTTGGGTTCTCCTGGAGCCATCCTGCCTTCACCAGCCACTTCGCACTCAGCAATTTGCTCACTTGACATTTCATCTTCAGTAGCTCCAATCTTGGCAGCACTATCTTTGATTACTTCATCTACAGCCGCTGAGAAATTAAACTCAAGTAGTCTCCCTCTTCTTGGCAAGCATCATAGATTTGGAAGCCCAAACCATGGCCCATGTAACACCTTCTTTTGCCAATGCCGAGCCAGCCTTTGGCTCCGGCCAAGTCTGGAAGCCCAGGTCGTGGCCCCTGCCGCATAGCCTTCACTACCCCGATGACTGCTCTGCAGAAGCACCACACAAGAAGAAGACAAAGAAAATTAAGCTTTTCTTACCTTGGTACAGTGTGGAAAAAACAAAGAAACTAACGGAAGACGGTTTTTTGCATGGGCAAACGAAGAAGAATGATCTTTCATCTTCTTTCGCTAATCTATATGTAGACGTGGTAATGACATCTTAGTGAATTGCTCCGAGTGCTATGAAATTAGGCCGAATAACTCTATCAACGCCTCCATTGGGATCAAATTTGACAACAAAAACTAAAATCGAAATAAACTCAAATTTGGTGACGAAATCGATTATGTTTGAACAATGCGAAAAGCTCTTCAAGATTTCCGGCCTGGTTTCACCGTTTTAGTTCAGCCCCTAGGTCTGAAACCCGACGAATTCATCAACTGGGTAAGAATTAGACATAATAGAATTTTTAACAAAATATTGATGGAAAGACCACATCAGTACGTAACAGGCCTGGTTTCATCGCTTTCTGTTATGTGCCACATCAGCACATAATTGAATTTTTAACGGAATAGTGACGGAATGACCATATTGATTTGCAATACCTATTTTTATGGACTACATCGTTGAATTTCAATTTTAGGGACCATCTTGATGGGCCGTGTCAAATTTAGAGACTACTTGTGATAAAAACCCTAAAAACATTGAATACAGTTTGAATTAAATATGATGAATGGCCTTGTAATAATTAGACATGTCTAGATTCGGTGTCATTTTTCCTTGTCTTGCTATACACAAAAAGTTTTACAGGGTCAAGCTACCATAAACAAAGTCCATAGAGTTCAGTAGCAACAAGAGAGATAATGCCTTATCATCAAAATCAAAGATACATTGTCCTTATAGCATCCGATATTATCCTTATACTGGGGAATTTGCATCTAATACTAACAAATTGAATGGTGATTTACAAATCAAAACATTATAGGAAGTAGAATACTTTTCTTTTTTCTGTAACACTTTCGCATACAATACAAATAATACACCCTAAATCTTATTTCACCTTGAAAGGCCCTTATTATTGTTTTAGAATATAAACAAGTACATGAGAGCTGCTACATCAAAATGCCAATGTTTTCCCACCATCTTCACCCTCCTACTCAGCTCATTTATCATCTTTAACCCTTGTGATCGTGGCCCTTAATCAATTACCATCGCGACACCAAAGAATTTTTGAGCAACCACGGTGATAGGGGTTCACGGGTTGGGCTTTACCTTCACAACCACGACGTGGCCCTCCTGGTGCTGTGCATGGGTCGACAACTCCATAATTAATGTACTTTCTTTGAGCTTGGACTTCGGAGTTTAGCACCACCAAGGTAATGAGGAGGAAACAAAGGATGAATGACTTCATGTTTGAAATGCCGGTGATTATTATTCTCAATGTGTCTCTAATAGTTTCTATTTGTATTCACTAATGGAATAGATGGGACTACAAATTTATAAGAGTTTTGCCGCAGATGAGTCAAAGACATTGGGTTTTAAGAGATTTTTCTGTTTGTTTATACGGTTGTATTTCTTGTTGATCTTGACAGGTATATACAACAATTATTTAACACACTACTATTTAAAGGCCAAATAGTTAGTCAATGGTTGAGCACTTATCTCGGTGTCAACGACATGGTTAAAGCTTAAATAAATATCTCATCAATAGCGCGGAAACCATGCACGTACTAGATTACACCTAATTACGACCTTGAAAATCTCTCGAGGAGAAACCTATTTTTAGTTTGTTTTTTTTTTGCTATTTGGAAGATACCTAAAGGAACAACATATTACCTAACAATAGTAGGTTTTTTCGAAAATAGTAGGTTTTTTCGAATCACACTCTGGTTGATTTATAATTGGTGTCAAGTTTGAAGAAAGAGAAGTGTATGTAATGTTGTTCTTGAATAGATTAGCAGAGTTTTTTTATTTATTTATTATTTATTTTGGAAGAAATAGATCAATAGAAATGAACAAAAAAAAAAAAAAAATGAAAAGAAATTCTAATCCCCATTCAAAATCCCAAATCAAAACCCTAATTAAATTTCACGAATTAAAGGGGAAATTTTTTACAACAACAAAATAAAGGTGGGTGATGTCCAGCTTTCCTCAATTGCTGTTATGACAACGACTTCCATGCTCTCTAGTGTGAGAGGATAAACCAATCCCCCGACACCAATCTGGGTAAGCTCTCTAGTGGGAGAGGGTAAACCAATTCTCCGACACTTATATGGGTTTGTTCTCCATTGCGATAGGGTAAATTGATTCCCCGACACCCATCTAGGTAAGCTATCCAGTGCAATAGGGTAAACTAATTGCTATCCAGTGCGAGAAGATAAACTAGTTCCCTAACACTCATATGGGTAAGCTTTCAAGTGCGAGAGGGTAAACTAATTCCTCAATACCCATTTGGGTCTGCTCTCCAGTGCGAGAGGATAAACTAATTGCTCTTCAGTGCGAAAGCGTAAAATGATTGCTCTCTAATGCGAGAGGGTAAACTAATTGCTTTCCAATGCGATAAGGCAAACTAATTCTCCGACACCCATCAGGGTAAGCTCTCAACTGCGAGATGATATAACAATTCCCTGATACCCGTTTGGGTGAACTCTCTAGTGCGAGAGGGTAAACGAATTCCCCTACACCCATCTGGGTAAGCTCTTTAATGCAAGACGATAAACCAATTCTCCGACACCCATCTGGTAAGCTTTCGAGTGTGGGAGGATAAACCAATTCTCTGAGACCTCTCTTGGTCTACTTTTCAATGGAATGGGGCAAACTGCCTATGAATTTCCACACAACTACTCATTTTGATGTGATTAGTTGACGATTTCCATATTCCATAGATCTTTATCATGTTGTGATGTAAGCCACACTGCTCAAAAAATCGAATACTCAAACACCAGCTAAGCAGCAAATGGTCAGGGGGTAACAGCAGACGACGAACTGAACAGCTCGACACCATGAGAAGCCAAAGCTCACGATCAAAATGACTCCGTGTGATCATCAGCCTTTTTCGAACTAGAGTGCTTAAGCGACGGTTATTTGTGGCTAAATGTTTTGCAAGACTCTTTAAGCAAGCAAAGTTTCACGAAAAACGACGGCCGTAGAAAATTGGAGTGAATTGCGCTGGGTGCTATGAAATTAGGCCGAATAGCTCTATCAACACCTCCATTGGGATTAAATTTGACAATAAAAACAAAAATCGAAATAAACTCAAATTCGGTGAAAAAATCGATTCCGCTTGAACAATGCGAAAAGCACGTCAAGATTTCCGGCCTGGTTTCACCTTTTTCGTTCAGCACCTAGGTCTAAAACCCGACGAATTCATCAACTGGGTAAGAATTAGACATAATAGAATTTTTAATGAAATAATGACGGAAGGACCACATCAGTACGTAACAGGCCTGGTTTCATCGCTTTCTGTTATGTGCCACATCAACACATAACTGAATTTTTAACGGAATAGTGACAGAATGACCATATTGATTTGCAATACCTATTTTTATGGACTACATCGATTGAATGTCAATTTTAGGGACCATCCTAATGGGGCGTGTCAATTTCAGAGACTACTTGTGATAAAAACCTTAAAAACATTGAATACAGTTTGAATTAAATATGATGAATGGCCATGTAATAATTAGACATGTCCAGATTCGGTGTCATTTTTCCTTGTCTTGCTATACACAAAAAGTTTTACAGGGTTAAGCTTCCAGAAACAAAGTCCATAGAGTTTAGTTGCAACAAGAGATTTCATGCCTTATCATCAAAATCAAAGATACATTGTCCTTATTGCATCCGATATTATCCTTATACCAGGGAATTTGCATCTAATACAAACAAATTGAATGGTGATTTACAAATCAAAACACTATAGGAAGTAGAATACTTTTGTTTTTCTGTAACACTTTCGTATACAATACAAATAATACACCCTAAATGTTATTTTACCTTGAAAGGCCCTTATTATTGTTTTAGATTATAAACAAGTACATGAGAGCAACTACATCAAAATGCCAATGTTTTCCCGTCATCTTCACCCTCATACTCAGCTCCTTTATCATCTTTAACCCTTGTGATCATGGCCCTTAATCAATTACCATCGCGACACCAAAGAATATTTGAGCAACTGCGGTGATAGGGGTTCACGGGTTGGGCTTTACCTTCACAACCACGACGTGGCCCTCCTGGTGCTGTGCATGGATCGACGACTCCATAATTAATGCGCTTTCTTTGAGCTTGGACTTCGGAGTTTAGCACCACCAAGGTAATGAGGAGGAAACAAGTGATGAATGACTTCATGTTTGAAATGCCCGCGATTATTATTCTCAATGTATCTCTAATAGTTTGTATTTGTATTCACTAATGGAATAGATGGCACTACGAATTTATAAGTGTTTTGTGGCAGATGAGTCAAAGACATTGGGTTTTAACAGATTTTTCTGTTTGTTTATACGGTTGTATTTCTTGATGATCTTGACAGGTATATACAACAATTATTTAACACACTACTATTTAAAGGCCAAATAGTTAGTCAAAGGTTGAGCACTTATCTATTTGTCAACGACATGGTTAAAGCTTAAATAAATTTCTCATCAATAGCGCGCAAACCACGCACGCACTAGATTACACCTAATTAGGACCTTGAAAATCTCTCGAAGAGATACCTATTTTTAGTTTTTTTTTTGCTATTTGGAAGATACCTGAAGGAACAACATATTAGCTAACAATAGTACGTTTGTTCGAAAATACTACGTTTTTTCGAATCACACTCTGGTTGATTTATAATTGGTGTCAAGTTTGAAGAAAGAGAAGTGTATGTAATGTTGTTCTCGAATAGATTAGCAGATTTTTTTTTTGATTTTTTTTATTTTGGAAGAAATAGATAAATAGAAATGAACAAAAAAAAAATGAAAAGAAATTCTAATCCCCATTCAAAATCCCAAATCAAAACCCTAATTAAATTTCACGAATTAAAGGGGAAATGTTTTACAATAACAAAATAAAGGTAGGTGATGTCCAGCTTTCCTCAATTGCTGTTATGACAACGACTTCCATGCTCTCTAGTGTGAGAGGATAAACCAATCCCCTGACACCAATCTGGGTAAGCTCTCTAGTGCGAGAGGGTAAACCAATTCTCCGACACTTATATGGGTTTGTTCTCCACTACGATAGGGTAAACTGATTCCCCGACACCCATCTAGGTAAGTTATCTAGTGCAATAGGGTAAACTAATTGCTATCCAGTGCGAGAAGATAAACTAGTTCCCTAACACTCATATGGGTAAGCTTTCCAGTGCGAGATGGTAAACTAATTCCTCAATACCCATTTGGGTCTGCTCTCCAGTGCGAGAGGATAAACTAATTGCTCTTCAGTGCGAGAGCGTAAAATGATTGCTTTCCAATGCGAGAGGGTAAACTAATTGCTTTCCAATGCGATAAGGCAAACTAATTCTCTGACACCCATCAGGGTAAGCTCTCAAGTGCGAGATGATATAACAATTCCCTGATACCCGTTTGGGTGAACTCTCTAGTGCGAGAGGTTAAACGAATTCCCCTACACCCATCTGGGAAAGCTCTCTAATGCAAGACGATAAACCAATTCTCCGACACCCATCTGGTAAGCTTTCTAGTGTGAGAGGATAAACCAATTCTCTGAGACCTCTCTTGGTCTACTTTTCAATGGAATGGGGCAAACTGCCTATGAATTTCCACACAACTACTCAGTTTGATATGATTAGTTGACGATTTCCATATTCCATAGATCTTTATCATGTTGTGATGTAAGCCACACAACTCAAAAAATCGAATACTCAAACACCAACTAAGCAGCAAATGGTCAGAGGGCAACATCAGACGACGAACTGAACAACTCGACACCCTAAGAAGCCAAAGCTCACGATCGAAATGACTCCGTGTGATCATCAGCCTTTTTCGAACTAGAGTGCTTAAGCGACGATTATTTTGTGGCTAAATGTTTTGCAAGACTCTTTAAGCAAGCAAAGTTTCAGGAAAAACAGAGTTGGAGTAAAGCAAAAGGAGTTTATTACATTTCTAGCAAATTGATAGACTAATACAAAGGCCGTAGATATTGGACCCAAGTTAAACATAGCAGATTACTCATTTAGCAGCTTGGATGACCTTGGGCTTTCTTATAGCCATCCTGCCTTCAGCAGCCACTTTGCACTCGGCCGTTTGCTCACTCGACACTTTATCTTCAGCAGCTCCAATCTTGGCAGCACTATATTCGATTACTTCATCTACGGCAATTGAGAAATTTAACTCAAGCAGTTTACCCTTTCTTAGCAAGTAGCACAGACATGGTAGCCCAAACTATGGCCCATGCCACACCACTTATTCTGCCCATGTCGAGCTAGGCTTTGGCCAAGTCGAGCAGCCCAAGTCGTGGCCCCTGGCACAAAGCCTACTTCATCCCGACGGTTGCCCCGTAGCAGCACCACCCAAGAAGAAGACAAAGAAAATTAAGCTTTCTTTACCATTGTACAACGTGGAGAAGATAAAGAAACTAACGGAATACGGTATTTTGCACGGGCAGGCAAAGAAGAATGATCTTTCATCTTTTTTCGCTAAGCTATGTGCATTAGTGGTAAGAGCTTCTCAGTGAATTGCGCCATCTACTATGCAATCAGGCTGTATAGCTCCAACAACGCCTCTATTAAGATCGAATTTGAGAACTAAAACAAAAATTGAAATAAACTTAAATTTGGTGACAAAATCGATTCCCCTTGAACAACGCGAAAAGTTCGTTAGAATTTCCGGCCTGGTTTCACCATTTTTGTTCATTACCTAGGTCCAAAAACCTAGTGAATTCACCAACTGGGTAAGAATTGGTATTAATAGAAATTTTAACAGAATAGTGACGGAAGAACCACATCAGCACATAACAGGCCTGGTTTTGCCGCTTTCTGTTATATGCCACATCAACACATAACTAAATTTTTAACGAAATTGTGACGGAATGACCATATTGATTTGCGATACCTATTTTTAGGGACTACATCGATTGAATTTCAATTTTAGGGACCATGTTAATGGGGCGAGTCAATTTCATAGACTATTTGCCACGGATGAGTCAAAGGCATTGGGTTTTAACAAATTTTTCTGTTTGTTTATACGGTTGTATTTGTTGTTGATCTTGAGAGATATATATAACAATTATTAACACACTACTATTAGAAGGCCAAATAGTTACTCAATGGTTGAGCACTTGTCTCTGTGTCAATGACATGGTTAAAGCTTAAAAAAATATCTCATGAATAACACGCAAACAATTCACGCACTAGATTACACCTATGTAGAACCTTGAAAATCTCTGGACAAGATAACTAGTTTTAGTATTATTTTTTTTCTATTTGGAAGATATCTTAAGGAACAACATATCACCTAACTTGTAGGTTTTTTGGAATAGGGTAAACTGATTCCCTGACACCCATCTGGGTAAGCTATCCAGTGCAATAGGGTAAACTAATTGCTATCCAGTGCGAGAGGGTAAACTAGTTCCCTGACACCCATATGGGTACGCTCTCTAGTGCAAGAGGGTAAACTAATTCCCCGACACCAATTTGGGTTTGCTTTCTATTACGAAAGGATAAACTAATTGCTCTTTAGTGCGAAAGGGTAAACTAATTGCTCTCTCATGCGAGAGTAAACTAATTGATCTCCAATGCGATAAGGTAAACTAATTCTCCGAGACCCATCTGCGTAAGCTCTCAAGTGCGAAAGGATAAACCAATTCCCTGATACCCATTGGGTGAGCTCTTTAATGCGATAGGGTAAACCAATCCCTTTACACCCATCTGGGTAAGCTTTCTAATGCAAGAGGATAAGCCAATTCTCTGACACCCATCTAGGTAAGCTTTCCAGTGCGGGAGGATAACCCAATTCTTGGACACCACTTTGGGTCTACTTTTCAATGGAATGGGGCAAACTGCCTATGAATTTCCACACAGCTACTCATTTTGATGTGATTAGTTAATGATTTCCATATTCCACAGATCTTTATCATGTTGTGATGTAAGCCACACAACTCAAAAGATCGAATACTCAAACACAAGCTAAGCAACAAATGGTCAGGGGGTAACAGCCGACGACGAAATCAACAGCTTGACATCCCATGAATCCAAAACTCATAACCGTAGTGACTTTGTGTGATCGTCAGCCTTTTTCGAAGCAGCGTGCCCAACCGACGATTTTGTGGCTAAATGTTTTGCAAGACTCTTTAAGCATGCAAAGTTTCAAAAACAAAAAAAGATGGCGTAAAACGAAAGGAGTTTATTAAATTTCTAGCAAATTGATAAACTCATACAAAGATCGTAGAAATCTAACACACGCTAAACAGAGTAGACTACTCATTTAGCAGCTTGGATGACCTTGGGCTCTCTTGTAGCCATCCTGCCTTCACCACTCGACACTTTATCTTCAGTAGCTCCAACCTTGGCAGCACCATATTCGATTACTTCATCTATGGCAATTGAGAAATTAAACTCAAGTAGTTTCCTCTTCTTGGCAAGTAGCACAGACGTGGCAGCCCAAACCATGGCCCATGCCATACCATTTCTTCTGCCCATGTCGAGCTAGCCATTGGCTCTGGCTAAGTCAAGCAGCCCAAGTCGTGGCCCCTGCCATAAAGCTTGCATCACCTTGACGGCTGCCTCGTGATGCGAAACGAATGTGACACACAAATTAAACCCTATTTGTGACAATTGTAGTAATGATGTAAGTAGGGATCGTTCTAACCGGGGATTAACTAGGGGTGCTAAACACTTGATTCAAATAAATAAAACTAACTTTTAAAACACTTAACTCACTTAACAAGAACTCAAAACAAGTCCACAAGACTCCAAATACTTAAAAACACAAAATAAGATAGATTGTAATGACTAAGACTAAACAAAATATGGGGGGGATTGAGGTTTTGACGAAATTAAACTAAAATGCACAGATTGCAATTAAGGGCAGAATGTAAATATGAACGTGATGAAAATATGGATGAATGCTAGCTAGAAGGTTCTTCTCCACACATGTTACACTTGCATACAAGATGATTTTCGGTTGGTCTTTCGATGAATTATGAAACTCATCACCTCGGGTTAATTAGGTCCGCTTAAATTAACCGTCAAGTTCTCCTTAAGTTAATGAATTGGATGGGTTAGCGCAACGCAATTC
This sequence comes from Pyrus communis, assembly GCF_041283825.1. Lineage (NCBI taxonomy): Eukaryota > Viridiplantae > Streptophyta > Magnoliopsida > Rosales > Rosaceae > Pyrus > Pyrus communis. The sequence continues at coordinate 20,786,093 of NC_142574.1, forward strand.
ACAACATTCTCCAAAAGTCCTTTACGTGAAAAGCACAATAAAGATACAATCAAAGATCATTAAGCATCATGAAAACTATAAGTGTTGACGAGGCATTCGTTACTATGATGAGCATGAAACTAGTGCCAAGAATTCATTTCACGCGATTGTTTATAATCAACCTCCACTACTTGTGAATATAAGTTCATAACTATTAGGTGAAACTCACTTATATTCTAGCGTCATATTCATGCATGAAAATTAAGTGTGCACTCTCAATAAACATACATAAATAAGTTATCAATCAAACAGTTAAACAAATTGAATCCACAACTCATGAAATTCCAACCAAAGGTAATCAATTCATATTGCAAGCATAAACATGGTTTCGAATCACCCCCTAGCTAATGGGGGGGTTTAGTTCCTCATACGTACAAGACAAAGATAAGTAAATTTAATCATTGAAATCAAGGAGAGGAAACACCTAAAAATTCCAACAATTCAAACTTGAATTGTATGAACGTTTAGGCCTCTTCTCTTCCTCTTTGTTGTGGCACAAGGTCTAAGGAAAGGTTTTGGGGTGGTGTTTGTATGTGGAATGGAGTGGGGAGTGGTTGGAATGGATGTGTGATGCACGGCTCTCTTTGGGAGATGGTGTGAAGTGTGTATGAATTATGCATGGGTTCTATGAATGGAATGGGAGAGAATGGATGAATTTCTATGGTGAATGGAGGTGTGGAATGCTGGAAAGCTGGAGTGGGAGTGCACAGCACAAAGGGAAATGGTTTTGGTTGGAGTGGTGCTTGCGGCTCAATGATGTTTGATGGTGTGTAGTGTGTATGGTTTTATAGGGAGAGAATGGGAGAGAATGTGAGAGAATGTGGCTGAATGATTAAAGAGGGAGTGCATGTGGAATGACAGCTAGGTTGGTTGGTGGCTGCAAGGAAAAGGGGGAAAGCTGGAATGTGGAGATGCACGGCAAATGATGGTTTTTTGGGATTGAATGTGGCTGCCATCATGAAGAGTGAATATTTAATGCATGTAGGGTGCAGCTAGTTTGGAAAGGTGTGGAAGATGGCTGGAATTAGGGGAAGGAAATAGGTTTAATTCAGAAATAAAAGGGCAAGGTGGCTGCAAGGAAAAGGATTAGGGTCTAGGTGTATAGAATGGGCCTAAAATAGGGTGGTTTGCACGGCAATGGTGGTGGAGAAGGGATAAACCCACGGCAAGGTTGTGTAATTGGGCTAGGGCCTTGTTTTGTGTCCTAAAGTGCATACAAGGCCTTCAAAGTGGCTAGAAAATACGGACGTTTAAGTTTAGGAAAGGTTACCAAAACGGGAAACCTAGGGTTAACTTTTCTACTTCAAGTCGGAAACCTTGTTTGAGTAGGATTCCTCGTTTTGGTAGGAATTCATCGTTGGAGTAGGAATTCCTCGTTTCTTCAAGTCTTCAACTCATTCATTCCTCTTTCGCTCCAAAAGACTCCAATTTGCATCTTCTTGCACACTTTGGCCTTATAATCTGAAAATACACAAAAGTGGCCTTAAACACTAAAATAACTAAGTAAACACAACATAAATGCACGAGAACAAGCTAATTAAGTCGCATGAATATGCTCCTATCACCTCGTAGCAGTACCACCCAAGAAGAAGACAAAGAAAATTAAGCTTTTCTTACCTTGGTATGGCGCGAAGAAGACAAAGAAACTAACGGAAGATGGTACTTCGCATGGGCAAGCGAAGAAGAATGATCTATCATCTTCTTTAGCTAAGATATGTGCAGTAGTGGTAATGGCTTCTTAGTGAATTGCGCCGGGTGCTATGCAATCAGGCTGCATAGCTCTATCAACACCTCAATTGAGATCGAATCTGAGAACGAAAACAAAAATCGAAATAAACTCAGATTCGGTGACGAAATCGATTTCGCTTGAACAATGCGGAAAGCTCATCAGGATTTTTGGCCTGGTTTTACCATTTTCGTTCATTACCTAGGTCTAAAAGCCCAGTGAATTCACCAACTGGGTAGGAATTGGACATAACAAAAATTTTAACGGAATAGTGACGGAATGACCACATCAACACATAATAGGCCTGGTTTCACCGCTTTTTGTTATGTGCCACATCAGCATATAACTGAATTTTTTACGAAATTGTGACGGAATGACCATATTGATTTGCAATACCTATTTTTATGGACTACATCGATTGAATTTCAATTTTAGGGACCATCTTGATGGGGCAAGTCAATTTCATAGACTATTTGTGATAAAAACCCTAAAAACATTGAATACACTTTGAATTAAATATGATGAATGGCCACGTAATAATTAGACCTGTCCAGATTCGATGTGGTTTTTCCTTGTCTTGTTGTACACAAATAAGTTTTAAAGGGTACAACTTCCATAAATAAAGTCCATAGAGTTCAGTAGCAACAAGCGAGATCATGTTTTATCACCAAAATCAAAGATATATTGTCTTTATAGCATTCGAGATTATCCTTATTCTAGGGAATTTGCATCTAATACAAACAAATTGAATGGTGATTTACAAATCAAAACACTATAGGAAGTAGCATACTCTTCTTTTTCTATAACGTTTTCGTATACAATACAAATAATACACCCGAAAGTTTATTTCACCTTGAATGGCCCTTATTATCGTTTTAGAATATAAACAAGTACATGAGAGCTACTACATCAAAATGCCAATGTTTTCCTACCATCTTCACCTGCCTACTTAGCTCCTTTATCATCTTTAGCCCTTGTGATCGTGGTCCTTAATCAATTACCATTGCGACACGCAAGAATTTTTGAGAAACCGTGGTTATAGGGGTTTGCGGGTTGGGTTTTACCATTACAACCACGACATGGCCTTCTTAGTGCTTTACATGGGTCGACGACTCCATAATCAATGCGGTTTCTTTGAGCTTGGACTTCAGAGTTTTGCACCACCAAGGTAACGAGGAGGAAACAAAGGATGAATGACTTCATGTTTGAAATGCCCGTGATTATTATTCTCAATGTGTCTCTAATAGTTTGTATTTGTATTCACTAATGGAATACATGGTGATTTACAAATCAAAACACTATAGGAAGTAGAATACTTTTCTTTTTCTATAACGTTTTCGTATACAATACAAATAATACACCCCAAAGTTTATTTCACTTTGTAAGGCCCTTATTATCGTTTTTGAATATAAACAAGTACATGAGAGCTGCTACATCAAAATACCAATGTTTTCCCACCATCTTCACTCGCTTACATAGCTTCTTTATCATCTTTAACCCTTGTGATCGTGGCCGTTAATCAATTACCATCGCGACACCCAAGAATTTTTGAGCAACTGTGGTTATAGGGGTTCGCGGGTTGGGTTTTACCATCACAACCACGACGTGGCCCTCTTGGTGCTTTGCATGGGTCGACGACTCCATAATCAATGCGGTTTCTTTGAGCTTGGACTTCGGAGTTTAGCACCACCAAGGTAACGAGGAGGAAACAAAGGATGAATGACTTCATGTTTGAAATGCCCGTGATTATTATTCTCAATGTGTCTCTGATAGTTTGTATTTGTATTCACTAATGGAATAGATGGGACTACAAATTTATAAGAGTTTTGCCGCAGATGAGTCAGAGACATTGGGTTTTAACGGATTTTTCTGTTTGTTTATACGGTTGTATTTGTTGTTTATCTTGAGAGGTATATACAACAATTATATGGGTATGTTCTCCATTGCGATAGGGTAAACTGATTCCCCGACACCCATTTGGGTAAGTTATCCAGTGCAATAGGGTAAACTAATTGCTATCCAAGGCGAGAGGGTAAACTAATTACTCTTTAATGCGAGAGGGTAAACTAATTGCTCTCCAATGCGATAAGGTAAACTAATTCTCCGACACCCATCAGTAAGCTCTCTAGTGCGAGAAGGTAAACCAGTTCCCCTATACCCATTTAGGTAAGCTCTCTAGTGCAAGAGGATAAACCAATTTTCCGACACCCATCTGGTAAGCTTTCTAGTGCGAGAAAATAAACAAATTCTTTGAGACCCCTCTTGGTCTACTCTTTAATGGAATAGGGCAAACTGCCCATGAATTTCCTCCCAGCTACTCATTTTGATGTGATTAGTTAACGATTTCCATATTCCATAGATCTTTATGATGTTGTGATGTAAGTCACACAGATTAAAAGATCGAATACTTGAACACCAGCTAAGCAGTAAATGGTCAGGGGGCAGCAGCTACCAATGAACTCAACAGTTCGTCACCCCAAGAAGCCAAAACTCACGGCCATAGTGACTATGCGTGATCGTTAACCTCTTTCGAAGTAGCCTGCCCAACCGACTATTTTGATACTAAATGTTTTACAAGACGTTTTAAGCAAGCAAAGTTTCAAGAAAAAGAAAGATGAAGTAAAGCGAAAGCAGTTTATTAAATTTCTAGGAAATTGGTAAACTTACTCAAAGGTCGCGGAAATCTGACACAAGCTAAACAGAGCAAACTACTCATTTAGCAACTTGGATGACCTTGGGCTCTCCTGTAGCCATCCTGTCTTTACCAGCCACTTCGCACTCAGCAATTTGCTCACTCGACATTTCATCTTCAACATCTCCAATCTTTGTAGCACCATCTTTGATTACTTCATCTACGGCAGCTGAGAAATTAAACTCAAGTAGTTTCCCCCTTCTTGGCAAGCATCATATATGTGGTAGCCCAAACCATGGCCCATGCACACCTTTTTTTGCCAATGCCGAGCCAGCCTTTAGCTCTAGCCAAGTCGGGTAGCCCAAGTCGTGGCCCCTGCCGCACAACTTTCACCACCCCGATGACTTCCCTGCAGAAGCACCACACAAGAAGAAGACAAAGAAAATTAAGCTTTTCCACGGGCAAGCAAAGAAGAATGATTTTTCATCTTCTTCCGCTAATCTATGTGCAGACGTGGTAATGGCTTCCTAGTGAATTGCGCCGGGTGCTACGAAATTAGGCCGAATAGCTCTATCAACACCTCCATTGGGATCAAATTTGACAACAAAAACAAAAATCGAAATAAACTCAAATTCGGTGACGAAATCGATTCCGCTTGAACAATGCGAAAACTTGTCAAGATTTCTGGCCTGGTTTCACCATTTTCGTTCAGCACCTAGGTCTAAAACCCGACGAATTCATCAACTGGGTAGGAATCAGACATAATAGAATTTTAACGAAATAGTGACGAAAGGACCACATCAGTACGTAATAGGCTTGGTGTCATCGCCTTCTGTTATGTGCCACATCAGCACATAACTGAATTTTTAACGGAATGGTGACGAAATGACCATATTGATTTGCAATACCTATTTGTATGGACTACATCGATTGAATTTCAATTTTAGGGACCATCTTGATAGGGAGTGTCAATTTCAAAGACTACTTGTGATAAAAACCCTAAAAACATTGAATACAGTTTGAATTAAATATGATGAATGGCCATGTAATGATTAGACATGTCTAGATTTGGTGTCATTTTTCCTTGTCTTGTTGTACACAAAAAGTTTTACAGGGTCCAGCGTCCATAAACAAAGTCCATAGAGTTCAGTAGCAACAAAAGAGATCATGCCTTATCATCAAAATCAAAGATACATTGTCCTTAAAGCATCCGATATTATCCTTATACTGGGGAATTTGCATCTAATACAAACAAATTGAATGGTTATTTACAAATCAAAACACTATAGGAAGTAGAATACTTTTGTTTTTCTGTAACACTTTCGTATACAATACAAATAATACACCCTAAATGTTATTTCACCTTGAAAGGCCCTTATTATTGTTTTAGAATATAAACAAGTACATGAGAGCAACTACATCAAAATGCCAATGTTTTCCCGTCATCTTCACCCTCATACTCAGCTCCTTTATCATCTTTAACCCTTGTGATCATGGCCCTTAATCAATTACCATCGCGACACCAAAGAATATTTGAGCAACTGCGGTGATAGGGGTTCACGGGTTGGGCTTTACCTTCACAACCACGACGTGGCCCTCCTGGTGCTGTGCATGGATCGACGACTCCATAATTAATGCGCTTTCTTTGAGCTTGGACTTCGGAGTTTAGCACCACCAAGGTAATGAGGAGGAAACAAAGGATGAATGACTTCATGTTTGAAATGCCCGCGATTATTATTCTCAATGTGTCTCTAATAGTTTGTATTTGTACTCACTAATGGAATAGATGGCACTACGAATTTATAAGTGTTTTACGGCAGATGAGTCAAAGACATTGGGTTTTAACAGATTTTTCTGTTTGTTTATACGGTTGTATTTCTTGATGATCTTGACAGGTATATACAACAATTATTTAACACACTACTATTTAAAGGCCAAATAGTTAGTCAATGGTTGAGCACTTATCTCTGTGTCAACGACATGGTTAAAGCTTAAATAAATATCTCATCAATAGCGCGGAAACCATGCACGCACTAGATTACACCTAATTATGACCTTGAAAATCTCTCGAAGAGATACCTATTTTTAGTTTTTGTTTTTTTTTTGCTATTTGGAAGATACCTGAAGGAACAACATATTACCTAACAATAGTAGGTTTTTTTCGAAAATAGTATGTTTTTTCGAATCACACTCTGGTTGATTTATAATTGGTGTCAAGTTTGAAGAAAGAGAAGTGTATGTAATGTTGTTCTAGATTAGATTAGCAGATTTTTTTTATTTTTTATTTTGGAAGAAATAGATCAATAGAAATGAACAAAAAAAAAAAAAGCAAAAATAAATTCTAAACCCCATTCAAAAACCCAAATCGAAACCCTAATTAAATTTGACGAATTAAAGGGGAAATTTTTTACAACAACAAAATAAAGGTGGGCGTAGTCCAGCTTTCCTCAATTGCTGTTACGACAATGACTTCTATGCTCTATAGTGTGAGAGGATAAACCAATCCCCCATCACCAATCTGGGTAAGCTCTCTAGTGCGAGACGGAAAACCAGTTCCCTAACGCCCATATGGGTATGCTCTCCGGTGCGAGATGGTAAATTAATTCCCTGACACCCACTTAGGTCTGCTCTCCAATGCGAGAGGATAAACTAATTGCTCTTTAGTGAGAGAGGGTAAAATAATTGCTCTCCAATGTGATGGGTAAACTAATTGCTCTCCAATGCAATAAGGAAAACTTATTCTCAAACACCCATTTGGGTAAGCTCTCAAGCGCGAAAAGATGAACCAATTCCCTGATACCTATTTGGGTGAGCTCTCTAGTGTGGGAGGGTACCAATTCCCCTCCACCCATCTGGGTAAGCTTTCTGATGCAAGAGGATAAACCAATTCACTAACATCCATCTGGGTAAGCTTTCCAGTGTGAAAAAATAAACCAATTCTCTGACGCCCTTCTGGGTCTACTCTTCAATGGAATAGGAAAAATTGCCCATGAATTTCCACACAACCACTCATTTTGGTGTGATTAGTTAACGATTTCCATATTCCACAGGATCTTTATCATGTTGTGATGTAAGCCACACAGCTCAAAACATCGAATACTCAAACACCAGCTAAGCAGCAAATGGTCAGAAGGCAGCAGCATACATCAAACTCAACAGCTTGACACCCTAAGAAGCCAAAACTTATGGCCCTAGTGACTCTGTGTGATCGTTAGCCTTTTTCGAAGCAGCGTGCCCAACTGACGGTTTTGTGGCTAAATGTTTTGCAAGACGCTTTAAGCAAGCAAAGTTTTTTGAAAAACAAAGATGGACTAAAGCGAAAAGAGTTTATTAAATTTCCAGCAAATTGATTAACTTATATGAAGGTCACAGAAATCTAACACAAGTTAAACAAAGTAGACTATTCATTTAGTAGCTTGGATAACTTAGGCTCTCCTATAGCCATTCTGTCATCAGCAGCCACTTCGCACTCAGCAGTTTGCTTACTTGACACTTCATCTTCAGGAGCTCTAATCTTGGCAGCACCATCTTCGATTACTTCATCTACGGCAGTTGAGAAATTAAACTCAAGCAGTTTCCCTCTTCTTGGCAAGCAGCACAGACGTGGTTGCCCAAACCATGGCCCATCCCACACCACTTCTTCTGCCCATGCCACACCACTTTTTCTTACCTTGGTACGTCATAGAAAAGACAAAGAAACTAACGAAAAATGGTTCTTTGCACGGGCAAGCGAAGAAGAATGAACTTTCATGTGCAGTAGTGGTAATGGCTTCTCAATGAATTGTGTCGAGTGTTACACAATCAGGCCACATAGCTCCATCAACGCCTCAATTGAGATCGAATTTGAGAACGAAAACAAAAGCTGAAATAAACTCAAATTCGGTGATGAAATGGATTTCGCTTGAACAATGCGGAAACCTCGTCAGGATTTCCGGCTTGGTTTCACCGTTTTCGTTCATTACCTAGGTCTAAAAGCCAAGTGAATTCTCCAATTGGGCAGGAATTAGAAACAAGAGAATTTTTAACAAAAAAGTGATGGAAGGACCGCATCAGCCCATAACAGGCCTGGTTTCACTGCTTTCTGTTATGTTCCACATCAGCACATAACTAAATTTTTAATGAAATTGTGATGGAATGACCATATAGATTTGCGATACCTATTTTTAAGGACTACATTGATTGAATTTCAATTTAAGGGACCATCTTGATGGGGCGAGTCAATGTCATAGATTATTTGTGATAAACATGATAAATCGCCAAGTAATAATTGGACGTGTCCAGATTCGGTGTCATTTTTCCTTGTCTTGCTGTACACAAAAAGGTTTTATAGGGTAGAACTTCCATAAACAAAGTCCATAGAGTTCAGTAGCAACAAGAGAGACCATGTCTAATCATCAAAATCAAAGATACATTGTCCTTATAGCATCTGAGATGATCCTTATACTAGGGAATTTGCATCTAATACAAACAAATTGAATGGTGATTTACAAATCAAAACACTATGAGAAGTAGAATACTTTCTTTTTCTCTAACATTTTCGTATACAATACAAATAATACACCCCAAAGGTTATTTCACCTTGAAAGGCCCTTATTATCATTTTAGAATATAAACAAGTACATGAGAGCTACTATATCAAAATGCCAATGTTTTCCCACAATCTTCACCCTACTACTTAGCTCCTTTATCATCTTTAACCCTTGTAATCATGGCCCTTAATCAATTACCATCGCGACACCAAAGAATATTTGAGCAACCACGGTTATAAGGGTTCACGGGTTGGGTTTTATTGTCACAACCACGACGTGGCCCTCCTGGTGTTGTGCATGGATCGATGACTCCATAATCAATGCGCTTTCTTTGAGCTTGGACTTCAGAGTTTAGCACCGCCAAGGTAATAAGGAGGAAGCAAAGGATGAATGACTTCATGCTCTCTAGTATAAGAGGATAAACCAATCCCCCGACATCCATATGGGTAAGCTCTCTAGTGCGATAGGGTAAACTAATTCTCCGACACCTATATGGGTATGTTCTCTATTGCGATAGGGTAAACTGATTCGCTGACACCCATCTGGGTAAGCTATCCAGTGCAATAGAGGTAAACTAATTACTATCCAGTGTGAGAGGGTAAACTAGTTCCCTGACGCCCATATAGATAAGTTTTCCAGTGCGAGAGGGTAAACTAATTCCTCGACACCCATTTGGGTCTACTCTCGAGTACGAGAGGATAAACTAATTGCTATTCAGTGCAAGAGTGTAAAATAATTGCTCTCCAATGCAAGAGGGTAAACTAATTGCTCTCCAATACGATAAGGTAAACTATTTCTTCGACACCCATCAAGGTAAGCTATCAAACGTGAGATGATAATCCAATTCCCCTACACCCATCTAGGTAAGCTCTCTAATGCAAGAGGATAAGCCCATTCTCCGACACCCATCTGGTAAGCTTTCTAGTGTGAGAGGATAAACTAATTTTCTGAGACCTGTCTTGGTCTACTCTTCAATGGAATGGGGCAAACTGCCCATGAATTGCCTCCTAACTACTCATTTTGATGTGATTAGTTAACGATTTCCATATTCCATAGATCTTTATGATGTTGTGATGTAAACCACACAGCTCAAAAGATCGAATACTCGAACACCAGCTAAGCGGCAAATGGTCAGGGGGCAGCAGCTACCAATGAACTCAACAGCTCGTCACCCCAAGAAGCCAAAACTCATGACCATAGTGACTCTATGTGATCGTCAACCTTTTTCGAAGCAATGTGCCTAACAGACGGTTTTGTGGCTAAATGTTTTGCGAGACGTTTTAAGTAAGCAAAGTTTCAAGAAAAAGAAAGATGAAGTAAAGCGAAAGCAGTTTATTAAATTTCTAGGAAATTGGTAAACTTATTCGAAGGTCGCGGAAATCTGACATAGGCGAAACAGAGCAGACTACTCATTTAGCAGCTTGGATGACCTTGGGTTCTCTTGTAGCCATCCTACCTTCACCAACCACTTCGCACTCAGCAATTTGCTCACTCGACACTTCATCTTCAGCAGCTCCAATCTTGGCAACACCATCTTTGAGTACATCATCTATGGTAGCTAAGAAATTAAACTCAAGTAGTTTCCCCCTTCTTGGCAAGCATCATAGATATGGTAGCTGGTGCAAACTTGCAAGTGCACAAGATAATCGTAATATAGCGTTTTACAAGTCCAAGTATCGTTCTCACGAGGATTCTAATTCAATCTCTAATTTGATAAACTAACCCAAATCTAATTATATTAAAGACACACAAACCCAAAAATATAAAATATAACCGCAAATAACGAACTAGACTCAATCTTAATTAATAAATCAATCAAAGGTGTGAATAGTTTGTTGTTGGGAGACAGGATGAAGGATGGCAGATTGTATGAGTGAGTGAATAATAATCTCTAAGGGTTCGGCATTGGGTATTTATTTCAAGGAAAGAATCCTAACTTTTATTACATAGTTTAGGAAAAGATTTGACCCCAAATCCACCAGGAAAAGGAGACCCAAAGTTAGAAATTAAAGGGAAAAGGGAAGGAAACTTACGGCAAATAGAGTAGGAAAGGGAATGTGATTTAAGGCTGAAATTAGGCAAGGATTTAGGATATAATAGGTATGTAAGGTGCGGCTTTGAATGGGGTGAAAAAGGAATGTGATCTTTGTGACACAAAATAGGAAATAGGTATTTCCCTTGCACGGCAAGGAAGGGGAAGTCTATGGAATGCACGGCAAGGGACAAAAGGATGCAAGGAAGGTTCAATTTGTGTCCTAAAATGCATAAGAGTCCTCAATGTTGCTGAAACTTATGGTCTTTTAGGATTAGGAAAGATCAAACCAAAATTGGAAACCTTGGCTTAACTTTCCTACTTCAAGTAGGACACCTTCTTTGACTAGGAATCCTCATTTGATTAGGAATCCTTCTTTGATTAGGAATCCTAACATCTTTAGATCTTCAATTTCGTCCATTCCTTTTGCTCCAAGCATATGATATCCATTCCAAGCCCAATTTTGCTCCAAAAGGCTCCAAAATGCATCTTCTTGCTACCTTAGCCAAATAAACCTATAAACACACGAAAATAGCTTAAAATACGAGAATAACTATGACCTAACAACATAAATGTAAGAAAACAAGCTAACTAAGTCGGCTAAATATGCTCCTATCAAATTCCCCCACACTTAGCTTTTGCTAGTCCTCGAGCAAAACAAAACAAAAGAAACAAAAAGAAAACAACCAAAACAAACTCTAGACCTTCCAACATGTACCTCAGGGATTTCCAATGAACATGACACATTAAAGAACACCATTCCCACGGTTTTTAGCTTTCTTTACAGTTAAGCAAACACTTAACCATAGTTACCACTTACTAGTTCACATTTAATCAATTAAAACAACATTCTGAATGTAGTAACATGCCTTAGAGAATTCCTTCAATTCCTCACTAGAATACTCTCTATTTTCACACAGATTTTCTAACTACACTCCCTACACTAGGTATATGTGAGAAGATTGATGTAAACATGTAGACTAACACTCACATATGTTATAACAAAGAAAGCATTTTCTGGAATTATGACAATGACATGTATATGATCTCCTGAATGGAATGCTAATACTTAGAACGAGAACCAGTGATTCCATATGCTCATACTAAATTCAAACTCCACATATTGAACACATAACATCAAGATCGAAGTTGAGGGTTATAATAGGGCTAAGGGTAATGGCGAACAAAGAAGTGTAAAGGATAAACAAATGTTCTTAAAACAATAGGAAGCAAAGTAATGAATTTGACACTTAAACTCACTTTTGATGGTAGAAATTAACTTTTAAACACAAGGGAAGATTCATGCACACTTAGGGTCAAATTCAAACTTTTGGACTATTTCTTCAACAACCAACACTTGTGAGATCATTCTCACTTATTTTCAACTCTTTTTCTTTCTTTTTACAACTTTTCTCTTTTTTTTTTTTTTTTTTTTTTCCACGAATTTTTTCTTCTTTTTTTTCTTCTTTGTCGTGCCCTATTACCTTCCCCCACACCTGATTTCTGCAATATGTTGATCAAAAGGAATTCATTCTAAGTCATGCTTCACTATCCTTTAAGAACAAGGGTATGGAAAGTCCTAATCTAGGCTAGGTGAGGATAATGTGGCTAACAAAGAAAATAGGCTTGATAAGGCTCAAAAGGGGTAATCCTACAATACATATGCAAAAGGGTTAGGCTTTTTGGCTTTGGTTTAACTAACAACTTCATCTTATTGTATGTTATGCAATCAATATCATGCTTTGAATGAAATGGGCATGAGTTCTAGTATTTGGAACTATAATGATGAAATGCATTTTAAGTAGCAACCAAGCAAAGAATGATGAGATCATGCAACGACTTTAGAAAACAAGAAATCACAGATTTATACTCTCCAAAAAACGTTTTAGTCTTAAGTCTCTCAGGGATATAGTGTTAGTTTGAGTTCATTCCTTCAAGCATGTTACAAAAACTGATTTTTTTTCATTGTGATTACATGTGAATTCGTAAACTATAACTATAACCATGCATAAACCAAAGAGTAAATCAAACTTCCATCCATGTTTATAACATTCTTTAATAGTCATGCATTTAAAAACCAAATCCTCATCATTGTGTTGGAAGGTACCCTAAGACACAAACAAACACACAAAAACAACTTTAAAACAACTCTTTTTGGGTTTTCAAAACTGTTTTACAATTTTTTTGTAAAATTTTCGTATTTTCTGATCCAAACACATAAAAACACTTCAAAACACACTAAAAACACTTAAAAACAGTGAGAAACAACATTAGAAGTGATAGGTGATAAAATCCCACGAAAATCATGCAAAAACAACTTGTTTACCCCCCACACTTAAATCAAACATTGTCCTCAATGTTGCAAACCAAAATTCACATTCAAACAAACAACATAAACTAATTAACATGACGAAATAAAAGCGAGAAAGAGAGAAAGAGAGAGAGAGAGAGAGAGAGAGAGTTAGGGACGCAAATCTGATTGTTTGGAATGAATTGGTGGATTGCCTAAGTCCTCTTTAGGTGAATGCATGAGTTGCCTCCCAAGAAACGCTTGCTTTAACATCTTGCAGCCAAACGAACTCTCTTCTTAGGCTCAAGTAGAACCCACGGCATGGAGGTTGACCTCCTCCACAATCTGCCCTTCAACACTTTCATAATATGTCTTCAAACGATGCCCATTCACCTTGAATTCTTGGCCATTCCTCAAGCTTTGGATTTGAACTGCACCATATGGAAAAACATTAGTAATAACAAAGGGGTCAATCCATTTAAAACGTAACTTACCAGAAAACAAACGAAGGCGAGAATTAAAAAGTAGAACTTTCTACCCTATGGAGAAAGTTTTGCTACGAATCATCTTGTCATGGAAAGCCTTGGTCTTCTCCTTGTAAATGCAAGCATTCTCATAAGCTTCAAGCTGAATCTCATCAAGTTCATTCAATTAAAGCTTCCTATGAATTCCAGCCGCATCTATGTCCATGTTGAATGTTTTGATGACCCAATGTGCCTTGTGTTCTAACTCCACGGGAAGGTGGCATGGTTTGCCATAGACAAGCCGAAATGGTGACATCCCAATGGGTGTTTTGTAGGCCGTACAATATGCCCACAATGCATCCTCCAAACGCAAGCTCCACTCTTTTCTTGTTGGCCCAACGGTCTTCTCCAAAATTTGCTTGATTTCTCTATTGGAGGCCTCAGCTTGGCCATTGGTTTGAGGATGATAAGGTGTTGAAACCTTATGTGTGACTTGATATTTCTTGAGTAACGCCTCAATGGTGCGATTGCAAAAATGAGACCCTCCATCACTAATAAGCACTATTGGCATTCCAAATCTGGCGAAGATGTTAGTTTTGATAATATCTGCAACCACTCTAGAATCATTAGTATGGGTGGCCTTTGCTTCCACCCATTTTGAGACATAATCAACTGCAAGCAAAATATAAGTGAAACCATATGAAGAAGGGAAATGACCCATGAAATCAATGCCCCAAACATCAAAAATTTCAACATTAAATATGGGTGTTTGCGGCATTTAGTCCCTTGCACCTATATTGCCCATTCGTTGACAATGATCATAACTTAAACAAAAAGTTCTAGCATCTTTAAAGATTGTAAGCCAATAAAAACCACATTATAACACTTAAGGGCAGTGCGTTGTGTGCCAAAATGTCCTCCACATGCATAAGTGTGACAAAAGGTTAGAATTGAATTAAATTCACAATCGTGCACACATCTACGAAGAATCTGATCCGCATAATATTTCCACAAATATGGGTCATCCCATACATAAAACCGTGCCTCTTTCTTAAGTTTATCACGTTGGGGCTTGGTTATGGTGTTTAGAACATGTTTTGACACCAAAAAGTTCACCAAATCGGCATACCAAGGTTCACTTACCTTAATGGATAGCAATTGATCATCATGGAATGTCTATTGGATGGGTAAGGACTCCTCATTGCACACCAAATGACTCAAATGGTCAGCCACCATGTTTTCACTCCCTTTCTTGTCTCGAATTTCAATATCAAACTCTTGGAGGAGAAGCATCCAACGAATTAGCCTTGGTTTGGCCTCCTTGTTGGTGAATAAGTACTTTAAAGCTGCATGGTCAAAATATACAATCACTTTAGTGCCAAGTAAATATGAACGAAACTTATCTAAAGCAAACACAACGACAAGAAGTTCTTTTTCAGTGGTAGAGTAGTTTAATTAAGCATCATTCAAGGTCCGGGATGCATAATAGATGACATGTGGTTGCTTGTTCTTCCTTTGGCCCAAAATAGCCCCTATTGCATAATCAGATGCATCACACATTAGCTCAACAGGCATGCTCCAATATGGTGAGATTATGATTGGTGCCGTGGTAAGCATCTCCTTGAGGTGCTTGAATGCCTTCTCCCACTCCTCGTTGAACTCAAAGGCCACTTCTTTTTGTAGGAGACCGCAAAGGGGTTGTGCAATCTTGGAAAAATCCTTGATAAATCGCCTATAGAATCTTGCATGTCCAAGAAAAGAACGAACCTCTCTCACCGAAGTAGGAGAGGGTAAGTAACGTACAAGATCTATTTTTGACTTATCAACTTCAATGCCTTTTTCAGAGATGATATGACCCAAAACTATGCCTTGTTTTACCATAAAATGACATTTTTCCCAATTTAAAACAAGGTTAGTTCCATGCATCTTTTTAAGATTAAAGTGAGATTATGCAAACAATCATCAAATGAGTCACCAAACACACTAAAATCGTCCATGAATACCTCAATAATTTTCTCAACATAATCCGAAAATATACTTACCATGCATCTTTGGAAAGTGGGCGGTGCATTGCATAAACCAAATGGCATACGACGATAAGAAAAAGTACCAAATGGACAAGTAAAAATGGTATTTTCTTGATCATCCGGAGCTATGACAATTTGATTATAACCCGAATATCCATCAAGAAAACAGTAAAAAGAATGACCGGCTAACCTTTCAAGCATTTGATCAATGAATGGCAAAGGGAAGTGATCTTTCATTGTGGTGGCATTTAACTTCCTATAATCAATGCAAACTCTTCAACTGGTTTAGATGCGTGTGGGCATAAGTTCATTCTCTTCATTCTTCACCACTGTGACTCCGAACTTCTTGGGAACTACTTGGACCGGTGAAACCCAACAACTATCCGAGATAGGATAGATGACGCCACAATCAAGGAGTTTGATGATTTCCTTCTTCACGACTTCCATCATTGGAGGGTTGAGTCGGCGTTGTGCTTCCCTTGATGGTTTAGCTCCATCTTCCATGAGTATTCGGTGCATGCATGTGGTAGGGCTTATGCCCTTGATATCGGCCAAAGTCCACCCAATGGCCGTTTTGTGCTCTTTGAGAACCTTCACCAACTTGTCGTTTTCTTGTGTCGTGAGTGAGGAGGCCACTATGAAGGGCAATGTCTCTTGTTCGCCTAATAAAACATACTTCAAGTGGTTTGGTAACAGTTTAAGCTCAAGGGTAGGTGGCTGCACTATAGAAGGAATCAACTTGTTAGTTGAAATTGGAATCAACATTGGGATTGAAGACTTACCATTGAGTCGTGGCAATGAATCTAGGGCAGCCACCACCTTAATTACTTCATCATCAAAGGGCACGGCATGGAAGTTCATGTTTGTGCCGTAGGGTGACATGGGTGCTGCCATGTGATTCGTTAATTCTATTCCACTTGTGAGGACCGTTTCAAGTGCATCCTCATGCAATTGATCAAGATGTTCCTGCACCAATGAATCAAAGATATCAATAGAGAAACATGAATGATCATCATTAGGAAATCTCATGGTTTCAGAAATATTAAAATCAATCACTTCCCCATCAAATTCCATCGTTAAAGTTCCTTTAAACACATCAATTTTAGTGTGGGCCGTCTTCATGAATGGCCTCCCAAGAAGGAGCAGCAAGGATGTGGAATGGGTGGTTTCTTCCATCTCAAGAACGTAGAAATCCGCCGGGAAGATCAAGTTATTCACCTGCACTAAAACATCTTCCAAAACTCCCTTTGGATAGGCATTAGATCTATCGGCCAATTGAATAATCACACCATCATTTTTCAATTCACCAAGGTTCATGGATGCATAAATAGAGTATGGCATGACGTTAATTGAAGCTCCTAAGTCTAACATAGCATGTTCAAACTTAGTTTGGCCAATAATGCAAGGAATTGTAAAGCTACCTGGATCTTTACACTTTGGATGTAACTTTCTTTGTAAAACAGTGGAAACGTTTTCACTTACCCTAACCACCTCTTTATTCAAAGCCCTCTTCTTTATGGTGCAAAGTTCCTTCAAGAATTTGGCATATTTGGGCACTTGCTTGATGGCATCTAGGAGCGGAATATTGACTTGTACTTTCCTGAACGTCTCAAGAATGTCTTTCTCATTCTCCTCTTTTTTTTCTTGCAAAAACCTGTGAGGAAAAGGAACATTGGGTGGAATAAGGTTAGAATTAATCGAATTTGAACCCAACTTACCTATATTGGTCGAATTGAATGAATTGAAGGACTTGGGGTCCTTAAGTGGTTGCGGCAAGGGTGTTTTTACCCTTACCGTAGCTTTGCTTGGCTCCTCCTCATCCAATTTCAACTTCTCATCTTCATTAGGACTTGTTTTGGATAGTTTTAGATTAGTGCCAACTTCTTTTCCACTTCTCAATGTGATTGCTTTGGCAGATTCGAATCCTCCATTTGGATTGACAATGGTAGAGCTAGGGAGTTTTCCTTGGTCTTTAAATTGTCCCATGAATTCTGCCATTTGCCCCATTTGTTTCTTCAAGTCATCAACCTCCTTAGCTTGATTTTGTACCCCCTACATCAAAGTGGTTAATAATTGAATAACCTCATCATTGTCCAAAGATGTACTTGAATTGCTTTGGGCAAGTTATGTTTGAGCTTGATTTGGTGTGTATGGCTTATTATAGAAGCCCGGGGGTTGCTGCCTAAATCTACCTTATTGTTGGGGTTGTTGAGGCTCTCTCCACTTGAAATTTGGATGATCTCTCCAACTCGGATTGTATGTGTTGGAATATGGATCATTCCGTGGCTGATTTTGGCTTGGAAATCCAATGGCATTTGCACTCTCCCATCCCCCATTCTCAATCAATTGAGGGCACTTTTCCAAAGGATGGCCTTGGATAGAACATAGGCCACATACACTTGGTCCTTGTAACCTCATTCCCTCATTCCTTCGGCCATCTGAGATACAAGAGAAGTAAGATTAGCTAATTGAGATTGAATGTCGGATTGAGAACTTACCACATGTACTTGCTGCCGTGGAGGGTCTCTTTGCCTAATTCCCTCGTATTGTTGTGCATTTAAAGCACGATTTGCAATTAGCGTCTTGGCTGCCATAGGAGTTTTGTCCACCAATGCACCTCCCGCCGAAGCATCGAGCATTTGCCTTTCAATTGGAAGAAGGCCTTCATAAAAGTATTGAAGTAGAAGTTCCTCCTTCATTTGATGTTGAGGACATGATGCAACAAGTGCTTTAAAACGCTCATAGTACGCCGGGATAGACTCTCCTTGGCTTTGTTGGATTTTGCTAATTTTCTTCCTCAAGAGAATGACTCTTGAAGTAGGGAAGAATTTCTCTAGAAATGCCTTCTTCATGCTCTCCCAAGAAGTGACCGTTCCGGGTGCTAATTCGTATAACCAATCTTTGGCCTTTTCCAATAGAGAGAACAGAAAGGCCTTCATCTTCAAAATATTGCTATCAACATTAATTGGAGTCATGCTTGAGCACACCACCTTGAACTCTTTTAAATATTTGTTTGAATCCTCCATGGACAGCCCATGGAACTTTGGGATGTGGTGCAACAAACTAGACTTCAATTCAAATTCATTGGTTTTATCTTGAGCCACCCTTGGGTATTGGATGCATAGTGGTGCGGCATTGTCCATTCTCGAGGTGGAAAGCTCCTTAGTTG